>NC_092336.1:156312500-158712500 GCF_046630445.1 Rutidosis leptorrhynchoides
AAAATTCGAATTTTTCGGAATTTATAAACTAAAATAGTTTCCTTTCTGATGTAACACTGATATTGCGAAGAGATAAATGATTTCAGATAAGAATAGTTATGAAAATATCTTCAGAAATATCGAGGATACGATGATATCTTAGAATTTCTAATATCGAAATATGATGAATAAGATTTGTCCGTAAAGGTTTAGAGTTAGGAGCAAGGTATTCGCTAAAGATCTCAGCAGATACTGAATCATTTGGATTCTTTGAAGGCAGGTTTAGTCTTTGTGATTTGTCTACAGCCTTCTTCATAGTTTGCTCTATCCATTTTTCAGTACCAAACCTTCTCTTTTTCTGAGCTTTGCCAACACACTATTCTTTATCATCAAACTTTCGACTGTTAAGGTCGTTTACAGTTTTTGCTGCTTCATCAGCATTTTCAAAATTCAGAGTATTGATTCATAGGCTGGGTGCTTTTCAGAATTTCAGAATTGAAGATCATAATTTTAGGGGATAAATATTATATGTATACATATAACTGTTGATGTAGAAACGCTACGAGATTCAAAATACTGATTGCTGATTTCCGGTATTTGATATGGCAATTCTTGTTACAAGATGCGGATGAGTATATGATAGGATTTCAATGAATGTAATGATTTTTCGGAAATCCCAAGATCAATGAAGTTGCTGGTAAGTTTACTGCTAATGTGGTGGGATATAAACGGTTCCCCGGTAACAATGACATACAGGGCAACATATATATCAAGGTTATAATAAGGCTAAACCGAATGAAAAGTCGAAATTGATTTTGCTGGAGGTGTGACAAAATTTGCTATATTGGAAGGGAATTGCAAAGTTATTTTCGGTAATAACAACGCCAATGAATCACGAATTTGTGTTAAACTTCTACTTAGGTTCCGGGAGTTTTCCAGGTGTATGGCTGTGGATAACATGTGGTTAGATCATCATCTCGATTGTTTCTTAATTGAGGTATCTTCAGGAATTTCGAAGGGTTTGATCGTACATTGTCATCATTAATATACATATGATGTTCTAGAATTTTGAACGATAAGAATATTTTCCTGGGTTTTATGAATAGAGTGATGTTCTATCACAGTTTTGAAGTCAAATATAGCTTTGAAAGCTGTAGGGATCTAAGAGTGATGATATCGGTTATATCTCGACTTAGATACTGATATGTTAAAAACAGAATATGTAATTGAATTTGAATGAGTATGGTTGTTTTGATTTCTATGAAAGAATGTATATCATTGTGAAAGTAGTGAAATGTCCCGTTCATATTGATTATAAACGTTCCATATTAATTGATTTCGTCGCGAGGTTTTGACCTCTATATGAGACGTTTTTCAAAGACTGCATTCATTTTTAAAACAACCTTAACCTTTATTTTATCGATAAAGGTTTAAAAAGCATTACGTAGA
Organism: Rutidosis leptorrhynchoides; assembly: GCF_046630445.1. Lineage (NCBI taxonomy): Eukaryota > Viridiplantae > Streptophyta > Magnoliopsida > Asterales > Asteraceae > Rutidosis > Rutidosis leptorrhynchoides. The sequence goes on from NC_092336.1 coordinate 156,313,929, forward strand.
TTATCAAATAATGATAATCTAAAATATACCGTTTACACACGGCCATTACATAATGGTTTACAATTAGAATATATTACATCAAAAATAAGTTTCTTGAATGCAGTTTTTACATAATATCATACAAGCATGGACTCCAAATCTTGTTCTTATTTTAGTACGCAACAGCGGAAGCTCTTAATAATCACCTGAGAATAAACATGCTTAAAGCGTCAATAAAAATGTTGGTGAGTTATAGGTTTAACCTATATATTATCAAATCATAATAATAGACCACAAGATTTCATATTTCAATATACATCCCATACATAGAGATAAAATTCATTCATATGGTGAACACCTGGTAACCGACATTAACAAGATGCATATAAGAATATCCCCTATCATTCCGAGAAATCCTTCGGACATGATATAAACGAATTCGAAGTACTAAAGCATCCGGTACTTTGGATGGGGTTCGTTAGGCCCAATAGATCTATCTTTAGGATTCGCGTCAATTAGTAGATCGGTTTACTAATTCTTAGGTTACCAAGCAAAAAGGGCTTATTCGGCTTCGATCATTCACCCATATAATGTAGTTTCGATTACTTGTGGCTATTTCGTAAAACATTTATAAAAAATTGCGCATGTATTCTCAGCCCAAAAATATAATGGGTAAAAAGGCAAATGAAACTCACTTTCACAGATTTTTAATTCGTCAGGAAGTAAGACTTGGCCACTGGTCGATTCACGAACCTATAACAAATATGTACATATATATCAAAGTATGTTCAAAATATATTTACAACATTTTTAATACGTTTTAATGTTTTAAGTTTATTAAGTCAGCTGTCCTCGTTAGTAACCTACAACTAGTTGTCCACAATTAGATGTACAGAAATAAATAGATATATATTATCTTGAATCAATCCACGACCCAGTGTATACACATCTCAGGCTAGATCACAACTCAAAGTATATATATTTTTGGAATCAACCTCAACCCTGTATAGCTAACTCCAACATTACTGCATATAGAGTGTCTATGGTTGTTCCAAATAATATATATACATGGGTCGATATGATATGTCAAAACATTTGCATACGTGTATATGGTATCCCAAGATTACATAATATATTAGAATACATGTATAATACAATATAAGTTAGCTAGGATATGATTTGTATTGAATTGTTACAATATTTCCCGTAGCTACAACAATCAAAAAATATCCAATCTTGTTTTACCCATAACTTCTTCGTTTTAAATCCGATTTGAGTGAATCAAATTGCTATGGTTTCATGTTGAACTCTATTTTATAAATCTAAACATAAAAAGTATAGGTTTATAGTCAAAAATACAGGTTACAAGTCGTTTTTGTAAAGAGGTAGTCGTTTCAGTCGAAAGAACGACGTCTTGATGACTATTTTGAAAAACATACTTCCACTTTGAGTTTAACCATGATTTTTGGATATAGTTTCATGTTCATAAGAAAAATCATTTTCCCAGAAGAACAACTTTTAAATTAAAGCTTATCATAGTTTTTAATTATCAAACCCAAAACAGCCCGCGGTGTTACTACGACGGCGTATGTCCGGTTTTACGGTGTTTTTTGTGTTTCCAAGTTTTAAATCATTAAGTTAGCATATCATATAGATATAGAACATGTGTTTAGTTGATTTTAAAATTCAAGTTAGAAGGATTAACTTTTGTTTATTAACAAGTTTAGAATTAACTAGACTATGTTCTAGTGATTACAAGTTTAAACCATCGAATAAGGTAGTTTTATATATACGAAACGAATGATGTTATGAACATCATTACTATCTCAAGTTTTGTGGATAAACCTACTGGAAATGAAAAAAATCAATCTAGCTTCAAAGGATCCTTGGATGGCTTGAAAGTTCTTGAAGCAGAATCATGATACGAAAACAAGTTCAAGTAAGATTTTCACTCGAAATAAGATTGTTATAGTTATAGAAATTGAATCAAAGTTTGAATATGAGTATTACTTTGTATTAGAAAGATATCTTACTATAAATAAGAAAGATTTCTTGAGGTTGGATGATCACTTTACAAGATTGGAAGTAAGCTAGCAAACTTGGAAGTATTCTTGATTTTATGAAACTAGAACTTATAGAATTTATGAAGAACACTTAGAACTTGAAGATAGAACTTGAGAGAGATCAATTAGATGAAGAAAATTGAAGAATGAAAGTTTTTGTAGGTGTTTTTGGTCATTGGTATATGTATTAGATATAAAGGATGTGTAATTTTATTTACATGTAAATAAGTCATGAATGATTACTAATATTTTTGTAATTTTATGAGATATTTCATGCTAGTTGCCAAATGATGGTTCCCACATGTGTTAAGTGACTCACATGGGCTGCTAAGAGCTGATCATTGTAGTGTATATACCAATAGTATATACATCTAAAAGCTGTGTATTGTACGAGTACGAATACGGGTGCATACGAGTAGAATTGTTGATGAAACTGAACGAGGATGTAATTGTAAGCATTTTTGTTAAGTAGAAGTATTTTGATAAGTGTATTGAAGTCTTTAAAAAGTGTATGAATACATATTAAAAAACTACATGTATATACATATTAACTGAGTCGTTAAGTCATCGTTAGTCGTTACATGTAAATGTTGATTTGAAACCTTTAAGTTAACGATCTTGTTAAATGTTGTTAACCCAATGTTTATTATATCTAATGAGATGTTAAATTATTATATTATCATAATATTATGATATATTAATATATCTTAATATGATATATATATACATTTAAATGTCGTTACAACGATAATCGTTACATATATGTCTCGTTTAGAAATCCTTAAGTTAGTAGTCTTGTTTTTACATATGTAGTTCATTGTTAATATACATAATGACATGTTTACTTATAATTTATCATGATTAAACATAGTGTAACAATATATTAATATGATTCATATGTAATTAGTAAGACGTTGTTATAACGACAATCGTTATATATATCGTTTCGAGTTTCTTAATTCAATAAACACAATTTTATGTATATAACTCATTGTTAAAATACCTAATGAGATACTTACTTATCATAATATCATGTTAACTATATATATAATCATATATATGTCATCATATAGTTTTTACAAGTTTTAACGTTCGTGAATCACCGGTCAACTTGGGTGGTCAATTGTCTATATGAAACCTATTTCAATTAATCAAGTCTTAACAAGTTTGATTGCTTAACATGTTGGAAATACTTAATCATGTAAATATCAATTTCATTTAATATATATAAACATGGAAAAGTTCGGGTCACTACAAGTAGTGAGTATAGTTGATGATTTGCTGAGTCAGAATCGAAGAATGTAACATATTAATTGTGAATTTATATATTTCCCGGGTATTACCTACCCGTTAAAAGTCTCACAAGTAATATTTTGTACAAGAGAATTTTTATCACAGTCTTTATGAAAATATATGTATGTATATTTTCTTCAGATGTAATATAGATTTAATGAGTTAATATCATATTAAGATCATTTGATTTTTGGCTGGAACTAGAAATGAATAATCTCTAACATTAGAGATTACATAATCTTTACAGAATATTTCACTACTGTGATTAATACTTCATTATTCATTCTTATTGATATTTCCTCAGTGAATCATGTTGATGCTCATAGAACTCTTTCTAACTTCGCAATGTACGAATGATGTTTCTTAGAAAGTTTCGAGTATATCGAAAGTGTAAAATCAAACATGTAATTGAATAATACACTTAGTTTATTATGAAACGGAATTCATTGAGTTGAAACAGGGATTGTAGTTAACGATGGTTAAGTCGTTTAATGAAAGATGTACATCCTATCATATTAGTAATACGAATTAACCGAGTAGTATCTACCCTTTTTTCAATTCATACATAATAGATTCAGTACGAAAAGATTTATTTTAATTTCAAAGTTCATATATATATATATATATATATATATATATATATATATATATATATATATATATATATATATATATATTATATATATATATATAATATACATATAATTTCTTCAGGGGGAATCAGTTAATACTTCACAACTCGTTGATACAATATACTCGTCGTTGATTGTGGTGTCGATATCGCCAGTGGTTATGGAGCTGGTGTAACTTGTGGTGCTACAGGTGTTGCTGGTGTTGGTGATACTGATGCTGGTGGTACTATCGGTGGTGCTTGTATAACAAGTCTAACTTGTAAATCACTCTTGTCAGAGTTTCTACTCTTCCTTCTATCATTCCGGTCCACTCATCTGATTTATGGCTAGGGCTAGAATAGATAACCTCTAAGACTTTAGAGATTACATAATCATCGCAGAATGTTTCTCCAATGAAGTTATGAATTAATACTTCATCGGTTATTGTTGTTGGTACTCCTTAGCATCTATGGTGCGTATGACATTGATGCTCGAAGTACAGATTTTAGATGTGATATTGAGGTGTGGGATGCGAATGTGGTTGTTGGTGGTGGTAATGATACTGTTGGTGTTGATGATGGTACTATTGATGTCGGTGATGCTACTGGTGCTTGTGGTATTGAGGCTTGCGCTGTGGATGCTGTTGCTGGTACTGGTGTTGCTGATGGTGCTTGTAATCTTTGCACCATATTCTCCAAAGCCAATACTCGAGCGCGAAGCTCGTTGACTGATGATCGGTGGTTCGGACGAGCCGTTGAATAAGATCTAGAATTTGAGATAGTATATAATCGTAACGGGATACTCTGGAAATGAGGGAGAAAATGGTATTTCGAACAGGTTCACTGGTAAGTGCTTCAGGTTCTTTGCCAAGAGGGAAATGTGGTAGATGGAAGGGATCAGCTTCTTCTTGTCTCCAATGATTAAGTAGGCTACGAACTCATCCCCAATTCATCCAGAATAGATGATGGCTAATTGGTTGATCCATTCCGTACACACTGCTTTCGGAGCTCGAGTGGAAATCCATATCGGAATCTGAGGAACTTGAACTAGTTGAGGGGTTCATCTCGTATAATCAGGGAAATGAATTTTGAAATGAATTAGATTATAAGACTTAGTTTGGTATTCTTCAATACATATTTTACATATGTATATATAATACCAAGATCCCATAAGTTACGGAGAAATTTTTGAAAGATATCAGACAGAGTTTACTGTAATAGATATGTAAAGATATGAATTTGTCTCTACTCTATCTATGCAATGAATGCAGTAAAACGCATCTAGACTTAAGATGATAAGCAGGTAATTTTCGACAAAAATGATAAGCAAAACTTTTGACATGCAGACACGGTCGAAGTCCAGACTCATTAATGCATCTTAATATCTATCAGTTAGACACACTAATGCAAGACCTAGTTCGCTAAGACCATCGCTCTAATACCACCTGTAGAGACCCGTCCTAATCCACCTGGACGAAGTCTTCAACATTTGGTTCCATTGCAAGGTACTGACCTAAATATGCTATGAGCGACTCCATGTAATATCCTTAAAATGAGCATAATGCACAGCGGAAGATTTCTTTCGTACCTGAGAATAAACATGCTTAAAAGTGTCAACCAAAAGGTTAGTGAGTTCATAGGTTTATCATAATCATTCATTTCCATAATTTTAATATACCACAAGATTTCATTTCTCCTGTTTTAGGGGCGGGTAGGCCTAGAGGGGTTAGAGGAGGTTGTAGGGTAGCCACCATTGGTAGGATTAGAGTGGGTAGTTGGAATATAGGAACCTTGACTGGTAAGAGGATTGAGCTCGTTGATACCTTTCTTAAGAGTAAGGTAGACATAGTGTGTGTTCAAGAGACTAGATGGAAGGGTGAAGAGGCGATAGAGATTCAGGACTATAAGTTGTGGTACTCGGGTTCTAGGATAGCACGAAACGGGGTAGGTATCTTTTTAGGAAAACTACATAAAGATAACGTTGTTGACGTGGGCAGGTTTAGCGATAGGATTATGTCGGTTAGTTTAATTATTAAGGAGGAGACTTTCACGGTCATTAGTGCATACGCACCTCATGCGGGTTTAGGTGATGCGGAAAAGAAGAGTTTTTGGGAATTGTTAGATGAGGTGGTGAGGGGGTGCCCAGCCGACCATCGACTGATTATAGGTGGTGATCTGAATGGACATATAGGAGTGGAGGCAGAAGGTTATGAGGGAGCCCATGGTGGCTTTGGGTTTGGTCCTAGAAATGAAGAGGGGCGCTCAATTCTTGAGTTTGCCATTGCCCACGAGTTGGTGGTAGCAAACTCTTTCTTCAAGAAGAGGGATGCTCAGTTAGCCACATTCCATAGCGGGGGTCGCAGCACCCAAATTGACTTTTTGCTTCTTCGTAAAGGGGAACTTAGGACATGTAAGGACTGTAAGGTCCTTCCAGCTTTGACGTGCTCCTCCCAGCACAGATTGCTGGTCATGGACCTAGTCACTAGGGGAAGAGTTGGCAGGAGGGCTAGGGCTGTACAACCTAGAATCCTTTGGAAGAACCTCTTTGGAGCGAATGCGGAGACTTTTAGAGCGATTGTTGTTAATAGATTGAGTGTAGAAGAGGATTACGTTGCCCCTACGGACGCAGACCAGATATGGAATCGCATGGCGTCCACTATCAGAGATGTGGCAAAAGAGACCTTAGGAGTGGCTATAGGGACATCGAGAGCCCATAAGAGTAGAAGAGAGTCGTGGTGGCTTAGTGACGATGTCCAATCGAAAGTCGCGTTAAAGCAGACGAGGTTTAAGGAGCTCATTACTCTTGGATAAGGGACACCTGAAGAGAGAACTAGGGTAGAAGAAAGATATAAAGAAGCTAAAAGAGAAGCTAAGAAGGCCGTAGCAATTGCAAAAGACAAAGCATATGAAGACTTGTATAGAAAACTAGACTCTAAAGAGGGAGCTAATGACATATATAGGATAGCCAAAGCTAGGGAGCGAGGAAGGAGGGACTTAGGTAACATCAAATATATCAAGGATGTAGCAGGGCAAAGTATAGTGAGAGAAGACCTTATTAGGAAAAGATGGGAAGAATATTTTGCATCCCTTTTCGGTAGGGGAAGACCAGAGCGGAACGGTGAACCCCACGAGGTTCAGGAGTTTCAAAACAACTGTTTCTGCACGAGGATTAATCAGGAGGAAGTTAGATTGGCCCTACGAAATATGGGGAGAAACAAAGCAGTAGGACCAGACCAAATTCCGATTGAGGCGTGGAAGTGCCTAGGAGGTGACGGGGTTAGATGGTTGACAAACCTTTTCAACACGACGTTTAGAAGCGCAAATATGCCTATGGAATGGAGACTCAGTGAGGTTATTCCCATTTACAAGAACAAGGGAGATGCGCAATTATGTAGTAACTATAGAGGCATAAAGTTACTCAGTCATACTATGAAGCTTTGGGAAAGAGTGATCGAGACGAGGCTCAGACGCGAGACAAAGGTTTCAGAGAACCAATTCGGCTTCATGCCAGGACGCTCATCGATTGAATCGATTCACATAGTTAGAAGCCTTATGGAGAAGTATATGGAAAAGCAAAAGAACCTACACATGGCGTTCTTAGACTTGGAAAAAGCTTATGACTGTGTCCCGCGTGAGCTGATTTGGAAGACTCTTAATGCTAGGGGAGTCCCAAGTAGATATATAAGATCTATTAGAGATATGTACGATGGGGCGAAGACTCGTGTACGTACGACGGTAGGAAACACAGATTTTCGCCGACGATATTGTATTAGTTTCGGATTCTCAGGATGAGCTTAACAGGAGGCTAGAGCAATGGAGGATCGCCTTAGAATCAAATGGCCTACGGATTATCAGACTTAAATCGGAGTACCTTAGATGCGATTTCAAGGGGGGCGAAGAGGAACACGACGATATAGTGGATATCAGAATTGGGGATCAGATTCTACCCCCGCAAGAGTCCTTTAGATATTTAGGCTCGATGCTTCACATTTCGAGAAGTATAGATGAGGATATGACGCATCGTATACGAGTAGGATGGTTGAAGTGGAGGGCTGCGAAAGGGGTGTTGTGCGACAAGAAGGTCCCACTTAAACTGAAAGGTAAATTCTTTAAGGTGGCAATTAGACCAGCCATGTTGTACGGATCAGAGTGTTGGCCAATGACGAAGGCCCAAGAGAGGAGGATGGAGGTGGCAGAAATGAGGATGCTTAGATGGACGTGTGGTAAGACCATGCTAGATATGATACCAAATGGAGTTTTTAGAGAGAAATTGGAAGTTGGGAACATCATCAACAAACTTAGGGAAGGACGACTTAGATGGTTTGGGCATGTTAGGAGGCGCCCACTTTTAGCCCCAGTTAGGAGAGTCGAGACCCTCGCCGTTGGCGGCGTAAGGAGAAGGGGTAGACCTAGACGTAGGATGGAGGATAGATTGAAGCTTGACATGAAAGAGCTCCTACTGACGGAGGACATGACTTCTGATAGGAGCCTGTGGAGGAGTAGAATTAGAATTATTGAGTAGGTTTTTTTTTTTTTTTTTTTTTCATTGTGTTAGTTACTTTTATTATACAACTACATATATAACTATAACCAGATATTCAATAACCACACTATTTATACCCCTCTACATGGTTTATATGCCTTTGTATCTATGTATATGTTTTTAGGCTATATATATGTACCGATGTATATGTTTGTATCTCTATATATATGTATCTATGTATCTAAGTGCATGTATTGGTGTATGTAGGTTTGTCTGTCTTGTATCTGTACCTAGGTATATATATCTACGAATGTATCTATATGTATTTATGTTTAAGCATGAGTTTTTTTTTTTTTTTTTTTTCTTCATGCTTTCGTGTGGTATATATACATCGATGTGTGTGTCTGTGTGGGTGCGTATATGTATATGTATATGTATATGTATATGTATATATCTTGTTTGTCTGTATGTTTACCTGAAATTAAATGGTTATGTGCACTATTTTATTCATGCTCTTTGCCCTACTGTTGTGCATTACTGCTATATGTGTCCCCTTTATGGTTACTGTGTATGGTTGCTTCTTGCTAGGTGCTCATTACTCGTACAGGTACGTATCATTTGCCCTGTCTATTTCGTTCTTATGAGCTCTTCGGGCCGGAGGTCCTTTAGGAAGCAATCTCTTTTGCGCTAGAGTAGAGGGAGGGACGACCTTATCTAGGCGCGGGTTCTATACCCGCGGGTGGAGTAGTGACTTCCTTCTAATCTAGGGTACGAGGAATGATTGTCTACACTCACCTCCCCCATACCCCACTTTCGTTGGATTGGGTAATGTTGTTGTTGTTGTTGTTGTTGTTGTAAGATTTCATTTCCATTTCTCATAAACATCATCTCATATCAGGCATTTCGCACTTCATAGAGATAAAAATCATTCATATGGTGAACACCTGGTAACCGACCTTAACAAGATGCATATAGAATATCCCCATCATTCTGGGACTCCCTTCGGACATGATAAATTCGAAGTACTAAAGCATCTGGTACTTTGGATGGGGCTTGTTGGGCCCGATAGATCTATCTTTAGGATTCGCGTCAGTTAGGGTGTCTGTTCCCTAATTCTTAGATTACCAGACTAAAAAGAGGCATATTCGATTTCGATAATCTAACCATAGAATGTAGTTTCGATTACTTGTGTCTATTTCGTAAAACATTTATAAAAGCAGCGCATGTATTCTCAGTCCCAGAAATATTTTGCAAAAGCATTTAAAAAGAGAGCAAATGAAACTCACAATACTGTATTTCGTAGCAATTATTCATATGACGGCGCTGAACAAGTGCAGGGTTGGCCTCAGATTCACTAACCTATATTAAGTATATATATTTATATGTTGGTCAATATTTGTCTAACAATTTAGATCAAGTCGTAGTGTATCACAATCCTAATGCTCGAGATTATCATGCAGAAGTTAACAAAAGTCTTCTAATCCAAAAATGACTTTCAAAATTTATACATGTTTATTATATATTTATATTTACTAATGATAATAATAATTTTGATAATAAATAATAATCTTTTGTAGTAATACTAATGTCATAATAATAATATTTTAAAAAAAATAATTTTATTCAAAATGATAATTTTTAATAATAATAATACTAAAATGATAATAATAATGATATTTTATAATAACAATGATATTTCTATCAAAAATGATAAATTTAATAAAAATGATAGTTTTAATATTAATGATACTTTTAATAAAAATAATGAAAATGATATTTTTATCTAAATCAATATCTTACAACATTTTAATTTCATCATGATACTTATACTCATTATTTCCTAATCGATTTGTTCAATAGCTTTTAGTCCTATTTTATATCGCATTCATAATAATGATAATAATAGTAATCATAATAGTTAGATGATACTAATATTAGTTTTAATGATAATAATACTAATAATAATAAATATTATAATAATATTAATGATAATACTAATAATAATAATAATAATAATAATAATAATAATAATAATAATAATAATAATAATAATAATAATAATAATAATAATAATAATAATAATAATAATGATGATGATGATGATGATGATATTAATAATAACTTTAATGATAACAACGATAGTAATAATAATAACAATAACAATTTTAATGATAATACTTATATTAATATCGATAATGATGATAATAATAATATCAATTATCAGATAATAATAATAACGACGATAATAATGACGATAACAACGACGATAGTAATAATAATAATAATTTTTAATAATAATACTAATATTAATGATAATTCAGTTGACTATATCTTTTAAACCGTTCATCGAATTCATACGCTTTCTAAATAAAAAGTTATTAATTTTTTGCCAGCTTTCCAACGACATGCATATCATATACTTTATATCAGTAGCATAAGTATCAAATTCGTGATTCATCATAAACTATATAACGACAAAATTTAGCATACAAGCATGCATAATCATATATACTTGAGCACTAGTCAGGGATACACTATTAATATCTAAAAGATAAAATATGAATGCTCACGTATCAATATTGTGATTCAATATTGCAGGAAAGTATGTAGACACGACGGAGATGATAAACACTATGTTGACCTCCCAAGCTATACCCCCGAACCATACCCATAATCTCCATAGCTATAACCCATAATTTCCTTAGCTCTATCCCGCTCGAAAAACCCGTTTGAAATAACTTGGACAGCACTCCATCGTAATATTTTATGTATAATAATACTAAAATAGTACTCCTAATTATAAGATTAATAATAATATTAATCTTAATAATAATAATAATAATAATAATAATTATAATAATTATAATAATAACAATTATAATAATAATAATAATAATTATTATTATTATTATTATTATTATTATTATTATTATTATAATATATATAGAGAGAGAAATATGCCAGAGATTGATTAGAGTGAATGATGAAAATGAATTTCACAAACTGCAATTCGTTCGTTTTAAAAGCACTTGACACCACCTACCACCCCATGCGATCGCATGGGGTCTAAAGCATTAAGCCATGCGATTGCATTGTTACTTTCTACAGCTAACATATGCATTATCAAAGGCTACCGACATAATGTATATATATTATTTAATATATAATATATTTAATCTTTAGAATTAATTAAATATTATATTATATTCTCGTGCATAGTTGATTTGTAATTTTAGCACCGATGAATTGTACGTTGACGCTCGACTTACGTCCCGGTTCCGGTTTTTCGAACGTCCTTTCGTACGCTTAGAAAATCAGTACTTTATGTTTCATGTAATGTACCTTTATACATAACAAGACTCAAATCAATGAAAAACTATCCCACTCAAAGTGTAACTTATTCATTTGAGTGTTTTGGTCATTTGCTTCTTTAAATCATCGTTTCTCTATATATATATATATATATATATATATATATATATATATATATATATATATATATATATATATATATATATATATATATATATATATATATATATATATATATATATATATATATATATATATATATTCATTTAAAATATAAATTTATATATATTAGAAATATTTATTTAATAATATAATATTTAGTTTTTCAAATACTAATTATATTTCAAAGTATAATTTAAGATCGTTTACATAATAGAAATTATTTTATAAAGTTTTCATTTTAAAAACTTAACTAGGTATAGTTCATTTATGTACTAGCATCTATTTTAACTTCTTAAACGTACTAATTATCATATCTACATATGAATCGAATCACTAAGCTAGTGTTACTATTGTTTACTTAATTAATTTGAAATCATATATATTTAATATACATAAACACGTTTTAAATACACGTTGCAAGTTATTTATATATTTAGTTCAACAATATAATTAGCACTCCGACTTATTGTATATATTCAAATTCAAAAAGGTTTCATCTATATCATAAAACGTTTTCAATATTATGAAAACTAAATAATTATTTTATCAAAAGACACGAGGCAATCATTGCATTAAAAGTTAAGCAGGAATCTCTACTAACCTTTGTCCAGTTATCGTTAATTGACATTTTGTTCTCACTTGTAGATCACTTTACCATTTATTCCGCATATTGTTAAAAAGAAATGATTTCTCAAATCATTGTGGACCTCACAACAGAGACCCGTAATCATATTACAATGTATCTGATAATTCAATCATTTGATATTATCTTTTAATTCTGTCGATAACTATATTAAACTTATATTGAAACAATATGTTCATGTAAAGTATTATACATCTAATACTTTATTAATGGTTTCAATTAATATAACTATATATTATATATACATATCTATATACACATAAATGTTCGTGAATCGTCGAGCGCAGTCAAAGGTTAATTGATTACATGAATATGATTCCAAAATTTTTGAGATTCAACATTACAGACTTTTCTTATCATGTCGAAATCATATAAAGATTAAGTTTAAATTTGGTCGGAAATTTCCGGGTCGTCACATTTAGCTTGAAACCTGTCGGTTCATGCTGCTGTTGTAGATGAACTGCAACTGTACTGATGCATTTTGCATCCGCACGGATAGTGATTGAATCTGTACAGATGAACTGCAACCTTAGAGATGCAAACTCATTGGATCCGTACCGATGATACCCTCATCCGTATGGATGGGCAGTGGATCCATACGAATACACCATTGTTGTTTTTAAGTGTTGTTTTCTAGCCGTTATGCTGCCCGTGTATCTAATTTTTATTAGAACATCATACTAACTTGGTTTATATTGTTATCAGGCGATAAAACAAGGAAGAAGCTCAGAAGTTAGCTAACCGAGTTGTTGCTGGTAGTTGGTGAGTGGGTCTATCTTCTAATAGAGTTTAACTAGCAGGTCATGCTACTGTGTTTACTATATTACCATGCTTTAGTGTAATATAATTGTCATGTAACTTAGATAATACATGCTTTTTGTTGTTTTGTAATTTTATGTGCGCACTGTGTTTGACATCAGCCAGGCCGGAGAAGGGTGGAGACTCTCAATCGGGCCTGTAGAGGTTAAAGTCCGTATGAGGTCAACCGAGCCTGAGGAGGTTGGTCTAAGTCCTACAGTATGTACGATATAGCATAAAAAACGCATGGGTTGCATTTGGAGGGTTATGCAGTAGACTCGATAGGAGGGAATATCGGTAGACTTTAGTCCAATCAGCTAGGAGTAGTGTGCCCGTACAAGCCCTGATCCTCATATTGTCTTGTTTGTATGCTAGTTGATTGTTAGTATGTTTGTGATAATGATTGCATGTTTGGTGCTTAATCTTGGTATGTTAGATAAGTTCCATTCACTTAGCCGAGTGCTAATCCCCCACATTTCACCCTTGCAGGTTTAAGTGCAGCTGGTTTGGCCTGGTGTAGGTGCTGACGACATGTTTGACTCGTGAACTCTGATGTGGACTTTTGTAACAAATGTTTTGTAATAAGTAACACCGTTTTGTAAATATAAACTTAATTACGTGGCTTTCTGTAATAAATGTTATTAATGTTGTGTTTAATCAAATGTATGTCTTCTGATGTGTTATAAAAAAATGGCCAGTGTTACATCTCACGAACAAGTCTTAATTTATTTTCTCATCTTTTTTCGAATAAGACTTGTTATCAGGTTAAATTTTGAAAAAAACTTCACAGAAGATGAAAAAAAACTTTTGAAGATTAACATGCATCATGATGAATGTTATCAGGAATAACATTTATCAATGAAAGTTATTTCTTTGAGCGTTTTCTGGTCAAAATAATAACATTTATCACAACGTGTTTTTTTTTATATTTATATTTTCACCTAATCTTGATATTTGTGGAAAAAAAAATTAAAAAAAGAAAAAAAATTACTTCCCCTTCCCCCCAAAAAAGTGATTCCCTCTTGATATTATGTCTTTCTAGAGTAATGTGTAATATCTTATCTTGCATCGAAAACTCTAATGAAACCTACATATTTGGAGAAGGTGACACATCACTTTGAATTAAGTTTTAATCGTCATCGATCCAACCACAAACTCCCGACACACTTTAATTGAGGTTTCTCTTAACAATGATCACTAAGTGATGCATGTATGCTTAAGACTAGGTACATTATACCTAATTTACTTATACCTAAGGCGCTGATACCAACTTCTGACACCGAATATTTATTCCAACAAAATCACAATTTTATTCATTATTCAAACGTTCTTACAATACAAGTAGAATATTTACATTATATTATTTCAACTAGACTAGAAAACAACTCTAAACAAAGTTTTCGGGCATCATCTGATCCTACGATCCATTCTCCTCAAGCCAATTAGTAATTGCCTGAGATATACGCGTACATGCATAAGTCTGAAGGCTTAGTGGTTTTGTGTGTTTCTATAAAAAAATTTCACACATAATATGCACCAATGAAGTGAAAATGCAAATCATATAAAAATATAGCGACATCTCAATCGATCAGGGTTTAACATATTCCAAGTCGTTATCCAACAAGATAAGTGTATGATCTATCAATGTCATGACTTTTCATACTAGCACGTTGAGAGAATGATGAGTGTTATGTTTTGTATACAATTATAAAAATGATGATATATTTATAAGGTACAAATTGCTTATTTAAAAAAAATAATAATAATAAAAGAATCGTTTGAATTCAAACGACTAATAACCCAACCATTCAGACTCAGCCACATGTCTCAAACGCTAACCTTTCTGGCTGTTACAATGAAAACCAACGCCATGATAGCGTCTAAACTAACGCGGCGTTACGGGCGCTAGTGGTGTTAAAATTTTGTTAACCTGAATTTAACGCTATTTTAACGTGGCGTAACAGCTGGTCTTATAAGACTACCACTTACAATGGTTGTGACGTGGAGCAATTATTGTGTTTTTTGGATAGATTGTGACGTGGTAAGGTCATTTTTTGAAGGTATATTATGGTGAAGGTTATTTTGAAAGGTCATTCTTGTTAGGTTCCATCCATTTTAATTATTTTTAAATTTCTAAATAAATCGCGCACACACACACACACACACACATATATATATATATATATATATATATATATATATATATATATATATATATATATATATATATATATATATATATATATATAATTATCTAACATAAAATCTTAAAAGTCCTAGTTTTATTTATGTAATAATGATTATAAATTTATTATTTTATTATTATTATTATTATTGTTATTATTATTATAAAAAATGGATGGATGTTATTCTCTGGTAGACCAATAATAAAAAAACAAAAAATAATATATATATACAGTGGCGGAAATAGACACTTTTTTAACTGGGGGCGAAATTTTTTTAATAGCGTAGCAATTTTTTTTTGACAAAATACGAAGGTTTTTAGGCAAAATTTGAAGTTTTTTTGCAAAATTTGAAGGTTTTTGGGCAAAATTTGAAGACTTTTGAGGAAAAATTGAAGGATTTGAGGCAAAATCTTGAGACTTTGGGGACAAAATATGAAGACTTTTAGCCAAACAAAATTCCACTGGGTTCGAAACGAAAAAACCTAAATTTTTTGCACAATAAAAAATTTCACTGGGGTCGGGTGACCCCACTTGCTCCATGTCATTTCCGCCCCTATATATATATGTGTGTGTGTGTGTGTGTGTGTTTTTTATTGTTCTTACATACTAAAACAACATCAAATTTGATCGTTCAATTAGGAAGAAACGACAACTAAATAGAAGCCAAGATTTAGTCATTTGATGAAGTCACTTTATGTGATATTAACTTCTCAAGTGCATAGCATGTGATTTTTGTCAAAAAAAGAAAAAGAAAAAAAAAAAAATCAACTTAATTTTTTGGAGTATTTTAAGTGTTTGATTTATTTTTTAAATCAACATATTTTTATTTTAAATTACTTACTTTTATAATTACATATTCTTTTAGAATTTTTAAATAATAACTTTAGTCGACGTTGTTAACATACATAAATAAGTTGTATCTAACGATTTGACTTTTGTTTAAAAATTATTCTTTTGTGCAAACAATATAATTAACTACATTATGTCAGTTTAATTGGTTAAATTATAGAAAAAATTAAATTATACTTGTTCAGTAGGTTTAAGTTGATTTTTTTACCTTTGTTAAATAGAGTACCGGTAAAAATATTAAGACGAAAAACATATAATTTTTTACAAATGTGACCATCCCCCCGCAACAATGCGGCCTATCGAAGCGGGCTCGACCATTTAATAGTTTTAGACCATTCGCTACGCTATACAACGAAGCGGTTTCGTTGCCCTACAACGGGCTCTGTGGACTGTTGTCGGCGAGTTGGTTGTGTCGTTGATGGGACGGACCGCGAAGACTACAACGGAAGAAACTGCCACATGTGTTGGCTCTGATTAGTTGTGAGAAATGTATGTCTTGAAAGTGAAATTGGGAGCTTACGAGTTCAACACAAAATAATTTCAGAGAGAAAATGAAGGTGGATGATGGTGGATTCTTGTGATGGTGGCTGCAACAATAATGGCAGAGAATGAAAGTGAAGCATTAAGGTTGATTGAAGATGGACTTTTTAATTTGCATAGGCGGGACATTTGATGCCCAACTTTTTACATAGTGGTAGCTGGCCTTTAACAACTTTACTTTTTTAAATTAACTTTCTTTTATTTAATTAACTGTCTTATTAATTAAATAACCTCTATTATTTAATATTTAATTATATATATATATATATATATATATATATATATATATATATATATATATATATATATATATATATATATATATATATACTAGTGAAATGACCCGTGAAATCACGGGTTAGTTTAAACGAAACAGTTTAATAATATGTTTTAGTATTAAGTGAACGTAAATACTAAAGTTATTTAGTTTAATGACCCGTGGAACTACATAGTCCGACTAAGAAACTCGTCAGCTGAACATTTCATCAAACACCTAAAATGCATATTAAACAATCCACATCCAATCATAAGAGATAATATTGATCGTCATTTTATTTTAAAACTGTAATTAAAATATAAATGTAGAATTAGTTTTCTTCTGCCTAACTTTTATACCTTCTCGTACTCAATTCAAAATAATTAATTATAATAATTAAAAAAATTATTAATAAGATTTAATAATAATAATTAATAATTAATTAATAAGATTTAATTTTAATTCAAAATTATTTAGATTAATGACATCACCCACCATGCTTAGATTTTTTACTTTTTCTTTTTGATTTTTTCTTAACAAAGGAATTAGTCTAATAATGACATCATTTTAGTAATATAATAGAAACTATATATATATATATATATATATATATATATATATATATATATATATATATATATATATATATATATATATATATATATATATATATATATAAATCATTTGGATGACATCATAAATCAATTTAATTTACAATTAAAATTTAATCTTTACAATTAATTATAATTTAATTATTTCAAAAGACATTTTGTAACATCCCGCCTTTTTCCGTTAAATTTATTTTTAACACCGTCTTTTTTTTAAATAATACCTTTCGTTATTTAAATTCGTAGTTTCCGTTGACTAAAGTTCATAATAATTCCGTCATTTAATTATAACATCACTCGTTTACTCGAGCGTTTTTAAAATATTCGTTTGGTTAATTCCCGCACCCGCTTTGAAACTTGAGGGACTAATCTTGGCACTTGGCCAAATTTTGGTAACTAGTCACCACCACCTCCCACCATCTCATTCATTCATTTCTCACTTCATCTTCTCCCTCTTTTTCTCTCTTCCATTTTAGAACTCAAACACCCATCTTTATAAAATCATCATCTAAATCCGGATCAAGAAGGAAACATCAAAACAAATTACATTTTCGTGATCCTCTCTTCATCCTCTACATTTTGGTACCAATTTCATCAAGTTTGGGTAACATTTCTAAAACTCTAGATTTTCTCTAAATTCGTGTTTTTATACTTGAAATGGTGTTAGTTAGTGTCTATGGCTCGTGTGTAACATGAATATATATTTTGTTTGCTCGATTTGTTGTTTTGAGTAACTAGTTTGAACATTTGAAATGGGTTTGCTTAATCTTGCATTTTGGAAGATTAAATGTTGTTTGATTGTTAAAGTTCATGTTTTAATTGTGTTACTAGTATCACTAGCTTCGTTTTGATGCGTAGGTTGATTAAGAAAACTTCAAACACATGATTATTGATTTTTGTGAATTTTGGTTAGGATTTGATAGACTTTGAAATGAACTTTTGATGCATTGAATGCTTGTTAATGTTGTTAGTAAGTGTTTAGATGCAATGTATGCTTAATTACCTTCGAAACGGCATATCGTATGTGTAAATTGGATTCCCGAATCATAAAATACGTTTTACGAACTTGAAACTTTGAAAATAAACCTTTCTTGATCAATTGACGAGTTTTCGGTTATTGTAATTGATGTTTTTGCTTGTGAAAGGTAGTTAATTGTATTCCTTGTCAAAAGAGCTTTCCAATGATATAAGATGCGTATTCTAAGTGTTTACGGTTTGCGTTTTGTGCTAAATTGAATTTTGGATCAAGACTTGAACTTTTGAAACTGACCAGGTACCAGGCCACGCCTAATGTCGCGGCGCGACACCTCTGACCGCGGCGCGGCAATAGCCGTGTTTGGGTTCTGACCTACTTTATCAAATTTCGAAAAATGTTTGCTATGCTACGCACCTCTGATTCACATGTAACTTGTTCTAACATGCTTATATATGAATAAAAACCTCAGAAAAATAGTTCGGGACCCGACCCGACCCCGTTGACTTTTTCGTTGACTTTGACCAAGTTTGACTTTTAGTCAAACTTAACAAAACACTTATACAATCGTTCTAATCTTATTTTATACTTGATTCTTGCATGAAACTTGACAACGTGATTCACATGCTATATAATCGAGTCGTAATGAGCCATAGGACTAATTGAACACATTTCGCCCGACCTTGTGTCGTAACCGGTTAATTGATACAACTTACTTGTTTAGGTCAAGGCTAAGCAACATTCATGCACACGTTTACTTTGTGAAGTACATTTATACTCGTGCACTCGAGGTGAGATCATAGTCCCATCTTTCAACAACTTTTATACTTTTAAATCATGGGATGAGAAACATATACGGTTTTATACTACATACTTTTACACTTTGAACACAAGTACGGAAACGAACATTCCACGTGCGGGTTTGAACAAAATGCCTCAATTCAATTATCATTAGTTGCACTTGCAGGGTGTAAACGAGAACTTATATTATGTGATCACATGGGCTTGACGAGCCTCATTCGGACGGTTCGCTACCGTTAGCGGATGAAATATATTTTCGGGTCTAGTGTATGTTCTAACACTACGCAAAGGGTCCAAAATAGTTAAGTTTGATAATTGGGTGCCCGGGATACAAATAACAACTTTTGGAATGCAAATGATTTTGATAATCATCTTATATTAAATCTTGTGGTTCAAATACAACGTTTACTAAAACACCTATGATTTCACCAACGTTTTTCGTTGACAGTTTTCTATATGTTTCTCAGGTTCATACATGGCTATTTGATACATGATTCCGCGTACACTCATACTTGCTTGGGGTCAAGCATACATACATGCATACGCTAGTGATAGCACCTTTGGATTCAAACATGTTGTTTACATACTTACGCTATTTATAGTAAACAGTGACTTTCAACTTATATTATGTCGCAAGTTATTTCATTTATACTTTACTACTTTTGTAAACTTAAACTTGTTGTCGAACCGTTTGGTAAACTAAACTTTGTAAGTTTTGTACATTTCAAATGAATGCGACATAATTTTGGTCAAACGAGTCTCATATAGGGACTACGACCACGTAACGGGACCTAAGTTAGCGGCGCCGTCAATGACGATTTTGTCGGGTCGCTACAGATGGTATTAGAGCGTTGGTTGTAGGGAACTAGGATGTGCATTAGTGTGTCTGACAGAGTCGTTAGGACGCATTAGTGAATCTAGACTACAACCGGATAGTTAATCATTGCATCCTGACTTGCATTTGCTATAGATAGCACTTACTTGACTATTTGTGCATATATACTTGAATCTTTCTTAGGTGAACTCCATAATGGTACCAAACTTTCATCATACGAATCCGTATTCTGCCACTTCCTGGTAACACACGTAAATTCGAGATTCATGCGCGTAAGGATGACAACGACTTCATTGGTCACACTTGTCCGGGAACCCTGTCTCCCAGATTATGATTCGCCACCGTTTCAACTTACTATCGGTGTCACACCGGTGTTCCTTACTATCTACCACTTCTTGTTACTACCATCACTACTCTAGGTGAGTATCGTCATCGCTAATTATCACTACGGTTGCATACTTTTTGTTATCATGATTCGTTACTCTTTTCGTGCCTAAGGGCATTATCGCTTGACTTGAACCGCAATGACGTGAACAATCATTTATACACTTCCCTCGGGGAACGCTTCTTTATAGTTGCACTAATTCTTTCGATTCAATACGAGTCACGTTAGAGACGTCGTTACACTTTGTTTATTTTAAACTTCACGCTTACATGAACTTGAATCTATAGAGTGATGTGGGAATGGAGGTATGAGTTAGCGTAATATAACGACACTCGATCAACGTGGTTATATTACGGTAAGTCATTCCAAAGTTCTAATGATACATGATGGTGGTTGGACTCGATCAACCTAATCACCACCATGTGCCATGTACATGACTTTATTTTTCTTGTTTGAACATCCGAAAACTCCGAAAATACTGATAACAACCATACCCGGGACACATCTTCGATTATTGTCGAACCATATTGATGCTTCCGAATGAATGACAAATTCTTTCGACTTCAAACATATGTTACACGTGTGTACTATCTCGTTTTCTTATAGTTTTTATAGACGAACTACAAAATGCTTGGTATGCTCACATCGAGGCGAAAACTTCTCTCGCCTTACACTCGTACTTCCGTTTAAGGAAATATTTTATCTAAATTCTCAATGGAGAGAGAGACTCTTCACACTATACTAGTATTCGCCTCGAGGGTGAATAGTCCTATCGAACATTTTCGGAAACCGATAAATCTTCCGCGGCGCGAAATTCTTGAGAAACAGAAACTTGTTCCAACAAACGTTTTCACGTCCTAACAAACTCTTTCAAATATACCTTAAAGAGATGTACCTCATTTCGGATCGAGATCCTCGTTTCACTTCTAGATTTTGGAGTGCCTCACAAAAAGTCTCAGGACCACGTTTAGACATGAGTACCGCACATCAACCACAACCCGACGGACCGAGCAAACATACGATTCAAACCTTGGAAACCGTAATACGAATTTGTGTTATCAACTTCAAATTTACTTGAGAAAAGTTTTTGCCTTTAACCAAATTCTCTTACAACGATGGTTATCATTCAAGTCTTAACGTCACACTTTTCGAGGACCCGTATAGCCGTAATTGTCGTTTTCTTAAATTGTTGAACCGAAGTAGGTGACAAGCGAACCACCGGACCCGAAATCATTCATGAAACAACCGGAAAATTTTTCAATTCCAAGAAAGGCTCAAGGCGGATCGTAGTCGTCAAAAGAACTATGCCGATGTTAGACGTGAACCTCTCGAATTCCAAGTGGGTAACCGCGTAATGTTAAAGTCGCACCTTGAAAAGGTGTAATCCGTTTCGGGAAACGTAGATAGCTAAATCCGCGATATTTTTAGTCCTTTTAAAATCCTGGGGCGTTTTGGACCCGTTACTAGCCGTTTAGATTTTTCAACTCATTCGAGTCTCCGTTCATCCTAAATTCTACGTATCAAACTTAAAGGCGTGTCTTGCGAAACAAGAACTTGTTATCCTCTTCGATGAACTTACTATCAACGATAAACTCCACCTCATAGGAGGACCGATTGAAACTATAAATCGTGAAATCAAACTTTAAACCAACGTAAAAACCCCGACTGTCAAAGTTCGTTGAAATGCCCAAGGAAGTACCTTCACTTATTCGTAGAATTGGCAACACAAGATCTCGAGGAAGAAACAACGACTACTACTTCCAACTAAATTTCGGGACGAAATTTCTTTTAAGGTGTAGGTAATGTAACATCCCGCCTTTTTCCGTTAAATTTATTTTTAACACCGTCTTTTTTTTAAATAATACCATTCGTTATTTAAATTCGTAGTTTCCGTTGACTAACGTTCATAATAATTTCGTCATTTAATTATAACATCACTCGTTTACTCGAGCGTTTTTAAAATATTCGTTTGGTTAATTCCCGCACCCGCTTTGAAACTTGAGGGACTAATCTTGGCACTTGGCCAAATTTTGGTAACTAGTCACCACCACCTCCCACCATCTCATTCATTCATTTCTCACTTCATCTTCTCCCTCTTTTTCTCTCTTCCATTTTAGAACTCAAACACCCATCTTTATAAAATCATCATCTAAATCCGGATCAAGAAGGAAACATCAAAACAAATTACATTTTCGTGATCCTCTCTTCATCCTCTACATTTTGGTACCAATTTCATCAAGTTTGGGTAACATTTCTAAAACTCTAGATTTTCTCTAAATTCGTGTTTTTATACTTGAAATGGTGTTAGTTAGTGTCTATGGCTCGTGTGTAACATGAATATATATTTTGTTTGCTCGATTTGTTGTTTTGAGTAACTAGTTTGAACATTTGAAATGGGTTTGCTTAATCTTGCATTTTGGAAGATTAAATGTTGTTTGATTGTTAAAGTTCATGTTTTAATTGTGTTACTAGTATCACTAGCTTCGTTTTGATGCGTAGGTTGATTAAGAAAACTTCAAACACATGATTATTGATTTTTGTGAATTTTGGTTAGGATTTGATAGACTTTGAAATGAACTTTTGATGCATTGAATGCTTGTTAATGTTGTTAGTAAGTGTTTAGATGCAATGTATGCTTAATTACCTTCGAAACGGCATATCGTATGTGTAAATTGGATTCCCGAATCATAAAATACGTTTTACGAACTTGAAACTTTGAAAATAAACCTTTCTTGATCAATTGACGAGTTTTCGGTTATTGTAATTGATGTTTTTGCTTGTAAAAGGTAGTTAATTGTATTCCTTGTCAAAAGAGCTTTCCAATGATATAAGATGCGTATTCTAAGTGTTTACGGTTTGCGTTTTGTGCTAAATTGAATTTTGGATCAAGACTTGAACTTTTGAAACTGACCAGGTACCAGGCCACGCCTAATGTCGCGGCGCGACACCTCTGGCCTCGGCGCGGCAATAGCCGTGTTTGGGTTCTGACCTACTTTATCAAATTTCGAAAAATGTTTGCTATGCTACGCACCTCTGATTCACATGTAACTTGTTCTAACATGCTTATATATGAATAAAAACCTCAGAAAAATAGTTCGGGACCCGACCCGACCCCGTTGACTTTTTCGTTGACTTTGACCAAGTTTGACTTTTAGTCAAACTTAACAAAACACTTATACAATCGTTCTAATCTTATTTTATACTTGATTCTTGCATGAAACTTGACAACGTGATTCACATGCTATATAATCGAGTCGTAATGAGCCATAGGACTAATTGAACACATTTCGCCCGACCTTGTGTCGTAACCGGTTAATTGATACAACTTACTTGTTTATGTCAAGGCTAAGCAACATTCATGCACACGTTTACTTTGTGAAGTACATTTATACCCGTGCACTCGAGGTGAGATCATAGTCCCATCTTTCAACAACTTTTATACTTTTAAATCATGGGATGAGAAACATATACGGTTTTATACTACATACTTTTACACTTTGAACACAAGTACGGAAACGAACATTCCACGTGCGGGTTTGAACAAAAAACCTCAATTCAATTATCATTAGTTACACTTGCAGGGTGTAAACGAGAACTTATATTATGTGATCACATGGGCTTGACGAGCCTCATTCGGACGGTTCGCTACCGTTAGCGGATGAAATATATTTTCGGGTCTAGTGTATGTTCTAACACTACGCAAAGGGTGCAAAACAGTTAAGTTTGATAATTGGGTACCCGGGATACAAATAACAACTTTTGGAATGCAAATGATTTTGATAATCATCTTATATTAAATCTTGTGGTTCAAATACAACGTTTACTAAAACACCTATGATTTCACCAACGTTTTTCGTTGACAGTTTTCTATATGTTTCTCAGGTTCATACATGGCTATTTGATACATGATTCCGCGTACACTCATACTTGCTTGGGGTCAAGCATACATACATGCATACGCTAGTGATAGCACCTTTGGATTCAAACATGTTGTTTACATACTTACGCTATTTATAGCAAACCGTGACTTTCAACTTATATTATGTCGCAAGTTATTTCATTTATACTTTACTACTTTTGTAAACTTAAACTTGTTGTCGAACCGTTTGGTAAACTAAACTTTGTAAGTTTTGTACATTTTAAATGAATGCGACATAATTTTGGTCAAACGAGTCTCATATAGGGACTACGACCACGTAACGGGACCTAAGTTAGCGGCGCCGTCAATGACGATTTTGTCGGGTCGCTACACATTTGTTATTAATAATTATTATTATTATCATTAAAAGTATAAATACTCAATTTTTAAGCAAACTTTATTATTATTATTATTATTATTATTATTATTATTATTATTATTATTATTATTATTATTATTATTATAATAATAATAATTATCACAGTGTTATAATATTAATATTCAAATATGGATTCACTTTACGGGATTAATTACGTTACATATGTATACGAGAAAATACATGTCTCTATATGTTTGTAAAAATAACGACAAGTTTTTTAGTCAGAATCCGTGGTTTTACGGGTCATTAAACTAGACGACTTTAGCATTTACATTCACTTAATTCCTAAAACATATCATTAAACTGTTTCGTTTAACCAAACTCGTGGTTCCACGGGTCATTTCACTAGTATATAACCTAAAGTTGAATATAAAAAATTAAAAATAAATTTTACATCAGCGCCTCACAACAATATAACAAAACATTTACCACAACGCCCCCTCAATTTCACAACAATGTTACGTCAGCAAAAATCTTTTTCACAACACCACAATATCACAACATTTTAACTTAGCATAGTGAATGATCTTAGGGCTATACTATACATACACACTCACTACACATACATGTATCACCATCGCCATTTTCAACTTAAATAAAAATTAAGAATCAAACATCACAGTCCCACCAATTACATAGCACCACGCCACCATGACTATCGTTGTTTCCTTCGTCGTTTGCTAGTCCGACGCCTAGAAATTTTGGAGAAGCAGCCCTGTCAAGGGCATGGTTTTCGTGTGTTTGTGCCAAGTAGGAAACGACTACGATAATTGCGACACACCGCCACCTCGTACTGTGCAGTTTAATAGATAAGAGAAAAGAGAAATTTTATTAAAATCTAAAAAATAGCAACGAGCTAGCAAACCACACAAAAATAATTACAAAGAATTACGTAACCAATAATTCCAACTAGGGGCTAACTTAGTTCTAGCCTTTAATAAAAATAATGGACGACAGACTAATTGTGTCATAGATCTCGCTTGTCTTGATTTTGTTAGACTCGAACAAAATAACACTTATCTTGATTTTCATGATGTTCAGCTTAGAAATATGCATGATTCTTGGTATTGTATTTTCACAAAGGATGGTAATTTTCGGTTAAGGATTACTCTAAAAGTGATAGATGATAGCATTCTTCGTTCTTTCTTTTTGAGTACGATTTAGAATAAACTTGTTCCTCGCAAAGTTAAGGATTACTCTTATGGAAGTTAGCTTTAAATAGACTTCCTACCAGGTGCATAATGTATAGAAATTGAGTCTATAGGTTTTCCGGTATGTGACCATCACATCTCTTTCAAGTGTGAAACTTCTTGGCAGTTATGGTCCAAAGTTCGTGTGTGGGACATGCAATTTCTTGTTTTGATTCATCAGATGATTGAATTGCCTGGTTTGTGTCTTGGAAGTCTCTGGGTAAAATGAAGCATCATTTAAATAGTTGCGGATTCAGAAATCTTAAACTTCCGTAATCGGTAGTATAAATCAATAGATAATAGCTTAAAACAACCAACACAAAGTTATGAAATGTGAAGGTTAATCTAGTTTCTTATATTATAAACTAGTTTTTGAACCCTCGCTTCGCGCTAAGGGTTCGGTTTTCAATGTATTTTATTGCGTTTAGTTTGTAAAATTATTTCGTGGCTAAGGATGATGTCGTTGAAGCGCAACTCGAGTCGAACTAAAAGGTGTAACCCGTGAAAGATTTAAATGTTATTTTAAATAAACAATATATGTGCATCTCCGCGTTTCGCTATGGAATTGTCGACTTTTAAAAATTTAACGCAAAATCAACGTGTATGAAAAGTGAAGGATTTTCTTGTGCCCGAGAGACATAATAAATTAATGTGGCTTACATGTTGTGATCCAAGTCGGGTCATACCCAATAACAAGCTATCAACACTTTATGTATTTGTTTTGACAATCGGATCATTAAAGCAAATACACGACACTTGAATTTTAGAAATTGGTTTTCTAAAATAAATGCTAGATATAATTATTTGGATAATTATAAGTTACTACATGTTGTATATTATTTATATAGGTTATAAATAATATAAAGTGTATGTAACATATGTGTGTTGCATTTTATTTTATAAAAGGCTTATAAAATAAAATACTTACAACTAAATGCATGTATGTTTTATAAATATGTAATAAAATATAAAATAAATGGAAGGGGTGGGGGGCCATTTTTTTGAAGGCTCCTAGGTGCCAACCACCCTTCCTTGATTACTCCATATAATTATGACTAATACACATGCATTGGTGCAACTTTTAACACACTCTTTGACTCTAGCATTTTGAAAATAATACTTGCAATTTCCTCTCCTTTCTCCTCCCCTTTTTGGCCGAAATTTTGGAGCTTCTTCAAGGGATTCTTGGTTGATTTTTGCAAGTAATTAAGTGTCTAAAATCCTAACCAAGTCTTGGGTGTTGATTATTGCTTGTGGGTATCAAAGATTTGAGGCTTCAAGTTAGAAGTTTTCTTCATCTACATCATCTTCTTCATCCTAGTTCTTCACCTCCATTTTGGAGTAGGTATAAACATCTAACTAGCTCTATTTACATTTAAGTGTATTTTCAAGACTAGATCTTTAATGGATTTCAAATTTAAAAGGGTTAAACTTTACATGCATAAACTTGAAATTGCTTCCGCTTTATATATACATATACACACGAATTTATATGTAACAAAATGGGTTTGTGACTTTGTTTATGTATTGAAATCCATCAATGGTATCTAGAGCCAAAGTCTTGTTAATATGCTTCTTGTTTTTTGGCTAGTAAACTCACTTTCTTTACAATCTACCAACATGCATGAAAGTAGAATGTAAAAATATTGAGTTTTGGTGGGTGTATGGTGATGGCCGAAATATTTGGTCCCAAAAATGGGTTTGGGATTTCAAGTTTTGGCCATGTTTGATGTTATGTTGTTGTTCACAATCGAGCCTAGGCCATGTGTTTGTTTGGTTGATTGATTTGGTGATTATTCATGGGTGTAATATTCATTCATATGGCTTGTAATTATTTTGTAATTTTGGTTTGTAAAAGTTGTAATTAATCTTGTATTTTGTATGTAATTTGTTCTATTTTGGTTTGTAAAATAGAATAGGTTGTTATTTCATTTTCTAGAAAAATTGTATTAGGATATGATTTTGTAAAATGAAAGTGAAGATTCATGAAGAAGATTACAAGATGAAGTTTTGAAGATTACAAGATTAAGTGGGAGATTTTGGTAAAATCTCTTACTTTGGTTTAACCCCTTAGGTGACATTTGTTTATTGGCTAAACAAATGTCTACCAAAATGGCTCTTGATTGTGAACACTTTGCTATGCATGTTTGTGTATGTTTGTATGTTTGGTTGCTACAAGATCATCACATGATTACACTTGCATAATACATTATAAAATGGTTATAATAAAACATAACAAAATGACACTAATAATTGGTTATTAGACTTGAATAAAATGGTTTATTTAAAAAGGTAATGAAATGGTTAAAACTAGTAATTGGTTACTAAAAGGCACATGAAAATGGGTTTTTCATAAACATACTACACACCAAATGCATGTTGGTGTATAGCACTTTGTTTTCTAAACTAGAATGTAGAAAACCTAAAATCCCTTTACTAATACAAGATAAACAAGTTAAACGCCATCCTTTTGTGGAAACACTTAGACATATTAGGAATCTCATGATGGGATAAAGGTCACCTAACCGTCATGAGTGAACTAATATGAATAAAGTACACTTTGCATGCTTGTGGGATAAAGGTCACCTAACCACTTGTATGTTAAGTCTACATGTCTACACAAGTAGGACGACTTGATTTGGGAATCATGAACTTAGGGTCACCGAAGCATGAGGAACAAATAGGCGTTGATGGGATTAATATGCCATGCAAAAGGATTGCATGATCCCATAACTTAGAAGTTGCAAAAGGATTGCAATTGTCATTATGACTACCTAGCTAAATCAAATGACGGGATAAAGGTCACCTAACCGAAATTTGATTTACCGTTGGATTCTAATATTTAATAAAACAAATTAAAAGGGTATTGTTTATTAAATCCAAATCGATACTTAAAAGAACTTTGTTGAATTTTGTAGATGGCCGCTAATAACAACAACAACATGAACAACGCACCACTTAACTTTAACAACCTATCGTTACGGTCTCTCCTCGAGAAAGACAAACTCAACCATACAAATTTTATGGATTGGTTCCGCAATCTTCGGATTGTCCTCAAACAAGAGGATAAAATGTATGTGCTTGAGGACCCCATTCCCGACCAACCGGATGAGAGTGATGTGGAGGCAATGGCCTCTTACGATAAGTATTGCCACGACTCCCTTCAAGTCTCATGCTTAATGCTTGGGACTATGATACCCGAACTCCAAAAGGATTTCGAGCATCATAGCGCTTACGACATGATAACACAATTGAAGGAGATGTTTCTCCAACAAGCACGTGTTGAGCGTTTCGAAACGGTTCGGGCGCTTCATGCTTGTCGTATGGACGAATCCCAATCGGTTTCATCTTATGTACTTAAGATGAAAAGCCTTATCGATCGTGCTAACCGTCTCAACCTTAACATATCTAATGAGTTAGCCACCGATCTTATCCTTAACTCCCTATCAAAGAGGTTTGATCAATTTGTAATTAATTACAACATGAATGGGATGGATAAGAGCATAGGTGAGCTTCATGGTATGCTTAGGACGGCGGAAACAAGCATGGGTAAAAGAGCTTTACCCGTGTTAGCAATCGATCAAGGTGGGTCTAAAGGTAACACCTCTAAGCCAAAGGTGGCTAAGAGAAAAGGACCCGTCCATCAAGGCAAAGGGAAGGGGAAGATGGTTACCCCAACCATCAACAAGGCCAAGAAGCAAAAGGTAGCCGAGAAGGCAAACCCCAAGGAAGACCCATGTTTCGGTTGCGGTGAGATGGGTCATTGGAAACGAAACTGTCCGGTCTATCTTAAAGAGTTGAAGGACAAGAGGGATGCAGGGCAAACCTCAGGTAATATATATATGGTATATATAGAGCTTAGTATTACTTCTTCTAATACATGGGTATTAGACACGGGATGTGGAACTCATATTTGCAATTCTTTGCAGGGGTTCAAAAGAAGTGATCATAAAGCGGGAACATCAAGTCTCTATATGGGCAATGGTGCAAAGGTGCATGTTAAAGCTCAAGGAGAATTTGTTTTGAAGCTTCCAAGTGGATTGGAGCTTATTTTAGAAAATGTTTTGTATGCACCGGATTTATGTCGAAACATTATTTCTATTTCTCGCTTAAGACAATGTGGTTTCAATGTTAATTTTATTGATAATGATATCCATTTTTCTAAAGATGATATATTCTATTTCAAGGCTACGCCTTCAAATGGAATTTATGAATTGGTTCATGATGATGCATCATCTAATAGCTCAATATACCATACTAGCACCAAGAAACTCAAAAGGGATTTGAGTGATTCCTATTTATGGCATTGTCGCCTTGGACATATAAACAAGAACCGAATGCATACACTTCAAAGGAATGGACTTTTGAAATCAAATGAAATGGATTCGTTTGATGTATGTGAATCTTGTTTACAAGGCAAGATGACTAAAGCACCTTTCAAAGGCACTCATGAAAGGGCTAAAGATTTATTGGGTTTAATACATTCGGATGTATGTGGACCCTTTAAACCCATAACTAGGAATGGTGAAAGATACTTTGTTACTTTCATTGATGACTTTAGTCGTTTCGGATATGTCTATTTACTAAGACACAAGGACGAAACGTTTAAAGCATTCAAAGAATATCAAAACGAAGTACAAAATCAACTCAATAGGACAATCAAGGTACTTCGTACCGATAGAGGAGGTGAATACCTAAGCGATGCCTTCCAAGATCATCTTAGGAGTTGTGGGATCATCTCACAACTTACTCCACCCGGAACACCCCAACTTAATGGAGTATCCGAAAGGAGGAACCGAACCCTAATGGATATGGTTCGATCTATGATGGCTAGAAGCTCGTTACCTCTATCATTTTGGGGTTATTGTCTAAGCTCCGCGGCTCGTATTTTAAATATGGCCCCAACCAAGAAAGTGGAACGAACTCCTCATGAGATGTGGTTTGGAAAACCTCCTTCTCTTTCATACTTGAAAGTATGGGGATGTGAAGCTTATCCTAAGCGTTATGTAGCAAATAAGCTACATGCTCGATCCACAAAGTGTATCTTCATAGGATATCCCAAAGATGACATGGGATATTACTTCTATGATCCATCCGAGCAAACGGTATTTGTAGCTCGGAAAGCGGAATTCCTTGAAACCAAGTTCCTTATGGAAGGTGATGGTGAAAGAAAAATAGATCTTGTAGAGGTACAAGATCAAGCCGATGATACACAATTGGTTGACACTAGCACTCAACATGAGGATGCTGAAAATGATCAAGTGGATGATCAAGGTACACAAGACGTTCGAAGATCTAGTAGGATTAGTAATCCTCCCGAGAGATATGGGTTTCTCGTGGATGGTTGCTATACGGTTGATTTGGATGAACCGACAAACTACAAAGATGCTTTATCAAGGATAGATAAAGATAAATGGCAGGAAGCCATGAACGCCGAGATGCAATCCATGTATGAAAACCAAGTTTGGGAACTTGTTGAGCAACCTCCTAGCTCTAAGCTAGTTGATTGCAAGTGGATTTTCAAGATGAAAACCGACATACATGGAAACTTGGATACATACAAAGCTAGACTTGTAGCAAAGGGTTTCACTCAAACTCAAGGGGTTGACTATGATGAGACCTTCTCGCCTGTGGCAATGCTAAAGTCTATTAGGATATTATTTGCCATCGCTGCTCATTATGATTACGAAATTTGGCAAATGGATGTCAAAACCGCTTTCCTAAATGGATATCTTGAGGAAGATGTCTATATGGCACAGCCCGAAGGTTTTGTCGATCCGAAAAATCCTAAAAAGGTATGCAAGTTAAAGAAATCAATCTATGGGTTGAAACAAGCATCGAGAATGTGGAATCATCGTTTTAATGAAGAGGCAAAGAAATTTGGCTTTATTAAAAATGGTGATGAAGCTTGTGTATACAAGAAGGCTAGTGGGAGCTCCATAATGTTCCTTGTGCTATATGTGGATGACGTATTATTATTTGGGAATGATATAACCACAATGCAAGAGGTCAAAACTTGGTTAAAAAGTTGCTTCTCCATTAAGGATCTTGGAGAAGCACAATATATATTGGGGATTGGAATCTATAGGAATAGATCCAAGAGATTGATAGGCTTAAGTCAAAGTACATACATTGATAAGGTCTTGAAAAGGTTCAAGATGGAAAACTCTAAGAAAGGTTTGGTACCTATTCAAAGAGGAACCGTTCTCAGTTCATCTCAGTGTCCTACCACGAAAGATGAACAAGAGAGAATGAAGAAAGTCCCATACGCATCTGCTATTGGGTCTATCATGTATGCAATGATATGTACTAGACCGGATGTGTCATGCGCTCTAAGCTTGACAAGTAGATACCAGAATAACCCAGGAAATAGTCATTGGACTGCGGTTAAATGTATATTGAAATACCTTAGAAGGACTAAGGATATGTTTCTAATATATGGGTCTGGTGAGGAGGAACTCGTTGTAAAAGGTTACGTGGACGCGAGTTTCCAAACTGATCGAGATGACTCTCGGTCACAATCCGGTTATGTATTCATGTTAAATGGTGGTGCGGTCTCTTGGAAGAGTGCGAAACAGGAAGTTGTTGCGTTATCCACTACAGAGTCGGAGTACATTGCCGCCTCATTGGCAGCTCAGGAAGCTGCATGGATGAAGAAATTCATCGACGACTTAGGAGTGGTCCCTTCCATTCAGGACCCTCTTGAGATCTTTTGTGACAACGAGGGTGCGATTGCTCAAATCAAGGAACCTCGTGCTCATCAAAAGACTCGTCACATTGAGCGGAGATTCAACTACATTAGGGATGAGGTTGAAAAGGGAAAGATATGTATTCACAAAGTTCACACAGATCAAAATGTTGCGGATCCACTCACGAAGCTTTTACATGGGCCAAAACATGAGGGACATGTTTGTGCATTAGGGCTTCGACATTCTAGTGATTGGAATTGATCTACTTTATGTATTGTAACGGAACGAATTAGTTCAAACTCATTAATATAATTATGGTATTAATTTAAATTATGAGTCATGTTCCAATTTAGCATATTTTATCCATGAATAAATTATTATTCTAAATTCCGTAGTTGATCACATTTGTGGGAACAAGTGTGAGGTCTAGACTATTATGAACTTGGATTGGTTAACATTCAAATGGTGAATGTAGGGCAAGGTTGCAACCAAGGTTCATAGATATTTGTGGGACACAAATATTGGAAGACCCGCTCTCAAGATTACTATATGGAACCTTTGTGGTTGATCACATGTAATCTTGAGTAAAGGAGAATATCATTATATCCTCTGACCTGAGACACATATTGGGTTCAGATATTCACCGAATATTGTGCCTTGATTCTTTCCTTCGCTATTCTGAAACATGGTAGTACATAAGGGAGGTTTCAGGTATGGTACGAAGTGTAATGTCTAGGACGTATGTAGTCAAGATGGAATTTGTCCCTCTTATTCGTTGAGAGTCAGATGTCTAAGGCCTGACAAAGTTAAATCTATAAGAGAGTGATCATTCTATGTCTCTTGGATTTAACATGACATCTAGGGCAAAAGGATATATTGAAAGATTCACCTAAATCATATTCGAAATGGAAACTCGAAAGGGATGATGTTATTGAATGGCACTAAGTCATAACATGTTGGGGGTGATGGACGGTCGTTAGGTGGTATCTGTCACTTGCATTAATTCCTTATGTTTCTCGTGCAAGTGGGAGATTGAAGGATTTTCTTGTGCCCGAGAGACATAATAAATTAATGTGGCTTACATGTTGTGATCCAAGTCGGGTCATACCCAATAACAAGCTATCAACACTTTATGTATTTGTTTTGACAATCGGATCATTAAAGCAAATACACGACACTTGAATTTTAGAAATTGGTTTTCTAAAATAAATGCTAGATATAATTATTTGGATAATTATAAGTTACTACATGTTGTATATTATTTATATAGGTTATAAATAATATAAAGTGTATGTAACATATGTGTGTTGCATTTTATTTTATAAAAGGCTTATAAAATAAAATACTTACAACTAAATGCATGTATGTTTTATAAATATGTAATAAAATATAAAATAAATGGAAGGGGTGGGGGGCCATTTTTTTGAAGGCTCCTAGGTGCCAACCACCCTTCCTTGATTACTCCATATAATTATGACTAATACACATGCATTGGTGCAACTTTTAACACACTCTTTGACTCTAGCATTTTGAAAATAATACTTGCAATTTCCTCTCCTTTCTCCTCCCCTTTTTGGCCGAAATTTTGGAGCTTCTTCAAGGGATTCTTGGTTGATTTTTGCAAGTAATTAAGTGTCTAAAATCCTAACCAAGTCTTGGGTGTTGATTATTGCTTGTGGGTATCAAAGATTTGAGGCTTCAAGTTAGAAGTTTTCTTCATCTACAACATCTTCTTCATCCTAGTTCTTCACCTCCATTTTGGAGTAGGTATAAACATCTAACTAGCTCTATTTACATTTAAGTGTATTTTCAAGACTAGATCTTTAATGGATTTCAAATTTAAAAGGGTTAAACTTTACATGCATAAACTTGAAATTGCTTCCGCTTTATATATACATATACACACGAATTTATATGTAACAAAATGGGTTTGTGACTTTGTTTATGTATTGAAATCCATCAAAAAGTACCCCAAATATTTAGCGTTTTTTAAAAAGAATCTGTTTTGCGTATAGTTAGTGA
Organism: Rutidosis leptorrhynchoides; assembly: GCF_046630445.1. NCBI lineage: Eukaryota > Viridiplantae > Streptophyta > Magnoliopsida > Asterales > Asteraceae > Rutidosis > Rutidosis leptorrhynchoides. The sequence continues at coordinate 156,348,904 of NC_092336.1, forward strand.
CGTTGTGTTCGTAAAATTATTTCGAGTTTAACGATGATGCCAGAAAAATTTAACTCGTGCGAGCGAGAAGATATGACCTATTGAATATTTGGGTGGAGTTTATTTAAAATTTTTTATTAAAATGTTGATGTGACACTTTACTCCCCTGTTTGAGGGGCCGGTTTTAATGTTTGAACAAAGTGTGGAGTGGATTTTTTGGAAAAGTGGAAGTTAGTAAAAAAAAAAAAATGGCGAAATGACGAAAGTACCTTTAATACTATTCATCATTTTTGTCTAATAGTTAATATGGTAATTTATAAATGACACAATAAAAAATTAAAATAAAGGAAGTATAATAGAAAAAGTATAAGTTGGTCTACTGCCCTTCTTTCTCATTCATTCGCGTGTAAACCTTACAATAAAAAAGGATTTCCAAGAGCTACAATGAATATATATATATATATATATATATATATATATATATATATATATATATATATATATATATATATATATATATATATATACATACATATATATATATATATATATATACTAATATACATATATATATATATACATATCTATATATATATGTATATACATATCTATATATATATATGTATATATATGTATATATATATATATATATATATATGTATATATATATATATATATATATATATATATATATATATATATATATATATAACAACCCTCATTTTTCCGTTCTGAAATAACCAAAATGCCCTTGAGGTTTTCATTTGTTCTTCTGTGTATTCGATTTAGGGTTTTTATCCATTTACGACTAATGAACTATAATTAATACTTGTATTAAATGATCGTATTTATTACTTAAGCACTAACCCTAAATATTAAATATAAACCCTAACCCTAGTATTTATTAGGCTATATGTATAAAATAAATTATGACATTTATAACATTTAACTAATTAGAACTAAATTAAAAGTTAACAAAAGGACATGGACAAAATGTAAAAGATTGAGTGAAACTTGTATTAAATAAAAGTAACATTTAAAAAAAATAATAAATATATAAATTAGATAATAAATAAGTTAAATGTCGAATATATAAAAAATAAATATATATATATTAATAATATCGGCTAGGATAAAAAAAAAAAAAAAAAAAAGAAACAACTTGATCACTAAGTACATTAAACCTAGCCTAATCCTAATTCCTAATCCTTTCACTCCAAGAAAACCTTGATCACCAAGTTTCCTAAGCAATCCTAACATGATTATAACTCTTGTTAATTATCTATAAATAGCCTCATGTATTTCCCATATTTGCACCACAAATTAAATCACAAAAATCTATCCTCCTTGCTTGTAGTCGACGGGTTTTCTGCACCCATAATCCCACCAACATCGACTTACAAACAGACCCTCAATCAGCCTCCAATCCGTCACCCTTCACTGCCATAAGTCGCCACCTCCTGCAGCTCCTGCAGTCGCCCAAACAGCCCCTTTTTTCGCCATTTTCCTGCTGCTGTTACAGCCTCCTGTTCGCCACTTTTTACAGCCTTTTATTGCTGTAAGTCGACACCAAAAACAGCCCAAAAGTCCTCCTGTTTCCTCCTGCAAATTCGTGGCCAAAACAGCCTTCAAAGTGCTCCTGTGTTGCTGCGTTTTGTTGCTATTTCTGCGTGACAAACAGCCCAAGAAACCCTTCGATTGGGTCGTGTTTAGCTGCTGTAAATCAGCTCCGATTTTGGGTCTCCATCGCCACCTTGTTCTTGATCTTACTCTCTTAAGGTATACCTAAACCCTAATGATAATCATACTTATAATTTTGTTATAGTTATTATGTTTTAATTATGAATAATGATGATTAAAAGTTAAAGGTATGAACTAGTAATATATATTCAAGTATGGATATAATTATGATCATGAGTTTTGGATATGAAGTATTAATAAGTAACTAGTTAATAAAGTTAATATAATTATGATGTTGAATATAAATTATGATTATGATCATTGTTATGAAGTTGATTATTAAAAAGATATTAGGTTATGATGAGCATGGTTAAAAGATAAAAGATTATGATTATAAGTAATATGATTAAGTATGATTATAAAACTAGATAGTAAAAGATAAAGTATTAGGTAGTTAATTATGATATTGTTATGAAGTTAATTGTAATAGTTAAAGGTTAAGGATTATGAACATGAAGCTAGATTTTTAAGTTAAAAGTTTATGTACATGATAAAGATTAGGGTTAATGGTAGAAGTTTATGAATTGTGATTTTAAAAAGGTTATGTTTTAATGTGATGCTGGTTAGTAAATAATGATGATAATACATGCATGCATGCATGCATGCAAACATACGTACGTAGGTACATGTATATATTGTAGATACATGCGTGTGTATATATGTAAATATATACATGCGTATATATGTATGTATATGCATGTATGTATATGTACGTGTGTGTATGTATGAGTGTGTGTATGTGTAAGTATGTGAAGATAGTAAAACATAAAAAGAAATAAGTATATATATGTATATCGTGCATATGAATTTATTATATATCGTTGATGATTATTAAGTTGATAAATAGTTGTATGTATAAATATATGTACCACCTTTACACTTATGTATATGTAACACATATATGATAATTTACATAATGGTTGATTAATTAAAGAATAATAATATTATAATTATAACTTGTAAACCTATCTATATAGTAACACCTTAGTTACACTAAATTATATTATCACATATAAAATTATTAAGAACATTAATAACTCGTTTTGTGTATACACCAAGATAGCGTACGATTTATACGAACCTCACCGCTACTTACGGCCTAGGGTAGTCCTTGTTGCCTTATGGGAACCGCTTGTGGATCTCGAATGCCAAGACTTAGATTCTGGTCAAGAGTCCTGGGCGCCCGGTAACAACAGATCATCAGAGTGACTTATCTGATAGCAACGAGGTTTGGGCAAAGTTTTACAACGTCTTTATGAAGGATTATAACACGAACATACTAAAACTAGAAACTTACTATAAATGGAAGCTTTCCATAAATAGTAGGTTTCCAAAAATAGAAACTTTTGAGAAATAGGAACTTTTCTCGAAAACCGTCACTGTTAATATAGTTTGCTATATTAATAAATAAACTTTATGTCTGTTAGACATTAACTAATTAAACGTTATATCTCTAGGTTGAGATCTCCGATTACATACTCCGTTCATACTACTTGCGTGGAATAACTTACTTGCTACTAAGGTGAACTTAATAGCCCCTCTTTTTACTATTTCTTAACTGTTTTACAACTTTTGGGGTGAGACACATGCTTGCTTTTAAACTGTTTTACGATTAGACACAAGTACTCAAACTTGATTAGTTCAAACTGTGCTATGACATGCTTTGCTTCATACTAAATCCCTGCCATGATATCGTTAATTGCTACTTTAAAACGCAAACTAAGTTATTGTGAGTAGGCCTACTGAGAGTGACATCTCTACCCATTAGTGTGATCATCAAGGGGTACATAATAATGATTTCAACGACACTGACAGTTCAAGGTATTATAGGGAAACTTTGTTTAGTCTCGATATCATATAACTCACCACTACTAGCGAACTGATGAAACTTTATGACTAAATCTTTTGGTCTAAAACTTTATTGATTATATAAACCTATGATGTTCACTCAACCATTGTGTTGACATTTTAAGCATGTTTGTCTCAGGTGAAGATTAGCTTATATGCTGCCCTATGATGCTTAGCCAGCTGATGCATTGGAGTCTACATATTTAGAACTTATCATTTTTTATTTACATATGAATTTCATTATGTAAAACATTATTACGGTTCCGCTAAAAAGCAAATATTTCTTTATTAAAACGTCTCATTTAGAGTCGTTCTCTCTTTACATACTTGTGTTGTGATATTGAAATGTCATATTTACCCCCGGCCCTATTTGGGGGTATGACAGAGTGGTATCAGAGCCAGGTTGTTATAGAGAACCAGGATTGCATTTTATGTGTGCCTTATGTATTAGATAGGTGACTTAGTAATCCATAGGTCTATATCCGTTCCTAACTTAATATTTCTAATGCCTTTCCTATGCATTTTATTTCGTGCCTCTACGTCTTCCTTAGAACCTACCTAATCATCCCTCTTTCTTTTCATTTAGGATGTCTCGCCGTAACCCAATCGTCATTTCTGACTCCGAGGGATCCGACTCCGAAAGATCTGTCCGTACACCGACTTATGGACCCGTTTCTCCACCAACATCACCCGTTTACCAACCGGCTACTCCACCCGCATCACCGATCTACCCGCCTGCTACTCCACCACACTCCCCTCTTATGGAAGAATCCCACACTAATACTACTTATGATGGGGATGATGAAGAGGAAGAGGTTGTAGAAGAAATTATTGAGGAAGAGGAGCCCGAAGAAGAGACCCAGCCTGAGCCAGAACCCCCTGTTGTCATAACTCCTTCTTTAAAAAGAAAGGAACCCGAGACATCAGATACTGAGAGTTCAAGTTCATCTAAAGAACCCCGTCTTACCACTGTTCCCGTGTTTTGCACGAACTCTATTGAACATGCTATGGTAATGAGTGATTTACATGAAGTGAAGACAGAGTTTGGTAAGTTGATGGAACTTATTGATGGTCACTTTAGTACGCTTGAAGATCAACAAGAGAAATTGTCAACATACTCATATGATGTGTATAACATCTTCAGAAAGACTGCTATGAGACATGATAGAGAAATTGAGCAGCAAAATCAAATGATTGAGGAACTGAAGAATGGTATGCAGGATCTCAAGGATCTTCTGTGGGAAAAATTCAAGACCCAACTCCCACCTCCTAAGAAGAATTAGATCTTAGGATTTCTTTTTCTATTCCGTATTAGTTTTCGTTCATTGTAAAGGCTTCGCCTAAAACTACTATCCTTGTTTCGTTTCGTGTTTATTCGTGTTTCGTTTCGTGTTTAATAAAAGATGTTAGTTATCTTTGTGATGTTTAATGAAATTCAAATGTTTTTAATACATCTCGTTGTTTCCCCTATTGATGTGTGAAATATAGTATATAATTTATCCATGGAAAATGCCGGTTTAAAAGATTACTACACACTAACGGGCAGTGTACCCGATCGTGCAATAGTATAAAGTTGGTAACTCCAAAATCGTTCCAAGGACAGTTCTCACGCGAGAATTAAGATTGCAACTAATGAAAATAAATTAAGTTAATATATGAAAATTGAAAGTACGAGATAATTGGTTTTATGGCTATTTAACGATTAGCCAAATCAAGGATAGATCAAAAGTAAAAGACAATATTATTTAGTTTTTAAGTTTAAATAAATTAAATTGCAAACTCAACGAAAAATAAAGATAATTGGATTCAATAGATAAAAGAATGTTCGCCTAGGTCTCCTATTCGTAGTGTCGGATGATTTGTTATTAAGCACTAGTTCTATTTGTCAATACATGCAACTACAGAGTCGGTTTACCCAGAGTTCTCTTTTAGCAAATACGTCAAACTAGGATTTATTGGCTTAGGGTTCCCTTTCACCAAAGACCTCTTTCGTTTGTGACTTAGTAATTAACTAATTATAAGATTAAGATTCAATTGGTTACGCGTTCGCTCCACACAATTAACCCCTATTTTGTTCAATTTATGTTACCCGGTTTACCCCCTTGGTCCAGTAAGCACCTAATTGGTTAAGACAAATCAATTGGAAATTAGTTCACTAAATTGAAACAGGGTTGCCTTTGTTCAAACAAGATCACTAATCAAGCCTGGTAACAATAATCAAATTCCATAAGAATGGTTCTTAATCAAAACTCATAATTATCATGTATTAATCAAATTAAATGTTAAAGTATCATCCAAACACATACGAATATTCAATCTAGACAAACATTAAAGAACTTAGCCAACAATCATGGCTAAAAACAAAATCACAAATAAACTATTAAGAGTATTCATTATGTTAATAAGAATTAAACCTAATGAAAATTGTGTTCTTGAATGATGAACGGATCGAGACGCGTTTCCGGAATGATTGGGTTGATCGAATGATATTGGGGTTCCCCAATAATCACCAAAATTCACCCAAAAGCTGCTGGAATTCGTCAGGATGGAATAATGAATAATTAGGGCATTTTTCGGGCTTAAATACCTTACAAATTTGTCTGGGCCAACCTAGTGCCGCGCCGCGGCCCCCATATGTCGCGCCGCGACATAATACTTGCTTTGGAACATCTTTAAAACCTTTCCTAACTTTGAAATAAAGCAAACGCCGCGCCGCGGCTTAGGATGTCGCGCTGCGGCCCATAACTAGTTCTGAACCCTTCTTTAACCCATAAACTGATATCGAATCTCGTTGATTGCCATGCCGCGACCTAAGCCTCCACGCCACGGCCCAAAGCATAAACTGACATCTCGTTCATTTTTCTCTTTTTCCTTACTTTAAACTAATTCAATACCTCAATAACCAATATGTTTTTCACATTTCCAACCTCGGTGCACCAATATTAATAATCGGTTAACAAAGTACCTCAAAAACTCCAAAGAATGCAACTCTTTTACAATAAACTCTTCAAACTCGGACTTCTCAATATCATCAAAATAACCGCCAAATCGTATCCGAATGGACTAAAATGTGATCGATATCGCTAAGGAAAACGTGTATAAAATATGCGATATCAAACCACCCCACACTAGAGTTTTGCTTGTCCTCAAGCAATTGAACTCGAAAATAATCTTCTACCATATAATAACTTCTTCAAACATGTATGTAGAACCAAACGAACAACCAACAAACCAAAAACTAGCGTGGGCACGAATTTGGAGTAAATATAAACCATACCTCCCACTTGAATTCCCCCGAAATTAACTTCCCAAACCTCAAGCAATCAATATGAACAAAGTAGCTAAATATAGTCTCGAAATAGCGTACCATAATAATAAGGTAGAGAATCTCAAGCAATAATATGTAATCTTCAAAGAAACTGGGAATCAAGTGGGAGCCTAGCACCAAAAATATAACAATCGAACGTGTGTGCCAAAAAGAACGCACGGGCTACCCCGCAATTCGTCAAGCCAATACCTCCCACAGTACCTAACATCGTGAGATGTCGGTAAGAAAATAATGTGCTTAGGAGGATACACATTACGTCCGAATATCATCGATAATCATGAGGTAATCATCTAATCCGTTAATTCAATCATAAAGATTGAAATTCATCAGGCTTAAAAGCTGATATCTTACCTTTCCGGAGGTTATCCAACTGGGGATCTGATCAGTCACAGATTTGTGTATCATGGTGCGCTCCCCATTTGACGAGACAGATCTCCCTCATCGAGATAAGTCTGACTACCAGTTTCTCAGTTTGATGTTGAGGCCTGGTAGATTTCCAGTCGATGTTAGAAATGACTTTTCAAGATTTTTCGTCACCCTACAACTGGTCTGGACTACAACTTCTGAAATAAATCAGCAAGCGTGTCAATTTGGAGACTTTACTCCCAGGGTTATACAAAGTGGTCGGGTGCAATATTGTCCTTGTTAGGAGAAACAATGGGGATCACCCTATTTAAGTTTTCGATCTAGCGCATGGCCCGATTTTGACCACACGATACAATCACCGTTCATACGGTTGACACCCGCCTTGGTGCAGGTGACCTATGTATGAATTTTTATGTTCATGTAGGATTTCACATTCAAAATAATGAACATGTTTTGAAAGTTCAAGACTTTCACCTCTAACAGTACCTCACCGTGATGATGGGTAATGAAATGGTACAGCTTAAGAGGTATACGTACCAAGTGAAACGGTTGGAAGACTTTACTTCTTAGTTGCCTACTTCCCACATGACAAGCTTTTCTGCTTGTTTTAAGAAAGGTAGGAAGTAGATACTACCCTTCTGATAAATCCCAAAAACCTTTAGGTGCCATAGCTTTTGGCTATGGGTTGTGTTGTCTAAGCAAACACAAGCACGTAGCTATTGATCCTAAAAAGGACAACACTGGTGAAGCTCAAGGCTCCTCTTCCCATAGTATCACACCATTAGATGATGTAATAATAAAATGGTATAGTTTCGGAAGTCTGCTATACCAAGTAACCAAAAGTTTTTGATCTGGCACGTGATTCGGTTACAATCACGCTATGCAATCACCGCTCTTTCACGGTTTACACCCGTTTTGGTACAGGTGACCTACTATTGAGTTCCCCGAACTCGTAGGATTTCATGTCCAAGAAAATGAACATGTGGAACAATTTTGGCTTTTTTGAAATCAAGAAATATGCCATAAAATACCAAGCCAAATCAAAACCAATTTTCATAACAAAGGTTTTGGCTGAATTTTCAATTGTTTTTCTACTTTTTTTTATTTTTAAACTAACTTTTCTATTTTTTTTATTTTACCCCTAATTTTTCAATTTTTTTTCTCGACCAAAACCCGTGAAACTGTCAAGTCTTTTTATATCAAAACTAATATGTCGATGACTCAATTAACCACCAACCCGAGAGATTTTACATCCCCCACCCCACACTTGAGATCAAGTAATGTCCCCATCACTTGAGATCAAAAATAGATTAAAATCGAAAGGGTTATGTGAGAAAGAAAATATAAAAACTTATCGAGTTTAACCACTGATCTCGGAATGCCAGTGACAGATGGCGCTGAACTGACTGCCAGTATAAGAACATCGTCTATTCTCGATCATCACACCAATATCATCAATCATTTAGTTTTGCTGAACTTAATGCCAGACTTGAAAAATCGCTTCACCAACCAACCTAATAAAAGAAAAACAAAAGAACTACATAAACGGGACAAGGTGACACCACCCGATGCCTAAACGCCTTGCCCCCAAAATAAGTCTTCAAAGTACAGAAGCAGAATACATAATTATCCAAATACAGACCAAAGGAAATAGTTTTAAACAAATTACAACATGATCAACGGGCTCGCAGGCCCTCCTCACTGAAAACCATTATACGGCCAATTTCCGTACGGGTATTGCTGCTGAAACCTCTTACGCGCATCCTCCAACGCTTCCTGCTCACTATAGATCGAAGCCTGCACTCGTGGCCAAACTGGACTACGATAATACACGGGTGTTTGAGAAGTAGTACCATAATAATGATCCGGGTTGAAGTAGAAAAGACGATCATTGTGCCTTTGCCAATCGTTCCCATAAGCAATCCATTGCTGGTCATGCACGGACTCGGCCAACCTTTCTTCTTGTCGTAACGTACTCGCCTCGACCCGCTGTTGACTTTCCAACATACGATCGTTATGTGATCATTGATCTCCCCGAAAATCATCAAAACTACTCGACACACCAATTTGCACATTCTTAACCCTCGAGACCAAGCTATTCCACACCGCCTCAGTCACACCCCAATTCTGACTGTGACGACCCGGAAATTTCCGACCAAATTTAAACTTTAATCTTTATATTATTCAGACACGATAAGCAAAGTTTGTTAAGTTAAATCTCAAGAATTTTAAACTGTGTTCATACATTCATTATAACCTCGACCAAATTCCGACGATTCACGAACCGTTATATATAAATAGATATGTATATGTATATATATATATTATAACTTGAGAATATTAATAAAGTATTAAACGTATAATACTTTACACGAACGTATTTGTTTCAATATGATTTTCGACGAAAAAAAATATATTAAATGATTGAATTATCAGAAACATTGAATTATGATTACAAGTCTCTGTTGAGAGGTCCACTATGATTTGAGAAAATCTATTCCTCTTAACGATATTCAGAATAATTTGTAAAGCTATTTATAAATAAAAATAAAAAGTGTCATTTACGAAAGTTAGACAAAAGTTAGTGGAGAATTGGTTTCCATAATATTCTATTAATCTATTTTCAAACGTACAAAGACGTTTTCAGTTTAAAAAGAACTTTATTATTAAAACGTATATAACTTTTATAAATATCTAGAATCACTTTTGACAACTTATTACTTAACCAGTATAATAAATATAACGATATTTATATTTTATTTCATTAAATATATATAACGATTTAAATTAATATTATATATATTTATACGCGTATTATACATACATAGTTTTTTATACTTTTACTATACTTTAACTTTACCTTTACTTTACTTTAACTTTAATAATTCATACTTTAATAATTTACTTTAATAATTCATACTTTAATAATTCACTTTAATAATTCATACTTTAATAATTCACTTTAATAATTCATACTTTAATAATTCACTTTAATAATTTATACTTTAATAATTCACTTTAATAATTCATACTTTAATAATTCACTTTAATAATTCATACTTTAATAATTCACTTTTATAATTCAAAAATCTATTATAAATAGAATTCAATAGGTTTCATTATTTCATAGAAACTTGAAAATATATTTCTCTAAACTCTCTCAATTGATATATATATATATATATATATATATATATATATATATATATATATATATATATATATATATATATATATATATATATATATATATATATATATATATATATATATATATTTTGCTCTGTATTATTTCAAGATATTATTAGTATACATAAAATATTACGACGGAGTGCTGTCCGAGTGATTTCAAAATAGTTTTTTTGAATGAGTCGAAGCTAAGGAAATTATGGGTTATAGCTATGGAGGTGATGGGTATGGTTTATGGGTATGCTCGTGAGGTCAATCTAGTGTTTATCATCTCCGTTGCGTCTACGTACTTTCCTGCAATATTGAATCTCAATATTGATACGTTCGTGAATCCGAGGCCAACCTTGCACTTATTAAATGACGTTATATGTATTTTTACTACGAAATACAGTATTGTGAGTTTCATTTGCTCCCTTTTATATATATTTTTGGGACTGAGAATACATGCGCTGTTTTTATAAATGTTTTACGAAATAGGCACAAGTACTAAAACTAATTCTACGTGGGTTTAAACCAGAAATATACCCTTAGCTTGGTAACATTAAACTACTTGTCTATGTACGGTAGGCGCGAATCCTAAAGATAGATCTATTGGGCCTGACAAACCCCATCCTGACTATGGGATGCTTTAGTACTTCGAGGTTATTTTAAACACACCTGATCTGGTGTACTTCAGAGGGTAAAACATGAACGTTAAGGCTTGTTACCGGGTGCCTACAACTTATAGAATACTTTTATACACTTGCGAGTGTACATATATTTATAAACGGAAATCTTGTGGTCTATTAATATATTGAAATGATTGTTATGATAAACCTGTGAACTCACCAACCTTTTGGTTGACACTTTAAAGCATGTTTATTCTCAGGTATTAAAGAAATCTTCGGCTGTGCATTAGCTCATTTTAAGGATATTACTTGGAGTCATTCATGGCATATTTCAAAAGACGTTGCATTCGAGTCATTGAGTTCATCAAGATTATTATTAAGCCAATTATAGTTGGATGTGTTGTGAAATAGTGTGCATGCCGTCAACTTTCGTTGTAAAGAAAGTTTGTCTTTTAAAAACGAATGCAATGTTTGTAAAATGTATCATATAGAGGTCAAATACCTCGCGATGTAATCAACTATTGTGAATCATTTATAATGTATATGAACGGGTCCTTTCAGTTGGTATCAGAGCGGTGGTCTTAGCGTACTAGGTCTGCATTAGTGTGTCTAACTGATAGTCGTTAGGATGCATTAGTGCGTCTGGACTTCGACCGTGTCTGCATTTCAAAAGTTTTGCTCATCATTCTTGTCGGAAATTACCTGCTTATCATTCTTAGTCTAGACACATCTTATTGCATTGATTGCATGAATAGTGTATAGACAAAATTCATATCTTAGCGTATCTGCTAATTCATATCTTAGCGTATCTGTTACTGTAAACTTTGCCTGACATATTCCGTAAATTCCTCCGTAATCTACGAAACCTTTTGCTCTATATAATTAGAATACCACCCGATAGCCGGAAAATCATTCCATATCGAAAAATTCTTTATTCAATCGTACGAAATGGAATTCGTCATTAGTTCAAGTCCCTCGGATTCCGAAATGGAATCCCACTCAAGTTCCGAAAGCAGTGTGACCGGAATGGATCAACCAATTAGTCATCATCTATTCTGGATGAATTGAGGATGGGTTCGTAGCCTCCTTAATCATTAGAGACAAGAAGAAGGTGATCCCTTCCATCCACCACATTGCCCTCTTGCCTGAAGCACTTACCGGCATACCTATCCGAAACACCATTTTCTCTCTTAATTCTAGAGTATCTCGTCACGATTACATACTACACCAAATTCTAGATTTTATTTATCCGCTCGTCCGAACCGACAATCACCCCGGTGTAATAGAAGAAGTCAACGAGCTTCGCGCTTGGGTAGTGTCTTTGGAGAATATGGTGCAAAGGTTACAAACACCAGCAGCAGCACCAGCAGCATAAACAGTACAACCATCAGCAACACCAACAGTACCATCACCACCACCACCAACAACATCCACATCCCACACCGCAACATCACAATATGTATCTCAAACATCAACGTCATACGCCCTGTAAATATCCAGGAATATCAACAACAACAAACGATGAAGTATTAATTCATAAACTTCATTGAAGAGATATCTCTGCGGCAGTTATGTAATCTCCAAAATCTTAGAGATTATTTAATTCTTACCGTAAATCGGATGAGTGAACGGAGATGGTAGAGTAGAAACTTTGATCGAAAATGGTGTACGATTTACAAGCTAGAATTGTTTTACCAACAGCATCAACAGGACCGTAGCATCATCAACACAGTCAGTGCCGTCAGTATCGTCAGAATCAACAGCACCTGTAACATCAGAAACTCTGTCAGTTCAAGAATCATTGTGGACATCATTACGAATCAACAACAAATATATTGTATCAACGAGTTATGAAGTATTAACTCATTTCTAATCGAAAGATTTATATGTATATTTTATATGTATAAATTTTTAAACCATAATAAATCTTCCCGTACTAAGCTAATATGCGTGAATCTTAACTACTCAGTTAATTCATATTACAAATATGCAATGATGTACGTCCTTCGTCCGCAACTTAACCATCGTTAATTACAATCTCTGTCTCAATTCAATAAAAATCCAATTCATAATAAATCAAGTGTATCATTCGAATATACGTTTGATTTTACACTTTCATCATCGATGTACTCGAAACTTTTCAAATAACATCATTCGTACCTTGCGAAGTTCACAAGAATTTCACGAAAACCAACAAATAACAAAGTAATGATTCATAATTTCAATATGATTGAAGAAATACTTATGCAATTTATAAAGTTTTAGGGATTACTCAATTCTAGTTCCAACCATAAAACAAATGAGTTTAATTTAATATTAACTCATTAAATCTATATTACATCTAAAGAAAATATACACATATATTTTCATAAAGACTGTAATAAACTTCTTTTGTACAAAATATTAATTGTGAAATTTTTTTAACGGGTAGGTAATACCCGTGAGATATATAAATTCACAATTAATATATTACATTTTTCGAAACTGATTCAGCAATCATCAACTATACTCCCTACTTTCACAACAATATCCATTCTTTCATATAAATCAAAACAATCATACTCATTCAAATTCAATTACATATTCTGATTTTGAAATCGCATAATTCAATTCGAAATATAACCAGTATCATCACTCTTAGATTCCTATATCTTTCAAAGCTATACTTTGACTTCAAAACTGTGTTAGAACATCATATATATTAACGATTACAATATGTGCTCAAAACCTTCGAAATTCCTGAAGACACTTCAACTAAGGAACAATCGAGATGATGATCCAACCACATGTTACCCACAGTTATACACCTGAAAAACTCTCAAAACCCAAGTCATAGTTCGACACGTATTCGTGTTAGACCCTTTGGCATTTACTAGCTAAAATAACTTTTCAATTCCATTTCAAAATAGACAGTTTTGTCATAGCTCCAGCAAGTCATCTTCAACTTCTCAATCAAAACAGTCTTATTATAACCTCGATAGATACGTTGCCCTTTCGCCAACGTTACCGGGGAATCGTTTATATTCACCACATTAGCAATAAACTTACCAACAACTTCATTGATCTTTGACTTTCCAAAAAAAAAAAATCATTATAATTATCGAAACCCTATCATATACTCATTCGTACCTTATAACAAGAATTGCCATACCAATTATTGAGAATCAGCAATCAGTATTTTGAAACCTCGCAGCATGTCTACATCAACAATTACATATACACACAACGTCTACCTCCAAGACTTACATTCTTTGAATGAGAAATTTCTGAAAAACACCCTAAACTGCGAACCAGTTCTCGAAATTTTGAAAAATGCTGATGAAGCAGCAAAAACTGTAAACGACCTTAACAGTAAAAAGTTGGATGATAAAGGATAGTATATTGGCAAAGCTCAGAAAAATAGAAGCTTTGGAACTGAAAAACGGATTGAGCAAAGTATGAAGGAGGTTGTGGATAAATCACAAAGGCTGAACCTGCCTTCAAAGAATCCAAATGATTCAGTACTTGCTGAAGTCATTAACGAATACCTTGCTCCTGACTCTAAACCCCTGCGGACAATATCCTTCATCATCCTCTGATATTAGACATTCTAAGATATCATCGTATCTTTCATTATAAATATCATCCATACTTCTGAAGATATTTTTATAATTATTCTTATCTGAAATCATTTACCTCTTCGCGCTATCTGTATTATATCATAAAAGAAACTATTTTAGTTTCTAAATTCTGAAACATTCGAGTTTAAAATAGGAATATTCTTGAAGAAGTGTTGGGAGCTGAAGCATGAGTTAGTATAATATAATGACACTTGATCAACGTGATTATATTACAGTAATTCATGCTGAGTTTCTAAATGAAACATGATGATTCACAGATCATAACGTTATCATGTGCTATGTTACACGACTCTTGTATTCTCTTTGATCTCTAAATATCAAGAAAATATTTCTTGATGATTCGGCCTTTTCTGAGGTATTCTGGTAATTTGACAAGTCAAGATCGTGTCATTATAATTTCCTTCCTAGAATATTAACAATGTTCATTCCGAAATTTATATATGCGAATTCTGGACCATTACAAGCGGTGCTTAATCGTAAGAAGAAGAAACGAAAGGACAAAGCTCCGAATTAGAAAAAGGAGTATAAATCATAGCAAATAGAAGAGAGCATTAACTGTGGATGACAATGATTATAGAAGAAGCAAGGACTTTGAAATATAAGGGAAGATATAAAACCCAACAATAACCCAGAAATCATAAACCGTATATATCAATGCATATAGCAATATAAAGACACGGGAGAACTAAAAACACTATAAAACCAAGAGTATAGTAGAAGTAAATAGATTCTTAAGGAGGCAGATGAAAAAGAAGAGCGACAGATATGAAAGTGAGGAGTATATCAAGAATCAGCACTGGATGAAGCATATTGACAAATACTTTAAAATATGAGTTGAGAATGTGTGAGTTGTAAGAAAACAAATGAGGTGGATTTATAGTGAAATATCCGACAGAGAAATCAAAATGGATTATCGCATTAATTCGAAGAGGATTATAATTTCCTTAATCGCCGAATAATTAAATCCAATATAGATTACAAAGATTTTCTTTTCGGAGATCAATCGTGATGACGTCAAAAGATACGACGAATCACTATTATCTTATTTCATTCATTTACGATAACTTCACTCATACGCTTCGAGTAATCGAATTATTTTATCCATTCTTCTTGAACATGATAAAACTCTATAATCGTTATAATAACATTCTCATTGTTAGTCATGACGACCTCTATCAAATTTCGGGGACGAAATTTCTTTAACGGGTAGGTACTGTGACGACCCGGAAATTTCCGACCAAATTTAAACTTTAATCTTTATATTATTCAGACACGATAAGCAAAGTTTGTTAAGTTAAATCTCAAGAATTTTAAACTGTGTTCATACATTCATTATAACCTCGACCAAATTCCGACGATTCACGAACCGTTATATATAAATAGATATGTATATGTATATATATATATATTATAACTTGAGAATATTAATAAAGTATTAAACGTATAATACTTTACACGAACGTATTTGTTTCAATATGATTTTCGACGAAAAAAAATATATTAAATGATTGAATTATCAGAAACATTGAATTATGATTACAAGTCTCTGTTGAGAGGTCCACTATGATTTGAGAAAATCTATTCCTCTTAACGATATTCAGAATAATTTGTAAAGCTATTTATAAATAAAAATAAAAAGTGTCATTTACGAAAGTTAGACAAAAGTTAGTGGAGAATTGGTTTCCATAATATTCTATTAATCTATTTTCAAACGTACAAAGACGTTTTCAGTTTAAAAAGAACTTTATTATTAAAACGTATATAACTTTTATAAATATCTAGAATCACTTTTGACAACTCATTACTTAACCAGTATAATAAATATAACGATATTTATATTTTATTTCATTAAATATATATAACGATTTAAATTAATATTATATATATTTATACGCGTATTATACATACATAGTTTTTTATACTTTTACTATACTTTAACTTGACCTTTACTTTACTTTAACTTTAATAATTCATACTTTAATAATTTACTTTAATAATTCATACTTTAATAATTCAATTTAATAATTCATACTTTAATAATTCACTTTAATAATTCATACTTTAATAATTCATACTTTAATAATTCACTTTAATAATTCATACTTTAATAATTTACTTTAATAATTCATACTTTAATAATTCACTTTTATAATTCAAAAATCTATTATAAATAGAATTCAATAGGTTTCATTATTTCATAGAAACTTGAAAATATATTTCTCTAAACTCTCTCAATTGATATATATATATATATATATATATATATATATATATATATATATATATATATATATATATATATATATATATATATATATATATATATATATATATATATATATATTTGCTCTGTATTATTTCAAGATATTATTAGTATACATAAAATATTACGACGGAGTGCTGTCCGAGTGATTTCAAAATAGTTTTTTTGAATGAGTCGAAGCTAAGGAAATTATGGGTTATAGCTATGGAGGTGATAGGTATGGTTCATGGGTATGCTCGTGAGGTCAATCTAGTGTTTATCATCTCTGTTGCGTCTACGTACTTTCCTGCAATATTGAATCTCAATATTGATACGTTCGTGAATCCGAGGCCAACCTTGCACTTATTAAATGACGTTATATGTATTTTTACTACGAAATACAGTATTGTGAGTTTCATTTGCTCCCTTTTATATATATTTTTGGGACTGAGAATACATGCGCTGTTTTTATAAATGTTTTACGAAATAGGCACAAGTACTAAAACTAATTCTACGTGGGTTTAAACCAGAAATATACCCTTAGCTTGGTAACATTAAACTACTTGTCTATGTACGGTAGGCGCGAATCCTAAAGATAGATCTATTGGGCCTAACAAACCCCATCCTGACTATGGGATGCTTTAGTACTTCGAGGTTATTTTAAACACACCTGATCTGGTGTACTTCAGAGGATAAAACATGAACGTTAAGGCTTGTTACCGGGTGCCTACAACTTATAGAATACTTTTATACACTTGCGAGTGTACATATATTTATAAACGGAAATCTTGTGGTCTATTAATATACTGAAATGATTGTTATGATAAACCTGTGAACTCACCAACCTTTTGGTTGACACTTTAAAGCATGTTTATTCTCAGGTATTAAAGAAATCTTCCGCTGTGCATTAGCTCATTTTAAGGATATTACTTGGAGTCATTCATGGCATATTTTGAAAGACGTTGCATTCGAGTCATTGAGTTCATCAAGATTATTATTAAGCCAATTATAGTTGGATGTATTATGAAATGGTGTGCATGCCGTCAACTTTCGTTGTAAAGAAAGTTTGTCTTTTAAAAACGAATGCAATGTTTGTAAAATGTATCATATAGAGGTCAAATACCTCGCGATGTAATCAACTATTGTGAATCGTTTATAATGTATATGAACGGGTCCTTTCACTGACCACCCGTAGGAACATTCGGAGCAACCTGTTCTGCATCATCACCTCCTTGATTATTACCACTAGCCTCGGGTGCTTGTTGCCTAACATACTCCATCAAGCTAACTCGATTCGCATCCCACATCACAAAATTTGCACTAATATAAAACCTTAAATTAAAAGGCTTCATCACCTGCAATGGTTCGGTCAATTTCGTACACCTACTAAAATCAATGTTGAAAAACCTTGCAATTTTCATAACAAAATGACCACCAAGAAGTGGCCTTGATGCTCTTGTATCCCTCGCATGATTAGACAAATAAGTAGCAATCAACATACACAAATCAACATGTGCATCGGCCCAAACTCGATGCGTAATCCACAACTCGGTCGAATTGACTTTATCGTTCCCATTTCGTCGACTGCAAAAAGTACATGACAATAATTTATGAAGTAACTGAACCTGTCTATTACGAATGTCGGACCCCTTTGACTCATTAGAAACGAACGGAGTCAACCCCGAGATTTCATACCAAAAGTCTCGCTCGTTATAATCTTCCGGATGCCCGATAAACTCAGTTTCTTTTTTCAAATACCATTTTAAAGCCGCATCATCCAATACCTCATAGAAGTTAAGTACTCGAGCCAAATCCATACGACCCATAGCTCAGTTTTCACCCCCAATTGAAACGTCATAAACCCTTGATCCGTCGGATCCCTTCGAGAACGCACACTTAAAGAAGAAAAGAACTCCACAACCAACTCACGATATAGATCATCTCTCAAGGACATCGCACGTTCCCAAGTACCAAGATAAACTCTTCCCGTAGTTCGCACCATAGCTAATAGATCAGTAATCTCATCCCTTATCTCACTAGTCGCTTTATCCAACTCACTCTAACTAAAATAGCAGGTTGCTTGTATACTCCGGGCCGAAATAAACTCAAAATATTCGGAATAGTTTTCCCCAACTTTTTGTAACCAAATTTCTGGGTTAGTTCTCCTTTCTTTCGCATCCCTACGGGATTGAGCCGTAGAGGATGAAGGAACATCAATTCTGCTTCTCTGCACACATGAAACAAAAACCAAACCAAACACCAAACCTTGAAAAGTTAGCATTAGGACAATAATAATCATCAAATCAACATGTTCCACATAATTGCACCAACTTCCGTTTATTACTCGTTTCAACTTCAATTAGGCATTTAAACAAAAGCAAGTGTTTACAACATGTGTTTTTGTTCCATTGTACTAAATTCAAACAAATTCTAAAAACAATCATACCGCATAATTGCCCCATTAAACAATTACCACTTAACTCAAATTCATAAACTTGTCTACTGAATTAACCAACCCAATAATCACTAGTTCACTTCTAAACCTTCAAGAAGATCAAACAATACCAACTACCAAATAAAAATCTCACAAAATTACCATTAAGCTTCACAACTTATCAAAATCACATATAACCCGCCCAAATCACCCCACACTATCTTAAAACATGTATCTAGTAGCAAACATCTCCCTCACAAACAAAATCCCCAAACATTCAACATCAAATTTGGATTTATCACTACCCTAATCTCAAGAATCAATATTATGCATAAACTACACAAGAATTCATGAAGAAAACACATAAATATCATATCCCTAAACAATTCATCACATATTAAAGCATAAAAGTCTCAATTAAACAAACCCCACGAAATTTCAAACATGAACCCTAAAATTAATGAAATTAATCAAAGAATTATGAGAGAAAAAGATAGAGAGGAGTAAAATCGGACCTTAACTGGCATGATTGAACGAGGAATTGAAGAAATTAGTGAAGAATTAGAGTTAATTGAAATTAGGGTTTGGGAGCTCTAAGTATGCTTGAGAGGTAGGTATAAGAAAAGTGTGTGAAAAATAGATCCAAAAACCCCTAAAGAGAGTTAGAATCTCGACGGTTATAAGGTGGTTCGGGTTGACCCAATTAGTTTAAAACATTACCGACGGGTCAAGAATCTGGGCGGCAGAAATGTCACGCCGCGACGATACACTATGCCTGATACTTATTTTTCCTTGTTAGGAGACCTCAAAAACCTATGAAAACTCGCGCCGCGGCAAGTAATCCTCGCGACGCGTAAATGGGCGTGATCAGGAACCACTTTAAATGGCTTACTGATCCTGAAATTGGTTAAATATCGCGTCGCAGCAATAACCATCGCGCCGTGGCAATGAACATCACCTGGCACTTCGACTTTTATTTATTCAGCAACTACAATTTCCCTTTAAAAACCAAACAACCAATAAAAGCAACAAGCAATCTACCACAATCAATCAAATAACATTTTAGACACAGCAAACCCGAGATCAAACCTACATATACAAACTATACAACAATGTGAACCATATTTAACGAGTCGTTCACACGACTCGTCCCCAACTTCAAGTGACGTTGGGATCGGTTTCAACGTGAACCCCGTCATCAATCTCAAACGGACCATCGAAATATTTCTTAACTCGATGTCGGTTAACCTTAAAGGTAGTACCACTCGCATTTTTCAACTCAATCGTACCGTATGGGTACACCTTAACAACCTCAAATGGTCCCGTCCACCGGGACTTAAGTTTTCCCGGTAAAAGCTTCAATCTAGAGTTAAACAAAAGCACTCGATCGCCCTCATTAAACTCCTTCGGACCCTTTAGCCTTCTATCATGCCATTGCTTGGTTTTCTCCTTATAAATCAACGAATTTTCATACGCATCAAGGCGTAATTCACCAAGCTCATTCAATTGCCTTGACCTTAGGCGTCCGGCTTCCTTTAAATCCAAACTGCACTGTTTAAGTGCCCACATCATCTTATGCTCAATCTCTAATGGGAGATGGCACACTTTTCCATAAACCAATCGATAAGGAGTGGTACCAATCGGTGTTTTATATGCGGTTCTAAAGGCCCATAAAGCTTCATCGAGCTTATTCGCCCACTCCTTCGAATTCGACCCCACAGTTTTCTCAAGAATTCCTTTAAGAGCTCGATTGGTATTCTCAACTTGTCCGCTCGTTTGGGGATGGTATGAAGTAGAAACTTTATGGAGAACTCCATATCGCTTCAATACCTTCTCCATTTGGGCGTTACAAAAATGAGTACCCCTATCGCTAATTAATGATTTAGGAGTTCCAAATCAAGAGAATAAATGCTGAAGGAAAGAAATCACAACTCGTGCATCGTTTGTGGCTAAAGCTTACGCTTCGGCCCATTTAGACACGTAGTCAATGGCAACGAGTATGTAACTATAATTATGAGATTTCGGAAATGGCCTCATAAAGTCAATTCCCCAAACGTCAAATACTTCGCATACTTGGATGCTTTGTTGAGGCATCTCATCCCGTTTGGTGACTTTATCGGCCCTTTGACAAGAATCACACGATTTACAAATCAGGTGGGAATCTTTGAAGATTGTCGGCCAAAAGAACCCGGCATCATAGACCTTACGCCCGTGATTTAGGGTCCAAAATGCCCACCGGTAGGCCCACTATGGCAATCGGTTAAAATTCGCATACACTCTTACCCGGAAACACACCGACAGATAACCCCATCGGGACAACAATGAAAAAGATAGGGATCCTCCCAGAAATAGTACTTAAGGTCACTAAAGAATTTCTTCCTCTTTTGATGTGACCACCCTTTTTCCAAGAATTTCCTAATGAGATAATTAGCAATGTCCACATACCATGGCTCGTCTACATTGTCCATCTTCGTGAGATATTCATCGGGAAAATCATCATGGATACTCGACTCATGAAGGACTTCGAGATTTGGATTCTCTAGTCTAGACAAGTGGTCGGCCACAAGATTTTCAGCACCCTTCTTATCCCGGATCTCGATATCGAATTCTTGCAAAAGCAAGATCCATCTACGCAGTCGAGTTTTTGCACCCAGTTTCGAAAATAGGTACTTTAGAGCAGAATGGTCCGTAAAAACAATAGTCTTAGACAAGACTAAGTAGGACCGGAGCTTATCGAACGAAAAGACCACCGCAAGGAGCTCTTTTTCAGTGGTAGTGTAATTCAACTGTGCTCCCTGCAAGGTCTTGCTGGCATAATAAATGGGTCAAAAATGTTTCTCGACCCTTTGACCCAAAATAGAGCCAACAGCAAAATCAGATGCATCGCACATAAGTTCGAACGGAAGGGACCAATTCGGAGCAATTATGATAGGTGCTTTGATGAGTTTCTCCTTAAGAAGATCGAATGCCTTTTGGCACTCGTCAGAGAAGTTCCATGGCATGTCCTTTTCGAGGAGTTTGTTCATCGGGTTATCGATTTTGGAAAAATCCTTAATAAACCGCCTGTAAAAACCGGCGTGCCCGAGAAAACTCCGAACACTCTTAACATCGGTGGGAGGTGGAAGGTTCTTAATAGCAGTTACCTTTGCGGGATCCACCTCAATACCGTTCCTAGAAATCTTGTGCCCGAGAACTATGCCCCCTTGTACCATGAAATGGCACTTTTCCCAGTTGAGCACAAGATTAGATTTCTCACACCTTACCAACATCCGCTCTAAATTAAGAAGGCATGAATCGAAAGTGTCACCGAAAACTGAAAAGTCATCCATGAACACCTCCATGCAATCTTCTATCATATCATGGAATATGGCCATCATGCACCTTTGAAAAGTGGCCGGAGCGTTACAAAGGCCAAAGGGCATGCGACGGTATGAGAATGTGCCATACGGGCACGTGAAAGTGGTTTTCTCCTGGTCCTCGGGCGAGATAGGAATTTAGAAATAGCCCAAAAAACCATCAAGAAAACAATAAAAGCTGTTTCTCGCTAACCTCTCTAGCATTTAATCCATGAAAGGTAACGGGAAGTGGTCTTTGCGTGTGGCGTCGTTCAGCTTACGATAGTCAATACAAACACGCCACCCCGTGACAGTTCGAGTGGAAATTAACTCATTTTTATCATTGGTGGTAACAGTCATACCACCTTTCTTAGGTACACAGTGTACCGGGCTAATCCACGGACTGTCAGAAATCGGGTAAATCAGACCTGCATCAAGGAGCTTAATGATCTCTTTCTTCACGACATCTTGCATGTGCGAGTTCAACCTCCTTTGACGTTGCACCACAGGTTTGGAGTTATCCTCCATTAGGATTTTGTGGGTGCAATAGGAGGGACTAATACCCTTGATGTCATGAATTTTCCACGCAATGGCCGGTTTATGGGCCTTTAGCATGGTTACAAGCTCAGTTTTCTGACCTGTAGTAAGAGAAGAAGAAATAATTACCGGGAGCTTAGATTCCTCCTGCAAATAAGCGTATTCCAAGTGATCTGGAAGTGGCTTCAATTCTAACTCGGGAGGTTCTTCAATTGAAGACTTGCTCCAGTAATCATCATCACGATCGAGTTCTTTGAACTCCTCCTCAGTCGGCTCATAGCCGTTTTCCATCAAGGCGGTTAAAATGTCCACCTCCTCAACCTGCAACTCTTCATCAATTTCAACCAATGAACATTTTCCTGAACCCTGTAACTCTGGGAATTCCTGCAAAAACTCAGACTGGACATCCACAGTGTTAAGAAAATAACATGTATCAATACCATGGTCGATTGAGAAGGTTGCACTCAAGTCATCTATCCTAAGGGTCAACTTTTGGCCATAAACATCGATGATACACTTAGCAGTATTCAAAAATGGCCGACCCAAAATAAGTGGAATCCTTTCATCCACTTCCATATCCAAAACCACGAAATCAGCCGGGAAAACCAACAACCTGGTCTTAACTAGCATATTCTCTATAATTCTACAAGGGAATTTAATAGAGTGGTTAGCTAGCTGAATAGCTATATGCGTGGGTTTCAACTCTCTGGGGTCTAGCTGTAAATAAATAGAATAAGGCATTAAATTTATGCTAGCCCCCAAATCCGCCAACGCCATCACACAGTCTATATTACCAAGTAAACAAGGAATGGTGAAACTCCCAGGATCCTGAAGCTTCTCGGGAAGCTTGTTTGCAACTACCGCTGAGCATGCGGCATTCAACCTGACTGAAGACACGTTCTCCAGCTTCTTCCTGTTAGTTAGCAAATCCTTAAGAAACCTTGCATACTTTGGCATACCTGCAATCATATCAATAAAAGGCATATTTATGTTAACTTTTTTAATCAAGTCCATGAACTTGGACTTTTCTGCCTCTAACTTCTCCAATCTCTGCTTCCTCGATAATGGAAGCGGTGGTTGATACTCTTTAACTACCGGTTTCACAGTAACGGTTTCCGGTACCCTGACAACCTTCTCAATCACCTGTTCTGGCTCCTTTTCCTCCTTCGATTCACTAACAACAACCGGTTCACTATCCTTAGCTAACGGCACTCGCAAATCATACTCATCGGGCTTCCTCGGTGGATCATATGCTAAACCACTTCGGGTGGTGATAGCATTAACATGCCCATTCTTCGGGTTAGTATCCATTTTACTCGATAATTCTCCCAGTTTCCTCTCGCTACTCTGATTAGCAAGTTAACCAATTTGTTTCTCCAGATTCTGAATAGTCGCTTGTTGATTTCGAAACATTTGATCATTCTTCTCATTATTTTGGGTCACAGTAGTAACAAGCTGAGTTTGAGACATCACAAGCTTTTCGATCATAGCTTCAAGGTTGGACTTTTTCTCTTTGGCTTGGGGTTTCTGAAAATATCCGGGAGCTTGCTGTTGATAACCTCCACTAGATCCTGGCTGGAACCTCGAACCTTGATTACCTTGAGGATTATAAGGATTGTTGAAATTCCTATTAAACTGAGCACGTTCCTGAAACTGATTGTTGTTCTGTTGACTAATAAAAGCGATCTCTTCTTTCTGATTCATTGTCAAACCCGCATCACAATCTTTTTCTAAATGTAATAACCCACAATATTCACATCCAACCTTCATACCATGAATATCCTTATCCAACTTCTCTAAATGCCTACCAAATTTATCTAACTTAGCATTTATAGACCCATAATCATCATAAGCACCAGTGGTTTCGGTCCTCTTTACTGAAGCTGAACGGGGTAACTCATGATCTTAATGCCACTCGTGGGTGTAGGCAGCTTACTTTTCAATAATCTCTAACGCTTCCTCTTCTGTCTTATCCATCAAAGTACCTCCTGCTGCTTGATCAATATTCTGGCGAGTTGGTATGTCACAACCTTTGTAGAAGATCTGAACCTTTTGTAAATCATTCAACCCGTGTTGCGGAAACAAGCGTAACATATTATCATAAAGGTCCAAAGCATCAAATAATGTCTCTCTGCTCTTTTGGGTGAATTGGGAAATTTCTGCTTGAAGTCTAGCAGCTCGAGACGCAGGGAAAAACTTTGATAAAAACTTATCCACCAACCCATCCCAAGAGGTAAACGTACCCTCGGGTTGCTTATCTAACCATATCTTAGCTTCTCCCTTAAGAGTCCAGGGAAAAAGCCTTGTCTTGATCGAAGTATCAGCAACCTCATTTAGTTTAAATAAGTTGCAAACATCATTGAAAACACGGAGATTCTCGTTAGCATCTGCACTATCCTTGCCATGAAATTGGCAATCAGAAGAAATCAAACTCAGAATCGGACCTGTGATTTGAAAAGGTTGAGTGATGTTTGGTTGAGTAATTGAATTGCCTTGGCCAGCTCGGGTGGCCTTCAACTTTTCTGCCATAGTCTGAGGACGAGGTGGTTGATCAGCCATCTCTTCAGTCTCGAAAATATCTAATGAAATGTAAGAGTCTTCTGCTTCGTTAATTTCAGGTGGTATATCGGGCACCACAGTCTCAGAACTACTACCTAAATGAATTATATTATCACTCGAAGAAACGGGTGAATCCACTGTAGATTGTTGCTCTTGACTTAACGCTCTAAATAACTCTCTTTCAGGTTCGTCAAATGGTTGAAGAATCAGAGAATCTGAAGAACGTGTATGTGGCATGCACTACCTGTTATCTTGCAAAACACAAACGATAAAACGATTAAACGCACCGACTCAAGAAATAACTAAGATCTAAGAAAAATAAGAATAAACTACAATTAAACTAAACTAAGAACAATTAGATAACAATCTTAATTTTCGACACAACTGTCCCCGGCAGCGACGCCATAAACTTGATGTGTGAAATCTAGTATATAATTTATCTCTGGAAAATGTCGGTTTAAAAGATTACTACACACTAACGGGCAGTGTACCCGATCGTGCAATAGTATAAAGTTGGTAATTCCAAAATCGTTCCAAGGACAGTTCTCACGCAAGAATTAAGATTACAACTAATGAAAATAAACTAAGTTAATATATGAAAATTGAAAGTACGAGATAATTGGTTTTGTGGCTATTTAACGATTAGCCAAATCAAGGATAGATCAAAAGTAAAAGACAATATTTTTTAGTTTTTAAGTTTAAATAAATTAAATTGCAGACTTAACGAAAAATAAAGATAATTGGATTCAATAGATAAAAGAATGTTCGCCTAGATCTCCTATTCGCAGTGTCGGATGATTTGTTATTAAGCACTAGTTCTATTTGTCAATACATGCAACTACAGAGTCGGTTTACCCAGAGTTCTCTTTTAACAAACACGTCAAACTAGGATTTATTGGCTTAGTGTTCCTTTTCACCAAAGACCTCTTTCGTTTGTGACTTAGTAATTAGCTAATTATAAGATTAAGATTCAATTGGTTAAACGTTCTCTCCACACAATTAACCCATATATTGCTCAATTTATGTTACCCGGTTTATGTATCGAAGATAAATGGCTCAATCAACTCGCGGTGCTACCAACGCTCTTCCAAATGTTACTTTGACTCCCGCACAATTTTCAACAACTGCTTGCTGCCGCTCAAGGCAATAATAATCAAGGGAATAACCAAGGAAATCCACCTACATCATGCACCTACAAGGAATTTATGAACTGTAAGCCTCCATCCTTCAATGGAAATGAGGAAGCAGTCGAGTTGACTCGTTGGTTCAAAAAACTTGAATCAATGTTTCGCATCTGTAACTGTGCGGATGTCGACCGAGTGAAGTATGCCACTCATACACTAAGTGGTCTTGCTTTGACTTGGTGGAACGCTTATGCCCAAACTTTAGGGCTAGATGCTGCTAATGCCATTCCATGGGCCGTCGTAAAATGAATGATGACTGAAAAATTCTATCCAAGGAACCAAATTCAAAAGCTAGAGGTTGAGTTTTGGGAATTGAAGGTCAAAGGTACCGATATTGAAGCTTATACCAACATGTTTATAGAGTTGGTTTCATTGTGCCCGGACATGGTACCAAATGAATAGAAGAAGATAGAGCAATACATGGAAGGTCATCCTGACGAGATTCAGGGAAATGTTATTGCTGCAAGTAAGGAGACCTTAGATAGGGTGATACTGATGGCCCAGAATCTCATGATGGCTAAAAGGAGAAAGGCCGCGACAAAGAAACAAGCTGAGGCTAAGACTAGTGAAGGCAAAAGGAAATTTGAGCCTACTCAGGAATCAAACCAAGGTTCAAGTAAGAAAGTTGCCGAAAATTCAAGAGGAGATTATTCTGGGAAACAACCTTATTGTAAGCGTTGTGAGAGACACCATTCTGGGTGGTGTAAGGCTAAGTGCACCAAGTGTAAGAAGATTGGTCATATAGCCAAGAATTGTAGGGTTGCAGTTCCTTCAACTGATACACCTGCAACAAAAGCCAACGCAATCGTTCCTATATGCTATGACTGTGGAGAAAGAGGGCATTTTCGCAACCAGTGTCCAAAGAAAAAGGATAACATGGGAAATGCTAAAATCCGAGCGTTTGTGATGGCTGCCGAGGAAGCTTGTGATGATGAGGAAGAAGGATGAAGAGGCACAATGAAGAGTTTTTGGCAACTACAAGAGTCATTTAAATTTCTCATTTTCATAGTGTTCTTTATGTTACCATTTAGTACTTCTATATTTTGGAAGATTTCGTTAAGTTTATGTAATACTCTGGTTATTTTCTTTTAAATGAATGAATGATGTTATTTTCTTTTCTTTCATTTTTCCATTGAATCATTCACCTCGAAGAAGATGAATATTGACTAGATGACATAGTAGTAACTTTATGGAGTGCTAAAAGTATGATTTAGTATAATATAATGACGCCTGATCAACGTAGTTATATTATGATAAGTTATACAGAAATCCTAATGGATCATGATGGAAATAAGGTCTGATCAACCTTAGGACCATTGTGTATCGTTACCTACTCCTTATCTCTATATTGTCAACTAAAAATATCAATCTTAGATATTATATTATCTTTCGCTTACAAATTATCTGCGCCCGGTGCTTTCACCTATTGCAAAGACACCATACCGCTTAGCTCCATCCGAAATGAAGGAATTATCCAACCAACTCCAAGAACTTTTGGAGAAAGGTTTCATTCGTCCTAGCTCGTCTTCGTGGGGAGCACCCGTTCTTTTTGTCAAGAAGAAAGATGGCACATTGAAGACGTGTATTGATTACCATGAACTCAACAAACTAACCATCAAGAATCGTTATCCACTCCCGCGTATTGATGACCTTTTTGACCAACTGCAAGGGTCAAGTATTTATTCGAAGATTGATCTTAGGTCGGGTTATCATCAATTGAGAGTCAAGGAAGCTGATGTTTCTAAGACTGCTTTCCGAACTCGTTATGGACACTATAAGTTTCTTGTCATGCCTTTTGGTTTGACCAATGCTCCTGCTGTATTCATAGATCTTCTAAACCGTGTATGCAAACCTTATCTTGACTAATTCGTGATCGTTTTCATTGATGACATCTTAATCTATTCCAAGAGCGAGAAAGAGCATGAGCAACATCTGCGATTGATTCTAGAGCTCTTGAAGAATGAACAATTGTATGCCAAGTTTTTCAAGTGTAAATTTAGCTGCGAACCGTACAATTTCTCGGGCATGTAGTTGATAGTGAAGGAATACATGTCGATCATACAAAAATCACTACTATTCAGAAGTTTTCGAGAACTAGTCATGGATGAAGCACATAAGACTAGATATTCTATTCCCCTAGGCAATAGTAAAATGTATCACGATGTGAAGAAGTTTTATTGGAGGCCTCATACGGACGAAAATTTAGATCCCCGCTGTAATTAAGTGTAAGCTTTGCTTTAACAAAACGTTGATCGAATGGTAATTTTTTAGTCAACACTTCCTGTTAATTAAAGTTCATACATTTCACATCTCGAATCTTAAAAAGTGTCTTGCTGATCACACACTTGTTATTCCATTGGAGGATATCCGCATTAATGATAAAATGCATTCCGTTGAAGAACCGATAGAGGTTATATATCGTGAGGTTAAAGGCTTGAAACAAAGCACTATTCCTATTGTTAAGATCCGTTGGAATTTACAGAGAGGCCCCGAGTATACCTGGGAACGTGAAGACCAAATGAAGTGGAAATATTCCCATCTCTTCTCAACCATTGATGCATTCGAGAAGTCCATCTGAAACTTCGGGACGAATATTAAATTAACGAGGAGGTACTATAACAACCCTCATTTTTCTGTTCTAAAATGACCAAAATGCCCTTGGGGTTTTCATTTGTTCTTCTGTGTATTCGATTTAGGGTTGTTATCCGTTTACGATTAATGAACTATAATTAATACTTGTATTAAATGATCGTATTTATTACTTAAGCACTAACCCTAAATATTAAATATAAACCCTAACCCTAGTATTTATTAGGCTATATGTATAAAATAAATTATGACATTTATAACATTTAACTAATTAGAACTAAATTAAAACTTAACAAAAGGACATGGACAAAATGTAAAATATTAAGTGAAACTTGTATTAAATAAAAGTAACATTTAAAATATATATATATATATATATATATATATATATATATATATATATATATATATATATATATATATATATATAAATTAGATAATAAATAAGTTAAATGCCGAATATATAAAAAATATATATTAATAAAATGGGCTAGGATATAAAAAAAAAAAAACAACTTGATCACTAAGTACATTAAACCTAGCCTAATCCTAATTCCTAATCCTTTCACTCCAAGAAAACCTTGATCACTAAGTTTCCTAAGCAATCCTAACATGATTATAACTCTTGTTAATTATCTATAAATAGCCTCATGTATTTCCCATATTTGTACCACAAATTAAATCACAAAAATCTATCCTCCCTTGCTTGTAGTCGATAGGTTTTCTGCACCCATAATCCCACCACCATCGACTTACAAACAGCCCCTCAATCAGCCTCCAATCCATCACCCTTCACTGCCATAAGTCGCCACCTCCTGCAGCTCCTGTAGTCGCCCAAACAGCCCCTTTTTTTTACCATTTTCCTGCTGCTGTTACAGCCTCCTGTTCGCCACTTTTTACAGCCTTTTATTGCTGTAAGTCGACACCAAAAACAGCCCAAAAGTCCTCCTGTTTCCTGCTGCAAATTCGTGGTCAAAACAGCCTTCAAAGTGCTCCTGTGTTGCTGCGTTTTGTTGCTGTTTCTGCATGACAAACAACCCAAGAAACCCTTCGATTGGATCGTGTTTAGCTGCTATAAATCAGCTCCGGTTTTGGGTCTCCATCGCCACCTTGTTCTTGATCTTACTCTCTTAAGGTATACCTAAACCCTAATGATAATCATACTTATAATTTTATTCTAGTTATTATGTTTTAATTATGAATAATGATGATTAAAAGTTAAAGGTATGAACTAGTAATATATATTCAAGTATGGATATAATTATGATCATGAGTTTTGGATATGAAGTATTAATAAGTAACTAGTTAATAAAGTTAATATAATTATGATGTTGAATATAAAGTATGATTATGATCATTGTTATGAAGTTGATTATTAAAAAGATATTAGGTTATGATGAGCATGGTTAAAAGATAAAAGATTATGATTATAAGTAATATGATTAAGTATGATTATAAAACTAGATAGTAATAGATAAAGTATTAGGTAGTTAATTATGATATTGTTATGAAGTTAATTATAATAGTTAAAGGTTAAGGATTATGAACATGAAGCTAGATTTTTAAGCTAAAAGATTATGTACATGATAAAGATTAGGGTTAATGGTAGAAGTTTATGAATTGTGATTTTAAAAAGGTTATGTTTTATGTGATACTGGTTAATAAATAATGATAATATTACATACATGCATGCATGCATGCAAACATACGTACGTAGGTACATGTATATATTGTAGATACATGCGTGTGTATATATGTAAATATATACATGCGTATATATGTATGTGTATGCATGTATGTATATGTACGTGTGTGTGTGTATGAGTGTGTGTGTATGTGTAAGTATGTGAAGATAGTAAAACATAAAAAGAAAGTCATAAGTATGTATATGTATATCGTGCATATGAACTTATGTATATATCGTTGATTATTATTAAGTTGATAAGTAGTTGTATGTATAAATATATGTACCACCTTTACACTTATGTATATGTAACACATATATGATAAATTACATAATGGTTGATTAATTAAAGAATAATAATATTATAATTATAACTTGTAAACCTATCTATATAGTAACACCTTAGTTACACAAAATTATATTATCACATATATAATTATTAAGAACATTAATAATTCGTTGTGTGTATACACCTATAACGTGAAGGTTATAATTAAAAGATAACGTACGATTTTTACGAACCTCACCGCTATATACGGCCTAGGGTGGTCCTTGTTGCCTTATGGGAACCGCTTGTGGATCTCAAATGCCAAGACTTAGATTCTGGTCAAGAGTCCTGGGCGCCCGGTAACAACAAATCATCAGAGTGACTTATCTGATAGCAACGAGGTTTGGGCAAGGTTGTACAACGTCTTTGTGAAGGATTATAACCCGGACATACTAAAACTAGAAACTTACTATAAGCGGAAGCTTTCCATAAATAGTACGTTTTCAAAAATAGAAACTTTTGAGAAATAGGAACTTTTCTCAAAAACCGTCACTGTTAATATAGTTTGCTATATTAATAAACAAACTTTATGTATGTTAGACATTAACTAATAAAACGTTATATCTCTAGGTTGAGATCTCCGATTACATACTCCGTTCATACTACTTGCGTGGAATAACTTACTTGCTACTAAGGTGATCTTCATAGCCTCTCTTTTTACTATTTCTTAACTGTTTTACAACTTTTGGGGTGAGACACATGCTTGCTTTTAAACTGTTTTACGATTATACACAAGTACTCAAACTTGATTAGTTCAAACTGTGCTATGACATGCTTTGTTTCATGCTAAATCCCTGCCATGATATCGTTAATTGCTACTTTGAAACGCAAACTTAGTTATTGTGAGTAGGCCTACTGAGAGTGACATCTCTGCCCATTGGCGTGATCGTCAAGGGGGTACATAATAATGATTTCAACGACACTGATACTTCAAGGTGTCATAGGGTAACTTTATTTAGTCTCGATATCATATACCTCAGCACTACTAACGAACTGATGAAACTTTATAACTAAATCTTGTAGTCTAAAACTTTATTGATTATATAAACCTATGATGTTCACTCAACCATTGTGTTGACATTTTAAGCATGTTTGTCTCAGGTGAAGATTAGCTTATGTGCTGCCCTATGATGCTTAGCTAGCTGATGCATTGGAGTCCACATATTTAGAACTTATCATTTGTTATTTACATATGAATTTCATTATGTAAAACATTATTACGGTTCCGCTGCAAATCAAATATTGTTTTATTAAAACGTCTCATTTAGAGTCGTTCTCGCTTTACATACTTGTGTTGTGATTTTGAAATGTCATATTTACCCCCGGCCCTATTTGGGGGTATGACAATATATATATATATATATATATATATATATATATATATATATATATATATATATATATATATATATATATATATATATATATATATATATATATATATATATATATATATATATATATATATATATTATTCATCTTCTTCACATCAAAAAAGTTTTGAATCGTTGGCTTCTTCACATCAAAAAAGTTTTGAATCGTTGGCATCTGAACCCGATTGCTTAAAGGTGGCTCCGCCCATGCATTTAAATGCAATTATAGCGGATTTTCTTTGGACTATTCGGAGGTTTAGATATATAGTAACTAGTTTTATGAGCTCGTGCGTTGCACGACATTGTATAAATTATTAGTTAATAACGTTATTATTGATACTTATCAAATGTGTAATAAAATTACAATTAAAAAAATTCTTAATTACCGATAACATTTATATTGAAAACATTAGTATTGAATAATAATGCATAGATTATGAGCCCGTCAGTTGAAATCAATTTAACTTAATTGATAAATGATCGATAAAATACCAAACATAAACCTCTAAAAAGTTATTTAAAACTGATCGTAAAATTTTATGTACAATATATGTTTTCTTTAGTACAACTCACTACACTACGATATTGATCATTGAGCTCCCGATTTATGAGCATTTATATATTTATATATAAAAATATTATCAATATTTATATTAAATCGATGTATCATTTAAAATAATATTACTTACCATTTTAAACAATTTAATCATAATCATAATCATAATCATAATCATAATCATAATCATAATCATAATCAATTTAATCATAATCATGATCATCATCATCATAATCATAATCATCATCATCATCATCATCATCATAATCATCATCATCATCATCATCATCATCATCATCATAATAATAATAATAATAATAATAATAATAATAATAATAATAATAATAATAATGTATAATGATTATTAATATAATTATAACATCCATAGTTAATATTAATATATTATTATAAGATAATATAATATTTTTGATAATGAAATTTGTATATTGAATTAAACTAAGAAATTTAATAATTCACTTAATATATGGAAATAACTGATAGACTGATACGTGACATGAGTAAAGGAAGAGTTGACACGTGGCAAAAATTAATCAGAAGTTGACACGTAGGATTATCAACACACGCTTTATATAGTGTATAGATAGATATAGAAGATAGATTTCTCGAAAGAAATGTGATTTGTTTGAGTATATGTATTTTTATATTTAATGGATTAGACTTAAAGGTAATTAGGTAAAGATGTTACTAATATTAGTTGGACAAAATTGCACCATTGAACCTTTATCTTTGTATCATATAGCATGAATAACCTATATGTATTTTTTAGCGTCGTTAACCCTCATCTATTGCTTTTGAGCACCGATGACCTTTAGGCTAACTTCCGTTAGTTTATAGTCCGTTAAGTTGCGTCAGGTGCGTGTCACGTGAGGCTATATTCGTCCAGCACAATTTCTTTTATCTCTATAACCTTCAACAGGCCAATATCACTATATCAGACACTTGAGACTAAACCACAATAAAAACTTACCTAAAGAATGTTTTAATTCAGTAATTTGGTACCAATCACTACAATGCAAAGTACCCATTATCATTTTAATACTAACTCAAGATTTTAATCATTACACAAATAAAATACTTTACCTTGATATCTGGTGGAAAACTAGCTAAAATTTCTATATCCTCAATAATATCTTCAAGATGTTTGCCTATAATTCCAAGACACAAGCTTACCAAAGCAGGAGGTTTTTTCTTCCCTATAGCTTATAGCTAACCCTGTAAGTAACACGACAAAACAATTTACAATCAAGCTGGAAATTCGAATATCACAGATCACAGATGTGAACGCTAGACATTATTTATTGCTCTACATGTTCAACCACGATAATTTTAGTAAGCAATTCATAACATTTTAATATCATTAAACTAATATAAATTATAAACTACAATAGCTTGTGTTTGTGTATCAGTGTATACACAATAATGAAATGTACAATAAATAATCAAATATAAACTTACAAGATAATTATGCTGAAGGATTATAACACGTGGCAAATTTGCTAGGGTTTTTTGGGATTGGAATTGGAATTTATATTCATATTTTGTACAGATGATTGTATAAATAGACAAGTCGTCGGAATCTAATCGGAGCTCCGGAAAGACATACGTTGATCAACGGATGTATTTATTATATCTCTAAATAGTTTTCTTGTGTTTGATCGTAGCTTTTTTTTTGTTACAGGCGTGAATATTAGATGTAGGGTTTATGCTCGATGTAACAGTGGTATTAGGAAAAACACATGCCAAAAGACGGTTTACATGCCTTATCATAAAACACAATATTCACTGGACGAAAATGCCCCCAGAGGCTAAGCACTTAATATAATATTAACTTTAGAAAACTAACGGACAGCCTGAAGGTCATTGGTGCTCAAAATCAATAGATGAGAGTCAACGATGCAAAAAATAGATAAATGTTATCCATGATATATAATACAAAGATGAAGGTTCAATAGCGCAATTTTGTCTATTAGTTGTGTTATATTTGTATAGCCCATTAGGCTTGTATATCAGTCCATTATGTAAAGCCCAAAATGTATGTGTATATATAGTCAAGGTTGCAAAATTCGTTATTTGGGGATTAATTGGTCGGGACTTTGAAAGGATTAATCGGCAATTCGGGGATTAATCGGAGATTAATCGGATTGTTGTATACATTTAAATATTAAATTTTAAAAATTATATGTGTAACTATAGAAAAAACCATAAATACAAATATAATTGTTAACATAATTGTTCAAAATTGTTCATTTTGCTTCAAAACTATAAAATTTTAGTTTAAATTCATGTTAAAATGTTAACCATTTTTTACTTTAACTGACTTTGATTATCAAATTCGATTTTGATCCATCAATTGACGTTGACCGTTTAATTAAACGGATTTTTGGAAATCGAAACGGATTGATTCTAAAAATGATTAATCGGGGATTAATTGGCGAGTAATCGGGTTTTTTACAACACTGTATATAGTTATCAAATGAGATCAACTAAATCAGTTAAAATTAATCCAGATAAACCACCCATTTTCTAGAACTCGTATTTAAAGTTTGATTAGTTTTCAATAATTCCGTTGATCTCATTTGATAACTATATATACACATACATCTGGGACTTTACATAATGGAACTATGTACAAACCTAATTAACTATACAAATATAATGTGCAACTAATAACCAGTTGTTAGTACGGGGACAGGGAGGGGACGGATGGGTGCCCAGCCTTCCCCAATAGGTTCAATTTCAATGACATATTAGTGGCCCATATATAATTATTTTAACTAAGCATCCATCAATTATTCATTTAACGCGATTGTGTGGGTTACCTATCTTTCAAACCTGAATACGAAGTAATATTAACTGAAGGCTTGTGGTAAGTTACCGATGGTCGAGGATTCTTTTGGTAAGGGCGCACATGGTTTATCCGTCAATTCGAATTTGGTGTTCGTTCATTCACCGAAGCATGATACGTCTAAAGGAAAGCTTCCTATGACCGATGAGGCGTTCATGGCATTTGACGATATGATGTACATGATGTTAGCCGAACCGATTCAAGCTATTTCAATTAACTTAAGTGATCCACCTAAGGAAAAGGCTAGACCTAGAAAGCAAAGTCAAAAGGAAAAAAGATAAACCGGTTCAAGGCGTTGGGTTAGAAAATTTGTAAGACCCAAATTATTATTGTACAGAGTGTAAATAAGGTACATAAAGTGTGGGATGCATTGTGTATTTAAACAGAAGTTAGAACCTGCTCAGACACCTTGTGCGCGTTGCGCAGGAGTAGGTGTGCGCTCCGCGCACTGCTCCTGTGCACAGATTTCTGCTTTTTAAATTAAAGTTTAATGAGGGGCATTCTTATCTTTTCACTTGAGAACGAGTTTAGGGCTTTAGTGGCCAGTTGTGGGGTGGTTGAAACACATTCAACCTTATCACCAACCACATCATCTCTCCCTTTTAAGGTTCTAGAATGAGAAACCCATTTGAGAGAGAGAAAGCTTAAATCAAGGAAGAAGAAGTTGATTTCGGGCCAAAGTGCGTGTATTAAAGTTGTTCATCTATCCACTAGCTACGTTTTGATTGTAGTGGTATTTCTTAACTTTGATTTCCTTATTTTAATTTGCCTAAGGGTTAGGGTTTGGGTTAGTGATGAACATAAAACCCATTATTGGCAATTTTGAGAGTTCTTGGGTAAGATTGAGTCATGAGGACTCAATAATAACTAACCTAGGGTTTCAAAGTATTAATTGGTGATTATGAGTCTTAATTGGTTAGTTAATTACTAGCACACCTAGATATTAAGTAAATGGGTGTTATTTTGGTTAGTGGATGACCCGAAATGGGTGTGTTGACCTTAAAATGGTCAAATGGGTAATGAGTGGCCTAGTTGGGAAAGATGGGTATGAAATACCCTAATTGTGTATTAGTTGGTGTTGTTGGACCTTAATAACTAGCTTTTAGTGATTTATGATGGTCTTGACCTCAAATGGACGGTTTTGGCATAAATGGGTCATCTAATGCATTTAAGTCGTTGAATGCACAAGAGTGTATTGTTGGTGTTTAGTCCAACTAGTTTGTGTGTTGATTGTTTCATGACCCATCCTAATCCATCTGGACGAATACATTACATTTGGTTACATCGCGAGGTACATGACCTCTATATGATATATTTTACAAACATTGCATTCGATTTTAAAAGACAATCTTTCTTTACAACGAAAGTTGACGGCATGCATTCCATTTCATAATATATCCAACTATAACTGACTTAATAATAATCTTGATGAACTCGACGACTCGAATGCAATGTCTTTTGAAATATGTCATGAACGACTCCAAGTAATATCTATAATATGAACAAATGCACAGCGGAAGATTTCTTTCATACCTGAGAATAAATATACTTTCAAGTGTCAACCAACAGGTTGGTGAGTTCATTAGTTTATCATAATCAATCATTTTCAATAATATAATAGACCACAAGATTTCCTTTATTCAATAATCAAACACTCGCAAGTGTTTAAAAATTCATTCATATGGATTGAACACCTGGTAACCGACCTTAACAAGATGCATATTGAATATCCCCATCATTCCAGGACACCCATCGGACATGATAAAATCGAATTACTAAAGCATTCCAAATTCCAGAATGGGGCTTGTTGGGCCCGATAGATCTATCTTTAGGATTCGCGTCAATTAGGGGGTCTGTTCCCTAATTCTTTGGCTACCAAGTTTAAAGGGGGCATATTCGGCGTCGATCCATTCAACCATATAATGTAGTTTCGATTACTTGTGTCTATTTCGTAAAACATTTATAAAAGCAGCGCATGTATTCTCAGTCCCAAAAATATATATTGCAAAAGCATTTAAAAAGGGAGCAAATGAAACTCACTATACTGTATTTTGTAGTAAAAATACATATGACGTCAATGAACAAGTGTAGGGTTGGCCTTGGATTCACGAACCTAGATCAAGTATGTATATTAACGCATATAATTGAAATCGAACAAATTTACATGTTATTAGTGATATAATTGTTATTTTAATAATTTATAAGTTTCATTAATAATTTAATTAAATATATCTATTTTATATACTTTAGATTAGTAAAAATATTAATATAGTTATGTTACCTGTATTAAATGTAGTTATTTACAAAAATATTTGTTTGTTATTATAATAATGATACAGTAATGATAGTAATAATAATATTAATAATTTTATTTAATTTGTAACTTAATCGTTCCTATAATAATATTTGTATCTATAATCATAATAATAATAATAACGGTAATAATAAAAATGAAAATAATGATAATGATAATAATAATGATAAAAATTAATAATAATAATGTTATTAAATTTTTTACTAAAAATGATAATTTTAACAACCATGATAATATTTATATTCCTAATAATGATAGTATTAATA
The DNA here is from genome assembly GCF_046630445.1 of Rutidosis leptorrhynchoides. Taxonomy (NCBI): domain Eukaryota; kingdom Viridiplantae; phylum Streptophyta; class Magnoliopsida; order Asterales; family Asteraceae; genus Rutidosis; species Rutidosis leptorrhynchoides. The sequence goes on from NC_092336.1 coordinate 156,387,849, forward strand.
ATAATACTAATAAAAATAATAATAATATAACTACCTTAAAGTAACATGTGTCGAAAAGAATGCCACTGCCTGGGCTCGAACTCAAGACCTCTCGGTTAACACAAACAAGCCTAACCAATTAACTGATCAACTGTTTTTGAGTTAATCCCCATATTTAATTATTTTACTCTGCTGATGTTGGGTTTACGTGATTTAACCCAAGTAAGAAACCCAAATGGCCCAGCAAACATTAGCAGTTTAGATGATTGAGTTGGGCTTGTGTAGTTGGGCTGCTACAGTAACATGCCCCAATATAATTACAAAAATAATTTGTTGTAGCCTGGAATCGAACTCACAACCAACCGTAACCCAAATGACACCCTGAACCATTGAACCGTTGTTACTTTCTTGAATTAACTAGCAAGTTTAATTTATTTAACCTTATGAAACTTATTGTCTTCTTCTTAACCAAAACCCATTTAATTCACATCTTCATCATCATCATATCATTTATCATTATCACAGATCATCATCTTCGGTTTTCATTAACTTCATCATCGTTATCATAATCATTTAAACATCATCACTTTTAATCGTACTCATCATCATCGTGATTATCATCACGATCATTCTACTATCATCTTCATCATCCTAATTGTTATTCAATCGTCCTTTTCATCAATCATTCACGATCTTGTGTATCATCCACCATCTATCTCGCTGTAATATCATAACCATCGTTACTCATCTTCCCCTTCGTTTGATTGAAACAGAAACGTATAGCTGTAGCAGTAACTAAATGGTGATGTTCATATGGGTTCATGGTGGGGTTGTGATGGTCTGCTCAGCTCACAACAGAAACAGAAACATCATGGTAGCAGCAGTTCTTCATGGGTTTGGTTTAAACATGAAACAGAAAAACTGTAGCAGCTGTAGCATACGAAAAAGAGAAAAAAAATTGCAACAGTAGTAGCTTGTCGATTTAAATGGGTTTAAGGTGGTGTCTCATGGTCGTGGTTTAGGGTTTTCACGATGGGAATAGAAATCAGAAGCTAAACTGCAGTAGCAGCAGTAGATGATGGTGTGGTTATGGATTCTTGGGTTGGTAAATGAAAACGAAAAAAAATGTTGTCGATGGTGGTGTGTGATTGTTTAGGATGGTGATGGTTAGTCGTGGCAGCAGTTGTAGGGTAGCGATGGTGGTGTGGATGGTTCAAAACAGAAATGTGAGCAGTGCAGCAGCAGATTGAGATAGCAAGGTGGCGGTTTAATCAAGGTGGTTGTAGGTGATGGGTTATAGTGATCAGTGGTTCTTCCGTTACAAATATTAAGAGAGGGAGAGAGAAGACGGGTGAGAGAGGGAGGTGAAGGATGGCATAGGTGTTCGATAACAAGGATATGAAAGAATGGTGGATTATATGGGTTTATCAATGGTGAGATGATTGCTGGATCGGTTAGCAGTTTAACAAAGAATTAAAGTGAAATAAGATGGTGGGATATTGTGTAACAAAAAGAGAATGGATATCTCGTGCATTAGTATCACTAATATGTAAGTGATGGTGGGGTAGTGGTGCCTCATTCATGTTTTTAGTAATATGTAAACTAGTGTATATATATATTATAATAGATAGATAGTGAAATGTGATTGGAATCAAGAATAGTATTATATCAATTACATTAGTTTAATTACAATTCGCATTATACGGATTGAGAACAGTAGTAATTTAATAATATATAAATCACTCCATTATAAGTTTAAATAAGAAGCGTGCTTGTAAACATATGTAGTTGTAATTGAAATTGTGATATGACTCAAAACAGAATTTAAAAAGTTGTCAAACATGAAATAGTATTAATTGTCTGTAATTGATTCTCAATTCAATCATATCTCAATTCAATAATATCGTGCAGTGTATGAATCTCACATGATGAATGATAAACTAATAAACATAGCAAACATAGTAAAGCCACCACTAATATTGTTTGTTAGTTACGGACGCTTTTAACAAGGATATTATATCGTGCTCCAATGTAATTCAGTGGCGGATAAAGGTTTTCAGAAAAAATCTCAAATTTTTAGATTAAGTTTCTTTAATTATTTTAGTCATTTTGGTATAAAATTTGGTCATTAACTATTAAATAAATATTAAATTAATTATTCACTCCCAACTCCAAGTAAAATATAAAAAGTTTTATAATATATTTTTAGTAAGCCTATAATTTATAAAACTCATTTTCGGATCACCGTTTATTTTAAAATCACATAAGTTCGAATTTAACTTGCTTAATATTGATCGGATGACAATTGAGTGTTACAGTCGTTTACTAAATAGATTCGAAATCACAAAATATATATATATATTTAATATACTTTATATATATATATATATATATATATATATATATATATATATATATATATATATATATATATATATATATATATATATATATATATATATATATATTTGTGTGTGTGTTTGTGTTTTAAATAATAATTATCATAATATCATATTTTACATAATTAATTTTAATAACAACAACATATAATATTTCAATTTAAATTTCTCATTATATATATATATATATATATATATATATATATATATACACACACACACACACATCTCTATTTACAATTAATTGTTCGTGAATCGTCGAAAATGGTCGAAGGTCACATGATTTCATAAAATAGTTTAAAAATTTTGAAATTAAATTTAATAGACTTTGCTTATCATGTCGAAACCATATAAAGATTAAGTTTAAATTTGGTCGAAAATTTCCGGGTCATCACAGATTGAGCACTTAATGTATTAGGTACTTTGCTTAGAAGCTTGCGGAAGTATAAAACCGTCACCAAAGCGTTAAGGTGAGTGAAATAATTATATATGTATGTATATGATTTATTTGCTTGTGGGGTATGGATTTAAAGTTCGATGTTGACGATGCCATACCACTATTGGTTTGTTGGTTAAGGGTTTAAAGTTCGATGTCGACGATACCTCATATGTATGGATTTAAAGTTCGATGTTGATGAAGCCATACCACTATTGTGAAAGGACCCGTCCTAATCCATCCGGACAAGGTCCACATCGATTATGAACGATTCACAACAGTTGATTACATCGCGAGGTATTTGACCTCTATATAATATATTTTACAAACATAGCATTCATTTTTGAAAAGACATTCTTTCATTACATCTACGGTTGACGACATACATACCATTTCATAATATATCTTACTATAATTGACTTAATAATAATCTTGATGAACTCAACGACTCGAATGCAACGTCTTTTGAAATATGTCATGAATGACTCTGTCATAACCCGTCCTTAACCATAAGAACGTGTTAGATAACGTATGATTTCATTGCGAGGTATTGACCTCTATATGCGACATTTTTAAAAGAAACTGCATATATTATACATTACAAACCACAACCGTTATTTTTTTTACAAGCTTTAGACAATAAAAAGATGATTATCGTTTAGCGATAATCTTCGACTTACAAACTTTACAAATGATAATAACAACACGGTTTCTAGCATATTTTACAGTACAACATCTCGAATATGCAGTTTTATTTTTGACACAAACATGCGTACGCAAGATCCTGGTTAGATCCAACATGATGCAGCGGAAGCTTTAGAAATCACCTGAGAATAAACATGTTTTAAAAGGTCAACATAAAGTTGGTGAGATATAGGTTTAGTGCCGGCAGCAATATATATATATAGACCACAAGATTTCGTATATAAACAGTTTCATAAAAGTATTCTAAGTGGTTGAGCACTTGGTAACCATACTTAACATTTTCACGTCGCATATTCCCTTTAATATGAAATCTTACTACACCGTACCAAGTGTAGTCACCAAACGAAGTACTGTGCAACCGTTGAATACTGGTCGTCCAGTCCGGTTGGGGTTGTCAGGCCCGATAGATCTATCAACAGGATTCGCGTTTACAATACCGCTGTAAATATTAGTTACCAAGCTACAGGGAAGTACGCCAGTGGTACAACTCAACGTAGAATATATTTTTCAGTTACTTGTGTCCATAATGTAAAACATAAAATACATGTATTCTCATCCCGAAATATTTAGAGTTTAAAAGTGGGACTATATACTCACTCTTGTCTTGATGATATAAATAATTTGACTCGGTCTTCCGGTTGATATCACGAACCTATCCATATATAATATATCAATATGTTTTCATTTTTAAACAAACGTTATAAATATATACTTGTTATACTTTTAATACTTTGAATAATTCCTTAGTCCGTAGTTAGCAGTCCGATGTTAGTAATTCAATTTTAATGGTTCATTTTTAGATGTTTAATATACCCGCAATGAAATAAATAAAACCCCCAACGAAATAAATAAAACCCCATCGTATATGTATTGGTCGAGATTAATCTTGACCCATGGTACCGGTGTTGTCAAATGACGTGTTGCGTACATAAAGTACCGGTGTTGTCAAATGACGTGTTGCGTACAAACATGGGATCTTATGATTAATCTTCTCGTATTGTTTATGGGTGATCCTGAACCATATAAAATTGAATTATAAGTACATATATATAAAATATCATGTTATCTTAGAAATATGTGATTTATATCATTTTTTCCAATTGATCCCGTAGTTGAAATGATCTAGGATAACCAATTTTGTTTCGGTCATAGTTTCTTCGTTACAAATCCGTTTTCGTTGATTCAAATTGCCATCTTCTTGGATCGAGTTCTTCTTTAAGACTATGAACTGTAAATACCTTGGTTTGTATTCAAAATCATACGGCATAAGTGAAACATTAGTGAAACATATGAAGTTAAACATTTTTGTTACAACAAAATCATTTAATGACCATTTTTCTAAAAATACTTATACTTTGAAAAACCAAGTTTTACCTTGTTAAATTAGCATATACATAAGTTATATTACAGGTCTTGAAGTATTTTAAAAGTTAAGTTAGAAGGATCTATTTAGTTTGCAAACAAGTTTGAAAACATTCAAACTATGTTCTTGTTGTTAAACTTTTGTACCACAAAATAAGATAGCTATATATATATGAATCGAATAAGGTTATGAACATAGATTCTACCTCAAGTTCCTTGGATAAGTTTGCTGTAAAAGAGGAGTAAGAAGCTAGAATCAAAAGGGTGATAGAAGTGTATGAAAGATTGGAAGTAAGTTGGTGTTCTTGGAGGGTTTTCTTGAAGTGTTTTTGTATGGTTTTCTTATGGTGTTTTAGTATGGTTTTTGAAGCTAGATCTTCTTGATAAGTTGCTGTAGTGTTATGGAGTTTAGAGTTCTTGAAAGAGTGTGTGTTTTTGCTAAGATAATTGAAGTAAAAGTGAAACAAAGTGATGATACATATAGGGCTAAAAAAAACGTGGCCATGTAAGGGTTAAGGACAAAATTTCAAGTTATGATTTCATGTATCTAGCCTTATTTGCATCCAAGTTCAATTACCTAGCTCTAAGGGCAGTAACAAGAGTAGGTTTGGTGGTGATTTGATGTGTATTTACTATTAGTAAATACGTATAGAAGCTAGGTATGATACAAGTATAAATACTCTAGGTATACGTATAGAAATTTTGTGAAAAATGAAATGAGGATTCAAATATAGTTATCTTTTGTGAATACACTTATATGGTTTTATGTATTTAAGTCTTTAAAAGTGATTAAATACATTACTTATACAATACATGTATAAACATTATATGTCTTAAGTATTTATGTCAAATAACGTTACGTATAGTTATCGTTTTGAAAACTTAAGTTAGTAGTTTCAAAATACACATATAACTTGTTGTTATTAATACAAAATGAGATATTTAAAACATTTATTAATCATGTTAAATATGTATATATACATTTATATACACAAACGTATAATTATCATATATTGTATAGTTCGTGATATCATCGGTCAAACTAGACGGTCAAACGTTGTGTAAAACTCTTTTCGGAAACATAAGTCTCAACAATTTGGATTGCTTATCATGTTGGCAAGGTTTAATTTATGTAAATATTAATCTTATAAGTATAGTATGATCGAAAAAGTGCGGGTCGTTACAGACTCCAATTAATATCTCTAAGATGAGCAAAAGTACAGCGGAAGATTTCTTTCATACCTGAGAATAAACATGCTTTAAAGTGTCAACCAAAAGGTTGGTGAGTTCATTAGTTTATCATAAACAAACATTTCATAATTTTAATAGACCACAAGATTTCATATTTTCAATTCTCATAAATAAACGTCCCATGCATAGAGACAAAAATATCATTCATATGGATTGAACACCTGGTAACCGACATTCACAATATGCATATAAGAATATCCCCATCATTCCGGGATCCTCCTTCGGACATGATATAAAATTTCGAAGTACTAAAGCATCCGGTACTTTGGATGGGGCTTGTTGGGTCCGATAGATCTATCTTTAGAGTTCGCGTCAATTAGGGTGTCTGTTCCCTAATTCTTAGATTACCAGACTTAATAAAAAGGGGCATATTCAGTTTCGATCATTCAACCATAGAACGTAATTTCGATTACTTGTGTCTATTTCGTAAAACATTTATAAAAGCGCATGTATTCTCAGTCCCAAAAAAATATATTTCAAAAGAATTTAAAAATGGAGTAATGAAACTCACCATACTGTATTTTGTAGTAAAAATACATATGACTATATTGAACAATGCAGGGTTGGCCTCGGATTCACGAACCTATATCATTTGTATATATATTAAAACATATACTCGTAGTCGAATAAATCTATATATTATTATTGATGATGTATCTGTTATTTTAATAATTTATAAGTTTCTTTATTTATTTATATATTTTCATTTTAGATATAGAAATATTAATATAGTTAAGTTTTGTAATTTAAATATATTTTTATCTATATTTAATCTTAACAACATTAATAAAACTTTTATTTTCATAATCAATATTATTTTTATAATAATGATATAGCTAATACTTGATAGTAATAATAATGATATTTATAATAATAACTGTAAAATTTTAAGTTTACTGTTAATGATAGTTATGATAATGGTTTGATAACATTTTTAATAATAATAATATTAGTAATAATACATATGGATAATACTACTTATAATAGATTGTTACCCTTACTAATAATGATAATAAATTATATCATTTTCATAATAATAGTAATAATCATAATAATCATAATAATACTTATACTAGTAGTAAAATGATAAAAATTTATACTTTGAATGATAATATTAATATTGGTAATAACATTAATAATACTAAAAATCTTATTTATAACTATATTCATAATAACAATAATTAATAATAAGAATAATAATAAGAATAATAATAATAATAATAATAATAATAATAATAATAATAATAATAATAATAATAATAATAATAATAATAATAATAATAATAATAATAACACAAAGATAAAAGGTTATACCCTTTGAAAAGCCTTTTCTAAAAAGAATGCTCCATACAAGACTCGAACCCAAGACCACTCGCTCATCGGAACACATTCAAACCAGTACGCTGTTGCCTATTTTTCTGTTTTGATATCAAGACTAATACTACTTAACCCACTTATCGTTTGTATTCTTCTTCCTCTTATTCAATTAATTAGGCCCAACCAATGACACGGCCCAATGGAAAAATTACGGCCCAACAGCCACTATAGAACTCGGCCCAACAGTTATGTTGTTAATTAAAAACAATTTGCCACAGCCGGGGGTTGAACCCGCGACCTCTTAATAACACACACCGCCCCTTTACCACTCTACCATCCATGTTCTTTCTATTTTATATCCATTTTATAAAAAAATAACCCGTATTAAAGTATTCATCATCTTCTCATCATCATTTGATATCTCGACCATCATCATAACATCATATAACTCATCACCATTAACGTAACATCATCACATAATTATCAATTCTCGATTACCATCGTTTGGTTAATGTATGTACATCATCATAAATCATAATCATAACATAATTATCATTATAACATAGTTATAATCATAACATAAGTATAATCATAACCTTGATCATCATCGTCTAGTTCACTATTAAAGGAACACCATCATCATTATCTTCTTATTATACATCTCATCTTCATGATCATATACATCACGATCACCATTTACATACGGTATCATCATCTTCCTCATCATCTTACATCGTTTACTATTGAATCATCATCAATATACTGTCATAATAATAATCATGTTTCATCATCGTCTTCATCAATGTAGGAACAGAAATCAAAGAAAAACAGCAGGGCTTAACGGTGGTCTGTGATGGTGGATTACGATAGTTTGCAACAGGAATAGAAAACGTTTGATGGTTTACGATGGTTTGTTGATGGTGACCGAGACAATAATTGTAGCAGTAAAAGGAGTGACGGTTGGTGTTGGCTCGGTAGTTTAATTCAACAGGAACAGAGAAACACGGCTGTAGCAGCAGTAGTTAATGGTTTTGGTGAGGATGATCGAGGAGAACGGAAAGTAGTAATTGGGCGTGGTGGTTCTTGGGTGTTTGTAGGGTGACGGGTGAAGGTGGGGTGTGGTTGTAGAGAGTGGTGGATTGGTGGCCGATTATGGTGATCATGGTGATGATTGTCGGTTGTTAAAGAATGTCGATGGAGTGGTGATCATCTTCATGATCAGACCAATTTTGTAGTGTGTGCAAATCTATACTATATAACCACTTGTATATTATATATGTAAAATAGAATTTAGATTTATTTAATATAATAATAATAATAATAATATTTAATATTATAATATCCTAATCAACAAGTGGGTTCATGATTTAACAGTAATTGAATCTCATCTCGTGAATTATATTTGTTGCATTCGGCCGACACTTTCAACCGGATATAATATTGTGTCCATTGCTAAACAGTTGTCGTATAAAGGTGTTCCTAAAAATCCCAAATTTTTAGATTAAATATATTTAATTATTTCACTCATTAATTGTTTGAAACTTGATCAAAAAGGTTCAATAAATATTTATTTTCTGTTCCAATTTATAGGTACGGAGTACGAATATTTAGACTTAAAAAGGTAAAAATACTTTTAACAAATCTAACATCCTCGTAATCGATTTACCGTTCAACTTTTATTTCAAACCTTCATGAACACGTACAATATCTATATTAACACTAACAAAACATAAACCGAGTGTTATCGATGTTTACTAATTAGACTCAAAATCAACTATTTTTATTATATTTTCTTTCTATATATAAACAGCCTTAGTTAGCAAGTTTAACTACTAAAATAACTATATTATCTATTTTTAAACAATTAGATTTAATATAATTTTATGTATTTACAAGAAATATTTATATACATACTTTTATATATATGTATCATTACTTATGTAATATTTAATAATCGTATAATATATTATATAATAACTTTTATTGAATATTTACTATTTATACATTTATTACAATATTCATACATAGAAATTATATATTTTTATATATAAATTTATTTTAAGGTTACACGTAATTATTTTGTATCCTATTTTACATATTTAGTTCTAATGTTTAATTTGTATTTTTTTTATTAATTCAAATTATCATATATACTTATATATATATATATATATATATATATATATATATATATATATATATATATATATATATATATATATATATATATATATATATATATATATATATATATATATATATATATATATATTATTTACAAATAATTGTTCGTGAATCGTCGGGAATAGTTGAAAGGTAAATGAATACATGAAAACAGATCAAAATTTTTTTAAGACTCAACATTACAGACTTTGCTTATCGTATCGAAATCATATAAAGATTAAGTTTAAATTTGGTCGGAAATCTCCGGGTCGTCACAGTACCTACCCGTTAAAGAAATTTCGTCCCGAAATTTGAGTGAGGTGGTCATGGCTAACAATAAAAATGTTTTCATGACGAATATGAGTTGGTAAATAGAGTTTTATCATCATTGAGTAATATGGATAAAACAATTCGTTTATTCAAAGAGCATGAGTAAAGCTATCACAAAAGAGCGAAATGAAGTGAGTATAGGTTCGTCTTGACTTTTGACGTAGTCATGGTTGAATTCCGGAATTCAAGGGATTTAAAGAAAATCTTCGAAATCTAAAGGATTTGATTCTTCGGCGAATAAGGAAATTAAGATCTCTATAATTAATGCGGAAATCTGCCTTGATTTCTTTGTCTGGCATTTTCACTATAAATGAACTTCTTCCATTCCATTACTTTCTCCATTCCTATACTTTCTTCCTCTATTCCTACTTCTAAAATATTGGGGAAATGCTCCATCCAGTTCTGATTCTTGATATTTTCCTATCTATGTATCTGTCATCCTTCTTTTCAATCCTCCACCAGAAAATCTGTTTACTTCTACTATTGCCTTGGGGGGATATTATTCTTAATTATACCGTGTCTTTATATTGCTGTTCGTATTAATATCCACGGTTTGTAACTTTTGTGTTGTTATTGGGTTTTATATCTTCCCTTATATTTTAATGTCCCTGCTTCTGTCTCCTATAATTATTGTCATCCACAGTTAATGCGCTCTCTTATTTGCTGCGATATATATACTCCCTTTCTATTTCGGAGCTTCATGCTTTGGTTTACTTTTTGCAAGTAACGGTCCAGAATTCATAGGTATGGAGTTTCGAATTATCATAATATACAAGGTAGAAAGGAAAGGTAGTAGCACGATTTGTTTTGTCAAATTACCTGAATCACTGAGAATAGAACTATCAAGAATATATTTTCTTGATATGTTCAGAAGTTAAGCAGAATGAAAGAGTTATGTAACATGGCACATGATGACGTTAAAATCTGTGAATTTTCACGTCCCATTAGAAACTCAGCATGACTTAATGTAATATAATCTCATTGATCAAGTGTCATTATATTATACTAACTCATGCATCAGTTCCCAACATTACTTCAATAGCATTCATATTTTAAGCTCGAAAGTTTACAGAATATAGAAACTAACAGTTTCTATATGATGCAACACTGATAGCACTAAGAGTTTAATGATTTCAGATAAGAATGGTTATGAAAATATCTTCAGAAATATGGAGGATATTTATAATGAAAGATACGATAATATCTTTGAATATCTAAGATCAGAGAATGATAGAGATTATTGTCTGCAAGGGTTTAGAGTAAAGAGTAAGATATTCACTAAAGACTTTATCAGACATTGAATCATTTGGATTCTTTGAAGTCAAACTTATTCTTTGTGATTTTTCCACGGCTTTCTTCATAGTTTCGCATAATCTGCTTTTCGGTACGAAATTTTCTATTGAATGTTTCCAATATAATGATACACAGGAAGCACGAAGAGGTATATGATTTCGGACGAGAATATTTATTAAAATATCCTCAGAAATATCAAAGATATTGATGATGATATTTTGGAATTTCTAAGTTCGATGGTTGATGGAGAAAGATTTTTCCGTAAGATTTTAACATGACTTCGGAGCAAGATAATCTTTAAAGATTTCATCGGATCCAGAATTACCTGGATTCTTTGAATTTAGGGTATGTTACTTGTATTTCTCCTTGGTTTCCTTTATGGTTAGCTCATTCTTTTTTTTCCAGTTCCAACTTTTCTGAGCTTTTCCAACGTACCATTCTTTATTATCAACTTTCGATGATTAAGGTCATTTACAGTTGTCTACGGTTTTCTGCTGCTTTATTCAGCTTTCTCAACATTCAAAGTATTGATTTGTAGACTGAGTGCTTTTCAGGATTTTAGATGAAAGTTCATAATTCTAAGAGATGAATGTTATTCATATAACTATTGATGTAGATATGCTGTGAGTTTTCAAAGTACTGATTGCTGATTCCCGGTAATTGGTATGTCAGTTCTCGCTACAAGATGCGGATGAGTACATGACGAGACTTCAATAGATAAATATAGTGATTTGTCAGAGAGATTTAAACCAAGGAGCAACGAGGTTGCTGGTACGTCTGCTGGTAATATGAGGCAATATAAAAGATTTTCCGGTAACAATAAAAGAACACGCATATATATTAAGGTTATAATAAGGTTGTTTCGGACAAAAAGTCAAAGTTGACTTGTTGGAGCTGTGACAAAATTTACTACTTTGAAAGGAAATGCAAAGTCATTTTGGGTAATAATAACACTAAAGGAATTAGCACAACTATGTGTTAAACGTTTACTCAGTTTCTGAGAGTTTTTCAGATGCATAACTAAATGCATCAATCTTTTCTCCCGTATATGAAGTGCGGTTGATTCATCTTCTTGATTGAGGTGTTTTCAAGGATCATGAAAGGTTTGAACGCGGATTATAATTGTCAGGATACAAATGAGGTTTAAGATGAAATCAAGTGGCAAACTTGAAGAATTATTTAGTTTCATATGTTATAATCAGTATTTTAATTCACTTTAATTGTCCAATATTATTAGTCCACAGTCGATAGTCCACAGTTTTACAGTCCAATAATTCATATATAGCTCAATATATAATATTCGAATTAATTAATACGTGTCGTGACCCGTATACGTCTCAGACTCGATCACAACTCAAAGTATATATATTATTTAAGAATCAACCTCAACCCTGTATAGAGAACTCGATCATTACTGCATATAGAGTGTCTATGGTTGTCCCAAATAATATATATAGATGGGTCGATATGATATGTCAAAACATTATACGTATCCCGATATTTAAAGTGCGTAAAATAAATAACAGAAATTAAATGACGATAAATAAAGTGCGTAAAGTAAATAACAGAAAGTAAATGACGATAAATAAAATTGCGAGGATGTAAATTTCGATAATTAAATTGCGATAAATAAAATGTAATCAGTTAGTTAGGAACAATTAGCTAGGAACAGTTAGCGTGGATTCTTAACAAAGTTTCTCATAGTTAATTTGTTTGTTTCTAACAAATTTTATTTTGTCAAATGTTTTCTTCATTATGCCACTTGTTGGATTCTGATAGATCAAAATCCAAATATGAAATTGAATGAAAATGGTTATTCTGTGGTGAACGAATTTGTATATCTGTAGATGTAAGTAGGATAGTAAATGGATTTTGAATCAGATTCGAAGAATGTACAATATAACCTATTAAACTGAAATCTAAATATTCCTCGGGTATTACCTACCCGTTAAAATATTTTCACCATTAACAGTTTATACGAAAGAATTTTTAACTACAATCTTTATGAAAATATACTTACAGATATATTTTCTTCAGATGTAATCATAGATTTAATGAGTTAATATAATATTAATCTCATTTGATTTACCGTTAGAACTAGAATACATAATCTCTAAAACATTGAAGATTACATAATCGTCATGTCGAACGAAGATAAATGATGTAGAACAATTCGCAGATTGATGATTATGCTCGAGGTACATAATTAGATGTTGAGGTGTATGATGTGAACTTGAGTTGTTGGTGGTACTGGTATTGATGTTGGTGCTGGTGATGTTGCTGAAGCTGGTATGTTTTGTACCATATTCTCCAAATTGATTACTAGAGCGCGAAGTTCATTGACTTCTTGTATTACTCCGGGATGATTGTCTGTCGGAACGAGCGGATGAATAAAGTTTAGAATCTGAGTTATGATATAGTCGTGGCGAGATATTCGAGAAGTGAGGGTGAAAATGGTGTTACGAACAGGTTCGCCGGTAAGTGCATCAAGTTCTTCGCCAAAAGGTGAATTCGGTTAGTGGAAGGAATCGCCTTCTGCGCGTCTCCATTGATTAAGTCGACTAAGAATCCATCAGGTGAATTGGGGATGGATGATTGGTTGATTCATTCTGCTGACGTTGCTTCCGGAGCTTAGATGACTATCCATTCGGAATAACTGTCGGAATAACTATCGGAATAGCTGTCGGAATCCGAGGGACTCGAACTAGTTAAAGGATTCATCTCGTACACTCAGATGAAGGATTTTCGATAAGAAATAGATTATAGGATGTAGATTGGTATCCTGCAATACATAATTTACATATGCATATGTAATACTAAAATCTCATAAGTTACGGAGGAATCTACGGAAGCTGTCAGGTAAAGATAACAATAACAGATACGCTAAGATATGAATTAGCAGATACGCTAAGATATGAATTTTGTCTATACAATATTCATGCAGTCAATGCAGTAATATGTGTCTAGCCTAAGAATAGTAAACAGGTAATTTACTAAGGATGATAAACAAATGATTTCTGACAAAAATGATAAGCAAAACTTTTGACATGCAGACACGGTCGAAGTCCAGACTCACTAATGCATCCCAACGACTTATCAGTTAGACACACTAATGCAGACCCGGTTCAGTAAGACCACCGCTCTGATACCAACTGAAAGTGTGACGACCCGGAAATTTCCGATTAAATTTAAACTTTATCTTTATATTACTCTGACACGATAAGCAATATTTGTTAAGTTAAATCTCAAGGATTTTAAACTATGTTTATACATTCATTTAAACCTCGACCAAATTCCAATGATTCACGAACCATTAAATGAACATATATGAATATGTATGTATATGTGTATATGTTATAAATTGAAAATGTCAACAAAGTATTTAAAAGTATAATGCTTTATATGAACGTATTTGTTTCAATATGATTATCGACGAAATTAAAAAAATATATTAAATGATTGAATTATCAAAAACATTGAATTATGATTACAAGTCTCTGTTGAGAGGTCCACTATGATTTGAGAAATCTATTCCTCTTAACGATATTCGGAATAATTTGTAAAGCTATTTATAAATAAAAATAAAAAGTGTCATTTACGAAAGTTAGATAAAAGCTAGTGGAGAATTGGTTTCCATAATATTCTATTAATCTATTTTCAAACGTACAAAAACATTTTCAGTTTAAAAAGAACTTTATTATTAAAACGTATATAACTTTTATAAATATCTAGAATCACTTTTGACAACTCATTACTTAACCAGTATAATAAATATAATGATATTTATATTTTATTTCATTAAATATATATAACGATTTAAATTAATATTATATATATTTATACGCGCATTATACATACATAGTTTTTATACTTTTACTATACTTTAACTTTACCTTTACTTTACTTTTACTTTACTTTAACTTTAATAATTCATACTTTAATAATTCACTTTAATAATTCATACTTTAATAATTCACTTTAATAATTCATACTTTAATAATTCACTTTAATAATTCAAAAATCTATTATAAACAGAATTCAATAGGTTTCATTATTTCAAAAAAATTGAAAATATATTTCTCTAAACTCTCTCAATCGATTTACATATATATATATTTGCTCTGTATTATTTCAAGATATTATTAGTATACATAAAATATTACGACGGAGTGATGTCCGAGTGATTTCAAAATAGTTTTTTGAATGAGTCGAAGCTGAGGAAATTATGGGTTATAGCTATGGAGGTGATGGGTATGGTTCATGGGTATGCTCGTGAGGTCAATCTAGTGTTTATCATCTTCGTTGCGTCTACGTACTTTCCTGCAATATTGAATCTCAATATTGATACGTGAGCACTCATAACTTAACTTTTATATATCAATAGTGTATCCCTGACTAGTGCTCGAGTATATAGGATTATGCATGCTTGTACATTCGATATTGTCCTTAGATAGGTTTGTTGAATCCTGAATTAGATACATATGATACTGAGATAGGGTATATGATATGCATGTCATTGGAAAGCTAGCGAAAAATTAAGAACTTTTCATTTAGATATCGAATGGTTTCGATGAACGGATTTGAAGTTATAGTCAACTGAATTTTAGTATTATTGTTAAAATGATTATTATTACTATCGTCGTTATTATTTTAATAGAAATATCATTGTTATTATAAAATATCATTATTACTATTATGTTAGTATTATCATTTTATCATAATAACATTTTTAGTAAATATAAATATTATTATTTTTTTATAGAATAATAATAATAATTATTATTACAAAATAATACAACTTTTATTTATTATTATTATGATCAATATTATTTTATCAAATAAATAGGGGATACAAAGATATTTTTCACCACGCGTAATATAATTACATTAATAATACTTACCACTATAGTTTTAAGATATTAAGTGAACTTTATAAATTTTACTACTTAAGATATATAAAAGTATATTTTATCATATATAAACGTTAATATAAATTTTTATTAATAAATGACTTTTATTATTATAAAATCTAATAAATATATTTAAATATATAAAACGAATATAGTTAAGTTATATAATAAACACGTATAAATTTTAGAAGTCATTTTGGGTCAAGTTGACTTTTGTTGACTTTTGCATATTAGTCTCGAGCATTAGGATTGTGGTACACTATGACTTGACCAAAAATTGTTAGACAAATATTGACCAACATATAAATATATAGGCTCTATTGAGTCGACAGCAATTGTCGATTTATTGGCGAATTGACTGACTCTTAGAGCCTAAATTAAATTCCAGGCAGGATTTAAAACCCATGAAAATTTGATTCTACCATTTTCATGGCGTCTACTTATTTTTATTTTATTATTTTTTATTTTTTTTAAAACTTTTTCCTACTTAAAGGCCGGAGGTCCTCTCGGAAGCAATCTCTTTATCCGTCGAATAGAGAGAGGGATGACTTTCTCTACTTTTGAGAGTGTTTCACTCTGGGTGGAGAAATGACTTGTCTTTATTCTCGGATAGGGGAAGGATTGTCTACATCTCACCTCCCCCATACACCACTCACGTGGTATTGGGTTTTGTTGTTGTTGTTGTTGATATAAATATATATAATTAATATAGGTTCGTGAATCCGAGGCCAACCTTGCACTTGTTAAATGACGTTATATGTATTTTTACTACGAAATACAGTATGGTGAGTTTCATTTGCTCCCTTTTATATATATTTTTGGGACTGAGAATACATGCGCTGTTTTTTTTATAAATGTTTTACGAAATAGGCACAAGTACTAAAACTAATTCTACGTGGGTTTAAACCAGAAATATACCCTTAGCTTGGTAACATTAAACTACTTGTCTATGTACGGTAGGCGCGAATCCTAAAGATAGATCTATTGGGCCTGACAAACCCCATCCTGACTATGGGATGCTTTAGTACTTCGAGGTTATTTTAAACACACCTGATCTGGTGTACTTCAGAGGGTAAAACATGAACGTTAAGGCTTGTTACCGGGTGCCTACAATTTACAGAATACTCTTATACACTTGCGAGTGTACATATATTTATAAACGGAAATCTTGTGGTCTATTAATATATTGAAATGATTGTTATGATAAACCTATGAACTCACCAACCTTTTGGTTGACACTTTAAAGCATGTTTATTCTCAGGTATAAAAGAAATCTTCCACTGTGCATTAGCTCATTTTAAGGATATTACTTGGAGTCATTCATGGCATATTTTGAAAGACGTTGCATTCGAGTCATTGAGTTCATTAAGATTATTATTATGTCAATTATAGTTGGATGTATTATGAAATGGTGTGCATGCCGTCAACTTTCGTTGTAAAGAAAGTTTGTCTTTTAAAAATGAATGCAATGTTTGTAAAATGTATCATATAGAGGTCAAAATACCTCGCGATGTAATCAACTATTGTGAATCGTTTATAATGTATATGAACGGGTCCTTTCAGTTGGTATCAGAGCGGTGGTCTTAGCGAACCAGGTCTGCATTAGTGTGTCTAACTGATAGTCGTTAGGATGCATTAATGAGCCTGGACTTCGACCGTATCTGCATGTCAAAAGTTTTGCTTATCATTTTTGTCGGAAATTGCCTGCTTATCATTCTTAGTCTAGACATGTCTTACTGCATTGATTGCATGAATAGTGTATAGACAAAATTCATATCTTAGCGTATCTGCTAATCCATATCTTAGCGTATCTGTTACTGTAAACTTTGCCTGACATATCCCGTAATTTCCTCCGTAATCTACGAAATCTTTTGCGCTATATATATAGATATTCTATGTAATTAGAATACCACCCGATAGTCGAAAAATCATTTCATATTGAAAAATTCTTTATTCAATCGAACGAAATGGAATTCGTCATTAGTTCAAGTCCCTCGAATTCCGATATGGAATCCCACTCAAGCTCCGAAAGCAGTGTGACCGGAATGGATCAACCAATTAGCCATCATCTATTCTGGATGAATTGGGGATAGGTTCGTAGCCTCCTCAATAATTGGAGACAAGAAGAAGGTGATCCCTTCTATCCACCACATTGCCCTCTTGGCGATGAACCTGAAGCATTTACCGGCGAACCGGTCCGAAACACCATTTTCTCTCTCATTTTCAGAGTATCTCGTCACGATTATATACTACATCAAATTCTAGATTTTATTTATCCGCTCGTCTGAACCGACAATCACCCCGGTGTAATAGAAGAAGTCAACGAGCTTCGCGCTCGAGTAGTGGCTTTAGAGAATATGGTGCAAGGGTTACAAACACCAACAAATAACGAAGTATTAATTCATAATTTCAATTTTATTGAATAAATACTCCGTAAAAGTTATGTAATTTCTAAAGTCTTTAGGGATTATTCAGTTCTAGTTTCAACCGTAAATCAAATGAGTTTAATTTAATATTAACTCATTAAATCTATGTTACATTTGAAGAAAATATGCACATATATATTTTCATAAAGACTGTAATAAAATTCTGTTGTACAAAATATTAATTGTGAATTTTTTTTTAACGGGTAGGTAATACCCGAGAGATATATAAATTCACAATTAATATATTACATTTTTCGAATCTGATTAAGCAAATCATCAACTATACTCCCAAAATCTCACAACAATATACATTCTTGTATAGAAATCAAAACAACCATTCTCACCCAAATTTGATTACGCATTCTGATTTTGACAAATCAAAATCCAAGTCATGATTTAACAGAAGACATCACTCTTAGATTCCTACATCTTTCAAAGCTATACTTTGACTTCAAAACCGTGTTAGAACATCATATGTATATTAACGATTACAAACTGTGTTCAAACTCTCCGAAGTTTTCGAAGACACTTCAAACAATGAACAATCGAGATGATGATCCAACCACATATTACCCACATTTATGTACCTAAAAAGCTCTCGAAGCCAAAGTCATAGTTCGACGCGTATCCGTGTCAGACCCTTTGGCATTTATTAGCTAAAATGACTTTTCAATTCCTTTTCAAAGTAGACAGTTTTGTCACAGCTCCAGCAAGTCAACTTCGACTTTTCAGTCGGACTAGTCTTATTATAACCTCGATAGATACGTTGCCCTTTCGTCATCGTTACTGGGGACCTTTCATATCTCGCCACCTTAGCAATAAACTTACCAACAACTTCAATTATCTTTGACTTTTCGAAAAATCATTATATTTATTGAAATCACATCATTTACTCATTCGCATCTTGTAACGAGAATTGTCATACGAATCATCGAAAAACAGTAACCAGTATTTTGAAATCTCGCAGCATGTCTACGCCAACAGTTATATGTGTACGTAAAACTTCTATCTCCTGGACTTACATACTTTGAATGTGAAGTTCTAAAAAATATTTTGAACTGCAAACTAGTTCTTGAAATGCTGACGAAGCATCAAAAACTGTAAACGATCTTAACAGTAAAAAGTTTGATGACAAAGAATAGTAAGGTGGTAAAGCTGAGAAAAAAAGAAGGTTTGGAACTGGAAAACGGATTGAACAGACTATGAAGGAGGCTGTGGACAAATCACAAAGACTAAATCTGCCTTCAAAGAATCCAAATGATTCAGTGCCTGCTAAAGTCATTAACGAATACCTTACTCTTTATTCTAAACCTTTACAGACAAATCTTCATCATCATCCATCAATATTAGAAATTCTAAGATATTATCATATCTTTCATTATAAATATCCGCGATATTTCTGAAGATATTTTCACAACTAATCTTATCTGAAGTCATTTATCTCTTTGTGCTATCAGTGTTACATCATATAAGAAACTATTAGTTTCTATATTCTATAAACTTTCGAGTTTAAATAATGAATGTTTTGAAGTAGTGTTGGGAACTGAAGCATGAGTTAGTATAATATAATGACACTTGATCAACGTGATTATATTACAGTAAGTCATGCTGAGTTTCTAATGGGACATGATGATTCACAGACCATGCCGTCATCATGTTCCATGTTACACGACTCTTGTATTCTATTTAATCTCTAAAAATATCAAGAATATATTTTCTTGATGATTCGGTCTTTTCAGGGTATTCTGGTAAATTAACAAATCAAGATCGTGCCATTACCATTTCCTTCTTAGAACATTAACTATGTTCATTCTGAAATTCATATCTGCTAATACTGGACCATTACAAACGTTGCTTAATAGCAAGAAGAAGAAACGAAAGGACAAAACTCCAAAATAGAAATTGGAGTATAAATCGCAACAAATAGAAGGGAGCATTAACTGTGGATGTCAATGATTATAGAAGACAAAAGCAGGGGCTTTGAAATATAAGGGAAGATATAAAACCCAACAACCACCCAAAAATTATAAACCGTATATATCGATGCATATAGCAATATAAAGACACGGAAGAACTAAAAACACTATAAAACCGAGAGTATATTAGAAGTAAATAGATTCTTCCGGAGGCAGATGAAAAAGAAGAACGACAGATATGAAAGTGAGGAGTATATCGAGAATCAGTACTGGATGAAGCATATTGACAAATACTTTAAAATATGAGTTGAGGGAGAAAGAATAGAAGGTGTGAGTTGTAAGGAAACGAAGGAGGTGGATTTATAGTGAAATACCCGAAAGAGAAATCAAGATGGATTATCGTATTAATTCGAAGAGAATCATAATCTCCTTAATCACCGAAGCATCAAATCCAACATAGATTACAAATATTTTCTTTAAATTCGGAGATCAATTGTGATGACGTCAAAAGATATGACGAATCACTATAATCTTATTTCCTTCATTTACGATAACTTCCCTCATACACTTTGAGTAATCGAATTATTTTATCCATACTTCTTAGACATGATAAAACTTCATAATCGTCATAATAACATTCTCATTGTTAGCCATAACGACCTCTATCAAATTTCGGGGACGAAATTTCTTTAACGGGTAGGTACTGTGACGACCCGGAAATTTCCGACTAAATTTAAACTTTATCTTTATATTACTCTGACACGATAAGCAATGTTTGTTAAGTTAAATCTCAAGGATTTTAAACTATGTTTATACATTCATTTAAACCTCGACCAAATTCCAATGATTCACGAACCATTAAATGAACATATATGAATATGTATGTATATGTGTATATGTTATAAATTGAAAATGTCAACAAAGTATTTAAAAGTATAATGCTTTATATGAACGTATTTGTTTCAATATGATTATCGACGAAATTAAAAAATATATTAAATGATTGAATTATCAGAAACATTGAATTATGATTACAAGTCTCTGTTGAGAGGTCCACTGTGATTTGAGAAATCTATTCCTCTTAACGATATTCGGAATAATTTGTAAAGCTATTTATAAATAAAAATAAAAAGTGTCATTTACGAAAGTTAGACAAAAGCTAGTGGAGAATTGGTTTCTATAATATTCTATTAATCTATTTTCAAACGTACAAAAACGTTTTCAGTTTAAAAAGAACTTTATTATTAAAACGTATATAACTTTTATAAATATCTAGAATCACTTTTGACAACTCATTACTTAACCAGTATAATAAATATAACGATATTTATATTTTATTTCATTAAATATATATAACGATTTAAATTAATATTATATATATTTATACGCATATTATACATACATAGTTTTTATACTTTTACTATACTTTAACTTTACCTTTACTTTACTTTTACTTTACTTTAACTTTAATAATTCATACTTTAATAATTCACTTTAATAATTCATACTTTAATAATTCACTTTAATAATTCATACTTTAATAATTCACTTTAATAATTCATACTTTAATAATTCACTTTAATAATTCAAAAATCTATTATAAATAGAATTCAATAGGTTTCATTATTTCATAAAAACTTGAAAATATATTTCTCTAAACTCTCTCAATCGATTTATATATATATATATATATATATATATATATATATATATATATATATATATATATATATATATATATATATATATATATTTGCTCTGTATTATTTCAAGATATTATTAGTATACATAAAATATTACGACGGAGTGATGTCCGAGTGATTTCAAAATAGTTTTTTGAATGAGTCGAAGCTAAGGAAATTATGGGTTATAGCTATGGAGGTGATGGGTATGGTTCATGGGTATGCTCGTGAGGTCAATCTAGTGTTTATCATCTCCGTTGCGTCTACGTACTTTCCTGCAATATTGAATCTCAATATTGATACGTGAGCACTCATAACTTAACTTTTATATATCAATAGTGTATCCCTGACTAGTGCTCGAGTATATAGGATTATGCATGCTTGTACATTCGATATTGTCCTTAGATAGGTTTGTTGAATCCTGAATTAGATACATATGATACTGAGATAGGGTATATGATATGCATGTCATTGGAAAGCTAGCGAAAAATTAAGAACTTTTCATTTAGATATCGAATGGTTTCGATGAACGGATTTGAAGTTATAGTCAACTGAATTTTAGTATTATTGTTAAAATGATTATTATTACTATCGTCGTTATTATTTTAATAGAAATATCATTGTTATTATAAAATATCATTATTACTATTATGTTAGTATTATCATTTTATCATAATAACATTTTTAGTAAATATAAATATTATTATTTTTTTATAGAATAATAATAATTATTATTACAAAATAATACAACTTTTACTTATTATTATTATGATCAATATTATTTTATCAAATAAATAGGGGATACAAAGATATTTTTCACCACGCGTAATATAATTACATTAATAATACTTACCACTATAGTTTTAAGATATTAAGTGAACTTTATAAATTTTACTACTTAAGATATATAAAAGTATATTTCATCATATATAAACGTTAATATAAATTTTTATTAATAAATGACTTTTATTATTATAAAATCTAATAAATATATTTAAATATATAAAACGACTATAGTTAAGTTATATAATAAACACGTATAAATTTTAGAAGTCATTTTGGGTCAAGTTGACTTTTGTTGACTTTTGCATATTAGTCTCGAGCATTAGGATTGTGGTACACTATGACTTGACCAAAAATTGTTAGACAAATATTGACCAACATATAAATATATATAATTAATATAGGTTCATGAGAATACATGCGCTGTTTTTTTTATAAATGTTTTACGAAATAGGCACAAGTACTAAAACTAATTCTACGTGGGTTTAAACCAGAAATATACCCTTAGCTTGGTAACATTAAACTACTTGTCTATGTACGATAGGCTTGAATCCTAAAGATAGATCTATTGGGCCTGACAAACCCCATCCTGACTATGGGATGCTTTAGTACTTCGAGGTTATTTTAAACACACCTGATCTGGTGTACTTCAGATGGTAAAACATGAACGTTAAGGCTTGTTACCGGGTGCCTACAATTTATAGAATACTCTTATACACTTGCGAGTGTACATATATTTATAAACGGAAATCTTGTGGTCTATTAATATATTGAAATGATTGTTATGATAAACCTATGAACTCACCAACCTTTTGGTTGACACTTTAAAGCATGTTTATTCTCAGGTATAAAAGAAATCTTCCACTGTGCATTAGCTCATTTTAAGGATATTACTTGGAGTCATTCATGGCATATTTTGAAAGACGTTGCATTCGAGTCATTGAGTTCATCAAGATTATTATTATGTCAATTATAGTTGGATGTATTATGAAATGGTGTGCATGCCGTCAACTTTCGTTGTCAAGAAAGTTTGTCTTTTAAAAACGAATGCAATGTTTGTAAAATGTATCATATAGAGGTCAAAATACCTCGCGATGTAATCAACTATTGTGAATCGTTTATAATGTATATGAACGGGTCCTTTCAGAAAGGACCCGTCCTAATCCATCCGGACAAGGTCCATATCGATTATGAACGATTCACAACAGTTGATTACATCGCGAGGTATTTGACCTCTATATAATATATTTTACAAACATTGCATTCATTTTTGAAAAGACATTCTTTCATTACATCTACGGTTGACGACATGCATACCATTTCATAATATATCTTACTATAATCGACTTAATAATAATCTTGATGAACTCAACGACTCGAATGCAACGTCTTTTGAAATATGTCATGAATGACTCCAATTAATATCTCTAAGATGAGCAAAAGCACAGCGAAAGATTTCTTTCATACCTGAGAATAAACATGCTTTAAAGTGTCAACCAAAAGGTTGGTGAGTTCATTAGTTTATCATAAACAAACATTTCATAATTTTAATAGACCACAAGATTTTATATTTTCAATTCTCATAAATAAACGTCCCATGCATAGAGACAAAAATATCATTCATATGGATTGAACACCTGTAACTGACATTCACAATATGCATATAAGAATATCCCCATCATTCCGGGATCCTCCTTCGGACATGATATAAAATTTCGAAGTACTAAAGCATCCGGTACTTTGGATGGGGCTTGTTGGGCCCGATAGATCTATCTTTAGAGTTCGCGTCAATTAGGGTGTCTGTTCCCTAATTCTTAGATTACCAGACTTAATAAAAAGGGGCATATTCAGTTTCGATCATTCAACCATAGAATGTAATTTCGATTACTTGTGTCTATTTCGTAAAACATTTATAAAAGCGCATGTATTCTCAGTCCCAAAAATATATATTGCAAAAGAATTTAAAAAGGGAGTAATGAAACTCACCATACTGTATTTTGTAGTAAAAATACATATGACTATATTGAACAATGAAGGGTTGGCCTCGGATTCAAGAACCTATATCATTTGTATATATATTAAAACATATACTCGTAGTCGAATAAATCTATATATTATTATTGATGATGTATCTGTTATTTTAATAATTTATAAGTTTCTTTATTTATCTATATATTTTCATTTTAGATATAGAAATATTAATATAGTTAAGTTTTGTAATTTAAATATATTTTTATCTATATATAATCTTAACAACATTAATAAAACTTTTATTTTCATAATCAATATTATTTTTATAATAATGATATAGCTAATACTTGATAGTAATAATAATGATATTTATAATAATAACTGTAAAATTTTAAGTTTACTGTTAATTATAGTTATGATAATGGTTTGATAACATTTTTAATAATAATAATATTAGTAATAATACATAGGGATAATACTACTTATAATAGATTGTTACCCTTACTAATAATGATAATAAATTATATCATTTTCATAATAATAGTAATAATCATAATAATCATAATAATACTTATACTAGTAGTAAAATGATAAAAATTTATACTTTGAATGATAATATTAATATTGGTAATAACATTAATAATACTAAAAATCTTCTTTATAACTATATTCATAATAACAATAATTAATAATAATAATAATAATAATAATAATAATAATAATAATAATAATAATAATAATAATAATAATAATAATAATAATAACACAAAGATAAAAGGTTATACCCTTTGAAAAGCCTTTTCTAAAAAGAATGCTCCATACAAGACTCGAACCCAAGACCACTCGCTCATCGGAACACATTCAAACCAGTACGCTGTTGCCTATTTTTCTGTTTTGATATCAAGACTAATACTACTTAACCCACTTATCGTTTGTATTCTTCTTCCTCTTATTCAATTAATTCGACCCAACCAATGACACGGCCCAATGGAAAAATTACGGCCCAACAGCCACTATAGAACTCGGCCCAACAGTTATGTTGTTAATTAAAAACAATTTGCCACGGCCGGGGGTTGAACCCGCGACCTCTTAATAACACACACCGCCCCTTTACCACTCTACCGTCTATGTTCTTTCTATTTTATATCCATTTTATAAAAAAATAACCCGTATTAAAGTATTCATCATCTTCTCATCATCATTTGATATCTCGGCCATCATCATAACATCATATAACTCATCACCATTAACGTAACATCATCACATAATTATCAATTCTCGATTACCATCGTTTGGTTAATGTATGTACATCATCATAAATCATAATCATAACATAATTATCATTATAACATAGTTATTATCATAACATAAGTATAATCATAACCTTGATCATCATCGTCTAGTTCACTATTAAAGGAACACCGTCATCATTATCTTCTTGTTATACATCTCATCTTCATGATCATATACATCACGATCACCATTTACATACGATATCATCATCTTCCTCATCATCTTACATCGTTTACTATTGAATCATCATCAATATACTGTCATAATAATAATCATGTTTCATCATCGTCTTCATCACTGTAGGAGCAGAAACCAAAGAAAAACAGCAGGGCTTAACGGTGGTCTGTGATGGTGGATTACGATAGTTTGCAACAGGAACAGAAAACGTTTGATGGTTTACGATGGTTTGTTGATGGTGACCGAGACAGTAATTGTAGCAGTAAAAGGAGTGACGGTTGGTGTTGGCTCGGTAGTTTAATTCGACAGGAACAGAGAAACACGGCTGTAGCAGCAGTAGTTAATAGTTTTGGTGAGGATGATCGAGGAGAACGGAAAGTAGTAAGTGGGTGTGGTGGTTCTTGGGTGTTTGTAGGGTGACTGGTGAAGGTGGGGTGTGGTTGTAGAGAGTGGTGGATTGGTAGTCGATTATGGTGATCAGGGTGATGATTGCCGGTTATTAAAGAATGTCGATGGAGTGGTGATCATCTTCATGATCAGACCAATTTTGTAGTGTGTGCAAATCTATACTATATAACCAATTGTATATTATATATGTAAAATAGAATTTAGATTTATTTAATATAATAATAATAATATTTAATATTATAATATCCTAATCAACAAGCGGGTTCATGATTTAACAGTAATTGAATCTCATCTCGTGAATTATATTTGTTGCATTCGGCCTACACTTTCAACCGGATATAATATTGTGTCCATTGCTAAACAGTTGTCGTATAAAGGTGTTCCTAAAAATCCCAAATTTTTAGATTAAATATATTTAATTATTTCACTCATTAATTGTTTGAAACTTGATCAAAAAGGTTCAATAAATATTTATTTTCTGTTCCAATTTATAGGTACGGAGTACGAATATTTAGACTTAAAAAGGTAAAAATACTTTTAACAAATCTAACATCCTCGTAATCGATTTACCGTTCAACTTTTATTTCAAACCTTCATGAACACGTACAATATCTATATTAACACTAACAAAACATAAACCGAGTGTTACCGATGTTTACTAATTAGACTCGAAATCAACTATTTTTATTATATTTTCTTTCTATATATAAACAGCCTTAGTTAGAAAGTTTAACTACTAAAATAACTATATTATCTATTTTTAAACAATTAGATTTAATATAATTTTATGTATTTACAAGAAATATTTATATACATACTTTTTTATATATGTATCATTACTTATGTAATATTTAATAGTCGTATAATATATTATATAATAACTTTTATTGAATATTTACTATTTATACATTTATTACAATATTCATACATAGAAATTATATATTTTTATATATAAATTTATTTTAAGGTTACACATAATTATTTTGTATCCTATTTTACATATTTAGTTCTAATGTTTAATTTGTATTTTTTTTTTATTAATTCAAATTATCATATATACTTATATATTTATATATATTTATATATATATATATATATATATATATATATATATATATATATATATATATATATATATATATATATATATATATATATATATATATATATATATATATATATATATATATATATATATATATATATATATATATATATTTTATTTACAAATAATTGTTCGTGAATCGTCGGGAATAGTCGAAAGGTAAATGAATACATGAAAACAGATCAAAATTTTTTTAAGACTCAACATTACAGACTTTGCTTATCGTATCGAAATCATATAAAGATTAAGTTTAAATTTGGTCAGAAATCTCCGGGTCGTCACATATTTTAGTGACATTCGATGAGGGCTTAAAGTTCAATGTTGATGATACCTCATATGTGTGGGTTTTAAGTTCGATATTGACGATACCACATTACTTGGGACGGAGGGGGTTAAATTTCGATGTTGACGATACCATTCGTAGGGCTAGCCTTGGGAATTGAATACTAATGGATTTTGCGAACATCAATGTTGTGTTTTGTGGTGTAGCATAATATATTGCTTGTGTTTTATGTTATTGTTATACTAGCTTGTGTATTGGAGATTTAGCGTTATACGTTATGATGGTATGCTAATTATATTGCTAGTATGTATGCGGGAATGTTGTAGGTGATTGCAAGTAAGTAAGTTATATATGTATATGTATAATTATTGCATTCACTAAGCGTTTTGCTTACCCTCTCGAAGTTTACCTTTTTATAGGCTCTGGTGTGGACAAGGGTAAGGGTGTTCGTTTAGATTAGTGATCCCGCTTGTTTTTGATAGGAGACGCTTTTTGGAAGTTTAGCTTTTGGAAGTTCGACCAAGTTATGGGTAGTTTAACCCCAAACACCATGCTCGAAGTGTCGTTTGGAAATTAAACTTTTGTGGTCGAAACTTATATTTATACGAAACTCGTAATTCGGGACGATGTGGGCCCGGTGACGTAAAACTAGTTTTATTATTGAAACGTGTGAGTTTTAACTATATTAATGTGTTGTAAAAAGCGTTTCGTCTGAAAAGGTCGGAAAGTGGGAGATCATTAAATGAAAATTTGCAAAACCGGACAGAAGCTGAAACTGTATGTGCGTGCTGCGCACCAAAGGGTCTGCGCGCCGCGCACCCTTTCTGTGTAAAAAAAGTTCTTTTGTGGTCTGTTTTCGGTTGGTTAATGGGTTGGGTTGTTACAAGTGGTATCAGAGCATGGTCTAAGGGATTTAGGCGACTTGAGATAGGTGCCTTGAAAGGACCCGTCCTAATCCACCTGGACGAAGTCATCAACATTTGGTCCCATTGCGATGATCGGCTCCAAGTAATGTCCTTATATTGAGCAAATGCACAGCGGAAGACTTAATTCGTACCTGAGAATAAACATGCTTTAAAGTGTCAACCAAAAGGTTGGTGAGTTCATAGGTTTATCATAACAATCATTTCAATATGTTAATAGACCACAAGATTTCATAATCATAAACATAATACACTCGCAAGTGTATGTAAAGCATTCTAAGTGGTTGAGCACTTGGTAACCATACTTAACATTTAATCAACGTCGCATATTCCCTTTATTATGAAATCTCACTACACCGTACCAAGTGTAGTCACCAAAACGAAGTACTGTACAACCGTTGAATACTGGTCGTCCAGTCCGGTTGGGGTTGTCAGGCCCGATGGATCTATCAACAGGATTCGCGTTTACAATACCCATGTAAATAGTAGTTACCAAGCTATAGGGAAATATGCCAGTGGTACAACTCAACGTAGAATATATTTTTAAGTACTTGTGTCTATTTTGTAAACATTTATAAAAGCAGCGCATGTATTCTCAGCCCAAAAATATATATTGCAAAAGCAATTAAAAAGGGAGCAAATGAAACTCACTTTTGCCTTGAAGGTATTTAATTCGACTTGGTCTCCGATAGATATCACGAACCTAACCATATATATAATATATCAACATATTTTCTTTTTAAGTAATCGTTACATACTTTTAATACTTTTAATATTTTCTTAGTCCGTAGTTAGCAGTCCGATGTTAGTGGTCCACAATTAGTTGCTTAAATAAAATAAATAAAGATCCCATCATATTTGTATTGATCAGAATTAATCTCGACCCATGGTACCATGTTGTCAAATGACATGTTGCGTACATAAAGTACCGTGTTGTCAAATGACGTGTTGCGTACAATCATGAGGTCTTATGGTTAATCTTCTCGTGTTGTTTACGGGTGGTCCTGAAATATATAAAATCAAATCATAAGTAATTATATATAAAATATCATATTAATTAGAAAAGATATGATTAATTTACTTTTTCTCCAAATATTTTCGTAGCTAAACTAGCTTCGGATACCCAATCTTGTTTTAGTCGTAGTTTCTTCATTACAACTCCGTTTTTGTTGGTTCAACTTGCCACTTCCTTGGATCGAGTCAAATTTTAAGAATATGAATTAAAATACCTTAGTTTGTATTCAAAATCATAGGTTATAGGTCAAACTTTGGTGAAACTTATGAAAGTGATCATTTTCCATCATAAAAACAACATTTAATGATCATTTTTCTAAAAATACTTACACTTTGAGTTAAACCATGAAATTTTTATTTGTTAACATATTCATAAGAAATATCATTTTTCCAGAACATGAAATTCCAATTCAAAGTTCATGATGGTTTTTAATTATCCAACCCAAAACAGCCCCCGGTTGCACTCCGACGATGTAGATTCAGTTTTTAAGATGTTCTTTGTAAAACCAAGTTATATCTTGTTAGGTTAGCATATCATTATGATATATTACAGGTCTTAAAGTGTTTTAAAAGTCAAGTTAGAAGGATCTATTTAGTTTGCGAACAAGTTTGAAATCATTCAAACTATGTTCTTGTTGTTAAAATTTTATACCACAAAATAAGACAGCTATATGAATATGAATTGAATAAGATTATGAACAAGGTTACTACCTCAAGTTACTTGGACAAAGTTACTGCAAAAGATAAGAAATAATCTTGGAATCAAAGAGTGGTGGAGTTAGATCAAAAGGTTGGAAGTAAACTTCTTCAAATGGGTGGTTATTTTGATATGTTCTTGAAATAGTTTTCTTATGGTGTTTAAGGCTTGTAATTGAAGCTAAATGATGGGGAAAATGCTTGAAGATGATCAAGTATGAAGTTAGGAGTATTTTGAGAGAGAAATGAGGGTGTAGGTATGAGAAAATGGAGTGAAGAAATGGTGTTCATTTATAAAAACGTTTTTAGTTTATAAAGAAAGAAAAGGATTCCTAATTTTGTTTTCTTACTAATAATTCATACTACTTGACAAATTCTAGTTACCTCATATCTAGGGCAGTAATAATGTTGATTAGGATGTTGATTTGATGTGTATATACCAATAGTAAATACGTATAGAAGCTGGGTATGATACGGGTACATATACCCTAGATATACGTATAGAATTCTTGAGGAAACGGAACGAGAATTCAAATATAGCAATCTTTTGTGAATATACTTATATTGTTTTATGTATTTAAGTCCTTAAAAAGTGATTAAATACATTATATATACGATACATGTATAAGCATTATAGATTATAAGTATATATATCAAAGAATGTTACGTATAGTTATCGTTTTGAAAACTTAAGTTAGTAGTTTCAAAATATACTTATAACTCATTGTCATTAGTACACAATGAGATGTTAAACCATCCTTAGATCATGTTAAATATATATAAATACATATATATACACAAACGTATAATTATCGTATGTTATATAGTTCGTGATATCATCGGTCATGTTGGACGGTCAAACGTTGTGTAAAACTCTTTTTAAAAACACAAGTCTCAACAATTTGGATTGCTTATAATGTTGGTATGGTTTAATTTATGTAAATATTAATCTCATAAGTATAATCTGGTCGGAAAATTCCGGGTCATTACAGTACCTACCCGTTAAAGAAATTTCGTCCCCGAAATTTGATAGAGGTTGTTATGGATAACAATAAGAAGGTTTTCATGACAAATATAAGGTGATAATGGAGTTTTATCATCATTGAGTAATGTAGATAAAACGATTCGATTATGCGAAGAATATAAATGAGACTATCGTAAAAGAGTGAGATGAGTAAAATATATTCGTCTTAAATGATGACGTAGTTATGATTGATTTTCGGGATTTAAGGGATTTAAAGAGAATCTTACGTAATAAGATTTGGTTCTTTGGTGATTAAGGAAATCAGGATCTTCTTTGATTATATGCAATAATCTGTTTCGATTGCTCTGTCAGATATTTCACTATAAATTCACCCCTTCGTTTCCTTATTTTCCACGACTCACACCTTCTATTCTTTCTCCCTTGATTCTTACTTTAAAGCATTTATCAATATGCTCCATCCAGTCCTGATTCTTGATATACTCCTAACTTTTATATCTGTCATTCTTCTTTTTCATCTACCACCAGAAGAATCTATTTACTTCTACTATACTCTTGTGTTTATAGTGTTTCTAATTCTCCCGTGTCTCTATATTTCTATCTGCATCGATATACACGGTTTGTAATTTAGGGGTTATTATCGAAGTTTATATTCTTTATTATTTTTCAGAGCTTTATGCTTTCGTTTTCTCTTCCCAACTTCGAGTCAAGCGAGTAATGGTCCGGAATTCGTAGATATGAAATTCAGAATGAACATAGCTAATGCTCTAAGAAAAAAATGGTAATAGAACGATTTTGATTTGTTAAATTACCAGAATACCCTGGAGAAGACCGAGTCATCCAGAAAAATATTCTCTTGATATGTTTAGAGATTAGATAGAATGTAAGAGTCGTGTAAATGGCACATGATGACGGTACTGTGAATCATCATGCTTCATTAGAAACTCAGCATGACTTACTGTAATATAATGACGTTGATCAAGTGTCATTATATTATACTAATCCATGCTTTAGTTCCCAACACTACTTCAAAACATTCATATTTTAAACTCGAAGGTTTCAGAATTTAGAAACTAACACAGTTTCTTTTATGTTGCAGATATTACGGAGAGATAAATGATCTCAGATAAGAATAGTTGTGAAAATATTGCCAGAAATATGGAGGATATTTATAATAGAACATACGAGAATATCTTAGAATTTCTAATAGCAATGGATGATGAAGAAGATTTGTCTGTGAAGGTTTAGAATGAGAAATAAGATGTTTGCTAACGATTTCAGCAGGCACAGAATCATTTGGATTCTTTGAAGGCAAACTTATTCTTTGTGATTTGTCCACGGTTTTCTTCATAGTTTCACATAATCCGCTTATCGGTACTAAATTTTCTATCGAGCGTTCCTAACACTCCTTTATTTATCATCAAACTTTTGGCCATTAAGATCATCTACAACATGCTGCTTCGTCAGCATTTTCAAAGTTAACTGATCTGGGTCATCGGTTATCAAACCGAGGTAGTTTCAGGAGAATTGTGTTTTTAGAATGATTAATCGCTGATGGTAATATTGTGGAATATAAAAGGTTCCCCAGTAACAATAAAGAGTACGCATATATATCGCGGTTATAATAAAGTTGTTTCGAATGAAAAGTCGGAGTTGACTTGCTGGAGCTGTGACAAAATTAGAACAGATACGTCAAAGGAACTAGAACAGATACGTGTCAAACATTTACTCAGTTTTCGAGGGTTTTTTTTCAGGTGCATAACTATATGCATCAATCTTTTCTTCCTTAGATGAAGTGCGGTTGGTTTATCCTCTCGATTGAGGTATTTTTAAGAATCATGATAGATTTGAACGCTGATTGTATTCGTCGAGATACAATGAGGTTTAAGATGAAATCAAGTGGCAATCTTGAAGAAATGTTTAGTTTCATATGTTATAATCAATATTTTAATTCATTTTAATTGTCCAATGTCATTAGTCCACAGACGATAGTCCACAGTAACAGTCCAATAATTCATATATAGTTTAATATATAATATACGAATTAATTAATACGTGTCGTGACCCGTATACCTCTCAGACTCGATCATAACTCAAACTATATATATTATTGTAGAATCAACCTCAACCCTGTATAGAGAACTCGATCATTACTGCATATAGAGTGTCTATGGTGATTCCAAATAATATATATAGATGCGTCGATATGATATGTCAAAACATTGTATACGTGTCCCGATATTTAAAGTGCGTAAAATAATTACAGAAATTAAATGACGATAAATAAAAGTGCGATAATTAAATTGCGATAAATAAACTGCGATAAATAAAATGTAATCAGTTAGCTAGGAACAGTTAGCGTGGATTCTTAACAAAATTTTTCATAGTTAATTTGTTTGTTTCTAACAGATTTTATTTTGTCATATGTTTTCTTCATATGCCACTTGTTGGATTCTGGGAAGTCAAAATTCAAATATGAAATTGAATGAAAATGGTTATTCTGCGGTGAACGGATACGTATATCGATGGTTGTAAGTAGGATAGTAAATGACTGTTGAATCAGCTTCGACGAATGTACAATGTAACTTATTAAGATGAAATCTAATTATTCCTCGGGTATTACCTACCCGTTAAAAAAAAAATTTCACCATTAATATTTTGTACAAAAGAACTTTTAATTACAATCTTTATGAAAACATATATACATATATATTTTCTTCAGATGAAATCATGAATTTAATGAGTTAATATGATATTAATCTCATTTTCTTTTCGGTTTGAGCTAGAATAAGAAATCTCTAAAAAATTTTGAAACCACATATTCTTCGCAGAATATCAATGAAGTTATGGATCAATACTTCATCGTTCATTATTGTTGGTACTCCTTGGTATCTATGGTGCGTATGATGTTGATGTTTGTGGGACAGATTATGATGTCGAGACGTGTGATGCGGATGTTGTTTGTTAGTGGTGATGATGGTATTGTTGATGTTATTGATGGTGGTGCTGATTATGCTGCTGGTGCTGCTGCTGGTGTTTGCAACCTTCGCACCATGTTCTCCAAAGCCGTCACGCGAGCGCGAAGTTCGTTAACTTCTGCTAGTACATCGGGATGATTGGCGGTTGGAGCGAGCGAATGAACAAGATTTGTAATATGGCATAGTATATAATCATGATGAGAAACTCTAGAAATGAGAGAGAAAATGATGTTTCGAATAGGTTCGCCGGTAAGTGCTTCAAGTTCATCGCCAAGAGGGCAATTTGGTGGATGGAATGGATCACCTTCTTCTTGTCTCTAGTGATTTAGTATATTACAAACCCATCCCCAATTCATCCAGAATAGATGATGGGAAATTGGTTGATCCATTCCGGTGACGCTGCTTTCGGAGCCCGAATGGAAATCCATATCGGCATAACTGTCGGAATCTGAAGAATTCGAACTAGATGCGGAATCCATCTTGTATAATGGGGAAAATGAATTTTTGGTATGGAATAGATTATAGGAGTTAGATTTGGTACTCTTCAATACATAATTTACATATGTATATATAATACCAAAATCCCGTAAATTACGGAGAATCTTTGAAAATATATCAGTCAAAGTTCGCAATAACAGATATGCTAAGATAAGAATTCGTCTATACACTATCAATGCAGTAAATGCAGTAAAACATGTCTAGACTTATGAATGATAAGCAGGTAATTTCCTAAGGATGATAAGCAGATGATTTCAGACTAGAAATGATAAGCAAAACTTTTGACATGTAGACACGGTCGAAGTCCAGACTCATTAATGCATCCTAATAACTACTAGTTAGACACACTAATGCAAGACCTGGTTCGCTACGACCACCGCTCTAATACCAACTGAAAGGACCCGTCCTAATCCACCTGGACGAAGTCATCAACATTTGGTCCCATTGCGATGATCGGCTCCAAGTAATGTCCTTATATTGAGCAAATGCACAGCGGAAGACTTAATTCGTACCTGAGAATAAACATGCTTTAAAGTGTCAACCAAAAGGTTGGTGAGTTCATAGGTTTATCATAACAATCATTTCAATATGTTAATAGACCACACGATTTCATAATCATAAACATAATACACTCGCAAGTGTATGTAAAGCATTCTAAGTGGTTGAGCACTTGGTAACCATACTTAACATTTAATCAACGTCGCATATTCCCTTTATTATGAAATCTCACTACACCGTACCAAGTGTAGTCACCAAAACGAAGTACTGTACAACCGTTGAATACTGGTCGTCCAGTCCGGTTGGGGTTGTCAGGCCCGATGGATCTATCAACAGGATTCGCGTTTACAATACCCATGTAAATAGTAGTTACCAAGCTATAGGGAAATATGCCAGTGGTACAACTCAACGTAGAATATATTTTTAAGTACTTGTGTCTATTTTGTAAACATTTATAAAAGCAGCGCATGTATTCTCAGCCCAAAAATATATATTGCGAAAGCAATTAAAAAGGGAGCAAATGAAACTCACTTTTGCCTTGAAGGTATTTAATTCGACTTGGTCTCTGATAGATATCACGAACCTAACCATATATATAATATATCAACATATTTTCTTTTTAAGTAATCGTTACATACTTTTAATACTTTTAATATTTTCTTAGTCCGTAGTTAGCAGTCCGATGTTAGTGGTCCACAATTAGTTGCTTAACTAAAATAAATAAAGACCCCATCGTATTTGTATTGATCAGAATTAATCTCGACCCATGGTACCATGTTGTCAAATGACATGTTGCGTACATAAAGTACCGTGTTGTCAAATGACGTGTTGCGTACAATCATGAGGTCTTATGGTTAATCTTCTCGTGTTGTTTACGGGTGGTCCTGAAATATATAAAATCAAATCATAAGTAATTATATATAAAATATCATATTAATTAGAAAAGATATGATTAATTTACTTTTTCTCCAAATATTTTCGTAGCTAAACTAGCTTCGGATACCCAATCTTGTTTTAGTCGTAGTTTCTTCATTACAACTCCGTTTTTGTTGGTTCAAC
Organism: Rutidosis leptorrhynchoides; assembly: GCF_046630445.1. NCBI lineage: Eukaryota > Viridiplantae > Streptophyta > Magnoliopsida > Asterales > Asteraceae > Rutidosis > Rutidosis leptorrhynchoides. The sequence goes on from NC_092336.1 coordinate 156,424,686, forward strand.
TTGCCACTTCCTTGGATCGAGTCAAATTTTAAGAATATGAATTAAAATACCTTAGTTTGTATTCAAAATCATAGGTTATAGGTCAAACTTTGGTGAAACTTATGAAAGTGATCATTTTCCATCATTAAAACAACATTTAATGATCATTTTTCTAAAAATACTTACACTTTGAGTTAAACCATGAAATTTTTATGTGTTAACATATTCATAAGAAATATCATTTTTCCAGAACATGAAATTCCAATTCAAAGTTCATGATGGTTTTTAATTATCCAACCCAAAACAGCCCCCGGTTGCACTCCGACGATGTAGATTCAGTTTTTAAGATGTTCTTTGTAAAACCAAGTTATATCTTGTTAGGTTAGCATATCATTATGATATATTACAGGTCTTAAAGTGTTTTAAAAGTCAAGTTAGAAGGATCTATTTAGTTTGCGAACAAGTTTGAAATCATTCAAACTATGTTCTTGTTGTTAAAATTTTATACCACAAAATAAGACAGCTATATGAATATGAATTGAATAAGATTATGAACAAGGTTACTACCTCAAGTTACTTGGACAAAGTTACTGCAAAAGATAAGAAATAATCTTGGAATCAAAGAGTGGTGGAGTTAGATCAAAAGGTTGGAAGTAAACTTCTTCAAATGGGTGGTTATTTTGATATGTTCTTGAAAGAGTTTTCTTATGGTGTTTAAGGCTTGTAATTGAAGCTAAATGATGGGGAAAATGCTTGGATATGATCAAGTATGAAGTTAGGAGTATTTTGAGAGAGAAATGAGGGTGTAGGTATGAGAAAATGGAGTGAAGAAATGGTGTTCATTTATAAAAACGTTTTTAGTTTATAAAGAAAGAAAAGGATTCCTAATTTTGTTTTCTTACTAATAATTCATACTACTTGACAAATTCTAGTTACCTCATATCTAGGGCAGTAATAATGTTGATTAGGATGTTGATTTGATGTGTATATACCAATAGTAAATACGTATAGAAGCTGGGTATGATACGGGTACATATACCCTAGATATACGTATAGAATTCTTGAGGAAACGGAACGAGAATTCAAATATAGCAATCTTTTGTGAATATACTTATATTGATTTATGTATTTAAGTCCTTAAAAAGTGATTAAATACATTATATATACGATACATGTATAAGCATTATAGATTATAAGTATATATATCAAAGAATGTTACGTATAGTTATCGTTTTGAAAACTTAAGTTAGTAGTTTCAAAATATACTTATAACTCATTGTCATTAGTACACAATGAGATGTTAAACCATCCTTAGATCATGTTAAATATATATAAATACATATATATACACAAACGTATAATTATCGTATGTTATATAGTTCGTGATATCATCGGTCATGTTGGACGGTCAAACGTTGTGTAAAACTCTTTTCAAAAACACAAGTGTCAACAATTTGGATTGCTTATAATGTTGGTATGGTTTAATTTATGTAAATATTAATCTCATAAGTATAATTTGGTCGGAAAATTCCGGGTCATTACATGCCTAGACTTAGACTTTATTGTGTATGCGTTTTATGCGGGACTTGTAGGAGACGGGTCGGACCGAAAATTGGTTAGTGCTTAAGTTTATGTGAACTAACCATGCACTAATTGTTTTGTGTTGTGTTTGCAATCATCAACGAGATAGACGTTGTACTATCAAGATTAATGCAACGTGCTCGCGTAACAATGATTAGCTAATATTGTTACGGGTCCAAGTCGTGTCAAGCAAGCGATGTACGACGATTGTTGAGCAAGATGGGGCGGTGTGGTATGTATGTTTCATGTGTTATCATTTCTTTGTTTAACCTATTTCATTTTATAGAATGAAGATGAGAAACGGACACGACACCAATGACGGAGGCCCGAGCGAGGACTCCGAATTCACGGCCAATGTTGAGGCCATCATTAAAAAGCAAAGAGCGGAATTTCTTGAGGATGTCCGAAAGGTTTTCCAAGAATCGGTTGATGGGCAAGTAACCGAGTTAATCAATGTGCGAATGAATTCCGCAATCGAAGAGGCATTAGAAGCTAGAAAAATTTATCCTCGGGGCGAAGGGGTGATGGTAGTGGTGGACATGGGAGGCGAGACTTCCATTACAAAAATTTCAAGGATGGTCAACCCCCTATGTTTAATGGGGTAAGGCATCCGTTAAAGAGTACATGTTGGATTTCCGACATTGAGGGGGCTTTCCGTACCGCGGAATGTCCTCCCGAAAAGAAGACGAGGTACGGTTCTAGCATGTTGCGTGAAGAGGCTAAGTTGTGGTGGGACGATAAAATTCAATTATATGGTAAAGAGCAATGTATGAGCTTGTCGTGGGAAGAGTTTAAAAGAGAATTCTTCAAGGAATACCGAACTCCTGCCGACCTTAATAGAATCCGGGATGAGTTACACAATTTATGACAAGGTTCGATGGACTTGGTTACTCTCAAGTCTACCTTCTTGGAAAAGACTCGTTTTTGCCCAGAGTATGTTGGTGATGATCAAAAGTTGATGCAAGATTTCTATCGTACCATGAGCGATGAGTTGAAGGGTAAGATTAGTCGGGGGATGGCTAAGTCTTTTGATGAGTTATTTGAATTGGCTCGGGGTTTCGAACCGAAGGTTCCAAAAAGAAGCGATTTCTATTTCTCTAAGAGGAAATTCGAAGGTTCGAGTCATTCGAACTTTTCCAACAAGAAAAACAAGAAGGGTTCCGAAAGTGTAAATAGCGTGAAGAAGGGTGGCTTCGGGAGTTTTATCCCTACTTGCTATAAATGTGGGGTACGAGGTCATTTATCTCGAGATTGTACAAAGCCTTCTTCGACAAACAAGCTTACTTGCTTTAATTGCAACAAAGAAGGACACCGAAAGTCAGAGTGTCCCAACTTGAACACCGATCATGTTAAACGGATAGAGAAGGCGGCAGGTACGGCTAAAGGACGAAATTACTTAATGACCAATGATGAGGCCAAGCAATCCAATGAAGTTGTCTCAGGTACTTTCATGGTTGACTCTAATCCGGCAAGGATATTATTTGATAGCGGTGCAAGTTTGTCATTTGTGTCACCTCGATTTGCGTCTAAGCTTAACAAACCGCTAGCTAAGTTAAGTCATCCGGTAGAGGTTGAAATAGCGGATGGTAAGACGGTGCTAGGGGTTGATGTGTGTAATGATTGTAATGTTGTGTTTGGTACCGAAGCGTTCAAAATCGATCTTATCCCGATGACTTTGGGTGAATTTGATATTGTTGTGGGTATGGATTGGCTCGATCGTTATAGTGCTGATATTGCATGCCATGAAAAGTCTATTCGTGTAAAGACCCCAAGTGGGGGAGAGTTAATTATTCACGGCGAGAAACGAAGAAGACTTGTGCCATTATGCACTTATGCACGGACACGTCGTTTTCTTACTAGTGGTGGCATGGCTTTTCTTGCCCATGTGGTTGATACTCGTGAAGAGCCACCATCCATTCGTGAAATTCCGGTGGTTAATGAATTTGAAGACGTTTTTCGGATGAATTACCGGGTGTTCCGGCGGAAAGACAAGTTGAATTTCGCATTGAGTTGGTTCCGGGGGCTACTCCCATTACTAAAACTCCTTATCGTTTAGCACCAACGGAAATGCAAGAATTGTTAAATCAAACCCAAGAGTTGCTTGAAAAGGGTTTTATTCGACCGAGTGCTTCGCCATGGGGCGCTCCGGTTTTATTCGTGAAGAAGAAGGATGGTAGTATGCGGATGTGCATCGATTATCGGGAGTTGAACAAAGTGACAATCAAGAATCGTTATCCGTTGTCTCGGATTGACGATTTGTTTGACCAACTCCAAGGTGCGACGTATTTTTATAAAATTGACTTACGGTCCGGCTATCATCAAATGCGGATCCGTGAGGAAAATATTGAGAAAACAGCTTTTCGAACGCGTTATGGGCATTTTGAGTTTGTAGTTATGCCTTTTGGTCTTACGAATGCACCGGCTGCATTCATGGACCTTATGAACAGAGTGTGCCAACTTATGTTGGACAAGTCGGTAATTATGTTCATTGACGACATACTTGTTTATTCTAAGAGTATGAAGGAACATGAACTCCATTTGCGTGAAGTGTTGAAGACGTTGCGGAAGGAGAAGTTGTATGCAAAACTCTCCAAGTGTGAATTTTGGCTAAGTGAGGTTCAATTCCTTGGCCATATTGTGAACAAACAAGGTATTCAAGTAGATCCGAGGAAGATAGAGACGGTAAAAAGTTGGGAACAACCGACTACACCTACACAAATTCGAAGTTTTCTCGGATTGGCCGGTTATTATCTTCGGTTTATCCAAGACTTTTCTAGGATCGCTTCTCTGTTAACGAAGTTGACAAGAAAGAACGCGAGATTTAATTGGGAAAACGAGCAAGAAATTGCTTTTCAATTGTTAAAAGAGAAGTTGTGTCAAGCTCTGGTGTTAGTGTTGCCGGAAGGTGTGGAAGACATGACGGTTTATTGTGATGCATCTTTAAATGGGATCGGTTGTGTTCTAATACAAAGAGGTAAAGTCATCGCTTACGCCTCTCGACAATTAAAGGAACACAAAAAGAGATATCCGACTCATGATCTTGAATTGGCGGCGGTGGTTCATGCGTTGAAAATTTAGCTCCACTACTTGTATGGTGTCAAGTGTACGATTTATTCGGATCATAAAAGTTTGAAACATCTTTTTGACCAACGAGATTTGAATTATCGACAACGTAGGTGGATGGATGTGGTGAAAGATTACGATTGTGAGATACTTTACCATCCGGGTAAGGCGAATGTCATTGTGGATGCGTTGAGTCGAAAGAGTCAACATCCGGCGATACGAGTAGGATCGTGAAAGGACCCGTTCATATACATTATAAACTATTCACAATAGTTGATTACATCGCGAGGTATTTGACCTCTATATGATACGTTTTACAAACATTGCATTCGTTTTTAAAAGACAAACTTTCTTTACAACGAAAGTTGACGGCATGCACACCATTTCATAATACATCCAACTATAATTGGCTTAATAATAATCTTGATGAACTCAATGACTCGAATGCAACGTTTTTCAAAATATGCCATGAATGACTCCAAGTAATATCCTTAAAATGAGCTAATGCACAGCGGAAGATTTCTTTAATACCTGAGAATAAACATGTTTTAAAGTGTCAACCAAAAGGTTTGTGAGTTCATAGGTTTATCATAACAATCATTTCAATATATTAATAGACCACAAGATTTCCGTTTATAAATATATGTACACTCGCAAGTGTATAAAATTATTCTATAAGTTGTAGGCACCCGGTAACAAGCCTTAACGTTCATGTTTTACCCTCTAAAAGTACACCGAATCAGGTGTGTTATATAAACCTCGAAGTACTAAAGCATCCCATAGTCAGGATGGGGTTTGTCAGACCCAATAGATCTATCTTTAGGATTCGCGCATACCGTACATAGACAAGTAGTTTAATGTTACCAAGCTAAGGGTATATTTCGGGTTTAAACCCACATAGAATTAGTTTTAGTACTTGTGCCTACTTCGTAAAACATTTATAAAACAGCGCATGTATTCTCAGCCCAAAAATATATATTGCAAAAGCAATTAAAAAGGGAGCAAATGAAACTCACGTATATAAATATTATAAAACAATTAATAAAGCATTTGCATGTATTCTCAGCCCAAAAATGTAAAGAGTAAAAAGGGCAAATGAAACTCACAATACTGTATTTTGTAGTAAAAATACATATGACGTCATTGAACAAGTGCAATGTTGGCCTTGGATTCACGAACGTATCAATATTGAGATTCAATATTGCAGGAAAAGTACGTAGACGCAACGGAGATGATAAACACTAGTTTGACTCACGAGCAATACTCTCGATCAATACCCATAACCTCCATAGCTATAACCCATAATTTCTTTAGCTTTATCCCGTTTGAAAATTTATTTTGAAATCGTCCGAGTATAACTCCGTCGTAGTATTTTATGTATACTAATAATATCATGAAATAATACAAAGAAAATATGTATATGTAATTCGATTGAGAGAGTTTAGAGAAATATATTTTCAAGTTTCTATGAAGTAATGAAACCTATTGAATTCTATTTATAACAGATTTTTGAATTATTAAAGTGAATTATTAAAGTATGAATTATTAAAGTGAATTATTAAAGTATGTATTATTAAAGTATGAATTATTAAAGTGAATTATTAAAGTATGAATTATTAAAGTGAATTATTAAAGTATGAATTATTAAAGTGAATTATTAAAGTATGAATTATTAAAGTGAATTATTAAAGTATGAATTATTAAAGTGAATTATTAAAGTATGAATTATTAAAGTGAATTATTAAAGTATGAATTATTAAAGTGAATTATTAAAGTTAAAGTAAAGTAAAAGTAAAGTAAAGGTAAAGTTAAAGTATAGTAAAAGTATAGAAACTATGTATGTATAATACGCGTATAAATATATATAATATTAATTTAAATCGTTATATATATTTAATGAAATAAAATATAAATATCGTTATATTTATTATACTGGTTAAGTAATGAGTTGTCAAAAGTGATTCTAGATATTTATAAAAGTTATATACGTTTTAAAGTTCTTTTTAAACTGAAAACGTTTTTGTACGTTTGAAAATAGATTAATAGAATATTATGGAAACCAATTCTCCACTAGCTTTTGTCTAACTTTCGTAAATGACACTTTTTATTTTTATTTATAAATAGCTTTACAAATTATTCCGAATATCGTTAAGATGAATAGATTTTCTCAAATCATAGTGGACCTCTCAACAGAGACTTGTAATCATAATTCAATGTCTCTGATAATTCAATCATTTAATATTTTTTTTTTAATTTCGTCGATAATCATATTGAAACAAATACGTTCATATAAAGCATTATACGTTTAAATACTTTGTTGACATTTTTAATTTATAACATATACACATATACATACATATTCATATATGTTCATTTAATGGTTCGTGAATCATTGGAATTTGGTCGAGGTTTAAATGAATGTATAAACATAGTTTAAAATCCTTGAGATTTAACTTAACAAACATTGCTTATCGTGTCAGAATAATATAAAGATAAATTTTAAATTTAGTCGGAAATTTCCGGGTCGTCACAGTACCTACCCGTTAAAGAAATTTCGTCCCCGAAATTTGATAGAGGTCGTTATGGCTAACAATGAGAATGTTATTATGACGATTATGAAGTTTTATCATGTCTAAGAAGTATGGATAAATAATTCGATTACTCAAAGCATATGAGGGAAGTTATCGTAAATGAAGGAAATAAGATTATAGTAATTCGTCATATCTTTTGACGTCATCACAATTGATCTCCGAATTTAAAGAAAATCTTTGTAATCTATGTTGGATTTGATGCTTCGGTGATTAAGGAGATTATGATTCTCTTCGAATTAATACGATAATCCATCTTAATTTCTCTGTCGGGTATTTCACTATAAATCCGCCTCCTTCATTTCCTTACAACTCACACCTTCTATTCTTTCTCCCTCAACTCATATTTTAAAGTATTTGTCAATATGCTTCATCCAGTACTGATTCTCGATATACTCCTCACTTTCATATCTGTCGTTCTTCTTTTTCATCTGCCTCCGGAAAAATCTATTTACTTCTACTATACTCTCGGTTTTATAGTGTTTTTAGTTCTTCCGTGTCTTTATATTGCTATATGCATCGATATATACGGTTTATAATTTTTGGGTGGTTGTTGGGTTTTATATCTTCCCTTATATTTCAAAGCCCCTGCTTTTGTCTTCTATAATCATTGACATCCACAGTTAATGCTCCCTTCTATTTGCTGCGATTTATACTCCAATTTCTATTTTGGAGTTTTGTCCTTTCGTTTCTTCTTCTTGCGATTAAGCAACATTTGTAATGGTCCAGTATTCGCAGATATGAATTTAAGAATGAACATAGTTAATGTTCTAAGATGGAAATGGTAATGGCACGATCTTGATTTGTTAATTTACCAGAATACCCTGAAAAGACCGAATCATCAAGAAAATATATTCTTTATATTTTTAGAGATTAAATAGAATACAAGATTCGTGTAACATGGAACATGATGACGGCATGGTCTGTGAATCGTCATGTCCCTTTAGAAACTCAGCATGACTTACTGTAATATAATCACGTTGATCAAGTGTCATTATATTATACTAACTCATGCTTCAGTTCCCAACACTACTTCAAAACATTCATAATTTAAACTCGAAAGTTTATAGAATATAGAAACTAATAGTTTCTTATATGCTGTAACGCTGATAGCGCAAAGAGATAAATGACTTCAGATAAGATTAGTTGTGAAAATATCTTCAGAAATATCGCGGATATTTATAATGAAAGATATAATAATATCTTAGAATTTCTAATATTGATGGATGATGATGAAGATATGTCTGTAAAGGATTAGAATAAAGAGTAAGGTATTCGTTAATGACTTTAGCAGGCACTGAATCATTTGGATTCTTTGAAGGCAGATTTAGTCTTTGTGATTTGTCCACAGCCTCCTTCATAGTCTGTTCAATCCGTTTTCCAGTTCCAAACCTTCTTTTTTTCTCAGCTTTACCACCTTACTATTCTTTGTCATCAAACTTTTTACTGTTAAGATCATTTACAGTTTTTGATGCTTCGTCAGCATTTCAAGAACTAGTTTGCAGTTCAAAATATTTTTCAAAACTTCACATTCAAAGTATGTAAGTCCAGGAGATAGACGTTTTACGTACACATATAACTGTTGGCGTAGACATGCTGCGAGATTTCAAAATACTGGTTACTGTTTTTCGATAATTCGTATGAAAATTCTCGTTACAAGATGCGAATGAGTAAATGATGTGATTTCAATAAATATAATAATTTTTTGAAAAGTCAAAGATAATTGAAGTTATTGGTAAGTTTATTGCTAAGGTGGCGAGATATGAAAGGTCCCCAGTAACGATGGCAAAAGGGCAACGTATCTATCGAGGTTATAATAAGACTAGTCCGACTGAAAAGTCGAAGTTGACTTGCTGGAGCTGTGACAAAACTGTCTACTTTGAAAAGGAATTGAAAAGTCATTTTAGCTAATAAATGCCAAAGGGTCTGACACGGATACGCGTCGAACTATGACTTTGGCTTCGAGAGCTTTTTAGGTACATAAATGTGGGTAATATGTGATTGGATCATCATCTCGATTGTTCATTGTTTGAAGTGTCTTCAAAAACTTCGGAGAGTTTGAACACAGTTTGTAATCGTTAATATACATATGATGTTCTAACACAGTTTTGAAGTCAAAGTATAGCTTTGAAAGATGTAGGAATCTAAGAGTGATGTCTTCTGTTAAATCATGACTTGGATTTTGATTTGTCAAAATCAGAATGCGTAATCAAATTTGGGTGAGAATGGTTGTTTTGATTTCTATACAAGAATGTATATTGTTGTGAGATTTTGGGAGTATAGTTGATGATTTGCTTAATCAGATTCGAAAAATGTAACATATTAATTGTGAATTTATATATCTCTCGGGTATTACCTACCCGTTAAAAAAAATTTCACAATTAATATTTTGTACAACAGAATTTTATTACAGTCTTTATGAAAATATATATGTGCATATTTTCTTCAGATGTAACATAGATTTAATGAGTTAATATTAAATTAAACTCATTTGATTTACGGTTGAAACTAGAACTAAATAATCCCTAAAGACTTTAGAAATTACATAACTTTTACGGAGTATTTATTCAATAAAATTGAAATTATGAATTAATACTTCATTATTTGTTGGTGTTTGTGGAATTCTTGTGAATTTCGCAAGGTACGAATAATGTTATTTGAAAAGTTTCGAGTACATCGACGATGAAAGTGAAAAATCAAACTTATATTTGAATAATTCATTTGATTTATTATGAATTGGGATTTATTGAATTGAGACAGAGATTGTAGTTAATGATGGTTAAGTTGTGGATGAAGGACGTACATTATTGCATATTAGTAACATGAATTAACCGAGTAGTTAAGATTCACACATAATAGCTTAGTACGGAAATATTTATTATGGTTTAAAAATTTATATATATATATATATATAAGATATACATATAAATCCTTCAGTGGAAATGAGTTAATACTTCATAACTCATTGATATGACATACTTGTTGATTTATAATGATGTCCACGGTGATTCTTGAACTGACGGAGTTTGTGATGTTATAGGTGCTGCTGATTCTGACAACGCTGATGGCACTGACTGTACTGGTGATGTTCATGGTACTGTTGGTGTTGCTGATGGTGGTACTGGTTATGCTGCTGGTGCTGCTGTTGGTGTTTGTAACCCTTGCACCATATTCTCTAAAGCCACTACTCGAGCGCGAAGCTCGTTGACTTCTTCTATTACACCGGGGTGATTGTCGGTTCGGACGAGCGGATAAATAAAATCTAGAATTTGATGTAGTATATAATCGTGACGAGATACTCTGGAAATGAGAGAGAAAATGGTGTTTCGGACCGGTTCGTCGGTAAGTGCTTCAGGTTCATCGCCAAGAGGGCAATGTGGTGGATGGAAGGGATCACCTTTTTCTTGTCTCCAGTTATTGAGGAGTCTACGAACCTATCCCCAATTCATCCAGAATAGATGATGGCTAATTGGTTGATCCATTCTGGTCACACTGCTTTCGGAGCTTGAGTGGGATTCCATATCGGAATTCGAGGGACCTGAACTAATGACGAATTCCATTTCGTTCGATTGAATAAAGGATTTTTCGATATGAAATGATTTTTTGGCTATCGGGTGGTATTCTAATTACATAGAATATCTATATATATAGCGCAAAAGATTTCATAGATTACGGAGGAATTTACGGGATATGTCAGGCAAAGTTTACAGTAACAGATACGCTAAGATATGGATTAGCAGATACGCTAAGATATGAATTTTTTCTATACACTATTCATGCAATCAATGCAGTAAGACGTGTCTAGACTAAGAATGATAAGCAGGCAATTTCCGACAAAAATGATAAGCAAAACTTTTGACATGCAGACACGGTCGAAGTTCAGGCTCACTAATGCATCCTAACGACTATCAGTTAGACACACTAATGCAGACCTGGTTCGCTAAGACCACCGCTCTGATACCAACTGAAAGGACCCGTTCATATACATTATAAACGATTCACAATAGTTGATTACATCGCGAGGTATTTGACCTCTATATGATACGTTTTACAAACATTGCATTCGTTTTTAAAAGACAAACTTTCTTTACAACGAAAGTTGAAGGCATGCACACCATTTTATAATACATCCAACTATAATTGGCTTAATAATAATCTTGATGAACTCAATGACTCAAATGCAACGTTTTTCAAAATATGCCATGAATGACTCCAAGTAATATCCTTAAAATGAGCTAATGCACAGCGGAAGATTTCTTTAATACCTGAGAATAAACATGCTTTAAAGTGTCAACTAAAAGGTTGGTGAGTTCATAGGTTTATCATAACAATCATTTCAATATATTAATAGACCACAAGATTTCCGTTTATAAATATATGTACACTCGCAAGTGTATAAAATTATTCTATAAGTTGTAGGCACCCGATAACAAGCCTTAACGTTCATGTTTTACCCTCTAAAAGTACACCGAATCAGGTGTGTTATATAAACCTCGAAGTACTAAAGCAGCCCATAGTCAGGATGGGGTTTGTCAGACCCAATAGATCTATCTTTAGGATTCGCGCATACCGTACATAGACAAGTAGTTTAATGTTACCAAGCTAAGGGTATATTTCTGGTTTAAACCCATATAGAATTAGTTTTAGTACTTGTGCCTACTTCGTAAAACATTTATAAAACAGCGCATGTATTCTCAGCCCAAAAATATATATTGCAAAAGCAATTAAAAAGGGAGAAAATGAAACTCACGTATATAAATATTATAAAACAATTAATAAAGCATTTGCATGTATTCTCAGCCCAAAAATGTAAAGAGTAAAAAGGGCAAATGAAACTCACAATACTGTATTTTGTAGTAAAAATACATATGACGTCATTGAACAAGTGCAATGTTGGCCTTGGATTCACGAACGTATCAATATTGAGATTCAATATTGCAGGAAAAGTACGTAGACGCAACGGAGATGATAAACACTAGTTTGACTCACGAGCAATACTCTCGATCAATACCCATAACCTCCATAGCTATAACCCATAATTTCCTTAGCTTTATCCCGTTTGAAAACTTATTTTGAAATCGTCCGAGTATAACTCCGTCGTAGTATTTTATGTATACTAATAATATCATGAAATAATACAAAGAAAATATGTATATGTAATTCGATTGAGAGAGTTTAGAGAAATATATTTTCAAGTTTCTATGAGGTAATGAAACCTATTGAATTCTATTTATAACAGATTTTTGAATTATTAAAGTGAATTATTAAAGTATGAATTATTAAAGTTAATTATTAAAGTATGAATTATTAAAGTATGAATTATTAAAGTGAATTATTAAAGTATGAATTATTAAAGTGAATTATTAAAGTATGAATTATTAAAGTGAATTATTAAAGTATGAATTATTAAAGTGAATTATTAAAGTATGAATTATTAAAGTGAATTATTAAAGTATGAATTATTAAAGTGAATTATTAAAGTATGAATTATTAAAGTGAATTATTAAAGTTAAAGTAAAGTAAAAGTAAAGTAAAGGCAAAATTAAAGTATAGTAAAAGTATAAAAACTATGTATGTATAATACGCGTATAAATATATATAATATTAATTTAAATCGTTATATATATTTAATGAAATAAAATATAAATATCGTTATATTTATTATACTGGTTAACTAATGAGTTGTCAAAAGTGATTCTAGATATTTATAAAAGTTATATACGTTTTAAAGTTCTTTTTAAACTGAAAACGTTTTTGTACGTTTGAAAATAGATTAATAGAATATTATGGAAACCAATTCTCCACTAACTTTTGTCTAACTTTCGTAAATGACACTTTTTATTTTTATTTATAAATAGCTTTACAAATTATTCCGAATATCGTTAAGATGAATAGATTTTCTCAAATTATAGTGGACCTCTCAACAGAGACTTGTAATCATAATTCAATGTCTCTGATAATTCAATCATTTAATATATTTTTTTTTTAATTTTGTCGATAATCATATTGAAACAAATACATTCATATAAAGCATTATACGTTTAAATACTTTGTTGACATTTTCAATTTATAACATATACACATATACATACATATTCATATATGTTCATTTAATGGTTCGTGAATCATTGGAATTTGGTCGAGGTTTAAATGAATGTATAAACATAGTTTAAAATCCTTGAGATTTAACTTAACAAACATTGCTTATCGTGTCAGAATAATATAAAGATAAAGTTTAAATTTAGTCGGAAATTTCCGGGTCGTCACAGTTCGTTACGCATGATTGTTACTAATGATTTTCTTGTAAAGCTTGGTGAGATTCAAATTGAAGCTTTTGTTAACAACAAGCATGAAGAACGAATCGTGGGGCAAACGGAGTCCATTACCTTAGGCCTGCATGGTTTGTTGTCCTTTCAAGGAAGAGTGTGGGTGCCTAGAATGGGAGATTTCCGACGAGTGCTACTTGATAAAGTACATAAGTCAAAGTATTCCATTCATTCAGGCGCGACAAAAATGTATTTTGATTTGAAGAAAGGGTATTGGTGGCCGGGCATGAAACGTGATGTTGTAAAGTATGTTAAACAATGTGTCACATGTTTGCAAGTTAAGGCCGAGCACCAAAATCCGTATGGTAAGTTACAACCATTGGAAGTTCCGAAATGGAAATGGGAGCACATTACCATGGATTTCATTACCAAGTTACCAAAGACAACGAGAACCCAAATTGATACGATTTGGGTGATAGTTGATCGATTGACGAAAAGTGCTTTGTTCCTTCCCATTCGGGAAACAATATCGTCGGAGACTTTGTCAAAGTTGTTTATCAAGGAGGTGATATCGAGACATGGGGTTCCTATATCTATTATTTCAGATTGAGATACTCGTTTCACTTCTCAGTTTTGGAATAAGTTTCATGAAGATATGGGTACACAATTGAGAATGATCACGGCGTACCATCCTTAAACGGACGGTCAAACCGAACGTACGAATCAAACATTGGAGGATATGTTACGGGCGTGTATTATCGATTTCGGTGGTAGTTGGGATGAGCACTTACCTTTGGTGGAATTCTCGTACAATAATAGTTATCATACTAGGATTGGAATGCCACCTTATGAGATGCTTTATGGGCGAAGGTGTCGAACTCCGATTTGTTGGGGTGAAGTGGGACAAAGGGAAATCGGGAGTACCGATTTGGTGTTAGAGATGAATAGTAAGATTGAGATGATTCGGACTCATTTGAAAGTGGCTCAAGATAGATAAAAGTCGTATGCCGATAAACGTAGGCGACCGATTGAGTTCCAAGAAGGTGACATGGTGATGCTTAAGGTTTCGCCATGGAAGGGTATTCTTCGTTTTCGAAAACGGGTAAAGTTAGATCCTCGGTTTATTGGGCCATTTAAGATTTTAGCTCATGTTGGTGAAGTTGCGTATCGTTTGGAATTACCCGAAGAGCTTTCGGGGATCCATAATACATTTCATGTTTCCCATCTCCGTAAGTGTCTTGCGGATGATTCTTCGTGGATGCCATTAGACGAAATTGAGCTAAACAACAAGTTAGAGTATGTTGAGGAGCCGATTGCTATACTCGATGAAAAGGTGAAAAGGTTGAGGAATAAAGATTTGAGAACTTATAAAGTTTAATGGCGTCGTAGTAAAGGTTCCGAGTTTACGTGGGAGCTCGAAGAGTTTGTGTTGGTGTATCTTCCCTCTTGTCATGCAGCTTGGATCGCGAGGACGCGCTCCAATTCAAGTGGGGAAGAGTTGTAAGACCCAAATTATTATTGTATAGAGTGTAAATAAGGTACATAAAGTGTGGGTTGCATTGTGTATTTAAACAGAAGTCGGAACCTACTCAAACACCTTGTGCGCGTCGCGCAAGAGTAGGTGTGCTCGCTGCGCACTGCTCCTGTGCACAGATTTCTGCTTTTTAAATTAAAGTTTAATGAGGGGCATTCTTGTCTTTTCACTTGAGAACGAGTTTAGGGCTTTAGTGGCCAGTTGTGGGGTGGTTGAAACACATTCAACCTTATCACCAACAACATCATCTCTCCCATTTAAGGTTCTAGAGTGAGAAACCCATTTGAGAGAGAGAAAGCTTAAATCAAGGAAGAAGAAGTTGATTTTGGGCCAAAGTGTGTGTATTAAAGTTGTTCATCTATCCACTAGCTACGTTTTGATTGTAGTGGTATGTCTTAACTTTGATTTCCTTATTTTAATTTGCCTAAGGGTTTGGGTTTGGGTTAGTGATGAACATAAAACCCATTATTGGCAATTTTGAGAGTTCTTGGGTAAGATTGAGTCATGAGGACTCAATAATAACTAACCTGGGTTTCAAAGTATTAATTGGTGATTATGAGTCTTAATTGGTTAGTTAATTACTAGCATACCTAGATATTAAGTAAATGGGTGTTATTTGGGTTAGTGGATGACCCGAAATGGGTGTGTTGACCTTAAAATGGTCAAATGGGTAATGAGTGACCTAGTTGGGAAAGATGGGTATGAAATACCCTAATTGTGTCATAGTTGGTGTTGTTGGACCTTAATCACTAGCTTTTAGTGATTTATGATGGTCTTGACCTAAATGGACGGTTTTGGCATAAATGGGTCATCTAATGCATTTAAGTCGGTAAATGCACAAGAGTGTATTGTTGGTGTTTAGTCCAACTAGTTTGTGTGTTGATTGAACACTTAATGTATGTATATGATTTATTTACTTGTGGAGTATGGATTTAAAGTTGGATGTTGACGATGTCATACCACTATTGGTTTGTTGGTTGAGGGTTTAAAGTTCGATGTTGACTATACCTCATATGTATGGATTTAAAGTTCGATATTGACGAAGCCATACCACTATTGTAGTGACATTCGATGAGGGCTTAAAGTTCAATGTTGACGATACCTCATATGTGTGGGTTTTAAGTTCGATGTTGACCATACCACATTACTTGGGACGGATGGGGTTAAAGTTCGATGTTGACGATACCATTAGTAGGGCTAGCCTTGGGAATTGAATACTAATGGATGTTGCGAACATCAATGTTGTGTTTTGTGGTGTAGTATAATATATTGCTTGTGTTTTATGCTATTGTTATACTAGCTTGTGTATTGGAGATTTAGCGTTATACGTTATGATGGTATGCTAATTATATTGCTAGTATGTATGCGGGAATGTTGTAGGTGATTGCAAGTAAGTAAGTTATATATTTATATATATAATTATTGCATTCACTAAGCGTTTTGCTTACCCTCTCGCTGTTTACCTTTTTATAGGCTCCGGTGTGGACAAGGGTAAGGGTGTTCGTTTAGATTAGTGATCCCGCTTGTTTTTGATAGGAGACGCTTTTTGGAAGTTTAGCTTTTGGAAGTTCGACCAAGTTATGGGTAGTTTAACCCCAAACACCATGCTCGAAGTGTCGTTTGGAAATTAAACTTTTGTGGTCGAAACTTATATTTGTAAGAAACTCGTAATTCGGGATGATGTGGGCCCATTGACGTAAAACTAGTTTTATTATTGAAACGTGTGAGTTTTAACTATATTAGTGTGTTGTAAAAAGCGTTTCGTTTGAAAGTGTCGGGAAGTGGGAGATCATTAAATGAAAATTTGCAAAACCGAACAGAAGCTGAAACTGTATGTGCTCGTCGCGCACCAAAGTGTCTGCGCGCCTAACACCCTTGCTGTGTAAAAAAAAATTCTTTTGTGGTCTGTTTTCGGTTGGTTAACGGGTTGGGTTATTAGAAAATTTCGGGATGTTCGTTAAGGATATTTGATGTTCAGGTTCGGTGGTTCCCGGTCTTTCGAATTTTTTAATGATTTAGATGGCTTCTAATCTCGAGCTCGTCTCGTAGATTTGTTACCTTCTATATATGTTTCACTTTGTTTTTGTTGGTTTTAAGTTTTATCAAGTGTTTGTTTTAGATTGGTTAGTTGTTATAGTCGTGAGTGTTTTTCGGTGGTTTCCATCTTTTGGATGAAATCCTTTCTATTTATAAAAGGTTTTCGTTTTTTCGCCAAAATAAAAAAATAATATTAATTAAAATATATTGTACTATTTTACTTATCAATTATTTAAATGGGTCATATCAATTTTCATACTGCAAATTTGTAGTAGCATTTTTTTTTGTTTAATAGTTATTAAAGTTTCGTAAAGTAGTTATCGATATATATGTATAAACAAATAAGTTATACATCTATATATATATATATATATATATATATATATATATATATATATATATATATATATATATATATATATATATATATATAGTGGTAAGATCAAGAGGGAAGTAACCAATCGGGGGGAAGCGGGGGGAAGCAAAAACCTTTTTTTTATTTTTTGAAAAAACTTTGTTCACAAAAATTATAGATGGGATGAAAATATGAACATTTAATAAAGACACTTTGTGATAAATGTTTTTATTTTGGCGAGAAAACGCTCGAAGAAGTAATATATAACAATTACAGTGTTTTTCGAGCGTATGTTGAGGTTTTAGCTATTGGGGTTTAGATATCAGGGTTTAGATATTAGGGTTTATAGGGTTTAGAAATTTAGGGTTTAGGGTTTATGTAACGACCCGCCAAAATCGCTATTGACGCGGTACGTTATTCATTGATTTCATAGTGAGGTTTTGACATCTACTTGATACGTTTTGTAAACATTGCATCCTTTTGAAAAGGCACACCATAAATGAATATCTAATTCCAAGGTTTTCGACATCTGATTATTTCTACATATAGACAATCACCGTAAATAATAGTTTACAATAATACATCCGTTGACAATGCAGTCAAAATAAGATACATGGTGATGATTTTGTGAATGCAAAGTTTTCTCGAATAAAGCATGTATGACTCCATGCACATAGCTTGTATAATGTATAAGCAAACAGCGGAAGACTTCTAGGAACCTGAGAATAAACATGCTTAAAAGTGTCAACACAAAGGTTGGTGAGTTCATAGTTTTAATGTTGCGCATAATTTGTATATAAAGGTGGACCACAAGATTTCAGTTGTTTCATCCAAAACGTTTATCAAAATATTCTACGAAATTGAGCACCCTGGTAACTAAACTTAACGTATATATAATAAGTACCCTTGTTTTAACATACATGCAACCAACATGTACAATATACGCAAACCAACGTGTACTAAACTCAAATAGCATACGTCCGCTTTATAGTTCAGGCTAGGGTCTCTATACCAGGAACGGACGGGGATGTCAAGCCCTATGGATCCATATACAACTATTCGCGCCCACCAGTTCTTATAACCGTTAGCTACTAGTTACCAAAGCAAAGGGATTTTCGGTTCAAACTCAGTGTAGAATTAAGTATGTACTTGTGTCCATTGCATATAAAATAAAGTGCATATATTCTCAGCCCAAAAATATTTAAAGTATTTAAAAAGGGAATCTATAAACTCACGTATCAATATTGTGGTTCAACATTGCAGGAAAAGCTTGCAGACGCAACGGAGATGACAAATGCAAGGATGGCCTTTGATTCACGAACAATACCCCCGATCATTACCCATAACCTCCTTACCTATAACCCATTTGAAAACCCGTTTGAAATCACTTGAACATAACCCCGTCGTAGTATTTTATGTGTATTAATAATAATAATATTAATAATAATAATAATAATAATAATAATAATAATAATAATAATAATAATAATAATAATAATAATAATAATGATAATAATAATAATACGGAGTAAATATCTATTTCTATGTGAAAATGAATTGAATCAGAAACTGAAGTTATGTGAATTTATTTGTGTCGATCATTCATATATATAGATTAATAAAATAATAATATAATAATTTTGAAATAAAATATAATAATATAAATATAATTATAATATAATAATATAATAAAGTAATAATATAATAATAATTAAAAAAAAACGTTTGAAATTCATTTTGTCACTTCTACCGACAGTTTTCACGGACCGGTATTTCGTACTCTGTTGTTAATAATCGACAGGTAAAAGTATGAGTAAAAATTTCACTTTTTATATTTGTGTGTGTGTATATATATATATATATATATATATACATACATATATATACATATATATATATATATATATATATACATATATATATATATATATTTGTTTTGGTCTTAAGCTTTATAAAATTAGTTGTAAAAAAGTTCATTTATAAAGTTTGTACGCGTAATATGTGTTTTCCCAGTTTTTTGACTGGAAAAGATATATAATATAACATTAATTTAAATATAATAATATAATAATATAATAATATTGAAATAAAATATAATAATAAAATAATAAAATTTGAATAAAATGAATCGTAATTTTTTTTAAAAGTCGTATTTCTCAAATACTTTAGGGGTATATTATATAACTTATAATTAATAATTTCTATCATGTCGCTTTCATGTGAATAGTAAGTTAATTAATTTAGGTTTATTTACTATTCATATGAGTAGTAAATGAATTAATTTCGATTCAACTATTTAAGTTACATTGTTGTACGTTGTACTTTACAGCTTGTACATCTTTGATTTAATTGCATTTTTCTTATAAATTAAAAAAAAAATACATCATAAAATAAAACGATTATATATGTAAAAATTTTAATTTGAAATTGCATCATTCAATAGTAAATGTTTATCATTTCGTATATAAATATTAGAAAATTTAGTTTTCTAGAACTAATTATATTCAAAATTATTTTATTAAGAGGTAATAATAATAGAAATTATTATATCATAAAACGTCTTCATTTAAGAGAGTAAAATCATATATAAATCATGACGGGTTCGAGTTTTAAATTATAGGTGGTTCGTGAATCGTAGGGTAAAGTCCAAAGGTTAATTAAATGTATGAAAACATTTTAATGCAACACATCAATTTTCTTATCTTGTCGGAGTTATCAGAGTTTAAATTTGACCGAAATTTCCGGGTCGTGATAGTACCTACCAGTTAAAATAAATTTTGTCCCGAAATTTGGCTAAGGAAAGTTGATAACGAAAACAAGGATATTTTCGTATCACAAAATATGATATAACTTGAATTCTTAAAATGAATTCGATTGTTCATGTGATCATCATTAAAAAAATGATAAAATCGATGGATAGAGCATTTTGAATACCCCAAATGGCCAAGTTCTGTTTTATGATAAGCACGAGATCAATAAATATAGAATTTCTTACCATTGAGAAATATGAATGAAGAGATAAGATTTCAAAAGAGTGTAGGAAGTAATAATTAATTGCGAATCCTTATAATTCAAACGTGTTGAATTTCTGAATTTAAAGATTTTACAAGAAATCTTCATAATTACTATAGAATTTGATTCTCCGATAATCAAGGAAATTAGAATCTCTTCGAATCGGTAAGATTTGGTTTACGGAGGATAAGAAGAAATTAAGATCTTCTGCAATATGGTGATCAGCCTCAATTGTTTTGTCCGATTCTTTTACTATAAATTTACCACCTTTGTATCATTATTTTTCTCAACTCTTATCTTCTCTTTCTTAATTCTTATTTCTTAAAAAAAATATTGAAGATGCTCAATCCAGCTCTGGTCCTTGATCTTATCCTGACCATTGCAACAATCGTCCTACTTTTTCAACTTCCGCCGGAGGAATCTGTCTACTTTTACTATGCTCTACGGATTGTTGTATTTATCATTCTCCCGTGTCTTTATGTTGTGATTTGCATAGATATACACAGTTTGTAATTTCTTGTTTACTGTCATTTATATTCTTGCTTATGTTCTGAAGCTCCATGCTTTTATTTTTCTTCCCGACTTGAAATAAATCGATTAAGACGTCTAGAATTCGTAGTTTTTCTTTGAATTTCGAATGAGCATAATTAGTGTTATAAGCAGAAAAAATGTAATGGCACGATTATATTAGCAAACTGCTGGAATCATGGAAAAAACCGAATTATCAAGAAAATATTTTCTTGATAAGTTTAGAGGTTAAATAGAATGAAATAGTTATGTAACATGACACATGATAAGGGTATGATCTGTGAACCTTTATCACGTTCCATTAGAAACTCAGCATGACTTACTGTAATATAACCACGTTGGCCCGACGTCATTATATTATACTAACTCATGCTTCAATTCCCAACACTTCTCCAAAAACATTCATAATTTAAACTCGAAGGTTTCAGTAGTTTAGAAACTATAACCGTTTTTTTTTTTTTTTTGTAACACTGATAGCACAAAGAGATAAATAATCTAGGGCAATGATAGCTATGAAGATATCTTCAGAACATCTCGAGGAATTTTATACCGAAATATACGATGATATTTTAAAATTTTAAAATATCTAGAATCAAAAGATAATGCAGAAAATTTGTCTGCAAAGGTTTAGAATAAGGAGCAAGGTGTTCGCTAAAGACTTCAGCAGGCACTGAATCATTTGGATTCTTTGAAGGCAGATTTAGTCTTTGTGATTTGTCCACAGCCTCCTACATGGTTTGCTCTATCCGTTATTCAGTACCAAATTTTTCTCATTTTTTCGAGCTTTCTCAACACGCTATTCATTATTATCAAACTTTCGACTGTTAAGGTCGTTTACAGTTTTTGCTCTTCATCAGCTTTTTCAAAATTCCGAGGAATGATTCGTAAATTGAAGTGCTTTTCAGAAATTCACAATTGAAGTACGTAACCCTAGGAGATAAAAGTTATATGTATATATATAACTGTTGATGCTGCGAAATTCGAATATGGTGATTGACGCTTCTCGGTATTTGGTATGGCAATTATCATTAGAAGATGTAGACGAGTACATGATAGGGTTTCAATGAATAAATATAGTGACTTTTCGGAGAGACTTAAGTCAAAGGGTAATGAAGTTGTTGGTACGTTTACTGTTAATATGCTGGAATGTAAAAGGTTCCCCGATAACAATGACATACAGGGCAACACATATATCAAGGTTATAATAAGGCTAATCCGAATGAAAAGTCGAAGTTGACTTGTTGGAAGGGTGATAACACTGGATTCCTTGAAAAGGAATTACAAGGTTATTTTCGGTAATAACAACGCCAATGGATCACATATTCGTGTTAAACTTCTATTTATGTTCTGGGAGTTTTCCAGGTGTATGACTACATGCATAAGTCTTTATTTTCGTAGATAACGTGTGGTTGGATCATCCTCTCGATTGTTTCTTAATTGAGGTGATTTCAAGAATCATGAAGGGTTTGAACGTAGATTGTAATCGTCAATATACATATGATGTTCAAGAATTTTGAATGATACAAATATTTTTCTCCGTTTTATGAATAGAAATGATGTTCTAGCACAATTTTGAAGTCAAAGTATAGTTTTGAAAGATGTGGGGATCTAAGAGTGAATATTGGTTATCTCTCGACTTGGATTCTGATCTGTTAAAATCAGAATGTGTAATTGGATTTGAATGAGTATGGTTGCTCAGATTTCTATGAAAGAATGTATATTGTTGTGAAAGTTGTGAGTATGGTTAATGATTATCAAGTAATTAAGAATGTACAGTGTAACATATTAATTGTGAACTTATATATTTCCCAGGTATTACCTACTCGTTAAAAAAATTTTCACAATTAATATTTTTGTACAATAGAATTTTACTACAGTCTTTATGAATATATATATATATATATATATATATATATATATATATATATATATACTTTCTTCAGATATAATACAGATTTAATGAGTTAATATACTATTAAACTCATTTGATTTTCGGCTGGAACTAGAAATGAATAATCTCTAAAACATTAGAGATTACATAATCTTCGCGGAGTATTTGACTAATGTAATCAATACTGCATTATCTATTCTAATTGACATTCCTCGGTGAAGAATATTAGTGCTTGTGGAATTTTGTGAACTTCGCAAGGTACGAATGATGTTTTCTAGAAAGTTTCGAATACATCGAAGATGAAAGTATAAAATCAAACATGTAATTGATTAATATGCTTGGTTTATTATGAAATGGAATTCATTGAGTTAAAACAGAGATTGTAGCTAACGATGGTTAAGTCGTTTAACGAAGGATGTACATCATAGAATATTAGTAATATAAATTTACCGAGTAATATCTACTCTTTAAAATTCACACGTAATAGCTTAGTACGAAAAGATATATCATGGTTTCCAAAATTCATATATATATATATATATATATATATATATATATATATATATATATATATATATATATATATATATATATATATAAATTCTTTGGAAACAATGAGTTATATACATATATATATATATATATATATATATATATATATATATATATATATATATATATATATATATATATATATATATATAAATTCTTTGGAAACAATGAGTTAATACTTCATAACTCGTTATTTCAATACACCCATTGGTGATTGTGGTGTCGATATCGTCGTTGGTTATGGAGCTGGTGGAGCTTATGGTGCTACAGGTGTTGCTGGTGTTGGTGATACTGATGGTGATGCTGGTGATACCGCTGGTGGCGCTTGTACAATAAGTCTAGCTTGTAAATCACGCACCATTCTTGTCAGGGTTTCCTCTATCATCTCTATACATCTACTCATCTGGTTTACTGTTAGAACTAGAATAAGTAATCTCCAAAACTTTTAGAAACTACATATTCTCTGCAAAATATTTCTTCAATGAAGTGATGAATTAATACTTCATTGTTTGTTGTTGTTGGTACTCCTTGTACCTATGGTGCATATGATGTTGATGCCCGAGGTACAGATTGTGATGTTGAGGCGTGTGATGTGGATGTGGTTGTTGGTGGTGGTAATGATACTGTTGGTGTTGATGATGGTGGTACTGTTGATGCCGGTGATGCTGCTGGTGCTTGTGGTATTGAGGCTTGCGTTGTGGATGTTGTTGCTGGTGCTTGTAATCTTTGCACCATATTCTCCAATGCCACTACTCGAGCGCGAAGATCGTTGACTTCTTCTATTGCACTGGGATGATTGGCGGTTTGAACGAGCGGATGAATAAGATTTAGAATAGTATATGTTACGTAATCATTGCGAGCTATTCTGGAAATGAGGGTGAAAATAGTGTTACGGATTGGTTCGCCGGTAAGTGCTTCAGGTTCTTCGCCCAGAGGGAAATGTGGTGGATGGAAAGTATCACCTTCTTCCTGTCTCCGATGATTAAGTAGATTACGAACTCATCCCAAATTCATCCAGAATAGATGATGGCTAATTGGTTGATCCATTCCGGTTACGCTGCTTTCGGAGCTCAGGTAGAAATCCATATCGGAATAGCTGTCGGACTCTGAGGAACTCGAGCTAGATGCGGGATCCATCTTGTATAATAAGGGAAATGATTTTTGATGTGAAATAAATTATAGGACTTAGATTGATATTCTTCAATACATAATTTATATATGTATATATAATATCAAAATCCCATAATTTACGGAGGAATCTTTGGAAGATGTCAGGCAAAGTTTACAGTAACAGATATGCTAAGATATGAATTCGTCTGTACACTATTTATGCAATAAATGCAGAAAAACGTGTCTAGACTTAAGAATGATAAGTATGTAATTTCCGGCAAGAAATGATAAGCAAAAATCGGTAAAAACAAATACGGTCATAGTCCAGACTCACTAATGCATCCTAACAATTACCAGTTAAACAAACTAATGCAAATTCTGGTTCCCTATGACCTCAAGCTCTAATACCAACTGAAATGTTGGGGACGCATCCCACTCAGTACCTTCCCAGCTAACCGCCTGGTGACCACTGAGCGTACCTCAGACACTGATTTTACGGCCCGCCTCTCGACGAAAGCCAACGATAATCGGACCGCAAGGAGTAAGAGCTAATGCTTCGTCACAGGTGACACTGTGAGAACCCCCTCTACGATTAAGCCGACGAGACAGCTTAAACCAGCTCTGAAACCAACTGTAACGACTCGCCAAAGTCGCTATTGACGCGGTACGTTATTCATTGATTTCATAGTGAGGTTTTGACATCTACATGATACGTTTTGTAAACATTGCATTCTTTTGAAAATCACACCATAAATGAATATCTAATTCCAAGGTTTTCGACATCTGATGATTTCTACATATAGACAATCACCGTAAATAATAGTTTACAATAATACATCCGTTGACAATGCAGTCAAAATAAGATACATGGTGATGATTTTGTGAATGCATAGTTTTCTCGAATAAAGCATGTATGACTCCATGCACATAGCTTGTATAACGTATAAGCAAACAGCAGAAGACTTCTAGGAACCTGAGAATAAACATGCTTAAAAGTGTCAACACAAAAGTTGGTAAGTTCATAGTTTTAATGTTGCGCATAATTTGTATATAAAGGTGGACCACAAGATTTCAGTTGTTTCATCCAAAACGTTTATCAAAATATTCTACGAAATTGAGCACCCTGGTAACTAAACTTAACGTATATATAATAAGTACCCCTGTTTTAACATACATGCAACCAACATGTACAATACACGCAAACCAACGTGTACTAAACTCAAATAGCATACGTCCGCTTTATAGTTCAGGCTAGGGTCTCTATACCTGGAACGGACGGAGATGTCAAGCCCTATGGATCCATATACAACTATTCGCGCCCACCAGTTCTTATAACCGTCAGCTACTAGTTACCAAAGCTAAGGTATTTCGGTTCAAACTTAGTGTAGAATTAAGTATGTACTTGTGTCCATTGCATATAAAATAAAGTGCATGTATTCTCAGCCCAAAAGTATTAAAAGTATTTAAAAAGGGAATCTGTAAACTCACGTATCAATATTGTGGTTCAATATTGCAGAAAAAGTATGCAGACGCAACGGAGATGACAAATGCAAGATTGGCCTTTGATTCACGAACAATACCCCCGATCATTACCCATAACCTCCTTAGCTATAACCCATTTGAAAACCCGTTTGAAATCACTTGAACATAACCCCGTCGTAGTATTTTATGTGTATTAATAATAATAATAATACGGAGTAAATATCTATTTCTATGTGAAAATGAATTGAATCAGAAACTGAAGTTGTGTGAATTTATTTGTGTCGATCATTCATATATATAGATTAATAAAATATAATATAATAATTTTGAAATAAAATATAATAATATAAATATAATATAATAATATAATAAAGTAATAATATAATAATAATTTAAAAAAACGTGTGAAATTCATTTTGTCACTTCTACCGACAGTTTTCACGGACCGGTATTTCGTACTCTGTTGTTAATAATTGACGGGTAAAAGTATGAGTAAAAATTCCACTTTATATATATATATATATATATATATATATATATATATATATATATATATATATATATATATATATATATATATATATATATATATATATATATATATATATATATATATATTTTGGTCTTAAGCTTTAAAAAATTAGTTGTAAAAAGGTTCGTTTATAAAGTTTGTACGCGTAATATGTGTTTTCCTAGTTTTTGACTGGACAAAGATATATAATATAACATTAATTTAAATATAATAATATAATAAATATAATAATATTGAAATAAAATATAATAATATAATAATTAAATTTGAATCAAATGAATCGTAAATTTTTTTTAAAGTCTATATTATGTAACTTATAATTAATAATTTCTATCATGTCGCTTTCATGTGAATAGTAAATTAATTAATTTTGGTTTTTTTACTATTCATATAAATAGTAAATGAATTAATTTTGATTCAACTATTTAAGTTACGTTGTTGTACGTTGTACTTTACAGCTTGTACATCTTTGATTTAATTGCGTTTTTCTTATAAATTAAAAAAAATTACATCATAAAAATAAAATGATTATATATGTAAAAATTTTAATTTGAAATTGCATCATTCAATAGTAAATGTTAATCATTTCGTATATAAATATTATAAAATTTAGTTTTCTAGAACTAATTATATTCAAAATTATTTTATTAAGAGGTAATAATAATAGAAATTATTATATCATAAAATGCCTTCGTTTAAGAGAGTAAAATCATATATAAATCATGACGGGTTCGAGTTTTAAATTATAGGTGGTTCGTGAATCGTAGGGTAAAGTCCAAAGGTTAATTAAATATATGAAAATATTTTAATGCAACACATCAATTTTCTTATCTTGTCGGAGTTATCAGAGTTTAAATTTGACCGAAATTTCTGGGTCGTGATAGTTTAGATTTAGGGTTTAGATTTAGGATTTAGATTGAGTTTTTAACACGAAAGGTTTAGAGTTTAGGGTTTAGGGTTTGGTGTTTTGGGTTAATGGAATAAACCCTAAACACCAAACCCTAAACCCTAAACTCTAAATCGGGCTAAATTTTACTTCACAATACATGAAGAAAAAAAACGTTTATATATTCTTCACGAACAATATTATCTTGAATGTTATTTTTGTCGATCGTTTTCCCGCCTAAATAATAACATTCATCACGAAGTGTCTTTTCTAAATGTTCATATTTTCGTGTGATCTTGATGCCGGAAAAAAAATTCCAAAAAAAAATGAAAAAAAATTGCTTCCCCCCGTTTCCCCCCGATTGGTTACCTCCCCATTGATCCTGCCCATATATATATATATATATATATATATATATATATATATATATATATATATATATATATATATATATATATATATATATATATATATATATATATATATATATATATATATATATATATATATAGCAAATAAGTTATACATAGGAAGTTGGCCTCTTTTATTTGTATTTGATTTGCCTCTTATAATTGTCGAATAAGCCTCCTTTATCGTGAAATCCTGGCTACGCCCCTGCAAGTTGTAACAATTGGCTTATAAAGTCGTAAAATTGTAATTGTGTTTTTTCTCTTCTAGTTTCTTGCTAGAAGAGTTTCATTTATATAATTTTATCGTTCTTAAAAGATTAGCTCTACAGGTGGATACCTATAACGAGCTTGTCAAAGGCTAGTTTTTTTTTTAACGGCCGTTTCGACATCACTCTGACGATTATTAATCACCTTTGTGTCAAAGGTTAGTCTCTATCCATGTTCCTTTAATCACGAGTTGCGTGATTTATGTTTCTCAAATATGTTGTGAGACCGGTTAATGAGAACTAGAGAGTCGATTTTAGCCTCTTTAAACGTCTTTGAATGATAAAGTGACACGAAAATGTGTAAATGGATAAAAGATATTTTTTTTAAACCTCCTTCCTATTTAATAATATCATTTATGTCCGTCACAGTCGCAATATTTTTTCGCGATGATTTCAGACTACTTGTAAAACAAATAATCACGTTGAAATTAGATGGCTCGCAAAACGAGTCGCATATCCAAATAAATAAATAAACAAATAAGAATCACTGTTGGTAAAGAAAATGGATAAAAGAAAATCCATGATAATCTTACAAACTTTCCAAGTAATGCATTAATCAAAGTCGTACATCTAATAAGTGTATATAGTCATCCAAGAGACCTCGAATTCGACAATAGTTTGAAACGCATATATACAAGTTGAACAGATAACTCTTTCGATTTTGCGTGTTTCTACGCAAGTACGTATAAAGTTATAAACACACTTGCCATTAGGGATGACAATGAATACCCGATCCAGTGGATATCCATCTGATCCACCCGATTATTCGTGGATATGGACGATCTAAATGGATATGGATGTGGATGAAAAAATTTCATCCATGGATGAACCCACTTTCACCCGAAATAACTAAATATATAAATTTATCACTTAAATTTGTATCATTTATGTATTAATATTTCATTAATTATATTCATATTCATCTTTCTTTATATTTTCTCTAAAAATATAACTTTCTTCTTATATTTTGGTTTGTTTAAATAATCAAATGCATTTATCGTACTTTGGTGGTTCAAATGTGATTTCATGTAACTAAAAGTAAGCAACTTACATGTCGTTATCTTTACATGTTTAATAGGTTATCTATTGAATATTTGTTATATAGATTAGTAAAATGTGACTTTCGGTCGTATAAACTATTAAAGATATTACTTTTGATCGTATATAGTGAACCACCGCTTATAATTGTTAAAAATAAAATAAATTTAAATGGATATGGATAATTATCCATTAACCCGCTTCATCCGACGGATATGGATATGGATGGATGAAAAGTAAAAAAAATAAATGGATATGGATACGGCCTCACCCGATCCATATCCGATCCATTGCCATCCCTACTTGCCATGATTTCAGACTTTTCATCTTTATTTAATACTAACTAGAACTAGAACTAGAAAGTGGTTAATTGGGCCACGGCCCAACTTTATATCCATACCTACTTTGTGACTTGCAAACAATTAAGGGAAATTGTTCAAAATACACTTTTTTTAAGGCTTCAAACAAAATATACTTTTTTAAAAAAATTGTCTTTTTACACCATTCGGTAGACGGAATTTCTGTCTACCACCTTTATCTGTCGTCTACTACCATTTTTACAAAGTAGTAGACAGTAACAACAAGGTAGTAGACAGTGAGAACAAAGCAGTAGACAGCCAATTACAAGGTAGCTGACCGTCTACTGCCTTGTTGTTATTGTCTACTACCTTGTTGTAGGTGTCGACACCAATAATACATATCAGTCGACACCTACAACAAGGTAGTAGACAGTAACAACAAGACAGTAGACGGTCAGCTACCTTGTAATTGGCTGTCTACTGCTTTGTTCTCACTGTCTACTACCTTGTTGTTACTGTCTACTACTTTGTAAAAATGGTAGTAGACGACAGATAAAGGTGGTAGACAGAAATCTCGTCTACCGAATGGTGTAAAAAGGCAATTTTTTTTAAAAAAGTGTATTTTGTTTGAAGCCTTAAAAAGTGTATTTTCATTAATTTCCCAACAATTAAAGGGTTATTCGTTAAAATGCCTCTATTTACGAAAGTGTTTAATAATATGCCTTCAGAAAAATGGAAATTACAAGAAATGTCCCTTAATCACGCACCATGCACCACGCATTGTGCGTGTATCTTAGTGCGTAATGCGTGATTGCGAGAATATGACCGAAACAGACACTTTTACTCACGAACGCACACCATGCACCAAACACCACGCACCACGCACCGTGCGTGGCGCCTAGTGTTTGGTGCATGGTGCATTGTGCTTGGTTCTTGTTGGAGAAAAACTTTGAATAACCATATCTTTTGACTCGAAGCTTCGATTTAGTCACCGTTTTTTTTAAATGTGTGTCTTATCGAGATCAATCCGTTGGAACGCTTCTAAAGTGACAAAAATAATTTTGAATATAGACCTGATATGCAGTTGCGTTTTTTTAATAAATTTATAAATGCTCGATTTGCGAAATGTGATGTTTATTCAAATTGATTGAGGGGTATCGTATACTTTTAGTCAATATTGGTGATAAATTTAACGTATCACAAATTAATATGTTTTATAGCAGGTAATGAGCGGTCAAAGTATGTTAAAAAATCAAAATCAACGAAAACGGCAAAGCACCACGCATCATGCACAATGCACCACGCACGGTGCGTTGTGCTTGGTGCATGGTGCATGGTGCGTGTTCGCGGGTAATAGTGCCCGTTTCGGTCATTTTCTAGTAACCATGTATCACGCACCAAGATAAACGCATAATGAATGGTGCAGGGTGCGTGGATAGGGGCATTTCCTGTAAGATCTATTTTTTAGGGTATATTGTTAAACACTTCCGAAAATAAGGGTATTTTGACCAATTTCCTCAATTGAAATACATTCACTAACACACGTGTACCCCACTACTAAAAGTTTCAATATTTAAACGAAAGAACCAAAACGAAAATGGTACCTTTGGCTGCTATTTATAATAGAAATTAAGAAAAATTTATAATCTTGTCTTTATGAGATTGCATTTTGAGTCCTTCAACTTTTGTTTGGCACTCCGAGCTCTCGTGGTTTCATTTTTTTAAATCACTCGTCCCTCCACATGACGATCGTTAAAATTCTCCATTAAATTAGGTCATACTTTTTCTTTTTTCTTTTTTTAGAACAGATGCTAAATTAGGTCATGTACCACACATACGAGGGTATTTTTTTTTTTTATAATCATTTTCTCACGTTATGTGAAGATATTGTGAGTGGATGCATAAATGAGGTCCGAATTAAATAGGTTTATAAAGAAAAGACAAAATTTCACAGACAGTTCTTGTGGTTTGCTCACAAACACGCTGATAGTCCAAACTATATTTTTTTAAACTCAGAAGTTTGCATTTTTGTTCGCGGATAGTTCAGCCATCTGACGGCCGTTAAATTTATCAGTTAACGCGCGTCATATGACAAGCACCTGAGGGCATTTTTGTCCTTTCACATTTCTTTTCCCTTTTTACTCTTGTTCTTTCCTTTTCCACTTCTTCCTCTCTTTCCCTTCTCCTTCATTCATGCTAAAATCATGAACCCTAATATCTTAGAATACACAAACATAAACAATCTTTGATGTTAACACACAAGGTACAAATAAAGCTAACCAATTATCAGCGTTTCTTACATTTTCCCATACTCACCTCTTTTCACCACCTCGCTCCATCGCATACATCAGACTGATTCCCAATTCAACACATAGTTAGTTACATTCAAGAACATTCAATATAGAACATTCAATAGTTATGGACCCATAATTATATGCTAGCATAGTAATTAATCAAGCATAGATTAGGTTAAAGGGGTTCAGACGACACTTATCAACAAGACTAGTGGGTTTAAGGGTCTTTCGGGTTTAACTCTCCGATCCGGTGTACCGTGAATAACCTCATTGTAAGATGAAGATCTCAACAGAGGTAGTTAAACGTCGACCCACCATCATCGGGTTAGCCGGTATCGATGGCCCAGGGGGAGGTGTTAGGATTTATGTTCATGGAACGTTACCTGTAACCGTTAACGCTGCTCTGGTCTGTTTGGAATTCCGTTGGCGCGGGTTGAATGCTTGATGAAGATGATGATAGAAAATAGATGTGTGTTCTGTATTCGATGCCACTCTTGTGAGGGCTTGAGTCCTCATTTATAGTTAATCCTCCTTGTCCTTTAGTGACATGTAATAGGACAGGAAGGACATTGTCCTTTCTAAATCGTACAACCATGTCCACAAAGCTGTAAAAGAAAAGATGGTCTCTTGTACAATTTGTCAGTTGTCCTTACCACTCATCCGACCGCTACCTGGTGTAAAGATCGTGCCGACCATCTGCCATACTTTTTTGCCACGATGTGTATTGTATGTACTTTTTCATCCGTATATATGGCGTTAGCAGCGTTGTGCGTACATATAACACGCGCGCATGAGGTGACTCTTTACGCCGACGCCATTGTCGGTCATGCATATCTTGGTCAGATCATTGTCCGAACCACGAATGGCACGTGCGTAGCACGCGTGACGCAGTACGAGACGTGCGAGTATGTTTATCATTAAGTCCCAGTTTGATATTTGGGCGCAATTTTGCACGCGGTGTTGCACTCAACTGTAGCACTAACGGTGATGCGAAGTGACAGTTTTTCTGATGTGACATAATGGCAAAGGGTAAACTGTCGCTTCGACTGTCGTTTGCAGAAATTTTGTTCCTGTCGTAGCGGCAGATTGCAACACGTGTATGGTTAAAATTTTGAACAAGCTTTCTCTCGCATCCTTTTCTTTCCTTATAAATACCCTCTCTTTATTCTCATTTTGCCTCTTCTCCGTCAATCTCCAAACAAAGTAGCTGTGTATGAGCTAGTAATGGAAAGGAGGAACGTGCGTATTCCTCCTACTAACTTTTTTATGAGTGTACTCTCGTATTTTGACATCGGTATTGTGATGACCCGGGAATTTTTGACCAAATTTAAACTTAATCTTTATATGATTTAATGTTTCCGACACGATAAACAAAGTTTGTAATATTGATGTTTCCAAAACTTTGAACTGTGTTCATGTATTCATTTACCCTTCGACTGCTCTCGACGATTCACGAACAATTAATTGTAAATAGATATGTGTGTATGTATATATAAATTATAATTTTTAAATATAATTTGAAGTATTATATGTTGTTATTAAAAATTAATAAAATAAAAAAATAGGATATTATAATAATTGTTATTTAAAATATATCTCTATATATAAATAAAGTATATTAAAAATAAATATTAAATGATTGTAATACTGGTTTGATGTTCTGAATGATATTAAACTAGTTAAATTCAAACTTATATGATTTTAAAATAAACGGTGATCCGAAAATGAGTTCTATAAATTTTAGGCTTACTAAAAATGTATTTAGGAACTATTTGTTGAATTTCAAAACTTTTTATATTTTACTTGGGGTTGGGAGTGAATAATTAAGGTATTTTTTATTTAATAGTTAATGATCGAATTTTATACCATAATGACCAAAATAAATAAATATAGCTAATTTAAAAATATGGAATTTTTCTGAACACTTTTATCCGCCACTGAATTAACAACGGGGTACGATTTAGCAGTCCGCGTTATAGTGTCGGTAGAGTAATTATTAGAGGCTGCTTAAATGTTGTTTCACTTCATTTTCACTAACAGTACTAGCAATATATTATATGCACATTCAATTGATTAGTGGTACATGTGGGGTAATAAAAAATAAAATAAAATAAAAAAGATCTATAAATATATGCTTCTGCATAAATGGGTTGTAGACACCCATTTGATCACCCATTCTTCTATATATTTATATATACCCACTCACCTATGTAACCACCACACCAAAACGATATCACAATCATTTTTGGTTTTTCTGATTCGTTTAACAACCGAGAACTATCATCTTCTTCACCATTACTATATTGTTTTCTGCTACTCGATATCCTACTGATTATCCCTGCTACTGTTTTTTTCTATTCGAGCAAGATTTCAATCGAAACACACCTCTAATTGTTATTCTTGGGTTCTTCGTGAAACCATACCCAAAACAACCCAAACTACTTTCGCTTGAAAAACACCATGGTGAACTCACCTTGGTTCACCACCCACATCGATAAATCATTATTTTTTTTTACAATCACGACCACCAACCAACCACCGTGAACCACCTTTCACCTCCACCCAAATAACCACACATCACCACCATCTAAACCGCTACTGGGTGTATATTTTCTATTTCCATTCAGTCCGACAACTATCAACACTTTCGACTATTGTAAACAACTGCAAACCACCACTCGTTCGTGTTAATTAAATACTACTTCCACTCGCCTTTTTGCTACTACTATTTCAATTCATTAATCATCGAAACCATCACCATAACCACTACAACAACCATTAACCATCGACCCTTCTATGCTACTATTCTCCTCCTATTTATGGTTACGTACAAGGACCAAAACAACTATTGTGTTCAAATCACCACCATCAAACCAAGACCCAACCACCATTAAAAAGCTACCGTAGCTTTTGTTTTTCTGTTTGTTTCGATCACAAAACACCAAATCAAACCACTTGCATATTACTCGAGTTTTGTTGCTATTCAACTCGTCACCTGCGAACACACCATCGTTTTATGTTTTCTATTACAAGATCGAAACCCATCAAATCTTACTCCAACTACTGCGTTATTTTCTGTTTTGGTTAGTTTCAAACCCCACAAAAACCACCATTTTACTTGCTACTGTTTTAGAACGAAATGAGGTTGAAGAAGACAATGATGAACAGTGAATGAGGTGATGATAAAGATGATATAATGCTCGATGATGTTGAAAGTGTGTGATGATGATAATGGATACATGATAATGATGCAATAATAATAATAAAGATACGATGATGATGGTAGATGAAACACTATGGTGATGAAATATGAACGACGATGATGATCGATGATGATGATTATGTTATACGAATGATGATGAAGAATCTGTGACGTACATGATGATGATGTGGAAGATGAATAACGATGGTGATTTACATCAAGGATGAAGGATAATGACGGCTGCAATTTGATTTTTTTTATTATATAAACAAAACCGATCGATCATTTAAATCTGTATTAAGAATGGGCTCATTAAATCGTTAGTTGAGCTTCAACGGGTCGAATTATTTAGTGGGCCGTATATGTAGTATGATGTTAGGCCGAGACTAGAGTTTGCTGTTGGGCTACCCTGCTCTGTTGGGCCGAAGTCCTTTATTTTGTTGATGGGCCGAATCGACGTAGTAATGGGATATTTAGTTTTCCAGCGAGGTTTAGATCAGAAAAACAATAGCAGAGGGGTGGTTTAGGCGGTTGTTAGGGAAGCAAGAGGTCACGGGTTTGAGTCCCGTTCAAGGCATTCTTTTTAGAAAAAGTTATCAAAGGGGTATACACTCTTATTTTTTAATCCTATTATTATTATTATTATTAGTTATAGTTATTATTATGTTTATTATTATTATTATTATTATTATTATTATTATTATTATTATTATTATTCGAATTATTATTAATATTATGACTATTAATAGAATAAGTATTATTATTATTATAATTATGATTATGAATATTGATATTATATATTCATTAATATTATTATTATTATTATTCTTAGCTAAATCAAAAACCAATAAATGTAGTTTTATTAAAATCGTATAATTATTAGTATTAACAATATAGGTATTACTATTACCAATATGAGTACGATTATTATTATTATTATCATAAGGATGATACAAAAATTATTATTATTTTCGTTAAGATTAGTACTTGTAACATTTTATAATTTTTAGTATTATCATTATCATTAACATAGGTATTATTATTAGTATTGTCATTATTATTGATAAAGTTAATATTAATACTAGTAAATCATTACCATCAAAAAACTATCATTTTAAAAGATAAATATTTTGTATGTAAATTATACTTATTCCATATGCTACAACTATATTAATATTTCATATAACTATATATCAGACATATTAGTGTTATTTAATTAAATACCTACATATAACAAACTTTCAGTTTTTAAATATAAATACATTAATATAACTAAATGAATAAATATTAATTATTTTAAACGTATATATATACAAAGTAAATATATATAACATATAATTTAAGAAATAATATGTAAAAACAAAGTATATGTTTTAAAATGGAATTTAGTAAACCCCATATAACTACAAATATATAAATAATATATAAATGAAATTATGTAATTTCCATTATATGTTTTAATAGAAATATATAATTAATATAGGTTCGTGAATCCGAGGCCAACCTTGTACTTGTTCAGTGCCGTCATATGTATTTTTACTACAAAATACAGTATGGTGAGTTTCATTACTCCCTTTTTAAATGCTTTTGCAATATATATTTTTGGGACTGAGAATACATGCGCTGCTTTTATAAATGTTTTACGAAATAGACACAAGTAATCGAAACTACATTATATGGTTGAATGATCGAAGCCGAATATGCCCCTTTTTACTTGGTAACCTAAGAATTAGTAAACCAGTCTACTAATTGACGCGAATCCTAAAGATAGATCTATTGGGCCTAACGAACCCCATCCGTTGTAGCGGATGCTTTAGTACTTCGATGTTGTTTTATCATGTCCGAAGGATTTTCAGGAATGATAGGGGATATTCTTATATGCATCTTGTTAATATCGGTTACCAGGTGTTCACCATATGAATGATTATTTTTGTCTCTATGCATGGGACGTATATTTATGAGAAATGAAAATCTTGTGGTCTATTAAAATGTTGAAAATGAATGTTTATGATAAACTAATGAACTCACCAATCTTTTGGTTGACACTTTAAAGCATGTTTATTCTCAGGTATGAAAGAAATCTTCCGCTGTGCATTTGCTCATTTTAGAGATATTACTTGGAGTCATTCATGGCATATTTTGAAAAACGTTGCATTCGAGTCATTGAAATTCATCAAGATTATTATTAAGTCAATTATAGTTGGGTGTATTATGAAATGGTACGCATGCCGTCAACTTTCGTTGTAAAGAAAGTTTGTCTTTTAGAAACGAATGCAATGTTTGTAAAATGTATCATATAGAGGTCAAGTACCTCGCGATGTAACCAAATGTAATGTATTCGTCCAGATGGATTAGGACGGGGCATTAGAGTTGGTATCAGAGCGGTGGTCTTAGTGAACCAGGTCTGCATTAGTGTGTCAAACTGATAAGTCATTAGGATGGATTAGTGGGTCTGGACTTCGACCGTGTCTCCATGTCAAAAGTTTTACTTATCATTTAGTGTCGAAAATTATTTGCTTATCATCCTTAAAGTCTAGACACGTCTTACTGCCTCTATTGCATAGACAGTGTATAGATAAATTCATATCTTAGTGTATCTGTTATTGTTACCTTTGCCTGACAGCTTCCGTAGATTCCTTCGTAACTTATGGGATTTTAGTATTATATATGCATATGTAAATTATGTATTGCAGGGTACTAATCTACATCCTATAATCTATTTCTTATCAAAAATCCTTCATCTGATCGTACGAGATGAATCCCTCAACCAGTTCGAATTCCTCGGATTGCGACAGCTATTTCGATATGGAGTTTCACCTGAGCTCCGAAAGCAGCGTCACCAGAATGAATCAGCCAATCAGCCATCCCCAATTAATCTTATGGGTTCGTAGTCTACTTAATCATTGGAGACAAGAAGAAGGTGATCCTTTCCGTCAACCGAATTCACCTCTTGGTGAAGAACCTGAAGCACTTACCGGCGAACCTATCCGCAACACCATTTTCACCCTCATTTCCTGAATATCTCGCTACGATTATATACTATCTCAAATTCTAAACCTTATTCAACTGCTCGTTCCGACCGACAATCATCCTGGAATAATAGAAGAAGTCAACGAACTTCGCGCTCGAGTAATCAATTTAGAGAATATGGTGCAAAATTTACCAGCTTCAGCAACATCACCGGCACCAACAGTACCATCAGTAACAGCACCAGTACCATCAACAATCCATGCCTCAACATCTCATTCTGTACCTTGAGTATAATCATCGCTCTACGTATCGTTCTACATCAATTATCTTTGTTCTTCATGACGATTATGTAATCTCTAATGTTTTAGAGATTATGTATTCTAGTTTTGACGGTAAATCAAATGAGATTAATATCATATTAACTCATTAAATCCATGATTACATCTGAAAAAAATATATATGTAACTATATTTTCATAAAGATTGTAATTAAAAATTCTTTTGTACAAACTGTTAATGGTGAAAATATTTTAACGGGTAGGTAATACCCGAGGAATATTTAGATTTCACATTAATAAGTTAAACTGTACATTCTTATAATCTGATTCAACAGTCATTTACTATCCTACTTACACCCACAGCTATACGAATCCGTTCACCACAGAGTAACCATTTTATTCAATTTCATATTCAGATTTTGACCTATCAGAATCCAACAAGTGGCATAATGAAGAAAACATTGGACAAAAAATAAAATTTGTTAGAAACAAACAAATTAACTATGAGAAATTTTGTTAAGAATTCACGCTAACAAAATCCTAGCTAACTGTTCCTAGCTAACTGATTACATTTTATTTATCGCAATTTATTTTATCACAATTTAATTCTCGCAATTTTATTTTTTGTCATTTAATTTCTGTTATTTATTTTATGCACTTTATTTATCGTCATTTAAATACTGTTATTTACGCATTTTAAATATCGGGACACGTATACAATGTTTTGACATATCATATCCACGCATCTATATATATTATTTAGAATAACCATAGACACTCTATATGCAGTAATGATCGAGTTAGCTATACAGGGTTGAGGTTGATTCTATAATAATAGATATACTTTGAGTTGTGATCGAGTCTGAGACATGTACACGGGTCACGATACGTATTAATTAATTCGAATATTATGAACTATATATGAATTTTTGAGTTAGTAACTGTGGACTGTTAACTGTGGACTACCAAGATTGGACAATTAAAATGAATTAAAATATTGATTATAACATATGAAACTAAACAATTCTTCAAGTTTGCCACTTGATTTCATCTTAAACCTCATTTGTATCTTGACGATTACAATCTGCGTTCAAACCTTTCATGATTCTTGAAAACACTTCAAATGAGAGGATGAACCAACCGCACTTCATCTACGGAAGAAAAGATTGATGCATATAGGTATGCACCTGGAAAACTCTCAGAACCTGAGTAAACTTTTAACATGTATATGTGCTAGATCCTTTAGCATTATTATTACCCAAAATAACTTTACAATCCCTTTTCAAGATAGCCAATTTTGTCACAGCTCCAGCAAGTCAACTTCGACTTTTCGTTCGAAAGAACCATATCATAACCTTGATATATATGCGTACTCTTTTATTGTTACCGGAGAACCTTTTATATCCCACCTTTATAACCACAGATGTATCAGTAACCTCGTCGCTCCGTGGCTTAAATCTCTCCGATAAATCACCATATTTATCCATTGAAACCCTATCATATACTCATCCGCATCTTGTAACGAAAATTGCCATACCAAATACCGGGAATCAACAATCAATACTTTGAAAACTCACAGCATGTCTACATCAACAGTTATATGTATACATATAACATTTACCTCTTAGAATTATGATCTTCCATTCTGAAATTCTGAAAAGCATTTAGTCTACAAATCAATACTCTGAATGTTGAAAAAGCTAAATGAAGCAGCAGAAACCGTAGACAACCGTAAACGACCGTAATCGTCGGAAGTTTGATGATAAAGAATAGTATGTTGGAAAAGCTCAGAAAAATTGGAACTGGAAAACGAATTGAGCTAACCACGAAAGAGACCAAGGACAAATACAAGGACCATACCCTATATTCAAAGAATCCAGGTAATTCTGGATCCGTTGAAATCTTTAGAAAATATCTTGCTCCGAAGTCATGTTAAAATCTTGCGGAAAATTTTTCTTCATCAACCTTCGAACTTGGAAATTTCAAAATATCATCATAAATATCTTCGATATTTCTGAGGATATTTTCATAAATATTCTCGTCCGAAATTATATACCTCTTCGTGCTTTCTGTGTTTCATTATATTGGAAACTTCTTTAAAATTTAAGTTTAATTTATGAATGAATTTTAGAGAAATGTAAAGAAATTGATGCATGAATTAGTATAATATAATGACACTTGATCAGCGTGATTATATTACAGTAAGTCATGCTGAGTTTCTAATGAAACGTGATGATTCACAGATCATACCGTCATCATGTGCCATGTTACACGACTCTTACATTCTATCTAACCTATAAACATATCAAGAACATATTCTCTTGATAGTCCTATCATTTCTCTTGAATTCGGGTAATTTGACAAATCAAATCGTGCGATTACGCTCTTTATTGTTTAGAACATTAAGTTCATTCGAAGTTCCATACTTACGAATTCTGGACCGTTACTCGCTTTACTAGAGATCGAGAAGAGAATAAAAAGGCAAAGAGCTCCAAAATATAAGAGAAAATATAAAGCCCAATAACAACACAGGAATTACAAACCGTGGATATTAATATGAA
Organism: Rutidosis leptorrhynchoides; assembly: GCF_046630445.1. Classification (NCBI taxonomy): domain Eukaryota; kingdom Viridiplantae; phylum Streptophyta; class Magnoliopsida; order Asterales; family Asteraceae; genus Rutidosis; species Rutidosis leptorrhynchoides. The sequence goes on from NC_092336.1 coordinate 156,465,399, forward strand.
TAGCAATATAAAGACACGGTAGAATTAAGAATAACATCACCTCAAGGTAATAGTAGAAGTAAACAGAATTTTCTGGTGGGAAAATTTAAAAGAAGGATGACATAAATGATAATTAGAAAAATATCAAGGATTAGAACGGGATTAAGCATTTTCACAATCTTTTGGATGTATAAACTAATATATATATATATATATATATATATATATATATATATATATATATATATATATATATATATATATATAGGAATGGTGAGAATAATGGGACGGACGAGTTTAATTTATAATGGAAATATCAGACAGCTTAATCGAGGCAGATCACCGTATTTAATTATAGAGATCTTAATTTCCTTACTCGCCGAAGAATCAAATCTTTTAGATTTCGAAGATTTCCTCTAAAACCCCTTGAATTCCGAAATTCAACCAAGACAACGTCAAAAGTTAAGACGCACCTTAATTTCTAAATTCAATCCTGACTACGTCAAAAGCTAAGACAAATCTTTACTTCTTCATTTCACTCTTTAGTGATAGCTTCACTCGTACTCTTCGAATAATCGAATTGTTTTATCCATATTACTCAATGATGATAAAACTCTACTTGTCAACTCATATTCGTCATGAAAACATTTTTATTGTTAGCCATGACCACCTCACTCAAATTTCGGGACGAAATTTCTTTAACGGCTAGGTACTGTGATGACCCGGGAATTTCCGACCAAATTTAAACTTAATCTTTATATGATTTAATGTTTCCGACACGATAAGCAAATTCTGTAATATTGATGTTTCAAAAACTTTGAACTGTGTTCATGTATTCATTTACCCTTCGACTGCTCTTGACGATTCACGAACAATTAATTGTAAATAGATATGTGTGTATGTATATATAAATTTTAATTTTTAAATATAATTTGAAGTATTATATGTTGTTATTAAAAATTAATAAAATAAAAAAAATAGGATATTATAATAATTGTTATTTAAAATATATCTCTATATATAAATAAAGTATACTAAAAATAAATATTAAATGATTGTAATACTCGTTTGATGTTCTGAATGATATTAAACAAGTTAAATTCAAACTTATATGATTTTAAAATAAACGGTGATCCGAAAATGAATTCTATAAATTTTTGGCTTACTAAAAATGTATTTAGGAACTATTTGTTGAATTTCAAAACTTTTTATATTTTACTTGGGGTTGGGAGTGAATAATTAAGGTATTTTTTATTTAATAGTTAATGATCGAATTTTATACCATAATGACCAAAATAAATAAATATAGCTAATTTAAAAATATGGAATTTTTCTGAACACTTTTATCCGCCACTGAATTAACAACGGGGTATGATTTAGCAGTCCGCGTTATAGTGTCGGTAGAGTAATTATTAGAGGCTGCTTAAATGTTGTTTCACTTCATTTTCACTAACAGTACTAGCAATATATTATATGCACATTCAATTGATTAGTGGTACATGTGGGGTAATAAAAAAAATAAAAAAAATAAAAAAGATCTATAAATATATGCTTCTGTATAAACGGGTTGTAGACACCCATTTGATCACCCATTCTTCTATATATTTATATATACCCACTCACATATGTAACCACCACACCAAAACGATATCACAATCATTTTTGGTTTTTCTGATTCGTTTAACAACCGAGAACTATCATCTTCTTCACCATTACTATATTGTTTTCTGCTACTCGATATCCTACTGATTATCCCTGCTGCTGTTTTTTCTATTCGAGCAAGATTTCAATCGAAACACACCTCTAATTGTTATTCTTGGGTTCTTCGTGAAACCATACCCAAAACAACCCAAACTACTTTCGCTTGAAAAACACCATGGTGAACTCACCTTGGTTCACCACCCACATCGATAAATCATTATTTTTTTTTTTTACAATCACGACCACCAACCAACCACCGTGAACCACCTTTCACCTCCACCCAAATAACCACACATCACCACCATCTAAACCGCTACTGGGTGTATATTTTCTGTTTCCATTCAGTCCGACAACTATCACCACTTTAGACTATTGTAAACAGCTACAAACCACCACTCGTTCGTGTTAATTAACTACTACTTCCACTCGCCTTTTTGCTGCTACTATTTCAATTCATTAATCATTGAAACCATCACCATAACCACTACAACAACCATTAACCATCGACCCTTCTATGCTACTATTCTCCTCCTATTTCTGGTTACGTACAAGGACCAAAACAACCACTGTGTTCAAATCACCACCATCAAACCAAGACCCAACCACCATTAAAAAGCTACCATAGCTTTTGTTTTTCTGTTTGTTTCGATCACAAAACACCAAATCAAACCACTTGCATATTACTCGAGTTTTGTTGCTATTCAACTCGTCACCTTCGAACACACCATCGTTTTATGTTTTCTATTACAAGATCGAAACCCATCAAATCTTACTCCAACTACTACGTTATTTTCTGTTTTGGTTAGTTTCAAACCCCACAAAAACCACCATTTTACTTGCTACTGTTTTAGAACGAAATGAGGTTGAAGAAGACAATGATGAACAGTGAATGTGGTGATGATAAAGATGATATAATGCTCGATAATGTTGAAAGTGTGTGATGCTGATAATGGATACATGATAATGATACGATAATAATAATAAAGATACGATGATGATAGTAGATGAAACACTATGGTGATGAAATATGAAAGACGATGATGATCGATGATGATGATGATTATGTTATACGAATGATGATGAAGAATCTGTGACGTACATGATGATGATGTGGAAGATGAATAACGATGGTGATTTACATCGAGGATGAAGGATAATGACGGCTGCAATTTGATTTTTTTTTTATTATATAAACAAAACCGATCGGTCATTTAAATCTGTATTAAGAATGGGCTCATTAAATCGTTAGTTGAGCTTCAACGGGTCGAATTATTTAGTGGGCCGTATATGTAGTATGATGTTGGGCCGAGACTAGAGTTTGCTGTTGGGCTACCCTGCTCTGTTGGGCCGAAGTCCTTTATTTTTTTGATGGGCCGAATCGACGTAGTAATGGGATATTTAGTTTTCCAGCGAGGTTTAGATCAGAAAAACAATAGCAGAGGGGTGGTTTGGGCGGTTGTTAGGGAAGCAAGAGGTTACGGGTTCGAGTCCCGTTCAAGGCATTCTTTTTAGAAAAAGTTATCAAAGGGGTATACACTCTTATTTTTTAATCCTATTATTATTATTATTATTATTATTATTATTATTATTATTATTATTATTATTATTATTATTATTATTATTATTATTATTATTATTATTATTATTGTTGTTGTTGTTGTTATTATTATTATTCTAATTATTATTAATATTATGACTATTAATAGAATAAGTATTATTATTATTATAATTATGATTATGAATATATTGATATTATATATTCATTAATATTATTATTATTATTGTTAGCTAAATCAAAAACCAATAAATGTAGTTTTATTAAAATCTTATAATTATTAGTATTAACAATATAGGTATTACTATTATCAATATGAGTACGATTATTATTATTATTATTATCATAAGGATGATACAAAAATTATTATTATTTTCGTTAATATTAGTACTTGTAACATTTTATAATTTTTAGTATTATCATTATCATTAACATAGGTATTATTATTAGTATTGTCATTATTATTGATAAAGTTAATATTAATACTAGTAAATCATTACCATCAAGAAACTATCATTTTTAAAAGATAAATATTTTGTATGTAAATTATACTTATTCCATATGCTACAACTATATTAATATTTCATATAACTATATATCAGACATATTAGTGTTATTTAAATAAATACCTACATATAACAAACTTTCGATTTTTAAATATAAATATATTAATATAACTAAATGAATAAATATTAATTATTTTAAACGTATATATATACAAAGTAAATATATATAACATATAATTTAAGAAATAATATGTAAAAACAAAGTATATGTTTTAAAATGGAATTTAGTAAACCCCATATAACTACAAATATATAAATAATATATAAATAAAATTATGTAATTTCCATTATACGTTTTAATAGAAATATATAATTAATATAGGTTCGTGAATCCGAGGCCAACCTTTTACTTGTTCAGTGTCGTCATATGTATTTTTACTACAAAATATAGTATGGTGAGTTTCATTACTCCCTTTTTAAATGCTTTTGCAATATATATTTTTGGGACTGAGAATACATGCGCTGCTTTTATAAATGTTTTACGAAATAGACACAAGTAATCGAAACTACATTATATGGTTGAATGATCGAAGCCGAATATGCCCCTTTTTACTTGGTAACCTAAGAATTAGTAAACCGGTCTACTAATTGACGCGAATCCTAAAGATAGATCTATTGGGCCTAACGAACCACATCCGTTGTAGCGGATGCTTTAGTACTTCGATGTTGTTTTATCATGTCCGAAGAATTTCCCGAAATGATAGGGGATATTCTTATATGCATCTTGTTAATGTCGGTTACCAGGTGTTCACCATATGAATGATTATTTTTGTCTCTATGCATGGGACGTATATTTATGAGAAATGAAAATCTTGTGGTCTATTAAAATGTTGAAAATGAATGTTTATGATAAACTAAACTCACCAACCTTTTGGTTGACACTTTAAAGCATGTTTATTTTCAGGTATGAAAGAAATCTTCCGCTGTGCATTTGCTCATTTTAGAGATATTACTTGGAGTCATTCATGGCATATTTTGAAAGACGTTGCATTCGAGTCATTGAAATTCATCAAGATTATTATTAAGTCAATTATAGTTGGGTGTATTATGAAATGGTACGCATGCCTTCAACTTTCGTTGTAAAGAAAGTTTGTCTTTTAGAAACGAATGCAATGTTTGTAAAATGTATCACATAGAGGTCAAGTACCTCGCGATGTAACCAAATGTAATGTATTCGTCCAGATGAATTAGGACGGGGCATTAGAGGGATTGGACAGTTGGATTCTAATAGCGCTTGACATTTGTCCTTATTTCAAATGTGGTGTAAGGGCATGACTTCACACCTATTGTGAACCTATTCAAAAATATTTTCAACTATGAGTGGCTCGATCACGGTTGATATTTGTTTAAGGATAATCAAGATTTTACCGCAGGGCCATTCATAATACCAAGTTTGAGTGTTTGACCAAAAGTCAAACACTTAAAATTCATACTTTCAAACAAATAAAAGAAATTGCAGCCGATTGAATTCATGATATCTTATCAAACATCAAACTGAATACATATTTTGAACTCTAATTGTTTTCAATATCTTCAAAATCTACAAAACCCATTTGTTCAAAACCCATTTGTAAACCAAGTAAACTAAATCCAAACAAATTAGCGAATCAACAATTAGGAACACGAGTATAAATAAAAAATCATTACCTGTTAAATCTCTTAAGTACCATCATCATCTTTCAATATTACTAACACTGGCCAAAAAATCAGCAAGTGTTTGAGTCTAGCCATAAACAAATTCAATTAAAGGAACTTCGATAATGTTGCTGTCAGATCAAGATCTGGAACTCGGATCGATTTGGAACACCGGCGACTCAATTTCCGACGCTGCTACTTCAAGATCTTTCACACGCTGCTACTTAAATTAATTCTTCTATAGTAAATTAATTCATCGATTTTGGGCTGTGAAAAGTATCAGTGAATTTGGGTTTTTTGTTTGCGTGGTAGAGTTTATGTATTTATATGTTTATGTAGTGTTGAGTGCAGGGGTGAAAGTGTGGGGGGCAGGGGGGCCGCCCTGTGGATGTTTTTTTTTTTTTTTCAGTGTAATAATTTTGGATTTTTCGACTTTGTCCCCTTGAATTTTTTTTTTTCCTCAAAGCTTACATATTTTGCCTCAAAACCTTCAAATTATGCTCCAAATTCTCCAATTTTTGTCCCAAATTCTTCAAATTTTGGCCTAAAATCTTCAACTTTTGCCCCTAAATCTTCAAATTATGTCCAAAAAAAATGCTACGATTTAAAAAAAAAATTGCCCCGGAGAAAAAAAATTCCTAGTTTCGCCTCTGATTATGTGTTGTGTTTGAGAAAGATGTACATGTGAGAAAGATGTACATGTGTTGTGTTCGTGAAACACGAATAGGTGAGAGATAATTTTGAGATTTTTGTTTAAGGAGGTGATGCTCACACAAAGTGTTGCAAAAGTTGGCCCACTTAGCTGACGCGTCGTTTTTTAGGCATAATCGATGCGTCGTTGCTAAAAAATTGGTCAAAGGTAAAAAGTCGGTCAAAGTTCGAAAAAAGTCGGTCAAATTTGGAAAAAGTCGGTCAAAGTCAGTCAAAGTTGGTCAATTTTTTATTTTATTTTTGTAATATTGTTAATAATTGTTAATTGTTCATGTTTATTGTAAGTATAGTTTATATTTTAACATTTGATCTATATAATACTATATATAAATATATATGTAGTAAAATTATTTTAAAAAGTCAACGTTAGTCAATGCCCGTTGCGTCCCCGTTGCGTCACTATTGCGTCCGACACATCGTTTTTTAGGCATGGCCGATGCGTCTTCGACTTGCGTCTTTTACAACCTTGCTCACATATCAGTTTTTGATCCATATACACCTAATTTACTAATATGTCCTTACTTACAATAATAGTGGTTCAACTTCCTAGATAAATTTAAGGATATAATTGTAAATTTTATGAAAAAAGTGTGTATAGATCAAAAACTAGTGTGTGAGTATCACCTCCATTTTATTTTAGGTTTGAAGATACTCCGTAAATAAGATAATATCAGGTAAAAGGACGAGAATGAGAGGACAAAATGACAATTTTGCCTTCACATGTTTGGCACGTGTTTGGAATTCACGGATAAATTTAACGTATGTTATATGGTTGGACTAGCCATGAGCAAATATGCAAACTTCTGGACAATCCAGTTGCAAAAATTAAGTTTGGATTGTTCGTTCGTTTTTGAGCAAACTACAAGGACTAATCATGTAATTTTGTCTAAAAAAATAAGGCAAAGTAAACATCGAGAAAATAACATGAGAAAATGAGCAATTAAAACTCACCTTGCTCTAAACCTTAAAATACAAGTCCAAGCTTAAAGGATATAATCAAACTATAACTATACGGATGTTGGTATTGTTAAAAAAGATGAGGTAGGGTACAAAGGTAAAGGTGTAAGAAATGAATTATAAGAAGAAAAGAAAAGAAAATGAAGATTTTATTCTTAGATGGCACATGGCTTAATTTTAACGACGAATTCAAAGATCGAAAAATGGAGGGACGACTCATGCAAAAAAATTGAACTATGAGGACCAGAAGTGATAAATAAAACCCAGTAACTCGAAATGCAATTTCATATAAAATGTTGGTATCTATTTCCAGCTAGCGTCTGTACGTATCAGTATAGTACTATAACTATTCATCATGATGAAGTGAATTGTCGATTGATGTTTACCCTCAGGATGAATTCCTGCAGACCCGACTCACGACCTGAATATCGTGGGGTAGTTTTATCAAACTTTCGGCACCAAACTATAAGTTGGTCCGCTTAGCGTTCTTTGGCTGAGCGGTTTAGTTCTAGAGTGAGAAAGTACTATGTGAGAGAGAAAGTGTGTTCTCTACCACAAGTTCATTAGTCGTAAAGTGATGGCCCAGGTGACCTATTTATAGGCATAAATGCTCCGTGATATTCGGAGACACGTGTCATGCTGCTACTGATTGATTTATGCGAGATTTACATAATCGACTTTATGTTAGGTAGTGACGTGGCATGTGTGTTGCTCACGTGCTCTTTTAAGGGCTTAAGCATAGAAAGCTGCCTTCAGGGCTTACGCAAAACGTTTGGCGGCTTGATATGTAATTTATTTTTTGTTCTTGATGAAACACGTTAAACGGATGATCATTAAAAAAAACGCTTTTAACACTGTTTTTATGTGTTCCAAACGTTTCTTCCATATAAAAATGATGTTTTTATGTGTGTAAATCATAGGATACACCATTAAGTCCCCTTAGTTTGATGTATTTATTTTGTAAAGATAAAGACATTAAACTATAATAAAGTTCTAAAATGCCTTTTTACCTTGGGAAGACATACCTGCCATCGTCGCTTTTTACTGACTTAATTTGACACATAATGATAACTTTTGGCGGTTTACTAGACTGTGTAAAACGATTCCTTTTTAAAAAAAATTATTTGAATTTCAATTTGTATTTTATGAAACCTCTTTTGTTGATCTTCCCTTACACGTGTCTTCATCTAAATCGTTGGTACATGTTCACCTACCCTATAAGTATGACAACATTTGTTCTTCATAATCTTTCTACAACTTCTTCAGTTTCTTAATTTTATTCGCTTGATTATATTTCATCGAGAATTCTGCGCAGCTTAGTAGGGTTTTATCGTGACCGTCTAAGGTTAGTGTTCTTTCCGCTTTTCTTTTATAAACTTCCTACTATGTTTGAATTGTCGAGTGCTTCCGGTAAAAAGGATTTGAAAGATGTTAACACGATTATCAGTTAGATGACTCAAGGTGAATTTTATGCTTTACAAATAGCGTTTAAAAATCTTCGCCGATTTAAGCTGATAGTTCCGTCGCCATCGGAGAGAGCGAACAATCCTCCAAAAAAGAAAATTACGCTATATTCTTTGCAGATGACATCTGGTAATCTTGGAATTCCTATTTCCTCTTTTCTTTTAGATGTTCTTCATTATTACAATGATGGTCTTAGCCAAATACACCCTCCTGGTTTACAAAAAATAATTCTGTTTGAAATGTACTGTAATTGTCATAATCGTGCTCCAGAACTAAAAAAAATTTCATGCCATTTTTCGTATTCCTTGTTTCTGGATGTACTAGTATACTTTTGACCGTAAAAAGGGAAAATATTTTGTTGGGGATAAAGAATCTTCTTTGAAAAATTGGAAAGAGCATCTCTTTTTTTTTGATGAGAATATCATCGAATCGAAATGGGCTCCTGTTCGTAGGTGGTTGACGGTTGACGTTTGTTGAGTTCCCAAAATAATTAAGGATTTAATTATGACAAAACTGTAATTTATTTGCACTAAAGTGTTATGTGCAGTCAGCACAAGTTTGTTTATGTATAAACAGCAGATATTGCTGTGTCGAGTGTTTAGTTTGCTGCTCAGTCTACCAGCACAAGGTAGACAGTGTTCTTCAATCAGCACAGGATGTGTACACAGCAAATCAAGAACATGAAGTGGCTCAGCAATGAAGAACCAGCACAGCTGGGATGCAGCTCACTACACAAGACAGCTATGCTCCATTATAAGCATAGTAGTTTTCCGAGTGGTCTACATCAATGGTACTATTCAACAGAAGTCAAAGACAAAGTTGAACAGAAAAGGACACGCGTCGGCGGCTGACAAATGACCTTACAAGACCACGTGGGAATGCAGAAGTTTAACGTATGCGCAGACATGGGTTATACTTTGTCATCACCTAGGGAACACAATATTCTATTTGTTTAATCAAATAGTGGTGCCAAACCGAATTGGGGTGTTCCTGCAAATAGCTACCAAAGAGGAAAGAAGAGAGCATGCTCTCTGATATAGTTGTCTCCAGAAGTACAGATATCCTATGTACCAGTGGACAATAGAACCATTACACGGTTAATAGGACTACTATAAATTGTTGTATCCACTATTGTAACAACTAGTGGTGTGGGTTTATTTTTATAGAGTCAAAACATGTAATAGCTGTTAGTTTACCTCTTAGCTATAATCTAGGTAATCTGTATCAACCAACTATCATTCCGCCAAGGATAGTTGTGATTCTTTGTGATTCAATCAATAAAGAATAACTGTTGAAAATTACCTGTGACTCTATTTATTTGCTTGCTTGAATACTAATCGGTTTAACTGTTAAGTTATTTGAAAAGAAATTGTATTCAACCCCCCTCTACAATACTCCTGTTGTTCTCAAGGGACCAACAACTGGTATCAGAGCTTCAGTCTTGATAATTAATATCTTGGATCTGAATTCTCTCATGGTTGCATATTCTAATACAGCTTACCTTGAAAATGGCTCATCCAATAGGCCACCCAAATTTGATGAAGATGAGTATGAAACTTGGAAGGCAAGATTCATGCTTCACCTTGAGTCTATTGACCCACTCATGCCTGGTATCGCCAAAGATGGTCCATTTATGCCTACTGAGACTATTGGTAGTGCACCAGCTACAGCTGACACTCCTGTTGTTCCTGGCAGAGAAGTTATTCTCACTCCTTCTAGATGGGATGCTGAGGATAAACGTCGTGTTGGACTTGACCCTAAGATCAGAACCTTATTAGCTATAACTTTGCCTAACCCACTGTTCAAACTGATTAAGGGAAAAGAAAATGCCAAGCTTATGTTGGACTATCTAGATGTTACCTATGAGGGTATGGGAGAAGTTAGGCAGAACAGAATGATTGCTTTAAAACGTGAATATGAAATGTTCTTTGCCTACAAGAATGAAACCCTTAAGCAAACCTTCATTAGGTTTAACTCCTTGATTGCTGACCTGATCACTTTGAATGTCACCTATACTGAGTTTGAACAAGTTAACAAATTCATAGATTCACTGCCTACTAAATGGAAATCTGTTACTGACCCCTTAAGAACCACTCAGACCCTAAAGAACTTTAACATGTGTTCTCTCTACAGTTCACTTTGGAACCATGAGAAGGCATAGGCTAAATTTGAACTTAACTTGAAAGAAAACTTTAGGTCTGCCCCCACCACTTCAAAATCTTCTAAGACAGATGATACTGCTCTTATTGCTGCTGCTAAAAAGAAAGCTCAAAAGGCTTTACTGGTTCAAAAGTTGCTGGCAGAAGAAGAGTTAGCTGGGAGTGATGTGGATAGTGGTACTGGGTCTGAAGAAAGCAGTGATGATGAAAGTGATGCAGAAGGGTTTGCTGAAGGTATGGCTTTGCTGGCTAGGCAGTTCAAAAGGTTCAATCATAATAGAACCAGCAAGTCATACAAAGGGAGTAAGAAACCGAGTGCTAGGTATAGCAACAAGTCAGTCAAGGGTCCTAAATCTGAGTGTTTTAATTGTGGGAAGGTTGGACATTTTGCTGCTGAATGCATGTCCAGGAAACCTTCAACTTCACATGCTAACTCTTTCTCAAAAGCTGACAAGTACAAAAACAAGTACAAAGCTATGAAAGCTCAGATGAAGGAAAGTGCTAAGACTGATAAGAAGGGTAAAAAGCCAGAAAAGGTTCTAGTTGCTGAGCATCATGATTGGGATGAAACCAGCTCGTCGTCTTCCTCTGATAGTGATACTGATGATGATGGTGCTGGTTATGCTCCAGAAAAGAAGCTGTGTTTAATGGCCAAGGAGGTCAAGGAGTCTGATGAGGATGATAGTGGTAGCAAGTTTTTGACTGATATGAGGGAAGCTGATCAGAAAAGAGATTCTCCTCAATGGAAAACTGAATTGATATATAAGGTTGATAATTTTCGAACTTATACTGATGATGAAAAAGCCGAAATATTTGACTACCTAAGAGTTGACTTATGTAGAGGCAGCAAACGTGAAGAAGTTTTGAAAACAGACAACAAATCTTTAAATGAGAAACTTAAATGCAAAAATGATGAAATTAATATCTTGAAAGATGATATTTCAAAACTCGAAAAACAAAATTTTGCTTTAAGATCTCTTCACGTTGAGGCAGCAGAAGTCAAGAACCAGCTGGATAATCTTAAAAATATTGTCGCTTCATGGTGTACATCTGCTCAACGCACTGCAAAGTGTGTTAACGAGCAGGTGCCTGCCCAAGTTGAAGCTTTCTTTGCTGGTGACTATGCTGCTGCTGCTGCTATTGCAGAGGTTACTTTCATGGACCCAATTCTTGAAACAGATCCTGAAGATACCTTGCCAAATACTTTTGCCAAGATAGTTAAAGGTAAAAAGGTCTTGACAAATAAATTTATTAGATCTGTTACTGTGTCCCCACCACCTGCCATGAAAGAGATTTTGGAGGATGAGGTTAGAGCAAGAGAAGCCAGTACCTCAATTGATGAGACTACTGACCCCTCAAGCATCTACTACATGACTCCAAAAGAAAGACGTATCAAAAGGGAAATCACTGAAGATAATCTTAGAAAAATTAAACCTACTGATTCCTCTTCATGTTCGAGTTTCAATTGTGCTGAGCCAGCTGATGACAAACTTACTGGTCAACCAGTAGCTGCAGACAAGCCAGTCAAACGTAATACTGGCAAGTCCAAGGCAGCAGGAAAAACTTCTTCTAGTTCATCAGCTTCAGTAGACAAGCCAGTAACTTCCCACGCTGGCTCGTCAAATGATAAAGGCAAAGCAATACGTCATGACTATGGTACTGGTTCCAAGAAGAAAGCTGCCCTTAAGGAAAAATCAAAAGTGGACTCGAATGAAGAGCTGTCTATCACTGAGATTATGACAGTCAAGCTTGACCAGCTAATTGAGGCAGTAACCAAACATCGCCCCGATCCCCTTTACAATGTGTATGACCCATCACCGATACCAAATGTGAGAAAATGCTACAAATGTGGCAGCAAGTTTCACTTAGCCAACCGGAGTCCTTTTACCCCAACCCCGTCTGCTGCTGCTTCTTCAAGCAAACCAGCAGACAGGAAGAGATCATCAAAGACAACCCTTCCAGAACCCATCCTTGGATGGGTTCCCAAAAAGAACTAATCTCTTAGCTACTGTGCAGGGCATTCAAAATAAGCAAATCTGGTATCTCGATAGTGGATGTTCGAGACATATGACCGGATGTAAGTCCCTGCTGATGGACTATCAAGAAAAAGATGGTCCAGTTGTTTCATATGGAGATAATTCGTTGGGTTACACAAAGGTTTTTGGTACTTTGACTAATGGGAATGTTACATTCTCAAATGTTGCATATGTAGTTGGGCTTAAACATAATTTACTCACCATAAGCCAACTAACAAGCAAGAACAAGATAGTCCAATTCAGAAGGAAAATTGGCACTATTTTTGATAAGACAGGGAAGCCACTGCTGACTGCAAAACGTCATGAAAACATGTATCAAATTGACATGAACACAGCAGTCACAACAACTGATACTTGTTTCTATTCGAAGGCAGCAGACAACCTGAAATGGTTATGGCACAAGAGACTCTCACATCTCAACTTCAAAGATATTCACAAATTATCCAGCAGAAGTTTGGTGTCTGGGCTACCCACCATGTCTTATGTAAAGGACAGACTGTGTCCTGGTTGTGAAAAGGAAAAACATCACCATGCCTCATTCAAATCAAAGCAAATCTCATCTGTTGAGAAACCATTTCATTTACTTCATATGGATCTTTTTGGTCCTGTTAATGTGGCCAGCTGTAGTGGGAAGAAGTATACACTGGTTATTGTTGATGAATATTCCAGATACACCTGGGTATTCTTTCTGAAGCAAAAGAGTGAAGCTGCTGATGAAATTATCAATTTTATCAAAAGAATGGAGCTTTTAAATGGACAACTGGTGAAACAGCTAAGAAGTGATCATGGTACAGAATTCAGAAATGCTACATTAGAAGAATTTTGTGCTGATAAAGGTATTTCACAGAACTTTTCTGTTGTGAGAACACCTCAACAAAATGGTGTTACATAAAGAAGAAACAGAACTCTCATTGAAGCAGCAAGATCTATGTTAGCTGAGTCTGGGCTGAAAAATTCATATTGGGAAGAAGCTGTGAACACTGCATGCTTTACCCAGAATAGATCTCTAATTATGAAAAGACATCAAAAAACTGCTTATGAAGTTCTCAAAGGTAGAAAACCCTCAATCTCATTTCTTCATGTATTTGGCACTCCCTATTTCATTCTAAACAATAGGGATCAGTTGGGCAAGTTTGATGCTAAGGCTGATGAAGGTATATTCTTGGGATATTCCAACATGTCAAAGGCATATACGGTTTTCAATAAAAGAAGGGGTTGTTTTGAAGAATCAATTAATGTTACATTTGATGAAACTGCCCCAGCCTCATCTTCCAGTTAAGAATATGAAGAGTTATTGTTTGAAGAGCCTACTCAGCAAGCTCTTTACGATGAAGAGGAACCAGCTGCAAATCCCTCGCCAATCCATGTTACTGGGTTCTTTGTTGATGAGATAAAACATTCTGTTCCATCTGTGTGTAAACCAAGTGGACCTACTGGCTCTACTGAAGTCCTACAACTTGAGCATAGGTCTACTGGTTCTGAAGGATCACAAGCTGGTACTGGTTTCATTAATACTGAACAGCTGTCTCCAATTGCTGCTCATACCTTTGAACCAGCTGATGATCAAGATGATGTGTGTTCCACGACAAGATCACCTGTTCATAGCACTAGATGGACAAAAGAGCATCCAATTGAGCAAGTCATTGGTAATCTGGCTAGTGGTGTTAAAACAAGAAGGCATGCAACCAGCAATTTCTGTATGCATGTAAATTTTGTGTCTACCATTGAACCTAAATGTCCTGATGAAGCAATCAAAGATCCAAGCTGGGCAGGAGCTATGCAAGAAGAGATCTCCCAGTTTGATAGGAATAAGGTTTGAACATTGGTACCTAAACCTGATGATGAAACTGAGAAAATCATTGGTACCAAGTGGGTTTTCAAGAACAAGATGGATGAAGATGGGATTGTGATCAGAAACAAAGCTAGATTGGTAGCTCAATGGTTCAAACAGGAAGAAGGATTGGATTATGGAGAGACTTATGCTCCAGTGGCTAGGATGGAAGCTATCAGACTGTTCTTGGCGTATGCTGCTAAGATGAACTTTAGGGTATTCCAGATGGACGTTAAATCTGCATTTCTAAATGGGAAGCTGCAAGAAGAAGTTTATGTCAAACAGCCTCCTGGTTTTGTAAGCAGTAAATATCCAGACCATGTCTACAAGCTAGACAAAGCTCTTTATGGCCTCAAACAGGCTCCAAGAGCATGGTATGAGACACTTCATGTGTATCTCACTGGTATAGGTTTTAAAGTTGGAACAATTGACACCACTCTGTTCTCAAAAGAGACAGATGGTGATCTCTTGCTGGTACAGATATATGTGGATGATATTATTTATGGATCTAAAAATGAGAAACATTGTCAAGATTTTTCAAAACTTATGTCAAAGACATATGAAATGAGCTTATAAAGAGACTTGCAATACTTTTTAGGATTGCAAATTAAACAACTTGATAATGGAATTTTTATAAGTCAGGAAAAATATATCAAAGATATGCTAAAGAAATTTGGTCTGACCTGTTTAAAAGATATAGGTACTCCAATGGCAGCAACTATTAAAATAGATGATGATCCCAATGGTGAACCAGTCAATATCACTGAATATAGAGGTATGATTGGATCCCTACTTTATCTCACAGCCAGCAGACCAGATATTATGTTTGCCACATGTCTCTGTGCCAGATATCAAGCTGATCCTAAAGAGTCACACTTGCTAGCAGTCAAAAGGATATTTAGGTATCTGAAAGCTACTGCTAAACGTGGTCTTTGATATCCCAAAGACCAGGATTTTGAGCTAACTGGGTATTCAGATGCTGATTTTGCAGGGTGTAAAATATACAGGAAAAGTACTACTGGTGGTTGCCAGTTACTGGGTGGTAAGCTAGTCAGCTGGACGAGCAAAAAACAAAATACTGTGTTCACATCTACTGCTGAGGCAGAATACGTTTCTGCTGGTAGTTGTACTGCTCAAGTACTGTGGATGCAAAGCCAGCTGAAAGACTATGGTGTTCATGTTACAAAGACTCCAATCTACTGTGACAACATAAGTGCAATAGCTATCACCAACAATCCTGTGATGCATTTAAGAACAAAGCACATTGACGTTCGATATCACTTCATAAGGGATCATGTTCAAAAAGGAGATGTGGAGCTACACTTTATTTTAACAGACCAGCAATTAGCAGATCTATTCACAAAGCCCTTAGATGAGAAACGTTTTAACTATCTCATCTCTGAGCTGGGTATGCTTGAACTTTAAATAAAAGACAATTTTTGTTGGTGTGCTGGCTCTACAACATGTAGGGCAAACCAGTAAGTCATTTTTGTTAACTTACTGCCTACATGTAAAACACTCAGCACAATAAGGTCTTTTATATTTTGGCTACTCAAAATGTTTTTAAGTGAAATAATAAATAGCTCACAAAATTAAATGATTCTTTAAATCTGAAACTCATTTACTCCCAATGATTTAAATTAAATTCATGACATATTAAATGTAACAAAGTATTTTGTATTTAACACAAAACTTATTTTGTGGTTTTTAAATTTTTTTTTGAATTAAAACATGCTGCATTTAATGTTGAATGGGAGGTATGAGTGTTCAAGCCGTATATACGTCAAATCATCAGTCTGTATCCCCTCGAGTGTGCCAGTCTGTCACATCTGCCCACGCGCCTGCTAATGGCAGTTGTCATTTTCTCTCTCCTGCCTTTTTCACCCAATCACAACGGTTAAAAGAGTGTTTTATCTTCCATAATAACCTTCGGTTATTCAGTTTTCAAATTCACACTCTTCTCTCTAAAAATCCCCAAATCTTCAAATCAATTCATACATCCATCTTCTACGAAATCATCAATGGCAGAACAACAACAACATCAATCACCACCTGCTGCAAACCAGCCAGAGGAACAACAACCACAGCAACAACAACTGATAGCACCACAACAACCGGAACAGCAGCCACCACCGGTCATCGAAGAACAAGTGGTGCAGGGCCCTCTGTTCAACCTGCACCCAAGCCTCGTTAGGGCTGCAAATGCACCAGAACACTCTTTCATTCGCCTATCAAGAAGCATTGCTGCTCATGCCCTTTCAATTCCTAAATCCAAAGCTAACTTGGGCTATGATACGCTTATCGATTACATAAGACAATCACCACTGGCTCGAGCTATTACGGCGTACCTTCTCGTCTTTATCCGGCTTGTTTGGCCAGATTCTGGTATACTGCCACCACGGCCACCACTCAACAGAACGTTCCATGTATTCGTGGCATGGTGACTGAAACCCTAGCCTGCTCCATCACTGTTGATGCCATCCGACGTGCTCTCCAATTACCTATTGGTCCATTCGTTAATTCCCCAACCAGTGATGAGTTTAGAAGAGAGGTACTGGAGATTATAGGGTTTGATGGACCAGTGGCTCATACGCCCTTAAGGAAGCAGATGCCACTTCTGTGGAATTATTTCTTTGGCTTGATGACTCATTGCATTAGTCAGAAGTCTACGAGCTTTGATCAGTGCTCCAATTTTGAGCTGAAGATTGGTCATGGGATGCTGTTCAATCGAAATATTGATTATGCTGGTGAAATTTACTTAAGGCTAAGGGAAATGGTGCTTGCACCTAAACGAACACACTTAATCCCCTTTCCAAAGTTTTTGAGCCTTGTTTTTGAAAATGAGCTGGGTGAAGCTTACCAGCAGATTGCCGATGAATCATTCGACCTGCCTCCAAAACAAGGGGGAATGCCAAAAGATGCTCCTGCTGCTCCATATAATGTCCTGACACCAGGCATGCTTGAGTATCTTGCTGCTCGAGGTGGAGTGAACCAACCGGCTGCCTCTGGTTCTGCACCAGCTGAGGGGGAGGGACCTCAGCGAAAGCCAGCTGTAAAAAGGAAGAAGCCAGGTACCTCAACTAGTACAGCCACCGTCTCACATACTGGTAAAGTAGTAGTTGTATTAGAATCTAGTGCTCTCTGATCATAAAGAACAGCTCTAGTCTTATATACTGACTATCCACTTCTAGTATTAGAATCCGTTACTTAACTATTTCTTGGTAACATGCAAATCCAAACGAGCAAAAGCTGGCTCCAGGCTCACCACAGGGGAGATTGCACCAGTCTCAACTACTGCTCCTGCAAAGGATGTGGCTATGGAACCTGGTGCGTTTCTAGACCAAACAGTAGAAAATTCTAACATAATTAAAAATATTTTATCTGCTGACTTGAAAAATGAAAGTGGAGTTAAAGGTATAGCCCTGGCTCCCAAGCTGACTGGTTTTAAAACTAGTGTTAAGAAGAGTAGCAACCCTTACTCTTCTAGCCAGACACTTCCACATTTTTCAAAATTGAACTTAATGCTATATCCTCTGCTGACAGTACAACCAGCAGAGCACATACCTGACCCCCAAAGCAAACTTGAGTTGGGTCCTCATCGTGTTAAACCAGCTCAGGATACTGTACAGCCATTATGTTACTCGAATCATGATAAGATTCTCACTCCTACATCATTACCAGCCAGAACTCTTACACTATCTGGGTCAACATGTGTCGCCAATGAGTCAGCAGAGTCACAGCTGTACTTACAGACACCTTATTCTGTCTCATTCGAAGGGTTGACCAAATCACCAATCTGTCCCCAGAGACCAACACCAGATGCAATTGTTGAGTCAAATTTATTTGGTTCTACAGTTGTTAACATAAAATGTTCTATTGTTTCAGTTCTTAACAGGGTAGATGAACAGGCAGAGGGGGAGCAAGTTAAAGATGATATTATTCCTACTAAGCAGATTGCTACCTCTGCTACTGGTATTGGTGCTACTATTTCTCATACTGATGGTGCTGATGCTAGTACTATTGCTTCTACAGCTGCTGGTGATACTGCTTCCAGTATTGCTGCTTCCACTACTACACCTGAAGTGGAAGATGAAATCATAGTGGATCCTCCTGTTCTTAAAAAGGTAATTGACAATATTGTCAAGGATGTTCTACTTGATGAACCTGTCACTGAACCAAAGGGTGACATTGCGTCTGCTGCTGCTACTGATGCACAAAATGTTATTGTGGATGCTAGTACTTGTGCTACTTTTCCATCTAATGTTATCATGGAAGCTGGTACAAGTGCTACTTTTCCATCAGATTCTGGTTCATAGGGTAATACTGTTCTGGAGGGTCTTGATTTTGTTAATGCTGGCTATGTTGGCTATGTTTCCAAAGAGCCAAAGGTGGATACTGATGCTACTAGTGGTATTTCGAACGTTTCTGATCTTCAATCGAGACAATTTATTACTCTGGATTCCACAGGTAATCTACAGGTGTCTGATTCCACACCGAATACTTTCTTTAAAGGTGCTGCAGATGCTACTCCTTCAACTAGTGCACAGTCACCTACTGCTGCTACTGGTTCTACAGAACCCATTGTGGATGCTGGTACCTCTGCTATTGCCAATACTGATTCTTCTCAGGCTACTGTTTCTGCTGAGAAGAAACCTTATGTATGCCAGGTGCCAGATCCTGATGAAGTTGTCCCTAACTTCATCTATCGGGGAGCGTCTATTACTCCCAGAGTTGCTCTGCTGGTGGATCAGCTAACTATTGATCCTCAAACTGCCATAGTCTCAGCCAGCAAATTGCCTCACGAGGAGCTGACTGAACTATTGTCTCAGCTTGATCGACCAGCTCGAGAAGAAGTTTATGAGAGGCTGGCTACTTTAGAACAGATCAACGAGCAGCCATACTATCATTTTTTTTGGCATGGCTCTAGCTGCTTCTCCATGGCCTGGTACATGGAGGCCTCTCAAGTTCATCAGAGATCCCTCTACTGGTAAATATGTTATGCAGAATATTGCTGATTCACCAGTACCTTCTGATTCATCAGCTTCTTCCTCATCATCTTCTTCTTCTTCTGATGGTGATGCTGATAAAGGTACTGGTAAGGATGAACCAGTCACTCATGATAATGTGACTGGTACCAAAGATAAACCAGTGGATCTCACTGATGATGCTAATCTTGATGCTGACAAGGATACCAGTGGTTCTAAACCTTCGGGTGAAGGTAAAAATGATGGTGATCATGGTGACGAGTCAGATTTTGACCTTCCACCTCCACCACCCCATGGAGGTAATCCTGTGTTACCTGCTTCTGATCACCCCTGTGGCTGACATCTCCATCTTGGCTGTCTATAAGACACTAGCCGAGGTTACACCTGATCTACAATCCACCATTCGCACTGCTATTATTGATAGTGTGACTGAAGCCATACGTAAAGCTGGGCAAGTTACCACTTCCAATATTGAAGCTCAGCTCAAACAAGTATGTGCCTTTGCAGATCTTGCGGTGGCTGCCATTGTCAAACAACATGAAGAGGAGGAGGACTTAAAGAAACAAATCATCTCTCATAATGAGTATACTGAGGACATTGCCCGTCTTCTAGCTGATTTAGATGCTGCTAATCGCAGAATTCTTTTTCTTAATGAAGAAAATACAGTGCTACATGAGAGATTGGATTCACAGGAACAGCAAATGGCTAACATGATTCCTGCTTCTACCTATGCTCAAATGGTTGAAAATATGCATCGACTGGCTATCCTACAAGGTGATGTTAGGGCCATTGTTGAGCAGATGGCTATGGGTGTTGCAAGGAATGAAGTTAGGTCTCCCAACCTCCTTCTTCGACAATTTGGCGTGGATCCTGGTGCCCATCTCACTCTTGAAGTTGCTGACTGGAACAATTTTGCATTCTCTGTTCCAGATTCAGATAGTGACCTTGATGCACAGGTCTCCCCTGTTCACCTTTCTGCCCCTGCTGATGACAAAAAGGGGGAGAAGAAATCTAAAAAGAAACTCAAAAAGAGAAAACAATCAGAGGGAGAGCATGAGCATGAAAAGGCTCCAAAACAACCAAGGAGAGATGGTGGTGATGGTTCTACTGGTCAAGACTCTGGCACTAAGCCCAGCAACGCTCATACTGAAGCTGGTGTACAGGCAGCTGGTGAATCTCAACCCAGTATGTCTGCCACATCAGTGGATGATATTGGTTCTGGCAGTAAGCCTAGTGATGTTTCTGCTTTGGCTGTTGCTGAAGCTTTTGTTGTCTCTCAAACTATTGAAAGAAGAATGAAAAGAAAACTGGAGAGACATCAGAAGAGACAACAAGAATTAAATGATGCCTTCAATGTCAAATGGGATGCCTATGTTACTATTAAACGCCACAAAATTGAGCATAGGAGATGGCTGACCCCGAAAAAGAGGGACATTGATGATGAACTGATTGGAATTGATAAATTCAAAAAGGATGCATGAAAAAGAAATGCCAAATTCATGGTCAAATACAACAAAAAGAGGGCAAAGCTGTATGCTGAGCGAGCAGATAGGATCAAACGGATGACTCCAGAAGAAATGAAAGATTATCTTGCATCTACTGAGTCAGGAGGAGGAGTTAGATCTGACATTTTTATGAAGTGGTTAGATGCTATGTTAGAAACCAACTCATCTTCTCACCCAACATCTTCTGCATAGCCAGCTACACAACATAAGTCAGCAGAAACAATAAATCTTGATGATGATGATATTCAGGGGGAGCATCTTGCTATCGTTCCCTACCTGCCTCCACTAGAGCCAGTATCAACACAAGAACCATCAGCTGAACCCATGCCCATAGATAAACAAAGGGTGAAATCTGCTCCTAGGGACAATCAGCCCCTAAGGAAAGGACCCTTATTTGAGGCAGCTGATGAAGATACTGAGGTGGTTGTATCAGCTGATACTAATCAGTCAGCTGGTACTGAAGACACAGCAAGGAGTGCTGTAAATGAAGACCCAGCCAGAAGTGTGATGCTGGGTGTTACAAGTGTTGAAGACCCAGCCAAGGTGGTTGAGCTGGGTGCTAATCAAGATGATGATACGGTTAATCCTGCTGACTTTACAGTCTGGGGTAGTGGAGATCATTTATTTGTTCAATCACCTATCTCTCCCCAGACCCTCACTTATTTTAACAGAACAAAGGATAATCGTGTCAATCAATTTCCAGTAAGTTCATCTGGCATAGGTGAATCAATCATGTATCCTCCATCTTCCCCAAAACGTCATGGTAAACACAGAACTTGGGAAGATGATTCAGTTACCCGTGGTGAGCCAGATTTATTTAAAATGAATCCAGATGAAAGAGATGCTTACCGGCTGGAGATCACTGTACAGGAATTGCTTGAGCAAAGATAAGCTGCTATCAATGAAAGGATACGCCAAGTTAGATTACTGCATCATCCCCTTGATCAGCCACTCTACATCAGTGCCTTGACTTATGGCATTGAAATTAGTGTATACTTAAACAACAGTGGTCAAAGGCTCTCTACTGATAAGGAGAAAGCTCAATTTCAAGAGGCTCACCAGCTGGGTATGGATCTAAGGGAGTATCGTGCTGCCCTTAGAATTGAAGAGGGTAGAAAGATGATTGAAACAGCAAAATCCCTGAAAGTCACTGCTGAAATGTTCCATTCATATTGATTATAAACGTTCCATATTAATTGATTTCGTTGCGAGGTTTTGACCTCTATATAAGATGTTTTTTAAAGACTGCATTCATTTTTAAAACAACCATAACCTTTATTTTATCAATAAAGGTTTTAAAAACATTACGTAGATTATCAAATAATGATAATCTAAAATATACTGTTTACACACGACCATTACATAATGGTTTACATTAGAAATATATTACGTCGACATATGTTTCTTGAATGCAGTTTTTACACAATATCATACAAACATGGACTCCAAATCTTGTCCTTATTTTAGTATGCAACAGCGGAAGCTCTTAGTATTCACCTGAGAATAAACATACTTTAAATGTCAACAAAAATGTTGGTGAGTTATAGTTTTAACCTATATATATCAAATCGTAACAATAGACCACAAGATTTCATATTTCAATACACATCCCATACATAGAGATAAAAATCATTCATATGGTGAACACCTAGTAACCGACATTAACAAGATGCATATTTAAGAATATCCCCATCATTCCGGGACACCCTTCGGATATGATATAAATTTCGAAGTACTAAAGCATCTGGTACTTTGGATGGGGTTTGTTAGGCCCAGTAGATCTATCTTTAGGATTCGCGTTAATTAGGGTGTCTGTTCCCTAATTCTTAGATTACCAGACTTATTAAAAAGGAGGATATTCAATTTCGATAATTCAACCATATAATGTAGTTTCACATACTTGTGTCTATTTTGTAAATCATTTATAAAACCTGCATGTATTCTCATCCCAAAAATATTAGATTTTAAAAGTAGGACTATAACTCACTTTCACAGATATTTCCTTCCTCGGAAATAAGACTTGGCCACGGATCGATTCACGAACCTATACAAATATGTACATATATATTAAAGTATGATCAAAATATAATTACAACCATTTTTATTATGTTTTAAAGATTTGAGTGTATTAAGTCAGCTGTCCTCGTTAGTAACCTACAACTAGTTGTCCACAGTTAGATGTACAGAAATAAATCGATATATATTATCTTGAATCAATCCACGACCCAGTGTATAAACGTCTCAGGCTAGATCACAATTCAAAGTATATATATTTTTGGAATCAACCTCAACCCTGTATAGCTAACTCCAACATTACTGCATATAGAGTGTCTATGGTTGTTCCAAATAATATATATACATGGGTCGATATGATATGTCAAAACATTTGCATACGTGGCTATGGTATCTCAAGATTACATAATATATTAGAATACATGTATAATACAATATAATTTAGCTAGGATATGATTTGTATAGATTTGTTAAACATTTCCCGTAGCTAAAAAGATCAAAAATATCTAATCTTGTTTTACCCATAACTTCTTCATTTTAAATCCGTTTTGAGTGAATCAAATTGATATGGTTTCATATTGAACTCTAATTTAAGAATCCAAACATAAAAAGTATAGGTTTATAGTTAGAAATTTAAGTTACATGTCAATTACTAATGAGGTAGTCATTTCCATCGAAAGAATGACATCTTGATGACCATTTTGAAAAACATACTTTCACTTTGAGTTTAACCAAGATTTTTGGATATAGTTTCATGTTCATATGAAAAATCATTTTCCCAGAAGAACAACTTTTAAATCAAAGTTTATCATAGTTTTTAATTATCCAAACCAAAACAGCCCCTGGTTTCACTACGACGGCGTATATCCGATTTTATGGTGTTCATCGTGTTTCCAGGTTTTAAATCATTAAGTTAGCATATCATATATATATAGAATATGTGTTTAGTTGATTTTAAAAGTCAAGTTAGAAGGATTAACTTTTGTTTGCGAAAAAGTTTAGAATTAACTAAACTATGTTCTAGTGATTACAAGTTTAAACCTTCGAATAAGATAGCTTTATATGTATGAATCAAATGATGTTATGAACATCATTAATACCTCAAGTTTTCTGGATAAAACTACTGGAAATGAGAAAAATGGATCTAGCTTCAAAGGATCCTTGGATGACTTGAAAGTTCTTGAAGCAGAATCATAACACGAAAACAGTTCAAGTAAGATTTTCACTCGAAATAAGATTGTTATAGTTGTAGAAATTGAATCAAAGTTTGAATATGAATATTACCTTGAATTAGAAAGATAACCTACTGTAAATAACAAAGGTTCCTTGATCTTAGATGATTACTTGGAATGGATTAGAAAGCTTGGAAGTAAACTTGCAAATTTGGTAGTATTCTTGATTTTTATGAAACTATACTTATGGAATTTACGAAGAACACTTAGAACTTGAAGATGGAACTTGAGAGAGATCAATTAGATGAAGAAAATTGAAGAATAAAAGTGTTTGTAGGTGTTTTTGGTCGTTGGTATATGGATTAGATATAAAGGATATGTAATTTTGTTTTCATGTAAATAAGTCATGAATGATTACTAATATTTTTGTAATTTTATGAGATATTTCATGCTAGTTGCCAAATGATGGTTCCTACATGTGTTAGGTGACTCACATGGGCTGCTAAGAGCTGATCATTGGAGTGTATATACCAATAGTACATACATCTAAAAGCTGTGTATTGTACGAGTACGAATACAGGTGCATACGAGTAGAATTGTTGATGAAACTGAACGAGGATGTAATTGAAAGCATTTTTGTTAAGTAGAAGTACTTTGATATGTGTCTTGAAGTTTTTCAAAAGTGTAAGAATACATATCAAAACACAACATGTATATACATTCTAATGGAGTCGTTAAGTCTTCGTTAGTCGTTACATGTAAGTGTTGTTTTGAAACCTTTAAGTTAATGATCTCAATTAATGTTGTTAACCCAATGTTTATTAAATCAAATGAGATGTTAAATTATTATATTATCATGATATTATGATGTATGAATATCTCTTAATATTATATATACATTAAAATATCGTTACAACGATAATCGTTACATATAAGTCTCGTTTCGTAATTCTTGAGTTAGTAGTCTTGTTTTTACATATGTAGTTCATTGTTAACACACTTAATGAAATATTTAAATATCATTTTATCATGTTAAATATAGTGTATCAATATCTTAATATGATATATATGTATTTAGTAGACGTTATCATAACGATAATCGTTATATATATCATTTCGAGTTTCTTAACTCAGTAATCTCATTTTTTATGTATATCACACATTGTTAATATATTTAGTGAGATACTTACTCATCATAATCTTATGTCAACCATATATATATGTCCATATATACCACAATATGTAGTTTTTACAATTTTGTAACGTTCGTGAATCGCCGGTCAACTTGGGTGATCAATTGTCTATATGAAACTTATTTCATTTAATCAAGTCTTAACAAGTTTGATTGCTTAACACGTTGGAAACATTTAGTCATGTAAATATCAATCTCAATTAATATATATAAACATGGAAAAGTTCGGGTCACTACAGTACCTACCCGTTAAATAAATTTCGTCCCGAAATTTTAAGCTGTTGAAGGTGTTGACGAATCTTCTGGAAATAGATGCGGGTATTTCTTCTTCATCTGATCTTCACGCTCCCAGGTGAACTCGGGTCCTTTACGAGCATTCCATCGAACCTTAACAATCGGTATCTTGTTTTGCTAAAGTCTCTTAACCTCACGATCCATTATTTCGACGGGTTCTTCAATGAATTGAAGTTTTTCATTGATTTGGATTTCGTCCAACGGAATAGTGAGATCTTCTTTAGCAAAACATTTCTTCAAATTTGAGACGTGGAAAGTGTTATGTACAGCCGCGAGTTGTTGAGGTAGCTCCAGTTGGTAAGCTACTGGTCCGACACGATCTATAATCTTGAATGGTCCAATGTACCTTGGATTTAGTTTCCCCAGTTTACCAAATCGAACAAAGCCTTTCCAAGGTGAACATTAAGCATGACCATTTCTCCAATTTCAAACTCTATATCTTTTCTTTTACTGTCCGCGTAGCTCTTTTGTCGACTCTGGGCGGTTTTCAATCGTTGTTGAATTTGGATGATTTTCTCGGTAGTTTCTTGTATTATCTCCGGACCCGTAATCTGTCTATCCCCCACTTCATTCCAACAAATCGAAGACCTGCACTTTCTACCATAAAGTGCCTCAAACGGCGCCATCTCAATACTAGAATGATAACTGTTTTTGTAGGAAAATTCTGCTAACGGTAGGTGTCGATCCCAACTGTTTTTGAAATCAATAACACATGCTCGTAGCATGTCTTCAAGCATTTGTATCGTCCTTTTGCTCTACCCATCAGTTTGTGGATGATAGGCAGTACTCATATCTAGACGAGTCCCCAATGCTTGTTGTAACGTCTGCCAGAACCTTGAAACAAATCTACCATCCCTATCAGAGATAATAGAGACGGGTATTCCATGTCTGGAGACAACCTCCTTCAAATACAATCGCGCCAACTTCTCCATTTTGTCATCTTCTCTCATTGGCAGGAAGTGTGCTGACTTGGTGAGATGATCAACTGTTACCCAAATAGTATCATAACCACTTGCAGTCCTTGGCAATTTAGTAATGAAATCCATGGTAATGTTTTCCCATTTCCATTTCGGGATTTCAGGTTGTTGTAGTAGACATGATGGTTTCTGATGTTCAGCTTTGACCTTAGAACACGTAAAACATTCTCCTACATATTTAGCAATATCGACTTTCATACCCGGCCACCAAAAGTGTTTCTTGAGATCTTTATACATCTTCCCCGCTCCGGGATGTATTGAATATCTGGTTTTATGTGCTTCTTTAAGTATCATTTCTCTCACATCTCCAAACCTTGGTACCCAAATTCTATCAGCCCTATATCGGGTTCCGTCTTCCCGAATATTAAGATGTTTCTCTGATCCTTTGGGTATCTCATTTTTCAACTTTCCTTCTTTTACAACTCCCTGTTGCACCTCCTTTATTTGAGTAGTAAGGTTAGTACGAATAATTATATTCATAGCTTTTACCCGTATAGGTTCTCTGTCCTTTCTACTCAAAGCGTCGGCTACCACATTCGCCTTCCCCGGGTGGTATCGAATCTCAAAATCATAATCATTCAACAGTTCAATCCACCTGCGTTGTCTCATATTCAGTTGCTTCTGATTAAATATATGTTGGAGACTTTTGTGGTCGGTATATATAATACTTTTGACCCCATATAAATAATGCCTCCAAGTCTTTAATGCAAAAACAACAGCACCCAATTCCAAATCGTGAGTTGTATAATTTTGCTCGTGAATCTTCAATTGTCTAGACGCATAAGCAATCACCTTCGTTCGTTGCATTAATACACAACCGAGACCTTGCTTTGATGCGTCATAATAAATCACAAAATCATCATTCCCTTCAGGCAATGATAATATAGGTGCCGTAATTAGCTTTTTCTTCAATAACTAAAACGCCTTCTCTTGTTCATCCTTCCATTAAAATTTCTTCCCTTTATGCGTTAATGCAGTCAAGGGTTTTACTATTTTGGAGAAATCTTGGATGAATCTTCTGTAGTAACCAGCCAATCCTAAAAATTGACGTATATGCTTCGGAGTTTTTGGGGTTTTCCACTTTTCAACGGTTTCGATCTTTGCCGGGTCCACCTGGATACCTTCTTTGTTCACTATGTGTCCGAGGAATTGAACTTCTTCCAACCAAAATGCACACTTTGAAAACTTAGCGTACAGTTTTTCTTTCCTCAATACTTCTAGCACTTTTCTCAAATGTTCTTCGTGCTCTTGATCATTCTTTGAGTAAATAAGTATGTCATCGATGAAAACAATGACATACTTGTCAAGATATGGCCCACACACTCAGTTCATAAGGTCCATGAACACAGCTGGTGCGTTAGTCAATCCAAACGGCATAACCATAAACTCGTAATGACCATAACGCGTCCTAAAAGTAGTTTTTGGAATATCATCCTCCTTTACTCGCATTTGATGATATCCAGAATGTAAATCGATTTTTGAATAAACCGAGGAGCCTTGTAGTTGATCAAATAAGTCGTCAATTCTCGGCAGTAGATAACGGTTTTTGATGGTAAGTTTATTCAACTCTCTGTAGTCAATACACAACCTAAATGTACCATCCTTCTTCTTGACAAACAAAATAGGAGCTCCCCATGGTGATGTGCTTGGTCGAATGAAACCACATTCTAATAGTTCTTGCAGTTGGCTTTGCAGTTCTTTCATCTCGCTGGGTGCGAGTCTGTAAGGAGCACGAGCTATTGGTGCAGCTCCTGGTACAAGATCTATTTGAAATTCAACAGATCGATGTGGGGGTAGTCCCGGTAATTCTTTCGAAAATACATCGGGAAATTCTTTTACGACGGGAACATCATTGATGCTCTTTTCTTCAGTTTGTACATTCTCGACGTGTGCTAGAACAGCATAGCAACCTTTTCTTATTAGTTTTTGTGCCTTCAAATTACTAATAAGATGTAGCTTCATGTTTCCCTTTTCTCCGTACACCATTAAGGGTTCTCCTTCTTCTCGTACAATGCGAATTGCATTTTTGTAACATACGATCTCTGCTTTCATCTCCTTCAGCCAGTCCATGCCAACTATTACATCAAAACTCCCTAACTCTACTGGTATCAAATCAATCTTAAATATTTCGCTACCCAGTTTAATTTATCGATTCTGGCATATATAATCTGCTGAAATTAATTTACCGTTTGCTAATTCGAGTAAAAATTTACTATCCAACGGCATCAATGGACAACTTAATTTAACACAAAAATCTCTACTCATATAGCTTCTATTCTCACCCGAATCAAATAAAACGTAAGCAGATTTATTGTCAATAAGAAACGTACCCGTAACAAGCTCCGGGTCTTCCTGTGCCTCTGCAGCATTAATATTGAAAACTCTTCCGCGGCCTTGTCCATTTGTGTTCTCCTGGTTCGGGAAATTTCTAATAATGTAGCCCGATTTTCCATATTTATAACAAACTACATTGGCATAACTTGCTCCGAC
Organism: Rutidosis leptorrhynchoides; assembly: GCF_046630445.1. Lineage (NCBI taxonomy): Eukaryota > Viridiplantae > Streptophyta > Magnoliopsida > Asterales > Asteraceae > Rutidosis > Rutidosis leptorrhynchoides. The sequence continues at coordinate 156,494,621 of NC_092336.1, forward strand.
ACTACTTGCTCCGACATTACTCGTTCTGACACCATTTGTTCCTTTCGTTCTGTTAACCCATGGTCCGTAGACCTCACACTTCGCCGCGCTATGACCATTTCTTTTACACTTGTTGCAAAATTTGGTGCAGAACCCTGAGTGATACTTTTCACACCTTTGGCATAGCTGCTTCTGATTGTTGTTGTTGTTGCGGTTGTTATTGTTGTTGGGATGATTGTTGTAGTTGTTGTTGTTGTTGTTATTGTGCCGTTTGTTGTAGTTGCGATTGATGTTGCAATTGTTGGGATAGTTGTTGTTGTTTTGGTGACTCTTATCACCATTTTCCTCCCACTTCTTTTGACTAACTTCACGTTAGCCTCTTCGGCCGCATGTTCTTTAATTCTTCCCTCAATCTAGTTCATTAGTTTGTGAGCCATTCTACATGCCTTTTGTATGGAGGCAGGCTCGTGTGAACTTATATCTTCTTGGATTATCTCCGGTAACCCTTTCACAAACGCGTCGATCTTCTCTTCCTCATCTTCGAACGCTCTCGGACACAATAGGCACAATTCTGTGAATCGTCTTTCGTACGAAGTAATATCGAATCCCCGTGTTCGTAACTCTCTAAGTTCTGACTTGAGCTTATTGACCTCGGTTCTGGGACGGTACTTCTCGTTCATCAAGTGCTTGAATGCTGACCACGGTAGCGCGTAAGCAGCATCTTGTCCCACTTGCTCTAGATAGGTATTCCACCATGTTAACGCAATACCTGTGAAGGTATGCGTAGCGTACTTCACTTTGTCTCCTTCAGCACACTTACTTATGGCAATCACCGATTCAACTTTCTCGGTCCACCGTTTCAATCCGATTGGTCCTTCGGTCCCATCAAATTCTGAAGGTTTACAGGTAGTGAATTCCTTGTAGGAGCATCCTACACGATTTCTTGCACCGTTAGCTGTATTGCTAGATTCAGAGTTATTGTTGGTATGTAGCGCGGCCTGTACTGCGGCTATGTTTGAAGAAAGAAAGGCACGAAATTCCTCTTCGCTCATATTCAAGGTGTGTCGAGTAGTCGGTGCCATTTCCTTTAAAATAGTCAAATGAAACAATTTAATCATACAGAATATTAAGAGTAGTCAATAGTATCTCGTAGCATAATATGAACTCATTTATAAAAGCTTTTTCTTCATATTAGCGTTTTATAAGTTTAAATTCGGGTACTACCTACCCGTTAAGTTCATACTTAGTAGCTAATATACAATTCAACTACTACAATTCCATATGAAAAACTGATTATAATAATATATCACATACAAATATTCTTCAAACTTACAACTTCGCTATATTACATATAACATGAAATATAGTACACTATGATACAGGACAGTTTTGAAGATAAATCTAGTTAATACGCAAGTTGTTCAGCAAAGGAAATAAAGACATGTAATTCATAAGTCCAGAAATAAGTCATGCATTCTGGTTTTACTAAGACGACTTCTCATCATTGGTCTTGTGGAAAATAACCGTTATGACCATTAGCTAGGCAGCATGTTGTAATGTTGTCAAAAGGAAGAGGGTTTCGTAATGTCCAACAGCCCCGTAATATTCTAAAAACCTTGTTTCTCACCCCAACTACTGAATCCGTCACTTGTGGGAAAGTTTTATTTAAAAGCTGCAATCTGATGTTCTTTTTCTCACTTTGGTAAGAAGCGAACATCACTAACCCGTAAGCATAACATGCTTCTTTATGTTGCATTTTAGAAGCTCTTTCTAATTCACGAAATCCTATGTTGGGATATGTTGAGTCAAAATAGGTTCTTAACCCGTAGCGTAAAATTGCATTTGAGTTCTCCGCATTTAACGCTTTAAAGAAAACACGGCATAACTTAAAGACTCCCCAATGTGATATACCCCACCTATCAAAGGAAAGCCTTTTATAAACTAAGGCATTTCTGGAAAGTCTTTCAAATGTTTGACAAGTTAATTTCGCCATAACTAAATGTGCTGATGAATTCTGACCGACTCTAGACAAGATTTCCTCAATCATATCCTCTGGTAGGTCCTCTAAAATATTCGGTTGTCTACCCTTAACGTCCATTTTGTTTTTATACTGTAAAATAGACAAGGATTAGATTCGTAATAACAAACAATACAAACAATTTTTACATAGAACATAAAAGTATAAGTACACTACAATACATTTATTACACAACATGCTCACACCCCTCTAATCTGAATCACTGGTTTCTTCTTCTTCGGACTTAGTTCTTTTTCCTAATCTTCTAGGGATATATGATGTTCCTCTAATACGAGTTGTCTTTTTCCACATTGGTTTAGAAAAACCTGGTGGTTTAGAGGTTCCCGGGTTATTGTCACGATATTGAAAATACGGGTGTTGATGGTACATATAAAGTTCATCGGGGTCGGAATCAGATTTCTCTATTTTGATGCCTTTTCCCTTATTATTTTCTTTTGCCTCATTAAATTGGGTCGGGGTAATTTCTATAACATCATCGGAATCCTCATCAGGATCCGATTCATCGGAAAATTGGTAATTTTCCAATATTTTGCTTCCTTAGCGGAAACACCATTGACCATTATTAACTTTGGTCCATTGGTTGAGGATTTTCTTTTATTTGATCGGTTTTCTGTGGTTCCTACTATTCCCCCCCTCCGGAACCTCTTCTTCTTCCGGTTCCTCTTCTTCTGGTTGCTCTTCTTCCGGTTCCTCTTCTTCCGGTTCCGTTTCCTCTTCTTCCGGTTCTTCGGGAACTTGTGAATCTTGCCAATATATATTCGACTCATCGTTATTATTAGGTGAGTCAATGGGATTTGTGCTAGAGGTAGACATCTATCACACAATATCAAACACGTTAAGAGATTAATATATCACATAATATTTACATGTTAATAATATATAGTTTCCAACAAAAAATGTTAAGCAATCGTTTTTGAAGAAAAACACGGTCGAAGTCCAGACTCACTAATGCATCCTAACAAACTTGGTAAGACACACTAATGCAATTTTCTGGTTCTCTAAGACCAACACTCTGATACCAACTGAAATGTTCCGTTCATATTGATTATAAACGTTCCATATTAATTGATTTGGTTGCGAGGTTTTGACCTCTATATGAGACGTTTTTCAAAGACTGCATTCATTTATAAAACAACCATAACCTTTATTTTATCAATAAAGGTTTTAAAAATATTACGTAGATTATCAAATAATGTTAATCTAAAATATACTGTTTACACACGACCATTACATAATGGTTTACAATAGAAATATATTACATCGACATATGTTTCTTGAATGCAGTTTTTACACAATATCATACAAACATGGACTCCAAATCTTGTCCTTATTTTAGTATGCAACAGCGGAAGCTCTTAGTATTCACCTGAGAATAAACATGCTTTAAACGTCAACAAAAATGTTGGTGAGTTATAGGTTTAACCTATATATATCAAATCGTAACAATAGACCACAAGATTTCATATTTCAATACACATCCCATACATAGAGATAAAAATCATTCATATGTTGAACACCTGGTAACCGACATTAACAAGATGCATATATAAGAATATCCCCATCATTCCGAGACACCCTTCGGATATGATATAAATTTCGAAGTACTAAAGCATCCGGTACTTTGGATGAGGTTTGTTAGGCCCAATAGATCTATCTTTAGAATTCGCGTCAATTAGGGTGTCTGTTCCCTAATTCTTAGATTACCAGACTTAATAAAAAGGGGCATATTCGATTTCGATAATTCAACCATATAATGTAGTTTCACGTACTTGTGTCTATTTTGTAAATTATTTATAAAACCTGCATGTATTCTCATCCCAAAAATATTAAATTTTAAAAGTGGGACTATAACTCACTTTCACAGATATTTCCTTTCTCGGAAATAAGACTTGGCCACGGATCGATTCACGAACCTATTAAAATATGTACATATATATCAAAGTATGATCAAAATATAATTACAACCATTTTTATTATGTTTTAAAGATTTGAGTGTATTAAGTCAGCTGTCCTCGTTAGTAACCTACAACTAATTGTCCACAGTTAGATGTACAGAAATAAATCGATATATATTATCTTGAATCAATCCACGACCCAGTGTATACACGTCTCAGGCTAGATCACAACTCAAAGTATATATATATTTGGAATCAACCTCAACCCTGTATAGCTAACTCCAACATTACTGCATATAGAATGTCTATAGTTGTTCCAAATAATATATATACATGGGTCGATATGATATGTCAAAACATTTGCATACGTGTCTATGGTATCCCAAGATTACATAATATATTAGTATACATGTATAATACAATATAAGTTAGCTAGGATATGATTTGTATAGATTTGTTAAACATTTCCCGTAGCTAAAAAGATCAAAAATATCCAATCTTGTTTTACCCATAACTTCTTCATTTTAAATCCGTTTTGAGTGAATCAAATTGCTATGATTTCATATTGAACTCTAATTTAAGAATCCAAACAAAAAAAGTATAGGTTTATAGTCGGTCAAATTTGGAAAAAGTTGGTCAAAGTCAGTCAAAGTTGGTCAATTTTTTATTTTATTTTTGCAATATTGTTAATAATTGTTAATTGTTCATGTTTATTGTAAGTATAGTTTATATTTTAACATTTGATCTATATAATACTATATATAAATATATATGTAGTAAAATTATTTTAAAAAGTCAACGTTAGTCAATGCCCGTTGCATCCCCGTTGCGTCACTATTGCGTCTGACACATCATTTTTTAGGCATGGCCGATTCGTCTTCGACTCGCGTCTTTTACAACCTTGCTCACACATCAGTTTTTGATCTATATACACCTAATTTACTAATATTTCCTTACTTACAATAATAGTGGTTCAACTTCCTAGATAAATTTAAGGATATAATTGTAAATTTTATGGTAAAAAGTGTGTATAGATCAAAAACTAGTGTGTGAGTATCACCTCCATTTTATTTTAGGTTTGAAGATACTCCGTAAATAAGATAATATCAGGTAAAAGGACAAGAATGAGAGGACAAAATGACAATTTTGCCTTCACATGTTTGGCACGTGTTTGGAATTCACGGATAAATTTAACGTATGTTATATGGTTGGACTAGCCATGAGCAAATATGCAAACTTCTGGACAATCCAGTTGCAAAAATTAAGTTTGGATTGTACGTTCGTTTTTGAGCAAACTACAAGGATATGTAATTTTGTCTAAAAAAGTAAGGCAAAGTAAACATCGAGAAAATAACATGAGAAAATGAGCAATTAAAACTCACCTTGCTCTAAACCTTAAAATACAAGTCCAAGCTTAAAGGATATAATCAAACTATAACTATACGGATGTTGGTATTGTTAAAAAAGATGAGGTAGGGTACAAAGGTAAAGGTGTAAGAAATGAATTATAAGAAGAAAAGAAAAGAAAATGAAGATTTTATTCTTAGATGGCACATGGCTTAATTTTAACGACGAATTCAAAGATCGAAAAATGGAGGGACGACTCATGCAAAAAAATCGAACTATGAGGACTAGAAGTGATAAATAAAACTCAGTAACTCGAAATGCAATTTCATATAAAATGTTGGTATCTATTTCCAGCTAGCGTCTGTACGTATCAGTATAGTACTATAACTATTCAGCATGATAAAGTGAATTGTCGATTGATGTTTACCCTCAGGATGAATTCCTGCAGACCCGACTCACGACCTGAATATCGTGGGGTAGTTTTATCAAACTTTCGGGACCAAACTATAAGTTGGTCCGCTTAGCGTTCTTTGGCTGAGCGGTTCAGTTCTAGAGTGAGAAAGTACTATGTGAGAGAGAAAGTGTGTTCTCTACCACAAGTTCATTAGTCGTAAAGTGATGGCCCAGGTGACCTATTTATAGGCATAAATGTTCCGTGATATTCGGAGACACGTGTCATGCTACTACTGATTGATTTATGCGAGATTTACGTAATCGACTTTATGTTTGGTAGTGACGTGGCATGTGTGTTGCTCACGTGCTCTTTTAAGGGCTTAAGCATAGAAAGCTGCCTTCAGGGCTTACGCAAAACGTTTGGCGGCTTGATATGTAATTTATTTATTGTTCTTGATGAAACACGTTAAACGGATGAACATTAAAAAAAAACGCTTTTAACACTGTTTTTATGTGTTCCAAACGTTTCTTCCATATAAAAATGATGTTTTTATGTGTGTAAATCATAGGATACACCATTAAGTCCCCTTAGTTTGATGTATTTATTTTGTAAAGATAAAGACATTAAACTATAATAAAGTTCTAAAATGCCTTTTTATGTTGGGAAGACATACCTGCCATCGTCGCTTTTTACTGACTTAATTTGACACATAATGATAACTTTTGGCGGTTTATTAGACTGTGTAAAACGATTCCGTTTTAAATAAAATTATTTGAATTTCAATTTGTATTTTATGAAACCTCTTTTGTTGATCTTCCCTTACACGTGTCTTCATCTAAATCGTTGGTACATGTTCACCGACCCTATAAGTATGACAACATTTGTTCTTCATAATCTTTCTACAACTTCTTCAGTTTCATAATTTTATTCGCTTGATTATATTTCATCAAGAATTCTGCGCAGCTTAGTAGGGTTTTATCGTGACCGTATAAGGTTAGTGTTCTTTTCGCTTTTCTTTTATAAACTTCCTACTATGTTTGAATTGTCGAGTGCTTCTGGTAAAAAGGATTTGAAAGATGTTAACACGATTATCAGTTAGATGACTCAAGGTGAATTTTATGCTTTACAAATAGCGTTTAAAAATCTTCGCCGATTTAATCTGATAGTTCCGTCGCCATCGGAGAGAGCGAACAATCCTCCAAAAAAGAAAATTACGCTATATTCTTTGCAGATGACATCTGGTAATCTTGGAATTCCTATTTCCTCTTTTCTTTTAGATGTTCTTCATTATTACAATGATGGTCTTAGCCAAATACACCCTCCTGGTTTACAAAAAATAATTCTGTTTGAAATGTACTGTAATTGTCATAATCGTGCTCCAGAACTAAAAAAAATTTCATGCCATTTTTCGTATTCCTTGTTTCTGGATGTAATAGTATACTTTTGACCGTAAAAAGGGAAAATATTTTGGTGGGGATAAAGAATCTTCTTTGAAAAATTGGAAAGAGCATCTCTTTTTTTTTTGATGAGAATACCATCGAATCGAAATGGGCTCCTGTTCGTAGGTGGTTGACGGTTGACGTTTGTTGAGTCCTCAAAATAATTAAGGATTTAATTATGACAAAACTGTAATTTATTTGCACTAAAGTGTTATGTGCAGTCAGCACAAGTTTGTTTATATATAGACAGTAGATATTGCTGTGTCGAGTGTTTAGTTTGCTGCTCAGTCTACCAGCACAAGGTAGACAGTGTTCTTCAATCAGCACAGGATGTGTAAACAGCAAATCAAGAACATGAAGTGGCTCAGCAATGAAGAACCAGCACAGCTGGAATGCAGCTCACTACACAAGACAGCTATGCTCCATTATAAGCATAGTAGTTTCCCGAGTGGTCTACATCAATGGTACTATTCAACAGAAGTCAAAGACAAAGTTGAACAGAAAAGGACACGCGTCGGCGGCTGACAAGTGACCTTACAAGACCACGTGAGAATGCAGAAGTTTAACGCATGTGCAGACATGGGTTATACTTTGTCATCACCTAGGGAACACAATATTCTATTTGTTTAATCAAATAGTGGTGCCAAACCGAATTGGGGTGTTCCTGCAAATAGCTACCAAAGAGGAAAGAAGAGAGCATGCTCTCTGATATAGTTGTCTCCAGAAGTACAGATATCCTATGTACCAGTGGATAATAGAACCATTACACGGTTAATAGGACTACTATAAATTGTTGTATCAACTATTGTAACAACTAGTGGTGTGGGTTTATTTTTATAGAGTCAAAACATGTAATAGCTGTTAGTTTACCTCTTAGCTATAATCTAGGTAATCTGTATCAACCAACTATCATTCCGCCTAGGATAGTTGTGATTCTTTGTGATTCAATCAATAAAGAATAACTGTTAAAAATTACCTGTGACTCTATTTATTTGCATGCTTGAATACTAATCGGTTTAACTGTTAAGTTATTTGAAAAAAAAATTGTATTCACCCCCCTCTACAATACTCCTGTCGTTATCAAGAGACCAACAACGTTGGTGCAAGCAAGACCAAACGTCTTGGAAAAAAGAGTCGTCGAATAGTGAATTCTTTGAGTACTTTAAGAATTCCTCAAAGAGCTTATTCAAAGGGTATTATTGTCCTTGCTGGTGTTAGTAGTGATTGGCCATTGCTTACCGTTCCTATACTCCATCGTAAAGGCCATGGTAGGATGTTTGTATATTATTATTATATACTATAATTTGGCTAACATTCTTGCTTATACTTGTGTTTCTGCCTTGCGATATTATTGATGTCGTAGCGTGGGGTTACGAAATATACTATATTTTTAATACGGAATGCTACAAAATTTAACAAGTTTTAATTATTTATTTACAAATGGGATATACCTAAACCTTGCTACAACACTATAGGCAGTGTACCTAATCGTAGAGTAGTATAGTTTTTAGTAAGTCCGGTTCGTTCCACAGGGAGCGGGCTTATTGCACACTATATTTTTAAACAACTATATTTGTACAAAATATATATAATTATATATAATAATATATAAAAGGGGGTTTACCGTTTAATGACCGGTTTGTCGATTTATATTTTAAGCGAAGCATATAGTAAATGACGATATTTAAATAACAATATAAAATAAATAACAATAATTAAAATGACAATAAATAAAAGTACGAGGAAAAATGAAATAAAATATATTATGCTTATTTAAACTTCCGTAACCATGATGGTTGACGTTTTGATTTTAATTTATTGTCCTGGGTTAATTGTCCTTTGTCCTGGATGTATTTGAAACCTATCTGGTTTTTGTCCATAATAGTTCATCGGTCATAATTATAAACTGCTTGGCAAATTTAACCTTATACCCGAAGTCAAATATTCCAACTAACTGGGATTCGAACTGTAACAAGGTCTTAATACTTTGCTTAATGAATACACCAGGTTATCGACTGTGTGTAAACCAAGGTTTTAATATTTTGTTAACAATTACACCAATTACCCTTGAATGTAATCCACCCCTGTTTTAATGAGTCCATTGACTATTAATCCATCCCCGTGTCCGGTCAAATGAACAATAATTCGTACTTATAAATATCCCGCCCATCGTGTCCGATTAAGCGTATATGGTTATATATAGATACGTCAAATCATAACCTTTATATTAAATTAACGAGGTATCGTTAATTTAATATAAAGCCCATTAATAGCCCATAGTCTAATTTCCACAAGTGTCGTTCTTTTGTCCAAACCCCAATTATGGTACAAAGCCCAATTACTCCGTCTTTAATATTTAGTCCAACATCATGATTACTTTGGCTCAAATAAGCATAATAATAACTTAAGTACGAGACATTAATTTAAAAAGGAGAACATAGCTTACATTGATTATTTATCGCGTAGTGTTACACGGACAGAGCTCCGACTTTAAAACCCGAAAAATAACATTTACATAACCCAATCTAATCTAATATACCACTAATCTATATATATGTAATATATATATATATATATATATATATATATATATATATATATATATATATATATATATATATATTTGTTTATTATTATTATTATTACACACGGAGTATTATTATTATTTTTTATTATATATTTACATGCAGAACTCGAGAGCTTTTATAGCCAGAACTGAAATTCACTGCTCCGCGAGTCGCGGCCATTTTGGCCTTCCAGCTCCGCAAGTCGCGGAGGTTCCTAAACCAGCCCACAAGTTCAAGATCCAAGGCTGCCGACGGTTTTTATTTAAATATATATAATATATAAATAATTTTTATAATTATTTATATATTATATTATATTTATATACATAGTAGACTCGTAATTTTTTTTCCGTTGCGTCGAGCGTTGAGAGTTGGTTCATGTCCCGGTTCCGGATTTTCGAACGTCCTTGCGTACGCTGAGATATTTTGTACTTTGCGTTTCGTAACTTGTACTCTTGTCATTTTTAGACGTTCCTTATCAATAAATTGAACCTTTTTAATTGTATCTTGTACTTTTGAGCTTTTTGGACCTTTGCGTCTTCAATTCGTTGTTTTCGCCTTTTGTCTTCGCACTTATTTAATATAAACGAATATTACATGAAAATGGAACAATTGCAACTGAAATCTTTACATATCGGAGGGATATTGATACTAAATATATGTTCATTTGGAGCACTATCAAATATCCCCACACTTGAACGTTGCTTGTCCTCAAGCAATACAGTGTTGAAATAAAACACACTAGAATCACTTCTTTATTCTTCACACTTTGTACATAAGTGATTTTGATACGGTGGTATAAACAATGATAGTAGCATTTGTGGTTTACAGTCCCACATGACTATGAAAATTTAGATCCGTTAGGAAATTTGATCTTTATGAAAACATTTGATCTTTTGAAAATTCATGCTAGATTTTACCCTAGACAGGTTTTCCGGAATAACCCTTCACCGGTGTTTGCAAAATATTTTTGTGGGTTGGTGGGTTTCAGATTTGAAAATTTTAGCTCAAAACTTATGGTTTTGTGTCACCCACTTGCTAACGTTGTATTAGGAAAGCAACACGTCCAGTTTACTTGTCCCGTATATTACCTTTCGGTAAACTACCGTCCGGTTGTAAAGGAAAGCGATGAACAAGCAACTGTTAAGGCAATGTCCCGTGACATGCTTTTGATTATGGTCTTTAACGTGTCGGATGCAATACTATCCTTTGTAGGAGCAATAGTAAAGATCACCCTATAGTTTTTCGGTCTTGGCACAAGGTCCTGTCTTCGACCAATATGCAACCACCGTTCTTACGGTTGACACCCGATTTGGTTCAGGTGACCTAATGAATTCTAGGTGAATTCCTAGGATTTTACGTTCAATGAACGCATTGAAAATGGGTTTTCAGAAAACAAATCGGTTTTATTTTTGATCAAAATATTTTCTCGTTCAAGCTCGAGTTTAGATATCATCGAATTCCATGAGTTGTAATTCTCAATCTTTAAAGTCAATCTCAAGGATTGAGTAATATCAGGTTTAAAAGCTGATTTTTAATCTTTGAGGAGATTATCCTTTCTGGGGGTCTGATTCATTAGTCTTATCAAGCTAATTTGCACGGCGCCCTCCCCATTTTACGAGACAGATCCTCTCATGGTTAGGATAAGTCTGACCACTTGGTGACCCTGTTTGATGCTGAGGTCCGTGGATTTCCTGCTGATTTTAGAGATGACTTTTCTAGATTTTTCGTCAACCTACAGCTGGTCTGGACGACAACTTCCTGACCTAAATCAAGAAGCGCGTGTCTTTTTCGGAAGACTTTACTTCCTTTTAATGATGGAATTGATTCATCGTGTAGATCCATCTTTCTTTCATCTTTATTACAATTTACCGGGTAAAATAGTTAATTTAGTCCAAAACAAAAGCACCTGTAATAACTTTACAGAAACATGTGATAGACAGTTTTTAATTGAATAACTTGGTATATTCTCCCCACACTTAGTTTCTTTCTTTGCCTTTTTATTCTCTTCTATTCCATTTTAAATGAATTCAAGCGTTTTAAGTTGTTTCTCAATTTATGTCCTTTCCGAGGTAACGATAATTTCGGTATTAACACCTAGTTTTCACCGTTCATAAATATATATAAACATGATTTTAAATTCATTTAGTTGAAAATTTTTCAAATTTTCATAAAATTTGGCAAATAAACCAAGTATAAACCCGAGAGAATTTATAACCCTTCCCCACACTTGAGATCATGCAATGCCCTCATTTGCATGAAATCAGACTCTAATTATAAATTCATGAGGGTGATTAGTGTAGAAAAGTGATTAAAAATTCCCAGTTTGTACTTACAAAGCTCGTCGAATGATAGATGGCGCGCCTCATCGTTCATTCCTTTTGTTGTTTTATCACACATGTTTTTTTCAAAAACGGTTGGTTTTCTGAACTGTTTACTAATATTTGGAAAAGCGTCTTTTACCCTAACTCATCGTGTATTTTTATTAACGAGTTATGTATTAACCCGAACCCCGAATTTAACATTAAGTGGGGTTAGACTTCCCCACACTTAGCTGACGACATGTGAAGTCGGTGGAATAAGTTCCACGAATTAAAATAGTGAGCCAGTTATTTGCATCTCGGGTGGTATATATTATATCAATAGGTTTAGAGTTTAGACTCACCAGATCGTCACTACTTAATTCTTTTTTAAGTGTAGCTTTTAGTAAATGGATATGTCTCTTTTCTAGTTCTTGGTCAAATGGATCGATATATACCGACATACATATTTCTATAGGGTGGACAATTCCTAATATTTCCTTCCGTTTATTCTCGGGATCAAAGTTTTCACCTCTATTACCCAATTGGGTGAAATCTGAGGTGTCATTATCTATTACAGCTCGTAGTTCATCTTCGGTAGATGACTCTTCTATAGAGAATATTGGGTTTGAAGGTTGTGGAATGGTGAAGCTCGGTTTGGTCTCGGGGTTAAAATTTTCAACGTTATCGTTTTCCCAAGAGTACCAATTTGTCACCCTTATTTCTTCTTCATCATTCATTGATGGATTGATGATTTTGTCGGTAGAGGCTAATGTGTCGATATGTTGTGAATTTGGTAAGACTGAATAAAAAGTATCATCGGGGTAGTTGGTGATTTCGGAGCTCTCGAATTCATCAAAATTCGATGATATGGGATTTTTTTGAACATGTCTCCTTAGATCAACAGGTGTGTAATTTGATAGAGTTTCAGCTTGTCGGTTTACAAACTCTCTCATTTGTTCATTTTGAGCATCGAGTTCTTCGAGTTTGATTTTTATAATGTTTAAAGAATTTTCGGACACGTAATTTTCCTCGTCTTCTGGTTGTTGAGTTTGGATATATTCTTGGGAATAATCCCAATTTGAATTGTGTTCTTCGTAATTGTTCCATTCAGGTTCCGTGGGTGCGTAATTTTCCATAGGAACGTAATAGTAACATTCCCATGTTGAGTGATAATCTCCACAGATTTCACAACCAGTTATTGTTTCGTCGTTCGCGATCCAAGATTGACCGAATGAATTGTTATCAACACTCGTTTGAGGGTATTGATTTAATTGATTTTGGAGTTCAAAAAGAGTTTCCAAGGCCCTGTTTTCAAAATTTTCCATTTTATTGCGATGGCCAAATTTTTAGCTACAATGTGGTGCATTTACTAATTATCCTATTAGTTATAAAAATAGAAAAACTTATATAAGTTGTCCAATTAATAGACTTTTCTGCTTTTGCCCACGTTTCGAATAGCCAAAAGATGCAGCAGGGAGCCAGAACCCTTTAAATCGGAAGCTCACAACTCAGCCACTAACAAATCCAACTATTACTACGAAGCAGAAAATTGTCAACGTCCATTAATTTAACCACTTAAATAATTTTTCTTTCTGTTTGAGATATTAGATAAGAAATAGAGAAAATTTCTAAGTCCTAAAAACTAAAGCGTCGAGAAATAAGAAAGAAAAAGAATGCGCGTCGAAAAACGTCGAAAAATAAAAATAAGAAAATAGCGCGTCGTAACTTAAAAGTCTAAAAATTATATCTAAAAAGTTGCGCCTAAAGGTCTAAAGGTAAATGCAATTTTATTCAGAAAACGGCAATTACTTAAAGGCACTAAAATCTATTTAAAACTAAAGCGAAAAATGGCGTTCCAAAATTCTAAAGCACCTAAATCTTAGTCTAAAGAAAAAGCACTTAAGGGATTTTACGGCAAAGCCTAAAAATCTAGAAATAAAAATAAGCTACGACAAAAACTATGTCTTAAAACTAAATACGAGCGAAAAACATACAAATATTACGCTAAAAACAAATAAAAAGGGACAAAATATAAAAATATACAAAAAGTTGTAAAAAATACAATTTTTATAAAAATATTATTTTTTTTATAATAGTATTAATTTTTATATATAAATAAAACTAATTAAAACTTAATATTACAAATTAATTAAAAACTTAAACTAAATAATATTATATATAAAACCTAATTAGGTTTAATAATAATAATAATAAATAATTAAAACCTAAATCGTATTAATTGCTGGACCAGGTTCGTGTCAGACGGCTCCGCGAGTCGCGGTTCCCGAAGCTGCAAACCCCGCGAGTCGCGGGGTTCCAGAATTCAACTCTGGTACAGTTTGAAATTCGACATTTTTTTTTTTTTTTATATTTTCTGTTTTATATCAAAATATTTGTATAATAAAAACTTATATTTAAAAACTTAAATAAAAATAGAACTACTTTATAATTTTAAAAATATCTTAAAAATAGATTTATATATATTAAATTTTTTTTTTTTTTTTTAGGATTTTATATTGTTTTTCTAAAAATAATATATATTTATACAAAAATGAATTAAAAATATAGAGTTTTGCCGATTCCCCGGCAGCGGCGCCAAAAACTTGATGTCGTAGCGTGGGGTTACGAAATATACTATATTTTTAATACGGAATGCTACAAAATTTAACAAGTTTTAATTATTAATTTACAAATGGGATATACCTAAACCTTGCTACAACACTATAGGCAGTGTACCTAATCGTAGAGTAGTATAGTTTTTAGTAAGTCCGGTTCGTTCCACAGGGAGCGGGCTTATTGCACACTATATTTTTAAACAACTATATTTGTACAAAATATATATAATTATATATAATAATATATAAAAGGGGGTTTACCGTTTAATGACCGGTTTGTCGATTTATATTTTAAGCGAAGCATATAGTAAATGACGATATTTAAATAACAATATAAAATAAATAACAATAATTAAAATGACAATAAATAAAAGTACGAGGAAAAATGAAATAAAATATATTATGCTTATTTAAACTTCCGTAACCATGATGGTTGACGTTTTGATTTTAATTTATTGTCCTGGGTTAATTGTCCTTTGTCCTGGATGTATTTGAAACCTATCTGGTTTTTGTCCATAATAGTTCATCGGTCATAATTATAAACTGCTTGGCAAATTTAACCTTATACCCGAAGTCAAATATTCCAACTAACTGGGGATTCGAACTGTAACAAGGTCTTAATACTTTGCTTAATGAATACACCAGGTTATCGACTGTGTGTAAACCAAGGTTTTAATATTTTGTTAACAATTACACCAATTACCCTTGAATGTAATCCACCCCTGTTTTAATGAGTCCATTGACTATTAATCCATCCCCGTGTCCGGTCAAATGAACAATAATTCGTACTTATAAATATCCCGCCCATCGTGTCCGATTAAGCGTATATGGTTATATATAGATACGTTAAATCATAACCTTTATATTAAATTAACGAGGTATCGTTAATTTAATATAAAGCCCATTAATAGCCCATAGTCTAATTTTCACAAGTGTCGTTCTTTTGTCCAAACCCCAATTATGGTACAAAGCCCAATTACTCCGTCTTTAATATTTAGTCCAACATCATGATTACTTTGGCTCAAATAAGCATAATAATAACTTAAGTACGAGACATTAATTTAAAAAGGAGAACATAGCTTACATTGATTATTTATCGCGTAGTGTTACACGGACAGAGCTCCGACTTTAAAACCCGAAAAATAACATTTACATAACCCAATCTAATCTAATATACCACTAATCTATATATATGTAATATATATATATATATATATATATATATATATATATATATATATATATATATATATATTTGTTTATTATTATTATTATTACACACGGAGTATTATTATTATTTTTTATTATATATTTTACATGCAGAACTCGAGAGCTTTTATAGCCAGAACTGAAATTCACTGCTCCGCGAGTCGCGGCCATTTTGGCCTTCTAGCTCTGCAAGTCGCGGAGGTTCCTAAACCAGCCCACAAGTTCAAGATCCAAGGCTGCCGACGGTTTTTATTTAAATATATATAATATATAAATAATTTTTATAATTATTTATATATTATATTATATTTATATACATAGTAGACTCGTAATTTTTTTTCCGTTGCGTCGAGCGTTGAGAGTTGGTTCATGTCCCGGTTCCGGATTTTCGAACGTCCTTGCGTACGCTGAGATATTTTGTACTTTGCGTTTCGTAACTTGTACTCTTGTCATTTTTAGACGTTCCTTATCAATAAATTGAACCTTTTTAATTGTATCTTGTACTTTTGAGCTTTTTGGACCTTTGCGTCTTCAATTCGTTGTTTTCGCCTTTTGTCTTCGCACTTATATAATATAAACGAATATTACATGAAAATGGAACAATTGCAACTGAAATCTTTACATATCGGAGGGATATTGATACTAAATATATGTTCATTTGGAGCACTATCAAAAATACTTGATGTTATGCGAGGTGTATATAAAATAGTTATTAATTTTAGCAGAAAACACTATTAAATACGATACAATTTTACACAAGATATTTATTTATTTATAGAATGGATATACTTAAACCTTGCTACAACACTTATAGGCAGTGTACCTAATCGTACAGTAGTGTAGTTTTTAGTAAGTCCGGTTCGTTCCACAGGGAAATCTTTAAACAAAGCTCAACGCTATATTAGTTTACTTTTATAAAAATACAAACATATATATAAGTAATATTATTATTATAAAAGGGGGGTTTTTACCGTTTAAGGACCGGTTTGTCGATTTTAAGACTTTAGTCGCAGTTAAAACCTAATGTAAAATATTAAATAAATAAAAGACTTAATTTAAAGCGTAAAGTAAATAACGATAATGAAATTGCGAATAATAAAAGTGCGATAAAATAAAATTGCGATAATTGAAAAGTACGATAATTAAAAGTGCGATTAAATAACAATAAATAAAAATGCGATAATTAGAAGTGCAATTAAATATAAAATAAAGGAAATTAAATATGAAATAAAAGTATTATGCTTATTTAAACTTCCGTAATCATGATGTTTGACGTGTTGATTTTAGTTTTATGCCCATGGGTTAATTGTCCTTTGTCCTGGATTATTTAATATGTCCGTCTGGTTTTTGTCCATAACAGTCCATCAGTCATAAATATAAAGTGCGAGTGTCCTCATCAAATTATTCTTATACCCGAAGTTAAATATTCCAACTAATTGGGGATTCGAATTGTAACAAGGTTTTAATACTTTGTTTAATGAATACACCAGGTTATCGACTGCGTGTAAACCAAGGTTTTACTACTTTGTTAACAATTACACCAATTACCCTTGAATGTAATTTCACCCCTGTTTTAATTATTCTAGTGGCTATTAATCCATTCCCGTGTCCGGTTAAATGAACGATTATTCGTACATATAAATACCCCGCCCATCGTGTCCGATTGAGTGTATATGGTAATTTATAGGGACGCCCAATTGTAAATCTTTATATTAACATTAACAAACTTTCATTTAGTTAAACAAATATAAAGCCCATTAATAGCCCATAGTCTAATTTCCACAAGTGTCGTTCTTTTGTCCAAACCCCAATTATGGTACAAAGCCCAATTACCCAATTTTAGTAATTAGCCCAACATCATGATTACTTCGTTTTAAATAAGCATAATAATAACTTAGCTACGAGACATTAATTTAAAAAGGAGAACATAACTTACATTGAGTATTTATCGCGTAGTGTTATACGGACAGAATTTCGACTTACACCCTTACAACATTCGCTAACATACCCTTATTATTAGAATTATAATTAAAATTAAAATATAAATTATATATATATATTTTACGTATATATGAGAGAAGAGAGAAAATAGAATATATTTTTGATCAGAATTCGGTTTGCTTTATAGGGGGTTTTTGAAATTGGGGCTCCGCGACTCGCGGCAAAATCTTCTTCAAACTCCGCGAGTCACGGAGGATGAATTTACAGCTCACACCCTTGGAGTCTTTCTCTGCCGACGGTTTTTAATATATATATATAATATATATAATTAATATATAATTCTTATTCCCGCCTGTCACGCGGGTGACCCGGGTTCGTTCCCCGGCAGCGGCGCCAAAAATACTTGATGTTATGCGAGGTGTATATAAAATAGTTATTAATTTTAGCAGAAAACACTATTAAATACGATACAATTTTACACTTGCTTATACTTGTGTTTCTGCCTTGCGATATTATACTTTTGCAGAGGAAGAAATAAAGGTTGTGGAGACTTTCAACGCCTGTTCTCTAAATGACATTGTTGTTTTTGATCGGTCGAAGATGGCGGAAGAGATCGTGGTTGAGTGAGTAAGTATTACAGTGCCAGAGGAGAATGCATAGAAGACTCCTGATCGTAATACGAAGTCTGTATCTGGTCCAACTCCTTAAATTGATATTGTGGGTTCTACTCCTACTCCTCCGTACAAATGTCCAGAAGACCCTTTGATTAAGCCAAACCCTTCGAAGCGTCCAAAAAGTATGTGAGTGTCTTCAGTATCCTATCTATTTCTTTTGTTTATTTATTTATGATGTTTTAATGTGCTTTTCTCTAGTCCTTTACTTGTTTTTGTTGTAGTTGTTCTTTCAGATACTGAGTCTGATAAAGATGATGAAAATGATGATGAAAAAGATGATGATGATGAAGAAGATGATGATGAAACTCCTTCCTCTCCGCTTCGTGATTTATCTGAACAACATAATACTACTTCTTCTAATTATTATAATCCTCATCCTGCAATTCTCTTGACGTTATGCATGCATTTATTGAGAATCATCTCAATAAATCTGATAATTTTCTTAAGTTTTTGAAGGTATAACTTCCTTGACAATGTTTTGTTTTCTGTATTTTTGTCATTTAGAAACTTGGTAATTAGTTGTTTGTTCATTTTTATTCACGTGAATTCT
Organism: Rutidosis leptorrhynchoides; assembly: GCF_046630445.1. Taxonomy (NCBI): domain Eukaryota; kingdom Viridiplantae; phylum Streptophyta; class Magnoliopsida; order Asterales; family Asteraceae; genus Rutidosis; species Rutidosis leptorrhynchoides. The sequence continues at coordinate 156,513,572 of NC_092336.1, forward strand.
ATTGCTGATCTTACTCCATCACTCACCAATCTTTCGTTCACCCAAAGCCTTCAATCTATTGTTGCTTCTCTCATCTTGCATATTCGATTACTTGTTGTTAAACGGAGGGTTAAAGAGTTAGAAACAGAGTTATCTAGAGTTGTTGAAATTGGGAGAAAAAAGGATGAAAGTTTGGTGGCTGTTGAGAAGTTAAGTGTATCTTTAAGGAAGAGAATGAAGGTATGAAGAAAAATTTGGAAGATGGGAAGTGTGAAGCTGAACAGTGTGTCTAGGAGAGCTGATATTGCTGAAGGTGAGCTAAAAAACCTTGTGAATGGGCTTCTAGGTTTTGTGGAGAGGTTTCTTGATTCTGACACAGTGAACAATCCATTTCAAGCTTACCTTCATGCCTTTGTTAACAAAGCTACTTCGAGTGCAGTGAAAGTTGTCTTGGACAAACTTCCAAATGTCCCCCCATCCATTGCCTTAAGAAATGTCAAAGTTTATTTTAGCAGATGCTGATGATAAGTTCGAAGAAGCCAAGACTGTGGTGGCGAATTTGAAGATTGATGTGTTGGATGAGCTGTGCAAGAAAGAAGATGTTTCTGTGGAGGAGATTTTAGAGGTATCACTTTAAACAATCATTAATTACGAAACAATTTGTCCATTCTGTAATAACTATTACATTTATGCTATTCACTTTTGTGGACAAATTGTTTCTGTGGAGAAGATTTTAGAAGTATCACTATAAACAATCTTTAATTACGAAACAATTTGTTCATTTTGTAATAACTATTACATTCATGCTATTCACTTTTGTTTATATATATAACTCGTTTATGAATGTGCTATTGTTCTCTGCTATATCTGTTGTTTTGAATTCGTTGATAAGAAATTTGGTTAAGTGTCAAACTAATAAAAAAAATTTGCTTTTGCCCGTCTTGCATCTTCAGCTGAAATATATTTTCAAAATCAACTTATGCTAAGTCTTTTGTGAATTGATATGACTACACTTTGTCTATTCTGTTTATATGTTGTAAGTGTTGAGGATACGATTGTAAGATTGTGATGTTCTTTTGACTTTGGTGACTCCGTACTGCATTTTAGCTTATGCTTTGTATGACTTTAAAGTTTACTTTCAATTTTTAGTATGCCAAAGATTTATCTGATTCTTGAAATGTAATTACGTTTGTGAAGTAAGTCGTTATACTTTTGTCATGACATTTTATAGAAAATAATTTTATGCCTCGGTGCTTCTAGTCAAGTCTATTCTTATACTCTCTGATCATTTGTGCCTCTTTTTTTTGTCGGCATGAAAGCTTCTGTCATCGGTAGCAAAAAATGCCTTCCTTATGTGGACATGATAAAATGAATGCGATGTTTTACATTCGTCACGTGTAGCACTTTGTAAAAGAAAATATAGAATTCATTTATAATATGTTGCATTATTACAAAATATGTTTTACATTTTTTGGACGGATAGAGTGATTTGTTCTAATCGGAATACAGTTTATATGCCTTTGATGGTGTTGTGCAACGTACATCTTTTACCCTCTAAATTTATATATGATTCAAACACTACAAATAAGCACACACAACTAACGAGCACTTAGAACCCGGTTATTATAGCACTTTAATGTAAGTATTCTTATCAAGTTCGTCCCAAGAGAGCGGTGTAAGTTGAATATTTGCAACTATCGATTGTCCTAGAGTTTGTTTGATTTGGGGGGGGGGGGGGGGGGGGGGCTTTGATTGATATTAACTAACAAGTAAAACTTGCACAATTAAACAAACTTAAACTTAACAAGTAAACTAGTAGCAAGAAACAAGTAACGAAGTATTAAGACTTAAATCAAATTAACTAATAAGTGTTCACTTATCTAATCCTCTCTATGCTTGGCTTGCCCCGTTTTGCCTATTTTGCTATCTCATTAGTTGTTGGACTATTAAATGTTTAGCATCACTACTAAACCTCAAATCAAATGACACTCCGCGAATTCACATAAGCATTGTATTCTAAGATCGAGTTAAGCATGATTTGGTCATTGAGATTGAGCTTGGGTTAAAATCACTTAAAACCCCCAACTATCAAAATCACTTAAGATAATCGGCACTACTATGTTGACTAAAGGCCAATTAAAAACCAACCTAGATCAAGAACACAATCACTTGCAATTCCTAAGCTAGTTGTCTAGATCACCTAAGGTGTTGCAGCACACATTGATTCACTTCTCAAATTACTAAGAGAGCTACTCAACATATGTAATCAAAATCAAGCCTAAAACAAACTCATAGCAATGGATCTTTAGCTAACTCAACAACATATGATCATGTAATTCATTCAAACAACATTATTCAATTGATTTTGGGGCAAACACTAGCATTAGAGATTCATAGATAAGCAAACACAAGAGATTTAGCCAATCATGGCTAAGATCAAACTAATAATAAGCATAGAAACATAAACAATCATCATCTTAAAGTTATTACAAGAAATAGATTCAAAATATGTAAAGTAAAGTGGAGATTACAACCCAAAATGTAAAGAAGATGAAGATCTAAAACTAAACAATGATGGATCTTGAGCTAGCTTCCTTGAATCCACCCTTAAACACCAATGGATGATGAACTTTGGGTTTGGTATATGAAATTCTGACCTAAGACAGCTGCTCTCTAAAGATGCATATAAAAAATGACCTAATCTCGTTCCTTTTATAGTGCTGAAAATCTGGGCTGAAATAGCGACAAGAGCGCCGCTTTTGACTTAGGAGCGGCGCTTTTGGTTTTAATGAAGAGCGGCGCTTTTGATCAGGAACGCCGCTTTTGGCTCAAATCAGGGGCGACACTTTTGTTGTAAGAGCGACGCTTTTGGTTGGATAGGAGCGGCGCTTCTGGCTTTAGGAACGGCGCTTTTGCTCACTGATGAAAAATGGAGCTGAAATGTGCATAAGAACGTCGCTTTTGCGGTTGGTGTGGCGCTTTTGCTCCACAGGAGCGGCGCTCTCAGTTGAGGAGCGGCGCTTTTTGAGCTGATTCTGCACTTTTCAATTCCTTAGCCACTTTTGCCCAAGATTTGGTCAATTTTACACCAAATCAGGTCCTTATCCCTTAAATTACCATTTAGCTCAATAGCACACAAAATAGGCTAAAAGATCGTCAAAAACTGAACAAAGTGAGGATATCGCGAGATAAAACATATATAAATGGAGCGATATCAGCCTTATTGTGATATTTTGTTGCGTCTATTTACATGCCTTTCTAGAAAAAAACATTTTTGTTTCTTTTTGCCTTCTTTTTTGAATCACATTTCGTCCTCCAGTTCACACTTGAATGCTGACTTTTAGTTGTTTCTTCGATTAAATTCGTTCACTTAACTTCGTGGGAAGAAACGTTCATGTGACCTTCTTCTTGTCATGTTTCCCCTTGGCTCATGAAAAATTGGACGTTCTCTTGCTAGATCAACATATTCAGAATGGATAAGTGCTACTCCATTTGGAGTAGGGAGTCCTAGTTCAGCATGTGGTGTTGAAGTTATTGCCCCAAACTTGCGTAAAGATTTTCTTCCAAACAATGCATTAAACTCGATCCCATCTAAAACCATAAATTCAATTGTTTCTGTGCAGATCAATGGATATGTTCCTAACATTACCTCTAACCCGATTCTTCCAAATGCTCTTATGGCTATCCATGTAAACCACGCAACTTGCAAATCCGTTCTACGAATTCTGTTTTAAACGTTGTACAGAAAAGACCTGAGACATTCTAAATACAAGATATCGGCTTCACTTCCAGTGTCTATATAAATTTTTTGAATGAATTGATTTGCTATGACCGCCGAAATGAAAATATGAACATTTAAAAAGGACACTTTGTGATAATGTTATTAATTTGACCTAGAAAACGCTCGAAAAAATAACATTCATCGTGATGAATGTTATTTAGAAATTAGAGTTTATAAATTAGGGTTTAGAAATTAAGGTTTAGAAATAGACTTTAGAAATTAGAGTTTAGGGTTTAGATTGAGTTTTTAACCCGAACGGTTTAGAGTTTAAGGTATAGTGTTTAAGGTTTTTGGGTTTAGGGATTAAACCCAAAACAGTAAACCGTAAATCCTAACCTCTAAACTCTAAATCGTGTTAAATTTTGAAAAAGAACTTCACACAAGTTAAATTTTCACTTAATCTTAATGTTTGTAAGTTTTTTTTTCTAAAAAACGAAAGAAAAAAAATTTATTTCCCCCTTCTCCCGACATGTCACTTCCCCTTGATCTGTAAATGAATTTTTCATATATGGGGTTATTGTGTTGATCTGTAAATGAATTTTTCAATGTTTCATTTTTCATTTTTCTTTTTTGAAAAGCTTATTAGAAAAAATTTGTACCAATCAACGATATGCGTATTATACTTATGAACGACTTAAAGATTATGTAATGTAGTTTAATGTAATGATCGAAATCATGTGTCGTAGGAACTGTACACTTTACTATTGATTGAAATGCATTCAACTTGTATCGATTTTATTGTATCAATTCTAAAAAAAAAAAAAAAAAATATGTGGATTCAGTAGGTAGAATCGGGTTACTATTTTTTGAATTTGTTAAACTAACTACGGATAAAACGTTTTCGCGAGAAACATATAACTTTGTACAATGACAATTACCTCCCCCAATATAACGTGAAGCACTTTGTTGCTTATATTCGGCACCGTACTACACATCTTATCTCAGCTTGTATTTACAAGTTGTCCCAACTATGGTGAAGGCCTTTATGATTAGAGTGTTTTTTCATGTCATGTTTTCATGTCCTCTTTAGGTTATAGTCGTGATGCCATTGTATATGTATAGTATTGTTGAGTTTTTTCTTTTCCTATCTCATGGCTTTAAGCCATGCCAGTTTTGTAAAATCGTATATATCTATAAAATTTTGATCTTTAAAAAAAAACCCAAATCCTTGTTAAATTTAAGGTAAAAAGTAGTTACAACATCGATTCAACTGTTTTCTAAACAAACATAAACGACTACCATGATCTTAACTCGGAAACATTTCATTTATTGTTAACACAATATAATAGAAGTCAACGTTATTCTATAGATTATGTCGTTTATTCATGATCTTTAAATCTTTAATTGAATACACCATAGTTTATAGTTTATTGGCAACCCAATATAACAATACTCGAGTACACCACTCAAGTTCGATTTCTGACCATGCCAAATTGTCAAAAAAAAAAAATGTAACTAGAGTCTGCATATAATGCGCAATTCACCCGGTACGAGGTCTCGCACTCGGAGACGTGATTACCCGAGGTTTATCGTCTATGAGAGAGTCAATGTGCTCATTAATATGGAGGTTTCCTCGATAATAAAAAAAAAAACATACTCCATCCGTCTCAAATCTATTGTCCCCAAATAATAAACACACAATTTAAGAAAAAGTGACTGACATAGATACTTTTTTATTAACTTTTCAGTCTTATTCTTACTTTTTACCAATCTTTTTTGTCTTACATGTATAAAGTAGGACATAAAAGAAATTTATCACATTATTTTTTTTCATTTATAAAAGTGAATAATTAATTTGGAACATTCTAAAAAGAAATACTGGACTATAGAATTGGAATGAAGGGAGTATATGGTATAAAGTCGCTAAACTATGATGTCTTCAATGTAGAAGCCAGTAATTATACATTGATACATTTTAATCACATAATTTCAAAAGTCTAAATCCAAATTCTTTAAACAATAACGTTATTGTAACGAAGTATTCAACATACATAAAAACTGGGTATATAGTGTTAACATTCATATATGTACGGAGTATTATAAATATAATTATATAATTATAATCTATAACTTTTAACTTATAATTATAATTTTATTTTATTTTATTTTATCCTATATACTAAAACACGCGAAATTCATCGTTTCAGTTGTTTTGTTTTGTCGTTTTGAGCTTGCGTTCACACTACAAATGGTCCCTCAAATTTGGCTAAATTTACACAACGGCCCCTCAACTTTATACGTTTTCAGGGATAGAAAGTGCAAATATATAATTTTATTAAAATAGAAGAAAATAATTCCACCCGAATTTTTGACAGGCCCTATCTTCTCGCTCGGTATGAGTTAAATTTTTCTGAGATCACCGTTCAACTCGAAAAAATCTAACGAACACAACGGGACTAACTACGCGCGAAACGGACATCGTTAAAAAATACTAAATCTTTCGGGCTATATTTTATACACATACATATACGTACAACAAACAACTCAAATTATTAGATATATTAGATATCAAAAAACGTATATCTAAATTCGACCGCGCGTTTAATACAACTGCAGCAGCGCGCGGTCAAATTTTTTTCTATTATTTTCTATAATTAATTTTTTGATTAAAATTTAATTTAAAATTTAATTTTTCAATGAATAACATATAATAAGGGGGATGATTCTCACACACTGTTTTTTGATCCTCACACACCCTTTTACCCTATTATTAGGGAGGAGTTCAAGTAAATTGGTGTGTGAGGATCAAAAAACAGTGTGTGAGAATCATCCCCCATATAATAAGTATAATATAATATATAATTATATATTATATAATATAATATAATATATTATAATATATAATAAATCCCATTCAAATTGAAGATGGCAGTGACTGGAAATTCACAAAACAACAAGGGGCATGATTGTAATTACGACCAAATTAACATAACAGGTTGAAATTTTTCATAAAACCTGCACCTTGTTTGCTTGTTATATACTCGTAAAATAAAATTATCATATATCTGCATCTATTTATTTATATATCTATCATCTATTTAAAACCTAAGTCGATGGCTGTAGAAGAAATTAACAACAAGAACAATTTCTCTATGGCCAAATCAGACCATGAAATAGACCAAAATCACGAGCCGGAACCGGTGGCGTGGGGGACATGGGAAGAACTGTTATTAGGCTACGCCGTTAATCGTTACGGAACCAAAAGTTGGGACTCTATATCTACCGAGTTAAAAAAACGAACCTCCACCACCTGTTCGATTCTTTTCACTCCGGTTCATTGTGAACAGAAGTTCGACGAACTTAAACGTCGTTTTAATCAATCTGAGGATGATAATAATAATAATAATAATAATAATAATAATAATAATAATAATAATAATAATAATAATAATAAAAATAATCATACTAAATCTAACGACGTCGTTTTAGATGACGATGACACGTCAGCTATTCCTTGGCTAGATGAATTGAGAAAACAACGTGTTATAGAACTCGAACGTCAACTGAAAGATTACGATCTATACATCTCGTAATCAGCCTGCACCTAAAGCTTATACACATAGATACAGATCTAGAGATATAGATACAGATCTAATATATCTAATGTTTTTCAGGTCGTTGCAATTGAAGGTGAAGAAATTGACGGAAGAAGGTGAAAAGGAAACGGAATTAGGGCACGGAAATGAAGGAATTGAAATCCGTAAAGATGGAGAAACGAAAGATACATCGCCGGAAAACGGTTCCGGTGAAGGTTCCGGCGACGGCGAGTCGGTCTCCGATAGGGATAATCAGTCGGTGAACGGATCGAACGGAAACGTGAACGCGGAAATAGGAATTGAAAAGATGGAAAGTAAACCCGGTCGGGCCGCGGAAGTGAAGGGTGGGCCGGGTGAACCGGATTTGAGTGGTAATAATGGTGGACCGGAAAAAGAACTAAAGAGTGAACCGGATGAAAGGACCGAGTCGATGGCTGAATCGAAAAGTGAGGGTGGGAAGAATTCTGATGTACAAAGTTCAGCAAGTAAAGAGAATAGTAACAATAATCGGGTGAGACGCGGGTCCACTGTAATCAAAGGTGGAGATGAGGATCAATCGACTGATAGTATTCCTGTTAGATCTTTGCCTTTGGTTGATTTCTTGCAGAAGGTTCATAAAATTGGCTCCCTGGTTTTTGAGTGCCGGCTTGATCGACAGGTAAATAATTTACTTTATTGATTTTGCATTTAGTGTTATTAATTATATTATTATTATTATTATTATTATTATTTTTGTTATTAGATTATTAAGTAATTATTAATTATTAGTTTCTAACTCGCAATTTAACGGAATTTAAACATGAGTTAATATTAAATTAAGTATTAAATATTTATTGAATAATTGTATACGTATAAAAATACAGGCGAAGTTAAAATTCAACAATGTTATATAATCATGTAAATGAATATGATGTAAATATGACACGTAAAATAAATTGTGAAAATGCTTCTAATTTTAGCTATATAGACTAAACCCTCATAATTTTAGACGAGATTGCTAAATACTACTACGTACTACATAATGTCATAAATCTATTAAAATAATCTTTTATAAGTTGTTATTAAGCATGTATAGAGTTAGCACCGACATTGCCATAATATCTAAGACATGCCCATTATTCTTTTTTTCTAATTAAACTAATAAAAAAAAGCTATCACCAACAGAAACTAAGAAATACCCGTATATACAAATGATTAATTATTATAATTGGAACATATATATAGATAATAAGGTAATTAAATATAAATAATATGCGGGTTAACACGTATCTCCACAACTTATTCAAACAGTTATCACGGGCTTACGATTCAGATTTTATTCGCAGCACGTATAATATATCAGTAGCCCGGATTGCAGTTGTACCTGATTGGTAGTGGTCTGCCTCTAACACACTTGAGGTCAGGAGTTCGACTCCACTTCAGAGCAACAATTAATGCAATTCTATCCCTGACATGTAAGGATCTACCCATGGCACATTTTCCACATTGTGTTGGGGGTAAAGGGGAGGGGGGTTTTACTTGGCCGTTCCCTTGGATCGGTTCAAGGTTTCCTCCCGGGCAGCGATAGGGGGCGGGTTAATATCACTGCATCGGCATAGTCGAAACGGGAGATGATCGCAACGGGTGGTTAAGTCCCACTCGGGTGATCCCAAATTCGCTGTTCTAAAAAAAATATATCAGTGGCCCGCTGATGACTTGTTAACGAATAGAACTTTTTATTTGATTTGTACTCATGTATAAATTTTTATTTATTGTGAATAGTAAGTATTATTTAATTAAATAATAATAATATAATAGTAGATGAATATAGCTTTGTAAAATTGAACGTCAGATGCAACTACAAGCAATAATTCATTCATAACTATTTATTACGTATATTAAGAACTCTCTCGGTCACAATTTAATTGTCTCCTAATAAAAAAACACACAGTTTAAAAAATATATTATAGAAGTAATGTATTTTTTGTTACTTTCTAATTTTACCCTTTTTTTTTCTTTCTTCTTTATTCCTAATATTATTTCTTCTATTTTATATATTCTAAACTAAGTAAATGTGATAAAAGTTTTCTTTTAAATAAAAAGGACGAGATTGGGTATTGATATTGTTTTAAATAAAAAGAGCAATATGGTAAAAGAAGAGAGGAGAAAGACAATTAGTAGCTAATCATCTTAATTAAAGGTTAGGATTAAAAGTTAGAAAATTCCTCTAGGGGTTAAGATTTTGGCATCTAAGATTTGATTACATCATAATAGTTTTTTTATTATATATAAATAAAAGTTAAATTATTATTATTATTATTAATAAAAAAATTACTCCTTCATTTAAAAAATGTATACTTTATTATTTTTGTTTGTCTTAAAATTAAGTACATTATTTTAAACAACACTTAAAAGTCATTAAAGTTCTAATTATGTTCTTTTCATTTTTGAAAATTTACCATAAATGTAATAATTAATCTGTTAGTTACTTTTTATAACAACAATGAAGGGTAAATTAGACAATTTATTAATTATTAATTATTAATTATTAATATATATTAAATTTCAAGAAAAAGTCAATCCGAGCTGTATTTTTAGCATAACGAATATATTATTAATAAATTAATTAATTACTCCGTATTATATTAGTAGTTTTTTTTATCGTCAATTTATTTTATTTTAATTTTAATTCAAATTAATCTATGGTTTTGAGATTGAAAAGTGGAACGGGTGTGGTGAATATCTGTTTTTGTTTTTTTCGGCGTATGAATTTTTTATTTTTTAATTGTTGATATACATTTAAAATTTTATGAAATAAATATTAAATAAGTGAAACGAATAAAAAAGTGAAATATATTTTGGTGGTCCAAAAAACTTTAAGGGGAGTTTTCGTTAAGCTGTATATATATCATCAAACGTGCATCACAATGTTGCACCGTACAATGCCTCATTTACAATTAAAAAATGATGTGGTACGATTTATCACTATTTCATTTCATTTGTAATATGTTTTCAGCCAAATATTTTAAGTATTGTGTTTATAATTTTGACATTAATATTTTCACTACTTGATTTGATATGTCCATTACAATTAATTATTAAATACTTGTAAGTGTACTTATAATTTAGTTACATTGGATAGAGAGGATGTACGGAGTACAATATACTTCATTGCCGTATAATGTATGTATCCATATTTCTAAAAAACTAAAGAGGGTACAAGAATGGTCCATCTTTTTGGCTAGATAACCCACGCAAAGTTTATGAAACAACCTGATGTCATTTTAAATTTATTAATTGTAAAAACATAGGCCACCCTCCAAAGGCGTAAACTATTATTCCCTTAATTTAAAAACTTTTTGACCAACTCAAAGCATAAGTTGAATTAAATCTTTTAAGTGGGAAAACATGTTTTTACAATATTATTATACTACGTCTATATTTTATATATAAATGCTTCATTAAGGAAGAAAATATTGAATTCAGATTCACATTTGATGTGAATATATAAATATATATTTTTACCTTTTAGTTCAACCTACCTAATGTTTATGATTTAAATTAGTCGAGTAGTAAATTACGCTTTGTAAATCGTAGATACATGGTATTGGGGCGGCTGCCCCTTAAAAAAACAATCAAATTACATATTTTTCAAAAGTAATAATATAATGATTTTCTGAAACTATTTATTCCCTAAAAAATGAAAAAATACAACAATTTTCCCTTCAATTAGTTTGTGCCAACTCCACGCCTACACGTCCCTGAATCGAAATTATAAAGAAAACAAGTTACAATTTCAACCCGCTAATTTTATATGTTAACACAAACAACCCTTACAGTCCTTCTTGTTGCAGCCTTCTTTTTGGTTGATATAGCAACTGGTCGTATTAATATTGTTTTCACTTTGGTTAAATTTTATCTAAATTATTTATAGTATTCATGTATTCAATTAACCAATCCTGATTCACATGATATTTCCAGGAGAAATTAAGGTACAAAAACTTAATTAGGCAACCCATTGATTATGAAATACTACAAACAAGACTCAAAGAAGGCTGGTATTCTGATGGTAACGACAGATTCTTTCGAGATCTTTTTCTTCTCGTTAACAACACTCGCATATTTTTCCCAAAAGACTCCCCAGAATCCGTTGCCGCAGCTAACATTCGACAGCTTATCTTAAAAGAAATGCTCTCCAAGAAAAAACAAAAAACCGATTCAAAGTTATCTGACAAACAAACCTCATCAAAAACAACAAACTTATCTCTAAAACGATCTTCTGAACCAGCTAATTCGTTGCTCATGAAGCCTAAGTTAGCCGGCCCGATTGTTGTTTGTAGAAAAAGAAGCTCGATAACAGCCAAAGCTGGAGGAACATCATCTGGGCTTGATAAGAGAAAAGAACAATATGATTTAAAGAATGTTGACAAGTCAACGGAAGAAAACCGGGATATTACACCAAAGAGATCACGAGATTCGTTTCCTATAATTAACAAGAAAAAGGGAAAGAGTGGTGAAAAATCTGAGACATCGGATACCAAACCCGATAAGAAAAAGAAGCTAACTGAAGCAGAAGAAAAGAAACAAAGTGCAGCTAAGTTTTTGAACCGTATGAAACGTTCAAGCAATGAGCCATTACTAAACTCATTGAAAGAAGGCGGTGGTGGTTCAGAGATTGATGGTAAGAGAGGCGGCAACAAGGGCGGTAGCGGCAGCGGCGGTGGCGGTGGCGGTGGTGGTGAAGTGAAGAAAGATCAGGCGGGTAAAAAGAATTCGGGTGGACGACAAGCTAAAGAACAGGGTAGTCCTGCGAAGAGAAGTGTGGGCCGGCCACCAAAACGGGCAGCTGCCCTGTCTCCTATGTCGGGGAATTTGGGCAAACGGAACAGGGAGTCGGGGGATTCGGAGACGTTGGGTTCGAAACAGACTAAGAAAAGATCAAAGAGGTGAAATGGTGAGATGTAGTCATTTAGGGTTTGTTAGTGTCCGTTATTTTTCAGATATGATTTGAAACTTGGTCTAACCCGTGTTGGTTTATTTTCCTAACTGTTTTTACCAATGTGACATGTGGCGTTTTGCTTGTTTTTATTTAAGAAAAATTAGGTCTTAAATTTGTACCTTTTTTTGGGTAACTCAGGAATGACTTGTCAATGATGAATGATTAAAACAATACTCATTTTGAGTCACAACTCACAATCTTGCTCATATACATCTTAATTTAAGTTATATTATGACAGGCCATTTAATCATTTATATTATGATATTTATATTATACCTCATTATTATACTTCTTGTTTATATTGTAAATTCATGTTAACCCATTTTAACCCTTCATCAGCAACTTTCATGAGAGCTCATGAATTCTTTTACCTTATAACTCGAATGTGAATTGGTTTGGTCCTTGCAATTAGTAGCTATACAAACATTTATAGAGTAAATTACAAAAATGTAGGTGTCTTTGGTATATTTAATTCATGTCCGTTAATCAGATTTTTTTTGCGTATTCAGTTCTTATATTGGATATTATGTTAAGTTTTCTCATATTCAGTTTTTAGACTAGATGTCTACATTTCCATTCCCTTGCCAAGGCAAAAGGGGAAGAAGAAAACGATATAACAGAAAGGCTGTTTTTGTACTCTATTCATATCTTCACATCCACTAAACCATCCATGGCACTGGACCTCCACTAACTTCTTAGAGTGTGCGAAGTGGAAGCTGTTTCTCTGTGCGAAGTGGAAACCCTTTTTCTCCCAGAATGCTGTGAGATTTTCACTTTCTGACGGTGTTTCGGAGCAGCATAAGAGGTCACACTCGAGTATTGAGGAATGATTTATCAACCTACTTTTTAATCTATTAATCATGCTACTCAATAGGATTATGAACCAAAGAGCTTCTGACATAACGGTATCAAGGAGGTTCATTAACCTTGAGGTTATGAGTTCAAGTTCTGTCATGAACAAAAAATTACTACTTGTGTGCATTGCTCAGTGGTACATTGAGGTTTCATAACATCTTGTGTTCAAACCTAATGGGAGTTTCTCAGTTGGCCGCGTTACCTTCTAAATGTGGTTCCCGTGATTTTCTCCCGACACATGTGGGTCCCGTGGTTTCCTCCCGACACATGGCACAAATATGATCGGGTGAGTGACTCCACTTCCGGTGGACCTTGTCAACGACTCTTAACAGCCGTTAGAAAAAGGATTATGACACATGAAAAATCCGATAATTATTATTTGGAGAGAAAACTTAAAGAAGACACTTTTCATAATTTTAACATACGAGGATTGGTAAGAGAAAATGGTAGGAGGAAAAATCAGTTTTCATTTTATAAATAAAAAAATATTAAGGTAATAAAAAGAGATTTAACTATTATTATTATTATTATTATTTTTATTTTTTCGCATATAAATGCAACCCTTTCTAATCCAAGTGATGGAAAATCGTGTGTACTTTTAACAATTCAGATTAACGCAGCGGATAATTAAAATAATAATCTTTTATTATTTTATGAACAAAATTTATAAGATTAAATAACCACTTATTTAATAAAACATGCACACGATTAATCAATCTCATAGATTGTAAGACCCGAATATTCGTAGTGTACATATGTGTATATGAGTTACTCAAGTTTGGGGTTTTTTGTTGCACATAATTAAAAAGACAAAAGATGCTGAACTGGGTGGTCGCGCGCCGCGTGGCTAGGTGGCGCGCCGCGCCATCTGTCTGCGACATATTCCCCTTTTCTTTTTAATTAGATATTTTGAGGGCATTTTGGTGAAATCACCTTGGGGTCCGAATTTAATGCCTTAGATCAGTTTTGGGAGCTCATTAACTCCATTCACAACCACCTTATCCTCTCCAATTCAATTCTAGTGAGAGAGTGCATTTCTTGAGTGAGAAAGCTTCATTAAAGGGTAAAGGAGGTTGAATCGGGTCTTAGTGCGAGTTCTAAAGTCGTTCATCTAGTCGCTAGCTACGTAGTGATTGTGTTGGTAAGCCCTAAACTTGATTACCTTAGTTTAATGTGTTTAAGGGTTAGGGTTTGGGTTAGTATTGCACATAAAACCCATTTGTGAGTAATTTGGGGTTTTTGGGTAAGTTTGGGTCATGAAGACCCAAATGGTGACTAACCTAGGGTTTTGAAAGGGTAAATGGTGTAAATGGGTCTTAAAGACCTAAGTAAATACTAATACACTTATAGTTAATGTTAGTGGGTGTGATTTGGGTTGTGGGTGACCCAAATGGGTGTGTTGACCTTGAAATGGGTCAAATGCGTCTTTGATGACCTAGGTTGTCTTGCATGTATGAAAACGAGTCAACTTGGTGATTAAATGTGTGTCAAGACCTTAATGGCTAGAATTAGGGTTTTTTGGTGAAGTTAACCCATTATTAGGGTTAAGGGTGCAAAATGGGTCGGGATTGCACTTTGGGACAAAAGACTCTAGATTTTTGAGTGAGTTGCTTGACCGACTTGAGTTGTGAATTGATTATGTGCTAAAATGTAATAGGTACGTTACATTGAAGTGGAAAGCTCGGTTATCTTTCACGAAGACTCTAAGGTGAGTGGAGTAATTATACGTATGTGTATATGACGTATTTATTTGTGGGTGTTATGGTATGAACCATCGAGCCGGTAGTGCCATAACATGTGTGTGATCGAGTGTGAACCACGAGCCGGTAGCACTATAAACTAAGATGTGAACCACGAGCCGGTAGCATCGAGTGTGAACCACGAGCCGGTAGCACTATAAACTAAGATGTGAACCACGAGCCGGTAGCATCGAGTGTGAACCACGAGCCGGTAGCACTATAAAAGAGTATGACTCAATTGCGTATGGTGTGAACCACGAGCCGGTAGCACCATAGCGTTATGGTTAACCATATTGAGATTGTTGATTGTTTGGCATATTGTTTAAATATATTGTGTTGAGTATATGCTAATGCGGTTTTGTGATAATGTGCGACTTGTTAAGTATTTCGGGTATGATGTTATGCTAATTTGAGTTTCAAGTTCGTACAAGGTATTCGGTAATTGTGATTGCAAATAGATGGGTTATATATATGTATATATAATTATTGCATTCACTAAGCTTTGCTTACCCTCTCGTTGTTTACCATTTTATAGGTTCGGTTTTGGACAAGGGTAAGGGCATCGTTTTGGACTAGAGATCCCGCTTGATGCTAGGGGACGCTTTTGGCTTTAGTAGCTCTTGGAGTTTGACCGATAGTTGGGTAGTTTAATCCCAAACGCCATGCTCATTGTGTAGTTTGGAACTTAAACTTTTGGTGGTCGAAACTCGTAAATTGTATTAAACTCGTAAAACGGCCGATGTGGGCCCCGCCTGTAAAACATTGATTTTATATTTGAAACAAGTTAGTTTTACATATTTGGATGTATTGTAAAAAGCGTTTCGTCTAAAAGTGTCGGGAACTAGTCAATCTTTTTCGCATTTTGAGACTTTCCGGACAGACCCGAATGGCGCGCCGCGCGGCCATACTGGCGCGCCGCGCCAGTTCTCTGTGCAGCAATTTTTTTTTATTTTGTATTTTCACGTGGTTTGTTCGCGGGTTGGTTTGGGTCGTTACATAGATCCAATTACACCACTAATAATTGTCTAGCTATAATAAATTCACAAAGTGGAGTAAAACGATATATCTTTCTGAATTGACGTCCACGAGAAGGTTGAAACGAACACCTTGTTGGAGAGAAACCTATGACCAAAAATATAGTCATCTCTTTGGATAGTCCACTACACCTTCAAATAACGCCAATGGATGCTAGTCCATACTCAAGTATATTATTAATATAACTCACTTATATTAATAAATATATAATACTCCGTACGTTTACATTGAAGAAACAAAAGAAAATTGCTTTCGAATTTCGTGTGTGCCAAATGAATAATGTAATTTGCAATTTGAGTGTTTTGTTTTTCATCTCACTTTATTCAACCAAATAAATGAGTATATAATATGGGAGCTGATTCGTACACCACCATTTTTGGCCATACACCACTAAACGTGCATTAGACAGTTGTACAGTACAGTGCTTTAAAGCACAACTAGTGGTGTATGGCTAAAACTTGGCGGTGTACGAATCATCTCCCATATAATATATTTGTGCAAAAGACAAAACGACTTGTGAAGCCGGTTAGTAAACGAGTACAATTTGTTTCCAATTCTATTTTGCTCCTAAATCTATTCCATTTTTTCATTTACGTAGCCATCAAGAAAGATTTATTTGACAAACAATACATACATATACATATTGTTTATTAATTAATTAGTTAACAATTAATTAATTCAATTTAATTAATTAATTCAATTTAATTAATTGATAATCACAATTAGTTCATAACGGAGTATTTAACTTGTTTCGTTACCTGAGTTATATATATACATCATATATATATTTCATTTGACGTCTAGGTGTATATATGTGTGACCCCAAAGGCTCAAATGAATGTAGCTATATAGTTATATGTTGTACCTTGCACATTAATCCTGCAGACTCCCACTTGTGCATTGTACAACATCAAGTAACTATACAAACAATGGATACCGTCTAGCAACAGGCCATTGCCCCTAAATTCACGTGAGGGTAGTTTTTCAGAACTGCTTATGGCAAGTGTTAAATGTCATTCGTCCTTTTGTTTCAGATACTTTAGTTAACCTTGAGATATGGATCATCAGTCATTCTCATGTGTTTAACAATTTTATTTCTCGATCTTAGAACTGAATTAGATTACCAAATTAATTAAAAAACATCTTAATTACATCTGGGTGCGGCCACACAAATATCTTATTCATTCATCGAGGAGCTCAAAAGTATCTAACTCCAAACATTTTGGAGGAACAAATCCTATATTGCATAAACGTGTCTGTCACGAGCTTTACATTGTACCCAATGATGGCCTTTATTACAGCCTTATTCAGGACAACGTTTAACCATATCAAAGTACAATGCTCCACACATCAAGACTTGCGTGTATCTCAAGTCTAAGGACATAAAGACATAATCACTAAAAGATTCACTACTGACAACGATCCATGTAGTGACATCTCGGTTGGGTCATTCCAATATCCATCATCAATGAATACATATGAATTTGGTCTCTACAAGTTAACTATTTATCATCAATAAATATAACCAAACATTCATATTAATCTTAATTCGAGTTATTCCCATAACATGACTGATTGCGGAGATTTTGAATAATCAGCAATTATTCATGGATTAAACATGCTAATATAGAACACAGTGATATAAATGAAAACGATCATACCAACTGTATATCAATTCATTAAGGTAAAACTGCTAAATGTTCCAAAAATATTCTAATACTAAATTACAAATGAAAAAGATTAGTAGCATAACGAAGTCCAATATTACTAGCATGATCATCATGCTTGTTGTGCATCATGGGCTTCGTGAACGTGTCAGCCACATCATCATTTGTATGAACCTTAAGAATACTAATATCATTCATCTTTTAATGACTTCAATGAATGTATTCAAACTTTCAAAGAATGTGTCGGATACCTTTATGTAAATGTGATTCTTTCGCTTGTATAATAACACTCGAACTAGCACAGTACATTATTACAGGAGATGTATTGTTGGATACTATTCCGAGTTCACCAACAAAACTTCCTAATCCGAACAGCTTCCCGAGCAGCTTCTCAGGTAGCAATGTATCCTGCTTCTGTTGTAGATTGTTAAACCGTGATCGGCTTTGAACTCTTCCAGTCAACTGTCTTGCCCATCATGACAAAGACACAACGTGACTGGGATCGAGAATCATCTCAATCAGTTTGAAAGCTAGCATTTGTATAATAGTTAATACTCAACTCTTTTTCCAAACTACCGTAAACCAAGAACATATCTTTAGTTCTCCGCAAATACTTAAGAATGTTCTTAACAGCCATCCAATGTTCTTCACTTGGATTCTGTTGATAACGAATATTCAAACTTAAAGCTAACGAGACATCAGGTCTAGTATATAACATAGCATACATTATGGATCCTATAGCCGAAGCATATAGGATACCTTTTATTCGTCTTATCTCATCAGGTGTGATAGGACTTTGAGACTTGCTCAAGATTACACCCTTTTGCACGGGCAATGCTCCGCGTTTAGAGTTCTGCATGCTAAATCTACGCAAGATTTTGTCAATGTATGTACTTTGAATCAAACCAATAAGCCTTTTAGATCTATTTCTATAGATCCTGATTCCAAGAATATAAGTAGCTTCTCCAAGATCCTTCATGGAAAAACATTTACCAAGCCAAGACTTGACATCTTGCAAAGTTGGAATGTCATTTCCAATAAGTAGTATGTCATCAACATACAAGATCAAGAAGACTACTTTTCTCCCACTAGCTCTAGTGTGAACACAGGGCTCATCTTCGTTTTAAGAAAAAAACAAACTCTTTAACTTTCTCATCAAACTTGAGATTTCAGCTCCTGGATGCTTGCTTTAATCCATAAATGGATTTTAGAAGCTTGCAACTTTATTAGGATGCTTAGGATTCACAAACCCTTCCGGCTGAACCATATATACGTCCTCGCTTAGGTCACCATTTAAGAAAGCAGTTTTGACATCCATTTGCCATATTTCACAATCATGAAAAGCAGCTATGGCAATGAGTATCCTAATTGATTTAATGCTCGCGACTGGTGAAAAGGTTTCCTCATAATCAATTCCTTGAGTCTGGGTATAACCTTTTGCCACAAATCGAGCCTTAAAAGTGTTTACATTACCATCCATGTCAGCCTTCTTCTTGAAGACACATTTACACCCCAATGTCTTGCAATTGGGTGGAAGATCAATCAAGTCCCATACTTGATTATCTTTCATAGACTGCATCTCTGCCTTCATAGAATCTCGCCATTTGTCAAATTCTGGATCTGATATGGCCTTACCGTAGCTAGAGGGTTCATCATAATCCCCTATATGAGTTTCATCTGAATTAATCAGAAGATTTAGCCTCTCAAGTCGATGAGGAGTTCTACTAGATCTACGAATTACAGGTGCAACACGTTCTGGCTCACCAACAGTGTGTTCAGCTTCAACGTGCGGTTGGCTAGTGTCTTCAGAAGGTGTGTTACTTTGTGATTCTTGAATTTCTTCAAGAACTACTTTACTCCCACTGACTTCTTGTAAGAGAAGATCTCTTTCAAAGAATTCAGTAGACCGAGCAGTAAACACTTTGTTTTCAGCTTGGTAGTAAAAGTAGTAACCTATTGTTTCCTTTGGGTATCCCACAAAGTGACATTTGATACCTCTGGGTTCTAACTAGTTTGAAGTATCACGTTTCACATACGCTTCACAACCCCAGACATTCAAATAAGACAACTTGGGACTTTTCCCATGCCATAGCTCATATGGTGTCTTTTCTATCCTCTTGGTTGGAACCATATTGAGTATGCCTGCAGCAAACTCTAATGCATATCCCAAAAAGACAGTGGTAGAGTAGTCAGACTCATCATAGATCGAACCATATCAAGTAGTGTTCGATTCCTCCACCCAGACACACCATTGAGTGATGGTGTGTAAGATGGAGTGGATTGTGAGACAATCCCACAATTCAGGTGGTCTAAAAACTCTTGACTCATATACTCACTTCCTCCATCAGAGCGAAGTGCTTTAATGGTTTTTTCAAGCTGATTATCTACTTCATTTTGGAAGACTTTTGAACGTTTCAAAAACTTCATGTTTATGTTTCAGCAAGTAAACATAACCGTATGTTCTATAACCATCAGTTAATGTAATGAAGTAAGATTCACTATTCTAGACATTATTCTAAAAGGACCACATACATCAGTATGTATTAGTCCTAAAAGATCTTTAGCTCTTTCACCTAAATCAGAGAAAGGAGCCTTTGTCATCTTTTCATATAAATATAACTCACATACATCAACTGACTCATAGCCAGTTGATTCCAAAAGTCCATCAGATTGGAGTTTTGAAATGCGTTGTTTGTTTATATGACCAAGACGACAATGTCATTGATAGGTCTTATTCAAGTCTTGCTTGAATCGTTTGGCGGTACAAGTATACACAGAATTCTCATTTGAAATCACACAACGCATATCAATTTCAAAAATACCATCACGTGGACTGGTATTAAAATAAAAAATATTATCCTTAGAAATTGAAACACAAAAGTGCGTAAATGAAAGTTCAAAACCAACATATTTCAAATTATGTAACTTGTAATATTATGAGCGTAATGCCATTGTTTCAGCAAAACAATGAGGTCACTTGAAAGAGTAAGCTTATAGGAATCAATATCTTCAGCAGAAGCTCAATCCCCATTGCTAACTCCCAAGTCCAGTGTATCTTTCTTCGGTTTAATACTTCTTCTCATTCCCTTCTTATTGTTACAGATGTGAAGGTCACAACCGGTAACAAAGGTCCAGGAATCACTAGAAGAAAATATATAACTGTATATGAATATACTTGATTGCTAGTCTCACCAACTTCGCCATTTTTCAGCTTAGATTGGCAGATGGGATAATTCCTTCTTCAATGGACAACTTTTCCACAATGGAAACATTTGGTGTCTTTTGATGGGTTTTCCTTCTTGAAAAGTGGAATATTCTTCCTAGCAAATGATTTGTCATTTTCCTTCCACAAAGTATTTGGCTTATTTTTTGTCACCTTACCACCCTTCTTCCTCTGCTCATCGAACAACATCCGATAAGCACTTTGCTAAATAGCAACAATTTTCTCAGTAAGAGGATTGAGTAAGGCTTCTTTAATTTTGTTCAACTTCCCTTCATATTTGAGAACAATTCTCTATTTGCGGTGCTAGTCTAGGAAGTTAAAACAATTGAGTTTATCCTTCTCCAACAAAGAAGGAAGTGTGTTTTGGTTTACGTTTTGATTGTTTGACATCTACAACATATATAAGATTCAATTTAGTACTTTCGATATTGAGCTTTAATAAATTAACTACCCAAGTTTTTATACATTTTGAAAAACAATTAATTTACGAAAGCCTAAGATTCACATAGAGGTTCCATAGCCACATCTGTTGATCAGCTAGCAGTTATGGAGTCTATTGATAGGTAGCGGGTACCAATTGCATTACAAGTGTAACTCTTAGATCATTATGGGACCTAGAGATATATGTAGTCCAACAAACCACTATTATCTATCGGCATGTTTGTCCCATCCTTGCCTCGAACTCATGTCTCACCGTGAATACGATTAAGCCGTCCAATTTGGAAACAGTGGAAATTTATGCTAGTCTCACTAGATCGAAAAATCCACCTCGTGGCTATAATTCAGCCTAGTCTCACTAGATCAGAAAAATAACGAGGAGTGTTTGCAAGCTCATTGGATGACATGACTTAAATTTGACGGGTATTTGAAAAACATTTGTGTTAACGAATAATGCATGCACACAAGATTCGTTACACCATTTGTTAAAAAAAAAACATTTTAACAATTATATATGACGATCGTGTTTTATGCTTGTAGTTTGTTATCTACTTTTAAGTATAAACATAACAAATACACAAACGTGTATCATTTTAAAACAGTTTTAATAGATGTCGCCCATATATATTATTTGAATTTCAAAATCTTTTAACTTTAAACTCGTTAGAGTTTAACCTTTTAAAATCGTCAATTTTAATCTTTGAAACTCGTCTCTAGTTTTATTTAATGTTTGATCAAAACATGTATAATTTGACTCTCAATATTATTTAACTTTAAACTCGTTAGAGTTTCTTTCTAAGATCATCAATTTTAATATTTGAAACTCGTTACCGGTTTTATTTAATGTTCCATCATAAACATTTTAGCATATATTATAATCAGCAATTAAATATAAATGCGGTAAAATAAAACACAACCATGCATCACACACATACATAGCCTAGCCCAAAAATCCTATGCTTGATCCCATGAGTCATCATGAGATCAAGAGGTCAAACTAAGGACAATCTCATAGCTCCCAATTGATTCAAGAACCAAGTGAAAACTTGTCAAAAGTCATCGTTGTTAACTTGACCTGTTCGCCATCTTCTGAGTCAAACTCCACGTTGCATCTTTATCTTCAATCTTCATCTTATTACATTTATTTAAAATTGAAAATACAACTAGTCTAGTACATTTACAAATTGAAATAAACCTAAATACAATACTATGAAATTGAAAATAAATAAAATACAACTTTGGCTTCTATGGCCTCCAATTAAATCCAAAAACAACATGGCATAAAATTGCCGTAACCAACAATCACAACAATCATACATTGGTCGGAGCATTATGGACTATGTATGCAATCACAATTTAATAACAACATTATTAAACCTATATATGGCTTGTCCATGGTTACAATGCATGTGTATAACCATGGAACAAAATAAATATTAAATAACCAACAATTATCCAAGGCATAACTTTCTAAATTCAAAATTTAAATAGTAAATTTCTTTAGATCTTATTTGTGCGTCATGAGGTAATCAACAAAGTTAACTTTCAAAACCATAAAGGTTTTGACTTTTACCAATTCACCACAAAGCTAGATCAAAGAAAATCACGCGACAATTAAGACGGTGTAAAAGCGGCTCATGATACCACTTATGGAAAATCGTGTGTACTTTTAACAATTCACATTAACGCAGCGGATAATTAAAATAATAATCTTTTATTATTTTATGAACAAAATTTATAACATTAAATAACCACTTATTTAATAAAACATGCACACGATTAATCAATCCCATAGATCCAATTACACCACTAATAATTGTCTAGTTATAATAAATTCACAAAGTGGAGTAAAACGATATACCTTTCTGAATTGACGTCCACGAGAAGGTTGAAACGAACACCTTGTTGGAGAGAAACCTATGACCAAAAATATAGTCATCTCTTTGAATAGTACACTACACCTTCAAACAACGCCAATGGATGCTAGTCCATACTCAAGTATATTATTAATATAACTCACTTATATTAATAAATATATAATACTCCGTACGTTTACATTGAAGAAACAAAAGAAAATTGCTTTCGAATTTCGTGTGTGGCAAATGAATAATGTAATTTGCAATTTGAGTGTTTTGTTTTTCATCTCACTTTATTCAACCAAATAAATGAGTATATAATATATATGTGCAAAAGACAAAACGACTTGTGAAGCCGGTTAGTAAACGAGTACAATTTGTTTCCAATTCTATTTTGCTCCTAAATCTATTCCATTTTTTCATTTACGTAGCCATCAAGAAAGATTTATTTGACAAACAATACATACATATACATATTGTTTATTAATTAATTAGTTAACAATTAATTAATTCAATTTAATTAATTAATTCAATTTAATTAATTGATAATCACAATTAGTTCATAACGGAGTATTTAACTTGTTTCGTTACATGAGTTATATATATACATCATATATATATATATTTTATTTGACGTCTAGGTGTATATATGTGTGACCCCAAAGGCTCAAATGAATGTAGCTATATAGTTATATGTTGTACCTTGCACATTAATCCTGCACCAAGTCACAACACTAAATGGAACTGATCTCATTCTTCAACTATTTATTTTTTATTTAATTACTGCTTTCTATATAATTTTTTTTTTCTTTTTTTTGTATAATTCTCATGCTTTTTAAGAATGTCGAACAACCCCTGTAACTTTCACGGGCTATGAAACTCTTTCTAAAACCAATCACCTTCAAGGACATCAAGACCAAAATTGGTGAATTCGGGCGTTACCTTATTCGGTAAATTATATACGCAAATGCCTCAAACACAATACTTTCAACAACCACCACATAATAACGATTAATACTAAGAGTTTCTAAGATCATTATTTGAACCAAATAATAATAATATTATTAACATATTATAAGGTTAATCATATCTATTTCACTGATATTTATTTATTCATTATGTATGATCGTATAATTATACATGTTATTAGTAGAGTGATCATAAATTGTGTCTTGTACATTAAGAACCAACAATCTTTCACTTGTACAAGATTCAACATACATGTCAATCTAGACACTAATAAACGTCTAACAACATCTCACTACCCTAACAACACATAACTTGTCGTTCCAAGCATCCATGGAATCCCAAGCTAAAGGACCATAGTCTATTTTTTCTTCATGAAGCATAATAGGACTATGATCCGACCAACCGCGGGGTATGTTGAGATATGTGAAGATCTTTAAACAAGGGAAAAATATCAAGATTGCTTGGGAGATAAGTTTTACTTGGAGGTTAAGTTTAACTCGTGGAGCAAGTTTCCAATTTTTGGAAAGTTGTTTATTTAGTTTCTAACTTATCTTGTACATCAAGGCGGAACGTGGAAGACTTGACCGAGAAGTAAATTCCAGAAGCTTATGTGAAGATCTCGCGGTCGCGAGCCTAGCTTGGCCAACAAGTCGGTTTGGATTGTTTCCTTATTTCGTTCTGTCTATATAATTTAACCCTGACCTCATTTCAGGTTTGCGCGCGTGGAGTAAATCTTTCTCCGCGTTTTTAGTTGGGATATAACCACGTTAAATCCTTATGTCGTTATACTTTAATTTTATAGTTTACGTTTTTAGATTATTCGTTTGTCTTTCGTGGGTTAATGATTGTTGTAAGTCACTTATCTTGGTTGGATCCTAAATTCCTAACAAGTGGTATCACAGCTTATGTTCGAAGAA
Organism: Rutidosis leptorrhynchoides; assembly: GCF_046630445.1. NCBI lineage: Eukaryota > Viridiplantae > Streptophyta > Magnoliopsida > Asterales > Asteraceae > Rutidosis > Rutidosis leptorrhynchoides. The sequence goes on from NC_092336.1 coordinate 156,538,545, forward strand.
CGGGCACAGTGGCGAATTGAAAGCATATATTTGATTGGTTGATGATTCGTTTATCATCATGAGAAGAGACGACAAATCAAGGGTTTTTTTTTTTTTTTTTTTTTTTGCAACATGTATCTCAGTTCTCAGATCTAGAGACTTAGTTGATAGCAAACTTGGGATATGTCTATCTATCCAAAAAAAGTTGATCACACCAGGGTTTTTTTGATTTTGGCGGATTATGATGTAAACTGAACGGTGGTTGCCTTATGATGCTGATTGTTCGCGAAGGATTACGGAGTCAGAGGTCGGTTCGATAGAGTTTTGTTGCAAGAGAGACTTCGGGAGGTCCCGGTGTCGGATCCGAGTTCTCTTTCTTCGAGATTCTGTGCGAAAGAATGATTGAGCTAAATTCGAATGTTCAAGCGCAGCTGGAGAAAAATATTCATAGCGGGTTCGTTACCTGTCAGATCAACTTGATTTTTGGATTGTAGGTGGTCGATACGTATCTAGATGCTGTAAAGATTTGGTAGTGATCGGGGAAAATGGTTTTTTGAAGTTGTCAGCCGTCATGGGAAACTCTTTAGGGTTTCATTGTGCAGTTGTGAAAGGAAATTCATTGTAAATTCGTCTACCGTTGGATCGACCTAAAAGTTCTACCAGAGATGCTACACATACATTTCCTGTTGTGGTAAAATCTGACTGTGATCGGACTGTTGGATTTTCATATACGAATTTTTGAAGTTTTCGCAATTTCAGGATGAATTTTCGGTTTGATGAAGCGAGTGCGAGACGGTTTTGTGTCAGAAATTTCTGGATATGCCGAAAGATTTTTTCGGGGATGTTGGTCTGTTACAGTAGCTTACGAGGTTGTTTCTCTCAGATTTAGGCATTTAGGTATTGACCAGAATACTTCCGGGTTAAAATCGACAGTGGGAGTTATCAGGGAAGTTTGTTACTTGTGGGTTTGAAATGGGATGACCAAAAGGTTTTGGTCAGATATTCCAGGGAATATGATATATGCAGGCGGGTTTTAGATTCTCTCACTAAAGAAATTTGTTGTCCAAGGTTGTCAGATAGAACTCGTTTGACTAGTGCTCAGTTTGGGGTGATGTTTGGTTCAACAAACGAGCGGTTTCTTTGGGGTGACTAATTAAGAATCTTTAGGTGATTTATGGAGTTAATAATCTAGTAAGTCTCAGAGATTGAAGCTTTCAAGATATTGTTGAAGGTGTCGGGAACTCAGTGTGAGTTTGGTAACTGACGAAGTATCAGGTGGGTGGGAGTTGGACGACTTGTTGGAGTTAGAGAGATGGTTGTGGGACGTGTTTCTCCAATTTTTGCAGGGTTAGTGATTCGATTTCAGGCACTAGATACTAGAGTACTTGTTTTACTCTCCAATGGCAAAGCAATTTGCAACTGAACTAGTGGTACGAACCAGATTCTTCTTGAGTAGTCGCGGTTTATTTCTTACTCATACAATGGGAGTGTTCTTGGGATTGAGAAGATGTGTTCGTGAAACTCATAGCGCTATGAGATAGGTCAGTGTACCAGCGTGAAAGCGAAAAGTTGAAAAGTGTAGATTTCGTGGTTGTGACTGCGTTCACACTAGAGCCTTGATGAATAGTCTACAAGTACGTCTGTTAGATTTTCTGATTGCTGGGAAGGGAAATCAATGACAGAAAGTACAAGGGTGATCGTTGACATGTCAGTGACAGGGTAGGGCGTGCCTAGAGCGATGCGCTGAGGCAATTTTGTCTCGTGTTAAATCTTGTGATTGAAGTCTTGCACACTTCAATGGTAGTGCAAAAATCGAGATGACCCAAGCTAGCACCGATGATTGGATTATTACTTAGCTGTTTGAGTGTTGAAAGTCTTCCTTCCCAAGGCGTGAAAGAGCGACATGTCCTGAATGGTTATCCAGCGGTATTCAAATGGAGTTCAATAATAAGGTGATCTATAATTGTTGTGGGTGTTCAACATAATTGACAATTTGAAGTTGATTACGTTATGACGAGTGTAGTTGAAGTGCTATTTATCGAAAGCTACCAGTTCGTTGTGGTTGAAATGTGTGTGTCCCAAGAAGCTTTCTTGGCGGTATAGATGGGTAGGCTCAATAAAGTCAAGATAAGCGATCAGTATATGGTTTGTTCAAAGTTTTCAAGTAGGAGATTGTTGAGATATGTGGAGATCTTTACACAAGGAAAGAAAATCAAGATTGCTTGGAGATAAGTTTTACTTAGGTTAAGTTTAACTTATGGAGCAAGTTTTTGATTTTAGGAAAGTTGTGTACTTGGTTTATAAATTATCTTGTGCATCCAAGCGAAACGTTTCTCGACTTGGTTGAGAAGTGGATATAGAAGCTTCTGTGAAGATCTCGCGGTCGTGAGATGGGCTTCGCGGTCGCGAGCCTTGCTTGGCTAGCAAGTCGGTTTAGATTGTTTTCTTATTTCGTTCTGCCTATATAATGTAACACTGACCTCATTGTAATGTGTGCACGAATTATTAGTGAAAACTTTTCTCTAGTTTGCGCGCGTGGAATAAACCCTTCTTCATGTATGGAGTTGGGATATAACCACGTTAAATCCTTGTGCCGTTATGCTTTAATTTTATCGTTTATGCTTTAAATTATTCACTTCTCGTTCGTGGATTAGAAATTTTTGTACATCACTTGTCTTAATTGAGTCCTAAATTCCTAACAAGGTAATACTACAAGTTTCAAGCCGTCAGAATTAATAACATTATGAGACACTAAAAAGCGATCCAATCGACTCATTTTCGATCTCAACTTATCATCCGTATGAATCTACACCCACATAAAGGAAAACCAGTCAAAGAATCGTCGATGAAATTGTTAAAGACACCCGCTCGAATGAGAAAATTTGGAACCAAATCTTCCACATACCTCTTACTACGTTCAGGGTTGACCTTACCTAGTTTCTTCAATAACTGCCGATAAGACCATTTGTATCGCCAGGGGTTCAACCCCGTTGAATTCTATGTGGCAGGCCGGCAACGCCGAAGCTCGGCCGTATCCCGGCGTTGGCCGGTCACGTTTTTCAGGCGTTGGGGAGAGTCCAACGAGGTAGCCAACGCACGTTTTCGCCATTTTATTAATTTTTTATTATTATATAAATATTATTTTTATCCCCTTTATAATACTTGCCCAATTATATTTTGCCACATCAGCATTCTACTAACAAGCAACACCAACATCCAACACTACTCCATTCACTAACACAACACAAACTGATCAGCAATAAAGTGCAAAAAATTCACAACACGAACTTACAACACGAATGACCACTACAAATGGTCTAAGGGCTTTGTTTTTATTCATTAATTGTGGACCACAGGTTATGACCCTTTGTTTCTCTCAATATTCTCTGTTTTTTTTTTTCTTCTTAAATATACCTAAAGTTTTTATTGATTATTTTTTGGCAAAAGCAGATATAGATGGATAGAATGGACAATGGAAATATCATAAAAAACAATGATCCTTCAAACCATTACAAGATTATAGTGGAAACCAAGATTACAAAGATCACATCTAAATTAGCCTTACAACACAAGACATAAAATGAAACTAGAAAATACCAAAGGCACAACGAGCACGATCTCACACGGTTGAAATTTCCAGACATAATAAGATGACAACTCCATTAATAACCTTATTAATAAAGTCTTTACATAATAACTTGGTGAAAGTCACTCTCACTTAAAATTACAACTCCTTCCAAACAATAAGATTACAACTACATCAAACATTTTTTTTACATTATTTCATTTTATTTTATAAGTTTTAAAATAAGTGTTCTATCTTTCCATATAAATTAACATTAACAGTAATATATAATATATAAACTTTAGTTAATCAGATCTACCCAGTTTCAGAAGCAAACAATTAAGTCTATCTACTTAATTATATCATTTTACAGGAATCATCACAAAATGACATGGTAGTTGGCGTTTTGATTCCTCAGAGAGCTCTCAAGTTCACTTATGAACAATACATTTTGAGGTGACTACGGAAAGAGGCGAAAATAGTCATGGAATAACTCAAGTAAAACATCCCCAGTTTTTTATTTCGTTAAAATGAAATAAATTAACTATAAGTAGGGGACAAGAAATTACATACTCCCTCCGTCTAATATTGATTGTCCAGTATTCCATTTTGAGCTGTCCTAAATTAATAGTTCACTTCCATAAATGGATAAGAATAATAAGGTAAAGTTCTATTATGCCCTTAATGTATGTGGATAGGATTAAAATAGAAAGAAAAAGTAAGGATAGAACTGGAAAGTAAACAGAAAATTACTTTTATGACATTTTCTTAATTTGTGTGTTTTTTGTCTGTGGACTATTAATATGGAACGGAGGGAGTATTTTCTTAAGACCATTGCCAACGGGATTCCGCCTTCAGCGCCCTCTGAATGGGCCGACGACAGTCGCCACCCCTAGGTCGCATTTTCTGCCCTAGTTTCCACCCTCGCACAACATATTCGAGAATTCGTGATGGGTCGATTTTGTGGGACACTTGACCGTGTTTCTTCGCGCGCAGTTTTGGTCCATTGCATGTAGGAAAAAATGGTGATATGTAGATATATGTATGCAGTTTTCTAGCGAAAAATCCGAAACTATATATCACAAGAAACTTTGAAAAGAACCTATCCAAACAATACAAGCCGACTAGTCTCATAGATAGAAAGAACTACAACCCTAAGACTATCTATAAGTGAGGCTAGAAAAAACACGTGATAGAATGAAATAATAAACCCTAAAAGACATATATTTTCCTAAAAATTCATTCTATACTCTCTCTTTTTACTTATGGCAGAAATGCCTTCTCAAGTATTAGAGTGAGTACATATACATCCCATATTTCTGTTGTCTAACTAGAACCCGATACCACGTACATTATTCAATGACAGACAAACACGTAATTCATATATGGCTGATCTCTCTTCCAAATCAGCCAGTCTTGAACATTCTTCTAAACTGCTACTGCTTGAACCAGCATCAATCTACCATCACCAGCAGTACTCTCCAATTAAACACCACAGCATTAAATCTGGGCATACAAACAAACTGAGTTAGATATTATGATTTAGGAAAGCTTGAACAACTTTCCTTTCTTCTTCAATATTCTTGTGGGCATTATGAAGAGAAAAAAAAAAAAAAAACGCCGCAGTAAAGCACCGTTACAAGTGATCTGATCCTATTACTAGTCTTTAAAAGTTAATCTACACTTAACTCTGTAATATACAAACACTCTGTAATCAGAAACCTGAAATAAAAGAAATGAACCATGAAGTCTAGGCCATCTTACTGATGATGAAGTGCCTACTTGGGTCAAACTGAGAAATGAATTTTAATTCCAAAATTTCCCTAATTTCATCAATTTGGGATAGAAACTGCATTTATGGAGGGACAACTCTTCATATTCAGTATCGTTAAAAGTTTGACAATGGTCTGGGCATTATTGTTAGATATTGCAGCAGGACTAATGGTGTATCCTAGGGGATACACGTATAAAAACACCATTTTTATTCAGAAAAATGGATCAAACAACACAAAAGATAACGAAATTTGGCAGTTTTCATTATTTGCCGCCCAGCGTTCAGCAGGCAGCCCAACGTCAAGCGTAAGCCGTGCAGGCAGCTTCTATGCTTAAGCCCTTTAACTCAGCGCGTGAACGACACGCAGCCACGTCAGCACACGTCGCCGACCATCCTGATATTTCGTGTAATAGAACAACTCAGTAATTGACACGTGTATCCCGAGAATTTCGGACATTCTGCGCCTATAAATAGACCCCCTGGGTCACCACATTTTACATCTGAACTCCAGTCAGAGAGAAATACACTATCTCTCTCACACAGTTATTTCTCACTCTAAACGCACATTAGCCGCTAAGCAGCAATACGCTAGACGGATCAATTACAGATTGATCCCCAGATTGATTGATGCCACCCCACAGATCTCTCATCCGTATTCCGGATCTGTAGAGATTATTTCTCGAAGGCAAACATCAATCAACATCATACGCCACACGCTGAGCAGCTATTGTCTTGTACTGGTACCTTACAGCCGCCATACGGAAAATCGTACCAACAAATGGCGCCATCCGTTCTAAAGGATCACTCGAATCTCAAGAGCACCAAAAGGCGTAATCGTAAAACGATACCTATTGAAGCAAACATGATACACTCATGGCAAGCCGGACAACGGAGAAAAGCATAAGCATTAAAAGATTGGAAACAGGAATTGATTGCTTTTCCTTCCATGTTTAATACTAATCCATCTGATGCTCCTGTAGTGATTGAAGCTCGAATAGCAAATTGTGTTGTTGGTGGAATATATACTGATACAGGAGCAGGAGCAGATATCATGTATGAGCATTGTTTTGTATAATTACCGGAAAGAGTTAAGGAGAAGTTAAAAGACACATTTGTACCCTTAGCAAGTTTTGCTAATGATCTGTCATGGTCATAGGGAAGCATAGTCTTAGAAGTAGTATTGGGAAAAATACCATTTAAAAGAATAGCTCATATCGAGTTTTTAGTTGTCAAAGCAAATTCACAGTATAATGTCATTTTAGGACGATCAGCTATGATGACATTTGGAGCTGTGACGTCAACGGTACAAGGAATGATAAAATTTCCCACACCGGCTGGCATCGCCACGCTATACGCTGAACGGAGAAGAGCAATAGAATGTGTACAAATACACAAAACAACTGTTAATCCAATTATTCATGAAGATGGGTCAGTATCACCAAATCCAGAGTTTCCAGATCAGAAAATCATTATTGGAAACACAATAGCAAAAGAAACAAAGGAAAAGCTTTACAAAATTTTAGCAACCAATTTAGACGTTTTTGCGTGGCAAGATTATGATATGACTGGAGCACCACGTCATATAGCTGAACATAAGCTTGGTGTGAATCCAAATATCCCACCAGTATATCAAAAGAAAAGAGATATGGCTCCCGATCGAACAAAATTTCTCAGGGACGAAGTTAAAAAATTAGTGGAGGCTGGGATATTAAGGGAAGTAAAATACCAGACATGGGTAGCAAATCCAGTGATGGTTAGAAAACCAGATAACTCATGGAGATGTGTATAGATTTCACAGATATAAATAAAGCATGTCCAAAAGACAACTACCCGTTACCAGAAATCGATTGAAAAGTAGAGTCCGTCAGCGGATATCAATTTAAATCTTTTTTGGATGCATTCAAAGAATACCATCAAATCCCAATGGCAATACGAGATCAGGATAAAACAGCATTCCACACACCAGATGGAATTTTTTTGCTACATTATGATGCCTTTTGGATTAAAGAATGCAGGGGCAACTTATCAGCGTGTGAATGATAAAGCGTTTAAAGATCAAATAGGCAGGAATGTGAAAGCCTATGTTGATGATATTGTTATCAAGAGTCATACCGAAGACAGTATGCTCAGAGATACTCTTGAAACATCTGAATCATTACGAAGGGTCAATATGAAATTAAATCCCAAGAAGTGCACTTTTGGTGTAGAAGAAGGCAAATCTTTAGGTCATATTGTTACAGAGAGAGGAATCAAGGCTAATCCAAAAAAGATTCAAGCAATTGAAAACATGGTATCTCCAAGAACAAAGAAAGAAGTGCAGATCTTGAATGGAAGATTGGCAGCTCTAACAAGGTTTTTATCTAGAGCAGCAGATCGGTCATTACCATTTATGAAGGTCTTAAAAAGTTGTTTGAACAAAAAGGATTTTATGTGGACAGAAGAGGCTGAAACAGCTTTTCAAGATATTAAGCAACTTTTAAAGGAATTGCCTACTTTAGCTGCCCCAATAGCAGGGGAAACACTAATTTTGTACTTGGCAGCATCTACAGAAGCCGTTAGTTTAGTTTTAATCGCAGAATGGAATGGTGTACAAATGTCAATATACTTTGTCAGTAAGATATTGCAGCAAAGTGAAGTTAACTATCCGCCAATTGAGAAATTGGTATATGCTTTAACACACACAGCTAGGCGACTCAGACGTTATTTTCAAGCACATTCAATTCTTGTTCTAACAGATCAACCAATAAAGCAAATTTTGAAGAATCCAGATCGTCAGGACGTCTAGCGAAATGGGCAATAGAATTGGGAGACTATGAAATAAATTTCTCACCACGACATGCAGTTAAAGGTCAAATTTTGGCAGATTTTCTTTTAAAAACAACAGAAAAGGTGGATTATTCGCAAGATGTCACAAACATTAATTACATGTGGGAATTGCACACTGATGGTCCATCAGTGAGGAAGGAGTTGGTGCAGGATTAGTGTTTACAAGTCCATAAGGAGAAGAACATACATATGCACTGAAGTTTTGTTTTTATGCATCCAATAACGAAGCAGAATATGAGGCATTGCTTTCTGGCCTCCGCATAGCTTTTAAAATGGGAATAAAGCATCTGCGTGCATATGTAGATTCTCAGATTGTAGCTCAACAGGTCAACAGAGCATTCGAAGCAAAGGATGTCTCAATGAAACGATATTTGCAGTTGGTTGAGAAAATTTCAAAAAATTTCGAAACTTTGGAAGTTGTGCAAATATCAAGAAATAAAAATAAAAAGACACATGTTTTAAGCAAGTTAGCAACACTAACATTTGATCACTTGCACAAGAAAGTTTTGGTGGAAGTTTTGAAAGATAAATCAATTGATGAAAAGTAGTAGTGCCAACAGTGGAAGAGGGAGCACCATATTGGATGACTCCCTATGTGAAATATTTACAGGACGGAACATTGCCAGTTGATGTCACGGAAGCAAGACGGATAAAAGTAAGTGCTCCGCTTTACGTCTTGAAAAATGGGGTGCTTTATAGAAAATCCTTCAATGGTCCAAATTTAAGATGTTTAACACCACAACAAGCAATAGATGTGGTAAAAGAGATGCATGAAGGTTTATGTGCACATCATTCTGGTTATAGAACTGTGGTTGGACGGATAATGCGACAAGGATATTATTGGCAAACAATTTACAGAGATACATCAAACGTAATCAAAACATGTGATGCCTGTCAGCGGCATGGAACCGTCCAGCGTTTACCCAAATATAATTTAATCACAGTATCATCCGCATGGCCATTCTGTAAGTGGACAATCGATATAGTAGGGCCATTTCCAAGGAGTGTAGGAAATGCGAAGTTCTTGGTGGTTGCAATTGATTTCTTCAGTAAGTGGGTTGAAGCAAAAGTGTTAGCACAGATGTAAGACCCAAATATTTATTGTACATAATATATTTATGGTGTACGATGCGTGTATGAAGTGTATGTGTTGCTTGCTCGAACGCCGAAGGAAACTGGACGTTGTCTGAAGTGACAAGGTGTGTACGTATCTTTTCAACCCCAAATAAAGTTTGTGTTGATATTTCAAAGCCTTACCATTAGAAAGGAAATCTTATTACATTTCCAACGATATTTGATTCATCGAAAATGGAGCTACGGTCAAAAAGTTATGGCCAAAACACGTTTCTGAAAACCGACCTGTAGGTTGGAGCGGCGCTCCACCTTTCGGCGCTGCGCGCTGAACCCGTCTGATGCAATTTTCAGCCTTTTTTAAAGGCTTAAATGAAGGGTACTTTGGTCTTTTCACTTAGGGTCGGTTTGGGGTCATCAAAGCTGATCTAGAACTCCATTGGAGCTCATTTCTCACCCACACAAACACTCTCATCCACATTTAGAGAGAGAGGAAGAGTTCTAGAGTGAGAGAGCTTGAATTAGAGAAGAAGGAGCTTGAATTGATCAAAGTCTCGGGTTTTAAAGTTGTTCACCTCGTTCCTAGCTACGTTTTGGTTGTTGTGGTAAGTTCTAACTCCGAATTTCATTGTTTGATTTGATATTCAAAGTTAGGGTTTGAACTTAAATTATTAAGAAACCCATTTAAACTCATGAAGTGAGTTTAGTGATGCTAGTAATCGGGTTTATTGTTAGTGTTGGTGGATTTTGGGTTGGTGAACAAATTGGTTATGTTTAGAACTTGAATTTGGGTTTAATCACTAGGTTTAGTGATTATGGAAGTATTGGAACCCATTTAGGGTTATTTGGTTGACTAATTTTGACTATGGGTCAAAATTAGGGTTTGGTGACGGTTTTGACCCAATTGTTGATTTAGTAAGGTTTATAAACTTAAAATGGATTAAGTTGAAGTATAAAACCGAGTTAAATATGTTTTGGTGTCAAAACTTGCTAATGGCGCGATGTTGACTCCTTTAGGTCAAAAGTAGGGTTTAAGTGTCATTTTGGGCAAGATAGGTGTTTAACACCTATGATTGGGTTTGTTTGGCATATTAGGATCATTCTCACTTGTGTTAGTGATTATTGGTTAGTTTGGGCGCGTTTTGTGCTTGGAAGTGCTTTTGGGTCAAAATTGCACTAGTAGTCAATTTGGGTTGATTTGTATATCCACCCTAATTGTGTTACTTGTTATGTGATAAATGGAATAGGTACATTCCATCGGCGATTGCGGTTTATTTCGGTGGCATTATTCAAGACGACGAGGTGAGTGTTAATATCCTATGTGCATATGTATGTGTAGGATGGGTGCGGGTTGGGTGAAGCGGTTCTCGGTTATAGAGATCACTTCACATATAGGTTCTTGATGGCTCGTTTTGGCGGTCATCTTATTGTTTAGGGAAATGAACCTCGGTTAGTGTGGATTCATGATGACTCGGCTTATACGGTCGTCTTCTCGTAAGTTGTGAATTTCGGTTAGAGCGGATTCATGGTGACTCGGTTATACGGTCACCTTATTGTTAAGGTTAAGTGTTTAGCCTTGGGTTGTAGGTTCGGGGATATTATTTTATCTTATGTTTTGATATTGATGTGTTGTAGCTAGTCCTTCGGGTGTAGCTTGGTAGTGTTGTTCATAACGTTGTGAGTGAACTTACATTGATGTTGTAGCTAGTGGTATCGCAATTGTACGGTAAGCTTAGTTTTACTTGCTATATGCTCGGATGATCCGGTATGTGTTATTTGATATTGTGTGGCGTGTCCATTTTATGCATATATATATATATATATGTATGTAGTATATTCTCACTCACTAAGCGTTAGCTTACCCTCTCGTTGTTGACATTTTTTTATAGATTGCTTGGATGCGGTGGCTCGGGTAAGCGGGGACTAGTGGACTTGCATAGTTGCTTTAGAAGGCTTGCTCTTGGATTGATTAAGATTGAGTAGCGTATCCCCAATCGCCATGCTCGGCCTTTATTTTGTATTACAAACATGTGGTTGAAAACTTGTATTTTCGTACGAAAGTCGTAAAACGGCCGATGTGGGCCCGGTCTTCGTAAAACTAATTTTATTAATGGAACGTGTTAGTTTTATCTATTATAATATGTTGTGAAAACCGTTTAGTCTAAATGTGTCGGGAAGTGGTCAAACATTTTCGCATTTGGGACTTTTTGGGACAGCAGCTGTAGTGACCCGAACTTTTTCATGTTTATATATATTAATTGAGATTGATATTTACATGATTAAATGTTTCCAACATGTTAAGCAATCAAACTTGTTAAGACTTGATTAATTGAAATATGTTTCATATAGACAATTGACCACCCAAGTTGACCGGCGATTCACGAACGTTAAAACTTGTAAAAACGACCTGACGATATATATATGGATATACATATGGTTAACATGAGATTATGATAAGTAAGCATCTCCATAAGTATATTAACAATGAGTTATATACATATAAACAAGACTACTAACTTAAGGATTTCGAAACGAGACATATATGTAACGATTATCGTTGTAACGACATTTAAATGTATATATATATCATATTAAGATATATTAATATATCATAATATCATGATAATATAATAATTTAACATCTCATTAGATATAATAAACAATGGGTTAACAACATTAATTGAGATCGTTAACTTAAAGGTTTCAAAACAACACTTACATGTAACGACTAACGATGACTTAACGACTCAGTTAAAATGTATATACATGTAGTGTATTTAGATGTATTAAAATACTTTTGGAAGACTTCAAGACATATATCAAAACACTCATACTTAACGAAAATGGTTACAGTTACTTTTCCATTCTTTTCTTTCATCAAGAATTCTAGTCGTATTCTTACCCGTATTATATACAGCTTCAAAACGTACTTACTATGGGTATATACCAATAGGAACTAGCATGGGATTCCACTCTTGATTATGTCATGTATGACTAATCAATTTTAACTTCTACCATGAGCTAGTCAACTAACTAGAACTCCTTTTAACCCCACTCACCACTCACCAATTACCACTCATCATTCACTCCATTTCACTTCCAATTATCTTTCTAATTCTCTCTCAACACACACACACACACACACACTATTATGAACGTAATTTTCCAGTAGTTAATCATCATCTTCATCAAAAATCACTTCAAGAATCAAGCTATAATCATCATAGGAAGAACACTTCAAGAACACTTCAAAAATCCCTTCAAGTTTACTAATTTACTTCCAAGCTTTCTAATCCATTCCAAGTAATCATCTAAGATCAAGAAACCTTTGTTATATACAGTAGGTTATCTTTCTTATTCAAGGTAATATTCATATTCAAACTTTGATTCAATTTCTATAACTATAAACTATCTTAATTCGAGTAAAAATCTTACTTGAACTTGTTTTTGTGTCATGATCCTACTTCAAGAACTTTCAAGCCATCCAAGATCCTTTGAAGCTAGATCATTTCTTGTCACTTCCAGTAGGTTTACCTACTAAACTTGAGGTAGTAATGATGTTCATAACATCATTCGATTCATATATATAAAACTATCTTATTCGAAGGTTTAAACTCGTAATCACTAGAACATAGTTTAGTTAATTCTAAACTTGTTCGCAAACAAAAGTTAATCCTTCTAACTTGACTTTTAAAATTAACTAAACACATGTTCTATATCTATATGATATGCTAACTTAATGATTTAAAACCTGGAAACACAAAAAACACCGTAAAACCGGATTTACGCCGTCGTAGTAACACCGCGGGCTGTTTTGGGTTAGTTAATTAAAAACTATGATAAACTTTGATTTAAAAGTTGTTATTCTGAGAAAATGATTTTTATTATGAACATGAAACTATATCCAAAAATTATGGTTAAACTCAAAGTGGAAGTATGTTTTCTAAAATGGTCATCTAGACGTCGTTCTTTCGACTGAAATGTCTACCTTTACAAAAACGACTTGTAACTTATTTTTCTGACTATAAACCTATACTTTTTCTGTTTAGATTCATAAAATAGAGTTCAATATGAAACCATAGCAATTTGATTCACTCAAAACGGATTTAAAATGAAGAAGTTATGGGTAAAACAAGATTGGATAATTTTTCTCATTTTAGCTACGTGAAAATTGGTAACAAATCTATTCCAACCATAACTTAATCAACTTGTATTGTATATTATGTAATCTTGAGATACCATAGACACGTATACAATGTTTCGACCTATCATGTCGACACATCTATATATATTTCGGAACAACCATAGACACTCTATATGTGAATGTTGGAGTTAGCTATACAGGGTTGAGGTTGATTCCAAAATATATATAGTTTGAGTTGTAATCAATACTGAGATACGTATACACTGGGTCGTGGATTGATTCAAGATAATATTTATCGATTTATTTCTGTACATCTAACTGTGGACAACTAGTTGTAGGTTATTAACGAGGACAGCTGACTTAATAAACTTAAAACATCAAAATATATTAAAAGTGTTGTAAATATATTTTGAACATACTTTGAAATATATGTATATATTGTTATAGGTTCGTGAATCAACCAGTGGCCAAGTCTTACTTCCCGACGAAGTAAAAATCTGTGAAAGTGAGTTATAGTCCCACTTTTAAAATCTAATATTTTTGGGATGAGAATACATGCAGGTTTTATAAATGATTTACAAAATAGACACAAGTACGTGAAACTACATTCTATGGTTGAATTATCGAAATCGAATATGCCCCTTTTTATTAAGTCTGGTAATCTAAGAATTAGGGAACAGACACCCTAATTGACGCGAATCCTAAAGATAGATCTATTGGGCCTAACAAACCCCATCCAAAGTACCAGATGCTTTAGTACTTCGAAATTTATATCATATCCGAAGGGTGTCCCGGAATGATGGGGATATTCTTATATATGCATCTTGTTAATGTCAGTTACCAGGTGTTCACCATATGAATGATTTTTATCTCTATGTATGGGATGTGTATTGAAATATGAAATCTTGTGGTCTATTGTTACGATTTGATATATATAGGTTAAACATATAACTCACCAACATTTTTGTTGACGTTTTAAGCATGTTTATTCTCAGGTGATTATTAAGAGCTTCCGCTGTCGCATACTTAAATAAGGACGAGATTTGGAGTCCATGCTTGTATGATATTGTGTAAAAACTGCATTCAAGAAACTTATTTTGTTGTAACATATTTGTATTGTAAACCATTATGTAATGGTCGTGTGTAAACAGGATATTTTAGATTATCATTATTTGATAATCTACGTAAAGCTTTTTAAAACTTTATTGATGAAATAAAGGTTATGGTTTGTTTTAAAATGAATGCAGTCTTTGAAAAACGTCTCATATAGAGGTCAAAACCTCGCAACGAAATCAATTAATATGGAATGTTTTTAATCAATAAGAACGGGACATTTCAGTTGGTATCCGAGCGTTGGTCTTAGAGAACCAGAATTTTGCATTAGTGTGTCTTATCGAGTTTGTTAGGATGCATTAGTGAGTCTGGACTTCGACCGTGTTTACTTGAAAAATGATTGCTTAACAAATTTTGTTGGAAACTATATATTTTTAACATGTGAATATTATGTGATATATTAATCTCTTAACGCGTTTGATATTATGTGATAGATGTCTACCTCTAGAACAAGTCCCATTGACTCACCTAATAATAATGAAGAGCCAAATATAAATTGGAATGATTCGTGGACTGATTCGGAACCGGAAGAAGAATCGGAACCGGAAGAAGAATCGGAACCGGATGAAGAAATAGAACCGGTGGGGGAAATAATAAAACGGTTAAGTAAAAGAAAATTCTCAACCAACCGACCAAGGTTAATTATGGTCAATGGTGTTTCCGCCAAGGAAGCAAAATATTGGGAGGATTACCAATTCTCTGATGAATCGGATTCCGACGAGAATTCCGATGATGTTATAGAAATTACCCCAACTGAATTTAAAAAGGCAAAAGAAAATAATAAGGGAAAGGGCATAAAAATAGAGAAATCTAATTCCAACCCCGATGAACTTTATATGTATCGTCAACCCCCGAAGTCCTTAAGTTGTAACAATGACCCGGGAACCTCTAAACCACCAGGTTTTTCTAAACCAATGTGGAAAACGACGGCTCGTATTAGGGGAACATCATATATCCCTAGAAACTTGGCAAAACGAACCAAAACCGAAGAAGAAGAAACAAGCGAGTCGGAATAAGATAGTTGTATTCGTGTGGTGTAATATATGTAATATAGTGTGCTTATGCTTTATGATATATGTAAAAATTGCTTGTATTAATAAGTATTTTTTTTATGAATCTAACTCTTGTCTATTTTACAGTATAAAAACACAAAATGGATAGACAACCCAATATTTTAATAGACCTACCCGGAGACATGATTGATGAAATCTTGTCTAGAGTCGGTCAGAATTCTTCGGCACAACTATTTAAGGCGAGATCAGTTTGTAAGACATT
Source organism: Rutidosis leptorrhynchoides (assembly GCF_046630445.1). NCBI lineage: Eukaryota > Viridiplantae > Streptophyta > Magnoliopsida > Asterales > Asteraceae > Rutidosis > Rutidosis leptorrhynchoides. The sequence continues at coordinate 156,554,292 of NC_092336.1, forward strand.
CGAAGAACGTTCCAAGAATGCCTTGGTTTATAAAAGGCTTTCGTTCGAAAGATGGGGGATATCACATTGGGAAATCCATAAGTTACGATGTGTTTACTTTGACGCATATATTGCGGGGAACCCAAATGCTATTTTACGCAATGGGTTAAGAAATTATTTTGACTCAATATATCCGAATATTGGACTTCGTGATTTAGAAAAAGATGCTAACATGCAACATAAAGAAGCATGTTATGCTTACAGATTAGTAATGTTCGCTTCTCACCAAAGTGAGAACAAGAACATCGGCCTACAAATATTAAACAAAACGTTCCCACAAGTGACGGAGTCGGTAATTGGGGTAAGAAATGAGGTTTTTAGATTGTTACGGGACTGTTGGACATTACGTAACCCTCGTCCCTTTGACGACGTTACAACACGCTGTCTTATCAACGGCCATAACGGTTATGTTCCACAAGACCAAGGATGGGAAGTAATCCTAGTAAAACCAGAATGCATAACTTGTTTCTGGACGTATGAATTACGTGTCTTTAGTGCCTTTGCTGAACGACTTGTGTACTAGCTAGAATTATCTTCACAACCATCTTGTATCAAATTTATTGTGTGCTATATTTCATGCTATATGTAAAATAAGCGGTATTGTAAGTTTGTAAAATATTGTGTAAAAGTTTGAACGCGAAATATTATTATAATCAGTTTTTCATATAGAATTGTAGTAGTTGAATTGTATATTAGCTACTAAGTATGAACTTAACGGGTAGGTACTACCCGAATTTAAACTTATAAAACGCTAATATGAAGAAAAAGCTTTTATAAATGAGTTCATATTATGCTACGAAATACTATTAACTACTCTTAATATTCTGTATGATTAACTTGTTCCATTTGACTATTTTGAAGGAAATGGCACCGACTACTCGACACACCGTGAATATGAATGAAGAGGAATTCCGTACTTTTCTAGCTTTAAACATAGCCGCAGTACAGGCTGCGCTACATACCAACAATAACCTTGAATCTAGCAGTACAAGAAATCGTGTAGGATGCACCTACAAAGAATTCACTGCCTGCAAACCTTTGGAATTTGATGGAACCGAAGGACCGATCGGATTGAAACGGTGGACCGAGAAGGTCGAATCGGTGTTTGCCATAAGTAAGTGTACTGAAGAGGACAAAGTGAAGTACGCTATGCATACCTTCACAGGTTCTGCGTTAACATGGTGGAATACCTATCTAGAGCAAGTGGGACAAGACGATGCGTACGCACTACCATGGTCAGCATTCAAGCACTTGATGAACGAGAAGTACCGTCCCAGAACCGAGGTCAATAAGCTCAAGACAGAACTTAGAGGGTTACGAACCCAAGGATTTGATATTACCACGTACGAAAGACGATTCACAGAATTGTGCCTATTGTGTCCGGGAGCATTCGAAGATGAGGAAGAGAAGATCGACGCGTTTGTGAAAGGATTACCGGAAAGAATCCAAGAAGATATAAGTTCACACGAGCCCGCCTCCATACAACAGGCATGTAGAATGGCTCACAAACTAGTGAACCAGATTGAAGAAAGAATTAAAGAACAGACTGCTGAAGAGGCCAATGTGAAGCAAGTCAAAAGAAAGTGGGAGGAAAACGGTGATAAGAATCACCAATACAACAACAACAGCAATTACAACAATAATCGCAACAATTATCCCAACAATCGCAACATCAATCGCAACTACAACAAACGGCCCAACAACAACAACAACAACAACAACAGCAACTACAACAATCATCCCAACAACAATAATAACCGCAACAACAATAACAATCAGAAGCAGCTATGCCAAATGTGTGAAAAGTATCACTCGGGGTTCTGCACCAAATTTTGCAACAAGTGTAAAAGAAATGGTCATAGCGCGGCGAAGTGTGAGGTCTACGGACCAGGGGTTAATAGAACGAAAGGAACAAATGGTGTCAGAACGAGTAATGGCGGAGCAAGTAGTGTCGGAGCAAGTTATGCCAATGTAGTTTGTTATAAATGTGGAAAACCGGGCCACATTATTAGAAATTGCCCGAACCAGGAGAACATGAATGGACAACGCCGCGGAAGAGTTTTCAATATTAATGCGGCAGAGGCACAGGAAGACCCGGAGCTTGTTACGGGTACGTTTCTTATTGACAATAAATCTGCTTACGTTTTATTTGATTCGGGTGCGGATAGAAGCTATATGAGTAGAGATTTTTGTTTTAAATTAAGTTGTCCATTGACGCCTTTGGATAGTAAATTTTTACTCGAATTAGCAAATGGTAAATTAATTTCAGCAGATAATATATGTCGGAATCGAGAAATTAAACTGGTTAGCGAAACATTTAAGATTGATTTGATACCAGTAGAGTTAGGGAGTTTTGATGTGATAATCGGTATGGACTGGTTGAAAGAAGTGAAAGCAGAGATCGTTTGTTACAAAAATGCAATTCGCATTATACGAGAAAAAGGAAAACCCTTAATGGTGTACGGAGAAAAGGGCAACACGAAGCTACATCTTATTAGTAATTTGAAGGCACAAAAACTAATAAGAAAAGGTTGCTATGCTGTTCTAGCACACGTCGAGAAAGTACAAACTGAAGAAAAGAGCATCAATGATGTTCCCATTGCAAAAGAATTTCCCGATGTATTTCCGAAAGAATTACCGGGATTACCCCCACATCGATCTGTTGAATTTCAAATAGATCTTGTACCAGGAGCTGCACCAATAGCTCGTGCTCCTTACAGACTCGCACCCAGCGAGATGAAAGAACTACAAAGCCAATTACAAGAACTTTTAGAGCGTAGTTTCATTCGACCAAGCACATCACCGTGGGGAGCTCTTGTTTTATTTGTCAAGAAGAAAGATGGTACATTCAGGTTGTGTATCGACTACCGAGAGTTGAACAAACTTACCATCAAGAACCGCTACCTACTACCGAGAATCGATGACTTATTTGATCAACTACAAGGCTCGTCTGTTTATTCAAAGATTGACTTACGTTCCGGGTATCATCAAATGCGGGTGAAAGAAGATGATATTCCAAAGACTGCTTTCAGAACACGTTACGGTCATTACGAGTTTATGGTCATGCCATTTGGTTTAACTAATGCACCAGCTGTGTTCATGGACCTTATGAACCGAGTGTGTGGACCATACCTTGACAAGTTTGTCATTGTTTTCATTGATGGCATACTTATTTACTCAAAGAATGACCAAGAAGACGGTGAACATTTGAGAAAGGTGTTAGAAGTATTGAGGAAGGAAGAATTGTACGCTAAGTTTTCAAAATGTGCATTTTGGTTGGAAGAAGTTCAATTCCTCGGTCACATAGTGAACAAAGAAGGTATTAAGGTGGATCCGGCAAAGATAGAAACTGTTGAAAAGTGGGAAACCCCGAAAACTCCGAAACACATACGCCAGTTTTTAGGACTAGCTGGTTACTACAGAAGGTTCATCCAAGACTTTTCCAGAATAGCAAAACCCTTGACTGCATTAACGCATAAAGGGAAGAAATTTGAATGGAATGATGAACAAGAGAAAGCGTTTCAGTTATTGAAGAAAAAGCTAACTACGGCACCTATATTGTCATTGCCTGAAGGGAATGATGATTTTGTGATTTATTGTGATGCATCAAAGCAAGGTCTCAGTTGTGTATTAATGCAACGAACGAAGGTGATTGCTTATGCGTCTAGACAATTGAAGATTCACGAACAAAATTATACGACGCATGATTTGGAATTAGGCGCGGTTGTTTTTGCATTAAAGACTTGGAGGCACTACTTATATGGGGTCAAAAGTATTATATATACCGACCACAAAAGTCTTCAACCCATATTTAATCAGAAACAACTGAATATGAGGCAGCGTAGGTGGATTGAATTATTGAATGATTACGACTTTGAGATTCGTTACCACCCGAGGAAGGCAAATGTGGTAGCTGATGCCTTGAGCAGGAAGGACAGAGAACCCATTCGAGTAAAATCTATGAATATAATGATTCATAATAACATTACTACTCAAATAAAGGAGGCGCAACAAGGAGTTTTAAAAGAGGGAAATTTAAAGGATGAAATACCCAAAGGATCGGAGAAGCATCTTAATATTCGGGAAGACGGAACCCGGTATAGGGCTGAAAGGATTTGGGTACCAAAATTTGGAGATATGAGAGAAATGGTACTTAGAGAAGCTCATAAAACCAGATACTCAATACATCCTGGAACGGGGAAGATGTACAAGGATCTCAAGAAACATTTTTGGTGGCCGGGTATGAAAGCCGATGTTGCTAAATACGTAGGAGAATGTTTGACGTGTTCTAAGGTCAAAGCTGAGCATCAGAAACCATCAGGTCTACTTCGACAACCCGAAATCCCGGAATAGAAATGGGAAAACATTACCATGGATTTCATCACTAAATTGCCAAGGACTGCAAGTGGTTTTGATACTATTTGGGTAATAGTTGATCGTCTCACCAAATCAGCACACTTCCTACCAATATGAGAAGATGACAAGATGGAGAAGTTAGCACGACTGTATTTGAAGGAAGTCGTCTCCAGACATGGAATACTGATGTGCAACGAGGTGTATATAAAATAGTTATTAAATTTTAGCAGAAAATACTATTAAATACGATACAATTTTACACAAGATATTTATTTATTTATAGAATGGATATACTTAAACCTTGCTACAACACTTATAGGCAGTGTACCTAATCGTACAGTAGTGTAGTTTTTAGTAAGTCCGGTTCGTTCCACAGGGAGATCTTTAAGCAAAGCTCAACGCTATATTAGTTTACTTTTATTAAAATTACAAATATATATATAAGTAATATTATTATTATAAAGGGGGGGTTTTTACCGTTTAATGACCGGTTTGTCGATTTTAAAACTTTAGTCGCAGTTAAAACCTAATGTAAAATATAAAATAAATACAAGACTTTAAATTAAAGCGTAAAGTAAATAACGATAATGAAATTGCGAATAATAAAAATGCGATAAAATTAAATTGCGATAATTAAAAAGTACGATAATTAAAAATGCGATAAAATAAAATAAATAAAAGTGCGATAATTAGAAGTGCAATTAAATATAAAATAAAGGAAATTAAATATGAAATAAAAGGATTATGCTTATTTAAACTTCCGTAATCATGACGTTTGACGTGTTGATTGTAGTTTTATGCCCATGGGTTAATTGTCCTTTGTCCTGGATTATTCAATATGTCCATCTGGTTTTTGTCCATAACAGTCCATCAGTCATAAATATAAATTGCAAGTGTCCTTGTCAAATTATTATTATACCCGAAGATAAATATTCCAACTAATTGGGGATTCGAATTGTAACAAGGTTTTAATACTTTGTTTAATGAATACACCAGGTTATCGACTGCGTGTAAACCAAGGTTTTACTACTTTGTTAACAATTACACCAATTACCCTTGAATGTAATTTCACCCCTGTTTTAATTATTCTAGTGGCTATTAATCCATTCCCGTGTCCGGTTAAATGAACGATTATTCGTACATATAAATACCCCGCCCATCGTGTCCGATCGAGTGTATATGGTAATTTATAGGGACGCCTAATTGTAAATCTTTATATTAACATTAACAAACTTTCATTTAGTTAAACAAATATAAAGCCCATTAATAGTCCATAGTCTAGTTTCCACAAGTGTCGTTCTTTTGTCCAAACCCCAATTATGGTACAAAGCCCAATTACCCAATTTTAGTAATTAGCCCAACATCATGATTACTTCGTTTTAAACAAGCATAATAATAACTTAGCTACGAGACATTAATATAAAAAGGTTGAACATAACTTACAATGATTAAAAATAGCGTAGCGTTACACGGACAGAATTTCGACTTACACCCTTACAACATTCGCTAACATACCCTTATTATTAGAATTATAATTAAAATTAAAATATAAATTATAAATATAAATATATATTACTCGTATATATTGAGAGAGAGATGAAAATATGGTATTTTTTGATCAGAATTCGGGTTGGTTTTATAGCCAGGTTTGATTTTTGGGGCTCCGCGACTCGCGGCAAAAAGCCCTTCAAACTCCGCGAGTCGCGGAGAGGTATTTTCAGTTTACACCCTTGGAGTTTCCTGCTGCCGACGGTTTTTATTATATATATATATAATATATATATAATTAATATAATTAATTATATATTATATTATATTTATATACATAGTTAACTTGTAATTTTTAGTCCGTTGCGTCGAGCGTTAAGAATTGACTCTGGTCCCGGTTCCGGATTTTCGAACGTCCTCGCGTACAATTTAATATCTTGTACTTTGCGTTTTGAATCTTGTACTCTTGTGATTTCGAGACGTTTCTTATCAATAATTGGAACCTTTTTGATTGTCTTTTGTACTTTTGAGCTTTTTGGTCGTTTGCGTCTTCAATTCGTCGAATCTGTCTTTTGTCTTCACCTTTTATTATTTAAACGAATATCTCTTGTAAATAGAACAATTGCAACTAAAAGCTTGTCTTTCTTGAGGAATAATGCTATGAAATATATGTTCGTTTTTAGCATTATCAAATATTCCCACACTTGAGCGTTGCTTGTCCTCAAGCAATATCGTCTTGAAATACTAGAATCACTTTTTTATTCTTCACACTTTGTACATCAGTGATTTCTATACGGCGGTATAAACAATGGTAGTAACGATATGGTTTACAGTCCCACATGACTATAAAAATTTAGATCCATTAAGGAAATTGGATCTTTATGAAAACATTTGATCTTTTTGAAAATTAAATCTAGTTTTTACCCTAGATAAGTTTTCCGGAATAACCCTTTACCGGTGTTTGCAAAATATTTTTTGTGGGTTTGGTGGGTTTCAGATTTGAAAATTTTAGCTCAAAACTTGCGGTTTTGTGTCACCCACTTGCTAACCTTGTATTTGGAAAGCAACACGTCCAGTTTACTTGTCCCGTATATTACCTTTCGGCAAACTACCGTCCGGTTGTAAAGGAAAGCGTTGAACAAGCAACTGTTTAAGGCAATGTCCCGTGACATGCTTTTGATTATGGTCTATAACGTGTCGGACGCAATTACTATCCTTGGTAGGAGCAATAGTAAAGCTCACCCTTATAATTTGTCGGTCTGGCACAAGGTCCTGTCTTTGACCATGCTATGCAACCACCGTTCTTACGGTTGACACCCGATTTGCTTCAGGTGACCTAATGAATTCCAGGTGAATTCCTAGGATTTTACGTTCAATGGTAATGAACGCATTGAAAATGGATTTTCAGAAAACAAATCGGTTTGTATTTTTGATCAAAATATTTTCTCGTTCAAGCTCGAGTTTAGATATCATTGAATTCCATGAGTTTGAATTCTCAATCTTTAAGGTCAATCTCAAGGATTGAGTAATATCAGTCTTAAAAGCTGATTTTTAATCTTTAAGGAGATTATCCTTTCTGGGGATCTGATTCATTAGTCTTATCCAGCTAATTTGCACGGTGCCCCCCCATTGTACGAGATAAATCCTTCTCATGGTTAGGATAAATCTGACCACTTGTCGACCCTGTTTAATGCTGAGGTCCGTGGATTTCCTGCTGATTTTAGTGATGACTTTTCTAGATTTTTCGTCAACCTACAGCTGGTCTGGACGACAACTTCTTGACCTAAATCAAGAAGCGCGTGTCTTTTTCGGAAGACTTTACTTCCTTTTAATGATGGAATTGATTCATCGTGTAGATCCATCTCTTCTTTTCTTTCATTGGGTAAAACAGTTTAGTTTAGTTCAAAGCAAAAGTATTTTCAGTTATTTGTTACAAATATATGTGGCATATGTTTAAAATAACTTGGTAAATTTTCCCACACTTGGCTTTTTATTTTTCTTTTTATCGTCCTCTATTCCATTTTAAATGAATTTTAACATTTTAGTTTGTTTCTCAATTTATGTCCTTTCCGAGGTAACAATAATTTCGGTGTTTGAAACCTAGTTTTATCGTTCATAAATATGTATAAACATGATTTTAATTCATTTAATTGAAAATTTTGAAAAATTTTACTAGAATTGGGTAGTCAGTATATAAGACTAGGGCTGTTCTTTTTTATCAGAGAGCACTAGATTCTAATACAACTACTGCTTTACTAGTATTTTTAATGGTAACCAAGTGTTTAATATAAAAATTTTTAAAATCCGAAAGAATTTAACCCCTTCCCACACTTAAGATCTTGCAATGCCCTCATTTGCAAGAAATCAGTAACAATTTAAATTATTGAGGGTGATTTGTGTGAAAATGATTAAATTTTTACCAAAGTTTCCAAATATATTGGCGTTTGTTTGCTGAATGATAAATGGTGCACATCATTTGTTCATCCCGTCTTGTTGTTATTTCACATATATTTTGCATCTTTGTCGTCAAAATTACTTGCTTTTGCTGAACTTAATGCCAGTCTTTGAAAATGCGTTGTTTTACCCTGTTGTTTACATAAGATAAACTGCAAACATATATACATATTTTTGAAGTTTGGTTTATTACCCCACATTCAAAAATTATTAAAATCTAAGAATAAAAGTTAGATAATTATAAAAATGATTACAATATTAACAAAAATATTAAATACATCAATAATTACAAATTACATAATAATAAAATAAAAAAAAAATAAGTAAACTAAGGATGATATTGGTACCAATAGGGGTTCCACGCATAACCATAAGTGCTATAGAATGCCTCGGCAGGGTCATACGTAGGATATGGTGGCTGCATCTCTATCGACCAAGGAGGGAAGACGGGTTTCGGTGTAGGAATATAGTTTCTACCTATGTGTTGGCAATGCGCTATGATCTGGTTCTGATGAACTTGCCAATCTTCAAATGCTCTCTGTCTAGCATTTTCGTATTCCTGAGAAGCTATAAACCTTTGCATTTCTTGCATCTGGTTCCCCCCTCCTACATTACCTTGTTCTTGGTTTCTCTCTACCTGTGGATGTCTACCATTGTATCGTACTGCGGCGTTATTTCGCCGCTTTAACACTTTCGCACCATGGTATACATTTAATCCTATAGTGTCGCGGGGTTCCGGCTCTTCTACTAATAATCCCCCCCGACTTATATCCACACCGAGATATTCACCAATCAAAGTAATAAAAATACCACCCCCTATTATGCTATGTGGACGCATCCCTCGAACCATAGCTGATAAATAATAACCCACACAATATGGTATACTTACAGCGCTGTGTGGGTCTCGAATACACATATGGTAAAACAAATCTTGTTCATTTACCTTTTCTTTGTTTTTACCCCTTTGTGTAATCGAGTTAGCTAAAAACCTATGTATTACTCTTAATTCGGCTCTATCTATATCCAAATAAGAGTAGTTTCCCCCTTTAAAACGGTGGTGGCTTGTCATTTGACTCCACACACCGTGTGTATCAAAATTCTCATCTATTTTCCTACCGTTTAGTATCAATCCTCTACAATCGGCAGACGCTAATTCCTCAGGCGTATATATACGTAAAGCCTGAGCCATGTCTAGTAAAGACATGTGGCGCATCGAACCGCCTAACAAAAATCTAATAAAAGAACGATCGGTTAAACTGGCTACCCGATCATTCAACTCTATACTACATAACAACTCTTCACACCATACTTTATATACAGGTCTGCGTATGGTGAATAAACATATCCAGTCATTAAAAGAAGAATTACCATACCTCTGTACCAGTAATTCCCTAATTGGCCCGGCCAATTCTACAGCTTCCAAGGGTCCCCATTCTATGACCCTCGGTACCTCAACAACCTTGGAATGAAGAGTATGCAATCCACGTTGATATTTTGGATAATCTATCCAAAGTCTGTCAAATCGTAGGTTCGGGTGCAACTGTTCCAAGTGCATATCTGAAAAGGTCATGACTGGATGAGGTACATCCTGCTTGTAGTAGTTATCTACCTCCTGTTGTTCCAAGTTCTCAGCAGGAGCATGGCGGGCTTGGGATGAAGATTCACCCCTTTCATTCTGCAAAACACATCAAACACAAATTTTGTGCATCCAAATATGCATTAGTGTCAGCAAAATCATCAATCAAAATAATTACAATGACATTATCAATTTATATCAAACTTAAGCTTATTTTCACATTTTTATCAAATCTACACTTTTTCAAATAAGCATATACGAAAATTTTCGCCAAGTTCATAAGCATTCAACTCAAATAACATGTCAAAATAATCATTACTAGCAAATAAACAAGTCTCAAATGGCATTATCTTTCAAAAATCAAGTTCATGAATTTTGGACTTGAAAAAGTCCACTTTAATTCTCAAAATCATGTTTAGGCTCAAAGTTTGGATCATTTAACTACCTAGACATGTTACACTACTCAATTTAGCAATAATTCATGACAAAAATCGGCCATAACCTGTTTATATCAAAAAGCCCCAAATTGCTCAAGAACACAAACCCTAGATTCTAAAAATTTTGAAGTTTTTGGCTTCAAATCATGTTAACAAGCATCAATCTAGGTTATACATGCATAATATACTAACAATTTAACACTAATTACACTAAAAATTAACAAAATTCAAATTATGAAAATATGCTCAAGAACACACTAAAATTCGGATTTAAAGGTGATTTGGGGTGTAATTGTACCTGTTTTCTTGAGTAGTTCCTAGATATCATCCTTCTCAACATGATTGTAGTGAAAAATTTGAAGATTAACGGTGAAAAATTGAGTTTTTGGGATGATTTTCGTGGGTTTTCTCGGGTCTTTTTCGCAGTATTTTGGGTGTTTTTGTGTGTGTGTGAGTGATCAGTTCGTGTGCAGCTGTTTTATTTTTTTCTGTAATTTGGTCCCTCCGCGAGTCGCGGAGGTTTTCACTTAAAACTCCGCGAGTCGCGGAGTTATATATATTTTTTTTTTTTTTTTTTTTTTTTTTTTTTTTTATAACTTTTAACTTATAAAACAATTAAGAAATTAATTTTAAAATTTTGTTTCCCTTGTTATTTAGGACGAGGTCGTTTCGGATCGATGTCCTAGTCCGTCCCTCGACAAAATTTTAAAATTTGTCTTTTTGTAGCGATTGTTTTAAAAGCTAAGATTTTTTGGGTTTTTTAATGTTTTTGGCATACTTTAAATCAATAAGATTGAAAATAATGATAATAAAAGTTCTCGTCCCTCCCTCGGGTAAAGCAATTTCGGTTCAAAGACCTAGTCTTCAACTTACGACGAATTTTAAAAATCATATTTTTAACTTAATGAGATAAAGTAAATTTTTGTTTTTAAATTCACACAACTTAAATAAATTCAAAATTAAAATTAAAAATTCACACCAAACTCAAAATTTAAAATGCATAAAATTAAAAATTAATATTTTAAAAATTAAAAATTCAAACCAAACTTAATTTAAAAATTTATAAATTCATACCAAACTTATATTAATTTTTCAAATATTTACAATTTTAAATATATTGTTTTTATAAAGTTTACAATATTAATTTAAGGTTTAAATATTAAGATTAAAAACATACTAAAATTAAAAATCTTTTTGTCTTTTTATCCCACTTTAATCAATCAAATATTATCAAAAATATGCGCCCCTCTTTTCGGTAAAGTAATTTCGGTTCCAAGACCTAATTTAACTCATGACGAATTTTTTAAAATATTTTGGGTTGATTGATTAAAGATATTTATACCTTAAGAATAAACGTTAAATTTCGCAGTGATGTAATAAATTTTTGAACAATATCAATAATTTCGGTCGCCAAACCTAATTTTATTTAATACCAATTTAATACTTTTTAGCGAACAAATTAGCGTTTATTATCAAAAGGTTAAAAATAAAAATAAAAATAAAAACTGTACAGACATACCTGTGAAATAGATTTCTTAGTTATATGATCTATTATATTCATAAGATAGTCGGTTTAATTGGTCTTCCATGGCTGCATAGGCGTAACCTCTAGCATTCATTGTCTTTTCTTCTAAACATATGAACGGTCCGTCTCTGCATAAAGTAACAAATTCGGTATTTGAATAGGTTTGATTATTTGAACATTTACCTCCATGTGACCATTTTCCGCATTTGTGACATTTTTCTAGGTGTCGTGCTCTTCTTTTCGCTGCGGATTTTGATTTTCCTTTTCCAAATTGTAACTTATTATCTTCGCATCTGGATCCTTTTCTAACTCCGTCCATTCTTTCTCTGATTACTGATACTAATTCACTCGGTAGTATGTCATTATTACGTTTAGTGATCAAAGCGTGTAGCATTAGACCATGGTTTAGTTCACAGGCAGTCTTCATTTTGTAAAAACCTAAAAAAAATAAAAATTCAGAATGGGGGGAGAAGACTAGTTCTTTAGGGTCTGCTAGGGAAAGACCATACGTGTTCCATTTTCGAGAACTACACGAAAACAGACAATCTAACTCTAACAGAAATACATATTATCCTTTAAAGACTTGATTCTCCCCACACTTAGTTAGCTGTGGTGTCGAAATTGTGATTAACTTCGTTGTCGACTTCCATCGGACCATGTATGTAATGTTTAACTCTGTGACCATTAACTTTAAATTCAATCCCATTTGAATTTATCAATTCTATCGTTCCGTATGGGAAAACTCTTTTTACTATGAATGGTCCAGACCATCTTGATTTCAATTTTCCAGGAAATAGCTTGAATCGTGAATTGAAAAGAAGAACTCTGTCTCCTTCTTTGAATTCTTTTGATCTTCTGATTCTTTTATCATGCCATTTCTTCGTTCTTTCTTTATAGATTAACGAATTTTCGTATGCTTCATGTCTTAATTCTTCTAATTCGTTTAGTTGACTTAATCGTAGACGTCCGGCTTCATGTAAATCAAGGTTACATGTCTTCAAAGCCCAAAATGCTTTGTGTTCAATTTCTACTGGAAGATGACATGCTTTTCCATAAACAAGTCTAAAAGGTGTGGTTCCAATTGGAGTTTTGTAGGCTGTTCTAAAAGCCCAGAGTGCATCCTCCAATTTAATGGACCATTCCTTCGGATTTGATCCTACGGTTTTCTCTAGAATACGTTTTAAAGCTCGGTTTGTATTTTCAACTTGTCCACTTGTTTGTGGATGATATGCGGTGGAGATTTTATGAGTTACTCCATATCTTTTAAGAACTTTCTCAAGTTGATTATTACAGAAATGAGTACCCCGATCACTTATTAAAGCTTTCGGTGTTCCAAACCTTGCAAAAAGACGTTTTAAAAAGTTGACTACAACTCGTGCATCGTTAGTTGGGAGAGCTTGTGCTTCCGCCCATTTAGATACATAATCAATGGCTACGAGTATATATAGATTATTATGAGATTTTGGAAATGGACCCATAAAGTCAATACCCCAAATGTCAAATACTTCACATACTTGGATGACATTTTGTGGCATTTCATCACGTTGACTTATTTTTCCGGCCCTTTGACATGCATCACAGGATTTGCAAAGAAGGTGTGCGTCTTTGTAAATTGTAGGCCAATAGAATCCAGCTTCATAAACTTTTCTTGCTGTTAGTTGAGGCCCATAATGCCCTCCTGTTGGTCCTGTGTGACAATGGTTTAAAATTTTACTAGCTTCATCTCCAAATACACATCGGCGTATTATTCCATCGGGACAACTTTTAAACAGATGTGGATCTTCCCAGAAATAGTGTTTTATATCACTGAAGAATTTCTTTCGTCTTTGGTACGATAATCCTTTTTCAAGGAATCCACAAACTAAGTAGTTTGCATAGTCTGCAAACCATGGGATTTCTTTATAATCTATCTTCAATAGATATTCATCAGGAAAGTTGTCTTGTATGGCCGATTCATTCAGAACTTCTAATTCGGGATTTTCAAGACGAGAAAGATGATCAGCGGCGAGATTTTCTGCTCCTTTTTTATCTCGGATTTCAATATCAAACTCTTGTAAGAGTAAGATCCAACGGATTAATCTTGGTTTAGCATCTTGTTTTGAAAATAGGTATCTAAGAGCAGAATGGTCGGTATAGACCACCGTTTTTGCTAGAACGAGATATGATCGAAATTTGTCAAAAGCAAAGACAATAGCAAGGAGTTCTTTTTCAGTAGTTGTATAGTTCGTTTGTGCTCCTTGTAATGTCTTACTAGCATAATATATAGGTTGAAATCGTTTTTCAATCCTTTGTCCTAAAACGGCTCCCATTGCAAAATCACTTGCATCGCACATTAGTTCAAATGGTAGATTCCAATTTGGTGTTATCATGATCGGTGCATTAGTGAGTTTCTCTTTAAGAATATTAAAAGATTTGATACATTCATCTGAAAAGATGAATGGCGCATCCTTTTCTAGGAGTTTATTCATAGGAGTGGCAATTTTAGAAAAATCTTTTATGAAACGTCGGTAAAAACCGGCATGCCCTAGAAAACTCCTAACTCCTCTAACATTGGTGGGATGTGGAAGTTTAGCAATTACATCTATTTTAGCTCTATCCACTTCAATTCCTTCTTTTGAAATTTTATGTCCAAGAACGATGCCTTCTTTAACCATGAAATGGCATTTCTCCCAATTAAGTACTAGATTTGATTTTTCGCATCTAATTAGCATTCGTTCCAGATTAACTAGACATGATTTAAATGTATCACCGAAGACTGAAAAGTCATCCATGAATACTTCCATGCATTCTTCTATCATGTCATGAAAAATCGCCATCATACACCTTTGAAAGGTTGCAGGGGCGTTGCAAAGTCCAAATGGCATGCGTTTGTAAGCAAAAGTACCATAAGGGCACGTGAATGTGGTTTTCTCTTGATCCTCGGGTGCTATTGGAATTTGAAAATATCCGGAAAATCCATCTAGAAAACAATAGTAACTATTTCCGGCTAATCTTTCCAACATTTGATCTATGAAAGGTAAGGGAAAGTGATCTTTTCTGGTGGCGTCATTTAATTTTCTATAATCAATACATACACGCCATCCTGTTACAGTCCTAGTAGGAATAAGCTCATTTTTCTCATTTGTAATGACAGTCATACCACCCTTCTTAGGTACGCATTGAACTGGGCTTACCCATGGACTATCAGAAATTGGATATATCAAACCTGCATCTAGCAGTTTAATAATCTCTTTCTTAACTACATCTTGCATATTAGGATTTAGTCTTCGTTGGCGTTGCACATACGTTTTATGACCTTCTTCCATAAGGATTTTATGTGTGCAATACGAAGGACTTATTCCTTTAATATCATGAATCTTCCATGCAATGGCTGGTTTATGAGCTTTCAACACAGAAATGAGCTGTGATTTCTCATTTTCAGTAAGAGAAGACGATATTATTACAGGTAATTCAGATTCACCATGTAAATAAGCGTATTCCAAATGGTTTGGAAGTGGCTTTAACTCTAATTTCGGAGGTTCTTCTATCGATGATTTATATCGATATCTGTCTTCTTCTTTTAGCATTTGAATTTCTTCTGTTGTTGGTTCATATCCATTAGCTATAAGTGTAGCTAACATTTCAGCTTCATCAATTGGTTCATTTCCTTCTCCTAAAGAACATTCTCCTGTTCCTTGTAATTCTGGAAATTCTTCTAATAATTCTGCATGTGCATCTATAGTTTGAATATAATAACATGTATCATCTGCAGATTGTGGTTGTTGCATTGCTCTATCAACTGAAAAGGTAACACTCTCATCCTCTATACTTAGGGTCAGTTTCTTACCGAACACGTCTATCATTGCTTTAGCCGTGTTTAAAAATGGTCTTCCTAATATGAGAGGAACTTGAGAATCTTCTTCCATATCCAAAACAACAAAATCTACTGGGAATACTAAAGTACCAACTTTAACTAGCATGTTCTCCATTATCCCTCTAGGATATTTTATTGATCTATCGGCTAGTTGTATGCTTATTCTGGTTGGTTTCAATTCTCCAAGGTCTAGTTTAGCGTATAGTGAATACGGCATTAGATTTATACTAGCACCTAAATCTGCCAATGCTTCTATTGAACTAAGACTACCCAGAAAACATGGAATTGTGAAACTTCCTGGATCAGATAGTTTTTCTGGTATCTTATTCAACAGCACTGCTGAACAATTGGCATTCATAGTAACAGCCGAGAGTTCTTCCATTTTCTTTCTATTCGTGATTAGATCTTTCAAGAATTTAGCATACCTTGGCATTCCTGAAATCACATCAATGAAAGGAAGATTTACATTTATCTGTTTAAACATATCCAAAAATTTGGATTGCTCGGCTTCAAGTTTTTCTTTCTTCATTTTACTCGGATAAGGAAGTGGTGGTTGGTATGGTTTAACATAAGGTTTATTCTTAACTGTGTTATCTTCATTAACCTTTTCAACTACCGGTTCTTTTTCCTTATCTTGATCAGGTTGTGGTTCTTGTGGAGTAGGAATAGTTTCATCAGAAGTTACAGGTATTTCAGGTGGTTTAAGTGTTGTACCACTTCTTGTGGTAATAGCTTTAGCTGTTTCATTCCGGGGGTTAGCGTTTGTATCACTTGGTAGACTTCCCGGTTTTCTTTCACCTATTAACCTTGCTAGGTTACTTACTTCTTGTTCCAGATTTTGAATAGAAGCTTGTTGATTTCTAAATGCTTGAGCATTTTGTTCATTGGTTTGTTTTTGAGATGTGAAAAACTGCGTTTGAGTTTCAACTAGCTTCGTCATCATTTCTTCTAAATTCGGCTTTTTATCATCGGTTTGTTGTGGTGGTTTGTTTTGAAAATTAGGTCTTTGCTGATTGTAAGTATTATTGGATAATTGTGGATTGCTAGGACCTTGTTGGTTGTTGTATGGAATATTTCGGTTATAGTTCTGATTTTGGTTGTAAATAGGTCTTGGCGGTTGATAATTATTCTGATAATTATTTCCAGGCCTTTGGTTTATGTATGAAATATTCTCTCTTTGTTCCATTGTTAATTCAATACTGAGACAATCTTTTGTCAAATGTGGTCCTCCACACTGCTCACAACTAATTCGTATTGAGTGAATATCCTTAGTCATCTTTTCCATTCGTCTTTCGAAAGCATCTATCTTTGCGGAAATGGAATCTAAGTCATGGCTAGAATCGGCTCTAGCTGCTTTAGATGATCTAATGATATCTTTTTCTTGGTGCCACTCATGTGAGTGGGAAGCAGTATTATCAATAATTTTGTAAGCATCAGTTTCGGTTTTCTTCATAATAGAACCACCAGCTGCTATATCTATGTCTTTTCTTGTAGTGATGTCGCATCCTCGGTAGAATATTTGTACTATTTGACAAGTGTCTAAACCATGTTGCGGACATCCTCTTAATAACTTTCCATATCTTGTCCACGCCTCATATAGAGTTTCATTTGGCTTCTGTGTGAACGTAACAATTTCTGCTTGAAGTCTTACGGCTTTAGATGCAGGAAAGAATTGTTTAAGAAATTTATCAATTAAAACGTCCCATGTATCGATCGCCCCTTCAGGTAACGATTCCAACCAATCTTTGGCTTCTCCCTTTAAAGTCCAGGGAAATAACATGAGATATATTTGTTCGTCCTCCACTTCTCGTATTTTAAATAGTGTGCAGATCCTATTAAAGGTACGTAGATGTTCATTCGGATCTTCCTTCGGCGCACCACTAAATTGGCATTGATTAGTCACCATGTGTAGAATTTGTCCTTTGATTTCATAATCTGGCGCATTAATGTCTGGATGAGTAATTGCGTGACCTTGGCCAGTGCGTTTAGCTCTCATTCGGTCTTCCATACTTAAAGGTTCCAGATTCTCCATAATTGAATTTGTTGAATCGGTATCACTAGATGATTCTGATTTAATAGTTCGTTCCTCAACAATCTCTGTTTGAATGATTGTTGGTTCCGGAGGAAAGTTTAATGGTTCAGGATCTTTGAACCGTTCCTGAATATTTTCTGGATTCTCAATTGTGAGGTTTGGTTCAAAAAATGGATTATCGGAAATTTGAACTGAAGTACTTGGTCGACTGGATGACGATTCTAAAGAAAAATCAACGGCGGTTATATTTGTTAAACGATGTCTTGATCGAGTTACAGGTGGTGAACGTACAAAAGGTGATGAACGTCTTGCTCGGTGCATTCACAGAATATCCTATTAGTTTTTAAAAGGAAAGAAAAATTATAATAAGTTATCCAATCAATAGACTTTTCTGATTTTGCCCACGTTTCGAATAGCCAAAAGATGCAGCAGAGGGGCAGGATTCGTTTGGTCTCAATATAATTGAGGACTGTTTGGCTCCAATAACCCGGTCCACGTACAAATCCAACTATTACTACGAACCAGAAAATTTTGATGTCTATCAATTTAACCACTTAAAATAAATTTTCGTAATTTTAAGAAATTTAGATAAGAAGTAGAAAAAAAAATTCTAAGTCCTAAAAACTAGAATAGCGAGAAATAAGAGAGAAAAAGAGTTCGTCGAAAAAGGTCGAAAAAGAAAAATGATTGAAAAATAAAAGGTGACGGAAAAATAAAAGAAACTTATAAAAACTTAAAAATACTTAACTAATTTAACCTTATTACTACAACTAACTTAAAATTATAATCGCAAATTGAAATTACTAATTGGAATGATAATTGGTACATAGTAAAAGGTCTAAAAATATTAAAGCTTACAAGAAAAAAAAAAAAAAACTAAATCCCAAATGGAAATAACTTAAAAAGAAACTAAAACTTAAAAAGGCGTCGCAAAATTCTAAAGCACCTAAATCTTAGTATAAAGAAAAAGCACTTAAGGAATTCTACGGCAAAGCCTAAAAATCTAGGAGTAAAAATAACTATAGCAAAAACTAAGTTTAAAATTAATTATGAGCTAAAAATATAAAAGTTACGCTACAACGATTAAAAAGGTACAAAATATAAAAATATACAAAAAGTTGTAAAAGGTACAATTTTTATAAAAATATTATTTTTATATTATTTATTTAATAAAATTACAAATAATACAATTTTAATAAAACTAATTAAACAAAATACATAAATATAAAGTAAAAAGTAAAAATAAAACTAAAATTAATAATAATAATAATAATTAAGTAATTAATAATAATAATAATAAATTAAAACCCGTGATTAGGGTTTTGTCCGTGTGTCAGAAACCCTCCGCGAGTCGCGGCAAATAAAGAGTAAAACCCCGCGAGTCGCGGGGTTCAGGAATTCTGTTGACAGGTAGTACTTTTTACGCGTTTTTCTTTTTTTATTTTTATTTATTTTTCTGTTTTCTGTTTTTAATTTAAATAAACGATTTTTAATAAAATTTATATTTTTATAAATTAAAATAAAGATAAAGAAACTTATAAAACTTAAATATTTAACAAAATCCTAAAAATACTTATATTTTTGTTTTTCTTTTTATATTTTTTCGAATTTTTAAAACGTAATTTTACAAAAATGACTTTTAATAAAAGTAGATAAAAATCTCTTTTTTTTTTTTTTTTTTTATTAGCGTTGCGCTTCCGGCTTTTAAGATGTTTTCCCCGGCAGCGGCGCCAAAAATACTTGATGTGCAACGAGGGGGGTATAAAATAGTTATTAAATTTTAGCAGAAAATACTATTAAATACGATACAATTTTACACAAGATATTTATTTATTTATAGAATGGATATACTTAAACCTTGCTACAACACTTATAGGCAGTGTACCTAATCGTACAGTAGTGTAGTTTTTAGTAAGTCCGGTTCGTTCCACAGGGAGATCTTTAAGCAAAGCTCAACGCTATATTAGTTTACTTTTATTAAAATTACAAATATATATATAAGTAATATTATTATTATAAAGGGGGGGTTTTTACCGTTTAATGACCGGTTTGTCGATTTTAAAACTTTAGTCGCAGTTAAAACCTAATGTAAAATATAAAATAAATACAAGACTTTAAATTAAAGCGTAAAGTAAATAACGATAATGAAATTGCGAATAATAAAAATGCGATAAAATTAAATTGCGATAATTAAAAAGTACGATAATTAAAAATGCGATAAAATAAAATAAATAAAAGTGCGATAATTAGAAGTGCAATTAAATATAAAATAAAGGAAATTAAATATGAAATAAAAGGATTATGCTTATTTAAACTTCCGTAATCATGACGTTTGACGTGTTGATTGTAGTTTTATGCCCATGGGTTAATTGTCCTTTGTCCTGGATTATTCAATATGTCCATCTGGTTTTTGTCCATAACAGTCCATCAGTCATAAATATAAATTGCAAGTGTCCTTGTCAAATTATTATTATACCCGAAGATAAATATTCCAACTAATTGGGGATTCGAATTGTAACAAGGTTTTAATACTTTGTTTAATGAATACACCAGGTTATCGACTGCGTGTAAACCAAGGTTTTACTACTTTGTTAACAATTACACCAATTACCCTTGAATGTAATTTCACCCCTGTTTTAATTATTCTAGTGGCTATTAATCCATTCCCGTGTCCGGTTAAATGAACGATTATTCGTACATATAAATACCCCGCCCATCGTGTCCGATCGAGTGTATATGGTAATTTATAGGGACGCCTAATTGTAAATCTTTATATTAACATTAACAAACTTTCATTTAGTTAAACAAATATAAAGCCCATTAATAGTCCATAGTCTAGTTTCCACAAGTGTCGTTCTTTTGTCCAAACCCCAATTATGGTACAAAGCCCAATTACCCAATTTTAGTAATTAGCCCAACATCATGATTACTTCGTTTTAAACAAGCATAATAATAACTTAGCTACGAGACATTAATATAAAAAGGTTGAACATAACTTACAATGATTAAAAATAGCGTAGCGTTACACGGACAGAATTTCGACTTACACCCTTACAACATTCGCTAACATACCCTTATTATTAGAATTATAATTAAAATTAAAATATAAATTATAAATATAAATATATATTACTCGTATATATTGAGAGAGAGATGAAAATATGGTATTTTTTGATCAGAATTCGGGTTGGTTTTATAGCCAGGTTTGATTTTTGGGGCTCCGCGACTCGCGGCAAAAAGCCCTTCAAACTCCGCGAGTCGCGGAGAGGTATTTTCAGTTTACACCCTTGGAGTTTCCTGCTGCCGACGGTTTTTATTATATATATATATAATATATATATAATTAATATAATTAATTATATATTATATTATATTTATATACATAGTTAACTTGTAATTTTTAGTCCGTTGCGTCGAGCGTTAAGAATTGACTCTGGTCCCGGTTCCGGATTTTCGAACGTCCTCGCGTACAATTTAATATCTTGTACTTTGCGTTTTGAATCTTGTACTCTTGTGATTTCGAGACGTTTCTTATCAATAATTGGAACCTTTTTGATTGTCTTTTGTACTTTTGAGCTTTTTGGTCGTTTGCGTCTTCAATTCGTCGAATCTGTCTTTTGTCTTCACCTTTTATTATTTAAACGAATATCTCTTGTAAATAGAACAATTGCAACTAAAAGCTTGTCTTTCTTGAGGAATAATGCTATGAAATATATGTTCGTTTTTAGCATTATCAAATACCAATCTCTATTATCTCTGATAGGGATGGCAGATTTATTTCAAGATTCTGGCAGACATTACAGCAAGCATTAGGAACTCGTCTAGATATGAGTACTGCCTATCATCCACAAACTAATGGGCAGAGTGAAAGGATGATACAAACGCTTGAAGACATGCTACGAGCATGTGTTATTGATTTCGGAAACAGTTGGGATCGACATCTACCGTTAGCAGAATTTTCCTACAACAACAGCTACCATTCAAGCATTGAGATGGCGCCGTTTGAAGCACTTTATGGTAGAAAGTGCAGGTCTCCGATTTGTTGGAGTGAAGTGGGGGATAGACAGATTACGGGTCCGGAGATTATACAAGAAACTACCGAGAAGATCATCCAAATTCAACAACGGTTGAAAACCGCCCAAAGTCGACAAAAGAGCTACGCTGACATTAAAAGAAAAGATATAGAATTTGAAATTGGAGAGATGGTCATGCTTAAAGTTGCACCTTGGAAAGGCGTTGTTCGATTTGGTAAACGAGGGAAATTAAATCCAAGGTATATTGGACCATTCAAGATTATTGATCGTGTCGGACCAGTAGCTTACCGACTTGAGTTACCTCAACAACTCGCGGATGTACATAACACTTTCCACGTCTCGAATTTGAAGAAATGTTTTGCTAAAAAAGATCTCACTATTCCGTTAGATGAAATTCAAATCAACGAAAAACTTCAATTCATCGAAGAACCCGTCGAAATAATGGATCGTGAGGTTAAAAGACTTAAGCAAAACAAGATACCAATTGTTAAGGTTCGATGGAATGCTCGTAGAGGACCCGAGTTCACCTGGGAGTGTGAAGATTAGATGAAGAAGAAATACCCGCATCTATTTCCAGAAGATTCGTCAACACCTTCAACAGCTTAAAATTTCGGGACGAAATTTATTTAACGGGTAGGTACTGTAGTGACCCGAACTTTTCCATGTTTATATATATTAATTGAGATTGATATTTACATGATTAAATGTTTCCAATATGTTAAGCAATCAAACTTTTTAAGACTTGATTAATTGAAATATGTTTCATATAGACAATTGACCACCCAAGTTGACCGGCGATTCACGAACGTTAAAACTTGTAAAAATGACATGACGATATATATATGGATATTCATATGGTTAACATGAGATTATGATAAGTAAGTATCTCCATAAGTATATTAACAGTGAGTTATATACATATAAACAAGACTACTAACTTAAGGATTTCGAAACGAGACATATATGTAACGATTATCGTTGTAACGACATTTAAATGTATACATATCATATTAAGATATATTAATATATCATAATATCATGATAATATAATAATTTAACATCTCATTAGATATAATAAACAATGGGTTAACAACATTAATTGAGATCGTTAACTTAAAGGTTTCAAAACAACACTTACATGTAACGACTAACGATGACTTAACGACTCAGTTAAAATGTATATACATGTAGTGTATTTAGATGTATTAAAATACTTTTGGAAGACTTCAAGACATATATCAAAACACTCATACTTAACGAAAATGGTTACAGTTACTTTTCCATTCTTTTCTTTCATCAAGAATTCTAGTCGTATTATTACCCGTATTATACACAGCTTCAAAACGTACTTACTATGGGTATATACCAATAGGAACTAGCATGGGATTCCACTCTTGATTATGTCATGTATGACTAATCAATTTTAACTTCTACCATGAGCTAGTCAACTAACTAGAACTCCTTTTAACCCCACTCACCACTCACCAATTACCACTCATCATTCACTCCATTTCACTTCCAATTCTCTTTCTAATTCTCTCTCAACACACACACACACACTATTATGAACGTATTTTTCCAGTAGTTAATCATCATCTTCATCAAAAATCACTTCAAGAATCAAGCTATAATCATCATAGGAAGAACACTTCAAGAACACTTCAAAAATCCCTTCAAGTTTACTAATTTACTTCCAAGCTTTCTAATCCATTCCAAGTAATCATCTAAGATCAAGAAACCTTTGTTATATACAGTAGGTTATCTTTCTTATTCAAGGTAATATTCATATTCAAACTTTGATTCAATTTCTATAACTATAAACTATCTTAATTCGAGTAAAAATCTTACTTGAACTTGTTTTTGTGTCATGATCCTACTTCAAGAACTTTCAAGCCATCCAAGATCCTTTGAAGCTAGATCATTTCTTGTCACTTCCAGTAGGTTTACCTACTAAACTTGAGGTAGTAATGATGTTCATAACATCATTCGATTCATATATATAAAACTATCTTATTCGAAGGTTTAAACTCGTAATCACTAGAACATAGTTTAGTTAATTCTAAACTTGTTCGCAAACAAAAGTTAATCCTTCTAACTTGACTTTTAAAATTAACTAAACACATGTTCTATATCTATATGATATGCTAACTTAATGATTTAAAACCTGGAAACACGAAAAACACCGTAAAACCGGATTTACGCCGTCGTAGTAACACCGCGGGCTGTTTTGGGTTAGTTAATTAAAAACTATGATAAACTTTGATTTAAAAGTTGTTATTCTGAGAAAATGATTTTTATTATGAACATGAAACTATATCCAAAAATTATGGTTAAACTCAAAGTGGAAGTATGTTTTCTAAAATGGTCATCTAGACGTCGTTCTTTCGACTGAAATGACTACCTTTACAAAAACGACTTGTAACTTATATTTCCGTGTATAAACCTATACTTTTTCTGTTTAGATTCATAAAATAGAGTTCAATATGAAACCATAGCAATTTGATTCACTCAAAACGGATTTAAAATGAAGAAGTTATGGGTAAAACAAGATTGGATAATTTTTCTCATTTTAGCTACGTGAAAATTGGTAACAAATCTATTCCAACCATAACTTAATCAACTTGTATTGTATATTATGTAATCTTGAGATACCATAGACACGTATACAATGTTTCGACCTATCATGTCGACACATCTATATATATTTCGGAACAACCATAGACACTCTATATGTGAATGTTGGAGTTAGCTATACAGGGTTGAGGTTGATTCCAAAATATATATAGTTTGAGTTGTGATCAATACTGAGATACGTATACACTGGGTCGTGGATTGATTCAAGATAATATTTATCGATTTATTTCTGTACATCTAACTGTGGACAACTAGTTGTAGGTTATTAACGAGGACAGCTGACTTAATAAACTTAAAACATCAAAATATATTAAAAGTGTTGTAAATATATTTTGAACATACTTTGATATATATGTATATATTGTTATAGGTTCGTGAATCAACCAGTGGCCAAGTCTTACTTCCCGACGAAGTAAAAATCTGTGAAAGTGAGTTATAGTCCCACTTTTAAAATCTAATATTTTTGGGATGAGAATACATGCAGGTTTTATAAATGATTTACAAAATAGACACAAGTACGTGAAACTACATTCTATGGTTGAATTATTGAAATCGAATATGCCCCTTTTTATTAAGTCTGGTAATCTAAGAATTAGGGAACAGACACCCTAATTGACGCGAATCCTAAAGATAGATCTATTGGGCCTAACAAACCCCATCCAAAGTACCGGATGCTTTAGTACTTCGAAATTTATATCATATCCGAAGGGTGTCCCGGAATGATGGGGATATTCTTATATATGCATCTTGTTAATATCGGTTACCAGGTGTTCACCATATGAATGATTTTTATCTCTATGTACGGGATGTGTATTGAAATATGAAATCTTGTGGTCTATTGTTACGATTTGATATATATAGGTTAAACCAATAACTCACCAACATTTTTGTTGACGTTTTAAGCATGTTTATTCTCAGGTGATTATTAAGAGCTTCCGCTGTCGCATACTTAAATAAGGACGAGATTTGGAGTCCATGCTTGTATGATATTGTGTAAAAACTGCATTCAAGAAACTTATTTTGTTGTAACATATTTGTATTGTAAACCATTATGTAATGGTCGTGTGTAAACAGGATATTTTAGATTATCATTATTTGATAATCTACGTAAAGCTTTTTAAACCTTTATTGATGAAATAAAGGTTATAGTTTGTTTTAAAATGAATGCAGTCTTTGAAAAACGTCTCATATACAGGTCAAAACCTCGCAACGAAATCAATTAATATGGAACGTTTTTAATCAATAAGAACGGGACATTTCAGCAGCCTGTCCAGGCCCTTTGGCGTGCCGCGCGGGGTCATGGCGCGCCGCGCCATATGATGCACAAAGAAATTTTTTTTATTCCGCGTAATTGGTTGGTTAACGGGTTGGGATGTTACAAGTGGTATCAGAGCATGGTCTAAGGGATTTAGGTAACTTGAGATAGGTACCTAGACTTAGACTTTTGTGTGTGCTTAATTTGTTGCGGGACTTGTAGGATTACGGGTCGGAATGGGTTCTAGCTAGTGCCTTGTTTATAGGTTGACTAACGTTATATTAGTAATGCGAATATTATTAATATGCTATTGTGATGTAATAATAATTCTCGCGTGTGTTTATATCGCGTAGAATTTTGTTTGTGTTTGTTTATATCATCGAGCGAAGCGGTCGTTGTACTAACGAGTCGATACGGCGTGTATGCGTAATAAGGACTTGCAAACCTTATTATGGGTGCAAATTGTAGTGACCCGAACTTTTCCATGTTTATATATATTAATTGAGATTGATATTTACATGATTAAATGTTTCCAACATGTTAAGCAATCAAACTTGTTAAGACTTGATTAATTGAAATATGTTTCATATAGACAATTGACCACCCAAGTTGACCGGTGATTCACGAACGTTAAAACTTGTAAAAACTATATGATGACATATATATGGATATATATATAGTTAACATGATACTATGATAAGTAAACATATCATTAAGTATATTAACAATGAACTACATATGTAAAAACAAGACTACTAACTTAATGATTTTTAAACGAGACATATATGTAACGATTATCGTTGTAAAGATATTTAATGTATATATATCATATTAAGAGATATTCATACATGATAATATCATGATAATATAATAATTTAAAATCTCATTTGATATTATAAACATTGGGTTAACAACATTTAACAAGATCGTTAACCTAAAGGTTTCAAAACAACACTTACATGTAACGACTAACGATGACTTAACGACTCAGTTAAAATGTATATACATGTAGTGTTTTAATATGTATTTATACACTTTTGAAAGACTTCAATACACTTATCAAAATACTTCTACTTAACAAAAATTCTTACAATTACATCCTCGTTCAGTTTCATCAACAATTCTACTCGTATGCACCCGTATTCGTACTCGTACAATACACAGCTTTTAGATGTATGTACTATTGGTATATACACTCCAATGATCAGCTCTTAGCAGCCCATGTGAGTCACCTAACACATGTGGGAACCATCATTTGGCAACTAGCATGAAATATCTCATAAAATTACAAAAATATGAGTAATCATTCATGACTTATTTACATGAAAACAAAATTACATATCCTTTATATCTAATCCATACACCAACGACCAAAAACACCTACAAACACTTTCATTCTTCAATTTTCTTCATCTAATTGATCTCTCTCAAGTTCTATCTTCAAGTTCTAAGTGTTCTTCATAAATTCCAAAAGTTCTAGTTTCATAAAATCAAGAATACTTTCAAGTTTGCTAGCTCACTTCCAATCTTGTAAGGTGATCATCCAACCTCAAGAAATCTTTGTTTCTTACAGTAGGTTATCATTCTAATACAAGGTAATAATTATATTCAAACTTTGGTTCAATTTCTATAACTATAACAATCTTATTTTAAGTGATGATCTTACTTGAACTTGTTTTCGTGTCATGATTCTGCTTCAAGAACTTCGAGCCATCCAAGGATCCATTGAAGCTAGATCCATTTTTCTCTTTTCCAGTAGGTTTATCCAAGGAACTTAAGGTAGTAATGATGTTCATAACATCATTCGATTCATACATATAAAGCTATCTTATTCGAAGGTTTAAACTTGTAATCACTAGAACATAGTTTAGTAAATTCTAAACTTGTTCGCAAACAAAAGTTAATCCTTCTAACTTGACTTTTAAAATCAACTAAACACATGTTCTATATCTATATGATATGCTAACTTAATGATTTAAAACCTGGAAACACGAAAAACACCGTAAAACCGGATTTACGCCGTCGTAGTAACACCGCGGGCTGTTTTGGGTTAGTTAATTAAAAACTATGATAAACTTTGATTTTAAAGTTGTTATTCTGAGAAAATTATTTTTATTATGAACATGAAACTATATCCAAAAATTATGATTAAACTCAAAGTGGAAGTATGTTTTCTAAAATGGTCATCTAGACGTCGTTCTTTCGACTGAAATGACTACCTTTACAAAAACGACTTGTAACTTATTTTTCCGACTATAAACCTATACTTTTCTGTTTAGATTCATAAAATAGAGTTCAATATGAAACCATAGCAATTTGATTCACTCAAAACGGATTTAAAATGAAGAAGTTATGGGTAAAACAAGATTGGATAATTTTTTCTCATTTTAGCTACGTGAAAATTGGTAACAAATCTATTCCAACCATAACTTAATCAACTTGTATTGTATATTATGTAATCTTGAGATACCATAGACACGTATACAATGTTTCGACCTATCATATCGACACATCTATATATATTTCGGAACAACCATAGACACTCTATATGTGAATGTTGGAGTTAGCTATACAGGGTTGAGGTTGATTCCAAAATATATATAGTTTGAGTTGTGATCAATACTGAGATACGTATACACTGGGTCGTGGATTGATTCAAGATAATATTTATCGATTTATTTATGTACATCTAACTGTGGACAACTAGTTGTAGGTTACTAACGAGGACAGCTGACTTAATAAACTTAAAACATCAAAATATATTAAAAGTGTTGTAAATATATTTTGAACATACTTTGATATATATGTATATATTGTTATAGGTTCGTGAATCAACAGTGGCCAAGTCTTACTTCCCGACGAAGTAAAAATCTGTGAAAGTGAGTTATAGTCCCACTTTTAAAATCTAATATTTTTGGGATGAGAATACATGTAGGTTTTATAAATGATTTACAAAATAGACACAAGTACGTGAAACTACATTCTATGGTTTAATTATCGAAATCGAATATGCCCCTTTTTATTAAGTCTGGTAATCTAAGAATTAGGGAACAGACACCCTAATTGACGCGAATCCTAAAGATAGATCTATTGGGCTTAACAAACCCCATCCAAAGTACCGGATGCTTTAGTACTTCGAAATTTATATCATATCCGAAGGGTGTCCCGGAATGATGGGGATATTCTTATATATGCATCTTGTTAATGTCGGTTACCAGGTGTTCACCATATGAATGATTTTTATCTCTATGTATGGGATGTGTATTGAAATATGAAATCTTGTGGTCTATTGTTACGATTTGATATATATAGGTTAAACCTATAACTCACCAACATTTTTGTTGACGTTTTAAGCATGTTTATTCTCAGGTGATTATTAAGAGCTTCCGCTGTCGCATACTTAAATAAGGACGAGATTTGGAGTCCATGCTTGTATGATATTGTATAAAAACTGCATTCAAGAAACTTATTTTGTTGTAACATATTTGTATTGTAAACCATTATGTAATGGTCGTGTGTAAACATGATATTTTAGATTATCATTATTTGATAATCTACGTAAAGCTTTTTAAACCTTTATTGATGAAATAAAGGTTATGGTTTGTTTTAAAATGAATGCAGTCTTTGAAAAACGTCTCATATAGAGGTCAAAACCTCGCAACGAAATCAATTAATATGGAACGTTTTTAATCAATAAGAACGGGACATTTCAGTTGGTATCCGAGCGTTGGTCTTAGAGAACCAGAATTTTGCATTAGTGTGTCTTATCGAGTTTGTTAGGATGCATTAGTGAGTCTGGACTTCGACCGTGTTTACATGAAAAATGATTGCTTAACAAATTTTGTTGGAAACTATATATTTTTAACATGTGAATATTATGTGATATATTAATCTCTTAACGCGTTTGATATTATGTGATAGATGTCTACCTCTAGAACAAGTCCCATTGACTCACCTAATAATAATGAAGAGTCAAATGTAAATTGGAATAATTCGTGGACTGATTCACAAGTTCCCGAAGAGGAACCGGAAGAAGAGTCGGAACCGGAAGAAGAATCGGAACCGGAAGAAGAATCGGAACCGGATGAAGAAATAGAACTGGTGGGGGAAATAATAAAACGGTTAAGTAAAAGAAAATCCTCAACCAACCGACCAAGGTTAATTATGGTCAATGGTGTTTCCGCCAAGGAAGCAAAATATTGGGAGGATTACCAATTCTCCGATGAATCGGATTCCGACGAGAATTCTGATGATGTTATAGAAATTACCCCAACTGAATTTAAAAAGGCAAAAGAAAATAATAAGGGAAAGGGCATAAAAATAGAGAAATCTAATTCCAACCCCGATGAACTTTATATGTATCGTCAACCCCCGAAGTCCTTAAGTTGTAACAATGACCCGGGAACCTCTAAACCACCAGGTTTTTCTAAACTAATGTGGACAACGACGGCTCGTATTAGGGGAACATCATATATCCCTAGAAACTTGGCAAAACGAACCAAAACCGAAGAAGAAGAAACGAGCGAGTCGAAATAAGATAGTTGTATTCGTGTGGTGTAATATATGTAATATAATGTTCTTATGCTTTATGATATATGTAAAAATTGCTTGTATTAATAAGTATTTTTTTATGAATCTAACTCTTGTCTATTTTACAGTTTAAAAACACAAAATGGATAGACAACCCAATATTTTAAGAGACCTACCCGGAGACATGATTGATGAAATCTTGTCTAGAGTCGGCCAGAATTCCTCGGCACAACTATTTAAGGCGAGATCAGTTTGTAAGACATTCGAAGAACGTTCAAAGAATGTCTTGGTTTATAAGAGACTTTCGTTTGAAAGATGGGGGATATCACATTGGGAAACCCATAAGTTACGATGTGTTTACTTTGACGCATATATTGCGGGGAACCCAAATGCTATTTTACGCAACGGGTTAAGAAATTATTTTGACTCAATATATCCGAATATTGGACTTCGTGATTTAGAAAAAGCGGCTAACATGCAACATAAAGAAGCATGTTATGCTTACGGATTAGTAATGTTCGCTTCTCACCAAAGTGAGAACAAGAACATCGGGCTACAACTATTAAACAAAACGTTTCCACAAGTGACGGAGTCGGTAATTGGGGTAAGAAATGAGGTTTTTAGATTATTACGGGACTGTTGGACATTACGTAACCCTCGTCCCTTTGACGACGTTACAACACGCTGTCTTATCAACGGCCATAACGGTTATGTTGCACAAGACCAAGGATGGGAAGTAGTCCTAGTAAAACCAGAATGCATGACTTGTTTCTGGACGTATGAATTACGTGTCTTTATTGCCTTTGCTGAACGACTTGTGTACTAGCTAGAATTATCTTCACAACTATCTTGTATCAAAGTTATTGTGTGCTATATTTCATGCTTTATGTAAAATAAGCGGTATTGTAAGTTTGTAAAATATTGTATAAAAGTTTGAACGCGAAATATTATTATAATCAGTTTTTCATATAGAATTGTAGTAGTTGAATTGTATATTAGCTACTAAGTATGAACTTAACGGGTAAGTACTACCCGAATTTAAACTTATAAAACGCTAATATGAAGAAAAAGCTTTTATAAATGAGTTCATATTATGCTACGAAATACTATTAACTACTCTTAATATTCTGTATGATTAACTTGTTCCATTTAACTATTTTGAAGGAAATGGCACCGACTACTCGACACACCGTGAATATGAATGAAGAGGAATTCCGTACTTTTCTAGCTTCAAACATAGCCGCAGTACAGGCTGCGCTACATACCAACAATAACCTTGGATCTAGCAGTACAGGAAATCGTGTAGGATGCACCTACAAAGAATTCACTGCCTGCAAACCTTTGGAATTTGATGGAACCGAAGGACCGATCGGATTGAAACGGTGGACCGAGAAGGTCGAATCGGAGTTTGCCATAAGTAAGTGTACTGAAGAGGACAAAGTAATGTAAGCTACGCATACCTTCACAGGTTCTGCGTTAACATGGTGGAATACCTATCTAGAGCAAGTGGGACAAGACGATGCGTACGCACTACCGTGGTCAGCATTCAAGCACTTGATGAACGAGAAGTACCG
This sequence comes from Rutidosis leptorrhynchoides, assembly GCF_046630445.1. Taxonomy (NCBI): domain Eukaryota; kingdom Viridiplantae; phylum Streptophyta; class Magnoliopsida; order Asterales; family Asteraceae; genus Rutidosis; species Rutidosis leptorrhynchoides. The sequence goes on from NC_092336.1 coordinate 156,586,079, forward strand.
TCCCAGAACCGAGGTCAATAAGCTCAAGACAGAACTTAGAGGGTTACGAACCCAAGGATTTGATATTACCACGTACGAAAGACGATTCACAGAATTGTGCCTATTGTGTCCGGGAGCATTCGAAGATGAGGAAGAGAAGATCGACGCGTTTGTGAAAGGATTACCGGAAAGAATCCAAGAAGATATAAGTTCACACGATCCCGCCTCCATACAACAGGCATGTAGAATGGCTCACAAACTCGTGAACCAAATTGAAGAAAGAATTAAAGAACAGACTGCTGAAGAGGCCAATGTGAAGCAAGTCAAAAGAAAGTGGGAGGAAAACGGTGATAAGAATCACCAATACAACAACAACAGAAATTACAACAATAATCGCAACAATTATCCCAACAATCGCAACATCAATCGCAACTACAACAAACGGCCCAACAACAACAACAACAACAACAACAACAGCAACTACAACAATCATCCCAACAACAATAATAACCGCAACAACAACAACAATCAGAAGCAGCTATGCCAAAGGTGTGAAAAGAATCACTCGGGGTTCTGCACCAAATTTTGCAACAAGTGTAAAAGAAATGGTCATAGCGCGGCGAAGTGTGAGGTCTACGGACCAGGGGTTAATAGAACGAAAGGAACAAATGGTGTCGGAACGAGTAATGGCGGAGCAAGTAGTGTCGGAGCAAGTTATGCCAATGTAGTTTGTTATAAATGTGGAAAACCGGGCCACATTATTAGAAATTGCCCGAACCAGGAGAACACAAATGGACAAGGCCGTGGAAGAGTTTTCAATATTAATGCGGCAGAGGCACAGGAAGACCCGGAGCTTGTTACGGGTACGTTTCTTATTGACAATAAATCTGCTTACGTTTTATTTGATTCGGGTGCAGATAGAAGCTATATGAGTAGAGATTTTTGTGCTAAATTAAGTTGTCCATTGACGCCTTTGGATAGTAAATTTTTACTCGAATTAGCAAATGGTAAATTAATTTCAGCAGATAATATATGTCGGAATCGAGAAATTAAACTGGTTAGCGAAACATTTAAGATTGATTTGATACCAGTAGAGTTAGGGAGTTTTGATATGATAATCGGTATGGACTGGTTGAAAGAAGTGAAAGCGGAGATCGTTTGTTACAAAAATGCAATTCGCATTATACGAGAAAAAGGAAAACCCTTAATGGTGTACGGAGAAAAGGGCAACACGAAGCTACATCTTATTAGTAATTTGAAGGCACAAAAACTAATAAGAAAAGGTTGCTATGCTGTTCTAGCACACGTCGAGAAAGTACAAACTGAAGAAAAGAGCATCAATGATGTTCCCGTCGCAAAAGAATTTCCCGATGTATTTCCGAAAGAATTACCGGGATTACCCCCACATCGATCCGTTGAATTTCAAATAGATCTTGTACCAGGAGCTGCACCAATAGCTCGTGCTCCTTACAGACTCGCACCCAGCGAGATGAAAGAACTACAAAGCCAATTACAAGAACTTTTAGAGCGTGGTTTCATTCGACCAAGCACATCACCGTGGGGAGCTCCTGTTTTGTTTGTCAAGAAGAAAGATGGTACATTCAGGTTGTGTATCGACTACCGAGAGTTGAACAAACTTACCATCAAGAACCGCTACCCACTACCGAGAATCGATGACTTATTTGATCAACTACAAGGCTCGTCTGTTTATTCAAAGATTGACTTACGTTCCGGGTATCATCAAATGCGGGTGAAAGAAGATGATATTCCAAAGACTGCTTTCAGAACACGTTACGGTCATTACGAGTTTATGGTCATGCCGTTTGGTTTAACTAATGCACCAGCTATGTTCATGGACCTTATGAACCGAGTGTGTGGACCATACCTTGACAAGTTTGTCATTGTTTTCATTGATGACATACTTATTTACTCAAAGAATGACCAAGAACACGGTGAACATTTGAGAAAGGTGTTAGAAGTATTGAGGAAGGAAGAATTGTACGCTAAGTTTTCAAAGTGTGCATTTTGGTTAGAAGAAGTTCAATTCCTCGGTCACATAGTGAACAAAGAAGGTATTAAGGTAGATCCGGCAAAGATAGAAACTGTTGAAAAGTGGAAAACCCCGAAAACTCCGAAACACATACGCCAGTTTTTAGGACTAGCTGGTTACTACAGAAGGTTCATCCAAGACTTTTCCAGAATAGCAAAACCCTTGACTGCATTAACGCATAAAGGGAAGAAATTTGAATGGAATGATGAACAAGAGAAAGCGTTTCAGTTATTGAAGAAAAAGCTAACTACGTCACCTATATTGTCATTGCCTGAAGGGAATGATGATTTTGTGATTTATTGTGATGCATCAAAGCAAGGTCTCGGTTGTGTATTAATGCAACGAACGAAGGTGATTGCTTATGCGTCTAGACAATTGAAGATTCACGAACAAAATTATACGACGCATGATTTGGAATTAGGCGCGGTTGTTTTTGCATTAAAGACTTGGAGGCACTACTTATATGGGGTCAAAAGTATTATATATACCGACCACAAAAGTCTTCAACACATATTTAATCAGAAACAACTGAATATGAGGCAGCGTAGGTGGATTGAATTATTGAATGATTACGACTTTGAGATTCGTTACCACCCGGGGAAGGCAAATGTGGTAGCCGATGCCTTGAGCAGGAAGGACAGAGAACCCATTCGAGTAAAATCTATGAATATAATGATTCATAATAACATTACTACTCAAATAAAGGAGGCGCAACAAGGAGTTTTAAAAGAGGGAAATTTAAAGGATGAAATACCCAAAGGATCGGAGAAGCATCTTAATATTCGGGAAGACGGAACCCGGTATAGGGCTGAAAGGATTTGGGTACCAAAATTTGGAGATATGAGAGAAATGGTACTTAGAGAAGCTCATAAAACCAGATACTCAATACATCCTGGAACGGGGAAGATGTACAAGGATCTCAAGAAACATTTTTGATGGCCGGGTATGAAAGCCGATGTTGCTAAATACGTAGGAGAATGTTTGACGTGTTCTAAGGTCAAAGCTGAGCATCAGAAACCATCAGGTCTACTTCAACAACCCGAAATCCCGGAATGGAAATGGGAAAACATTACCATGGATTTCATCACTAAATTGCCAAGGACTGCAAGTGGTTTTGATACTATTTGGGTAATAGTTGATCGTCTCACCAAATCAGCACACTTCTTGCCAATAAGAGAAGATGACAAGATGGAGAAGTTAGCACGACTGTATTTGAAGGAAGTCATCTCCAGACATGGAATACCAATCTCTATTATCTCTGATAGGGATGGCAGATTTATTTCAAGATTCTGGCAGACATTACAGCAAGCATTAGGAACTCGTCTAGACATGAGTACTGCCTATCATCCACAAACTGATGGGCAGAGCGAAAGGACGATACAAACGCTTGAAGACATGCTACGAGCATGTGTTATTGATTTCGGAAACAGTTGGGATCGACATCTACCGTTAGCAGAATTTTCCTACAACAACAGCTACCATTCAAGCATTGAGATGGCGCCGTTTGAAGCACTTTATGGTAGAAAGTGCAGGTCTCCGATTTGTTGGAGTGAAGTGGGGGATAGACAGATTACGGGTCCGGAGATTATACAAGAAACTACCGAGAAGATCATCCAAATTCAACAACGGTTGAAAACCGCCCAAAGTCGACAAAAGAGCTACGCTGACATTAAAAGAAAAAATATAGAATTTGAAATTGGAGAGATGGTCATGCTTAAAGTTGCACCTTGGAAAGGCGTTGTTCGATTTGGTAAACGAGGGAAATTAAATCCAAGGTATATTGGACCATTCAAGATTATTGATCGTGTCGGACCAGTAGCTTACCGACTTGAGTTACCTCAACAACTCGCGGCTGTACATAACACTTTCCACGTCTCGAATTTGAAGAAATGTTTTGCTAAAGAAGATCTTACTATTCCGTTAGATGAAATCCAAATCAACGAAAAACTTCAATTCATCGAAGAACCCGTCGAAATAATGGATCGTGAGGTTAAAAGACTTAAGCAAAACAAGATACCAATTGTTAAGGTTCGATGGAATGCTCGTAGAGGACCCGAGTTCACCTGGGAGCGTGAAGATCAGATGAAGAAGAAATACCCGCATCTATTTCCAGAAGATTCGTCAACACCTTCAACAGCTTAAAATTTCGGGACGAAATTTATTTAACGGGTAGGTACTGTAGTGACCCGAACTTTTCCATGTTTATATATATTAATTGAGATTGATATTTACATGATTAAATGTTTCCAACATGTTAAGCAATCAAACTTGTTAAGACTTGATTAATTGAAATATGTTTCATATAGACAATTGACCACCCAAGTTGACCGGTGATTCACGAACGTTAAAACTTGTAAAAACTATATGATGACATATATATGGATATATATATAGTTAACATGATACTATGATAAGTAAACATATCATTAAGTATATTAACAATGAACTACATATGTAAAAACAAGACTACTAACTTAATGATTTTTAAACGAGACATATATGTAACGATTATCGTTGTAAAGATATTTAATGTATATATATCATATTAAGAGATATTCATACATGATAATATCATGATAATATAATAATTTAAAATCTCATTTGATATTATAAACATTGGGTTAACAACATTTAACAAGATCGTTAACCTAAAGGTTTCAAAACAACACTTACATGTAACGACTAACGATGACTTAACGACTCAGTTAAAATGTATATACATGTAGTGTTTTAATATGTATTTATACACTTTTGAAAGACTTCAATACACTTATCAAAATACTTCTACTTAACAAAAATGCTTACAATTACATCCTCGTTCAGTTTCATCAACAATTCTACTCGTATGCACCCGTATTCGTACTCGTACAATACACAGCTTTTAGATGTATGTACTATTGGTATATACACTCCAATGATCAGCTCTTAGAAGCCCATGTGAGTCACCTAACACATGTGGGAACCATCATTTGGCAACTAGCATGAAATATCTCATAAAATTACAAAAATATGAGTAATCATTCATGACTTATTTACATGAAAACAAAATTACATATCCTTTATATCTAATCCATACACCAACGACCAAAAACACCTACAAACACTTTCATTCTTCAATTTTCTTCATCTAATTGATCTCTCTCAAGTTCTATCTTCAAGTTCTAAGTGTTCTTCATAAATTCCAAAAGTTCTAGTTTCATAAAATCAAGAATACTTTCAAGTTTGCTAGCTCACTTCCAATCTTGTAAGGTGATCATCCAACCTCAAGAAATCTTTGTTTCTTACAGTAGGTTATCATTCTAATACAAGGTAATAATCATATTCAAACTTTGGTTCAATTTCTATAACTATAACAATCTTATTTTAAGTGATGATCTTACTTGAACTTGTTTTCGTGTCATGATTCTGCTTCAAGAACTTCGAGCCATCCAAGGATCCATTGAAGCTAGATCCATTTTTCTCTTTTCCAGTAGGTTTATCCAAGGAACTTAAGGTAGTAATGATGTTCATAACATCATTCGATTCATACATATAAAGCTATCTTATTCGAAGGTTTAAACTTGTAATCACTAGAACATAGTTTAGTAAATTCTAAACTTGTTCGCAAACAAAAGTTAATCCTTCTAACTTGACTTTTAAAATCAACTAAACACATGTTCTATATCTATATGATATGCTAACTTAATGATTTAAAACCTGGAAACACGAAAAACACCGTAAAACCGGATTTACGCCGTCGTAGTAACACCGCGGGCTGTTTTGGGTTAGTTAATTAAAAACTATGATAAACTTTGATTTTAAAGTTGTTATTCTGAGAAAATTATTTTTATTATGAACATGAAACTATATCCAAAAATTATGATTAAACTCAAAGTGGAAGTATGTTTTCTAAAATGGTCATCTAGACGTCGTTCTTTCGACTGAAATGACTACCTTTACAAAAACGACTTGTAACTTATTTTTCCGACTATAAACCTATACTTTTCTGTTTAGATTCATAAAATAGAGTTCAATATGAAACCATAGCAATTTGATTCACTCAAAACGGATTTAAAATGAAGAAGTTATGGGTAAAACAAGATTGGATAATTTTTTCTCATTTTAGCTACGCGAAAATTGGTAACAAATCTATTCCAACCATAACTTAATCAACTTGTATTGTATATTATGTAATCTTGAGATACCATAGACACGTATATAATGTTTCGACCTATCATATCGACACATCTATATATATTTCGGAACAACCATAGACACTCTATATGTGAATGTTGGAGTTAGCTATACAGGGTTGAGGTTGATTCCAAAATATATATAGTTTGAGTTGTGATCAATACTGAGATACGTATACACTGGGTCGTGGATTGATTCAAGATAATATTTATCGATTTATTTATGTACATCTAACTGTGGACAACTAGTTGTAGGTTACTAACGAGGACAGCTGACTTAATAAACTTAAAACATCAAAATATATTAAAAGTGTTGTAAATATATTTTGAACATACTTTGATATATATGTATATATTGTTATAGGTTCGTGAATCAACAGTGGCCAAGTCTTACTTTCCGACGAAGTAAAAATCTGTGAAAGTGAGTTATAGTCCCACTTTTAAAATCTAATATTTTTGGGATGAGAATACATGTAGGTTTTATAAATGATTTACAAAATAGACACAAGTACGTGAAACTACATTCTATGGTTGAATTATCGAAATCGAATATGCCCCTTTTTATTAAGTCTGGTAATCTAAGAATTAGGGAACAGACACCCTAATTGACGCGAATCCTAAAGATAGATCTATTGGGCTTAACAAACCCCATCCAAAGTACCGGATGCTTTAGTACTTCGAAATTTATATCATATCCGAAGGGTGTCCCGGAATGATGGGGATATTCTTATATATGCATCTTGTTAATGTCGGTTACCAGGTGTTCACCATATGAATGATTTTTATCTCTATGTATGGGATGTGTATTGAAATATGAAATCTTGTGGTCTATTGTTACGATTTGATATATATAGGTTAAACCTATAACTCACCAACATTTTTGTTGACGTTTTAAGCATGTTTATTCTCAGGTGATTATTAAGAGCTTCCGCTGTCGCATACTTAAATAAGGACGAGATTTGGAGTCCATGCTTGTATGATATTGTATAAAAACTGCATTCAAGAAACTTATTTTGTTGTAACATATTTGTATTGTAAACCATTATGTAATGGTCGTGTGTAAACATGATATTTTAGATTATCATTATTTGATAATCTACGTAAAGCTTTTTAAACCTTTATTAATGAAATAAAGGTTATGGTTTGTTTTAAAATGAATGCAGTCTTTGAAAAACGTCTCATATAGAGGTCAAAACCTCGCAACGAAATCAATTAATATGGAACGTTTTTAATCAATAAGAACGGGACATTTCACAAATCGTGTCTAACAAGTGATGTACGATGAGTGTTTAGCAAGATGGGGCAGTGTTGTACGTGTGGTTTATACGTTCGTGATCTAATCGTTTGCATTCCTTAGAATGAAAATGAAAGATGGATGCGGAACGAGTGAGCCTATTCACGAAGGGAAGGATGAGTAACGTTAAAGATTGAGGTCGTGTTTGAACAATATGCCTCGGTTTTCACCGGCAAGGTTAGGGAAGTAACCAAGGAGTTGGTCGAAGGACAAATGACGGAAATGGTTCGAGACCAAGTGACTAAAGTTGTAAAGGAAGAGTTTGAAAAGAGGTTTCCCAAACCTCGAGGTAGTGATAATGAAGATATACTTGCAAGGTTAGGATTACATGGTGCTCATGGTAAGAGGGCACGAAGTACGCCTGAAGGCGTCGAGAATGTGAAGAAGAAGAGTAAGAAGGGTTACAAGCTTACGTGCTTTAAGTGTGGGGAACGGGGTCATTTGGCACAAGATTGTACGGTGGTACCTTTAGGCTTAATCAGGTGTTTTATTTGCCGGATGGAGGGACACCGGAAGTCAGAGTGTTCCGAATCGCATGACGATCATGTTAGGAGGTTAGAGCGCGAATACATGATGGGTAGTGGAGCACGGAAGCCCAACAACGCTACATCAGGTACCTTTAGTAAGAAATTATATGTTGTTCGTTCGTAATAACATGAGGTATGCGCGTAAGTCTTAGCTAAACTTTATTCTCCGTTGGAGATAATTCGTTGCAAGTGGGCGGTTTACGTTTATGGTTCCAGTTTGCTCTCAGCAGAGTGTATAAGTGGTGTGTTGTGCCTTGATCCTATGGTGCGAATCCTTGGGTGCTTAAGCATTTTGGTTGGTATCGGGTCGTTAAGCTCGTTCGAGTGAGACCCTTAAGGTCTCAATTGTGTTGTGCATGTTATTGATATGGGCGACGTTCCTAATGGAAGTACCCTATAGTGACGTTGGATTGTCGGGCGAAGGGCGTAAGACTTGGTGCAACCGAGCATCCCTTAGTATTTGGAAAATGTTTCTACCAAACCATGGAAATGGGTTTTGGTGTTCGGTCGTTAAGCGCGTGTTCGCTTTCGCGTTGGAGTGGATGAACCATGAGGTTCGTCGGGTGGATTGAAATTCTTGAAATCAAGTGTTGATCTCGATGTATTTTGGTAAAGGAGTCTACGTGACGCGACATTAGGTGCCTTTTTATACTTACTAGCGTGGTGTTCGACTCCGATTGTGTTGCGTTACATTGTACTTAGGGTACCGAAGTGAAATTTTTAGGTGCATGAGTGACTAGGTTGAAATCTGACAACTAAAGCAATTGGATAATTGCGAGGGTATAGTTTGTGTAATTTGTGGTACACTTTTCGTTCGATGTGTTAAAGGATTGCTTGAAATCCTTCTTGTGCTCAAGGTTGGAGCAAGATGTGGTGATGGGTCGTGTGAGCCCAATTGTTGGTAAAGTCTACCTTTGGTAGCATTGTACGGTTGTACGAGTTGTGATATTAGAACGTGGTTCTAAGTGGGGGAGTTACACTCCCGCACGAGGAAGTTTTAGTGTAAGATTTCGGATGATGCTTTTGGTAGATCCGGAAAATGTTGTCGAGACCTAGTTTTGGTCGATTTGTGGTAGAGTACAATTTCGGATAAATTGTACTTATGATTTTGGATTTGCATTACCACCGAGGTGGTAATGTGGTAAATCTCGTTGAGAGATAATGGACGTGGTTGGCGAGCAAGGTGAAGTCCCTCGGTTAAGGGATGTGGGTGTGTTGGGTTCTCTTTTAGAAAATTATTGTTTTGTGCCTATGTTCGATATAGGTGGTTCTTGCTCGATTGTGTGGATGGTTAGTGGTATCCGTTAGGGTTCACTATAGTGTAGCAGAGCGCGATGTTGCATTACTCGTTGTACGAGGCCAAAAGTGCGTATGCGATTGATGAAGCATGACTTTCGGAGTCCGCTGACTTCATCATGGTTATTGATTGATGAAGCATGACTTTCGGAGTCTGCTGACTTCATCATGGTTATTGATTGGTGAAGCATGACCTTTGGGGTCCGCTGACTTCATCATGAGATCGTTGATTGGTGAAGCACGACCTTTGGGGTCCGCTGACTTCATCATGGGATCGTTGACTGGTGGAGCATGACCTTCGAGGTCCGCTGACTTCATCATGAGATCGTTGATTGGTGAAGCATGACCTTTGGGGTCCGCTGACTTCATCATGGGATCGTGGATTGGTGGAGCATGACCTTCGGGGTCTGCTGACTTCATCATGAGATCGTTGATTGGTGAAGCATGACCTTTGGGGTCCGCTGACTTCATCATGGGATCGTGGATTGGTGGAGCATGACCTTCGGGGTCTGCTGACTTCATCATGAGATCTTTGATTGGTGAAGCATGACCTTTGGGGTCCGCTGACTTCATCATGGGATCGTTGACTGGTGGAGCATGACCTTCGGGGTCCACTGACTTCATCATGAGATCGTTGATTGGTGAAGCATGACCTTTGGGGTCCGCTGACTTCATTATGGGATCGTGGATTGGTGGAGCATGACCTTCGGGGTCCGCTGACTTCATCATGAGATCATTGATTGGTGAAGCATGACCTTCGAGGTCCGCTGACTTCATCATAGGTGTAGTGTTATATCGGTGAAGCATGACCGTTGACGGGGTCCGCTGACTTCATCCGGTGTTAAGATTTGGGAAGTGGCTCATGTGTAGTTTTCGGCCAGCCTTCATGATTGTTGGATGTGTGGTCTATTGGTAGTATTATACGCCGAGAGTGGGGTCGTGAGGACCATGTTGTGGGATTAGTAGGGCGATAGCTGTGTTTCGCTCACATGTTGTTACGGGTGTGACAATAGTCGATTTTGTGCACCTTAGGTTTAGCGTTGCCATAGTCGTTTTGGGCGCTTTTGGTTTTAGCCGTTGCTTATGATGTTAGGATAGTGGCGTATTGGTTGTATTGCGCACTACAAAGGATGTTTAGTGGTAAGTGTAATCCGTAAGGATTCATGTGGTTCGATCTTCAACATTCGGATCGTTGACTTTAGGTTGAGACTTGGTCACATTTAGCGTTGTCCTTGGTAAAGGTACGCTAAGGAATTGATATCTCGGTACGAGATTGGTTGAGTTTTTCCCGATATGGGGAAAAGAGCAGGTTTTAGTGCTCGGATAGTGGTTTTGATAAATCACGGTTGACGATTTTAGTTGTTAAAGGTGATTCATTGGGAAGAATTGTCTAGGAAAGTTCGGATTGGAACTTAGGATTGAGGGCCGTTGAGTAGTTCCGGATTGGTTAAGTGGAAAAGATCACGAGGACGTGATCGAGTTTAAGTGGGGGAGAGTTGTAAGACCCAAATATTTATTGTACATAATGTATTTATGGTGTACGATGCGTGTATGAAGTGTACGTGTTGCTTGCTCGAACGCCGAAGGAAACTGGACGTTGTCTGAAGTGACAAGGTGTGTACGTATCTTTTCAACCCCAAAAAAAGTTTGTGTTGATGTTTCAAAGCCTTACCATTGGAAAGGAAATCTTATTACGTTTCCAACGATATTTGATTCATCGAAAACGGAGCTACGGTCAAAAAGTTATGGCCAAAACACATTTCTGAAAACTGACCTGTAGGTTGGAGCGGCGCTCCACCTTTCGGCGCGGCGCGCCGAACCCGTCTGATGCAATTTTCAGCCTTTTTTAAAGGCTTAAATGAAGGGTACTTTGGTCTTTTCACTTAGGGTCGGTTTGGGGTCATCAAAGCTGATCTAGAACTCCATTGGAGCTCATTTCTCACCCATACAAACACTCTCATCCACATTTAGAGAGAGAGGAAGAGTTCTAGAGTGAGAGAGCTTGAATTGGAGAAGAAGGAGCTTGAATTAATCAAAGTCTCGGGTTTTAAAGTTGTTCACCTCGTTCCTAGCTACGTTTTGGTTGTTGTGGTAAGTTCTAACTCCGAATTTCATTGTTTGATTTGATATTCAAAGTTAGGGTTTGAACTTAAATTGTTAAGAAACCCATTTAAACTCATGAAGTGAGTTTAGTGATGCTAGTAATCGGGTTTATTGTTTGTGTTGGTGGATTTTGGGTTGGTGAACAAATTGGTTATGTTTAGAACTTGAATTTGGGTTTAATCACTAGGTTTAGTGATTATGGAAGTATTGGAACCCATTTAGGGTTATTTGGTTGACTAATTTTGACTATGGGTCAAAATTAGGGTTTGGTGACGGTTATGACCCAATTGTTGATTTAGTAAGGTTTATAAACTTAAAATGGATTAAGTTGAAGTATAAAACCGAGTTAAATATGTTTTGGTATCAAAACTTGCTAATGGCGCGATGTTGACTCCTTTGGGTCAAAAGTAGGGTTTAAGTGTCATTTTGGGCAAGATAGGTGTTTAACACCTATGATTGGATTTGTTTGGCATATTAGGACCATTCTCACTTGTGTTAGTGATTATTGGTTAGTTTGGGCACGTTTTGTGCTTGGAAGTGCTTTTGGGTCAAAATTGCACTAGTAGTCAATTTGGGTTGATTTGTATATCCACCCTAATTGTGTTACTTGTTATGTGATAAATGGAATAGGTACATTCCATCGGCGATTGCAGTTTATTTCGGTGGCATTATTCAAGACGACAAGGTGAGTGTTAATATCCTATGTGCATATGTATGTGTAGGATGGGTGCGGGTTGGGTGAAGCGGTTCTCGGTTATAGAGATCACTTCACATATAGGTTCTTGATGGCTCGTTTTGGCGGTCATCTTATTGTTTAGGGAAATGAACCTCGGTTAGTGTGGATTCATGATGACTCGGCTTATACGGTCGTCTTCTCGTAAGTTGTGAATTTCGGTTAGAGCGGATTCATGGTGACTCGGTTATACGGTCACCTTATTGTTAAGGTTAAGTGTTTAGCCTTGGGTTGTAGGTTCGGGGATATTATTTTATCTTATGTTTTGATATTGATGTGTTGTAGCTAGTCCTTCGGGTGTAGCTTGGTAGTGTTGTTCATAACGTTGTGAGTGAACTTACATTGATGTTGTAGCTAGTGGTATCGCAATTGTACGGTAAGCTTAGTTTTGCTTGCTATATGCTCGGATGATCCAGTATGTGTTATTTGATATTGTGTGGCGTGTCCATTTTATGCATATATATGTATGTAGTATATTCTCACTCACTAAGCGTTAGCTTACCCTCTCGTTGTTGACATTTTTTTATAGATTGCTTGGATGCGGTGGCTCGGGTAAGCGGGGACTAGTGGACTTGCAAAGTTACTTTAGAAGGCTTGCTCTTGGATTGATTAAGATTGGGTAGCGTATCCCCAATCGCCATGTTCGGCCTTTATTTTGTATTACAAATCATGTGGTTGAAAACTTGTATTTTCGTACGAAAGTCGTAAAACGGTCGATGTGGGTCCGGTCTTCGTAAAACTAATTTTATTAATGGAAAGTGTTAGTTTTATCTATTATAAGATGTTGTGAAAACCGTTTAGTCTAAATGTGTCGGGAAGTGGTCAAACATTTTCGCATTTTGGACTTTTTGGGACAGCAGCCTGCCCAGGCCCTTTGGCGCGCCGCGCCATGTGATGCACAAAGAAATTTTTTTTTATTCCGCGTAATTGGTTGGTTAACGGGTTGGGATGTTACAACAGATAACGGGTGAAAATATAAAAAAATTTTGTGTGGAATGATATCGTCTGTAGATATGGTTTACCAAACAAAATTGTAAGTGACAATGGTAAACAATTTGCAGATAATCCATTCAGAAGTTGGTGTGAGCAATTAAACATCAAACAAACATTTACCTCAGTTGCTCACCCACAAGCCAACGGTCAAGTTGAAGTAACAAATAAGGAAATTGTAGCCGGCATAAAGGCTAGATTGGGTTTGAGTCAAACTAAATGGGTAGACGAAGTACCATATGTTTTGTGGGCTCACCGTACAACGCCAAAACGGAGCACGGGTGAAACACCGTTCAACTTGGTATATGGCACTGAGGCAGTAATACCAGCTGAAATCCGTGTTCCGACACAAAGAATTTTGGCATTTGATACAGAAAATAATTCATCTATTTTACGTGAAAACTTGAATTTATTAGAAGAAAGGCGAATCATGACTGCCATCCGTCAAGCGGATGCTAAACAGAGAATGGCAAAATATTACAACACACGTGTCAGATATGTTCAATTTAAGGAAGGAGATTTAGTATTGAGGGATAATGAAGCAAGCAGACAAGAAAAGCAAGGGAAGTTAGGGCCACGCTGGGAGGGTCCATACAAAATTGTAAAGGCACATCCTAACGGATCATATACCCTTGCAGCGCCCTCCGGTTAAGAAATTCAAAGAACATGGAACGCAATGAGCTTAAAGAAATTTTATGCGTAGTATGCATGTTCAAATAGCCTGGTCAACTATTTAGAATATGAGATGCAATCATAAATGTAGAAATTTCTTTAAAGAAATAAGAATTCAGACAAATTTCTTATAACATACTGTTCATAATTTTTATCCGGCCAAGGATTTTTATCAGATGTCACAAAGCTGTGTGTCATCCTTGCCCGCAAAAGAGAAGTTTTTCCTCGGTGGCAGAAGTTCAATCATAAACAAAAGATTGAAATGGCAACGGATAACTGATAATGCTAAAAACGAACGTATATTTCATAGCATTATCCCTCAAGAAAGACAAGCTTTTAGTTGCAATTGTTCTATTTACAAGTGATTTTCGTTTAAATAATAAAAGGTGAAGACAAAAGACAGATTCGACGAATTGAAGACGCAAACGACCAAAAAGCTAAAAAGTACAAAGTACAATCAAAGAGGTTCCAATTATTGATAAGAAACGTCTCAAAATTACAAGAGTACAAAACGCGAAACGCAAAGTACAAGATATTAAATTATACGCAAGGACGTTCGAAAATCCGGAACCGGAACCAGAGTCAACTCTCAACGCTCGACGCAACGGACTAAAATTTACAAGTCAACTATGCACATGAATATAATATAATATATAATTAATTTTTAAAATTAATATATATATTATATTATATTATATAAACCGTCGGCAAGCTAGGAGCCAAGCTTGTGTGAGCTGGATTCCACAGCTCCGCACTCGCGGAGCTCTGAAGAGCAAAATCCACCGCACTCGTGGAGCCCTGAAAGTCAGAAATCCACCTATAAAAGGCCGAGCATTCGGCTAAATTTTTTACACCTTTTTCATTTTTCATCATACGTAATATATATATATATATATATATATATATATATATATATATATATATATATATATATATATATATATATATATATATATATATATATATATATATAATTTTAATTTTAATTTTAATTTTAAATCCTAATAATAAGGGTATGTTAGCGAATGTTGTAAGGGTGTAAGTCGAAATTCTGTCCGTGTAACGCTACGCTATTTTTAATCATTGTAAGTTATGTTCAACTTTTTTAATTTAATGTCTCATAGCTAAATTATTGTTATGCTTATTTAAGCCGAAGTAATCATGATGTTGGGCGAAAAATACTAAAATTGGGTAATTGGGCTTTGTACCATAATTGAGGTTTGGACAAAAGAACGACACTTGTGGAAATTAGACTATGGGCTATTAATGGGTTTTATATTAACTAAACAATACCTTGTTAATTTAATATATAAACTTATAATTTGACGTATTTATATATAACCACATACGCTTGACTGGGTACGGTGGGCGGGATATCTATAAATACCAATAATTGTTTATTTTACCGGACACGGAACTGGATTAATAGTTAATAGACTTGTTGAAACAGGGGTGAATTACATTCAAGGGTAATTGGTGTAATTGTTAACAAAGTAGTAAAACCTTGGTTTACACGCAGTCGATAACCTGGTGTATTCGTTAAACAAAGTATTAAAACCTTGTTACAATTCGAATCCCCAATTAGTTGGAATATTTGACTTCGGGAATAAGAATAATTTGACAAAGGCTTTCGCACTTTATATTTATGACTGATGGACTATTATGGACAAATTTGTATGGACATATTAAATAATCCAGGACAAAGAACAATTAACCCATGTGCATAAAACTAAAAATCAACACGTCAAACATCATGATTACGGAAGTTTAAATAAGCATAATTTCTTTATTTTTATATTTAATTGCACTTCTAATTATTGCACTTTTATTTATTGTTATTGTATTTAATTGCACTTTTAACTTTCGTACTCTTTAATTATCGTAATTTTATTTTATCGCACTTTTATTTATCGCAATTTCATTATCGTTATTTATTTTACGCTTTAAATTAAATCTTTTATTTATTTAATATTTTACATTAGGTTTTAACTGCGACTAAAGTTTTTAAAATCGACAAACCGGTCATTAAACGGTAAAACCCCCCTTTATAATAATAATATTACTTATATATATATTTGTATTTTTATAAATTAAAACTAATATAGTGTTAAGCTTTGTCTAAAAGATTTCCCTGTGGAACGAACCGGACTTACTAAAAACTACACTACTGTACGATTAGGTACACTGCCTATAAGTGTTGTAGCAAGGTTTAAGTATATCCATTCTATAAATAAATAAACATCTTGTGTAAAATTGTATCGTATTTAATAGTATTTCGTGGTAAAATATAAGCTATTTCATATACACCTCGCATAACATCAAGTATTTTTGGCGCCGCTGCCGGGGAACAATTTCTGCTTAAACGCCGGAAGCGCAACGCTATATAAAAAAAAACTGAACCTGTGTAAAAAAATCGACCCCTTTTCAGCCTAAATTTGACCCTCCGCGACTCGCGGAGGTTTTGAACTGGGACTATCCGCACTCGCGGAGGTCTTCTGACAGACCACAGTCAACCCTAGTTCAGCATTAATTACGGGTTATTATTATTATTATTATTATTTAATTTTAAACCCTAATTGGGGTATTATTATTATAATATTTAGTTTTAATTTTATTATTTTGTTTTATTTAGTTTTAATTAATTTAATTAAGTTATATAAACATAATACTTTTATAAAATAATATAAAATAATATTTTTATAAAAATTGTACTTTTTACAACTTTTAGTATATTTTTATATTTTGTCCCTTTTTATTTGTTTTTAGCGTAATTTTTATATTTTTCACTCGTATTTATTTTTAAGATATAGTTTTTACCATAGTTAATTTTATTTCTAGATTTTTAGACTTTGCCGTAAAATTCCTTGAGTGCTTTTTCTTTAGACTAAGATTTAGGTGCTTTAGAATTTTGCGACGCCTTTTTAAGTTTTAGTACCTTTTTAAGATATTGCCATTTGGGATATAGTTTTTCTATTAAACTTTAATATTTTTAGACGCAACTTTTAATTCTTAGTTTTTAGTTCCTTTTTAAGTATCGACGCGCTACTTTCTTATTTTTATTTTTCGACGCCTTTTACCTATGTATCAATTATCACTCCAATTAGTAATCTCAATTTGCAATTTTAATTTTAAGTTAGTGATAATAATAAGGTTGGGATAGTCGAGTGTTTTAAAGTTTTATAAGTCACTCTTTTTCTTCCTTATTTCTCCAATTTTAATACCGACGCGCTCTTTTTCTTTCTTATTTCTCGCCATTCTAGTTTTTAGGACTTAGAATTTTCTCTATTTCTTATCTAAAATTTCTTTAAATTACAAAAATTTATTTTAAGTGGTTAAATTGATAGACATCAAAATTTTCTGGTTCGTAGAAATAGTTGGATTTGTACGTGGATCGGGTTATTGGAGCCAAACAGTACTCAATTATATTGAGACCAAACGAATCCTGTCCCTCTGCTACATCTTTTGGCTATTCGAAACATGGGCAAAATCAGAAAAGTCTATTAATTGGATAACTTATATAATTTTTCTTTCTTTTTAAAAACTAATAGGATATTCAGTGAATGCACCGAGCAAAACGTTCACCACCTTTTGTACGTTCACCACCTGTAACTCGATCAAGACATCTAGCAAATATTGTCGCCGTTGATTTTTCTTTAGAATCGTCATCCAGTCGACCAAGTACTCCAATTCAAATTTCCGATAATCCATTTTTTGAACCCGACCTCACAATTGAGAATCCGGAGAATATTCAGGGATAATTCATAGATCCTGAACCATTAATCTTTCCTCCGGAACCACCAATCATTCAAACAGAGATTGTTGAGGAACGAATCATTAAATCAGAATCCTCTAGTGATTCAGATTCAACAAATTCAATCATGGAAAATCTGGAACCTTTAAGTATGGAAGACCGAATGAGAGCTAAACGCAGTGGCCAAGGTCACGCAATTACTCATCCAGACATTAATGCGCCAGATTATGAAATCAAAAGACAAATTCTACACATGGTAACTAATCAATGCCAATTTAGTGGTGCGCCGAAGGAAGATCCAAATGAACATCTTCGTACCTTTAATAGGATCTGCACTCTATTTAAAATAAGAGAAGTAGAGGATGAACATATATATCTCATGTTATTTCCCTGGACTTTAAAGGGAGAAGCCAAAGATTGGTTGGAATCGTTACCTGAAGGGGCGATTGATACATGGGACGTTTTAGTTGAAAAATTTCTTAAACAATTCTTTCCGGCATCTAAAGCCGTAAGACTTCAAGGAGAAATTGTTACGTTCACACAGAAATCAAATGAAACTCTATATGAGGCATGGACCAGATTTGGAAAGTTATTGAGAGGATGTCCGCAACATGGTTTAGACACTTGTCAAATAGTACAAATATTCTACCAAGGATGCGACATCACTACAAGGAAAGACATCAATATAGCAGCTGGTGGTTCCATTATGAAGAAAACAGAAACTGACGCTTATAAGATTATTGATAACACTACTTCCCACTCACATGAGTGGCACCAAGAAAAAGATATCGTTAGATCATCTAAAGCAGCTAGATCCGATTCTAGCCATGACTTAGATTCCATTTCTGCAAAGATAGATGCTGTCGAGAGACGAATGGAAAAGATGACTAAGGATATACACTCAATACGAATTAGTTGTGAGCAGTGTGGAGGACCACATTTGACAAAAGATTGTCTCAGTATTGAACTAACAATGGAACAAAGAGAGAATGTTTCATAGATAAACAAAAGGCCTGGAAATAATTATCAGAATAATTATCAACCTCCAAGATCGATTTACAATCAAAACCAGAATTATAATCGCAATGTTCCATACAACAACCAACAAGGTCCTAGTAATCAACAAGTATCCAATAATACTTACAATCAGCAAAGACCTAATTTTCAAAACAAACCACCACAAACTGATGATAAAAAGCCGAATTTAGAAGATATGATGACAAAGCTAGTTAAATCTCAAACGCAATTTTTCACATCTCAGAAACAAACAAATGAACAAAATGCTCAAGCATTTAGAAATCAACAAGCTTCTATTCAAAATCTGGAACAAGAAGTGAGCAACCTAGCAAGGTTAATAGGTGAAAGAAAACCGGAAAGTTTACCTAGTGATACAAAAGCTAACCCTCGGAATGAAACAGCTAAAGCCATTACCACAAGAAGTGGTATTACACTTAAACCACCTGAAATACCTGTAATTTCTGAGGAAGCTATTCATACTCCACAAGAACCACAATCTGATCAAGATAAGGAAAAAGAACCGGTAGTTGAAAAGGATAATGAAGATAACACAGTTAAGGCTAAACCTTATGTTAAACCATACCAACCACCACTTCCTTACCAGAGTAAAATGAGAAAAGAGAGACTTGAAGCCGAGTAATCCAAATTCTTGGATATGTTTAAACAGATAAATGCAAATCTTCCTTTCATTGATGTGATTTCAGGAATGCCTAGATATGCTAAATTTCTGAAAGATCTAATCTCAAATAGAAAGAAAATGAAAGAACTCTCGGCTGTTACTATGAATGCTAATTGTTCTGCAGTGCTGTTGAATAAGATACCAGAAAAACTATCAGATCCAGGAAGTTTCACAATTCCATGTTTTCTGGGTAGTCTTAGTTCAATAGAAGCATTGGCAGATTTAGGTGCTAGTATAAATTTAATGCCGTATTCACTATACGCTAAACTAGACCTTGGAGAATTGAAACCAACAAGAATAAGCATACAACTAGCCGATCGATCAATAAAATATCCTAGAGGGATAATAGAGAACATGCTAGTTATAGTTGGTACTTTAGTATTTCCAGTAGATTTTGTTGTTCTGGACATGGAAGAAGATTCTCAAGTTCCTCTCATATTAGGAAGACCATTCTTAAACACGGCTAAAGCAATGATAGACGTGTTTGGTAAGAAATTGACCCTAAGTATAGAGGACGAGAGTGTTACCTTTTCAGTTGATAGAGCAATGCAACAACCGCAATCTGCAGATGATACATGTTATTATATTCAAACTATAGAATCACATGCAGAATTGTTAGAAGAATTTCCAGAATTAAAAGGAACAGGAGAATGTTCTTTAGGAGAAGGAACTGAACCAATTGATGAAACTGAAATGTTAATTACACTTATGGCTAATGGATATGAACCAACAACAGAAGAAATTCAAATGCTAAAAGAGGAAGACAGATATCGATATAAATCATCGATAGAAGAACATCCGACATTAGAGTTAAAGCCACTTCCAAACCATTTGGAATAGGCTTATTTACATGGTGAATCTGAATTACCTGTAATAATATCGTCTTCTCTTACTGAAAATGAAAAATCACAACTCATTTTTGTGTTAAAAGCTCATAAACCAGCCACTGCATGGAAAATTCATGATATTAAAGGAATAAGTCCTTCGTATTGCACACATAAAATCCTTATGGAAGAAGGTCATAAAACGTATGTGCAACGCCAACGAAGACTAAATCCTAATATGCAAGATGTTGTTAAGAAAGAAATTATTAAACTGCTTGATGCAGGTTTAATTTATCCAATCTCTGATAGTCCATGGGTAAGCCCAGTTCAATGCGTGCCTAAGAAGGGTGGCATGACTGTCATTACAAATGAGAAAAATGAGCTTATTCCTACTAGGACTGTAACAGGATGGCGTGTATGTATTGATTATAGAAAATTAAATGACGCCACCAGAAAAGATCACTTTCCCTTACCTTTCATTGATCAAATGCTGGAAAGATTAGCCGGAAATAGTTACTATTATTTTCTTGATGGTTTTTTCAGATATTTTCAAATTCCAATAGCACCCGAGAACCAAGAAAAAACCACATTCACGTGCCCTTATGGTACTTTTGCTTACAAACGCATGCCATTTGGACTTTGCAACGCCCCTGCAACCTTTCAAAGGTGCATGATGGCGATTTTTCACGACATGATAGAAGAATGCATGGAAGTTTTCATGGATGACTTTTCAGTCTTCGGTGATACTTTTGAATCATGTCTAGTTAATCTTGAACGAATGCTTATTAGATGCGAACAATCAAATCTAGTAGTTAATTGGGAAAAATGCCATTTCATGGTTAAAGAAGGCATCGTTCTTGGATATAAAATTTCAAAGGAAGGAATTGAAGTGGATAGAGCTAAAGTAGATGTAATTGCTAAACTTCCACATTCCACCAATATTAGAGGAGTTAGGAGTTTTCTAGGGCATGCCGGTTTTTACCGACGTTTCATAAAAGATTTCTCTAAAATTGCCACTCCTATGAATAAACTCCTAGAAAAGGATGCTCCATTTATCTTTTCAGATGAATGCATCAAATCTTTTAATATTCTTAAAGAAAAACTCACTAATGCGCCGATCATGATAACACCAAATTGGAATCTACCGTTTGAACTTATGTGCGATGCAAGTGATTTTGCAATGGGAGCCGTTTTAGGACAAAGGATTGAAAAACGATTTCAACCTATATATTATGCTAGTAAGACGTTACAAGGAGCATAAACAAATTACACAACTACTGAAAAAGAACTCCTTGCTATTGTCTTTGCTTTTGACAAATTTTGATCATATCTCGTTCTAGCAAAAACGGTGGTCTATACCGACCATTCTGCTCTTAGATACCTATTTTCGAAACAAGATGCCAAACCAAGATTAATTCGTTGGATCTTACTCTTACAAGAGTTCGATATTGAAATCCGAGATAAAAGAGGAGCAGAGAATCTCGCCGCTGATCATCTTTCTCGTCTTGAAAATCCCGAATTAGAAGTTCTAAATGAATCGGCCATACAAGACAACTTTCCTGATGAATATCTATTGAAGATAGATTATAATGAAATTCCATGGTTTGCATACTATGCAAACTACTTAGTATGTGGATTCCTTGAAAAAGGATTATCGTACCAAAAATGAACGAAATTCTTTAGTGATATAAAACACTATTTCTGGGAAGATCCACATTTGTTTAAAAGTTATCCCGATGGAATAATACGCCGATGTGTATTCGGAGATGAAGCTAGTAAAATCTTAAACCATTGTCACACAGGACCAACAGGAGGGCATTATGGGCCTCAACTCACAGCAAGAAAAGTTTACGATGTTGGATTCTATTGGCCTATAATTTACAAAGATGCACACCTTCTTTGTAAATCTTGTGATGCTTGTCAAAGGGCCGGAAAAATAAGTCAACGTGATGAAATGCCACAAAATGTCATTCAAGTATGTGAAGTATTTGACATTTGGGGTATTGACTTTATGGGTCCATTTCCAAAATCTCATAATAATCTATACATTCTCGTTGCCATTGATTATGTATCTAAATGGGCGGAAGCACAAGCTCTCCCGACTAATGATGCACGAGTTGTAGTTAATTTTTTAAAACATCTTTTTGCAAGGTTTGGAACACCGAAAGCTTTAATAAGTGATCGGGGAACTCATTTTTGTAATAATCAACTTGAGAAAGTTCTCAAAAGATATGGAGTAACTCATAAAATCTCCACTGCTTATCATCCACAGACAAGTAGACAAGTTGAAAATACCAACCGAGCTTTAAAACGTATTCTAAAAAAAACCGTAGGATCAAATCCGAAGGAATGGTCCATTATATTAGAGAATGCACTATGGGCTTTTAGAACAGCCTACAAAACTCCAATTGGAACCACACCTTTTAGACTCGTTTACGGAAAAGCATGTCATCTTCCAGTAGAAATTGAACACAAAGCATTTTGGGCTTTGAAGACATGTAATCTTGATTTACATGAAGCTGGACATCTACGGTTAAGTCAACTAAACGAATTAGAAGAATTAAGACATGAAGCATACGAAAATTCGTTAATCTATAAAGAAAGAACGAAGAAATGGCATGATAAAAGAATCAGAAGTTCAAAAGAATTTAAAGAAGGAGACAGAGTTCTTCTTTTCAATTCACGATTCAAGCTATTTCCTGGAAAATTGAAATCAAGATGGTCTGGACCATTCATAGTCAAAAGAGTTTTCCCATACGGAACAGTAGAATTAATAAATTCAAATGGGATTGAATTTAAAGTTAATGGTCATAGAGTTAAACATTACATACATGGTCCGATGGAAGTTGACATTGAAGTCAATCATAATTTCACCACCTAAGAAAACCTTCAAAATGAAAACATAAATATGTTATCAACAACATATGAAAAATCAAAATTGGAAAATAGGGAGGATTCAAATTTGAGTGATGAAGAAGAATTTTTATACAAACCTCCCATTCCAAGAAACGAAGAAAAATGTGAACAAGAAGTTCAAATAGAAGTGAAAGAACCAAGAAAAGAACACCCGAAAAAGGTTTACAAACCAACTCGACTTACTAAAGCAGGAGACCCGGGTGAATTTATCATTTCTTGCTTGCTTAATGATGGTGCTGTATATAATGGACTCGCAGATTTAGGAGCAAGTGCAAATATTATGCCTCTTTTCTTATACAAAAGATTAGGCATGGGTAAATTAAAACCAACCAAAATAGGTGTTCAATCATTTGACCAAACCATTAAACACCCGGTTGGAATAGCAAATAATTTACTTGTTAACGTGGGAAGTTTGACCTTTGTTACAAACTTCATAGTGATTAATATGGAGGAAAACCTTGATATTCCTCTAATTCTAGGTCACCCATTTTTAGCAACCACCGAGGCATTCATTGATGTAAGAGAAGGTAGAATGACACTTAGGGATGGTGATACATCGATCACCTTTGTAAACCGAAAGTTTAGATCTCCACCAACCAAAACTGTTAAACCAATAAAAACGCATAAGTGTGGGGAAGATGAAGAAACACTTAATGATGATCCGATCACAAAGAACCTCGTTGATGATAAGAAATTAGTTGAACCCATTTTTAACAGTTCAACGAAGAAACTTTATAAACGGATTCACGATGCTAAGATTAAGGGAAACTTTAAGTTATGTAACCGATTAGTATACAATTTATCGCCAAAAGAAAAGGCGATGTTAGTTGAATTTGTGAAAGTTACGGAGGAAATCAACAAATGGATTGAAGTAAAAGTCAAAGATATACAAGTTGTTGATGATCCAATTGAAAATAATGTTAATCACAATTTCAACTAAGTGTAGGGAGGTTTATGTATTTCTGTTAGAGTTAGATTTTCTGTTTTCGTATAGTTCTCGAAAATGGAACCCGAATGGTCTTTCCCTAGCAGACCCTAAAGAACTAGTCTTCTCCCCCCATTCTGAATTTTTATTTTTTTTTAGGTTTTTCGAGATGAAGAATTCCTGTGAACTAAACTATGGTCTAATGCTACACGCTTTGATCACTAAACGTAATAATGACACACTTCCAAGTGAACTGGTATCATTAATAAGAGGTAAATTGGACGGAGTAAGAAAAGAATCTAGATACGAAGATAATAAGTTACAATTTGGTAAAGGAAAATCAAAATCCGCAGTGAAAAGAAGAGCACGACACCTTGAAAAATGTCACAAATGCGGAAAATGGTCACACGAAGGTAAATGTTCAAATAATCAAACCTATTCAAACACCGAATTTGTTACTTTATGCAGAGACGGACCGTTCATATGTTTAGAAGAAAAAACGTTAAATGCTCGAGGTTACGCCTATGTAGCCATGGAAAACCAATTAGTCCGACTATCTTATGAGTGGGCTAGAGCATATCACTAAGAAATATATTTCACAGGTAAGTTTGTACAGTTTTCATTTTTTATTTTAATTTTTTAACCTTTTGATAATAAACGCTAATTTGTTCGCTATAAAGTATTAAATTGGTATTCAATAAAATTAGGTCTTGCGACTGAAATTATTGATATCATACAAAAATTTATTACATCACTGCGAAATTTAACGTTTATTCTTAAGGTATAAATATCTTTAATCAATCAACCCAAAATATTTCAAAAATTCGTCATGAGTTAAATTAGGTCATGGAACCGAAATTACTTTACCGAAAAGAGGGGCGCATATTTTTGATAATATTTGATTGATTAAAGTGGGATAAAAGCCAAAAAGATTTTTAATTTTATTTTTACTTTGTTTTTAAAATTAATATTAAAATAATATTGTAAACTTTTTAAATTAATATATATTAAAATTGTAAATATTTGAAAAAATTAATATTTTTAATATAAGTATGTATAAAAACAAAAATATAATTTAAGTTTGGTGTGAATTTTTAATATGAATTTTTAATTTTATGCATTTTAAATTTAAGTTGGTGTGAATTTAAAAACAAAAATTTACTTTATTTCGCTAAGTTAAAAATATGATTTTTAAAATTCGTCGTGAGTTGAAGACTAGGTCGTTGAACCAAAATTGCTTTACCCGAGGGAGGGACGAGAACTTTTATTATCATTATTTTTAATCTTATTTAAACTAAAGTATGCCAAAAACATTTAAAAAAAACCCGAAAATCTTTGCTTTTAAAACCGCGCTTTAAATTGACAAATTTTAAAATTTTGTCGAGGGACGGATTAGGACAACGATCCGAAACGCCCTCGCTCCTAAAGGAAAACAAAATTTTGAGAATTTAATTAATTAAATGTTTTAAAAAGTTATAAGGTTTAAAAAAAAAGCAAACCACCGCGACTCGCGGTGATTTAAACGGCCCCACCACCGCACTCGCGGAGGTCAGAAAACCCAGAAGGGTTAACTGGTCGAACAGACCAGTCCCCTTCACCACCTCACTCATTTTTCACGAAAAACACACACAAATACCTCTCAAATTCGCAATTTTTCACCAATAATCGTCAAATTTGTTGCTAAAATCACAATGAGGAGACTATTATCAAGGAATTACTCAAGGAAATCGGTAAATTTCTACACCTAAACACCATTTAATCCGAATTTTAGTGTTCTTGAACAATTTCATTTTTGATGCTTTCTAGTGTAATAATGCTTCAATTGTTTGTGTATTATGCTTGTATAACCTAGATTGATGCTATTTAACATGATTAGAAGCTTTGAACTTCAATTTTTGAATAATCTAGGGTTTGTGTTCTTGAGCAAAATTAGGGCTTTTTGATATAAACAGGTTATGGCCGAATTTTGTTGTTAGTTTATGCTAAAATGAGTAGTGTAACATGTTTAGGTTGCTAAATGATCAAAACTTTGATCCTAAACATGATTTATGAAGATTAAAGTGGACTTTTTGAACTAAAATTGCATAAACTTGATTTAATTGATATGAATGCCATGAGGAACTTGTTTAATTGTTATAATGATTATTTTTGACATGTTTTAGAAGTTAAATACGAAGAAACTTTATATACATTTTTGTAAAAGTATATTTGTAAAAGTGTAGAATTGTTAATATTTTGAAAATGTGTATAGAGTTTAATATGGATTAAACATGTCATTGTAATTGTTTATATTTATGATTTTGCTAAAACTAATGCATATTTGGATGCACAAAAATTGTGTTTGATATATTTTGCAGACTGAAAGGGGTGAATCTTCATCCCAGGCTCGCAATGCTCCTCCGGAAGATGAAAATCAACAGGAAATTAATAACCAATACCGACAAGATATGCCTCACCCAATTGTTTCATATTCAAACATTCATGAGGCAGATTTACATCCGAATTTGAGATTTGATAGATATTGGATAGACTATCCAAAATATCAAAAGAACCTGCACAACCTTGTGTCTAATAATGTTGAGGTACCAAGAGTTATAGATTAGGCACCATTAGAGGTAGTGGAATTGGCCGAGCCAATCAGGGAATTACTTACTCAAAGGTATGGTAATTCTACTTTCAGTGATTGGG
Source organism: Rutidosis leptorrhynchoides (assembly GCF_046630445.1). Taxonomy (NCBI): domain Eukaryota; kingdom Viridiplantae; phylum Streptophyta; class Magnoliopsida; order Asterales; family Asteraceae; genus Rutidosis; species Rutidosis leptorrhynchoides. The sequence continues at coordinate 156,612,695 of NC_092336.1, forward strand.
TACGTTTATTCAACATGCGTAGACCTGTGTATAGAGAATGGTGTATAGAGTTATTATGTACTATTGAAATAAATGATCGGGTAGATACTTTAACCGATCGTAGTTTTATTAGATTTTTATTAGGGGGAGATGCTGTAGTGACCCGAACTTTTCCATGTTTATATATATTAATTTAGATTGATATTTACATGATTAAATGTTTCCAACATGTTAAGCAATCAAACTTGTTAAGACTTGATTAATTAAAATATGTTTCATATAGACAATTGACCACCCAAGTTGACCGGTGATTCACGAACGTTAAAACTTGTAAAAACTATATGATGACATATATATGGATATATATATAGTTAACATGATACTATGATAAGTAAACATATCATTAAGTATATTAACAATGAACTACATATGTAAAAACAAGACTACTAACTAATGATTTTTAAACGAGACATATATGTAACGATTATCGTTGTAAAGACATTTAATGTATATATATCATATTAAGAGATATTCATACATGATAATATCATGATAATATAATAATTTAAAATCTCATTTGATATTATAAACATTGGGTTAACAACATTTAACAAGATCGTTAACCTAAAGGTTTCAAAACAACACTTACATGTAACGACTAACGATGACTTAACGACTCAGTTAAAATGTATATACATGTAGTGTTTTAATATGTATTTATACACTTTTGAAAGACTTCAATACACTTATCAAAATACTTCTACTTAACAAAAATGCTTACAATTACATCCTCTTTCAGTTTCATCAACAATTCTACTCGTATGCACCCGTATTCGTACTCGTACAACACACAGCTTTTAGATGTATGTACTATTGGTATATACACTCCAATGATCAGCTCTTAGCAGCCCATGTGAGTCACCTAACACATGTGGGAACCATCATTTGGCAACTAGCATGAAATATCTCATAAAATTACAAAAATATGAGTAATCATTCATGACTTATTTACATGAAAACAAAATTACATATCCTTTATATCTAATCCATACATCAACGACCAAAAACATATACAAACACTTTCATTCTTCAATTTTCTTCATCTAATTGATCTCTCTCAAGTTCTATCTTCAAGTTCTAAGTGTTCTTCATAAATTCCAAAAGTTCTAGTTTCATAAAATCAAGAATACTTTCAAGTTTGCTAGCTCACTTCCAATCTTGTAAGGTGATCATCCAACCTCAAGAAATCTTTGTTTCTTACAGTAGGTTATCATTCTAATACAAGGAAATAATCATATTCAAACTTTGGTTCAATTTCTATAACTATAACAATCTTAATTCGAGTAAAAATCTTACTTGAACTTGTTTTTGTGTCATGATCCTACTTCAAGAACTTTCAAGCCATCCAAGATCCTTTAAAGCTAGATCATTTCTTGTCACTTCCAGTAGGTTTACCTACTAAACTTGAGGTAGTAATGATGTTCATAACATCATTCGATTCATATATATAAAACTATCTTATTCGAAGGTTTAAACTCGTAATCACTAGAACATAGTTTAGTTAATTCTAAACTTGTTCGCAAACAAAAGTTAATCCTTCTAACTTGACTTTTAAAATTAACTAAACACATGTTCTATATCTATATGATATGCTAACTTAATGATTTAAAACCTGGAAACACGAAAAACACCGTAAAACCGGATTTACGCCGTCGTAGTAACACCGCGGGCTGTTTTGGGTTAGTTAATTAAAAACTATGATAAACTTTGATTTAAAAGTTGTTATTCTGAGAAAATGATTTTTATTATGAACATGAAACTATATCCAAAAATTATGGTTAAACTCAAAGTGGAAGTATGTTTTCTAAAATGGTCATCTAGACGTCGTTCTTTCGACTGAAATGACTACCTTTACAAAAACGACTTGTAACTTATATTTCTGAGTATAAACCTATACTTTTTTCTGTTTAGATTCATAAAATAGAGTTCAATATGAAACCATAGCAATTTGATTCACTCAAAACGGATTTAAAATGAAGAAGTTATGGGTAAAACAAGATTGGATAATTTTTCTCATTTTAGCTACGTGAAAATTGGTAACAAATCTATTCCAACCATAACTTAATCAACTTGTATTGTATATTATGTAATCTTGAGATACCATAGACACGTATACAATGTTTCGACCTATCATGTCGACACATCTATATATATTTCGGAACAACCATAGACACTCTATATGTGAATGTTGGAGTTAGCTATACAGGGTTGAGGTTGATTCCAAAATATGTATAGTTTGAGTTGTGATCAATACTGAGATACGTATACACTGGGTCATGGATTGATTCAAGATAATATTTATCAATTTATTTCTGTATATCTAACTGTGGACAACTAGTTGTAGGTTACTAACGAGGACAGCTGACTTAATAAACTTAAAACATCAAAATATATTAAAAGTGTTGTAAATATATTTTGAACATACTTTGATATATATGTATATATTGTTATAGGTTCGTGAATCAACCAGTGGCCAAGTCTTACTTCTCGACGAAGTAAAAATCTGTGAAAGTGAGTTATAGTCCCACTTTTAAAATCTAATATTTTTGGGATGAGAATACATGCAGGTTTTATAAATGATTTACAAAATAGACACAAGTACGTGAAACTACATTCTATGGTTGAATTATCGAAATCGAATATGCCCCTTTTTATTAAGTCTGGTAATCTAAGAATTAGGGAACAGACACCCTAATTGACGCGAATCCTAAAGATAGATCTATTGGGCCTAACAAACCCCATCCAAAGTACCGGATGCTTTAGTACTTCGAAATTTATATCATATCCGAAGGGTGTCCCGGAATGATGGGGATATTCTTATATATATGCATCTTGTTAATGTCGGTTACCAGGTGTTCACCATATGAATGATTTTTATCTCTATGTATGGGATGTATATTGAAATATGAAATCTTGTGGTCTATTGTTACGATTTGATATATATAGGTTAAACTTATAACTCACCAACATTTTTGTTGACGTTTAAAGCATGTTTATTCTCAGGTGAATATTAAGAGCTTCCGCTGTTGCATACTAAAATAAGGACAAGATTTGGAGTCCATGTTTGTATGATATTGTGTAAAAACTGCATTCAAGAAACTGATTTCGATGTAACATATTTGTATTGTAAACCATTATGTAATGGTCGTGTGTAAACAGGATATTTTAGATTATCATTATTTGATAATCTACGTAAAGCTTTTTAAACCTTCATTTATAAAATAAAGGTTATGGTTTGTTTTAAAAATGAATGCAGTCTTTGAAAAACGTCTCATATAGAGGTCAAAACCTCGCAACGAAATCAATTAATATGGAACGTTTTTAATCAATAAGAACGGGACATTTCAGTTGATATCCGAGCGTTGGTCTTAGAGAACCAGAATTTTGCATTAGTGTGTCTTATCGAGTTTGTTAGGATGCATTAGTGAGTCTGGACTTCGACCATGTTTACTTGAAAAATGATTGCTTAACAAATTTTGTTGGAAACTATATATTTTTAACATGTGAATATTATGTGATATATTAATCTCTTAACGCGTTTGATATTATGTGATAGATGTCTACCTCTAGAACAAGTCCCATTGACTCACCTAATAATAATGAAGAGTCAAATGTAAATTGGAATGATTCGTGGACTGATTCACAAGTTCCCGAAGAGGAACCGAAAGAAGAGTCGGAACCGGAAGAAGAATCGGAACCGGAAGAAGAATCGGAACCAGATGAAGAAATAGAACCGGCGGGGGAAATAATAAAACGGTTAAGTAAAAGAAAATCCTCAACCAACCGACCAAGGTTAATTATGGTCAATGGTGTTTCCGCCAAGGAAGCAAAATATTGGGAGGATTACCAATTCTCCGATGAATCGGATTCCGACGAGAATTCCGATGATGTTATAGAAATTACCCCAACTGAATTTAAAAAGGCAAAAGAAAATAATAAGGGAAAGGGCATAAAAATAGAGAAATCTAATTCCAACCCCGATGAACTTTATATGTATCGTCAACCCCCGAAGTCCTTAAGTTGTAACAATGACCCGGGAACCTCTAAACCACCAGGTTTTTCTAAACCAATGTGGAAAATTACGGCTCGTATTAGGGGAACATCATATATCCCTAGAAACTTGGCAAAACGAACCAAAACCGAAGAAGAAGAAACAAGCGAGTCGGAATAAGATAGTTGTATTCGTGTGGTGTAATATATGTAATATAGTGTGCTTATGCTTTATGATATATGTAAAAATTGCTTGTATTAAATAAGTATTTTTTTTTATGAAGCTAACTCTTGTCTATTTTACAGTATAAAAACACAAAATGGATAGACAACCCAATATTTTAAGAGACCTACCCGGAGACATGATTGATGAAATCTTGTCTAGAGTCGGTCAGAATTCTTCGGCACAACTATTTAAGGCGAGATCAGTTTGTAAGACATTCGAAGAACGTTCCAAGAATGCCTTGGTTTATAAAAGGCTTTCGTTCGAAAGATGGGGGATATCACATTGGGAAATCCATAAGTTACGATGTGTTTACTTTGACACATATATTGCGGGGAACCCAAATGCTATTTTACGCAATGGGTTAAGAAATTATTTTGACTCAAGATATCCGAATATTGGACTTCGTGATTTAGAAAAAGCGGCTAACATGCAACATAAAGAAGCATGTTATGCTTACGGATTAGTAATGTTCGCTTCTCACCAAAGTGAGAACAAGAACATCGGCCTACAACTATTAAACAAAACGTTCCCACAAGTGACGGAGTCGGTAATTGGGGTAAGAAATGAGGTTTTTAGATTGTTACGGGACTGTTGGACATTACGTAACCCTCGTCCCTTTGACGACGTTACAACACGCTGTCTTATCAACGGCCATAACGGTTATGTTCCACAAGACCAAGGATGGGAAGTAGTCCTAGTAAAACCAGAATGCATGACTTGTTTCTGGACGTATGAATTACGTGTCTTTATTGCCTTTGCTGAACGACTTGTGTACTAGCTAGAATTATCTTCACAACTATCTTGTATCAAAGTTATTGTGTGCTATATTTCATGCTTTATGTAAAATAAGCGGTATTGTAAGTTTGTAAAATATTGTATAAAAGTTTGAACGCGAAATATTATTATAATCAGTTTTTCATATAGAATTGTAGTAGTTGAATTGTATATTAGCTACTAAGTATGAACTTAATGGGTAGGTACTACCCGAATTTAAACTTATAAAACGCTAATATGAAGAAAAAGCTTTTATAAATGAGTTCATATTATGCTACGAAATACTATTAACTACTCTTAATATTCTGTATGATTAACTTGTTCCATTTGACTATTTTGAAGGAAATGACACCGACTACTCGACACACCGTGAATATGAATGAAGAGGAATTCCGTACTTTTCTAGCTTCAAACATAGCCGCAGTACAGGCTGCGCTACATACCAACAATAACCTTGGATCTAGCAGTACAGGAAATCGTGTAGGATGCACCTACAAAGAATTCACTGCCTGCAAACCTTTGGAATTTGATGGAACCGAAGGACCGATCGGATTGAAACGGTGGACCGAGAAGGTCGAATCGGTGTTTGCCATAAGTAAGTGTACTGAAGAGGACAAAGTAAAGTACGCTACGCATACCTTCACAGGTTCTGCGTTAACATGGTGGAATACCTATCTAGAGCAAGTGGGACAAGACGATGCGTACGCACTACCGTGGTCAGCATTCAAGCACTTGATGAACGAGAAGTACCGTCCCAGAACCGAGGTCAATAAGCTCAAGACAGAACTTAGAGGGTTACGAACCCAAGGATTTAATATTACCACGTACGAAAGACGATTCACAGAATTGTGCCTATTGTGTCCGGGAGCATTCGAAGATGAGGAAGAGAAGATCGACGCGTTTGTGAAAGGATTACCGGAAAGAATCCAAGAAGATATAAGTTCACACGAGCCCGCCTCCATACAACAGGCATGTAGAATGGCTCACAAACTAGTGAACCAGATTGAAGAAAGAATTAAAGAACAGACTGCTGAAGAGGCCAATGTGAAGCAAGTCAAAAGAAAGTGGGAGGAAAACGGTGATAAGAATCACCAATACAACAACAACAGTAATTACAACAATAATCGCAACAATTATCCCAACAATCGCAACATCAATCGCAACTACAAAAAACGGCCCAACAACAACAACAACAACAACTACAACAATCATCCCAACAACAATAATAACCGCAACAACAACAACAATCAGAAGCAGCTATGCCAAAGGTGTGAAAAGTATCACTCGGGGTTCTGCACCAAATTTTGCAACAAGTGTAAAAGAAATGGTCATAGCGCGGCGAAGTGTGAGGTCTACGGACCAGGGGTTAATAGAACGAAAGGAACAAATGGTGTCGGAACGAGTAATGGCGGAGCAAGTAGTGTCGGAGCAAGTTATGCCAATGTAGTTTGTTATAAATGTGGAAAACCGGGCCACATTATTAGAAATTGCCCGAACCAGGAGAACACGAATGGACAAGGCCGCGAAAGAGTTTTCAATATTAATGCGGCAGAGGCACAGGAAGACCCGGAGCTTGTTACGGGTACGTTTCTTATTGACAATAAATCTGCTTACGTTTTATTTGATTCGGGTGCGGATAGAAGCTATATGAGTAGAGATTTTTGTGCTAAATTAAGTTGTCCATTGACGCCTTTGGATAGTAAATTTTTATTCGAATTAGCAAATGGTAAATTAATTTCAGCAGATAATATATGTCGGAATCGATAAATTAAACTGGTTAGCGAAACATTTAAGATTGATTTGATACCTGTAGAGTTAGGGAGTTTTGATGTGATAATCGGTATGGACTGGTTGAAAGAAGTGAAAGCAGAGATCGTTTGTTACAAAAATGCAATTCGCATTATACGAGAAAAAGGAAAACCCTTAATGGTGTACGGAGAAAAGGGCAACACGAAGCTACATCTTATTAGTAATTTGAAGGCACAAAAACTAATAAGAAAAGGTTGCTATGCTGTTCTAGCACACGTCGAAAAAGTACAAACTGAAGAAAAGAGCATCAATGATGTTCCCATTGCAAAAGAATTTCCCGATGTATTTCCGAAAGAATTACCGGGATTACCCCCACATCGATCCGTTGAATTTCAAATAGATCTTGTACCAGGAGCTGCACCAATAGCTCGTGCTCCTTACAGACTCGCACCCAGCGAGATGAAAGAACTGGAAAGCCAATTACAAGAACTTTTAGAGCGTGGTTTCATTCGACCAAGCACATCACCGTGGGGAGCTCCTGTTTTGTTTGTCAAGAAGAAAGATGGTACATTCAGGTTGTGTATCGACTACCGAGAGTTGAACAAACTTACCATCAAGAACCGCTACCCACTACCGAGAATCGACGACTTATTTGATCAACTACAAGGCTCGTCTGTTTATTCAAAGATTGACTTACGTTCCGGGTATCATCAAATGCGGGTGAAAGAAGATGATATTCCAAAGACTGCTTTCAGAACACGTTACGGTCATTACGAGTTTATGGTCATGCCATTTGGTTTAACTAATGCACCAGCTGTGTTCATGGACCTTATGAACCGAGTGTGTGGACCATACCTTGACAAGTTTGTCATTGTTTTCATTGATGACATACTTATTTACTCAAAGAATGACGAAGAACACGGTGAACATTTGAGAAAGGTGTTAGAAGTATTGAGGAAGGAAGAATTGTATGCTAAGTTTTCAAAGTGTGCATTTTGGTTGGAAGAAGTTCAATTCCTCGGTCACATAGTGAACAAAGAAGGTATTAAGGTGGATCCGGCAAAGATAGAAACTGTTGAAAAGTGGGAAACCCCGAAAACTCCGAAACACATACGCCAGTTTTTAGGACTAGCTGGTTACTACAGAAGGTTCATCCAAGACTTTTCCAGAATAGCAAAACCCTTGACTGCATTAACGCATAAAGGGAAGAAATTTGAATGGAATGATGAACAAGAGAAAGCGTTTCAGTTATTGAAGAAAAAGCTAACTACCGCACCTATATTGTCATTGCCTGAAGGGAATGATGATTTTGTGATTTATTGTGATGCATCAAAGCAAGGTCTCGGTTGTGTATTAATGCAACGAACGAAGGTGATTGCTTATGCGTCTAGACAATTGAAGATTCACGAACAAAATTATATGACGCATGATTTGGAATTAGGCGCGGTTGTTTTTGTATTAAAGACTTGGAGGCACTACTTATATGGGGTCAAAAGTATTATATATACCGACCACAAAAGTCTTCAACACATATTTAATCAGAAACAACTGAATATGAGGCAGCGTAGGTGGATTGAATTATTGAATGATTACGACTTTGAGATTCGTTACCAACCGGGGAAGGCAAATGTGGTAGCCGATGCCTTGAGCAGGAAGGACAGAGAACCCATTCGAGTAAAATCTATGAATATAATGATTCATAATAACATTACTACTCAAATAAAGGAGGCACAACAAGGAGTTTTAAAAGAGGGAAATTTAAAGGATGAAATACCCAAAGGATCGGAGAAGCATCTTAATATTCGGGAAGACGGAACCCGGTATAGGGCTGAAAGGATTTGGGTACCAAAATTTGGAGATATGAGAGAAATGGTACTTAGAGAATCTCATAAAACCAGATACTCAATACATCCTGGAACGGGGAAGATGTACAAGGATCTCAAGAAATATTTTTGGTGGCCGGGTATGAAAGCCGATGTTGCTAAATACGTAGGAGAATGTTTGACGTGTTCTAAGGTCAAAGCTGAGCATCAGAAACCATCAGGTGTACTTCAACAACCCGAAATCCCGGAATGGAAATGGGAAAACATTACCATGGATTTCATCACTAAATTGCCAAGGACTGCAAGTGGTTTTGATACTATTTGGGTAATAGTTGATCGTCTCACCAAATCAGCACACTTCCTGCCAATAAGAGAAGATGATAAGATGGAGAAGTTAGCACGACTGTATTTGAAGGAAGTCGTCTCCAGACATGGAATACCAATCTCTATTATCTCTGATAGAGATGGCAGATTTATTTCAAGATTCTGGCAGACATTACAGCAAGCATTAGGAACTCGTCTAGACATGAGTACTGCCTATCATCCACAAACTGATGGGCAGAGCGAAAGGACGATACAAACGCTTGAAGACATGCTACGAGCATGTGTTATTGATTTTGGAAACAGTTGGGATCGACATCTACCGTTAGCAGAATTTTCCTACAATAACAGCTACCATTCAAGCATTGAGATGGCGCCGTTTGAAGCACTTTATGGTAGAAAGTGCAGGTCTCCGATTTATTGGAGTGAAGTGGGGGATAGACAGATTACGGGTCCGGAGATTATACAAGAAACTACCGAGAAGATCATCCAAATTCAACAACGATTGAAAACCGCCCAAAGTCGACAAAAGAGCTATGCTGACATTAAAAGAAAAGATATAGAATTTGAAATTGGAGAGATGGTCATGGTTAAAGTTGCACCTTGAAAAGGCGTTGTTCGATTTGGTAAACGAGGGAAATTAAATCCAAGGTATATTGGACCATTCAAGATTATTGATCGTGTCGGACCAGTAGCTTACCGACTTGAGTTACCTCAACAACTCGCGGCTGTACATAACACTTTCCACGTCTCGAATTTGAAGAAATGTTTTGCTAAAGAAGATCTCACTATTCCGTTAGATGAAATCCAAATCAACGAAAAACTTCAATTCATCGAAGAACCCGTCGAAATAATGGATCGTGAGGTTAAAAGACTTAAGCAAAACAAGATAAAAATTGTTAAGGTTCGATGGAATGCTCGTAGAGGACCCGAGTTCACCTGGGAGCGTGAAGATCAGATGAAGAAGAAATACCCGCATCTATTTCCAGAAGATTCATCAACACCTTCAACAGCTTAAAATTTCGGGACGAAATTTATTTAACGGGTAGGTACTGTAGTGACCCGAACTTTTCCATGTTTATATATATTAATTGAGATTGATATTTACATGATTAAATGTTTCCAACATGTTAAGCAATCAAACTTGTTAAGACTTGATTAATTAAAATATGTTTCATATAGACAATTGACCACCCAAGTTGACCGGTGATTCACGAACGTTAAAACTTGTAAAAACTATATGATGACATATATATGGATATATATATAGTTAACATGATACTATGATAAGTAAACATATCATTAAGTATATTAACAATGAACTACATATGTAAAAACAAGACTACTAACTAATGATTTTTAAACGAGACATATATGTAACGATTATCGTTGTAAAGACATTTAATGTATATATATCATATTAAGAGATATTCATACATGATAATATCATGATAATATAATAATTTAAAATCTCATTTGATATTATAAACATTGGGTTAACAACATTTAACAAGATCGTTAACCTAAAGGTTTCAAAACAACACTTACATGTAACGACTAACGATGACTTAACGACTCAGTTAAAATGTATATACATGTAGTGTTTTAATATGTATTTATACACTTTTGAAAGACTTCAATACACTTATCAAAATACTTCTACTTAACAAAAATGCTTACAATTACATCCTCTTTCAGTTTCATCAACAATTCTACTCGTATGCACCCGTATTCGTACTCGTACAATACACAGCTTTTAGATGTATGTACTATTGGTATATACACTCCAATGATCAGCTCTTAGCAGCCCATGTGAGTCACCTAACACATGTGGGAACCATCATTTGGCAACTAGCATGAAATATCTCATAAAATTACAAAAATATGAGTAATCATTCATGACTTATTTACATGAAAACAAAATTACATATCCTTTATATCTAATCCATACACCAACGACCAAAAACACATACAAACACTTTCATTCTTCAATTTTCTTCATCTAATTGATCTCTCTCAAGTTCTATCTTCAAGTTCTAAGTGTTCTTCATAAATTCCAAAAGTTCTAGTTTCATAAAATCAAGAATACTTTCAAGTTTGCTAGCTCACTTCCAATCTTGTAAGGTGATCATCCAACCTCAAGAAATCTTTGTTTCTTACAGTAGGTTATCATTCTAATACAAGGTAATAATCATATTCAAACTTTGGTTCAATTTCTATAACTATAACAATCTTAATTCGAGTAAAAATCTTACTTGAACTTGTTTTTGTGTCATGATCCTACTTCAAGAACTTTCAAGCCATCCAAGATCCTTTAAAGCTAGATCATTTCTTGTCACTTCCAGTAGGTTTACCTACTAAACTTGAGGTAGTAATGATGTTCATAACATCATTCGATTCATATATATAAAACTATCTTATTCGAAGGTTTAAACTCGTAATCACTAGAACATAGTTTAGTTAATTCTAAACTTGTTCGCAAACAAAACTTAATCCTTCTAACTTGACTTTTAAAATTAACTAAACACATGTTCTATATCTATATGATATGCTAACTTAATGATTTAAAACCTGAAAACACGAAAAACACCGTAAAACCGGATTTACGCCGTCGTAGTAACACCGCGGGCTGTTTTGGGTTAGTTAATTAAAAACTATGATAAACTTTGATTTAAAAGTTGTTATTCTGAGAAAATGATTTTTATTATGAACATGAAACTATATCCAAAAATTATGGTTAAACTCAAAGTGGAAGTATGTTTTCTAAAATGGTCATCTAGACGTCGTTCTTTCGACTGAAATGACTACCTTTACAAAAACGACTTGTAACTTATATTTCCGAGTATAAACCTATACTTTTTCTGTTTAGATTCATAAAATAGAGTTCAATATGAAACCATAGCAATTTGATTCACTCAAAACGGATTTAAAATGAAGAAGTTATGGGTAAAACAAGATTGGATAATTTTTCTCATTTTAGCTACGTGAAAATTGGTAACAAATCTATTCCAACCATAACTTAATCAACTTGTATTGTATATTATGTAATCTTGAGATACCATAGACATGTATACAATGTTTCGACCTATCATGTCGACACATCTATATATATTTCGGAACAACCATAGACACTCTATATGTGAATGTTGGAGTTAGCTATACAGGGTTGAGGTTGATTCCAAAATATGTATAGTTTGAGTTGTGATCAATACTGAGATACGTATACACTGGGTCATGGATTGATTCAAGATAATATTTATCAATTTATTTCTGTATATCTTACTGTGGACAACTAGTTGTAGGTTACTAACGAGGACAGCTGACTTAATAAACTTAAAACATCAAAATATATTAAAAGTGTTGTAAATATATTTTGAACATACTTTGATATATATGTATATATTGTTATAGGTTCGTGAATCAACCAGTGGCCAAGTCTTACTTCCCGACGAAGTAAAAATCTGTGAAAGTGAGTTATAGTCCCACTTTTAAAATCTAATATTTTTGGGATGAGAATACATGCAGGTTTTATAAATGATTTACAAAATAGACACAAGTACGTGAAACTACATTCTATGGTTGAATTATCGAAATCGAATATGCCCCTTTTTATTAAGTCTGGTAATCTAAGAATTAGGGAACAGACACCCTAATTGACGCGAATCCTAAAGATAGATCTATTGGGCCTAGCAAACCCCATCCAAAGTACCGGATGCTTTAGTACTTCGAAATTTATATCATATCCGAAGGGTGTCCCGGAATGATGGGGATATTCTTATATATATGCATCTTGTTAATGTCGGTTACCAGGTGTTCACCATATGAATGATTTTTATCTCTATGTATGGGATGTATATTGAAATATGAAATCTTGTGGTCTATTGTTACGATTTGATATATATAGGTTAAACCTATAACTCACCAACATTTTTGTTGACGTTTAAAGCATGTTTATTCTCAGGTGAATATTAAGAGCTTCCGCTGTTGCATACTAAAATAAGGACAAGATTTGGAGTCCATGTTTGTATGATATTGTGTAAAAACTGCATTCAAGAAACTGATTTCGATGTAACATATTTGTATTGTAAACTATTATGTAATGGTCGTGTGTAAACAGGATATTTTAGATTATCATTATTTGATAATCTACGTAAAGCTTTTTAAACCTTCATTTATAAAATAAAGGTTATGGTTTGTTTTAAAAATGAATGCAGTCTTTGAAAAACGTCTCATATAGAGGTTAAAACCTCGCAACGAAATCAATTAATATGGAACGTTTTTAATCAATAAGAACGGGACATTTCAGTTGATATCCGAGCGTTGGTCTTAGAGAACCAGAATTTTGCATTAGTGTGTCTTATCGAGTTTGTTAGGATGCATTAGTGAGTCTGGACTTCGACCATGTTTACTTGAAAAATGATTGCTTAACAAATTTTGTTGGAAACTATATATTTTTAACATGTGAATATTATGTGATATATTAATCTCTTAACGCGTTTGATATTATGTGATAGATGTCTACCTCTAGAACAAGTCCCATTGACTCACCTAATAATAATGAAGAGTCAAATGTAAATTGGAATGATTCGTGGACTGATTCACAAGTTCCCGAAGAGGAACCGAAAGAAGAGTCGGAACCGGAAGAAGAATCGGAACCGGAAGAAGAATCGGAACCAGATGAAGAAATAGAACCGGCGGGGGAAATAATAAAACGGTTAAGTAAAAGAAAATCCTCAACCAACCGACCAAGGTTAATTATGGTCAATGGTGTTTCCGCCAAGGAAGCAAAATATTGGGAGGATTACCAATTCTCCGATGAATCGGATTCCGACGAGAATTTCGATGATGTTATAGAAATTACCCCAACTGAATTTAAAAAGGCAAAAGAAAATAATAAGGGAAAGGGCATAAAAATAGAGAAATCTAATTCCAACCCCGATGAACTTTATATGTATCGTCAACCCCCGAAGTCCTTAAGTTGTAACAATGACCCGGGAACCTCTAAACCACCAGGTTTTTCTAAACCAATGTGGAAAATTAAGGCTCGTATTAGGGGAACATCATATATCCCTAGAAACTTGGCAAAATGAACCAAAACCGAAGAAGAAGAAACAAGCGAGTCGGAATAAGATAGTTGTATTCGTGTGGTGTAATATATGTAATATAGTGTGCTTATGCTTTATGATATATGTAAAAATTGCTTGTATTAAATAAGTATTTTTTTTATGAAGCTAACTCTTGTCTATTTTACAGTATAAAAACACAAAATGGATAGACAACCCAATATTTTAAGAGACCTACCCGGAGACATGATTGATGAAATCTTGTCTAGAGTCGGTCAGAATTCTTCGGCACAACTATTTAAGGCGAGATCAGTTTGTAAGACATTCGAAGAACGTTCCAAGAATGCCTTGGTTTATAAAAGGCTTTCGTTCGAAAGATGGGGGATATCACATTGGGAAATCCATAAGTTACGATGTGTTTACTTTGACACATATATTGCGGGGAACCCAAATGCTATTTTACGCAATGGGTTAAGAAATTATTTTGACTCAAGATATCCGAATATTGGACTTCGTGATTTAGAAAAAGCGGCTAACATGCAACATAAAGAAGCATGTTATGCTTACGGATTAGTAATGTTCGCTTCTCACCAAAGTGAGAACAAGAACATCGGCCTACAACTATTAAACAAAACGTTCCCACAAGTGACGGAGTCGGTAATTGGGGTAAGAAATGAGGTTTTTAGATTGTTACGGGACTGTTGGACATTACGTAACCCTCGTCCCTTTGACGACGTTACAACACGCTGTCTTATCAACGGCCATAACGGTTATGTTCCACAAGACCAAGGATGGGAAGTAGTCCTGGTAAAACCAGAATGCATGACTTGTTTCTGGACGTATGAATTACGTGTCTTTATTGCCTTTGCTGAACGACTTGTGTACTAGCTAGAATTATCTTCACAACTATCTTGTATCAAAGTTATTGTGTGCTATATTTCATGCTTTATGTAAAATAAGCGGTATTGTAAGTTTGTAAAATATTGTATAAAAGTTTGAACACGAAATATTATTATAATCAGTTTTTCATATAGAATTGTAGTAGTTGAATTGTATATTAGCTACTAAGTATGAACTTAACGGGTAGGTACTACCCGAATTTAAACTTATAAAACGCTAATATTAAGAAAAAGCTTTTATAAATGAGTTCATATTATGCTACGAAATACTATTAACTACTCTTAATATTCTGTATGATTAACTTGTTCCATTTGACTATTTTGAAGGAAATGGCACCGACTACTCGACACACCGTGAATATGAATGAAGAGGAATTCCGTACTTTTCTAGCTTCAAACATAGCCGCAGTACAGGCTGCGCTACATACCAACAATAACCTTGGATCTAGCAGTACAGGAAATCGTGTAGGATGCACCTACAAAGAATTCACTGCCTGCAAACCTTTGGAATTTGATGAAACCGAAGGACCGATCGGATTGAAACGGTGGACCGAGAAGGTCGAATCGGTGTTTGCCATAAGTAAGTGTACTGAAGAGGACAAAGTAAAGTACGCTACGCATACCTTCACAGGTTCTGCGTTAACATGGTGGAATACCTATCTAGAGCAAGTGAGACAAGACGATGCGTACGCACTACCGTGGTCAGCATTCAAGCACTTGATGAACGAGAAGTACCGTCCCAGAACCGAGGTCAATAAGCTCAAGACAGAACTTAGAGGGTTACGAACCCAAGGATTTAATATTACCACGTACGAAAGACGATTCACAGAATTGTGCCTATTGTGTCCGGGAGCATTCGAAGATGAGGAAGAGAAGATCGACGCGTTTGTGAAAGGATTACCGGAAAGAATCCAAGAAGATATAAGTTCACACGAGCCAGCCTCCATACAACAGGCATGTAGAATGGCTCACAAACTAGTGAACCAGATTGAAGAAAGAATTAAAGAACAGACTGCTGAAGAGGCCAATGTGAAGCAAGTCAAAAGAAAGTGGGAGGAAAACGGTGATAAGAATCACCAATACAACAACAACAGTAATTACAACAATAATCGCAACAATTATCCCAACAATAGCAACATCAATCGCAACTACAACAAACGGCCCAACAACAACAACAACAACAACAACAACTACAACAATCATCCCAACAACAATAATAACCGCAACAACAACAACAATCAGAAGCAGCTATGCCAAAGGTGTGAAAAGTATCACTCGGGGTTCTGCACCAAATTTTGCAACAAGTGTAAAAGAAATGGTCATAGCGCGGCGAAGTGTGAGGTCTACGGACCAGGGGTTAATAGAACGAAAGGAACAAATGGTGTCGGAACGAGTAATGGCGGAGCAAGTAGTGTCGGAGCAAGTTATGCCAATGTAGTTTGTTATAAATGTGGAAAACCGGGCCACATTATTAGAAATTGCCCGAACCAGGAGAACACGAATGGACAAGGCCGCGAAAGAGTTTTCAATATTAATGCGGCAGAGGCACAGGAAGACCCGGAGCTTGTTACGGGTACGTTTCTTATTGACAATAAATCTGCTTACGTTTTATTTGATTCGGGTGCGGATAGAAGCTATATGAGTAGAGATTTTTGTGCTAAATTAAGTTGTCCATTGACGCCTTTGGATAGTAAATTTTTACTCGAATTAGCAAATGGTAAATTAATTTCAGCAGATAATATATGTCGGAATCGAGAAATTAAACTGGTTAGCGAAACATTTAAGATTGATTTGATACCTGTAGAGTTAGGGAGTTTTGATGTGATAATCGGTATGGACTGGTTGAAAGAAGTGAAAGCAGAGATCGTTTGTTACAAAAATACAATTCGCATTATACGAGAAAAAGGAAAACCCTTAATGGTGTACGGAGAAAAGGGCAACACGAAGCTACATCTTATTAGTAATTTGAAGGCACAAAAACTAATAAGAAAAGGTTGCTATGCTGTTCTAGCACACGTCGAAAAAGTACAAACTGAAGAAAAGAGCATCAATGATGTTCCCATTGCAAAAGAATTTCCCGATGTATTTCCGAAAGAATTACCGGGATTACCCCCACATCGATCCGTTGAATTTCAAATAGATCTTGTACCAGGAGCTGCACCAATAGCTCGTGCTCCTTACAGACTCGCACCCAGCGAGATGAAAGAACTGGAAAGCCAATTACAAGAACTTTTAGAGCGTGGTTTCATTCGACCAAGCACATCACCGTGGGGAGCTCCTGTTTTGTTTGTCAAGAAGAAAGATGGTACATTCAGGTTGTGTATCGACTACCGAGAGTTGAACAAACTTACCATCAAGAACCGCTACCCACTACCGAGAATCGACGACTTATTTGATCAACTACAAGGCTCGTCTGTTTATTCAAAGATTGACTTACGTTCCGGGTATCATCAAATGCGGGTGAAAGAAGATGATATTCCAAAGACTGCTTTCAGAACACGTTACGGTCATTACGAGTTTATGGTCATGCCATTTGGTTTAACTAATGCACCAGCTGTGTTCATGGACCTTATGAACCGAGTGTGTGGACCATACCTTGACAAGTTTGTCATTGTTTTCATTGATGACATACTTATTTACTCAAAGAATGACGAAGAACACGGTGAACATTTGAGAAAGGTGTTAGAAGTATTGAGGAAGGAAGAATTGTATGCTAAGTTTTCAAAGTGTGCATTTTGGTTGGAAGAAGTTCAATTCCTCGGTCACATAGTGAACAAAGAAGGTATTAAGGTGGATCCGGCAAAGATAGAAACTGTTGAAAAGTGGGAAACCCCGAAAACTCCGAAACACATACGCCAGTTTTTAGGACTAGCTGGTTACTACAGAAGGTTCATCCAAGACTTTTCCAGAATAGCAAAACCCTTGACTGCATTAACGCATAAAGGGAAGAAATTTGAATGGAATGATGAACAAGAGAAAGCGTTTCAGTTATTGAAGAAAAAGCTAACTACCGCACCTATATTGTCATTGCCTGAAGGGAATGATGATTTTGTGATTTATTGTGATGCATCAAAGCAAGGTCTCGGTTGTGTATTAATGCAACGAACGAAGGTGATTGCTTATGCGTCTAGACAATTGAAGATTCACGAACAAAATTATATGACGCATGATTTGGAATTAGGCGCGGTTGTTTTTGCATTAAAGACTTGGAGGCACTACTTATATGGGGTCAAAAGTATTATATATACCGACCACAAAAGTCTTCAACACATATTTAATCAGAAACAACTGAATATGAGGCAGCGTAGGTGGATTGAATTATTGAATGATTACGACTTTGAGATTCGTTACCAACCGGGGAAGGCAAATGTGGTAGCCGATGCCTTGAACAGGAAGGACAGAGAACCCATTCGAGTAAAATCTATGAATATAATGATTCATAATAACATTACTACTCAAATAAAGGAGGCACAACAAGGAGTTTTAAAAGAGGGAAATTTAAAGGATGAAATACCCAAAGGATCGGAGAAGCATCTTAATATTCGGGAAGACGGAACCCGGTATAGGGCTGAAAGGATTTGGGTACCAAAATTTGGAGATATGAGAGAAATGGTACTTAGAGAATCTCATAAAACCAGATACTCAATACATCCTGGAACGGGGAAGATGTACAAGGATCTCAAGAAATATTTTTGGTGGCCGGGTATGAAAGCCGATGTTTCTAAATACGTAGAAGAATGTTTGACGTGTTCTAAGGTCAAAGCTGAGCATCAGAAACCATCAGGTGTACTTCAACAACCCGAAATCCCGGAATGGAAATGGGAAAACATTACCATGGATTTCATCACTAAATTGCCAAGGACTGCAAGTGGTTTTGATACTATTTGGGTAATAGTTGATCGTCTCACCAAATCAGCACACTTCTTGCCAATAAGAGAAGATGATAAGATGGAGAAGTTAGCACGACTGTATTTGAAGGAAGTCGTCTCCAGACATGGAATACCAATCTCTATTATCTCTGATAGAGATGGCAGATTTATTTCAAGATTCTGGCAGACATTACAGCAAGCATTAGGAACTCGTCTAGACATGAGTACTGCCTATCATCCACAAACTGATGGGCAGAGCGAAAGGACGATACAAACGCTTGAAGACATGCTACGAGCATGTGTTATTGATTTTGGAAACAGTTGGGATCGACATCTACCGTTAGCAGAATTTTCCTACAATAACAGCTACCATTCAAGCATTGAGATGGCGCCGTTTGAAGCACTTTATGGTAGAAAGTGCAGGTCTCCGATTTGTTGGAGTGAAGTGGGGGATAGACAGATTACGGGTCCGGAGATTATACAAGAAACTACCGAGAAGATCATCCAAATTCAACAACGGTTGTTAACACTAGGTGTTAACACCGAAATTATTGTTACCTCGGAAAGGACATAAATTGAGAAACAAACCAAAATGTTAGAATTCATTTAAAATGGAATAGAGGACAATAAAAAGGCAAATAAAAGAAAATAAAAGCCAAGTGTGGGAAAAATTAGCAAGTTATCTTAAACATATGTCACATATTTCTGTAATAAATAATTGAAGATACTTTTGCTTTGGACTAAACTAAACAGTTTTACCCGATTTACTGTAAGAAAGATGGATCTACAAGATGAATCAATTCCATCACTTAAAGGAAGTAAAGTTTTCCGAAAAAGAAACGCGCTTCTTGATTTAGGTCATGAAGTTGTCGTCCAGACCAGCTGTAGGTTGACGAAAAATCTAGAAAAGTCATCTCTAAAATCAGCAGGAAATCCACGGACTTCAGCATCAAACAGGGTCGCCAAGTGGTCAGACTTATCCTAACCATGAGAGGATCTGTCTTGTAAAATGGGGAAGACGCCGTGCAAATTAGCTGGATAAGACTAATGACTCAGATCCCTAGAAAGGATAATCTCCTTAAAGATCAAAAATCAGCTTTTAAGACTGATATTACTCAATCCTAGAGATTGACCTTAAAGATTGAGAATTACAAACTCATGGAATCCGATGATATCTAAACTCGAGCTTGAATGAAAAAATATTTTGATCAAAATTACAAACCGATTTGTTTTCTGAAAACCCATTTTTCAATGCGTTCATTACCATTGAACGTAAAATCCTAGGAATTCACCTGGAATTCATTAGGTCACCTGAACCAAATCGGGTGTCAACCGTAAGAACGGTGGTTGCATAGCATGGTCAAAGACAGGACCTTGTGCCAGACCGGAAAATTATAAGGGTGAGCTTTACTATTGCTCCTACAAAGGATAGTAATTGCGTCCGACACATTATAGACCATAATTAAAAGCATGTCAGGGGACATTGCCTTAACAGTTGCTTGTTCAACGCTTTCCTTTACAACCGAACAGTAGTTTACTGAAAAGGTAATATACGGAACAAGTATACTGGACGTGTTGCTTTCCCAATACAAGGTTAGCAAGTGGGTGACACAAAACCGCAAGTTTTGAGCTAAAATTTTCAAATCTGAAACCCACCAAACCCACAAAAAGAATTTGCAAACACCGGTGAAGGGTTATTCCTGAAAACTTATCTAGGGTAAAAGCTAGATTCAATTTTCAAAAGATCAAATGTTTTCATAAAGATCCAATTTCCTTAATGGATCTAAATTTTTATAGTCATGTGAGACTGTAAACCACAACGTTACTACCATTGTTTATACCGCCGTAAAGAAATTACTGATGTACAAAGTGTGAAGAATAAAGAAGTGATTCTAGTATATTTCAAGACTATATTGCTTGAGGACCAGCAACGCTCAAGTGTGGAAATATTTGATAATGCTAAAAACGAACATATATTTCATAGTATTATCCCTCAAGAAAGACAAGCTTTTAGTTGCAATTGTTCTATTTACAAGTGATTTTCGTTTAAATAATAAAAGGTGAAGACAAAAGACAGATTCGACGAATTGAAGACGCAAACGACCAAAAAGCTAAAAAGTACAAAGTACAATCAAAGAGGTTCCAATTATTGATAAGAAATGTCTCAAAATTACAAGAGTACAAAACGCGAAACGCAAAGTACAAGGTATTAAATTATACGCAAGGACGTTCGAAAATCCGGAACCGGGACCAGAGTCAACTCTCAATGCTCGATGCAACGGACTAAAATTTACAAGTCAACTATGCACATGAATATAATACAATATATAATTAATTCTTAAAATTAATATATATATTATATTATATTATATAAACCGTCGGCAAGCTAGGAGCCAAGCTTGTGTGAGCTGGATTCCACAGCTCCGCACTCGCGGAGCTCTGAAGAGCAAAATCCACCGCACTCGCGGAGCCCTGAAAGTCAGAAATCCACCTATAAAAGGCCGAGCATTCGGCCGAATTTTTTACACCTTTTTCATTTTTCATCATACGTAAAATATATATATATATATATATATATATATATATATATATATATATATATTATAATTTTAATTTTAATTTTAATTTTAAATCCTAATAATAAGGGTATGTTAGCGAATGTTGTAAGGGTGTAAGTCGAAATTCTGTCCGTGTAATGCTACGCTATATTTAATCATTGTAAGTTATGTTTAACCTTTTTAATTTAATGTCTCGTAGCTAAATTATTGTTATGCTTATTTAAGCCGAAGTAATCATGATGTTGGGCTAAAAATACTAAAATTGGGTAATTGGGCTTTGTATCATAATTAGGGTTTGGACAAAAGAACGACACTTGTGGAAATTAGTGAAATGTCCCGTTCTTATTGATTAAAAACGTTCCATATTAATTGATTTCGTTGCGAGGTTTTGACCTCTATATGAGATGTTTTTCAAAGACTGCATTCATTTTTAAAACAAACCATAACCTTTATTTCATAAATAAAGGTTTAAAAAGCTTTACGTAGATTATCAAATAATGATAATCTAAAATATCCTGTTTACACACGACCATTACATAATGGTTTACAATACAAATATGTTACATCGAAATCAGTTTCTTGAATGCAGTTTTTACACAATATCATACAAACATGGACTCCAAATCTTGTCCTTATTTTAGTATGCAACAGCGGAAGCTCTTAGTATTCACCTGAGAATATACATGCTTTAAACGTCAACAAAAAATGTTGGTGAGTTATAGGTTTAACCTATATATATCAAATCGTAACAATAGACCACAAGATTTCATATTTCAATACACATCCCATACATAGAGATAAAAATCATTCATATGGTGAACACCTGGTAACCGACATTAACAAGATGCATATATAAGAATATCCCCATCATTCCGGGACACCCTTCGGATATGATATAAATTTCGAAGTACTAAAGCATCCGGTACTTTGGATGGGGTTTGTTAGGCCCAATAGATCTATCTTTAGGATTCGCGTCAATTAGGGTGTCTGTTCCCTAATTCTTAGATTACCAGACTTAATAAAAAAGGGGCATATTCGATTTCGATAATTCAACCATAGAATGTAGTTTCACATACTTGTGTCTATTTTGTAAATCATTTATAAAACATGCATGTATTCTCATCCCAAAAATATTAGATTTTAAAAGTGGGACTATAACTCACTTTCACAGATTTTTACTTCGTCGGGAAGTAAGACTTGGGCACTGGTTGATTCACGAACCTATAACAATATATACATATATATCAAAGTATGTTCAAAATATATTTACAACACTTTTAATATATTTTGATGTTTTAAGTTTATTAAGTCAGCTGTCCTCGTTAGTAACCTACAACTAGTTGTCCACAGTTAGATGTACAGAAATAAATCGATAAATATTATCTTGAATCAATCCACGACCCAGTGTATACGTATCTCAGTATTGATCACAACTCAAACTATATATATTTTGGAATCAACCTCAACCCTGTATAGCTAACTCCAACATTCACATATAGAGTGTCTATGGTTGTTCCGAAATATATATAGATGTGTCGACATGATAGGTCGAAACATTGTATACGTGTCTATGGTATCTCAAGATTACATAATATACAATACAAGTTGATTAAGTTATGGTTGGAATAGATTTGTTACCAATTTTCACGTAGCTAAAATGAGAAAAATTATCCAATCTTGTTTTACCCATAACTTCTTCATTTTAAATCCGTTTTAAGTGAATCAAATTGCTATGGTTTCATATTGAACTCTATTTTATGAATCTAAACAGAAAAAGTATAGGTTTATAGTCAGAAAAATAAGTTACAAGTCGTTTTTGTAAAGGTAGTCATTTCAGTCGAAAGAACGACGTCTAGATGACCATTTTAGAAAACATACTTCCACTTTGAGTTTAACCATAATTTTTGGATATAGTTTCATGTTCATAATAAAAATCATTTTCTCAGAATAACAACTTTTAAATCAAAGTTTATCATAGTTTTTAATTAACTAACCCAAAACAGCCAGCGGTGTTACTACGACGGCGTAAATCCGGTTTTACGGTATTTTTCGTGTTTCCAGGTTTTAAATCATTAAGTTAACATATCATATAGATATAGAACATGTGTTTAGTTGATTTTAAAAGTCAAGTTAGAAGGATTAACTTTTGTTTGCGAACAAGTTTAGAATTAACTAAACTATGTTCTAGTGATTACAAGTTTAAACCTTCGAATAAGATAGCTTTATATGTATGAATCGAATGATGTTATGAACATCATTACTACCTTAAGTTCCTTGGATAAACCTACTGGAAAAGAAAAAAATGGATCTAGCTTCAACGGATCCTTGGATGGCTCGAAGTTCTTGAAGCAGAATCATGACACGAAAACAAGTTCAAGTAAGATCATCACTTGAAATAAGATTGTTATATTTATAGAAATTGAACCAAAGTTTGAATATGATTATTACCTTGTATTAGAATGATAACCTACTGTAAGAAACAAAGATTTCTTGAGGTTGGATGATCACCTTACAAGATTGGAAGTGAGCTAGCAAACTTGAAAGTATTCTTGATTTTATGTAACTAGAACTTGTAGAATATATGAAGAACACTTAGAACTTGAAGATAGAACTTGAGAGAGATCAATTAGATGAAGAAAATTGAAGAATGAAAGTGTTTGTAGGTGTTTTTGGTCGTTGGTGTATGGATTAGATATAAAGGATATGTAATTTTGTTTTCATGTAAATAAGTCATGAATGATTACTCATATTTTTGTAATTTTATGAGATATTTCATGCTAGTTGCCAAATGATGGTTCCCACATGTGTTAGGTGACTCACATGGGCTGCTAAGAGCTGATCATTGGAGTGTATATACCAATAGTACATACATCTAAAAGCTGTGTATTGTACGAGTACGAATACGGGTGCATACGAGTAGAATTGTTGATGAAACTGAACGAGGATGTAATTGTAAGCATTTTTGTTAAGTAGAAGTATTTTGATAAGTGTATTGAAGTCTTTCAAAAGTGTATAAATACATATTAAAACACTACATGTATATACATTTTAACTGAGTCGTTAAGTCATCGTTAGTCGTTACATGTAAGTGTTGTTTTGAAACCTTTAGGTTAACGATCTTGTTAAATGTTGTTAACCCAATGTTTATAATATCAAATGAGATTTTAAATTATTATATTATCATGATATTATCATGTATGAATATCTCTTAATATGATATATATACATTAAATGTCTTTACAACGATAATCGTTACATATATGTCTCGTTTAAAAATCATTAAGTTAGTAGTCTTGTTTTTACATATGTAGTTCATTGTTAATATACTTAATGATATGTTTACTTATCATAGTATCATGTTAACTATATATATATCCATATATATGTCATCATATAGTTTTTACAAGTTTTAACGTTCGTGAATCACCGGTCAACTTGGGTGGTCAATTGTCTATATGAAACATATTTCAATTAATCAAGTCTTAACAAGTTTGATTGCTTAACATGTTGGAAACATTTAATCATGTAAATATCAATCTCAATTAATATATATAAACATGGAAAAGTTCAGGTCACTACAATTAGACTATGGGTTATTAATGGGTTTTATATTAACTAAACAATACCTTGTTAATTTAATATATAAACTTATAATTTGACGTATTTATATATAACCACATACGCTTGACTGGGTACGGTGGGCGGGATATCTATAAATACCAATAATTGTTCATTTTACCGGACACGGAACTGGATTAATAGTTAATAGACTTGTTGAAACAAGGGTGAATTACATTCAAGGGTAATTGGTGTAATTGTTAACAAAGTAGTAAAACCTTGGTTTACACGCAGTCGATAACCTGGTGTATTCATTAAACAAAGTATTAAAACCTTGTTACAATTCGAATCCCCAATTAGTTGGAATATTTGACTTCGGGAATAAGAATAATTTGACGAAGGCTTTCGCACTTTATATTTATGACTGATGGACTATTATGGACAAATCCGTATGGACATATTAAATAATCCAGGACAAAGAACAATTAACCCATGGGCATAAAACTAAAAATCAACACGTCAAACATCATGATTACGGAAGTTTAAATAAGCATAATTTCTTTATTTTTATATTTAATTGCACTTCTAATTATTGCACTTTTATTTATTGTTATTGTATTTAATTGCACTTTTAATTTTCGTACTCTTTAATTATCGTAATTTTATTTTATCGCACTTTTATTTATCGCAATTTCATTATCGTTATTTATTTTATGCTTTAAATTAAGTCTTTTATTTATTTAATATTTTACATTAGGTTTTAACTGCGACTAAAGTTTTTAAAATCGACAAACCGGTCATTAAACGGTAAAAACCCCCTTTATAATAATAAAATTACTTATATATATATATATTTGTATTTTTATAAATTAAAACTAATATAGCGTTAAGCTTTGTTTAAAAGATTTCCTTGTGGAATGAACCGGACTTACTAAAAACTACACTACTGTACGATTAGGTACACTGCCTATAAGTGTTGTAGCTGAAGGTTTTTCGTATGCCCGAGAGACATATTAAATTAATGTGACTAATATGTTATGATCCAAGTCGGGTCATACCCAGTAACAAGCTTACAGACACGTTAAACGTATTTAATCTTGGCGATTGGTTCGTTAAATAAATACGCGAGACTTGAACTTTAGAAAATCGGTTTTCTAAAATATTATCACTTGAAATAAATTATTTGGATAATTTATATTTAATTATTTATAAGTTTAAATAATTATGTTGTGTTATATTTTATAACTTGGTTTATAAAATATGTAAGTAACAAATGCAAGGAATTAGATATAACAAAGTTTATATTCTACAAGTTTTATAAAACAATGGTCTTTTTATAAAAATAATACCCACCCATGAGCTGAATTTTGGAAGCCCCATGAGGATACCCATACTAGCATCTTTGTGGCTTTTAAGGTGACTCCATTCCTTAGGTGCATGGGTGATTAAAAGACCAAGATATTCCTTGACTTCTACTTAGTAAATATACAACATTTCAAGTGCCAAAAATAGCTGACCATTCTGTCCAAAACTTGCTGCTGCTGTTCGAAAATTTTGGGCAGAAAGAAGGGGTCTTCAAGCTTGGTTTTTGGTCATTCAAGTGTCTCTAAATCCTAACTACATTAAGGGTGGTGTTGGTGCACTAAAACTTGTGGGTATTACAACTTGAGGCTTCAAGTTAGAAGCTAATATTCATCATCAACTTCATCCTCCAAATCAGCCCTCAAATTAGTTGAGGAGGTATATTTCTTATCTTCTTCTTTTATTTGTAAGCATATGTTTCAAGACATGATATTTACATGGAATTTAACTTAATGGTTAAACTTATAAACATGAACTTATGCATGCTTCCGCTTTCTTTATTATCATAAAAATGGTTTTGTGAACATGTAAATCTTAAGAACATGTCGTTTATTAAGTTGTTAAATTCCATCAATGTTATCTAGAGCCGATGTCTTTGGAATATGCTTCTTATATGATTTATAAACACATGAATTGTAATCTATAAACATGCATGAAAGTAGATTGCAAAAAATTTTCGGGTTTGGAGGGTTGCTTGGTTTGGCCGAATTCTTGGACACTCAAAATGGGTTTTGGGTTGTTCCATTTTGGTCATATTAATTGTTCACAATCATAGCCACGACCTTGTGTTTGAATGGATGTTCATTTGGTTGATTTATTCATCAATTTGGTTTGTAATAATTTATTCAAATTTGGTTTGTAATAATTATTTATTTGGTTATGTAATTTATTTTATATTTGGTATGTAAAATAGATTAGGTTGTATTTTCATTTTTTTTAGACAAAATGTATTAGGATATATTTTGTAAAAATAATAAAGATGATGAAGACTTGAAGAACACATGAAGAAGCATTTGGATGCAAGATTAAGTGGGAGATTTAAAATCTCCTACTTTGTGTTATAACCCCTTCACCGGTGGCATTTGTTTTCGGCTAAAAAAATGTCCACCAAAATGGCTTGATTGTGAACATATGATTTTGCATGCGTGGTTGTTTTGTATGATTATGTGGATTGTATGTTTGTATGCTACAAGTTAATCACACAAGTCAACAACTAGAAAATGGAAATTTAATTGGTTAAATTAAAACATTATTAACGACATGCAAAACGTCAATTTAAATGGTTAAATTAAAAATGGCTAAAAGGACATTAATAATCGGTTATTAAGAACATGATAAGGATCATATATATAAAATGGTTTATATCAAGTAATTGGCTAAAATTACAAGACTTGAAAATGGATTTCAAATTAACCATACACTAAATGCATGTTGGTGTATGGCATAAAAGTTTTCTCAAACTAGAAATAATGAAAACTTAAAATCCCTTTAACAAACAAGGTAAACAAGTTAAACGCCATCCTATTATGTGACACTTAGACATATTAGGGAACTCATGATGGGATAAAGGTCACCTAACCGTCATGAACAAACTAATGTGATTAAGGTGAATTTCGCATGCTTGTGGGATAAAGGTCACCTAACCACTTGTATGTTAAGTTTACACGTTTACACAAGTAGGACGACTTGATTTGGAAATCATGAACTTAGGGTCACCGAAGCATGATGAACAAATAGGCGTTGATGGGATAATATGCCATGCAAAAGGATTGCATGATCCCATAACTTAGAAGTTGCAAAAGGATTGCAATTGTCATATAATGACTACCTAGCTAAATCAAATGACGGGATAAAGGTCACCTAACCAAAATTTGATTTACCGTTGGATTCTAAAATTTAATAAATATCAATTGGATTTAAAGGGTATTGATCGTTAAATTAAAATTGATACTTAAACAACTTTGTTAAATTTTGTAAATGGCCGCCAATAACAACAACATTCCGAACGCACCAATAAACTTTAACAACCTATCGTTGAGGTCAATCATCGAAAAGGAAAAACTCAACCATACGAACTTCAAGGATTGGTTCTGCAATCTTAGAATTGTCCTCAAACTAGAGGACAGGGCGTATGTGTTGGAAGACCCCATTCCCGATCAACCGGACGAGGATGATACGGAAGGCATGGCTTATTGGGAGAAATATTGCACCGATTAGTTGCAAGTTTCTTGCCTCATGCTTGGGACTATGGTACCCGAACTCCAAAAGGATTTTGAGCATCATAGTGCATATGACATGATCACACAGTTGAAGGAGATGTTCCTTCAACAAGCTCGTGTCGAGCGCTTTGAAACGGTCCGAGCGCTTCATGCATGTCGGATGGACGACTCCCAATCCGTTTCATCTTATGTCCTTAAGATGAAAAGCCTAATTGATCGAGCGAACCGTCTAAACTGCAACGTGTCTAATGAATTAGCCACAGACCTCATTCTCAACTCATTATCAAAAAGGTTTGACACATTTGTAATGAATTACAATATGAATGGTTGGGATAAAAGCATTGGCGAATTACATGCCATGCTTAAGACGAAAGAAGCAAGCATGGGTAAAAGGGCTTCACCCGTGTTTACGATCAATGAAGGCGGGTCCAAAACCAATAACACTTCTAAGCCAAAGACGGCTAAGAGGAAGGGACCCGCCTACCAAGGCAAGGGCAAGGGAAAGGGGAAGATGGTTACCCCAACCAACAACAACAAGAAGTAAAAGGTTGCCGGTAAAGCTAACCCCAAGGAAGATCCGTGCTTCGGTTGCGGTGAAATGGGTCACTGGAAACGAAACTGCCCGGTCTACCTTAAGGAGTTGAAGGAAAAGAGGGATGCAGGGAAATCCTCAGGTAATGTATATATGGTATACATTGAGCTTAGTATTACTTCTTCTAATACATGGGTATTAGACACGGGATGTGGAACTCACATTTGCAATTCTATGCAGGGGTTCAAAAGAAGTAAACAAGAAGCGGGAACATCAAGTCTCTACATGAGAAATGGAGCTAAGGTGCACGTAGTAGCTCAAGGAGACTTTATTCTAAAGCTTCCAAGTGGTTTGGAACTTATTTTGAAAAATGTTTTGTATGCACCCGATTTATCACGAAACATTATTTCTGTATCCCGTTTGAAACAATATGATTTTAATCTTAATTTCATTAATGATGATATCCATGTTTCTTTAGATAATGTGTTCTATTTTAAGGCTTCGCCTTTGAATGGTATTTATGAATTGGTTCATGATGACACATCACATGATAGCTCAATATTCCATACAAACACCAAGAAACTCAATAGGGATTTGAGTGATTCCTACTTATGGCATTGTCGCCTTGGTCACATAAACAAGAATCGAATGCATACACTTCAAAAGAATGGCCTTTTGAAATCAAATGAACTAGACTCGTTTGATGTATGTGAATCTTGTTTACAAGGGAAAATGACTAAAGCACAAATGACTAAAGCACCTTTCAAAGGGACTTATGAAAGGGCTAAGGACTTATTGGGATTAATACATTCGGATGTATGTGGACCCTTTAAGCCCATAACTAGGAATGGTGAAAGATACTTCATTACTTTCATTGATGACTTCAGTCGTTTCGGGTATGTCTACTTATTAAGACACAAGGACAAAACTTTTGAAGTATTAAGAATATCAAAACGAAGTACAAAATCAACTCAATAAGACAATCAAGGTACTTCGTACCGATAGAGGAGGTGAATACCTAAGCGATGCTTTCCAAGTTCATCTTAAAGGTTGTGGGATTATCTCACAACTTACTCCTCCTGGAACACCCCAACTTAATGGAGTTTCCGAAAGGAGGAACTGAACCCTAATGGATATGGTTCGATCTATGATGGCTAGAAGCTCATTACCTCTATCATTTTGGGGTTATTGTCTATGCTCCGCGGCTCGTATTCTAAATATGGCCCCAACCAAGAAAGTGGTACGAACTCCTCATGAGATGTGGTTTGGAAAACCTCCATCTCTATCATACTTAAATGTATGGGGATGTGAAGCTTATCTTAAGCGTTACGTCCCTAATAAGTTGAATGCTCGATCCACGAAGTGTATCTTCATAGGATATCCCAAGGATGATATGGGATATTATTTCTATGATCCATCCGAGCAGAATGTATTTGTTGCTCAGAAGGCAGAATTCCTTGAAACTAAGTTCCTAATGGAAGGAAATAGTGAAAGGAAGATAGATCTTGAAGAGGTTCCAGATCAAGTAGATGATACACAATTGGCTGACACTAGCACTCAATATGAAAATGTTGAGAGTGATCAAATGGATGATCAAAATACACAAGACATTCGCAGATCTGGTAGGATTAGTAATCCTCCTGAGAAATACGGGTTTCTCATGGATGGTTGCTATGTGGTTGATTTGGATGAACCAACAAACTACCAAGATGCTTTATCAAGGATTGATAAGGATAAATGGCAGGAAGCCATGAACGCTGAGATGCAATCCATGTATGACAATGAAGTTTGGGAACTTGTTGAACAACCTACTGGCTCAAGGCTAGTTGACTGTAAATGGCTTTTCAAAATGAAAATTGACATACATGGAAACTTGGATACATATAAAGCTAGACTTGTAGCAAAAGGTTTCACTCAAACTAAAGGGGTTGACTATGATGAAACTTTTTCGCCTGTGGCAATGCTAAAGTCTATTAGGATATTACTTGCCATTGCTGCTCATTATGATTATGAAATATGGCAAATGGATGTCAAAACCGCTTTCCTAAATGGACATCTTGAGGAAGATGTCTATATGGTTCAGCCTGAAGGTTTTGTTGATCCGAAGTGTCCTAAAAGGGTATGCAAGTTAAAGAAGTCAATCTACGGATTGAAACAAGCATCTAGAATGTGGAATCATCGTTTTAATGAGGAAGCCAAGAAATTTGGCTTCATTAAAAATGGTGATGAAGCTTGTGTATACAAGAAGGCTAGTGGGAGCACAATCATGTTCCTTGTACTATATGTGGATGACATATTGTTATTTGGAAATGATATTCCGGAAATGCAAAGTGTTAAAACTTGGCTAAGTAAATGCTTCTCCATTAAGGATCTTGGAGAAGCACAATACGTTTTGGGGATTGGGATCTACAGGGATAGATCCAAGAAACTGATAGGTTTGAATCAAAGTGCATACATTAAAAAGATCTTGAAAAGGTTCAAGATGGAGAACTCTAAGAAAGGTTTGGTACCTATTCAAAAGGGAACACTTCTCAGTTCATCTCAGTGCCCCACCACGAAAGATGAACAGGAGAGAATGAAGAAAGTCCCATATGCATCTGCCATTGGGTTAATCATGTATGCAATGATATGCACTAGACCGGATGTGTCATGCGCTCTTAGCCTGACAAGTAGATACCAGAATAACCCAGGAAACAGTCATTGGATTGCTGTCAAAAGTATATTGAAATACCTTAGAAGGACTAAGGATATGTTTCTGATATATGGGTCTGGTGAGGAGGAACTCGCTGTAAAAGGTTACGTGGATACGAGTTTCCAAACTGATCGAGATGATTCTCGATCACAATCCGGTTATGTCTTCACATTAAATGGAGGTGCGGTCTCTTGGAAGAGTTCAAAATAGGATGTTGTTGCTTTATCCACTACAGAGTCGGAGTACATCGCCGCCTCATTGGCAGCTCAGGAAGCTGCATGGATGAAGAAATTCATCGACGACTTAGGAGTAGTCCCTTCCATTCAGGACCCTCTTGAGATCTTTTGTGACAACGAGGGTGAGATTGCTCAAATCAAAGAACATCGTGCTCACCAAAAGACCCGTCACATTGAGTGGAGATTCAACTACATAAGGGATGAAGTTGAAAAGGGAAAGATATGTATTCGCAAAGTTCACACAGATCTTAATATAGCGGATCCTCTCACGAAGCTCTTACATGGAGCGAAACATACTGGACATGTTTGTGCATTAGGGCTTCGATATTCTAGTGATTGGTCATGATTTGTTTTAAGTATTGTAACGGAACGAACTTGTTCAAACTCATTAATATAATTACGGTATTAATTTATTTTGAGTTATGTTCCTATTTTGCATATTTTATCCATGAATAAGTAATTATTCTAAATTTTGTAGTCGATCACAGTTGTGGGAACAAGTGTGCGGTTTAGACTATTATGAACTTGGATTGGTATACATTCACGGGATGAATGTGGGGCAAGGTTGCAACCAAGGTTCATAGATATTTGTGGGATACAAATATTGGAAGACCCGCTCTCAAGATTTACTAAATGGAGCCTTTGTGGTTGATCACACGTAATCTTGAGTAAAGGCGAATATCATTGTATCCTCTGACCTGAGATACATATTCGGTTCGGATATTTACTAAGTATTGTACCTTGATTCTTTCTTCGCTATTCTGAAATATGGTAGTTCATAAGGAAGAGCTCGGGTATAATGCAGGGTATATATTTAGGACGTATGTTGTCAAGATGGAATTTGTCCCTCTTATTCGTTGAGAGTCAGATGTCTAAGGCCTAATAAAGTTAAATCTAGAAGAGAGTGATCACTCTATATCTCTTGGATATAACATGACATCTAGGACAAAAGGAAATAGTGAAAGATTCACCTATTTATATTCGAGATGGGAACTCGAAAGGGATGATGTTATTGAATGGCACAAAGTCATAACATATTGGGGGTGATGGACGGTCGTTAGGTGGTATCCCTCACTTGCATTAATTTCTTATGTTTCTCGTGCAAGTGGGAGATTGAAGGTTTTTCGTATGCCCGAGAGACATATTAAATTAATGTGGCTAATATGTTATGATCCAAGTCAAGTCATACCCAGTAACAAGCTTACCGACACCTTAAACGTATTTAATCTTGGCGATTGGTTCATTAAATAAATACGCGACACTTGAACTTTAGAAAATCAGTTTTCTAAAATATTATCACTTGAAATAAATTATTTGGATAATTTATATTTAATTATTTATAAGTTTAAATAATTATGTTGTGTTATATTTTATAACTTGGTTTATAAAATATGTAAGTAACAAATGCAAGGAATTAGATATAACAAAGTTTATATTCTACAAGTTTTATAAAACAATGGTCTTTTTATAAAAATAATACCCACCCATGAGCTGAATTTTGGAAGCCCCATGAGGACACCCATGCTAGCATCTTTGTGGCTTTTAAGGTGACTCCATTCCTTAGGTGCATGGGTGATTAAAAGACCAAGATATTCCTTGACTTCTACTTAGTAAATATACAACATTTCAAGTGCCAAAAATAGCTGACCATTCTGTCCAAAACTTGCTGCTGCTGTTCGAAAATTTTGGGCAGAAAGAAGGGGTCTTCAAGCTTGGTTTTTGGTCATTCAAGTGTCTCTAAATCCTAACTACATTAAGGGTGGTGTTGGTGCACTAAAACTTGTGGGTATTACAACTTGAGGCTTCAAGTTAGAAGCTAATATTCATCATCAACTTCATCCTCCAAATCAGCCCTCAAATTAGTTGAGGAGGTATATTTCTTATCTTCTTCTTTTATTTGTAAGCATATGTTTCAAGACATGATATGTACATGGAATTTAACTTAATGGTTAAACTTATAAACATGAACTTATGCATGCTTCCGCTTTCTTTATTATCATAAAAATGGTTTTGTGAACATGTAAATCTTAAGAACATGTCTATTATTAAGTTGTTAAATTCCATCAGTAGCAAGGTTTAAGTATATCCATTCTATAAATAAATAAACATCTTGTGTAAAATTGTATCGTATTTAATAGTATTTCGTGGTAAAATATAAGCTATTTCATATACACCTCGCATAACATCAATAACGTAGAAATCCGCTGAACATCCAGGCAATAGAATGTATCTACGACCGTCATGACGTAAAAATAATATAAACAATATATGGCTAGTCATCATTTTTGATTGATCAAATCAAACATATAAAGCTTTGACAAAATTAACACAAAGTAATTGCATATATAATATACATCATCAGTAGATAAGCGCAAACAGTGCACATTACAATTTCAAATTTAAAACATCATCTACCGATGTAGCAGCATTATTACACAAACTTTCTAACTCAGGAAATGACAGATGTTCTGTCTGCTCGCTTATCACTTTAAGCCTATCTTCTGCATCAGGTTTCAACTGTGATACGAGCGATTCATGCAAAGATTTTGGAAAATCAGGCAGATCCTTCTTCAGGGTATCCAGAAACCTTATCCGTTCAGCTTCCAGCGCAACGGTTATAAATTCATCAAACGACTTAGTTAATTTCTCAGAGGCAAAAGCTTTCTTTACAATCTTCGGCACACCTGTAATAAGTCGATTGGTCTCACCCTTGCTTAGCTCCAGTTGTTCCTTCAATGCTGTTTCAGACTGAGTTAATGTATCAATCTTATGAAGATACCATTTCTCTTTTGTTGCCATTTCAACATAACGAGCCTCAGCTGCATTCTTTGTAGCAACAGCAGCTTCCAACTCAATCTTTGCAGCTTTCAATGCCTCTGCATCTTTCTCAATTTTTTCAGGTTTGTCACGATGAACTTGGTCAGAGCGTTCTAAACGTTTCAGATTATTAAATTCAGAGGCAATATTCCAGATAATGCCTTGTGCTTGACATTTTCGGGTATCACCATCAGATAAGCTCTCAAAGAAATTAATAAGTGAAGGAGATAGCATGGCTTCAAGATACTTCATGAAATCCTCATAACTACCAGGAGGACCAGCCAAAATAGATGTCAAACCAGCAGTATCTAAATTAGGAAGACTAATTTGGGAACTGCTTTCTCCTATTCTGCTACGTTGAGCGAGTGGCGAAAGAGCAAGCCTTCTTTGTGCTTCTTCTTCAGATGTCATGGCTGAATTAAAATAACAGTTGTTACTCAAAAAGTTTTTCCAATCCAGAAAAGAAGATCACAATTCAATATTGGATATTTATCAGGATCAACATTATAATAGCCACCATTGCTAGGCATATGGAAAAAGCAAAAAAGGTTTTCTTCCGCTATTGATTCAAAAGAGAGGTTACCAGCAGCACGACGTTTCCTCGAATTTGCTCGAGTTAAAGCATCATCATCATCGCCAAGCTCGTTTTCACACAGACTTTTTTCAAGTGTCTCATCAACCAATTTTTCAGATACAAATTGTAATTCATTAAACTTGGTATAACGCAAGGCGGCGAGCGGAGTAATCACTAAAAGAACAACATATAACAATTACTACACAGATGATAAAACTAAATGAATAACTTATAATCAGAATATACCTTTGTTTTTTAACATAACAATGGTACGACCACAAGTTTCTGCATCCCATTCAGCATTAAGGGAGCATAAAGAAAGCATATGTTCTGGGTATCGTCGGTTTGGAATTCTTTCTTTTTTCATTGCATTTAATAACTTTTGTTCCTTAGAAGATATCCTTGGATGAATAACTTTGGGAGGATCAAGTGATGTGCGCCAATAACGAGCTTTCAGACAATCGTTGGGAATAACTTCACTATTTACAAAGAAGAAAGTGCTCTGCCAGTCCTCATTTGTGTCACCGGAATTAAGGAAAAATCCATCCAGAGTAATACAAAACCATCCTTTATCATAAGGCTTTATGGTTGCAAGATAAGAAAAAAGGTGTACAGAAGGTCCGAGCCATACAATACATCTCGAAAAGCATAATTTTACGAATGAACATAGGCTCAAATTGTCCAACACTAACGCAATAGAAGCAGCAAACGTCTAAATAAAACTTTGTAAAAGGAACATGAAGGTGAGAAAAATATAAAGCACGACCATAAATAGCTACTTTTCCAGAAGGAGGGCGAGATGCACAATCGTGAGGACCAGGAAGAACAGCATTGGCACCAAAAAATTTGGGAAAGGTGATTCTGACACGATCGAGA
Source organism: Rutidosis leptorrhynchoides (assembly GCF_046630445.1). Classification (NCBI taxonomy): domain Eukaryota; kingdom Viridiplantae; phylum Streptophyta; class Magnoliopsida; order Asterales; family Asteraceae; genus Rutidosis; species Rutidosis leptorrhynchoides. Next base: position 156,648,872 of record NC_092336.1, read on the forward strand.
TAGGTCGATGAAATCCTGCTTGGAATATCTTCAACATTAAAGATAGCCATTGATTGCGTAATTAAGAAAGAATTTCCTAATAAAGAATTTAAGGTAGATGAAGAGAAGTTAATTCGAAGAGAAGTAAATACAAAACAGAAAAATCTGCATCATAAATAGAGAGCGGAAGAGGAACAGTTGGCGGTTAATCGTAGGGATAATATGATGCCACGTGTCGAATGAGTAAATATGCGGGAAAGTAAATTTAATTGAAAACAAAAAATTCAAAATAAAAAACGGGTGTTTTTTGCAGACAATGATCAAAAAGTAAGTGACATGGCAGAGAAAAGGTTGGCTACAGTAGGTTCTTGTTCCCGAGGAAAAAGGCATCATTTATTTTTTAGTTTAATGACTTTATTTTTTGCAAAAATAAAGACATTAAACTGGGGGGACTTAATGGTGTATCCTAGGGGATACACGCATAAAAACACCATTTTATACAGAAAAATGGATCAAACAACACAAAAGATAACGAAATTTGGCAGTTTTCATTATTTGCCGCCCAACGTTCAGCAGGCCGCCCAACGTCAAGCCTAAGCCCTGCAGGGAGCTTCTATGCTTAAGCCCTTTAACTCAGCGCATGAATGGCACGCAGCCACATCAGCACACGCCGTCGACCATCCGGATATTTCGTGTAACAGAACCACTCAGTAATTGACACGTGTATCCCGAGAATTTCGGACATTCTGCGCCTATAAATAGACAACCTGGGTCACCACATTTTACATCTGAACTCCAGTCAGAGAGCGGTCAGAGAGAAATACACTTTCTCTCTCACACAGTTCTTTCTCACTCTAAACGCACATTAGCCGCTTAGCAGCAATACGCTAGACGGATCAATTACAGATTGATCCCCAGATAGATTGATTGAGGCCACTCCACGGATCTCTCATCCGTGTTCCGGGTCTCCAGAGATTATTTCTCGAGGGCAAACATCAATCAACATCATACGTCACACGCTGAGCAGCTATTGGTACCTTACAGCCGCTATACGAAAAATCGTACCAACAAGGACAAATAACTAAATCAGCTGTTAGCAAAAACAAATACAAAAAACACTCGATTGAGGGTACGTGAGTAGGTGATCCCATCTCAAATAGGTTGCGAAAGGAATGATCACCGGATCTAATCTGCTGTCCAAAATTTGCAGAGTGACACCCCCCCCTCCCCTCCCCCCCCAAATTCCGTTAGGATCATGCTATTTTCAACTTTTCTTCTTATAATCTTGTTCATATTATCTTCAGATCCCAACAACTGTGCCCTATTGTACATTACACTCTTCTTTGACAATTTGCCCACGATAAAATTAGCATAAGTAAAAATAAAAATTCTGTTGTTAAAAAAAATATTAAATAATTTTGCAGAATTAAGACAAATAGGAGGAGCAGAACACATAGCATAATCCATAGTCTCAAACCTTGCATAACTTCAATAAATTACAGTAATAATTATACATCTTTGCTTATTTGTAATCACAAGTTAATATTCTCTTTATAGTTTGAAGAAGGTGCAGACTATAATCGATTAATTCTTCTTTCAGCCACCATAAGAAAATGGTCTAAACTCAATGCCTTCTATAACCATTCCGCTGAAAGTTTCATCTGTTTTTTCGAATAATTCTACACGGAGTGACTTGTGATCTTGTAACAGATGTAACGGTTTGCACAACATAAACTCCATCCAACCGTCCTTTCTTTCAATAATCATACTAGATTCATCATATATGTAATCTTCTTGAATCTCAACAATATCACATGTCGGTGTATTTAGCGTATTTGACGACCTGTCTGATCCATCGTCATTTTTTTGCTTAATTGTTGGTATATTGAATGGATACAAATTCATATCTACTGAAATTACACCTTGATCAATGCCATCTATAATGCAACGTGACTTTAAGATTCTACTTTTGCCTGGCAGAGTTTGGTTGTGTTGGAATTTAAATACGAAATAGCATGCATAGATATTGTGAGATGCAAACATGAGTGGCTCAAGGCTACACTTGAAATTAAGTTGTGGAGTGCGTGTTACTTTTAGTACCTCATGGAACCTGTTGATGCATGATTTATGGTTTTTTTCAGTACAAATAAAGATAGCTTGCGATTATATCATAATACTAGTTGCAGTTCAGGTAATGAGAACCTGGATCCAGATATGGCGTGTGTATTTAAAGTTATATCCGAGTAATTCTGTTCGAGGATATCGTTAGCTGGTAGCATGGAACACATCCCCCGGGCTGATTTGCGGATGAAAAACCACTGTTAAGCAAATAATTTCAAAACGTTAAATCACGAATATTGCAAGCCAAGTGTTTCATGAGACTGAAAGTTAGGTGTTCTCTTTTGGAACAAGATGAATTAAAACATAAACGTATAAATAAGATGTTCTCTTTTGGAACAAAATGAATGACTCGCCCTCCCGAGTAACCTGAACAATGAAAACCTTGGAACTTTTTGATTAAACGTATAAATCAGTTTTTTCAAGCTTAGCGTGAAGGGGGAGTATTTTTACTCAACATATTAGCCATAAAACTTTTAATCTTATGCGGACTAACTGAGTTATCTCGTGACAGTATCCGACCCATGATATGCTACTAGTGAGGTCTGAACATGAGACGTCTTGTGAAAATATTCCAGCTAGCACATGAGCATAGAAAAAGAAGAGGCGAGGAATAAATTACCAATCGAGTTTCGCCGTGATGACCAAGGAAACCCTCACAAAGGAGGAGGTAGAGCTCCTTTTTTGTGGTGTATTTCAAAGGCTCGTCAGATAACTTAATAAAATGTTGACATTCATCTGGCAACTTTTTCTCCCAGTATTCCTCGTCATCATTATCCATATCTATGATATCATGCTGCATCTATAAGTAAAAATTCAATATACCAGTTGAGATTACTACAACTCAAAAGTAAAGTTGAACTCAAGATTTGTAGTTGATCAAAAAGAGAAACTTGCCATATTTGAAGGCTGAAATTCAAATCCTTGAATTATGAGACCAACTGAAGAGTTCTTTTGATTATGGACTGACAATTCTTCAACTAGAATGTCAAACTCAGTATCAGGCATATGATTAATAAAATTCCACATATGGATTGAATGCCAGTTGTCCTGTCTTAGTTCTATAACATGAGTGGAACATACACTCAACTCTTTCGTTTTCCATTTGATCTTGGATACTTTATCAGATTTATACCACCGGTAAGAAAATGTGAACAACAATCTAGCTGCATACCAGGTACCAAGTGATAACATGCTAGTTTTTATGCGACATTTTATATTATGTAATATCCCATTACCATACATTACCGCCACCCTTTCAAACCTGCAATGTCATTGTGTTAGGGTTAGAAATCCTAGTTATATGACATGAGTTTATTATATGATTAGTGATTGTATAGAAAACTTGTATGGAGTATAAATACAAGTTCTTTAAACCTTTAGAAGCCTTGAATAGAATACACATTGTAACACACCAAGAATTCACACACTTAGCCCCAAATCCTCTCAACCCTATCAACCATTGTAACCAACTCATACGACTTATAGAATTCATTCATATGGTATTACTCTGGATTCTTAATCTGTTAGAAAAAAAATCTTTGTTTAGAATCTGATGAGTCAAAAGTAATTTTGGTTAGTCTAAGCCTGAGAGTCTGAGTCTGGGTATCACAGACTCTGGTACATTATGAGGAACACAAACCCGCCAGAATTTACGAAGTGCAAAACTGAATACTTAATCAATAACATGTGACGATTTTTAAAGATAAGAATGGAGAAATTTCATCTAAGCGAATATCTCTGAATTCCGGTAGAAGATTTGAAATGATAGGATTTTATCTTATTTCCTTACGTATCGAATAGTTTGTTAGGAAATTAGATCATTTAGACTTTGGTGAAATTATGATTCTTATATATCCGACGTCTATAAATAGCAAATGTAAGTTTACATGTCAAGTCGTTCATTCATCATTAATCTTGACGATTGTGATATTTACGATTACATATTCATCGAATTCTTGTATTATTTAATTTATTCCGCACATGATATTGTTCATATCTTGTTTAATTGAATACTAACGTTCTAGGACACTTAATTGAGACCAACATCTAGTATCACAACAGTTAAAAAAATATAAAATTTTAATTGATAATCTTTAATCGATCAAAATTTACCTAGAACAACTTTTACACAATCAAACTGTCTCTAACTCAATTGCAACCCCTGTTATGACTAGAAAAGGAGTACCAATCTTTGATGGTACAAAATTTACTACCTCGAAACTAAAGTTACATTGGTATCTAGGATTCATTCATCATGAAGTAGAAAGAATTCTTCTTGAAAGACCCATTAATCGTGGGAACTAGACAGATCCAATATTTGATGATGATGATGATGATGATAATGAAGTCTCACCTTATGAGTTTATGAAAATTGCTAGAAGCAAATGGACTGAACAAGATGCTATTTTGTTCAGGCTCAATAGTAAGATTAAAAGTATTATTGGTAATGTTATCATAGTTCCAATCTTGAGAAAGATTGGACATGCTAAAACTGCAAAAGCCGTGTAGAAAATCTTACTGAAAGATTTTGAAGGGGTTACTATTGTCAAAACTCAAAAGAGAAAGAACTTCATAAGGTGCTATGATAACTTTGCTGCTAAACCAAAAGATCATTGTTTGATCTCATTCAAGAATTTCAAGTCTTGATCAATGATCTGGAAGGTGTTGGTATTACCAAAACCCAGCCACAACTTTGTCAAAAGTTTGTGGACGTTCTTCCTGAAACTTTTAAATCTATTATTACATCCATGGTGAAAAGTGAAAATTTAGATCAGTGGACTGTATGGAATCTTCTCAAACTTTGAAGAAACTAAAATGAAGAAGAAGATAAATGCTAATAAAGTAGCAAAAGATCTCGATGTTGCATTAGTAGCTACAACTAAAAGGAATAAGGAGTTGTTTTCAAGTTATTCTTGCAATGTTGATTCAAATGAGGAAAGTGATTGTATTTCAAACGATGAAGAGGTAAAGCAATTGGAAGAGCAGATGTCATTGTTAAGTCAGAGGATTGAGAAGAAGAAATCTGTTGCAAGCAAAGGAAAGAGTACTTTTGTTTATAAAAAGGCTACTTGTTACAAGTGTGGTAAAATAAGTCATATTTCAACTGAATTCATATCTAAGGTAGACAAAGGTTCAGATTCAAACAAGTTTGTTAACAAAGGAAAGAAATAGTAACAAAAGTACATGACTCTGAAGAAGGAAGGTGAGAAATTAAAGTTTAAAAAGGCAGAGAAGGCATTGTATACTGAAGCATGTGATGATTAATGATACGCTATTCGATTAGCGTATAGAAAATTCATTTTTAAAGAAGAACCGAACACCATAAACGTGAATAAAAGCATAAAAATTAACCAAACGCATAAGCAGATTGCGGAGTGAAGACGCGGACATCGAATAAAGATGAAATCTATATACGAGTTGACTGGTCAAACATTCCGAAGAATAAGGGTTGACTCACCAATTAGAACATGGCACGTCAAAGAACCTTTGACTTTTATGCCTATAAATAGGCCACCTGGATTTCATTGATAGGCAGATTACATCACTTTGTCAGAGCAGAACTTTCTCTCTCTACAGAAGAACTTTTTCTCTCTAAGAGTTTGACCAAATATGACCATGACTGGATTCGCTGCTCGACTCTGAATCCGGTAATTATTGTTAATTCGAAGAGCTTTCAAGGACTCAAACCGCTCACTATTAACGTGATTGAGATTTGCACTTGTATCTTATCTGCTATCCGGATTTGGTACGATCAATGATGAAGATTCATCTTCAGATGAAGAAGAAGACAAGTGCTTGATGGCTATTGTGGAGAAGGACAAGACCTTTAGTCAATTTGAAGCTGATCTGAAAGTTGCAGAGAAGTTGAATAATCAGTCAAATTGTAATAAGTCTACTGCTTATAAGGTACAGAACTTTGTGCATTATCTTGATAATGAAAAACAAAGGATGTTTTAGTATGTACTATTTAATTTTAAGTTAAGCTTAAAAGAATATAAATCACTAAAATCGAAGACTTGTAAAGGAAAAAGACTTGCGGATTGATGAAATTAGTAGTTACAAAGTTGAACTTGATGCTTATAAAACTACTTTTAAAAAACAACTATTATATGTGAATAGTGAAAAGAGAAATATAGAAAGAAAGCTGATGAATATGAATCTATTTGAAAATCTTGGTGTGTTTCTTCTGAAAAAATTCTGACAGATACCAGCAGATGTTAAAGCTATTTTTGGAGTTGGATTTAGTTTGGAGACTTATACAGTTTCTGATATTAAAGAAAACTCTAAGAAGTTTAGGATTGAAATATTGCCTAACACCTTTTGGTTGATGATGGTGATAAGAATATTTTAACTAATGCCTTTGTAAGACCCAAATCAGGATATATTTTTGCAACTACGTATATTGAGTCTGAAACATAAGTCTGTAGCACTTCAGATTATGGATCTGAGTCATCAGACTCATCCACTTCAGACTCAAGCATATCTGGTGACAAAAATGATACTAACAATGAAGTCAGGATATCAATGGAAGATAAAAAGGAAGAAGTTAAGTCTTCAAATCATCAAGAGTCAAAACAAAAAGATGAAATTGCACAAATCATCAAGAGTCAAAACAGATCTGTTAAAACAAGTGCAAGTACTAGTGAAACCCACTCTGAGACCAAATCTATTCCAGACAAAAGAAAATTTTCAAACAAAGAGACTAAATCCGAGTCTATTCAGACTCGGATCATCTCTAAACTTACAAAGAAAATTTTGAAGCTAAATATATCTCAAAGGTAAATCTAATTCTAGATCACAGTCTATAACTAGCACAGATTCTAAGTCTAAACCAAAGTATAATAACTTTTCTAAAAAGTTTAATTAATGGTTGAAATAAAGATGTGGAAAAATGTTAAAAATATGTGGAAACAACCTTTTGAAGAAAAGTTTGTCTAGATAGATAACTAATCATATGTGTTGAAAGTTAAAAGCTCTTCAAGAAAACCCACTAACAAGTGGTTTCCCAAGGAAATCTAATTTGTTTGTATGTCTTGTATAGCAAGGAAACAAATAGTATCTGGATAGTGGATGCACAAGGCATATAACTGGATGCAAAGAGTAGCTGGAAGGATTTGTTAGAAGAAAAAGGTCCATCAGTTAGGTATGGTGATAACTCTATTGGTAATACTATAGTGTATGCTACTATGAATGCTGGAAGTGTTACTCTAAATAAGGTGGCACTAGCTGAAGGTTTGTTGCACAATTTTGCTCAGTGTAAGTCAAGTTGAGATGAAGATAATGAAATTAGGATAAGGAAAAAGGCTGGGATCATCTATATTCCAAAAAGAAGACCAACTCTAGTTCCATGGAAACACCAGAATATATATCTGTTATACCTTGATTATGCTGATACTAGTATTGATACATGTTTGAACTCACAAACTCTTCCTAAGCTAAACTGGCTATGGCACAAAAGACTTTCTCATCTGAACTTCATGAATATCAACGAGTTTTTAAAGATATATCTTGTGGGGGGGGGGGGGGGGGGGGGGCTTCCCCAACTCACTTACAAGAAAGATAAGGCTTGTTCAACCAGTGTAATGGGAAAGCAAACTAAAACTCAATTTTCTTCCAAAACATCGGCTACCATCAGTGAACCTCTTCACATGCTTCACATGGATCTCTTTGGTCTTATAAGTACTGGTAGTTTAAGTGGAAAGAAATATACTTTGCTGATTGTTGATGAATACACCATATTCACTTGAGAATTTTTTTTTTTAAATGTCAAAAGTGATGCTCCAATGTCAAAAATGATGCTCCAAAAGAAATCATCAATTTAATTAGGAAGGAACGGGATCAAAAGGACACATTAGTTAAACAACGTAGAATTGATCATGGGAAAACGTTAAAAAAATGCTACTCTTATAGAAAAATGTGAAGATGTTGGTATTGGTCAAAATTTTGCTGCTGTAAGAACTCCACAACAAAAAGGAGTAGCTGAGAGAAGGAAAAGAACTCTAATTCAAGCTGCAAGGACTACGCTTTATGAATCAAATGTTGCTATTAAATTCTAAGCTGAGGCTATCAGTACAACATGTTATGCTCAAATCAGATCTTTAATAGTTAAAAGACATGGAAAAACACCTTATTAGGTGTATCACAAGAAGGTTCCAATAGTTCATTACTTTCAAATGTTTGGTTAAATCAAAATCAACTTGGAAAGATGGAGCCTAAATATGAAAAAGGGATGTTCATGGGATATTCTTCAGTATCTAAAGCTTACAGGGCTTGTAATCTAAGAAGAATGAATATTGAAGAATCAATCAACATCACTTTTGAGGAAAGTTCTGTGGTGATAGATTAGTCAGTTAAGGCTTATTATAATATGCTTGGTGAATTATCAAATATATGTTCAGATTCTGGCTCTCATTTACAAGCTCAACATCCAGATTCAGTCACTAGAGATGAAGATATTCCTAAGCCATATGAACGTATCGAAGAAGAAGAAACTCCTTCATCACCCGAATGTCCAAATGGTGAACCCAATGTGGAAGATGAAGCTGAAGCAAATGAAGAAGATCTCCAATCAGATAGATTACATTGTGGATGGCACATGTTTACCAAAAGCAGGATCTACCAAAACTATTAATCCTTTAAAACATCTTAAGGATTACATAGTGGATGACACATGTTTACTAAAAGCAGGATCCACATCTCAGACTTTTGTGTCTGATCAAGCAACTGCAAAATTTTGCTTCTATACTATTTTCTTATCCATTATTAAACCCAAGAAGGTTGATGAAGCTTTGAAGGATGATGATTGGGCAGAAGCTATGACTGAAGAGCTTATGCGATTTGAAATAAATGAAGTCTGGACATTGGAGCCAAGACATATTGGGAAAACTGTAATTGGCAAAGTGGGTATTTAGAAACAAGGTTAATAAAGATGGTGTTATTGTGAGAAAAAAAAAAGATTGGTTTCATAGGGATACAGGCAAGAGGAAGGGATACAGGCAAGAGGATGTTTATGTTAAACAACCTCCACGCTTTGTGAATAAGAAATTCATGAATATGTCTATAGACTTGATAAAACAGTGTATCGTCTGAAACAGGCTCCAGAGCTTGGTATGATACTCGAAAAGCTTTTCTTCTGGCAATGAAATTTGTCAGGGGATCAAGTGACAAAACCTTGTTCATTAAAAGTGACAGAGGTGATGTCTTACTTATTCAAATCTATGTGGATGGTATTATATTTGGGTCTATTAATCTAAATTTGGGAAAATGGTTTTCTGACACTATGTCAAAACAGTATAAAATGAGCAACTTGTGCACTTTAAATCACTTTTTCAGATTACTAGTTAATGAAAGTCACGAAGGTATTTTTATTTATCAAAGTAATTATGTTGCTGATTTAATTGTTATATATGGTTTTAGAAACTGTTCTCTGTTGTAAACTCTTATGAGTGTTTCTGAACAGTTGAGTAAAGATGACTGGGAAACAAACTTGTCAAACAACCTACTGATGCACGATTGGATGTTTGTTATACCTAACTACAAGTAGACCAAATATAATGTTCTCTACATGTTTATGTGCAAGATATTAGACTGACCCAACTGACCCAAAAGCAGCTCATTATAAACTCGTAAAAATAATCTGTAGGTACTTAAAAGGTACCCCTAACCTGGGTCTTTGGTGTCCCAAGGGCTCGGGATTTGATCTAATTGATTTCTCAGATGCAGACTATGCAGGTTGTAAGTTAGACAGAAAAAGCACTTATGGTGGATTTCAATTGTTAGAAGGAAAGCTAGTAAGTTGGTCAAGCATAAATCAAAACTCAATTGATACTTCAACTTCGGAAGCTGAGTATATTGCTGCTGGGAGTTGTTGTGCACGATTTTAATGGATAAAACATCATCTTGCAGACTATGATGTGGAAATTTCCAAAACTCCCGTCTGTGTGATAATGAAAGTGCAATTTCCATCACTGAAAATCCAGTCTTTCACTCCAAAACTAAACATATAGAGATGAGACATCATTTCAGCGAATATTGTGTGGAGAAAGGCAAGGTGATACTCAAGTTTGTAGATACAAATGATCAATTGGCTAATATTCACCAAGCCTCTCTGTGAAGAGAGGAATTTTTATCTTCTTGGACAATTAGAAATGGTAAATTCATCCCCTAAATTATTGTCCACTGAACATGGCATCCGAGTCTAAAATATATTTTTTTAGGTCTGACTGACGTCATTTAGATTATTTTTTAGAGGTCAGACTCATGTGTATAATAAGTGTAAATTATGTTATAATAAATCACCAAAAAGATTTTCAATTTTCCTAATTTTTAGGTTTTATTATTTTTAATTTTGGTAAGTGATATTGCTCAAATCGTACACGTTTATTAGCGCAATATCGGTCTCGTTTTTAGTAGTTTTGTGCTAGTTTGAAGACTTTTTGATGGTTATTTATGTGATGGGTATATTCATTTCAAGAAGTACTTCGTGAGGAATTTTGAAGATTTCGAGTGATTTTCTACGCCTAATCGTCATCATGGTAATTTCACAAAAAGATGACAAAGCGAGGTGCAAAGTTGATGATTTATTCAATGTGTGCGCTTCACAGTTTTGGACATATCTCATTCATACGGATACAAAATTAAGTGAATTAAAATCCCAGACGTCCGTTTCAGAGAGCTACAACTTTCGTATTTATAGTTGCATGATATTCTGAATGAGATCATAGATAATAAGAGTAAAAGTCGGCTCGAACTGCACAATTATAAATTTGGACAACAAAGAAGGTAACTGAAATGATCTTGGAATGCAATTGGAACTGTTGGATGGCCCAAGTATAAGTATGGACTTTCAATCTTGGGCTTTCATTAGGCCTAGCCCTATTGTATTATTATTATGATTATAAAATAAAAATGATTATTTTTGTGCCGTGAGGTATTTTTGGGGTTTGGTGAACTGCGGCTTGTGGCAGCCGATTAGCCAATTGGCCCCACTGTTGGGGTTATCTCCGGTCGACACAAACAAGAAGCATGGAAAAAAAGGACAAAATTATTTAATTGTTTATTGGTTGTTTTTTTTGACAAAAAACAAAAACTATATAAACGAGCTCTTTTCTCAGAAAAGTAAAGAGCTAAACAAAGATACAAACATTAAACGATCTGGCTCACACAATCAAAACCAAAACTAAACAAGCACTAACCAAACTACCCCAGCAACGTCATGAGCCAAGCTGCTAAAAACTAAATCACAACTAAATCACAATCGATACATTAAGTGACCTGGTTGTTTATTGGTTGTTGTTGGCTGATCTCGTGCAAGAACAATAGAGAGGGTGTGTTTGTTCATGAGTCAACAGGAAGAAGGAACAAAAGAGGAGTACTGGTGAAAGCTAGCATTAATTACCTTGGGAGGCCAAAACTCACAACTTTGAGATACTTACTATGGTGGACTCATTTCTGATCGAACAATCAGTAGTCGCCAACAGTTGGTTTAGTTTTTGCCTTTCATTTCTACTTTAGTTTAACTCATGTGTGGATTATTTTAACAACTTATTTATTATTGTTACTTTAATTAAATTATTTGTGTATATGCGAATGATTAATTATTTGTACTATATAAAATTGTGTATGTGTTCAATCCATACTATGGGCTAGTTTTTTTTTTATGTTCATCTAGGCTAAATACTATGTTGGGTGTAATTTTTATTGATTGATTATCATATGTATGATGACTTATTTTTTGAACACATGAGAATTCTTGTGGATACTTTTATGCAAATTGATTGGTTTATGTGATTGTCTAATTGAGTGAACACTCGTTGGAGTCTATTGCATATATTTTCAATTGTTTAATCCTATTCTATTTGATTGATTGTGGTTGTCTAATTCAGTGACGTTTATTATAGTCTGTCATAGTTATTTCAGGTGGTTACTATGGTTGGGTAATTGAGCATTATCTGGACCAAGGGGATGAATTTATTTGTTTCTTAGTAGACATAGGGGTTGATCGTGTACAACGAACGTTGGCACGATTGTTGATTTTAGGGAACCTTGGGGCACAGTTCATGTTTTGGAGTCAGTCAATTTGATATGCCGCAGTTTAGAGGTCTTCAGTGACAGGGAACCCTGCATTGGGTAATCTTGATTGTTGTGTTTACTCAAGAGAGCTCTTGGTAAACCGGTGAGTTAAATTGCATATGTGTGTTAATTGATCAGGACTTAATCTTAAACATCCAACATTAGTGAAGAAAGCCTAGGTAGACATATTTTCTATCATATGTTTAAATCTATCTTTATTTCGTTTTATTAATATAGAAAAACAAAAATATTGTCTTTAAGTTTGTAACTGTTTCTGATTTGGCTAATCGTCAAATAGCCAAAACAATTATTCGTACTTTCTTTTATTTCATTTTTTAGTTAATGACTTCTAGTTAAATAAGAATTGCGTTAAACTGTCCTTGGATCGGCACTTGGATTTTACCATTTTCTATACTATTACACGATTGGGTACACTGCCCGTGAGTGTGTTTAAATCTAATAACCGGTATTTTCCAACTATATATAATAGACGTGATTTTACACATCAAGTTTTTGGCGCCGCTGCCGGGGACAGTTGTGTGTTAATTTGAGACTGCTTGCTATTTGTGATTATTTGAGTCTTGTGTGCTTTTCTTTTTAGTTTGTGATTCGTTGTGATTTGTTTTATTTTTAGTTTTTATTTTGTATTGTGTCGGTGCTTTTATTCTTTTCAAGTTTTTGTAAGTTACAGGATAATGGGTGATCATACGTTCAGCTATTCATATACGGAGTTTAGTTATGGATACTATCAATAGCAGCCACTACATAAACAGGTCGAGGAGACGAATTCCAGATTGGAAGATTTGATGACTAAGCTTTTGGCCGCTCAAACACAAAGTAATGATCTGCATACACAAAGCAGTGAGTTGCATGCACAAATGATTAGAGGTCTGGAGATATCCACTCAGAATATAGAACATCAAATGAGCAACATATCACATATGTTGGTTCACCCTCCGAGTGAGCAAGAGTGTACGGATATTGAGGGTGATTTAATGATGAATGAAGTTGATCAAGAGCCTATCCGTATAGACACACATTTTGAGTTGTTGATGGAATTTCCAGAATTGCAAGATTTGTATACTTGTTCAGTTTATGGTGAGGAAGAGATTGCCATGATTAATGAAGAAGGATTATTGGACGACTCCATGGCTAATAATTATAACCCTACAACTAAGGAACAGAAGGAATTGAAGTCAGAGGTTGAGTCCCGTTCCACAGTTGAGATTAATAGTGGATCAACACTTGAAGACATTGAAACTAAGGAGAGTGATTAATTTACAGTTACATCACAATGTGTATAACATGAGGAAGATGGTCTATAGTGACCCATTTGATGTGAGAATGAACGTGGGGTACATTAGGGTGTCCCAAGCTGATTTTAAGGGTGATGCGTCTTTTGATATTCGGGTTAGTGTGAAGTGTTTAAGGGAAGAGACAACCGGATTATTGGATAATATGTTTACTTACTGAGGTGTTAATAATTGGTTAACCTTGCTAATTCGTGGAATGTATTCCACAGATTTCTCGTACCATCAGCTAAGTGTGGGGGAATTCAGACCCCACTAAAGGCTGATCATGGGGGTCGAGTCGGGTGCACGACTAGTAAATAAACATACACATGTTTTTGTAGAGTTTGTATAACGTCGTTTTTGAAAATTTTTAGAAAATCCTAAAACATTTGAAAAACTTTCAAAAACCCAAAAATATTTTCCTTTTTGTGTTTTTGTTTTTGTATATTCATGACAGATACATCAATGATGATTATTTTGTGGTAGGATTTGAGGGATGACATTTAGTACATGCCGGTCTATTACTCCATTTCGTGATTCTAAGCTCTATATCCGGCTATAAGTATCTCCTTACACTATTTTCATCATGAATTAACATTGGTTTTATCTCATTCATGTAATGAGGGCATTACATGACCTCGGGGGGGGGGGGGGGGGGGGGGGGGCGATATAAATTCATTCAGATTATGTACACTTGGCGTATGTTATATTTTTGAGGCAATTTTTTAAAAAATCGGGAATTTTTGAATTTTTTGAAGCTAAATTGTATTTGTTTTGTTGAGCAAATGGTATCATCTTTGTGAGTTGAGTTGTACAGGTTTTTGGATCATGAATTTTGGCGTTTTGTTTTTGTACTTTTGGATGTGTGCGTGTGTCGTGTTTAAAAGGAGGTAAAGTCTTTCGAGTTAAAAGTTGTTTCATTTAAAACTTGAAAGTAAAGTCTTTCAAGTTTCGTTCTACTTGGTATAACATCTTCCTAAACTATATCATTTCATACGAACGTCTTTTTAAGATGTAAAAGTACTATAAGAAGAGAAAGTCTTGAACTTTCTAAACCGTCCTGTAACATCCCCATCTTGCTCCTTCAACACATGAGTGATTTTGTTAGGGTTTGTTACTTGTTCTGTGTCGTTGATCATTACCTGATTGGCTGTGGATGACACTTAAACACTCACAATTGACAAGTGCTACCCCGTCATTTTTCTCTATTACCGAGAAGGTTTATCTACGGTGGTAGTATGTTGTCCGTGTGGTTGTTCATTACCAGAATGACTTTGAGTGCACATGACCTTTAAAGCTAAAATTTTGGAAAACTTGTTTAGTGTAAAAGCTAGCTTGTTTATTCTTTTGAAACTGATAAATTTTTTTCATAAGGTCCTGTGTTCCCCAGGATCAATTTTTTTTGGGAAACCGCTATCTCATTATAAGTCACGTGAGACTTAAATTCCACGACCATCCTTCAAGCGTTCACCCTTTTCCGAGAGTCACTGGAATGGTCGTTTGGGCACTTGATGTGTGTCGTTGTCCTGATCCCGTGGATAACCATCTTGGCACCCACTCGTTTATCTGAGTTCCACCCAAGAATTGATGATAACACTTCTAGTTTTACAACTAGAGTGTAGCATGTAATGTGTACCAGGTTCTATTGTCATGTGTTCATATTGGTGCTTGGCTTCTACTTGTTTCCTGATTCATTTTGAAGATTATATTATAAGGTTCGAGGTTTCTATACCTCGTTGCATTTTACATTTGGTACAGTTCGATTCTTTGTTACCGTTTACATCTTGGTTGAGGTTTTTGGGAAGTTAGAGATTCAGGGTTGCAAGTGGGAGCCATGGCGTTACAATTGGTGATTGTTCGTTCATACGGTTTTATATGCTTTAGTGGTTTTCTACGCCTATCGTCATCATGGTAATTTCACAAAAAAGATGACAAAGTGAGGTGCAAAGTTGATGATTTATTCAATGTGCTCGCTTCACAGTTTTGGACATATCTCATTCGTACGAATACGAAATTAAGTGAATTGAAAGCTCAGACGTCTGTGATTCAGAGAGCCACAACTTTCATTTTTATAGTTGCATGAGGTTCTGAACGAGATCATAGATAAAAAGTAAAATTCGGCTCCAACTGAACAATTATAAATATGGACAGCAAGGAAGGTGACTGAAATGATCTTGGGCTGCAAATTGGATCTGTTGGATGGCCCAAGTTTAAGTGTGATTTGTTGCTGGATATGATTAATATATGGACTTGTGATCTTGGGCTTTCATTAGGCCTAACTCTATTGTATTATTATTATTATTATTATTATTATTATTATTATTATTATTATTATTATTATTATTATTATTATTATTATTATTATTATTATTATTATTATTATTATTATTATTATTATTATTATTATTATTATTATTATTATTATTATTATTATTATTATTATGTTGTAAATTTAGTAGTTAAATATGGATGGTAATTAGTCAAATATGGATAGTAAAATTTGTACTATATATATGTGCATAATGTAAGTTACAAAAACACACATATACATTAAATACATCACACCTCTCTTCAACCTCTTTCTCTCCTATATCTTTTACAACACATCTCTCTTTTATTGGTTCTTTCAATTTGAATATATTGAACCAGGCCACTAAAGGTAGTTATAAGCCTACTGAAATATAACACGTTATCAGCACGAAGTGCTCCGTATAATCAAGGTTTATCTAAGCAAGCACACGTCACTAATCAAGGTAAGAAATTATCTAACTTTTATTAACTTCACTAACATTTATATTTATGTTATTTAAGTTATATATGGTCGGTTATACCGCCTGAATTATATTTCTGTAATCTAACTTTTATTAACTTCACTAACATTTATATTTATGTTATTTAAGTTATATATGGTCGGTTATACCGCCTGAATTATATTTCTGTAATCTAACTTTCATTAACTTCACTAACATTTATATTTATATTATTTAAGTTATATATGGTCGGTTATACCGCCTGAATTATATTTTCTGTAATCTAACTCTTATTAACTTCACTAACATTTATATTTATGTTAATAAGACCTCATGATTGTACGCAACACGTCATTTGACAACACGGTACTTTATGTACGCAACACGTCATTTGACAACACGGTACCATGGGTCGAGATTAATTCCGATCAATACGAATACGATGGGGTCTTTATATGTTATCTAACATTTATGATTACTTATGCAATTAATCATTATTTATTTCATGCATACTAATGTTTATTCTTAAAAGTAAATCTTAAAAGTTAAAATAAGAAAAAATAGTTTGTATTTTTATTAAAAGTAAATCTTAAAAGTTAAAATAAGAAAAAATAGTTTGTATTTTTATTAAAAGTAAATCTTAAAAGTTAAAATAAGAAAAAGTAGTTTGTATTTTTATTAAAAGTAAATCTTAAAAGTTAAAATAAGAAAAGTAGTTTGTATTTTTATTAAAAGTAAATATTAAAAGTTAAAATAAGAAAAAGTAGTTTGTATTTTTATTAAAAGTAAATCTTAAAAGTTAAAATAAGAAAAAGTAGTTTGTATTTTTATTAAAAGTAAATCTTAAAAGTTAAAATAAGAAAAAAAAAACTTGTCCTTTATATTACTCATACGCGTTTTGATATAGTGACTTTATTCGTTAACGTCAACTAACGACGTTACAACGGTCATATATACATAACAGTTGTTAACGTCAACTGACAACGTTACAACAACTATATTTTTCAAATATAAAATAAACATCTCCATTTTCACATTTTCACAAATCAATCTTCATTTTTCAGATTACTACTCTCAAAAAGTTTTTGTAAAAATGATTCACACAAGGATGATTTTTCCTATTGTATTGGTCATATTAACTATCATCATTGTTGCTAATATACCACCGGGTGAACCTATATTCTATCCTGCCCTTGTGGTTTTATTATTTGTAATCATACCATTATTCTGTTGTTTGCTACTTATGAATTTAAAATGATTCTAATTTCATTTTATTATTTGTCTATGAATAGAAGTTGATTATGATTATGATTTATGTTATTCATCTTTTTGATAATAGAAAATGTCGAATTTGAAAAGGCTTAAATTTGCTCATTTAGAACAAGTGGGAACAACTACTTAACATGTGTTATGAATGTAGAAAAACATCTCGAATCAAACGGTATTTTAGAAACCCAGAATGAAAATAACAATTATTCCGAACAAGAGAAAGCAATAGTAAGTATTTTTCTTAGCAAACATATTGACGAGTCCTTAGAATCTACATATTATATGATCGAAAATCCAAGTGTATTATGGAAAATACTCAAAGATAGATACGATATTAATTATCAAAAAAAAAAAAATAATAATAATAATAACGGTGATCCATGAAAGAATAAAATTAAAGATATTAGTAGACGCTCTTATAAGAATTCCGGAGATTCTTATTAATGATCTGGTAACGTGGATCATCAGTCTAGTATTTCTTGAATACATGAACATCTTGTTTAGCTCTACAAATAAGTCCCAAAAGAAAAGAAAACAAGAGTGAATCTGTTGACAAATCTTGAGTAAATTAACCATGAGCTACCTTGAGACTTGAATGGTTTGAATTTTCTAAGATGCCTAGTTTTTTTTTATGTATCACTCATAAATAAATGGTTTTAGACCATAACGCATATGTTTTATTAAGTGTTATCTTTTATGTACTTCAGATTATAACTTGTTTGCAGGTAATATAATTTGATTATCTTGCTGAAATATAACTCATTATTTGCTTATCTTATTTGAAGTTTTAGTATGAATCCTGCAGAAATACAACATCAATTAAATGGTAAAGACCTATGTATTGCAGATAGTAGTAACATACACACTATGATCAAATCTAAGAAATATTTCATTGATTTAAATCAAATGAAGGAATTATAAATACTATATCAGCTCTTGCAAACTTGATATAAGAAACGAAAAAGGCAAAATTTCATATTACCAAATGATACGAATTTTTTGGTAAACAATGTCTTGTTTTCTCCCAAATCAAAGAGAAATTTGTTAAGTTTCTCTGATATATATCATAATGGATATGATTATCAGTCAATGCTAATCGAAAATGAGAAATATCTATGTAGCACCGAAAAGCGCATAGGATTAAAAGCGCATAGGATAAAAAGCGCATATGATGAAAAGCGCAGCGCATATGATTAAAAGCGCATATGATAAAAAGCGCATATGATGAAAAGCGCATCGCATATAATTAAAAGCGCATATAATGAAAAGTGCATATGACGAAAAGCGCAGCACATATGATTAAAAGCGCATATGGTGAAAATGATATATGATGAAAAGCACATATGGTGATTAATGAAAATCACATATGGTGATTAATGAAAATCACATATAGTGATTAATGAAAAGCACATATAGTGATTAACGAAAAACACATATGGTGATTAATGAAAATCACATATGGCGATTAATGAAAAGCACATTGAGAAATAATCACCAATGTTTCTTGAAAGAATTCAAGGGTATATATATGGACCAATTCATCCATCATGTGGACCATTTTTCTAATAGACGCATCTAACGCATGGTCTCATGTTTGTGTGTTATCAAGCCATAATATGGCATTTACAAAGTTTCTTGCACAAATTATTAAATTAAGAACACATTATTCTGATTACACCATTAAAAGGATGAGACTTGATAATGCTGGTGAGTTAACATCTCAAGCTTTTAATGATTATTATATGTCTACAAGGATTGTTGTTGAACATCCAGTTGCTCATGTGCATACACAAAATTGGTTTAGCTGAATCAATAGATAAATGCTTACAGCTAATAACTAGACAATTAGAAATGAGTACAAAACTCTCAATATTTATATGGGGACATGTAAATTTACATGATGTGACATTAATTCGCATTAAATCAAGTGCAAGTTATAAATATTCTCCATTACTAACTTAATTTTGGTGGAGACCAAATAATTTCCATCTTAGAACATTTGGTTGTGCAGTGTATTTTTAATTGAACAACCACAACAAATGGTTCCTCAAAGAAGGATTGAAATATATGTTAGATATGAAACATCTTCAATCATAAGATATATTGAACCCATGACGGGTGATGTTTTTACAGCAAGTTTTGTCGATTGTCACTTTAATGAAACATTGTTCCCTATATTAGGGGGAGAAATGAAATATAAATAAAATGATGTTTCATGGTGTGAACATCAATTAAAGAATATTGATCATCGCACAAAAGAATGCGAAAAGAAAGTTCAAATATAATGCATATGCAAGAACTTGCAAATTAATTACTTTATGCATTTAAAGATACAAAAAATAAGTGACTAAATCATATATACTAGCAGTAAATGCTTCAGCTAGAATTGAAATTACAAAAGCTGGCAATAATGTCACTCATGAGTCTTTGCTACGGCAGAAACGTGGGAGACCAATTGGTTCCAAAGATAAAAATCCTCGAAAAAGAAAATCAGCTGATAATGAGGTAAAAGAAAGTGTTCAACAAGAACCACAAATCAATACTCCTTCTGCAGAGGATATTGATAAATGTAAATACATAAATTGCAATAAATTATGCAATATTATGAAACTGAAATGAAATGAAAAATCTTGATGAGATATTTTCATATAATGTTACAATGACATCATGAATAAAGATGATGATCTGGAACCAAAATCTGTCATTGAATATCAAAATAGACGTGATTGAACTCAACGGAAAGGAGCAATACGAGCTGAATTAGAATTGCTCAATAAAAGAAAAGTTTTTGGATCAATCGTTATCACTTTTAAAGATGTGAAACAATGGGATACAAATGAATTTTTATCCGAAAAGACCAGAAATGAATTAGGAGAAAAACTTATCCTCCTATAATGAATATAATTACTTATTAGATAATCAACCTGGTAGTTATTTAAATGCATCTCATGGATGTTGTTACTACTTATCTATATGGATCACTTAATAGTGATATATATATGAATATACCTGAAGGGTTAAAGTATCATAAGCATCTAATGCAAAACCCAAGGGAATATATTCGATTAAATTACTACTTGATAAGAAAAGGGTATACATATAAACTTATTTGCACGTGTGTTTTATAAAAACAATGTTCAGATATATGATCATAGCTGTTTATATCAATTATCTTAAATAAAGAAATCTATGAAGCCATTCAACTTCTAAAGAAAGATTTTAAAATAAAAAAAATCAAGTATTACGTTGATTTACATATTGAGCATATAACTAATGACTTACTTATACATCAAACAACTTATACCGAAAAGATTTTAAAATATTTTAATATGGACAAGACAAAAACCATTAAGTACTCATATGGTTGTTAGATCTTAATATTGATACTAATCCATTTCATCCTCTAGAAGATCATGAAGATCTTCTTGGTTCAGAAGTTCCATATTTTAGTGCAATTGGGGCTCTTATGTATCTTACAAATTATACAAGATCTGACATTTCTTTTGCAGTTAATTTGTTGACAAGGTTCAGCTCAGCCCCTACCAAAAGACATTGGAATGGGATCAAACAAATAGTTTGATACCTTCGGGAAACTACTGATTTATAATTATTTTATTCTAACAACTCGAAACAAGATTTGTTTGGTTATACAGATGCAGATTATTTATCTGATCTACATAAAGCTAAATCTCAAACTGGATATGTATTCCTAAATGGAGGCACCGCAATATCATGACGTTATCAAAACAAACACTTGTTGCAACATCATCAAATCATGCCGAAGTGATTGCATTACATGAAGCTACTCGGGAATGATTTTAGTTAAGATCAATGATACAAATCATTATTGATTCTTGTGGACTAGAACGCTATAAAAGCCCAACAACTATCTATGAAGATAATACAGCTTACATAGTACAAATGAAAGAAGAGTATAAAAAATGACAGAACAAAACATAAATACTGACGAGGTGCTAAAGCTATAAACGGTCTTAACGGTCATAAGTTTGATGGAAAAGAATGGTATATTGGTAAAGCTCAGAAAAAGACTGAAAGGGAATAGGAATTGAAACAACAGTTTGAGCAAACCATGAAGGAGACTGTAGACAAATCACAAGGGTCAAACTTGTACATAAAAGATTTAGATGATACAGTTTCAGATGAAAACCTCAGATTCTTCTCATATACTCAAGATCTCGTAAAAGACAACCAGATTAAAATGAGATACGTTCAATCAACAACTCTGCTGATCTTTATACCAAAGCACTGTCAATCGCTGTTTTCAAAACATACGTTCACAATATTGGCATGAGGCAAGTTCAAAAGATGTGACGACTCAGCGTTGTCTACTTGAGGGGGAGTCAACTCTATGCTGCACTCTTTTTCCCTTAGCTAAAGTTTTATCCCACTGGGTTTTCTTTAGCAAGGTTTTTAACGAGGCAGTATTAATTGCTCTTTAAAAAAAATTACCATCCAAGGGGGAGTGTTGTATATTTAGTAGTTAAATATAGATGGTAATTAGTCAAATATGGATAGTAAAATTTGTACTATATATATGTGCATAATGTAAGTTACAAAAACACACATATACATTAAATACATCACACCTCTGTTCAACCTCTTTCTCTCCTATATTTTCTACAACACATCTCTCTTTTATTGGTTCTTTCAATTTGAATATATTAAACCAGGCCACTAAAGGTAGTTATAAGTCTACTGAAATATAACATATTATTATTATTATTATTATTATAAAATAAAAAGGATTATTTTTGTGCCGTGAGGTATTTTTGGGGTTTGGTGATCTGCGGCTTGTGCCAGCCGATTGGCCCCACTGTTAGGGTTGTCTCTGGTTGACAAACAAGAAGCAAGGAAAAGAAGGACAAAATTAAGTAAAAGTTTATTGGTTGTTGTTGGTTGGTCACGTGCAAGAACAAAAGAGAGGGTGTGTTTGTTCGTGAGTCAACAGGAAGAAGGAACAAAAGAGGAGTATCGGTGAAAGCTAGCATTAATTATCTTGGGAGGCCAAAAGTCACCACTTTGAGATACTTACTATGGTGGACTCCTTTTTGATCGAACAATCAGTAGCCACCAACAGTTGGTTTAGTTCTTGCCTTTCACTTCTACTTCCTTAATTCAACTCATATGTGGATTATTTTTACAACATATTTATTATTGTTACTTTAGTTAAATTATTTATGTCTATGCGAATGATTAATTATTTGTGCTATATAAATTTGTGTATGTGTTCAATACATATTATGAGCTAGTTTTTTTAATGTTCATCTAGGCTAAATATTGTTGGGTGTAATTTTTATTGATTGATTATCATATGTACGATGACTTATTGTTTGAACACATGAAAATTCTCGTTGATACTTTTATGAAACTTGATTGGTTTATGTGATTGTCAAATTGAGTGAACACTCGTTGAAGTCTATTGCATTTATTTTCAATTGTTTAATCATATGCTATTTGATTGATTGTGAATGTCCAATCCAGTGACGTTTATTGGAGTCTTTCATAGTTATTTTAGGTGGTTATTAGGGTTGGGTAATTGAGCATTATCTGGACCAAGGGGTTGAATTAATTTGTTTATTAGTAGACATAGAGGTTGATCGTGTACAACGAACGTTGGCACGATTGTTGATTTCAGGTTGATCGTCTTCTTGTATTTTATTGATTTTACTCATACGGTTGATACTTTGTTTTCGTATAATTTTCTTTAATTTATAAATTCTTGATCTTGTCTGAAAATGGTGAAGTGCATTCCATATGCTCTTATCGCTACTGCAAACATGATTAGGACTAAACCGATCAAATCTGGAAAAGATATTTAAATGCTTGTAAATAATCATGTGGCTTGCATTGATATTTCAGAAAACTTTTCAAATAAGGGATATGAAGAACTAATATTTTACAAAATCACCCTCTTAGAGAAGGATTTTTTAGAACTACAGAATATATGTATGCGCGACGCTTACAGAGTTTTGGTACACTTGTACTGCTGACTCTAAACCAAGAACCATTACTGGATCATATCGTGATGATGCAAACTTTATAGCTATTTCTGAAAATTTAGTAAAAGGATGTTAAATATCCCTCTTCGTGATAATTTTTTCTATCTTGCGTTAAAGGAAGAAGCTAAACAAAGTTCTCCAATTGTGGATCAGCCTGTAACCATAGGTACAATCAGAATGAATACATTTTCATGCAGATGGAGGTTTTTAATTTCAAACATTTTGCGATGTATGGGTGGTAAAAGTGAAATTTTAAGTGAGATGAATGAAATGGAAATCCAAATCTTCAATGCTTTTGTTACAGGGAGAGATATAGATTTTGTACGTCTATACTTTAATGAACTTTTTGTGCTAGCTACAATTTTCCATTCATCAGGTTCACGAGTGTGATGTTTGAGGATGCTCTAAGTCCGATTCTTTATGCAGGGCTATCTCGTGATTATCAGTCCATAGCTGTACCAGCGTGTAGCTTTAAAATGTTTCACTCTCCCATCAATCCTCTTGAGGTTGATTTAACTCCAACTATGCTGAGATGGGTCCAATATGGACTTACGAAACAACCAGCAAAACCTGCCGGGACATCTTTTTTAGAATCTTGGCAACCAGAGCCCATGGAAGATCAAACCTCTTCTACAGATTTTGAAAAATCATAACTTGATGCAGGTATAGCTTCTTCAAAATATTAGGATGCTCATTCATCTGATGCAGGATCTAAGAGATCAGGTTCTGATTTAGATTTGACAGCCCAGATGATCAAGGTATGTATTCCCATGTGCATACTGAAGGCATGAGTGAGAACATCCCCTCTCATTCAAACTACCTTCACATATTGCCATAGTAGAAATAAATATTTCTTTTACCAACATTGTGAATTAACCAATTCACACACACCATACCACCATTCTTAAAAACATAGAAGATCAAGCACATATAGATTCCCCGTTTACTACATCTACAAGGACATGTGCACCTACAACCCACTTTCACCTCTGCTAGGGGCTGAGGGTAAGGGTGATCAGACCAAGCCTACACCTCTAGGACAGAACACTTGGATTCTAACATTACTGCCACTAAAGAGACACCCTTAGTTGGTACAACTCAAGATGTCCCAATCCTGGACACCACTACCGAATCCATCACTCCACTAAATATGACTTTGCCCACTACTACCTCAGATGGAAATCTTACTCACATATATCCTACCAAAGATTCCTTACACATGCTTGCACAGGTCGCCAATGCATCATCCGGATCACAGGGTGATGTACATGCCCCCAACCCTTCTATGCTTAGTGATCGCTCTCCTTTCCAACAGGAAATTTGTGAGGACACGCCAAACCCAACCCAAACGTCATTTTAAAATCTACTCCAGGCTAAGGCACAAGTGAATCTGGTTGGCATTCTTAATGCTTTGACTATAATGACTTCAAAGTTTGAAGACAATCTGGCAAGTGTGCAATCTGGTTTAAAATTTTTTTAATAATAACATGGAAACCAGAAATGAGCTGGCAGAGGTAAGAGGGTTGGTTGATAATTTAACAGGGTTGATGATGCTGGAAAGGGAAATACATGCAACTACTTCAATATCCACTAATGATGCTCTTCAAGCTGTACACAGAAGATCGGTTTCTATCAAAGTGGCTATGGAAGTTGTGAATGGCCTACATTCTGAAGTTGTTGGGTTGTCTACGGGGCTGAGGATTTGAGAGAATTTCAAGAAAGGATCTATGATCATGTAACACATATTGACCATCCATCTTCTTCTTTTTTTGATGATGATGTCAAAAAGGTGGAGAAATGAAAACGGGTATCACAATCTCAGGGTAAGTCAAAAAGGTCAAAGCTGTAAAGTTTGTTGATGGTGAATGGAGAGTATGGAAAACTGAGGGGGAGACTTCTAAATCTGCAAAAGCTGAGGGGGAGTCAAAGTAACTAAAAAGGAATCAAAATCACCAACTGAAGAAGAACCAGAGGTTTAAGGGGAGTAACAGACTATGGGGAGCAAGTACTTAAACAACCACAAAACCCGAATATACACCAAAAGCTACACCCGAGAATAAATCTTCAAAGAAGAAATCAAGCAAAATCAGGAAAGCAATCATAGTCTAAGAAACATGGTACAAAGTTCCGAAGTTCAAAGAACGAAAAAAAAAAAGTTGTTGGGAAGAGGAAGTTAAATCCAGCGGGAGAAGCAACAAAATATTTGGTAAAAGATGTTGCTGCTAAATCTGGAATGTCTGTTGAAGATTATGTATAGAAAGGAGAATGAAGAAAAGGAAACTAAGTTTGAAAAGTTGGAAGAACATAGAATAAAGGAAGAAAGTGAAATGACACTGGTAAGGGAATTTGTTTATAAAAGTTCTGAGGCTAATGTTATTTTGGGTTCTTCTGTGAGAAGGAAAGATGATAGGATGATACAGTTGAGTTACATTGTTTGAGATCAAAGGCAAAGAAAAGTGGATTTTGATCAAATTCATGATTTAAGGTTCATTGAGTGAAAGTATTTTGTAAAGAGTGTTAGGAATTATCAAGACTGAAATATAAAAACAGAAGTACTAAAGAAAATCCATATGATGGTTCATGTATTATATGAATTGGGAATGCTTACAGACAAAGACTATAACTCCTACTGCATTATTTATGGTCTTGAGAAAAGAACAAAAGTTGAAGCTGTGAGTCTGTTATTTGATGATCAGAAGAACAAGAAGTTTCCACTAATTTTTTCATATCATCCATATCCATATCCGCTTATTGATCAGTTGATTTATGATGCACTTTATGATGTAAAATTGTTGTGAAAATGTTTATGTATCCTAGGAATACAAGTTACTTTGACTTGTTTTCGTGCATTTCATGTTTGTGGAGATTAGGAGCTAAAAGATGCTTGGAACACCTGATTTTACAAATCTTGCACGATGTTACCGTTTTGAGCATAACTTTCTCATACGAGTTCCGATTGAGGTGAAACAAAAGGCTAGACATCTGTACATCCAATAGCTACGAATTTCATTTGTATGGTTTTTGTATAATGCATCGTATGTGTACGCTAGGGCAGCGTATTTGTACGCTAACATGAAGATTTTGACTTCTCGTTAACAGTAGAAAATATTTTTCTCAACGCCAAATATGCCAAGTTCGTACAGTACAGTACCACCATACCTGTACAGTGGGTACAATTTTTGTGCAATCAATAGTTTTCTAAAGGCGTGCTAATGTAATATTTTATTTAGGGTATTTATATGATTATGATGCACGTAAACTAACGACAAATTGAAGAAAGCGCATTGTGGCTCGTAGGTTCACTTTTTGGCTTTTTTTTTTTTTTTTGAATCATTTAGCTTTTATTTGGTATTTAGGTTCAATGTTTATTTCATTGTAGTCTAGCTTTTTTATCTTAATTTGTTTTGGTTTGTATTATCATTTTTGGTACGTTGAGGCTCAGTTTCAGATAGTTTGTAGTTTTGATGTTTTCTAGGTACGAGTCTCCTCGATACTTCTTGTTATATGATTCGGTTGGAGTCGTTTTCTTCTAAAAGTACCCCGACCTCGACCTCCATGTGATTCCATATTCATTGGACCAAATACATCCGTATGAACTAGCTCTAACTTTCTCCAACTTTGGCGCATTCCCCAATTTTCCGAAAGTCACCTTCTTTTTCTTCTCATAAGTGCATGGTTCGCAAAACCCAAGCTCCACTTTCTTCAAATCCGGAATTCTCCCACTCGAAACAAGCATCTTCATACCCTTTTCAATCATATGCCCGACCCTTCGGTACCATAGAGTAGAATTGCTTCCAACATCAACCATAACAACCACCGTGTCTTCATCAAACACTTCAACCATATAAAGTGTTCCCCTTATTGTCCACGAGCCATGACCATACTACCCTTAACCACCTTCCATTGGCGGTTTTCAAAAGTAACCGCGCTACCTTCCTCATCTAATTGACCAACCGAGTTAAGCTTCCTTTTCAACTTAGGAATAAACCTCACGTCTTTCAAAGTCCAATTAGAACCAAGAGTAGTCTTAAATACAACATCTTCATCAACCGAGTTAAGCTTCCTTTTCAAGCCTTTTATTGTTTGCCAATCTAACCTTACCTTGATACGATCGTTAATTCTTCATCAAACTCCTAGTGGGTGAGGCATGAAACTAAGCTCCCGAATCCAAGATCCAAGACTCCACCGAATCTTCAACACTACACAAAAGTGCATCATTCGTATTTTTCGCGATAAAGTTGACACCTTTTGCCGGAGAATTCTTGCAATTCCTTTGAAAGTCCCCTAATTGATTGTAACCCCCAACAAATAGCTTCACTTTGGTCCGTTGATGGATACCTCTTCTTAGACTTCTTCCTACCCTTCTTCTCTCCATGATCAATTTTCCTACCACAGTTGTTGGCACTTAACAAGGATTCGGATGACGATTCCCCCCGGTTTCTCTTAAGAGTGTCTTCACCGATAATCAAATCCCTAATATCTTCAAACGCTAGCTTAGTAGTTCACGTAGAGCTACTAACCGCGGTGACTATACCCGACCAACTTCCCGGTAACGATGAAAGCAAGATTAGTGCTTTTAGTTCACAATCAAACTTGATATCTACCGATTCAAGCCTTAATATGATATGTTGAATTCATTGATGTGATCCATTGAACTCGAGCCTTCCCTCATCTTCGTATTGACAATTGTCGCATAAGAAAAACCTTATTCGCGGTGGGAGGTTTTTCATACATGTTGGATAGAGCCTTCAAACATGTAAAAGTCTTCTTTTCATTCACAACATTGTATGCAACGTTCTTGGCAAGAGAAAGACGAATCGTACCCAAAGCTTGACGATCCAAAAGAATCCAATCGGCGTCATCCATGCCTTCAAGTTTGATCTCCAACAAGGGTGGGTGTAGTTTCTTTTGATACAAGTAATCTTCAATTTGCATCTTCCAAAAAGCTGAAGTCTTTTCCATCAAATCTATCGATTCTAAATTTTCCGTCTTCCGCCATCTTCCCAAACTCGAAACCTTGCTCTGATACCAATTATTAGGATTTAGGACCCAGCGATAAAAGTGATTTCCAGAAAAATCACCCTCCCACAAAGACAAACGAAGACAATAACAAGAAAAATAAGAATGCGGTAATTTAACGTGGTTATATGTAATCAAGTGTTGATTACTTTAATCCACGGATCAAAGTAGAGAAATTTTATTGATAGAATTTTTGATACATGGTATGGGTTACTTTAGGGGGTTTATATATGCATAACATAACAGGGAAACAACTTAGGGACCAATAAAACTCGGTTTTGAAAACTTTGGCCCGTCAAACCCATGTTCGCGCTCCATGCCTTTATTCTCGCGATCGTCAGATATGTCCTGAGGGAAAACTCCATTCACGAATTCAGCTTCCCATCTCGCGAGGTCTTGTCTACTCAATCCTCGAGATCACGGCCAATAGGCTCGCGGTCGCGAGGTACTTTGTTCCTTCGCTTTGTTCAAGTTTCTTCATTCAAACATCGAATACTCATAGTCATCACCATCAGATATGATCTGTGAGGTCTGTTGGAATCCAATCACACCAAGTTGGGTACCCATGGTGATTTAAAACTTTCTTTCAACTAACCGCTTTGATATCAGTATGTTGTTGTAAAGTATTGAAAGGTATTGAAAGAACAAGATATATAAGAGAATGGTTTGTTTCAATATTTATTTTCTCTACTTCACCAGGAATACATATGAGGCCTATTTAAAGTCTTAACTCATCATAAAGACCAACTCTTAGACTACTACAAGAGATCTGATCAAATGACATTATTTAATATTAATTAATGTTGGAAACTAAACTTGATTTTGGGCTACGGGTTTTGGATTTGGGCTTGCAATTATCCAAGTATTTTGGATCAAGATTGTAGTCCATTATGTAGAAACTTCTTGAAATATGTAGTATTGAAAGTGTGTAGAAAAATCTTTTAAAATATCTAAAGATAATACTTAGAAAATATCTAGATAATGCTTAGGAAAAATCTAGATTTTAGTAGATGATGAAGAGTTCTAGACTACTCCATTGAGTAGTATAAATAGAGGGCTTCACCCTCATTTGTAATCAAGCAATTCAATAAGCAATAAAAGAAAAGCTTTCAATATCAATCAAACTTTTAAATCATCAATCCTCTCTTCCACAAATAATATACATAACCTCCTATTTCTAACAAATTGGTATCAAGAGCTTGGTTCGACAAGATGATGGCCAACAATGTCATCACGTTTCCTCGCCTCACAAAGGATAATTATGATCGATGGAGCATCTAAATGAAGACCTTCATAGGTGGAAAAGACTTATGGGAGATTGTGGAGGAAGGCTATGAGGAACCTGCAGAAAAAGGTCCTCTCAGCAAGGAGAAAAAATTAATGAAGACGAACGATCAAAAGGCTCTTTCCATCATCCAACAAAGTGTAGATGATGGAGCTTTTGAGAAAATTGCAAGTGCAACCACCACCAAGAAAGTATGGGAGATCTTAGAGAATTCTTATAAGGGAGTTGATAAAGTGAAAAAGGTTTGACTACAAACACAACGAGGTGAGTTCGAATCCTTAAATAAGAAAGACTCAGAATCAATTTCTGATTGTTTTACAAGAGTCTTGGCGGTTGTCAATGTAACGACCCGCACTTTTTCGATCATTCTATACTTATAAGATTAATATTTACATAAATTAAACCTTACCAACATGATAAGCAATCCAAATTGTCGAGACTTATGTTTTTCGAAAAGAGATTTACACAACGTTTGACCGTCTAGTTTGACCGATGATATCACGAACTATACAATATATGATAATTATACGTTTGTATATATATATGTATATATACATGTTTAACATGATTTAAGGATGTTTTAATACCTCATTTTGTATTAATAACAATAAGTTATAAGTATATTTTGAAACTACTAACTTAAGTTTTCAAAACGATAACCATACGTAACGTTATTTGACTTAAATACTTATGACATATAATGTTTATACATATATCGTATAAGTAATGTATTTAATCATTTTTAAGGACTTAAATACATAAAACCATATAAGTATATTCACAAAAGATAGCTATATTTGAATCCTCGTTCCGTTTTCACAAGATTTCTATACGTATACTTAGGGTATATGTACCCGTATAAATACGCAGTTTCTAGAAGTTTTACTATTGAAAAATACCAATTATTAGACTTCAATTATATGATCTTAGCAGCCTTTGATTAGTCAATACATGTGGGATCATATATGAGGACTTTTGAGCTAAAAATCAAAAAAATAAAGTCTATATATACATATACATATATACGCCTATATACACATATGCACACTTTCATAACAATTTTCTTTCAAGTTAAATGATCTTCTAAACTCTCTTATCTTCAACCTTCAAGTGTTCTTCAAGGTCCTCATAAGTTTTTAGCTTCAAAACATCACTTAATCATCATAAGAAAACCCTTACAAAAATACTTCAAGAAAACCTTCCAAGAACACCAACTTACTTCCAATCTTTCATCCACTTCCATCACCCTTTTGGTTCTAGGTTCTTACTCCTCTTTTACAGCAACCTTGTCCAAGGAATTTGAGGTAGAATCTATGTTCATAACCTTATTCGATTCATATATATATAGCTATCTTATTTTGTGGTATAAAATTTTAACAACAAGAACATAGTTTGAATGTTTTCAAACTTGTTTGCAAACTAAATAGATCCTTCTAACTTAACTTTTAAAATACTCCAAGACCTGTAATATAACTTAAATATATGCTAATTTAACAAGGTATAACTTGGTTTTTCAAAGATTATCTTAAAAACTGTTTTTACGACGTCGGAGTGCCACCGGGGACTGTTTTGGGTTGGATAATTAAAAACTATCTTAAACTTTGAATTGAAGGTTTATGTTCTAGAAAAATGATTTTTACTATGGATATGATAACACATAAAAATTCCATGATTTAATTCAAAGTATAAGTATTTTTAGAAAAATAATCATTTAAGGTTGTTTACATAAAGGAAAATGTTTAACTTCATAAGTTTCACTAAAGTTTCACCTATGCCGTGTGATTTTGAATACAAACCAAGGTATTTTCAGTTCATAGTCTTAAAGAGGGACTCGATCCAAGGAGATTGCAAGTTGAATCAACGAAAATGGATTTGTAACGAAGAAACTATGACCGAAACAAAATTGGTTATCCAAGACTTGTTTAACTTCGGGATTAATTGGGAAAAATTAAATAAAATCACATCTTTCTAAGATAACATGATATTTTATATAATTCAATTTTATATGGTTCAGGATCACCCGTAAACAACACGAGAAGATTAATCATAAGATCCCATGATTGTACGCAACACGTCATTTGACAACACCGGTACTTTATGTACGCAACACGTCATTTGACAACACCGGTACCGTGGGTCAAGATTAATCTCGACCAATACATATACGATGGGGTTTTATTTATTTCGTTGGGGGTTTTATTTATTTCATTGCGGGTATATTAAACATCTAAAAATGAACCATTAAAATTGAATTACTAACAACGAACTGCTAACTACGGACTAAGGAATTATTCAAAGTATTAAAAGTATAACAAGTATATATATGTGACGTTTGTTTAAAAAGAAAAGGTATTGATATATTATATATGGATAGGTTCGTGATATCAACCGGAGACCAAGTCAAATTATATATATATATCTTCAAGACGAAAGTGAGTATATAGTCCCACTTTTAAACTCTAAATATTTCGGGATGAGAATACATGTATTTTATGTTTTACGTTATGGACACAAGTAACTGAAAAATATATTCTACGTTGAGTTGTACCACTGGCATACTTCCCTGTAGCTTGGTAACTATTATTTACAGCGGTATTGTAAACGCGAATCATGTTGATAGATCTATAGGGCCTAACAACCCCAACCGGACTGGACAACCAGTATTCAACGGTTGCACAGTACTTCGTTTCGTGACTACACTTGGTACAGTGTAGTAAGATTTCATATTAAAGGGAATATGCGACGTGATTAATTGTTAAGTATGGTTACCAAGTGCTCAACCACTTAGAATATTTTTATTAAACTGTTTATATACGAAATCTTGTGGTATATATATATATTGCTGCCGGCACTAAACCTATATCTCACCAACTTTATGTTGACCTTTTAAAACATGTCTATTCTCAGGTGATTTCTAAAAGCTTCCGCTGCATTATGTTGAATTTGAGCAGGATCTTGCGTACACATATTTGTGTCAAAAATAAGACTGCATATCCAAGAACTTGTGTTGTAAAATATGCTAGAAATCGTGTTGTTATCATCATTTGTAAAGTTTGTAAGTCGAAGATTATCGCTAAACGATAATCATCTTTATTTCGTCCAAAGCTTGTATCAAAAATAAGAATCATGGTTTGTAATGTATAATATATGCAGTTTTTCTTTTAAAAATGTCGCATATAGAGGTCAATACCTCGCAATAAATCATATGTTATCTAACACGTTCTTACGGTTAAGGACGGGTTATGACATGTGGTATCAGAGCGGTGGTCTTAGCGAACCAGGTTTGCATTAGTGTGTCTAACTGATAAGTCGTTAGGATACATTAGTAAGTCTGGACTTTGACCGGGTCTGATTTAAAAACCATTGCTTATCATTGTTGGTTAAAATTTATATGTAAATATTATGTAGTACTAATGGGTTAGTTGTTGTGTGATAGATGTCGGGCTCAAAACTTGTTATCACATTCAGCGACTCCGAACCAGAATCTTCAGATGGTGTTCCAGTCATTAACCTATCCGATGACGAAAATAATATCTTTGGGGAAGACTCACAAATTCCGGATGAACCGACTATAGAGAACCCGGAAAGTGAACCCGAGGAGGAAAGTGAACCCGAGGAGGAAAGTGAACCCGAGGAGGAAAGTGAACCCGAGAAAGAAATACAGGAAATTACAAAAGACGAGTTCGAACTAGGAAAGAAACGAAAGGCTAATGAATTAGAAAATTCAAATCCCGAGTTTAGTAAGGATGATGTGGCACCAACTCCACTAGACACTACCACCCCTATTCCCGCTATTCCTATTCGTTCTATCCCGGCATCCAGTTCTTCAGCCCCACAGCCAAAATATAGGCAGACAGCCAGGATAAGCGTTAAGCGATTCTTTGAACCTAAACGTCCTAGAAAATAGACCAAACGATGCGCTGCCGTATTAAACCATGGGATCATATAATGTTTTGTATAATATTATTAGTGTGGTTTGCTTAATGTTCGATGTAAGATAAGCATATGTAAAATAGTGAAGTGTGAAATGCAATAATTTTCCATGGTTAAGTATTATTTGGGTGGTAGTAATTGATTTTCGTACTAAGCTATTAAGTATGAACTTTAACGGGTAGGTACTACCCTAGATATAATTATAAAATGCTAATAAGAAGAAAAGGCTTTTATAATAATAACTGGTTCATATTATTAATAAGCTACGATGTACTGTAAATACATACTACATCTATAATATTCCATGTGAATAATTATTTTTTTTTTCATTCTTATAGAAGAATATGGCGCGATTGAACCGAATGACGGAACAAGAAATCCAGGAACTCATCAATCAGCGAGTGAACGACAGAATGTTATGGGTCGAGGCTGCAAGAGGTGCTGCAGTTAACCCAAATCCTCGTGTGGGGTGCACTTACAAAACTTTTCAAGCTTGCAAGCCCTCATCATTCAGTGGAACAGAAGGACCGATCGGTTTAACCCGGTGGATAGAAAAGATGGAGACTGTGTTTAAAATAAGTGGTTGTGTTGAAAAGGACATGACCAAGTATGCATCGTGCACTTTTCAAGATAGTGCACTCACGTGGTGGAAAAATTATGTGAAGGCTGTAGGAGGAGATGTAGCTTATGATACTCCTTGGGAAGAATTTAAAACAATGTTAATCAACAAGTATTGTCCAAGGAACGAGGTTAGGAAGTTGGAAGATAAATTACGAAGCCTGAAGGTTGTTGGTACTGAAATCACCAACTACAATCAGCGATTCATGGAATTAGTTTTGCTAAGTCCTGAATTGGTTCCAACCGAAGAACGGAAGATTGAAATGTACAAAGATGGTTTGCCCAAAAAGGTCAAGGCAAATGTTACAGCATCGAAACCTAAGACAATTCATGAAGCTATAACCATGGCAAACGAGCTAATGGATCAGGTCATCATGGATAAGAAAGTATCCAATAATGATGTGAAGGTATCAGGTAACAAAAGAAAGTGGAATGGAAATTATGATCGAGGTAACCAACAACAATCTTTTAAGAAACAAGAAATCACGCAAGGTGCGGGTAGTGGTTTAAGCTTTGGTTATAAAGGACAAAATCCTTTATGCAACCGATGCCACAAACATCACTCTGGTTACTGTAATGTGGTATGCAACAAATGTAATCGAAAGGGTCATCTTGCTGAAGATTGTAGGGCTCTCGTTACAAATACAAATGGTACCAAGACTCCTGCCACTAATGCAAATAGAACTGCTTTGGCTACTGTTACTTGTTATGGATGTGGGAAACAGGGTCATTATAAGAGCCAGTGCCCGAATCCAGAGAAGAATATCGGACCTGCACGAGGGAGAGCATTTGTTATTAATGCTAGAGAGGCGTGTGAAGACCCGGAGCTTGTTACGGGTACGTTTACCATTAATAACTTATCCGCATCTATTATATTTGATACTGGTGCTGATAGAAGTTACGTGTGTAGAGACTTTCACGCTAAATTGAATTGTTCATCATTACCTCTAGATGCTAAGTACATGATTGAGTTAGCTAATGGTAAACTAATTAAAGCCGATAAAATTTACCGTGATTGTAAAATAAATTTAGCCGAAGAAACATTTAAGATTGATTTGATACCCGTAGAATTAGGAAGTTTTGATGTAATAATCGGCATGGACTGGATGTCCAAAATAGGAGCTGAAGTTGTGTGCGCCAAGAAGGCAATTCGCATTCCTCGTAAGGATAAAACGCCAGTAATGATTTATGGAGAGAAGGGTAACTCAAAGCTAAAACTCATTAGTTATTTGAAAGCTCAAAAGTGCTTGAAGAAAGGGTGCTATGCTATCTTAGCACATGTTAATAAAGTCGAAAAGAAAGAAAAAGAGAAGTGCATCAATGACGTGCCTGTGGCAAGAGATTTTCCTGAAGTATTTCCGGAAGAGTTGCCGGGATTACCTCCATTTAGATCTGTAGAATTTCAAATAGATCTTGTACCAGGAGCTGCACCGGTTGCCCGTGCTCCATATAGACTTGCACCGTCCGAGTTAAAAGAACTTCAGAGTCAGTTAAAAGAATTACTGGATCATGGATTCATACGACCAAGTACTTCACCGTGAGGAGCTCCAATTTTATTCGTCAAGAAGAAAGACGGATCTTTCCGAATGTGTATAGATTATCGTGAATTAAATAAGTTAACTATCAAGAATCGGTATCCACTACCTAGAATTGACGACTTATTTGATCAACTCCAAGGATCATGTGTGTACTCGAAAATTGACCTAAGATCGGGCTATCATCAATTACGCGTCAAAGAAGAAGATATACCGAAAACTGCTTTTCGGACACGTTACGGTCATTACGAATTTTTGGTCATGCCGTTTAGATTGACGAATGCGCCAGCTGTATTCATGGACCTCATGAATCGAGTTTGTAGTCCATATCTAGATAAGTTTGTTATCGTTTTCATTGATGATATTCTTATCTATTCCAAGAGTGAGCAAGAGCATGAGCATCATTTAAGGTTGATATTAGAGTTGTTAAGAAAAGAACAGCTATATGCTAAATTTTCTAAATGTGCTTTCTGGTTGAAAGAAGTGCAATTTCTTGGCCACGTTGTTAGTAGCAAAGGAATTCAGGTTGATCCAGCAAAAATTGAAGCCATTGAAAAATGGGAGACTCCTAAGACACCAATGCAGATACGCCAATTTTTGGGTTTAGCCGGTTATTATAGAAGGTTTATTCAAGATTTTTCCCGAATAGCTAAGCCGTTGACAGCGTTAACGCAAAAAAGGAAGAAATATGAATGGACTTCTGAGCAGGAGAGTGCATTTCAATTACTGAAAAAGAAGTTGACTACGGCGCCTATTTTATCGTTACCAGAAGGGAACGATGATTTTGAAATATATTGTGACGCTTCGCGACAAGGTTTTGGTTGCGTTCTTATGCAACGAAAGAAAGTTATTGCATACGCATCCCGACAATTAAAGATTCACGAGCGGAATTATACGACGCATGATCTAGAACTGGGAGCAGTCGTGTTTGCATTGAAGATATGGAGACACTACTTGTATGGGGTTAAATGCACTGTGTTTACTGATCATAAAAGCCTTCAACATATTTTTGATCAGAAACAGTTGAACATGAGGCAACGTAGGTGGGTCGAGTTAATAAATGACTATGATTGTGAAATTCGTTATCATCCCGGGAAAGCGAACGTAGTGGCAGATGCTCTAAGCAGAAAGGAACGAGAACCAATCCGAGTTCGAGCAATGAACATAAAAATTCGCATGAATCTCAACTCACAAATCAAAGAAGTTCAACAAGAAGCACTCAATAAAGAAAACATAAGAAATGAAATAATGAAGAAGTATGAGAAGCAACTCGTTATACGGGAAGACGGAATTCGATATTTTGCAAATCGTATTTGGGTACCGAAGTTGGGTGGATTAAGGAAGTTGATATTGAATGAGGCACATAAGACAAGATACTCGATACATCCTGGAGTTGGAAAGATGTATCAAGATCTTAAGACACGTTATTGGTGGCCTAGTTTAAAGACAGACGTTGCAACATATGTTGGGGAGTGTTTAACTTGTTCCAAAGTCAAAGCAGAACACCAAAAGCCGTCAGGGTTACTTCAACAACCAGAAATCCCAGAATGGAAATGGGATGGTATTACTATGGATTTCATCACAAAGTTACCAAAGACTGCCTGGGGATACGACACTATTTGGGTGATTGTTGATCGTCTCACCAAGTCTGCACATTTCTTGCCTATAAAGGAAACGGATAGAATGGAGAAACTATTACGATTGTATATAAAGGAAGTTGTTTCAAGGAATGGAATACCTATTTCCATTATATCTGATCGTGATAGTAGATTTACCTCAAAGTTCTGGCAATCACTACAGGAGGCACTAGGAACTCGTTTGGATATGAGTACCGCATATCATCCGCAAACGGATGGGCAGAGTGAAAGAACAATTCAGACTCTTGAAGACATGCTCAGGGCATGTGTGATCGATTTTGGAAACGGATGGGATAAATATCTACCATTAGCAGAATTCTCGTATAATAATAGTTATCATGCGAGCATTAAAGCTGCACCATTCGAAGCATTGTATGGAAGGAAGTGTAGATCTCCTATCTGTTGGAATGAAGTAGGAGATCGACAATTAACTGGTTCCGAGATCATACACGAAACGACTGAGAAGATAGTACAAATTAAGGAGAGATTGAAAACAGCCCGTAGTCGCCAAAAGAGCTACGCCGATGTCCGAAGGAAACCATTAGAGTTTCAGGTCGGGGACATGGTTATGTTAAAGGTGTCACCTTGGAAAGGTGTAATAAGTTTCGGCAAAAGGGGTAAGCTGAACCCAAGATATGTAGGCCCGTTCAAGATTATTGAACGCATTGGACCGGTAGCTTATCGACTTGAGTTACCGCAACAACTCGCCGGGGTACATAATACCTTTCACGTCTCAAACCTTAAGAAGTGTCTTGCAAAGGAAGACCTCACTATTCCTCTTGAAGAAATCCATATCGACGAGAAACTACAATTCGTCGAAGAACCAATCGAAATCATGGACCGTGAAGTTAAACAGCTCAAACAGAGCAACATACCGATTGTTAAGGTTCGTTGGAATGCTAGAAGAGGTCCCGAGTTTACTTGGGAACGAGAGGATCAGATGAAACAAAAGTATCGACACTTGTTTCTCGATGACGCAAAATAGGTACAATTTTAAAATTTCGGGACGAAATTTATTTAACGGGGAGGTAATGTAACGACCCGCACTTTTTCGATCATTCTATACTTATAAGATTAATATTTACATAAATTAAACCTTACCAACATGATAAGCAATCCAAATTGTCGAGACTTATGTTTTTCGAAAAGAGATTTACACAACGTTTGACCGTCTAGTTTGACCGATGATATCACGAACTATACAATATATGATAATTATATGTTTGTATATATATATATGTATATATACATGTTTAACATGATTTAAGGATGTTTTAATACCTCATTTTGTATTAATAACAATAAGTTATAAGTATATTTTGAAACTACTAACTTAAGTTTTCAAAACGATAACCATACGTAACGTTATTTGACTTAAATACTTATGACATATAATGTTTATACATATATCGTATAAGTAATGTATTTAATCATTTTTAAGGACTTAAATACATAAAACCATATAAGTATATTCACAAAAGATAGCTATATTTGAATCCTCGTTCCGTTTTCACAAGATTTCTATACGTATACTTAGGGTATATGTACCCGTATAAATACGCAGTTTCTAGAAGTTTTACTATTGAAAAATACCAATTATTAGACTTCAATTATATGATCTTAGCAGCCTTTGATTAGTCAATACATGTGGGATCATATATGAGGACTTTTGAGCTAAAAATCAAAAAAATAAAGTCTATATATACATATACATATATACGCCTATATACACATATGCACACTTTCATAACAATTTTCTTTCAAGTTAAATGATCTTCTAAACTCTCTTATCTTCAACCTTCAAGTGTTCTTCAAGGTCCTCATAAGTTTTTAGCTTCAAAACATCACTTAATCATCATAAGAAAACCCTTACAAAAATACTTCAAGAAAACCTTCCAAGAACACCAACTTACTTCCAATCTTTCATCCACTTCCATCACCCTTTTGGTTCTAGGTTCTTACTCCTCTTTTACAGCAATCTTGTCCAAGGAATTTGAGGTAGAATCTATGTTCATAACCTTATTCGATTCATATATATATAGCTATCTTATTTTGTGGTATAAAATTTTAACAACAAGAACATAGTTTGAATGTTTTCAAACTTGTTTGCAAACTAAATAGATCCTTCTAACTTAACTTTTAAAATACTCCAAGACCTGTAATATAACTTAAATATATGCTAATTTAACAAGGTATAACTTGGTTTTTCAAAGATTATCTTAAAAACTGTTTTTACGACGTCGGAGTGCCACCGGGGACTGTTTTGGGTTGGATAATTAAAAACTATCTTAAACTTTGAATTGGAGCTTTATGTTCTGGAAAAATGATTTTTACTATGGATATGATAACA
This sequence comes from Rutidosis leptorrhynchoides, assembly GCF_046630445.1. NCBI lineage: Eukaryota > Viridiplantae > Streptophyta > Magnoliopsida > Asterales > Asteraceae > Rutidosis > Rutidosis leptorrhynchoides. The sequence goes on from NC_092336.1 coordinate 156,688,751, forward strand.
CATAAAAATTCCATGATTTAATTCAAAGTATAAGTATTTTTAGAAAAATAATCATTTAAGGTTGTTTACATAAAGGAAAATGTTTAACTTCATAAGTTTCACTAAAGTTTCACCTATGCCGTGTGATTTTGAATACAAACCAAGGTATTTTCAGTTCATAGTCTTAAAGAGGGACTCGATCCAAGGAGATGGCAAGTTGAATCAACGAAAACGGATTTGTAACGAAGAAACTATGACCGAAACAAAATTGGTTATCCAAGACTTGTTTAACTTCGGGATTAATTGGGAAAAATTAAATAAAATCACATCTTTCTAAGATAACATGATATTTTATATAATTCAATTTTATATGGTTCAGGATCACCCGTAAACAACACGAGAAGATTAATCATAAGATCCCATGATTGTACGCAACACGTCATTTGACAACACCGGTACTTTATGTACGCAACACGTCATTTGACAACACCGGTACCGTGGGTCAAGATTAATCTCGACCAATACATATACGATGGGGTTTTATTTATTTCGTTGGGGGTTTTATTTATTTCATTGCGGGTATATTAAACATCTAAAAATGAACCATTAAAATTGAATTACTAACAACGAACTGCTAACTACGGACTAAGGAATTATTCAAAGTATTAAAAGTATAACAAGTATATATATGTGACGTTTGTTTAAAAAGAAAAGGTATTGATATATTATATATGGATAGGTTCGTGATATCAACCGGAGACCAAGTCAAATTATATATATATATCTTCAAGACGAAAGTGAGTATATAGTCCCACTTTTAAACTCTAAATATTTCGGGATGAGAATACATGTATTTTATGTTTTACGTTATGGACACAAGTAACTGAAAAATATATTCTACGTTGAGTTGTACCACTGGCATACTTCCCTGTAGCTTGGTAACTATTATTTACAGCGGTATTGTAAACGCGAATCCTGTTGATAGATCTATCGGGCCTGACAACCCCAACCGGACTGGACGACCAGTATTCAACGGTTGCACAGTACTTCGTTTCGTGACTACACTTGGTACAGTGTAGTAAGATTTCATATTAAAGGGAATATGCGACATGATTAATTGTTAAGTATGGTTACCAAGTGCTCAACCACTTAGAATATTTTTATTAAACTGTTTATATACGAAATCTTGTGGTCTATATATATATTGCTGCCGGCACTAAACCTATATCTCACCAACTTTATGTTGACCTTTTAAAACATGTCTATTCTCAGGTGATTTCTAAAAGCTTCCGCTGCATTATGTTGAATTTGAGCAGGATCTTGCGTACGCATATTTGTGTCAAAAATAAGACTGCATATCCAAGAACTTGTGTTGTAAAATATGCTAGAAATCGTGTTGTTATCATCATTTGTAAAGTTTGTAAGTCGAAGATTATCGCTAAACGATAATCATCTTTATTTCGTCCAAAGCTTGTATCAAAAATAAGAATCATGGTTTGTAATGTATAATATATGCAGTTTTTCTTTTAAAAATGTCGCATATAGAGGTCAATACCTCGCAATGAAATCATACGTTATCTAACACGTTCTTACGGTTAAGGACGGGTTATGACAGTCAATCAATTAAAGAGGAATGGTGAAACTCTAAGTGATGTAAGAGTCATTGAGAAGATTCTTAGATCAATAGATTCAAAATTCGACTATATAGTCGTAGCCATCGAAGAATCTAAAGATCTAGAATCAATGACTATCGATGAACTCATGGGTTCACTACAAGCCCATGAAAAGAGGTTCAATAAGAAAAATAAGGAGCCTTTGGAGCAAGCTTTACAAGCATAACTCTCTTTCAAGGAAGAGAGCAGTGAAAAGACTCATCAAACGAGTCAACGAGGTCGTGGTCAAGTACGTGGCCGAGGACGAGGACAAGGATATATCAAATGTGGAGGTTATAGTTCTTACAGAAATGAAGAAAGAAGTCAAAATTTTCACCCGACAAGAGGTCGCGGGAGAGGCTACACAAGTAGAAGGCCAAGGTATGACAATTCTCAAACCAAATGCTATAATTGTCATAAATTTGGCCACTATGCTTCGGAATGCGAGAAGTCAAACAATTACGTGCAAGAAAGAGCAAATTTAGTGCAAGAAGATACCGAAGCAGTGAAAAACACTTTGTTACTAGCATGCAAAGGTGAAGATAACGGAGAATCAAATTTGTGGTATCTCGACACGGGTGCAAGTAACCATATGTGCGGTGACAAAAACATGTTTGTGGAGTTATACGAGGTAATTAGTGAAAATATCACCTTCGGAGATTCCTCTAAAGTCCCGATTAAAGGCAAAGGTAAGATTCTCATCCGCTTGAAAAATGGAAGGCATCAATTTATCTCTAACGTGTATTATGTGCCCAATATGAAGACGAATATACTGAGTATTGGACAACTCTTAGAGAAAGGCTATGATATTCACATGATAAATCATACCCTTTCTTTAAGAGACCAAAAAGGAGGTTTGATTGCTAAGGTGCTAATGTCAACGAATAGGATGTTCATGCTAAATATTCAACATGACATTCCAAGATGTTTAAAAGCATATTTCAAAGATAATTCTTGTCTTTGGCACATGAGATACGGACACTTAAATTTTGGAGGCTTAAAATTATTATCAAGTAAAGGAATGGTGAAGGGTTTGCCTCCAATTAATCATTCGGATCAAATTTGTGAGGGATGCCTTCTAGGAAAGCACTTCCGAAACAGTTTTCCAACAGAAGCTTCTAGTAGAGCGAAGAAACCTCTCTAACTTATTCACACGGATGTGTGTGGACCCATAAGCCCACTGTCTTTTGGTAAAAATAGATATTTTCTTCTATTCATTGATGATTTTAGTCGAAAGACATGGGTCTATTTTCTAAAAGAGAAGTCGGAAGCTTTTGGAATGTTCAAGAAGTTTAAAGCATTTGTGGAGAATCAAAGTGGTCTCACCATAAAGGCGATGAGATCCGATCGTGGAGGAGAGTTCACATCCAAGGAATTCAAGGAATTTTACGACAACAATAGGTTACGATGTCCTCTAACTCTTCCGTATTCACCTCAACAAAATGGTGTTGCGGAAAGAAAAAATAGGACCATTCTTGATATGGCCCGGAGTATGTTAAAGAGCAAAAGGATGCCTAAGGAATTTTGGGCTGAGGCAGTAGACTGTGCGATCTATCTTGCAAATCGCTCGCCCACTAGAAGCGTCAAGAACAAAACGCCCATTGAAGCTTGGAGTGGAAGGAAGCCCGGCATCTCACACCTTCGAGTGTTCGAAAGTGTGGCATATGCTCATGTGCCAGATCAGAAGAGGACGAAGCTTGATGATAAAAGCGAGAAACTCAAATTCGTGGGGTATGACTCAAGTTCGAAGGGTTACAAGTTATACAATCCCAAGACCGGTAAAGTAATATCAAGTCGAGATGTGGTGTTCGATGAAGAAGCCACATGGAATTGGAATGTTCCCGAAGAGGAGAACTACGACTTTCTCCCTTATCCATTCGAAAGTACTGCAAGGAACGAAGAATATCTAGAAGTTCAAGAACCTTCTAGTACATGCACTCTCCACGTACTCCAACCACTACACCTAATGAAGTGACACCAACATCAGGAGGAGAATCAAGTAGGCTACAACATCACATAAGGAGCATTAGGGAGTTGTACGAGGTAACTCAGCCTATGGAGGATCTATCATTGTTCTGCCTTCTTGCAGATTGTGAGCCAATAAGTTATGAAGACGCAGCAAAAAGCCAAACGTGGAAACGTGCTATGGACGAAGAGATTCAAGCAATCGAGAAGAATAATACGTGGGATCTTGCCACACTACCAAAGGGACATAAGGCTATTGGTGTAAAATGGGTGTACAAGGCCAAGAAGAATTTCAAAGGTGAAGTTGAAAGATATAAGGCAAGGTTGGTGGCGAAGGGATATAGTCAACGAGCCGACATAGACTATGACGAGGTATTTGCTCCCGTCGCTCGTCTAGAAACTATAAGATTGATAATCTCACTTGCGGCTCAACATAATTGGAAGATTTATCAAATGGATGTCAAATTCGCGTTCCTTAATGGCCACTTAGAAGAAGAAGTCTATATAGAACAACCTTTGGGATACATCGTGAAAGGCCAAGAGAATAAGGTGCTAAAATTGAAAAAGGCCTTATACGGGTTGAAGCAAGCGCCTCGGGCATGGAATAGCAGGATAGACAAGTATTTCCAGCAGAATGACTTTACGAAATACCCCCATGAGCATGCCCTCTACACCAACGTTAGCAATGATGGAGATGTTATGATTGTGTACCTATACGTGGATGACTTGATATTCACCGGTAGTAATCCCAAAATGTTTGAGGAGTTCAAGAAAGCAGTGGTTCGGGAGTTCGAGATGACCGACATTGGACTTATGGCTTACTATCTTGGGATTGAGGTAAAACAAAAGAAAGAAGGAATATTCATATCCCAAGAAGGTTATGCGAATGAAGTGCTCAAGAAGTTTAAGATGAATGACTGCAAGTCAATGAACACACCGGTGGATTGCAATCTCAAATTGTCAAAAGATGATGAAGGATACTTGGTGGACCCAACACAATACAAGAGTTTGGTTGGAAGTCTGAGGTACCTAACCTGCACGAGGCCAGATATTCTCTACGGAGTTGGACTAGTAAGTCGATACATGGAAAATCAAAGGTACGATTGACTATGGCATGTTTTATTCGCCTTCTGATCACTTCAAGCTAGTTGGATATAGTGATTGTGATTGGGCTGGAGACATAGATGATCGTAAGAGTACAAGTGGTTTCGTGTTCTATATGGGAGATACGGCGTTCACATGGAGCTCGAAGAAGCAACCCATTATGACTCTGTCAACGTGTGAAGCCGAGTTTGTAGCAGCAACATCGTGCACCTGTCATGCAATATGGCTCAGGAAGTTACTAAATGAGCTTAAGTTTTTTCAAAAGGAACCTACAGAGATATATTTGGATAACAAGTCTGCGATTGCTCTAGCAAAGAATCCAGTCTTCCATGATCGAAGCAAACACATCGATACGAAATACCATTACATAAGGGAGTGTGTTACAAATAAAGAGGTGCAGATAAAGTACGCGAAGTCACTTGACCAAGTTGCTGATATTTTCACAAAGCCCCTAAAACACGAGACACTTCAGAGATTACGGAATATGCTCGGAGTGACAAAATCAAGTTTAAGGGGGGCTGTTGGAAACTAAACTTGATTTTGGGCTACGGGTTTTGGATTTGGGCTTGCAAGTATCCAAGTATTTTGGATCAAGATTGTAGTCCATTATGTAGAAACTTCTTGAAATATGTAGTACTGAAAGTGTGTAGAAAAATCTTTTAAAATATCTAAAGATAATACTTAGAAAATATCTAGATAATGCTTAGGAAAAATCTAGATTTTAGTAGATGATGAAGAGTTCTAGATTACTCCATTGAGTAGTATAAATAGAGGGCTTCACCCTCATTTGTAATCAAGCAATTCAATAAGCAATAAAAGAAAAACTTTCAATATCAATCAAACTTTTAAATCATCAATCCTCTCTTCCATAAATAATATACATAACCTCCTATTTCTAACAATTAATAAACATATTAACTTTAACAGAATATATATGTGTGTGTGTGTGTTACTGTTGAAGATGCAATAAGGTGCACTCATTAAAAAAATACCTTGACGGATAGTACTCCGAAGATAGCCCTGAAATATGAGAGTTCTCCAACGGATCAGCAAATTTTATCGTTGCTATCAACACACATTTTTTTCCATCGTTGTTTATCCAGAAATACTTCCAATAATAAAGATAGACATACATTAAAGCTTCTCCAGACATGGAACTAATTATTGATGATGAAATTAAGTTATGAAAGATTGGATATACACCTGCCTGTTTACATCAAAAAGAAGTCCCTTGTGAAGAAAATAGAAGAGATCCTTTTTGATAGAACAGATGGCATGAGGAATTTTGAACATCGTAATAATTACATCCAAATTTGTTGGTAGCTTTCTCTCCCAATACTCATCTGAGTCGTAGGATTCTAATGCAAGTCCATACTTTAGATTCATGTTCTTCTCATGTTCATACTGTAAAAAATAAAACATCAAAACAACATAACTCAGATATCATAAATGATCTATATACTATAAATCTCGAAAGCATTTATCAGATATACTTTATATCCGAGTGAATTTCAAAGCAAACGATAAATGCATAAGGTTTTTGTTGGAATACTTATTTTCTATTTTTTTTTTTTTATCTTTTTTGGACAGCGAAAGGGATCCTTATTAATCAAACTCTACCGATGAATGAATCTGATAAGTCAAACTAATATAATTCTTTACAATTTTATTAAAAAAGTGTTTTAGTTGAGTCCGAAAGAGTTAGATTGAGTCTGGAAAGCATAGACTTAAGGCCTCTAACATCTAATGAACATAGACTGTAGACACATCAATGACCCATCAACTTGTTAGAGAACTCAAGACTGAAGAGGTGATCGAAAGACTTGGACACTTAGCTTGGCAGAGAACTCAAGACCTATAAATAGCCTTTTTTTTTTTTTTTTAAAGGCAAGGCTCCAAATTGAAGTTGGTGGGGATTGAACCTGGGTCTCCTTTGGAGATTCCCAAACATCCAACCACTCAACCACTCCTTGGTTGCTAATGAGGATGTCTTTGGTGCTATTTTTTTAGCGGTAGTTAGGAGTCACTGAAGGGTGGTTGAACGATGTCAACACCCACCCACCCGATCAAGTCTTTGGTACGGATCATTACAATCCCACCACCTATCAGGAAGAAACCCACACCACGAATCGATACGGGTATTGCGTGTGTTAAAACCCTTGGGTTAGGCCCGAACTCAAGACGTCCGCAACTGGTAACAACAAGGGAATTTTCGAGAGTGGAGTCTAACCTCTAACTTCCCATATGAGAAGACAAGTCATTATCACTATGCCAATTCCTTATTGTGATGTCTTTGGTGCTTTGGTGGTGAATTCTAGAAAATGTATTCCTAACGTACAATATTATAATATTATAATTTTGTATTCATTAATCATATTACAATAGAGCAAAATTGTTTTATTTAATACAAATATATACTACAATTTAACGATTGCGTTTGTTCACAACAATTAGACTTATTTCCACATTCTTAATCGTTATAAAAAAGTTTAAAAATTTTGTATTGGTTAAATCTGATTAAATGTTATTAAGTTCTTAGGTTCGAAAACTATGACTCATCATTTCGGGATAAAAAACAATTAGGCCTTAAAAATAGCGGGTGCAGGTTTCTTTAACAGTTTCCCACTTCAGGCTACTTGGAGATGCCAAATGTTTTTACGCAAATATACAAACGCGGATATATTATTTTCTAGTATTTAATTATTTTGTACTATTGATGTTTGAGCATTACAAATTTACCAAATGCACTAGAGTGACGTAAATGGAGAGAGAGAGAGAGAGAGAGAGAGAGTGAGAGATAGAGAGAGAGAGAGAGAGAGAGCGCTAGGGAGTTAGTAATATAATATGGAAACCCATCAGACGACAGCAAAGAACATGATCGATTCAATAACCTTAACAATAACAACCGATTTAAGGAAATAATCGCATCACCTCTTTTGTGTTCTTTAATTTCTCATAGACTTGGAACATTGTCGACTAATGTAGATTATCAAAAGATTTAGAGTGGTCAAGGAGGTCTTTGTCCCCAAAAAAACATTAAAGAATGGATAACGATTCAGATTCATTAGATATGAAGGTATCCAAGATTCTTATGCAGAGACATTCGCAAGAACCCTTAGTTTGGTAAAGGATGGAAGTTCAAACCTACTGTAAGGATCGTATGAGCCAAACACAATGTTCTGCAATATAAGTCGAATAGTCAATCGTTATTCTAAAACCAATTGGTGATAGAATTAATTTCCCTTAGACTTCCCATGACCGATGTGGGACTTTGGTTTGCACCCTAACAAACCTCCCCTCAAACCCAAGTCCATCTGGGCCTCCCCTCCAACGATAGTCCGGATCCAACCTTTACCGCCGCCAACTCGGAACTCTCAACCTAGTGGGAGGGTAGGAAAATTTCGATACAAGGCTTCCAGGATCAACTAATCGTGCTAGGGTCCCCTCGAACGAGAGCTGGGTCCACTCATGCTGCACATAACTGAGGGTGCGCCACATCGCTATTTGCGATCGGGGTGCGCCCATTGCGCCGTCCACCACATCGGGGCTATAGCCTAGCTCTGATACCAGTTGTTAGAATTTAGGACCCAAACAAGAACATGTGATTGTAGTATCGTCAATCATAAACAACCCACGAACGACAAACGAATAATCTAAAAGCAAAACGATAAATAAACGACACAGGATTTAACGTGGTTATATCATAAGTCCAAAACACGGAGAAAGGTTTAGTCCACGAGCGCAAACCAGATATTTTTCTTTATTATTTTCGTGCACATATGTTAGGGTTACAATAGGGTGTTTATATAGGCAAATATAAATAAGGAAACAACTTAAAGAGCAAGAAAACACGTTTTTCCTCGTCAAGCTCTCGGATAGGCTTAAGCATGATTTCGAAACTGACAGCATTGCAACCTTCGAACCTCAATCCAGGGGTGTAGAGCCATGACGCGCCCTAATGAGCCACGACGCGCCTTAACACTAAAACGCACTTATCTCCCACTTGAAGGATAATCTAAACACAACCTTCGCCAACGTGCCCGGTCTTCATACCTTTAGCTCTGATACCAGTGGTAAGAATCGTATAGCCCAAACACAATGTCATGCAATATAAGCCCAAGAGTCCATCCTTATTCTAAAACCAATTGGTGATAGAATGACTTTCCCTTAGACTTATATACATACAATTGTTTTGTCCCATGACCGATGTGAAATTTTGGTTTGCACCCTAACACCTACGTGCACAGAAAGCTCGGAACATAGATCACGGACTAGTAAAGAATCAAACTGCAAATCTATCAGACATCATAATAAAAAAACCAAATTTGAAAAACCAAAAGATGATATACCTCCTGAACATCGTGAACACGTAAATGTGCAGTGTGCGTAGAAGATATCAAAAATATATATTGGAATGTGCCATAATTTAGGAAATTCTAATGGTTGAATACTTGGAGTAGTTTGAAATATTATGTGCCGCCCAAAGGCCTTGATGGATTCACCATAAAAAATAATGGAAGACCAATATTCGTAATGAAACCACTACGAAAAATATTTTTGAAGACAAGAATCACTTCATCCGTCGATGGCTTCATAACCTTAGAGCATGAGATTCTTACAATTAGACTTCTGGTCGATTAACTTGGCTCAGCATTATCGAAGTTTCAGTCTTTTGTTGGTAGGAAAAACCTTCAAATCCATAGCTAAATGGCGCGGAAACGTAATTGATATATAAAAAATTACAAATTGGAAAATAAAGTCTAATACTCCGAATTTGGTAAAGTTCTAATAAAAACTTTAGTTCTTGCCATTGTCGGAAATTTCATCAAGCTCATCGACAGTCCAAAGTCAATTAATTTTTAGAAATTGACATGGAGGTTGAATCTCCTAGTGAATGAGGATGATTCATGTTCAGAAGATAAAGTTTTCAGATGAAGGATCATAGATGAATTGAGCAAATTCCTCAAACAACTAAGAGGGTGAAATGCTGATATTTGGAGCAGGAACATCAATTTCCTGAAATCTAACAATACCTTCGAGATGCCGGAACCATTGCCAATGGATATACAAAATGTCAATCATCTGGTCAATCCTCTAACCGCAATGAAACCAAAAGTCAACTCTCTGACTATTATCATTGCTCGAATGTTCCCAACATGAATGACGGCTGCAAGAGTAATGAATTTATTAACGTTAAACTACATAACTCTCCTTCAGATACTCATGTTTCAGATACTAAACCAAATCTAACCAATGAACCTAACAACCCATCACCTTTAGCGGGCCAGCATGATGACAACTCTATAAACAATCATTCTAATAGGCCATTTAATAAAATCCAAACTCCTCTTGCCCAAAGGAATTATCCAAGCCCCATTGGCCCAAGGAGCAAAAATAACATCCAAACTCCTTTGCCACATGATAGATGTTTCGTTAATCAATGGACCGATCCAAACCCCAATGGCTCAAGATAACTTAAAATCGAATGAAATATCTCCTACAATTGGTATGGGCATCTTCGATAACGAATCTGATGGTCCAGCGCAAGTAAATGAAAACATAATATCTCATGATGATAACACACTAATTCGTTTAGAAATGGGCCAAGTAAATCATTCACCGCTATCACCTAGTGATCTCATTAATGGTCTTGTCCAAAACAGCTACAGATCGATCCCACTAGTTTGTACGGTCTTGTTCGATCCATTACCTCAAAAATCATTGAATCACAAGTCAATGTCAAAACTAGTATTTATACGAAGCGGGAGGTCTTTTGTTTACTAACAATTGCAGGTAAAATAAAGAAAGATCAACATGGCGTTAGGAACTATTAGGTAAGCTCTAACAAGACATGATAACCTCAAGTTACCAAACTCACTGACAATAAACAAATATATGTTATGAACACGAAGAAAACTAGCAAAAACGCAAAAAAAAAAAAAAAAAAAAAAAAAACACAAGAATATAACGAGGTTATACGTAATCAAACTTGATTACTTTAATCCCGGCCAACCAAAGAGTATTCTTTTATTAATTTTCATAGGTATACCTTATAGGACACATGGGGGTATTTATAGTGTAAAAAGAACAACAAATTTGAAGCAAAGGAGAACTCCTATTCCAAATCCAATTCTGGCCGCAGACGTATCTCGGTTGTGATAAGATCCATCTCAGTCATGATGGTCATGTTTCCAGCTACTGATTTGGTTTTCCCAAGGCATCCCGGTCGCGGTAGGACCCATTCGGTCGTGATAGGACTCCATCTTAGAAACCAATTCATGTTTAACTCGTCTTCCCACTCCTAACAATCTCCCACTCGAAGAGACGTTAAACTACACCCAAATTTAACCTGTTTTTTATCCTACAGCAACAAACGGACTCGCTAATTACACACTTCTTTTGATACCATCGGATTTGCACTCGAATTACGCCGCACTTCACTCGTTAAACCTCGAGCAAGTGAAGTCTTTCGACACCAAAAAATACCATTGAGCTATAAATCGATCTTTATGTTATTAGCATGGGACCAAGAACCTTTGGCACCTATCTTTTTGGTTTAAGAGACAACGGGTCGTTTGAGCCCGACCCGACCCAATGAACCCCATCTCCTTAAAGATCTACTCGTACACAATATCATTCACCCGATTTATCTTTTCAAGAAATACTAAAGTCGTTGGTAGAATGAACACAAGGACATTACCAATTAGAACCTTTCAAGAAAACGTGGTCGTAGCTTTAATCATCCACTGTTAGGACCCCGAAATGTATATAGTGTTAATGTGAAACAAGCCTAAATGATGGTTCCTTAGAAGAGAGCTATATAAGAAACCTTAGTAGTCCTAATTAGATAGCCATTGCATTGTAAACTAGTTTAAGAAGCTGTGAAATGTAAATTTACCGATTCTCTCTAATACCGAGTCTGTTCTTACCTTATCGAGTCTCACTCAATCTTATCACATCTTCAATTCTCACTATGATCTGACCTATCATTTGGTATCAGAGCATCCAAGGAGTGATTTTACATCACTATATCGATCCAGAGATTGAAAATTTACACTCTGTTAGATTGAATCACATTCGGTATCATCTTAAGTGATAATCTGACATTCAGATTCTTGTGATAAGTTCAGCGAGGGTTTATTAGGTGTATTAGAAAGAGTTTTGATCATCATTACAGCTTTTTAACAATAATTATGGAGAATCAAGCTGATTTTTAGAGTTCGTGGCTAAAACTCTCGGTATTGATCAATTCAAGCTTGATTGTGTGTTTAAGTGAAGGTTTGTGGATTCAGTAAAGTTCGTGAGGTGTTTAATCACATATTTGACGGTTCAATTTCATTAATTCTTCAAGTATTGAAGATTTGATCATCATTCGGTATTCTAACTGCCATATCGAGTCTGCTTCAAAGTCAGGAATTCATCTTAATTGTTGCAGATTGTGGTGTGATTTTGATTCTACCACATTCGGTTTGGATATACGCAGCTAATTGGTGTGGTTTGAGCAAGGATTCAATTGATTTTCTAAGGTTTACACTTAGACTCGGTTTGTCAACTGCTACAGTTGACATTCGGTATCGTAAACTCTCGGTTTAATTGATATTTTGATTGTTACTAACTTGTTTCCTTGTGCAGCAAGGTTACCGAGTCTGTTTCAAAGGAATTGTTTTGTTTTGAGTTCAAATTTTACAGAATTTGGCTACCGAGCCAAATACCGAACCATAATCTCTATTTCACTTGATACTTTGGGTTTTAAGTAACTTAAGGCTTCATATTTTGTATTAACCAAATCTATACCGAATCAGGGTGTGATACTTGTTATTATTATCAGTTTCTGATACAGAATCTGATATACCAAATCTGCTACAGTACCGAACCAGATACCGAGTCTGCTACAGTACCGAACTTGATACCGAATCTGACATTTTTGTTAGATTTTTGTGAACCAGAATCTTGGATTGTGTGATATACCGAATCTTTACCGAATCTACCTCAAATTGTGTCAGTATGTCTACTCAAGATTTATTGATTATTGGGTCAGATTCCTGACCTCCAGTGTTGTTTGATGGCAAATACAACCAGTGGCTTCATCGTATCACTCAGTACATATACTACAAGGGTGAGAAGGCAAAATACATATGGGCTTCTTTGAGAGATGGTCCATTTGTAGAATATCATCCAGATACTGGTATGCCAATTCCAGTCTATGAACTTTCTGGAGAGAGACGTGAGAGAGCTCAGGGTGATATAGAGGCTAAAAATGTTGTATGAGTTGTTTGAAAATGTTGACAGCAATACTATTGCTAAAAACATATGGGATGAGATCAAAAGGCAATAGGAAATTTATGACATGTCAGATGTTACCAAACTGAATAAGGCTCTTGAACACTATGAAGATTTCAAGCAGGAACCCGAAGAACTTTTCAAGGAAAACTACTGACATTTCAATAGTGTCCTTAATGAGTTGAAAAGGTTCAAGATTACAATAGTGAATGCTGAGATCAACATGAAGTTTCTCAAAAAGCTCAATGTTGATTGAATTCCTTATGGAACAATCATTCAATCTACCAAGGAGATTGATAACCTGAATATTCATGAGCTTGTTGGAGTACTTATGCATTATCAACCTGCTGTGTCAAAATCTCAAGCGAAAAGAAAAGAGTCTTCTCCGGGTGATCCACTTGCACTTATTGCTAAGAAGAAAAGCAAATCATTCACCACTTCTAAAAGCTTATCCAAGATGGTGCTTGTTGAAGAATCAACTGATACTGAAGAGTTAAATCTTTCGGATGTTGATGATTATCACCTTGAACTAGTCAAAATGGCAGCCATGTTCACCAAAGCCTTAAACAAACACAAGTTCAAAGGAAAATCAAGCAACCAACGCAAAAATTCTTCGTCTTCCTCATACTATAAGAAACCTGAATCATCAAAACATCAAGTTGCTGATGATTCCAAGAATGATGAGTCAATCTGTTACAATTGTGGCAAAGCTGGTCATTTCTCTCGCGAGTGGAAGTTGCCTAAGAAGAAAGATGCTGCTTACTACCAGAAGAAAATGTTGATGGCGAAGGTTATGGAAATTGGGGGAGAGTTGAAACCGGTTGATGATACTTGGTTTAACTGGACGAATGAATCCGATTCCGAGGTGGAACATGAAAATGTTTGTAAGGTGACCAAGCTGATCAAAGCTAAGGAAGCAAGGGAGAATTCTGACTCAACATCTGATGATGATGAGGTACAATCAATAGAAATCCCACCTGATTTTATCAAAATGTAAAATGACTTGATGAAGAATTTAGTCTCAATGTCAAAAGAGGTAAAAGGTATAAAATCTGAAAACAAAGTTTTGAAAGATAAAATCAAACTTAATGAGACTAAATCTTCATCATCCAAATCACAATCGGAAATGAATTGATTGAAAGTCCAAGTCAGCTCCATTCACACTGAATTAGAAGCACTTATAAAGTCAATTTATCAGATTAAAGTTGAACGAACTGATTATCATCTGAAATCCGAAAGTCTTGCAGAGAAAGTTCAATTCTTAGAAAAGGAACTTTTTGATTTAAAAGAACAAAATGAACCCACACTTTCCAAACTAAACCAGAAAATCGTTCAATTGGAAGAAATCATAATTAAGAAGAAAGCTGAAATTTCACTATTCACTAAAGATTCTTTGAAAATGAAAGCTCAACTTGCTCAATATGAGGAAAAACTTTATCGTCAAGAGCAATCAAGAGCTATCATAAGTATGGAACTTTCAAAACAAACAATCTTTATGAATAGACCAAAAACTATTTATGGTGATAAGTGGGGGTTGGGTTTTGAAGATCCCAAGATGTTAGACGATATTTCTAAAAAGATTCCCAGATTATATCATTCTGATTACTTTCAAGCCGATTTGCCATATCACTTTGTTCATGCATCTGATGCTGATTATGATGATATTATTGCTAATCGCTCATCTAGGAAATATTATCAAATTAGCTTAATGTATGAAAAGATTAATGCTAAAATGGGTAAACCTAATCCGAATTTCTTGAATGAACTTGTTGAACATGAAGAGAACATGCAAAAAGCTGATTATGTGCCTAAGCGTTGATTGGTTTATATTCTCACACTCATGCTAGAGAAATACATTTTAATGCTTGAGAATGAAGTGTTTAACAAACCTAGTTCTAGCATTATTACCATAGATGAGGTGTTTGATCAACCTGCTTTGGAAGAAAAACCAATTTTACAAGCTTTACCAGCATGTCCTGTTTCAGATACTCAAATTTGTGTAGACTTAGCACATGAACTTACTGTCTTGTTTAAGTCAGTATCACTAGGTCATAAGGATTTAGATATAAAGATAGAACCTCAGGAAGAACTGAAAGTTGAACCTAAGGTAGAATCTAGTGATGAAAAGCCTGAAGAGTTAGATTTGTATCATCTAGTTTATAAACTTGAAAAAGAAAACATAGAATTGCAACTTAGATGTAAACATTTGAAACAAATGCTTGAACAGTGTGATAAATTGCCTCCACTTCCTAGGAAAGAATGTTCTTATGCTTTTAAGGAAAGTGAAGTTTTAGTGTCTGCTGAGGATTTATGTCTTGAGATTCAAAGCTTAAATCGTAAGATAATTCAACTAAAACAGGCTAACATACAAAAGCAAATTACTTTACAAGCACACACATCACAATTATCTTCTACTTATGTGAATGATTCACCTCTAAGGATGCCTTGTGTGAATAAAGTTTCTGAGTTTGCTGGAGGGATTGATAAGAAGGTTAAGGGTAAACAACAATCTACTGATTCCAAACCCATTACCATTCTTAAAAATCCTTTACGTTCTTATCTTAAGAAAAGTGTTTCAAAAGTTGGACCTTCAAAACAATTCATTGTTAAGAAGGTACATCATCCATATGGTTCTTGTTCGAGTGAAAAACTTCCTCTGATGTTAATGTCAAAACATACAAAGGAAAGTCTTTTAACAAAACCAATGAAGTCTTCAAAACAACACACGAGTCCAAAACCTGATTTGAGTGAGTATGATGCAAAGGAACGTAAAATCAAAATGAAAATTTTGCAGAATCAATCTACTCAAATGTCAACTGAAAACTTTGGACATCTCACTAACAAAGGTGTTTTTCGTGTCACAGGTTATAATCCAAACTTGAATTACAAGTCTGTATAGGTTCCTAAGTCAACGACTAAGAAAGTAGCAAACTAAACCAAGAAATCTGCTAGTCGACCTAGGAAGTCATCACATGTTTTTCAATTTTCTTCTGTGAACAAAACATCTACTTGGAATAAGTTGTGTGTAAAGACTTCTGATGATCGTGTAAACCTTGATATTGCTTATGATGCTTCATGTAATATGGTTTTAGATGATGTTTTAATGTCTAAATTGCATGCTGTATTACGTGATACATTTATTTGTGATCCAAAATTTATTGCTGGTACTAACCGTAGAGTACCCAAGAAACTTTGGGTACCTAAACTCTAGGAAACTTAACGTTTACAGGGTTTCGACGTCGGTGTTTGGTATATTGACTCCGGTTGTTCTCGGCACAAGACGGGTGATAAATCCTTGCTTGTCAATTGAAAAATTCCTAGGAACGGTTATATTTGGAAATGACGAGATTGCAGCAATAACGGGATATGGAGATTATGTGAAAATTGGCATAACAATCAAACGGGTCTCGTACGTTGAGGGTTTGGGGTGCAGTTTGTTTAGTGTTAGTCAATTATACGATGGAGATCTCAAAGTTCTTTTTGAACGTCGTCAATGCTCAGTGCAATCCACCGATGGAAATGATCTCCTTGTTGGTAAATGTTGTGCTTCAGTATACACTATTGACCTCAATGATGCACCATCACATGGAAACATGTGTTTGGCTACTTGTTCCACAAAAGAAAATTCGTGGTTATGGCATCATCGGATGTCACACCTGAATTACAAGGGTATCAATCGACTGGTCTCTAAAGACTTGGTTGATAGTATTCCCAGCTTTCAATATGATAAGCACCATGTGTGTCCATCATGTGCAATGGGTAAGCTGAAATGGTCTAATCATCCGCTTAAGCAAAACCCTAGTACTTCATCGTCTTTGCAATTATTGCATATGGACTTATGTGGACCCATGAGATTTTCTAGCCTCGGTGGCCGAAAACATGTGCTTGTCATTGTAGATGACTATACTCGATTTACATGGATTTTTCTCTTGAGAACCAAGTCTGAAACCCCCGCCATTATCATTGAGTTCATTAAAAAGACTCAACGCTCTTTTAACAAACATGTTAAAAGCATCAGAACTGATAATGGGATGGAATTTAAAAACGACCTGCTTGATAGTTATTTGAAAGACCAAGGCATTGAACATCAGTTCTCTGTTGGAAGAACCCCCCAACAGAATGGAATAGTCGAACGACGTAATAGTACATTGTGCGAGGCAGCTCGAACGATGCTTGCCTACTCCAAACTACCTCCAAAAATATGGGGGGAGGCCATTTCAACTGAATGTTATACCCAAAATTGTTGTATCATAAACAAACGGTTTGATAAGACTCCGTATGAGTTACTATATGGTAGACACCCGAATGTCAAATATTTTCGTGTTTTTGGTTGTATATGCTATGTGCTTAACGATTTTGACAGCCTCGGAAAGTTTGATCCTCATACCGATCGGGCCATATTTCTCGGTTACTCATCAAACAAGGTTGCTTATCGTGTCTATCACAAAAGGACAAAGACGATCAAGGAAAGCATTAATGTTAAATTTGATGAGTTATCGGGGACGGCTTTTGAACAATTTAGTTCAAAACCCGATCCTAACCTGGCTACTAAATCTTCTACGTAAAACTCAATTTTCTTGAAGAAGGGTGTTCCTACGGTCAGAACAGAGGAACTGGATATCTTGTTTGATAGTCTTTACGCTCTTCAACGGAATTCAGATGTTCATGTCGTACCGAAAACACCATCACAATCAATTACTGTGGACACACAACCAAGTCTCTATGATGAAGATACAACAACAACTGATTCACCTATTGCTTCTTCATCCTTCCTCCCTCCTCCTGATGATAATCTTGAATCGATTCAAGACACATCAATTGATACAATTCCAGTTGATTCTCCAGAAATTCAAACTAACCCATTAGACACTGTCACATCAGAACAAGAGGATCATGGCTCGACGTCAATAATGGTTGATGTTTCACTGGATACCACTGATGTATGACCTCTTCCACATAACAACCGATGGACTAAAAGTCATCCAGTTGATCTTATCATTGGTGATGCAACTGCTCCAGTTTCAACTAGAAGGGCTACTCGTAATATGTGTCTATATACTGCCTTTCTTAGTAAGATTGAACCAATTTCGGTTACTCAAGCTTTACTTGATCCGAACTGGGTGATAGCAATGCAAGAAGAGATATGTCAATTTGAACATTTGAAAGTGTGACGATTAGTTCCAAGACCAGCGGGTCAACGACCAATAGGGGTTAAGTGAATTTTCAAGAATAAGAAGGATTCTGATGGGGTTGTGGTTAGATATAAGGCACGTCTTGTGGCCAAGGGATATCGATAACAAGAGGGTATTGACTATGATGAAACATTTGCTCCAGTTGCAAGGATTAAGGCTATTCGTCTGTTTCTTGCTTATGCTTCTCATATGAAGTTTACGGTGTTTCAAATGGATGTCAAAACTGCTTTTCTGAATGGTCATCTTTAAGAGGAAGTTTATATTGATCAACCAGAAGGCTTTGTCGATCCTATTCATCCGAACCACGTTTACTACTTGGAGAAAGCTTTGTACGGTCTAAAGCAAGCACCTGCGTGCATGGTACGAGACCTTGAAAAAGTATTTGCTGGAAAATGGCTTCTCTCATGGAACGATTGATACAACGCTCTTCATCCGTAAAAACCACGGTCACATTCTCTTGGTTCAAATTTACGTTGATGATATTATTTTTGGTTCCACTTCCCAAGCCTTATGCAAAGAATTTGGTGACCTTATGGCCAACAAATTTGAAATGAGCATGCTTGACCAGCTCAATTTCTTCTTGGGGTTATACGTCAAACAATTACCAAATGGCATTTTTATCAGTCAAACAAAATATATTAACGACATGCTAAAACTTTTAAAATGACTGATTTGAGAACAATGTCAACCCCAATGAGGACTTTGTTAAATGCTGATGAAAATGGGGAACCCTTTGATATAACACTTTATCGAAGCATGGTTGGCTCTTTAATGTATTTGACTGCAAGTCGACCAGACATTACACTTGCTGTAACTATCTGTACCCACTTTCAGTCCAATCCAAAGAAATCCCACTCCAAAGCGGTGGTTGGGATTTTTCAGTACCTAAAAAGGTTTATCCCGTGTCGTTTATTTATCCCCTAAAAAGGATTTTTCAGTACCTAGAGTTGAGATATAACCACGCTTTATCCCGTGTTATTTATTTATCTTTTTGCTTTAATTATTCGTTTGTCGTGCGTAGGTTAGTGATGATGATCAATCACTTGTCTTGTTGGGGTCTTCACAAATTCCTAATACAAATGAATGGATCCTTAGTTTGATATAGTATCAATTGTTAAATAGCGGTAAGTTTACAAGAATGGGTTTATGCGCCTCTATATAATCATGTAAATACTTATTGTATATCAATAACAATTTATTGTTTTTACTTTTAAAAAAAAAGAACCTAAGACCTCTTACGAGAATACAAGATCCCAACGACTAGACTATCTTGTGATCATTAGTTCATTGCAACACCTTATGTCAAATTTAATATGAACTTGGACACTTCACTTATTTTATAAATAAGCAACATTAAGACCAATTGCATTTATAAAGAAATTGTTGGGAGTGCAAAGTCGATTAAACAATAAGTAAATATGCGTAGCAGGTCGATTTTCGCGACCGCAAGTGGGTAACTCGCAACCGCAAGATGCAAACAGAGAAACAAATTTATTGAGCTGATGGGCTCGCGACCACGAGAAACATAGTCGCGAGCGCAAAGTTGGTCCACACAGGAATTTGTGCTCGTTTAGGATTCCTAATCCCGTTGTGATTCTAACTCCTCTCACTTTAAATACAATCCATATGTAACCTGTAACTTAGACCTACGAAATTTAATAAGAATATTTTTTTAGTTGGTCGTGAATTAAACCAATAGCAATATTAAATATAACCACGTTATATTTCTCGTGTTATTTACGTTCTTCCATTTATTTTTCTTGTTCACCTAGATCATCTGTTTGTTGTCCATGGGTTGATAACCAGCGGGTTATCAAGTCTTGTTTGGGCTCACTAATCACTTCTAACAAGTGGTATCAGTGCTTAGACTATGTGTTCACGGGAATAATAGCAGATAAAAATGATGTGAAGATTGATCGGTTTGATGGTTTCGACTTTGGTTTTTGGAAGATGCAAATTAAAGATGTTCTCTATTAAAGGAACCTTATCAGCCATTATTAGGGGTTAAACCAAAAGAGATGGAGAAAGGTGAATGGGGTTGGTTAGATAGGAAAGTTCTATTGGTTGTTCGACTTTCTCTGGTCAAGAATGTTGCTTACAACATTGTGGGTAAAATCACAACTGCGGGATTGATTGCGGCGATGTCTCATGTGTATAAAAAGTGATCTGCTTTGAATAAATTTTCTTGATATGACAGATGGTGAATGCTAGGATGATGAAGGGTTCCTCGGAAGTGGATCACGTTAAAGGGTTTAACTTGATGTTAACCTGGTTGAAATGAGTTGGGTTTAATTCGAGGATGAACTTGAGGCATTATTTTTGTTATATTCATTACTCAATAGTTGGTCTGGAACTGTGACAACGGTTAGTGGTTCATCCGGAACTACTAAGCTTACTTTTGAATTAATCCGGGATTTAACTCGTAGTGAAAGAATTAGGAGAAAAGATTCGGGTGAGAATTCGGGTTCAGTTTTGAGTATCGGTCGGGGGAGAGCTAGATCAAGAAGTACATAAAGGAGTAAGCACATGGTGTGTTGGAATTGTCAACAAGTTGGTCACTATAATTCAAAGTGCTCGAGTTTAAAGTGGGGGGAGAGCACAACAATTTTGGTGATCGAGAATGCGTTGATGTGCCAAGAGGGAGTTCTTGATGGATCTTGAGTATTAGATTTGGGTTCCTCGTATCATGCTTCCCCGTACATGAAGGTATGGTGAATTTTAGGTGATATTCCGGTAGAGTTCGAGTTGCAGACGGGAAGACACTTGATGTTTTGGGTATTAGTGACCTTGTTATTAGACACTTGGATTACGCTTGGATGTTGAGGAACGTGAGGTTCGTCCTCAAGCTCACGAGTAGATTGATCTATGTTGGGCAGTTGGATGATGATATGTGTCATGTTTTATTTGGGGATTAACGGTAGATGGTGTTAAAGGCCATCGGGTAATTGCTCGCAAGTACAAGATGGGAACTATGTATATGGTTTATATTCTTTTCGAGGAATGGCAAAGTGGAAGAGTAGGTGCTGAAATTGCTAGTAGGCTAGAGCTTTCAAGTATTGTTGAGGGATCTTTTTTCAGTGGGAGCTCATGAGGAATCAGAATTAGTGAGAATTCAGGTAGAACTGGTTACACTAAAGTCTTTAGTGTTTCAAGTGGATCATCTCTAAAGGCAACTTTTTTGCGACTCACCGAGGAAGATGAACGCGATGTTTTCCTAGGAGTCATTGTTAGGAACACATCTGTCAGTGGGAGTTGGCTTGGGGTGATAAAATCGGGTCCATCGAATTCGTGTGCACATATGTGGTCAGTGTTCCAACGGTGAAATCAAAAGCGGTAAGGTGAACGATTAAGGGTTTGATCACATTCTCGTGCAAGGTCTTGATCGTTAATGTTCATGTGTTTGTTCTACTATCAAGTTTATTCTTTGTTGGAAAGATAAATCGGGTGAATGGTGTGATGTACAAGTGAATTGCTTGGAAAATGGGGTCACTAGAGTCGGGTCGGGCTCCGGCCCATTATCTCCTAAACTAAGGAGATATGTGATGTATCCAAGAGAGATTCTTGGTCCCAAGCTAGTAGCATTGATCAGATTATTGCTCATCGGTATTTTTAAGGTCGGAAGACTTCCTTCCTCGTAGGTTAGTGAGTTAAGTGTGGCGCGATGCGGGTCATTGGCGGTATCAAAAGGAGTCATAATCAACGGGTCAGATGTTGTTGTTGGAGGTAACCATGTAGAAGATGGGTTTTATTTAAAGTCTCCTTCGAGTGAGAGATTGTTAGGAGTGCGAAGTCGACTAAACAAGAAGCAAATGTGCGTAATAGGTCGATTTTCGCGATCACAAGTGTGTAACTTGCGACCGCAAGCTGCAAACAAAGAAACAGCTTGGTTGAGCTGTTGGGCTCGCGATCGCGAGAAACATAGTCGCCCTCGCGAAATTGGCCGACGTAGGAAGTTGTGCTCGTTTAGCGTCCCTAATCTCGTTGTGATTTTAACTCATTTTCACTATAGATACAACTCATATGTAACGTGTAACTTAGACCTATGAAATTTATTAAGAATGTATTTTAGGTTGATCGTGGATTAAACCAATAGTAATATTTGATATAACCACATTATATTTTTCATGTTAGTTATGTGCTTGCATTAATTATTCATGTTCACTTAGATCATCAGTTTGTTGTCCGTGAGTTGATAACCAACATGTTATCAAGTTTTGTTAGAACTCACTATTCACTATTCACTATTCACTATTCACTATTCACTATTCAATCAAGAAAAAATGAAAGGAAAATGAGAAGTTACAAAATGAATTTGCGTTCCAATGCACTAAGCTAATTACATTTATTTATTTTTTTTTATCTTATTTCGCTCTCTTGATTTCATGTCACATCATTTGAAAAAAAAAAAAAAAAACAAAAAATTTATACGTAAAAATGTAGTATCTCTCCACTTGTAATTAACTTATAATAGTAACCGTAATCTAATAAAAGCTGATTAGTTTAAGATTATGATCGTTATTGGAGTAATAAATCAGTAATGACCTGAAGTAATTTTATGTTTGACAATATCTGTCTAAGAATAAAACTTACTTGGTATTCCAAAGCGATTTGAAGTTCTCTCAATATTTTGGTCAGTGATGGTCGTTGTGTGCGTTCAAGTTGTAAACATTGGTACGCAATTTTTGAGAACCTTTCCAAACACCCCGTTGAAATTTTCTCTTTAAGGCTAGTACTAATGATAGTACCTAGTGTATTCTCTTCATAGCACTTTCGTGCCACTACTGTCAAAAAGTTGGGACCACTACCTCCGTTTATTATCTGCACACATTGTCTTCCGCAAAGAACTTCAAACAAAACAACACCGAACGAATATACATCTGATTCTTTTGTCAATAAGCCTGTGTGAATGTATAAAGGATCACAATAACCCATTGTACCTACAGGCGTAGAAAACTGATAAGTGACTTGCTGATTTGCAAGGCCAAATTTTGACAAACCAAAATCTGCAATTTTTGGATTCCAGTTGTGATCTAAAAGTATGTTTGCACTCTTGATATCACGGTGCAAGACTCTGTGTTGACTCCCCTCAACAGGAGCATGAAGGTATTGGAGTCCTCGTGCGGCACCAATACATATACGAAGACGTTGATTCCAAGAAAGATCAGGGCTACTTAAATATAAATCAAGGCTTTTGTTAGATAGAAACTCGTACACAAGGATACTTTCACCTTTCTCATCACAAAAACCTAAAAGAGAGACCAGATTTTCATGTTTATAAGTTGAAAGCAACATAATTTCTCTCCAAAACTCAGGTGGGCCTTGTCCAAGTTTAGTATCTAAGCGCTTCATTGCAACCATGGTAAGCTTCTTGGATATTACAAGTTTTCCCTGGTAAACCTTCCCAAAGCCACCACGGCCGATACAATTGCATTCACCAAAGTTGTTGGTGGCTGATTTTATATTTTTGAGTGGAATTCGGAGATGTTCAAACTCTTTTAAGGAAGAAGACATTATTTTGATATTTAGGAACATGTAAAGGGAGGAAAAGAGACAGAAGAACTTCAAGGAGTTAAAAACTGGAAAAGTTTACGTTTATGTTCATCAAAATCTGGCAACTTATTTAACATAGATGATAAGCAACCAGCTAATGTATAGATTTGCAAATGACGTATACAATGTTAAATTAATACAATTGCGTACGTTCGTGGCATAGTGATGCTCTAACGACCAAGTACTAGTTGACTATTCGAGATTTCCCAATCCAAATTGGCTCAAGACACATTAACTATTGCATTAGCAGATATTTCTAACATTTATTTTACTTGTTCCACCATAATTGTCTAAATTGCCCTTAATGAAAGACTTACACAAATTATTTATAACTTTTTATTATAATTCATTGAGGGGTATTTAAGGAAGAAAGTATGAAATTATGTTGGAACAAGTAAAAGCAATGTTGGAAATATCACCTCCCATTAGGAAATAAATCTTGTATGAGAATTAGAATATACACACACACTCATATATATATATATATATATATATATATATATATATATATATATATATATATATATATATATATATATATATATATATATGTGTGTGTGTGTGTGTGTGTGTGTGTGTGTGTGTGCGCGCGCGCGCGCGTGTGTTTTAAGGCATTTGCTATTGATCGTGTTGAAGGAATCAAATTGTATATTTTATTTCATAGCTGTGAGACCCAAGAACCGTTTACTTGTTATAATTTAACACTTAGTATTGGTATATTGCTTAGATGAATGGAAATCACGAAAAATAGATCGTGTGTGCACTATATATATAAGTATACAGTGGAATTTTATATTTAAAGCTTTAGAATGTTTCATGCTTGATACCCTTCCATGCTTCATGTTATTAGAAACAATTAGGTGAGCCATATCAAGACTTGATAACTCTAGGTTATCAAATGTTGAGTAATTTTGATATAGACATGTTAAAATGTTAATGTGTCCATATCTAGAAGTTACTTTAGATAATTATTTAGTACTTAGTAGTGTTGGATGTGTGAAGGATATCAAAAACAAAGAAGAATTCGTTGCAGCTTTAAGCCGCGTCGCGGCTCAACACTTGGATTGAGGTTCGAAGTTGCAAAGCTGTCGGATTCGAGATCACGTTTTAAGGTGCGGCGCGGCCCTTCCTGGAGCGTCGCGGCCTGCACCTGACGGGGGAAAGACGCGTTTTCTTACACCCTAAGTTGTTTCTTTGTTATCTTATGCCTATAAATACATCATATTGTAACCCTAAAGTGTATGTACGCAAATATCAATAAAAATCACTCTAGTTGGCCGTGGACTAAAGCAATCTAACTGATTGCATAACCACGTAATTTATTCCGTTGTTTTCTCTACTTTTCTTTATTATAGTTCATTTGTTGTTCGTGGGATCACTAAATCTGAATTGGTAATTGTTGTTTAGGTCCATAAATTCTCAACAACTAGTATCAGAGCGTAGGTTCGATTAAAGGGAACGATAGCGGACGAAGGAAAGTTTAGAATTGATCGGTTCGATGGGAAGGATTTCGGGTTTTGGAAGATGCAAATAAAGGATTATTTGTATCAGAAAAAACTGCACTTACCTTTAAAGAAGAAGAAACCTGATGATGTTAAATCGGAGGATTGAGATCAACTAGATCGCCAAGCTTTAGGGGCGGTTAGGATGTCTCTTGCCAAAAACATTGCTTATAACATTATTAACGAGAAGACTACATTTGGGTGCATTAACGCACTTACAAACATGTATGAGAAACTTAATGCTGCCAATAAGGTTTTTCTCATGCGTCAATTGTTCAACCAAAAGATGAAGGAGGGTGCTAGTGCTACGGATCATATCAATGATTTTAACAATCTCATCTCAAGACTTTCTTCTGTGGAGATTGTATTTGATGATGAACTTTAGGCACTGATCATGCTTTTGTCTTTGCCTGAAAGTTCGCCAGGTACCGTTACGGCAGTGAGTAGTTCTACGGGAACTTATAAACTCAAGTTTGAGGGGATTCGGGATTTGATTCTTGGATAAGATACTCTTAAGAGGAATTCCGGGAAATTGTCAGGGTCGCTCTTGAATACTGACAACAGGGGAAAGAAGAACGATAAAGGTACGAAGAAGGGTAAGAAATTCAAGAAGAGGAATTACTCTAGGGACCGAGAATCGGCGGTTTGTTAGAATTGCAATCAAAAGGGTCACTTTATCACTCAATGTAAGAATCCAAAAGCGGATAATGCTAGGATGAACTTTACTTCCGGAGATACGGATGATGCTTTTGTGTGTTGTGTTGAAAATTCGGTTGAAGCTTGGATCATGGATTCATGTGCATCATTCCACGCTAATCCTAGTAAGGAGATAATGAAGAATTTTAAACTGTATCGGGGGAAAGTAAGATTGGCGGATGACAAACGCCTAGAAATAAGAGGCATTAGAGACGTCATATTAAAGAAATACGAAGGATCCGATTGGACGTTGAAAGATGTGAGGTACATTCCGAATTTAAAATGGAAGCTTATCTCAGTTGGTCAATTGGATGAAGAAGGCAATCACACTACCTTTGGTGATCGCAAGGGGCGATTTAAAAGGGATGATCGTATCGTGGCATCGGGACATAAAATGGGAACTTTATACATGATCGAGTTATTCGATGATGATGAGGTTAATGTGACAAGTAATGTAGGGGCCGATTCTACTCTATGGCACCGTCGTTTAGGGCATATGAGTGAGAAGGGGATGAATTTTCTAGTTTCTAATGGGAAGATTCCGGATTTAAAGAAAGTGAATATTGGGTTTTGCGAACCATGTACTTTGGGGAAGCAAAAGAAGGTGTCATTCGGGAAATCGGGAATTGCGTCAAAGAAGGAGAAGCTTGAACTTGTTCATTCAAATGTTTATGGACCTACAACGGTCGAGTCACATGGTAGTTCCCGTTACTATGTCACTTTCATTGATGACTCCACAAGGAAGGTATGGGTTTACTTTCTTAAGGCTAAATCTGATGTATTTGCTAATTTTAAAGTGTGGAGAGCTTCTGTTAATAACGAGACTAACTTGAAAGTTAAGTGTTTGAAATCTGATAATGGAGGAGAATACAGCAGCAAAGAGTTTAAAGACTATTATGCGGAACATGGTATTCATATGTTGAAAACGGTTCTGAAAATACTACCGCACAATGGGGTTGCTGAATGCATGAACCGGACGCTCAATGAGCGGGATAGGAGTATGCGGTTACATGCGGGTCTACCAAAGATGTTTTGGGCGGATGTCGTTGACACTGTAGCTTATTTGATTAATAGGGGACCCTCGACACCGTTAGAGTTTCGAATTCCTGAAGAAGAATGGACCGGTAAAAAGGTGAGCTTGGCTCACTTAAGGGTTTTCGGTTGTAATGTTTATGTGAAGACCAAAGACATTAACAAAGACAAGCTTGATTCAAAATCAAGAAGATGTACATTTATTGGGTATGGTTTGGATGACATGGGTTATAGGTGTTCGAACAATGAGGCGAGGTAGGTGATTCGTAGTAGAGATGTTATTTTTGATGAAACTCGTTGTATGGCACTAAGGTAACAATTAATTCCGATTATGATCCAGTTATGTTTGATGAGTTTGTTGATGTGAATACAGGTTCTAGTAGGAGTTCAGAAACTATTGAATTGCCGATTAATGGTGAGGATCAAAATGATGGGGATGATTTGGTGAGTGGTGAAAGCTCTAAAAGTAGTGAGAACTCTAATGGTGGAGATAGTGGCGATGTAACTTAATCACCACAACGCGTTACACCACCATTGAGACACTCAAGTAGAATGCCTAAACCTAATGTTAGGTTTTCTCCATCGGCAAATCATTTACTCTATACCGAAAATGGTGAACTCGAGAGTTATTTTGAAGCAAGATATTCTAAAGAATCCATACAGTGGGAGCTTGTTGTGAAAGAAGAGATGGGGTCACTAATAAAGAACAAGACGTGAAATTACCTCCAAATAGAAAGGCGTTGCACAATAAATGGGTCTTTCGGGTCAAAGATGAGTTAGACTGGAAAAACCTGTACAAGGCTCGGTTAGTAGTTAAAGGGTTTCAACAAAGGGCAGGGGGTAAATTTTAAAGAGATTTTCTTGCCGGTTGTGAAGATGACTACTATACGGTTGATTTTGAGTATTGTTGTTGCCGATGACTTACATCTAGAACAGTTAGATGTTAATATTGCATTTTTACATGGGGATCTTAATGAAGAGATTTACATGATGCAACCTATGGGCTTCGAGGTAGTTGGTAAAGAGAAGTGGGTTTGAAAATTAAAGAAAAGTCTGTATGGATTGAAACATGCACCTCGGTAATGGTACTTGAAGTTCGATGACTTTATGAATAGGAAAGGCTTCATGAGAAGCAATTCGAATCATTATTGTTACTTGAAGAAATTCAAGTCCTCCTATGTTATACTGTTACTATATATTGATTAGAGGATCGGACATGTCTGAGATCAATAAGTTGAAGAGACAATTATCTCTTGAGTTCGAAATGAAAGATTTGGGTGTTGTTGAACAAATACTCGGGATGAGTATTACAAGTAATCGGGTTGAAGGTACTTTAACTTTGTCTGAAACCAATTATGTTGAGAAAGTGTGAGAGCGGTTCAACATGGAAGATTCAAAGGCACGATCCTTGACTTTAGGTGGTACTTTGAAGTTATCGAAGATTCAATCACCTACAATGGATAAAGAGAAAGAGGCAATGGCTCAAGTTCCTTATGAATCTGCGGTTGGAAGTGTTATGTATGCTATGGTATGTACAAGACCCGACATAGCTCATGCAGTGGGAGTTGTGAGTCGGTTTATGTCGAATCCGGGTATTGAGTATTGGGAAGGAATAAAGTGGCTTTTGCGCTACTTAAAAGATACTTCTAAAATGAGGTTGCAATTCACTAAAAGTGATTCCATTTTAAGAGGGTACGTTGATGCTAATTTGGGTAGATGTGATGATTCGGGGAAAAATACTACGGGTTATGTTTTCACGGTTGGGAAGACTGCGGTTAGTTGGTTGTCTAGACTCCAAAGATGTGTTTCATTATCAACAATGGAGGCTGAATATATGGCCGCAGCCGAAGCAAGTAAAGAACTAGTTTGGCTGAAGAGATTTATGATGGAGTTGGGCGAGTTCAACAAAATTGTGTCCTTTACCAGTGATAATCAAAGTGCTATCCATTTAGGGAAGAACCCGGTGTTTCATCGTCGTACGAAACACATAAAGATAAGGTATCATAAAATTCGTGAACTCATTGAAGATGGTAGTTTAGTTGTTACAAAAAATCCTGGTACCGAGAATCCTGCTGATATGTGTACTAATATGATTACGATCGAGAAGTTGAAGTTTTGCATAACTTCAACTGGTCTTCTTGTTAACTGAAAATAGAAGACGTCGACTAGAGTGATAAAGGGTTATTGATGTTAGATTTCAACAAGTAGTGTTGAAGGCCTTGTATCAAAAGTCTGCTCTTCCTGCGATGTTGAGTTTGCGTGTCCCATGTTTGATTGGTAGTATAAAAGGTGGTTCGACGTTCTTGGTTGAGATGATTAGCTTTGGGTTGACAATTGAGTCATGGTTTTGACTATCTTCAAGTGGGAGATTGTTGGATACTGATTAGCTTTAAGCCACGTCGCGGCTTCCCTAGGCGCGTCGCGGCTCAACACTTGGATTGAGGTTCAAAAGTTGCAAAGCTGTCAGTTTCGAGATCACGATTTGAGGCTCGACGCGGCCCTTCCTGGTGCGTAGAGGCCTGCACCTGTACCTGACGGGGGAAAGACGCGTTTTCTTGCTCTCTGAGTTGTTTCTTTGGTATCTTATGCCTATAATTACATCATATTGTAACCCTAAAGTGTATGTACGAAAATGTCAATAAAAATCACTCTAGTTGGATGTGGACTAAAGCAATCTAACCGGTTGCATATAACCACATAATTTCTTGTGTCATTTTCTCTGCTTTTCTTTATTATAGTTCGTTTGTTGTTCATGGGATCACCAAATCTGGATTGGTGATTGTTGTTTGGGTCCATAAATTCCTAATAAGTTGTAGTATTATTTAATTATTGTTAGTGTGAGTTTTAATTAATGTTATAGAATGTTTGAATATGTAGTATGAGATGATCGAGTTTAAAGGCTTAAGATTGGATAGGGGATAAGTGCACCAAGTCTTTAGGTAGAAAGAAAGTGGTAGAAGTTAATTTGTAGGTGTTCTATGCATGAGTTTTATGGCTATTTATAAAGCCTTATTGAATGTGAATAAAACATAGAAAGTGTTAAGAAAGTCAGTCACATTGTAGTCTCTTGAGTTGTTTTTAATATACATAGAAAGTTGAAAGTGATTATGTTTGTTTTTTTCCATTTATATGTGAGTATGTTCCAACAATTAGTATTTAAAGTAGAAAGATCCTGGTTTGCAGAAAGAAGGAAAGAAAGAAAGTACAGAGTAGCATAAAAGAAAAGGTTGAAAGAATGAAAGGTGTTCACCATAGGGGTCAAGAAAGAAGACTGAAAGAAAGAAGAAGACCGAACGAATGAAAGAAAGAAAGAAGAAAGTTTGACAAGGTGCAAAGAAACGAGAAAAGCACCTAGATCGAAAAAGGCACCTAGACCTATAAAGGCGCCTAGACCGAGAAAGAAAGTAGATAGAGACTGAAGAAGACAACCATGACCTGGTTGTCTGAGAAAGACCAAAACCGTAGAAAGTCTAGGTAAAAGATTGAAGAAAGTCTTGACCGAGAAAACCCAGAGGCCAAAGACCAGAGACCGAAGGCCGAAGACCGATAAAGGTGAACGAGACCGAAAGTTTACCTATGAAAGAAGAAAAGATGGATTGCAACCTTATGCAATCAAAGAAAGAAGATCAAGATCGTTTCGATGAAAAACGTGACCGCATGACTGAAAGAGGTTTGTATCAAAATTACGAGAGTGAATGTTGGGTAATTTTGATATAGACATGTTAACATGTTAATGTGTTCATAGCTAAAAGTTACTTTAGATAATTATTTAATACCTAGTGGTAGTATAATTTAATTATTGTTAGTGTGAGTTTTAGTTAATGTTATAGTATGTTTGAATAGGTAGTATGAGATGACCGAGATTAAAAGACTTACGATTGGATAGTGGGGTAAGTGCTCCAAGTCTTTAGGCGGAAAGAAAGTGGTAGAAGTTAATTTGTACGTGTACTGTGCATTAGTTCTATGGTATAAAGCCTTACTAGTTTAAGACCCGCGAATTCGCGGGATCGTGTAAGAAAATTTGTTGCAAGTTCACATTTTCAAAATATATTTTCAACATTCATAAAGCAAATCTGATACCACATGAGACACAAAACGAAATATATATTTGAGTTTGAGCATAGAATTATGGTTTTAACATTAAAAATTACAAAATTATATAGAGCATCAGGTAGTATTTGACTGCAAGTTGTTTCAAAATAACGCCCAACTCTACTTCCGTTCTTTTAACAACTGTATCTAATAATCTAAAATTACTATAACCCATTTGAGTGCTATTGATAAATAATAGAACCCAAATGAACCCATTGATAAGTTCATGAACCAATAGTTACATTGAGAGCCACCACCACAACACAAATAACCCATTAGAGCGTTTGACCTGATTTCAGTGTGTTTGTCGATTTAAATAACTTGCTGGATATCTGCACGAAACAGGTAACTAAATTCCAAAAGAGACATTAGTAAAGTTATAAGTACATTAATTAAAAAAAGTAAGGAAAACTATCGTATATTTACACTGAATTTAAGACTTCATTGCAAAACTCCAAGTATCATAAGTTTGTAACCATGTTATAAGCATTAGTAATGTATAGAAGTCTAAAAAGAGAAAAGGGTGGTTGTGGGTCAACTAATCTCTTTTTAGTAATGGCCCGTAGTTAAACTTGCCAGATGTTCAAGTAGTTTATTTGCCGCTTTAGAGAAATGTGAAATTGAAAAAAGAACAAAGTGAGTGAGGCAGAGGAGGAGGTGAGGGCGCTTCTAGATTAAGCTAAAATACACTGCTAACCACTAAAAGCTATGGTTAGCAGTTGGGTTAATTCATCCAAGCATGTCATTCAGGAGTTGTACTTTAATGTCATTTTAGTCTAACTTTTTATTCCAGATTCAGCTAAAAATACACTACAAACTCCATGTACAATGTTCCTTTTTCTAATTAGTTGGATTGTTTTCCTAAGAATTTGATCAATAATGATATTAGACAAAAAAGATTACTAAAAGAGATAAGTTTAACAGACTTTGTATACCTGGACGAATTTGCTCAAAAGCTTCAGAATAGCATCCAAGAACTTCATTTTAAAGATATACCATTCTTCAATATATTATATACCAAAAACCAAGTTGCCCTTTCTCATAAATTTGACATCTAACATGTCAAATTAGTAACCTCGTGAAGTTGGTTACACCTGGATATTTGGATATTCTGTCAGAATGTCAAAATGGGCTACATTGGTGAAAGTGACCTTAAAAGATTTGAAATACCTACAACCTATTTAACCACTTTTTTCATAGCTAAAGCATATAACTTATTCAGTATTTAGTTAGATCACGAGTACACAGATGCTTTGGGCCAAGCAAAAACATCATAAACAGAAAATGGTAAAGCAAAATCTTGGACACCATAGATGTCAAATCATGAATCTAAGAAAGAAACACTACACTAAATGTACAAATCGCAAGTCAATTAAACCCACAATTAATATGTCGAATGTAAATCATAAAAAGCATGCATTCATGTTTTGATATAACGATTATTCATCCTTTGAATCGTGAGGTAATAAAGGATTAAAGAAGAGTTTTGATAAAAGTAAATAATGGAAGAGATCGTAAATTTAACTTCCACACAGAACAAAAATAACATACCAGATGTTGATTTTGAGCTTCTAATTCCAACGACATGTCTATTGGCTTCAAGCGCGGATTAGATATTAAGAAATAAATAGTAAAAAATCCAAAGTATAAATATTACCTCAATAATAACCTATCAGCTTCGTATTGAAAAATCAGATAAGCGGTGATGAACAGGTTGTGACACGCCGCTGTGAAATCCATATAAACAAAATCAATTACAAAACTCTAATAAACTAAATATTATTTACAAAACAAGAGTTAAAATAAACAAAATAATATATTCAATCGTGAAGAACACGTAAAAAGTAAATTACCAAATGTATAGAAATGGTCTCTCATGCACACTAATGATCCCATTCTTCTAAATCACTTATAGCCAAGATAGAGTTTGAGGCAACAGTGCTACGATTAGGCAAGTGTAAATCACGATATTTTCACCAAAAAACTCTAAAACAACAGTCAGCAGGGCTGCAATCGGGCAAGTGTAAAAATGCAATAAGGCGCACATATGAGGTACGACTATTGTGCATTAGGGCTGCAACGCACACGCCAAATCATTTAACTCGCTTAATAGTTGTCATATATACATATAAATAAAAACTTTGCTACTCAAATGTAAAAAAAATACCTGGAAATACTAATTCATAAGACTCTTAATAATCAAGTTAAAAATATATCCAAACACCTCTTAAACTGATGCATACATAGCATAAACTCGAGTTATACTATCAATTCAAGAAATATTCTTTGAATTTTGCATGTTAAAATTTCTCAACTAAAGGATTAAATGTAGTAATGTGGATGGATTTCCTTTCAAATTTTAACTCAGTGTTTACCCAGAGCAATTGTGTTGGTATAATTTGATAAAGTTACCAACTTTTGACTCAAACTGAAAAACCAGAACAAATATATATATTAGAAACTGAACTACTCTGAAGCTGGTGGAAATGAAGGGATTCAAATAGGAAAGAAGACCTTTGTTTTGAAAGAGTCAAACTTGACTACTAAATGAACCTAGTGATTTCTTTGATTGGCAATAAGAACATTTATGAATAAAAAATTCTTGTATATGAACTAATGACTTGTTTCACTAATATAATATTTATTCTTTTTAAACTTTAGACTTATATGAAGTTTCACATTAAAAGAGAAACACTTGACAAATAACAGACAGACAAATACTTGCTCTCTTAATGTCAAATCCACTGTTCTTAAGAATTTCTGCAGTATTGACAACTGTTGCAATAGTTGAGCAGCATAATAAAAAAACAGATCATTATAATATATGGGATGTTAGATACATACCGTAATTAACAAAACGGCTGTCGATGGCATTTCAAACTCTTGCATTTTTTGTTTCAATACCTATTTGTAGGTGTGGCAATAAAAGCTTTCGAATGTCTCCGATAATTTTTAAACGAAAAACATGATATTGTAGTTACATTATTCACAACACAATAAGTCATCAATAATAAAATTAAAAGACTCGGCATACATGCTGATAGGAAGTACAAAGCGTAAAACATAAATCATCTATAAAAGTATTTTGCGAGCCTCTTTTTTTTAAGAAACGGAGCAGTGTGGCATTGTTACCTATATAAAAAATGACCAAATGCCGGCGTGTCGTTAGCTTTGTTAAAAATGGATTTGCAGACAATGTTCAATATTCCAGCATCCAAATATCTGTACAAATAAAGCCATACCCACTACCAATAACAATGCCGATCAATAATAGTAAAGAACATAAAAACAATAATGGTATATAACTGAATCAAATTAAACAATTAGAAACAGTACCTGTAAAATGATTTTCCGTCAATTTCTGGTTAATCGGTATTCGCCGAGTCAAATGGCTAGAAGAGGCGTGTCGTCGAATGATAATTTTTTAAATCGGGACTTGCAAGATACAGGCTGAAAAAAATAAAGACCAGTATTAATGCCTTTCTTATTAGAATACACACTTAAATCTATG
This sequence comes from Rutidosis leptorrhynchoides, assembly GCF_046630445.1. Taxonomy (NCBI): domain Eukaryota; kingdom Viridiplantae; phylum Streptophyta; class Magnoliopsida; order Asterales; family Asteraceae; genus Rutidosis; species Rutidosis leptorrhynchoides. The sequence goes on from NC_092336.1 coordinate 156,723,306, forward strand.
GTCCCTTTAGTAAGCTATAATGAGCTGAAAGTTACCCTGTCAAAATGGACGGGTTGGGTAACTTGGTAATCGCTTGAGCTGATACAGTCTCATTCGATGAAACAAAATATGTTAACGTTTATATCATTTGATGTAAACTCTTAAAATAAGCCATATCCCGATGGAAATACCTCAAATATCTGTTCAAGAATTGGACTTTTTTATCTGGACGTAAAGATACCAGACCCATGCTTGCCTACTGAAACTTGATCAATGATGTGTGGACTTTACCCATTAAAAAAGAAATTGTCGAGGATCAAGGCAAACAAGTTCTTCACCATGATTGTTCAAATCTGGAAAGCTTATATGTAAATAGCGAAGAATTTATAAATAAAAAATCTAAAGATAATCTTGTTAAATAAAAGTGGCAATTACGAATATTTGCTAATGTTGGCTGAGAGGGCTTTAATTCAAGAATGTGATGGACGACAAATAAAACACATTCCATATCGCCTGGCCACATGTGTTTCTTCTCAGAATGCAAGGATTCCATTCTCCACGGTTGACCATATGCAGTAGGTGCACCAATATTTACTTACTGCTACCAAATTTTCTGATGAGTAAGTTATATAATTTGTAACAAAAACAAAAAATTGCCTTCTATATTGTGAAACCCTTAAACGTATAAACATCAGTATGTTCAATTAAAAGTACACATGGCGTACAAACCTAATGTTGCATGTAGTATCTACTAATCACTACCAATATTGCATCTCTTACACTTGATTGAAAATAATAAAAAGTCCCAGTAAATTCTTTCAAGTCCACCACAATTGACAATGATTACATGGTGTAAAAAATCACATCATTAATCTATGCTTAAAGTACAAAACTTTCATTGTACCTGCAAATGGCTCTTCAAATGGTATAATGTCGACCTCTTTAAGCCCATCAATCGTAAAACTAATTTCGGGGTACCTTTGCAGACCGAATACCAAATTAGACAATCCGATCAAGATATTAAAGGCCAATACATAATTCAAAAAGCGAGATTATTTGATCGGAAACTAAAATATTATGGGAAAAATCAAAGACTTGTAAACTTTATGCAATCTGATGTTGGACTTGGAAGAAAATATTCTTTGATAACTGAAATAAATATATAAACCACAAAACGTTTACATCTATATTTAGAGAATTAAGTTTGTGGCAATTGAATACCTGAACCGCAGCGACAAAGAATCAATTCAAGCTGTCAAGCTCTTGTTCAATCTTGTGAGAAATCAAACTTCGACCGATCAGAACTCCGAATTTACCTTCCTAGGTAACCAAAGACGGGCCTTTTATTAAAATGATCCAAGTAACCCTATATTTTCAAAATAAAATTAAAAAAAAAACTCAAATTCAGTTGAACCAAAACACCTATTTTTTTATCCAAAACATAGTTGTATAGCCTTGTATATTTGTTGTCCAAACTATTATAGCCATACATGATTATTCAATATGATCCGGTCAAGAAAAAAACTCATACCTGATTGAATGCTATATTATCTATTAGAGCCATGTCCAAACTATTTCATTCAAGCATTTTATCAAATACCTGAAATGTAAACCAAATTTAGCATTCAGTCCTTAAACAGGGATATTTAAATAAAAAAATTAGCATTCTCTGTCTATCCAAGATCAAATAAATAAAATTAAATATATTTGAAGGATCGGTCCATAGATCGCTGTGTATAAACTTGTATCACAAATATTAGATATGTTCGTTAAACATAAATCGAAAATCAATAAAGCATACCTGATGTCGTTTTTAGAATCCGAAATCAATTCGATGACCCAACTATGAATCAACCCTACAAAAGTTTAGGGTTTTTAATCTGATAAAGTAACGAACAGAAACAAAATTCAGGGTTTTTAATCATGTAAATAGTATCTTCAAAAATCGCTTGAAATAGGAATACATCGATCTTCAATCTGTAATTTTACATTGAATTGAGTTAAAGTAATTGTATAATGAATAACGAATTGCGAATTATGAATACCTGATTCGATCTTTGAGAATTTAGAACTCTCAATTTTAAACCTAAGTATAGGAAACTGATCTTTGAAACAAAAAACAAAACACCCGATACATGAAAACGCTATTGATCGAAGCATTAAGACAGGATAACTCACCCGCGATTATGAACGGATGATTTCTTGATTTGAATTCCGTAATTCTTAGACTGAAGGCGATGATAGGAATGAGGCGAGAATAGAGAGAATTTGGAACAACTATCACGAATTATTAGTAAATTCTGACACAAAATGGGATGCCTGTTACCTGATTATGAACTTAGGGTTTCCAATTGCGATAGAAGTTATGTGAATTTCGTACGTATCATAGGTTTGAATCGAAACCTTCATAGGAGTATCACTTTGTTTGAATCAAAACCCTAAATTTTTCGATTGAATTTATGATGAAATCCAATCGCTGAATGTGGTGGTGAATTAGGGTTAAAAAGAAACAGATGATAGTATGAGTAATTTTGAGTGGGAACGGTTTTGAGAGCGTGTTAGGTTTAGGAGTGAGTAACTGCTGTCAGTTTAAGGGTTAAATAGATAAACACAGTTAATCTTAACTTAGATAGATTAGTCCAAGCTAAGATGAATCCTAGCCATTAGATCAATTTTTTTAAGGGATGGGATTTAATTTGAAAGGAGTTTTATGAAAGTATATTAACTAATATAGGCTTTGTTTTAATAGTTAGAGAGGATTGAATGTGAATAAAACAAAGTATTAAGAAAGTCAGTCACAATATAGTCTCTTGAGTAGTTTTTTAATATACACAGAAAGTTGAAAGTGATTATGTGTTTTTTTTTTTCATTTATATGTGAGTATGTTCCAACACCAAATTCACTGACAATAAACGGATTATATGTGATGAACACGAAGAAAACTAGTAAAAACGGAAAAAAAAACATTAGAATTTAACGAGGTTATATGTAATCAAAGTGATTACTTTAATCCTCGACCAACTAAAGAGTAGTCTTTTATTAATTTACATAGGTATGCATTGCAGGTTACATATGAGGTATTTATAGTGCAAAAAAAAAAAAGAATTAGAATCGTGACACAACGAGGAGTCCTAAGTCGAAACCAATTCCAGTCGGAAGCACTTTCGTGGTTGAAATCACATTCTCTCGGTCGGGATTCGAGCAAAATCAGCAACTTCTTTCACTGTCCAAATCTCGCAGGTGCGAGATGTTTGTCCCGATCGCAAGCTCCATTTCGCGAGCACCATAACCCAGATCGCGGTCGCGGGCTCGACACTCAGCAGCAACTTTCTTCGCCTCTTGTTTAACTCGATTCGCACTCAAAAATCTCACACTCGAAGAGACATTAAACAACACTCAACTTTAACATGACATTCATCCCACAGTAACAACCCGACCCGCTAATTACACCTCCTTTTGATACCGCCGGATGAGACACCTAAATCACACCGCACTTTACTCGTTAACCCACGAGCAAGTGAAGTCTTTCGACGTCAAAAATATGCTGAGCTATAATTCGATATTTATGTTAGTAGCTTGGGACCAAGAACCTCTTTGGATACGGAACCTATCTCCTTAGTTTAGGAGATCACATGTCGTTTGAGCCCGACTCGGCCCAATCGCCCCCATTACCCAAGCAATCCATATGTACACAATTTCATCCACCCAATTTATGTTTCTAACATAGAATAAACCCGCAGGTAGCAGGTACATTTGGACATTACCACTGGTAGAACACGATCGCACACTTAATAGTCCACTTTACGGCTTTTGCTTTCACCGTTGGAAGACTGACCACATACGTGCGCACGAATTTCGACAAACTCGATTTTTCATCACGAGCCAACACACATTCTACGGATATCATTAACCCTGACTACTAGAAAAACCTCTTGTTCATTTTCCTCGGTATATCGCAACAAAGTTGCCATTAGAGAAGATCTGCCCGAAGTAACGAAGACTCTAGTGTACCCAATTCGACCCGAATCTCCACTACTTTCGGCTTCACTTGAGCTCCCACTCAAACAAGAATCCTCAACAATCTCAGAAAACATTAGCACGCTATAACTTTAGCACCTACAAAACCACCTAGCTATACCTCGGAAGGAACATCAACCATATACATGGTTCTACTTTTGTACCCGCGAGCAATAACACAATCTCCTTTAAACCATATCCACTTTTGATCCCCAAATAGAACATGACACCTATCATTATCCAATTTCCCAACTGAGATCAGTCTACTCATGAGCTTGGGGATGAACCACACGTTCCTCAAGATCCAAGCATAATCCAAGTGTCTAACCACGAGATCACCAATACCCGCAACATCAAGAGTACTCTGATTCGCAACTTGAACCTTACGGAATACCCTTGAAACTTACCATCACGTTCATGTACGGGGTAACATGATTCGAGGCTCCCGAATCTAAAACCCAAGATTTGTCAAGACATCCTCTTGGCACATCAACGCATCCTCGATCACCGTAGTCACCGTGATCCAACCCGACTTAAGACTCTGCACTTTGACTTATAGTGACCAACTTATTGACAATTCTAACACACCACATTCTTGCTCCTTGATGGATTCCTTGATCTAGCTCTTCCCCGACTTACACTTAGAATTGAAATCGAACCACTAACCGTCGTCATAGTATCAGCCCAACTATCGAGTAATGAAGATAGCAACAACAACGCCTCAAGCTCATCATCGAATTTTATATTAACCAGTTTCAACCGAGTTAAAATCAAATTAAACTCGCTAATATGATCCGCCGCTAAGGAACTCTCCATCATCGTAGCATTTACCAATTGCCTTATCAAGAAAACTTTGTTCAAAGCGGATGGCTCTTCATACATGTCAGATAACGCCGCAATCAATCTCGCAGTTGTGGTTTCAACCACAATGTTGTAAGCAACATCCTTGGCCAGAGAAAGTCGAACAACCCTTAGGACTTTCCTATCCATCAAGAACCACTCGCCTTTCCCCCATCTCTTCCTGTTTAACACCCGTGAACGGTAGGTAAAAAATTTTTGATAGAAAAGATCTTCAATTTACATCCTCCAAAAGCTAAAATCGGTTCCATCAAACCGATCAATCTTCACATTATTCTTATCCGCCATTGTATCAGCAAACACGTGAGGCTAAGCTTTGATACCACTTGTTAGGAACGATTAGGTGAGCCATAAGATGAATTGATAACATAATTTTACCAAACCCACTGAAAATAAACGTATTTAACTTGATGAACACGAAGAACGATAGTAACAACGTAAAAACACGAGAATTTAACGATGTTATATGTAATCAAAGTAATTACTTTAATCCTCGGCTAACCAAAGAGTATTATTTTATTAATTTCCCTAGATATACATTGCAGGTTACATGTGGGGTATTTATAGTGCATAAAACAAATTAGAATCGCGACACAATGAGGAGTCCTAAGTCGAAACCAATTCCAGTCGGAAGCATTTTTGCGGTCGGGGTTACATTCTCGTGGTCGGGATTCGAGCAATATCAGCAACTTCGTTCATTGTCTGAATCTCGCGGGTGCGATATTTTTGTCTCGCGCTTTAATTTCATGTACTTGTCACGTTCATGTTCATCCCGTTAAAAAAAACAATGCAAAAGGAATGAAAAAAACAGCTCAACTCGAACATAAGATCGATATATAATCAATTTCCATTGCATTTATCAAAAATATCAAAGATATCAAAATGAAGCAAAAAGTTGATACACTTTATATGATTAATCGATCTTAAAGTCAAATTTTCGTGACCATTCATTGCATCGTCTTATGTCAAATTTAATCTGGATACAAAATCGAATTATAATTTATTCAACCAAATCGAATTTGAAAAATTCTTAACTATTTAAAAATAACATGGAGAAGGACGAGGATCGAAAAAGGTACGATAGAGACAGTTCAACTTTCTAAATTGCGTTGCTCAGGAATTCCGTATATTTGAGAGAAAATATAACTATCTAAAGGAAATCCAGAGGCTATCGAGGAAAAGTAATATATACGAGAATCATATTGGAGAGTTTGCTTCCACACAGAAGCGGAGATTTTGAAGAACTAATAGTGGACCGAGACTACAAAGGCTAGTTAGAGCCTTGATATCAGCACAAAAGGTATCAGGTTCGAACATACCTCACTAGCATATTAAGTTAAGGGTGGCTAGGAAATGGGTTGGAAACAATCACGAGATAACTGAGTTAGACCGCGTGCATATGAGTAAAAAGTAATCTCCTTCCCCGGGTCAGAAACGGTCAAAGGATTGCCCAGTTTACTCGAATTTGAAAATTGTTTTCGGGACATCTAAAACGGATTTTGAATTCAATAAATGACTTTTGGGTTGTTTTTGATTTTGATATATTCAAATTCGTGTAGGAACAATTAAACAGTATTAATCGACCAAATCTACAATATCGAGTGCGGAATAACTTGATATTGGGTTTTATATCAAAAACGACTTAATAACTTGTGATCTAATTAAGCAAATCGACTTTAGGATGTAATAGATCGACCAAACAGAGTGCTAGACCTGTAGAGAAACAAAAACATGCCTAGGGTTGAGTTTAGGTTCGTAACCCTAGCAATGAACCCGAAATTCCCATTAAATAAGTTCTGTAGGTGTAACCGTGCGGTTGCAGTATGCAACCGTGCGGTTACACTTGTATCCATACAGATGCATTCTGCATCCGTGAGGTTACAACGACAGTATGTTACTTAACATTAACTGCATACAATTAATTGTAAATGTAATAGAAAACGTAATAAACCAACAACCAATCAATTGTCCAAGTACTTACAATGTCCATAGAAACACGAACACACAATAATGAACTAGGGACTTACGTTTATGCACTAACAAACTCCCCCTAGGACCTAGTTCATTACCCAAATGTTCTAATTTTCAAGATAAAATATTAAGTACATAAACCATAAGTGTAACATGTACGAACTGCACTGTTGAACATAATAGCCTGCTTCATGTTTTAAATCTCATGAAAGATCGAATGTCTTCTCAACACCTTGATATCAGCTTCAAACATGTTCCTGATCTACCCTGGATCAAATATCCTTATCTGATTCAGTTCATTCTCAGACACCAAGATTATCACCGCTTCCTCTGTTCGACCATCATAGTACACCACTTAAATTTCTTACCAAAGTTCTGTGGCATCTTGCGAACTAGAGCATACGTCATCGTCATTGCACGCTTATACCTAACAACCTTTATCCTTTTTCAAGTTTCAATAGCAGTTCTATACGACATCTTCGAAAACTGTGGAGCCAACACAAACCAGCCATACTTGAACTCTTTCTTAATCTTATGCTGTATCCACTGACCCCAACCGTCTGTCTCAATGTATAGAAGAGTTAGCCGAGCCACCATCATCTCAAAATATGGAAATGTTTTGAAATCAACAGTATGCTTAAAGTAATCAACACAGTTTTCTCTTCGAACACCGCAACAGTTTAAGTCCTTGAAAAACTCCCAACTTAAAATCTTACCACTTGTCACCTTACTCGTTCGATTATAAAACATTTTATACTTGGGTTCCAATGGTAGTTTGGGAAACCAGAACTTCTTCATGTTCTTTTGGTATTCTCTCCATTCCTGATTCTTTTCCTTATTCACCTCCTCAACATTTTCAGTTTCTTTGTTCACACTTGATGATTCACTAACTTCTTCAGCAGCCTTCTGTTCATCTACCTTCCGATTCAATACCTCATCACTTTGTTTCCTAAGAGATCATCAAACTCCGGCAACTCTTCCTTAACATTCTAATTCACTGAACTTTCATGATCTGACGCATCCTCTATAATGACCTCTTTAGCGCTATCATCCTCCGTATGTCTATTTACACTTGTTCCTGACGTCTTTGGTGCTCTTTCACAAGCTAGTAACTGCTCTACATCTATACCAAAATCTTAGTTGTCTGCTCCTTACTCATAGTATGTACAATTTCTCCCTCTTCAACATCATAGTTCGGTGAGATGATCATTGTACGTTCTCAGGACCATCAGACGATGAGCTTGAGTCAGAAGACGCTTCACTCTCTGTTGAAACCAGATCATCTTTAACATCTTTCAATCTAATTGTCTCGTCTTCTTCATCATCACAGAGTTTCTCCTTGAACCCTCTCTCACGATTATCCTGACGTCAGATTCTTTTCTCTTGCTTCTCTGTCAATTTCTTAAGCTCCCCCGTTTCCTTCTTCGATTTTCAAGCTCAGAAGTCAGGCGTTCAACATTAACTTACAATTCATCAATCGTCTTGTTCTTCTCTTTGTTTGATGAGTTGATTTTATCGCACTTAGACACAAGAGACAACACTATAGATAGCAAATTGAAAACCTTATCGATCAAATCAGCATTGTTACCCGACTGTGGAACATATAAAGCAGTTGAACCGCTAGCCCGAGATTGTGTCAGAGCTTGTTGTGGTGGTGGAGTTGGTTGTGGTTGAGTTGGATGTACAGGCGGTGTTCGTTGTGAAGATTGTGCCTTTTGAGAAGCAGGCGACCTCTTCAATCTGCCTCTGATCGACTTAGTATCAACCAACAACCTGGTGTCACCTCCTTCCTTTTCAGTGACAATAAAATATCATTGTGTTCATCAACCTCAAGATCATCGTCTAAACTTTAGTCAACAACATTATGTACGGACTGTAACACAACAGCACCTTGATTAACTTCTTCTTCGTCACACTCTGTAAGAGCAGATGCAACATCCTCCTCATCCGAATCACTATCGTTATGTCACCATTTCCTGTTCTCTGGAGCAACGTAGTTCAGCTTTAGCATATGACCGAATAAAGTTCTATTTGGAGGTGTGTCCTTTCCCTTGTAGAACTTCAAACGTCTAACATCCTCATCAGTAATAATATGAAGTTTAATAGGATCCATAGTCACCTCGTCATGTTGTGAATCGATAATTAGCTGAATGAATCGAGGATGGAGCAGATATGGATTGGAATGAACTTCATGTTTTCCACCATGTAGTCAAAGATCATCCCCGAAAAGTTGAAAGGAATGTTCAGTATAAGAGCCACCATTACATATTCAGCTTGCTCTTCATTTCTGGTGTGCAAGATTATGTGAGCCAAATACTTGAACACTGGACATAAACCCCACTTCAACACCTTCGACTTAGTAATCTCTCTAGTGAACTTACATCTCTTTAGACATCCCTTCACAAGTCCTATATTCAGCTTGCTCTTCATTTCTGGTGTATCATCAAAACCCCAGAGTCTCCTGAAGTGACTTTCAGTAACCACAATAGGTCTACCGTGTACCACACTCTCAATAACGTCCACTCGATGATCACCTTCTTGGGTCTTGGACAGCGTAGCATTCTTCCAGAATTCTCGTTGGTGAGACATGTACGAAGGCACATCATAAGAAATGGCCTTATAGATTCTGGGCTGAGCGAGGAAGTCCATCATACCATGATAATCACTCAGCATTTCACACTTATTCGTATTAGCCAACATATTGTTGTTCATGCCGACTTGAAGCTCGTTTTTGTGTTCCGAGGCTTTCTTTGATCGAGACTTTGTAACTCTCTTAGTTTTGGATGCTTTTCAGCAGCAGTCCCTTCATCACGAACACCGAAACCAGAACCCGCAACATCAGTAGTTGGTACCGTGTTGGGAGCAATTGCAGAAGGAGTTCCAGACATGATGAATCTGAAAATAAACATTAGATCTCGCAAAAACCAACACTTAGACAAAAAGAGTAAAATTAGGGTTTTGTCCTTGCAACTGTACGGTTTCAGTATGTGGACACAAAGTTACACTTGTAATCGTACGGATGCAGTACCAGCAAATTTAAAAATTTCAAAAATTATGCAACCGTGCAGTTGCACTCAAGAACACATGGATGCATATGTAACCGTGCGGTTGCAGTGTGCAACTGTACAGTTGTGTTCATCGAGTCTGTTTGGGTTTCAAGCCCAAAATCCAACCTAAAGTCCATTGATCATTGACAAACTGATCGAACAAGCCCCCAATACCCCCGAATAACTGGTATCAATCCGTCATTACACCCAACACAACTCTGTTCAACCCAATTTGATCCTAGGGTTTAACAAACTTAAAAATTAAAAAAAGACAAGAGATTAAGAGATGAATCGATACCTTGTTTGGATGTAATTTATCACAATAACAAGTAGATTAATAAAAACGACAACAAAACCTCCCCTTAGCACTTAGTAAATTTTGATGAAATTTGCACTTGAAAATATGAAAACATGAACTGGTACGGTTCAGGTTTTGGGTATTTATACCGAATCTGCAACCGTACAGTTACAGATATGTAACCGCCCAAAGCATATGCAACCGTACGGGTGCAAGGTGTACTTGTAGGGATGCATTTTACTTCCAAAAACCATTTACCATCTGTTAAACGTACGGCTACATCCTATATTCGTGTGGATACATGTTGTATCCGTACTGATGCACATCAAGTGTAAATTTTTAACTTTTAATTCCAATTTTTCAAATGCTTTCGAAAAATGCCAATTCGCCACAAATACACACAAACACACTCATACAAGTTCACACATACCTTCATAAAATCACTTATATCACAAGATCCAATATTTAGAGAAATGATTCAAGTAAACAAATACTTTATCATTAACGTTTTGCCTAGAACATGGATCTATCAAACCTTATAACTCCCTTATTACGCACATTCGGAGATATGGAAGTAACCACCGACAACCAAAATAATATTAAGCTACATATTTTTGTATTTTCTATATAATATGCTAAAATACACAAATCTTTTTGTATTTTCCATATTATAATGTAAACTAACTATATGCAAATGAAAATGCCATATGCAAAACGAAAAATGCAAACAGAGTTATTAAACTAATCAACTCACTATGAAGAAATCATAACTAAGACAATTTTAGTAACTATTGAAGCATAAAGATAACATAAACACATATTTTTGTGAGAAAGAGGTTTTTTTAGGGATCAGAACTGAACCACATTTGCAATTTTAACATCATTTATTCTTTTCAACTTGATTAAGTACCTACACTTTGTCTTTGAACATCAATAGAGCTCTTCACACTTTCCTTTTAGACTTTTTGAAGATAACATTAGCATTAATAAATTGAACATATTGCTATGTCTGCTTAAATTTTAGACTCAGTCATCATTTGAGATCGACAATTTATTAGGTAGTCAATTAAGCACAAATTATTGATGTTGTCCTCTATCACCTTGATGTACTTTCAATTAATTGATCAGGAATATTATCACGGTGTTTCTAGCAACCTTGTCAACCATGAGCTTCTACCTTAAACTCGTACTTTTCGTTTCAGATAGCTTTGCTTGTCTCACTTTTATTGAATACTCTAAAAGAACGCATTTAGGTACCAACGACTATAAACCACATGCTTGAGCGGAAAACGTATAATGATGAATGATATGATATATATGAGAGTGATGGAAATATAAGTCAGAATATCCTCCAAAAAATATCCCCATCTATCTAGGTCAATCAACATAACCCATACCACAGACAATAAATGTGAAGTCCTGCTAAGTGTTAGCGTCATGGACAGAATGATCTGAGTTCTCTTGATCAGATAACCTTCTCCCCCCGGATTTTAATAAGTTAATTCATTCTAGATAGCCCTTTGGTTGATAACATCTCTTGTCTCAGATGTAGAGACCCGTCCTAATCCATCCGGACAGAGTCCACATCGATTATAAACGATTCACATCAGTTGATTACATCGCGAGGTACTTGACCTCTATATAATACATTTTACAAATATTGCATTCGTTTTTGAAAAGACAATCTTTCATTACATCGAAAGTTGACGGCATGCATACCATTTTATAATATATCTAACTATAATTGATTTAATAATAATCTTGATGAACTCAACGACTCGAATGCAACGTCTTTTGAAATATGTCATGAATGACTCCAAGTAATATCTTTAAAATGAACAATTACACAGCGGAAGATTTCTTTCGTACCTGAGAATAAACATGCTTTAAAGTGTCAACCAAAAGGTTGGTGAGTTCATTAGTTTAACATAAATAATCATTTCATAATTTTAATAGACCACAAGATTTCGTATTTCCATTTCTCATAAACATACGTCCCATGCATAGAGACAAAAATATCATTCATATGGATTGAACTCCTGGTAACCGACATTCACAATATGCATATAAGAATATCCCCATCATTCCGGGATCCTCCTTCGGACATGATATAAATTTCGAAGTACTAAAGCATCCGGTACTTTGGATGGGGCTTGTTGGGCCCGATAGATCTATCTTTAGGATTCGCGTCAATTAGGGTGTCTGTTCCCAAATTCTTAGATTACCAGACTAAAAGGGGCATATTCGATTTTGATCATTCAACCATATAATGTAGTTTCGATTACATGTGTCTATTTCGTAAAACATTTATAAAAGTTGCGCATGTATTCTCAGCCCAAAAATATAAAGGGTAAAAAGGTAAATAAAACTCACCATACTGTATTTTGTAGTAAAAATAAATATTACAAAACTGAACAATGCAGGGTTGGCCTCGGATTCACGAACCTATATCATTTGTGTATATACATATTAGAACATATAATGGAAATTACATAATTTTATTTATTAATATGTATTATTTATTTACATTTGTAGTTCTATAGGATTTATATTAAATTCCAAAAAAATACTTATATTATATGTTATATATATTTACTCTATATATATATATATATATATATATATATATATATATATATATATATATATATATATATATATATATATATATATATATATATATATATATCCATATATGTATATGTATATATAATACATATTTATTATTATGTTTGAAATTTAATAGTTGATTACATGTAATTATTTATCTAGGTAAGGTTAATATATAGTTATATGAAATATTAAAATAGTTGTAGTATATGTACTAAATACATTTTATACATAAGATTTGTTATTTGTAAAATAAATTGATAGTTTTTGATATTATGAGTTACTAACAATAATAGTTTTATTAATAATGATTATACTAATAATAATAATGATATCCTTGTAAAAAAATGATAATATTAACAATACTACTTATGGTATTAATACTAATAATAATCATAATACTGATAATAATACTAAAATGGTAAAATTAATAATTATAATGATATTAGCATTATTCATAATAATACTAATAATAATATTAAAGATAATACTACTTACTAGTAATACTTGTAGTGATAATGATATATATACTTATTAATTATAATAATTTTAATAACTATGTAATTAATAACAATATTGATAATACCAAACAATACTATAACACTAATAATTAATAATCCTAATATTCATGACACTTGATAATAATAATACCAACAATAATAATGATAATAACAATATCAATAATAGTGATAATGATAATAATAATAATGGAAATAATAATAATATTAAATTATACCTTTGTAGCATCAAAAAAATAAATCTGCCCGAGACGGAACTCGAACCCACGACCACCCGCTCACTCAAACCCACAACAAACCACTCGTCCATTTTTATTTTTCCTGATATAAACCCATCCCATAAATATATATATCTAGTCTCTCTATCCATCTGGTTCATCTTCTTTAAACGCCAAATCATCCAGGAACAATTTGAAGATCATAACAATTAAATTAATTGTTTGATTAAGGTTTGAAAAACGAACTCTATTAAATGTTTGGATTAATCAAAACAGAAAAAGATTTAAAGCTGCTTCTGCCGAAAGAAAAAATATAAATTCATGGATCAAATCAGTTGAAACAAATCTAAATCATAACAACAGAATCACGTTAATTATAAAACATTTAAACGAAACTGAGTTGCAAGTGATTGATTAGATTAATTAAAACAAAAGAATGAAATAAAAACTTAACTGAAACAGACCTTCATCATACGATATGAACTTGAAATCAAATCTCGAATTCTAGGTCCTTTTAGAATAAAGTTATAACATGAAATGGGTAACAAAACTTTCCTAGAAACTTTCTGGGCATTCAATTTAATTTAAAATATAAAAACGATCTCTAATTTCATCAAGAACACTCGGTTTGACTTTTTGTTTTCGATGTTTGACTCGAAAATTTGAGTTTGTTAGGAGGAATTGGAAGGTATAATTTTGCAGATAGTTTGTTTAGAGGTCTCTTAACTAAACTGCATTAACAAATCTTGACATTTGATTCGAATTTGAAATATGGCCAAAAAGTGGATGATACAGAGACAACCAGTTTTCTTTTTAAAAAAAATTTAATCTTGTGACGACCCGAAAATTTCCGACCAAATTTAAACTTAACCTTTATATATTTCCGACACGATAAGCAGAATTTGTAATGTTGAATCTCAAAAAGTTTGGAACTACATTCATGTAATCAATTATCCTTTGACCGTGTTCGACGATTCACGAACAATTATGTGTATATAGATATGTATATATAATATATAATATTAACTGAAAACATTAACAAAGTATTAGATATATGATACTTTACATGAACGTATTTGTTTCGATATATTTATTGACAGAATTAAGAGATAATATCAAATGATTGAATTATCAGATACATTATGATATGATTACGGGCCTATGTTATGAGGTCCACTGTGATTTAAGAAATCTATTTTTTTTTACCACTAATTACTTAACTAGTATGATAAAATAACGATATTTATATTTTATTTTATCAAATATATATAACGATTTAAATTAATATTATATATATTTATACGCGTATTATACGTACATAGTTTTATACTTTTACTATACTTTAACTTTACCTTTACTTTACTTTACTTTTACTTTACTTTAACTTTAATAATTCACTTTAATAATTCATACTTTAATAATTCACTTTAATAATTCATACTTTAATAATTCATACTTTAATAATTCACTTTAATAATTCATACTTTAATAATTCACTTTAATAATTCATACTTTAATAATTCACTTTAATAATTCAAAAATCTATTATAAATAGAATTCAATAGGTTTTATTATTTGATAGAAACTTGAAAATATATTTCTCTAAACTCTCTCAATCGAATTACACATATATATTTTCTTTGTATTATTTCAAGATATTATTAGTATACATAAAATACTACGACGGAGTTATATTCAGAGATTTTAAAATAAGTTTTCAAACGGGATAGAGCTAAGGAAATTATGGGTTATAGCTATGGAGGTTATGGGTATTGATCGAGGGTATTGCTCGTGAGGTCAACCTAACGTTTATCATTTTCGTTTCGTCTACGTACTTTCCTGCAATATTGAATCTCAATATTGATACGTTCGTGAATCCGAGGCCAACCTTGCACTTGTTAAATGACGTTATATGTATTTTTACTACGAAATATAGTATGGTGAGTTTCATTTGCTCCCTTTTTATATATATTTTTGGGCTGAGAATACATGCGCTGATTTATAAATGTTTTACGAAATAGGCACAAGTACTAAAACTAATTCTATGTGGGTTTAAACCAGAAATATACCCTTAGCTTGGTAACATTAAACTACTTGTCTATGTACGGTAGGCGCGAATCCTAAAGATAGATCTATTGGGTCTGACAAACCCCATCCTGACTATGGGATGCTTTAGTACTTCGAGGTTATTTTAAACACACCTGATCTGGTGTACTTCAGAGGGTAAAACATGAACGTTAAAGCTTGTTACCGGGTGCCTACAACTTATAGAATACTTTTATACACTTGCGAGTGTACGGATATTTATAGAAACTGAAATCTTGTGGTCTATTACTATTACGGAAATGATTGATTATGATAAACTAATGAACTCACCAACTTTTTGGTTGACACTTTAAAGCATGTTTATTCTCAGGTATTAAAGAATTCTTCCGCTGTGCATTAGCTCATTTTAAGGATATTACTTGTAGTCATTCATGACATACTTTGAAAGACGTTGCATTCGAGTCGTTGAGTTCATCAAGATTAATATTAAGTCAATTATAGTTGGATGTAATATGAAATGGTGTACATGCCATCAACTTTCATTGTAAAGAAAGTTTGTCTTTTAAAAACGAATGCAATGTTTGTAAAATGTATCATATAGAGGTCAAATACCTCGCGATGTAATCAACTATTGTGAATCGTTTATAATGTATATGAACGGGTCCTTTCAGTTGGTATCAGGGCGGTGGTCTTAGCGAACCAGGTCTTGCATTAGTGTGTCTAACTGATAGTTGTTAAGATGCATCAGTGAGTCTGGACTTCGACCGTGTCTGCATGTCAAAAGTTTTGCTTATCATTTTTAGTCTGAAATCATCTACTTACCACCCTTAGGAAATTACCTGCTTATCATTCTTAAGTCTAGACGCGTTTTCCTACATTTATTGCATAATAGTGTATAGACGAATTCTTATCTTAGCATATCTGTTACTGTGAACTTTGACTGACATCTTTCAAAGATTCCTCCGTAATTTATGGGATTTTGGTATTATATATACATATGTAAATTATGTATTGAAGAATACCAAATCTAAATTCTACAATCTATTTCATACAAAAAAATTCTTTCCCTGATCATACAAGATGGATCCCTCAACCAGTTTGAGTTCCTCGGATTCCGACAGCTATGCCGATATGGATTTCCACATGAGCTCCGAAAGCAGCGTGACCGGAATGGATCAACCAATTAGCCATCATCTATTCTGGATGAATTGGGGATGGGTTCGTAATCTACTTAACCATTGGAGACAAGAAGAAGGTGATCCCTTTCATCCACCACATTGCCCTCTTGGCAATGAACCTGAAGCACTTACTGGCGAACCTGTCCGAAACACCATTTTCTCTCTCATTTCCAGAGTATCTCGTCATGATTATATACTACACCAAATTCTAGATCTTATTTATCCGCTCGTCTAAACCGACAATCACTCCGGTGTAATAGAAGAAGTCAACGAGCTTCGCGCTCGGGTAGTGGCTTTGGAGAATATGGTGCAAAGGTTACAAACACCAGCAGCAGCACCAGCAGCATAACCAGTACCACCATCAACAACATCAACAGTACCATTACCACCACCAACAACAACCGCATCGCAAACCTCAACTTCACAATCTGTCCCATGAGCATCGACGTCATACGCCATGTAGATACCAAGGAATACCACAACGATTAAGTATTGATTCATAACTTCATTGGGGAAACATTCTACGACGATTATGTAATTTCTAAAGTTTAGAAATTATCTATCCTAGCCTTAACCATAAATCAAATGAGTTTAATTTAATATTAACTCATTAAATCTATATTACATCTGAAGAAATATACACATATATATTTCCATAAAGACTGTAATAAAATTCTTTTGTACAAAATATTAATTGTGAATTTTTTTTTAACGGGTAGGTAATACCCGAGAGATATATAAATTCACAATTAATATGTTACATTCTTCGAATCTGATTCAGCAAGTCATCCATTATACTCCCTACTTTCACAACAATATACATTCTTTTATAGAAATCAAAACAACCATACTCATTCAAAATCTAATTACATATTCTGATTTTAAAATCTCAGAATTCGATTCAAGATATAACCGAAATCATCACTCTTAGATTCCTACATCTTTCAAAACTATACTTTGACTTCAAAACTGTCCTAGAACCTCATTTCTATTCATGGAACTCACAAAAATATTTGTATCATTTAAAATCTTAGAACATCATATGTATATTAACAATTACAATATGTGTTCAAACACTTCGAAATTCCTAAAGACATGCGAGTTGATTATCCAACCATACATTACCCACTGTCATGCACCTGAAAAGCTCTCGAAACCAAAGTTATAGTTTAACATGTATCAATGTCAGATCCTTTGATATTTATTACCAAATATAATTTTTCAATCTCTTTCCAAAATAGACAGTTTTGTCACAGCTCCAGCAAATCACCTTCATTTGTTTATACGAATAAACCCTTCATCATGGTTACCGGGGAACCTTTCATATCTCGTCACATTAGCAGTAAACTTATCAACAACTTCATTAACCTTCAACTTAGGCCTCTCCGAAAATCCACTATACTTATTCATTAAAAACCCCATCATGTACTCACCTACATCCTGTAACAATAATTGTCACACCAACTACTGGGAATTAACAATCAGTATTTTGAATTTCGCGACAATTTTACGTTAAAAGCTATATGTATACATATAACGTCTATCTCCTAGACTTACATACTTCGAATGTGAATTTTCTGAAAAACATCCCAAACTATGAACTAGTTCTCCGAAATTGGAAAAATGCTGATGAAGCAGCAAAAACTGTAAACGACTTTAACAGTCAAAAGTTTGATGATAAAGAATAGTATGGTGGTAAAGCTGAGAAAAAGAGAAGGTTTGAAACTGGAAAATGGATTGAGCAGACCATGAAGGAGGCTGTGGACAAATCACAAAGACTAAACCTGCCTTCAAAGGATCCAAATATTTCAGTGTCTACTGAAATCGTTAGCAAACACCTTACTTCTTATTCTAAACCTTCACAGACAAATCTTCTTCATCATCCATCTATGTTAAGAATTCTAAGATATTATCGTATCTTTTATTATAAATATCTTCGATATTCTTGAAGATATTTTCACAACTATTCTTATCCGAAATCTTTTATCTCTTCGCAATATCTGCGTTACAACATAAAAAGAAACTGTGTTAGTTTCTAAATTCTGAAAGAAAAAAAAATTCGAATTTAAAATAGGAATGTTTTTAAAGCAGTGTTGGGAACTGAAACATGAGTTAGTATAATATAATGACACTTGATCAACGTGATTATATTACAGTAAGTCATGCTGAGTTTCTAATGGAACGTGATGATTCATAGAACATACCGTCATCATGTACTATTTACACGACTCTTACATTCTACCCAATTTCCAAACATATTAAGAATATATCATCTTGATAGCTCTATATTTTCAGATATTCTGGTAAGTTGCCAAATTAAGATCGTGCCATTACGATTTTCTTCTTGGAACATTAACTATGTTCATCCAAAAATTCATATCTACGAATTCTGGACCATTATCCGCTTGACTTAAGGCTGGGAAGAGAAAATGAAAGCATGAAGCTCCGAAATATAATGGAGAATATAAAGCCCGATAACAACCTTGAAATTACAAACCGTGTATATCAATGCGTATAGCAATATAAAGACACGTGAGAATGAAAAACACAATAACCCCAAGGTAATGGTAGAAGAAAATAACTTCCTCCGGTGGTAGATGAAAAAGAAGAATGACAGATATGAAAGTTAAGAGTATATCAAGAATCAATACTGGATGAAGCATATTAATGAATGCTTTAAAGTATGAATTGGGGAGAAAGACTAGAAGGTGTGAGCTGTGGAAATAAAGAAACGAAGGGGGTGGATTTATAGTAAAATATCAGACAGAGAAATCGAGACAGATTATCGCATTTAATCAAAGAAGGTCATGATTTTCTTAATCGCCGAAGAACCAAATCTTATTGCAAAGATTTTCTTTAAATCCAATGAATTCTGGAAATCAATCATAACTACGTCATCGGTTAAAATAAATATACATTTACTCATTTCACTCTCTTGCGATAGCTTCACTTATACTCTTCGCGTAATCAAATTGTTTTATCTATATTACTCAATGATGATAAAACTCTATTTATCAACTCATATTCGTCATGAAAACATTTTTATAGTTAGCCATGATGACCTCGATCAAATTTCGGGACGAAATTTCTTTAACGGGTAGGTACTGTGACGACCCGAAAATTTCCGACCAAATTTAAACTTAACCTTTATATATTTCCGACACGATAAGCAGAATTTGTAATGTTGAATCTCAAAAAGTTTGGAACTACATTCATGTAATCAATTATCCTTTGACCGTGTTCGACGATTCACGAACAATTATGTGTATATAGATATGTATATATAATATATAATATTAACTGAAAACATTAACAAAGTATTAGATATATGATACTTTACATGAACGTATTTGTTTCAATATATTTATTGACAGAATTAAGAGATAATATCAAATGATTGAATTATCAGATACATTATGATATGATTACGGGCCTATGTTATGAGGTCCACTGTGATTTAAGAAATCTATTCTTTTTGACCACTCATTACTTAACTAGTATGATAAAATAACGATATTTATATTTTATTTTATCAAATATATATAACGATTTAAATTAATATTATATATATTTATACGCGTATTATACGTATATAGTTTTATACTTTTACTATACTTTAACTTTACCTTTACTTTACTTTACTTTTACTTTACTTTAACTTTAATAATTCACTTTAATAATTCATACTTTAATAATTCACTTTAATAATTCATACTTTAATAATTCACTTTAATAATTCACTTTAATAATTCATACTTTAATAATTCACTTTAATAATTCATACTTTAATAATTCACTTTAATAATTCATACTTTAATAATTCACTTTAATAATTCAAAAATCTATTATAAATAGAATTCAATAGGTTTTATTATTTGATAGAAACTTGAAAATATATTTCTCTAAACTCTCTCAATCGAATTACACATATATATTTTCTTTGTATTATTTCAAGATATTATTAGTATAAATAAAATACTACGACGGAGTTATATTCAGAGATTTTAAAATAAGTTTTCAAACGGGATAGAGCTAAGGAAATTATGGGTTATAGCTATGGAGGTTATGGGTATTGATCGAGGGTATTGCTCGTGAGGTCAACCTAACATTTATCATTTTCGTTTCGTCTACGTACTTTCCTGCAATATTGAATCTCAATATTGATACGTTCGTGAATCCGAGGCCAACCTTGCACTTGTTAAATGACGTTATATGTATTTTTACTACGAAATACAGTATGGTGAGTTTCATTTGCTCCCTTTTTATATATATTTTTGGGCTGAGAATACATGCGCTGATTTATAAATGTTTTACGAAATAGGCACAAGTACTAAAACTAATTCTATGTGGGTTTAAACCAGAAATATACCCTTAGCTTGGTAGCATTAAACTACTTGTCTATGTACGGTAGGCGCGAATCCTAAAGATAGATCTATTGGGTCTGACAAACCCCATCCTGACTATGGGATGCTTTAGTACTTCGAGGTTATTTTAAACACACCTGATCTGGTGTACTTCAGAGGGTAAAACATGAACGTTAAAGCTTGTTACCGGGTGCCTACAACTTATAGAATACTTTTATACACTTGCGAGTGTACGGATATTTATAGAAACTGAAATCTTGTGGTCTATTACTATTACGGAAATGATTGATTATGATAAACTAATGAACTCACCAACCTTTTGGTTGACACTTTAAAGCATGTTTATTCTCAGGTATTAAAGAAATCTTCCGCTGTGCATTAGCTCATTTTAAGGATATTACTTGGAGTCATTCATGACATACTTTGAAAGACGTTGCATTCGAGTCGTTGAGTTCATCAAGATTAATATTAAGTCAATTATAGTTGGATGTAATATGAAATGGTGTACATGCCGTCAACTTTCATTGTAAAGAAAGTTTGTCTTTTAAAAATGAATGCAATGTTTGTAAAATGTATCATATAGAGGTCAAATACCTCGAGATGTAATCAACTATTGTGAATCGTTTATAATGTATATGAACGGGTCCTTTCAGTACTGAAAGGACCCGTTCATATACATTATAAACGATTCACAATAGTTGATTACATCGCGAGGTATTTGACCTCTATATGATACATTTTACAAACATTGCATTCGTTTTTAAAAGACAAACTTTCTTTACAATGAAAGTTGACGGCATGCACACCATTTCATAATACATCCAACTATAATTGACATAATAATAATCTTGATGAACTCAATGACTCGAATGCAACGTCTTTCAAAATATGCCATGAATGACTCCAAGTAATATCCTTAAAATAAGCTAATGCACAGCGGAAGATTTCTTTAATACCTGAGAATAAACATGCTTTAAAGTGTCAACCAAAAGGTTGGTGAGTTCATAGGTTTATCATAACAATCATTTCAATATATTAATAGACCACAAGATTTTCGTTTATAAATATATGTACACTCGCAAGTGTATAAAAGTATTCTATAAGTTGTAGGCACCCGGTAACAAGCCTTAACGTTCATGTTTTACCCTCTGAAGTACACCAGATCAGGTGTGTTTAAAATAACCTCGAAGTACTAAAGCATCCCATAGTCAGGATGGGGTTTGTCAGGCCCAATAGATCTATCTTTAGGATTCGCGCCTACCGTACATAGACAAGTAGTTTAATGTTACCAAGCTAAGGGTATATTTCTGGTTTAAACCCACGTAGAATTAGTTTTAGTACTTGTGCCTATTTCGTAAAACATTTATAAAAACAGCGCATGTATTCTCAGTCCCAAAAATATATATAAAAGGGAGCAAATGAAACTCACCATACTGTATTTCGTAGTAAAAATACATATAACGTCATTTAACAAGTGCAAGGTTGGCCTCGGATTCACGAACCTATATTAATTATATATATTTATATGTTGGTCAATATTTGTCTAACAATTTTTGGTCAAGTCATAGTGTACCACAATCCTAATGCTCGAGACTAATATGTAAAAGTCAACAAAAGTCAACTTGACCCAAAATGACTTCTAAAATTTATACGTGTTTATTATATAACTTAACTATAGTCATTTTATATATTTAAATATATTTATTAGATTTTATAATAATAAAAGTCATTTATTAATAACAATTTATATTAACGTTTATATATGATAAAATATACTTTTATATATCTTAAGTAGTAAAATTTATAAAGTTCACTTAATATCGTAAAACTATAGTGGTAAGTATTATTAATGTAATTATATTACGCTTGGTGAAAAATATCTTTGTATCCCCTATTTATTTGATAAAATAATATTGATCATAATAATAATAAGTAAAAGTTGTATTATTTTGTAATAATAATTATTATTATTCTATAAAAAAATAACAATATTTATATTTACTAAAAATGTTATTATGATAAAATGATAATACTAACATAATAGTAATAATGATATTTTATAATAACAATGATATTTCTATTAAAATAATAACGATGATAGTAATAATAATCATTTTAACAATATTACTAAAATTCAGTTGACTATAACTTCTAATCCGTTCATCGAAACCATTCGATATCTAAATGAAAAGTTCTTAATTTTTCGCTAGCTTTCCAATGACATGCATATCATATACCCTATCTCAGTAGCATATGTATCTAATTCAGGATTCAACAAACCTATCTAAGGACAATATTGAATGTACAAGCATGCATAATCCTATATACTCGAGCACTAGTCAGGGATACACTATTGATATATAAAAGTTAAGTTATGAGTGCTCACGTATCAATATTGAGATTCAATATTGCAGAAAAGTACGTAGACGCAACGGAGATGATAAATACTAGATTGACCTCACAAGCATACCTATGAACCATACCCATCACCTCCATAGCTATAACCCATAATTTCCTTAGCTTCGACTCATTCAAAAAAACCATTTTGAAATCACTCGGACATCACTCCGTCGTAATATTTTATGTATACTAATAATATCTTGAAATAATACAGAGCAAATATATATATATATATATATAAATCGATTGAGAGAGTTTAGAGAAATATATTTTCATGTTTCTATGAAATAATGAAATCTATTGAATTCTATTTATAATAGATTTTTGAATTATTAAAGTATGAATTATTAAAGTAAATTATTAAAGTATGAATTATTAAAGTGAATTATTAAAGTATGAATTATTAAAGTGAATTATTAAAGTATGAATTATTAAAGTGAATTATTAAAGTTAAAGTAAAGTAAAAGTAAAAGTAAAGGTAAAGTTAAAGTATAGTAAAACTATAAAAACTATGTATGTATAATACACGTATAAATATATATAATATTAATTTAAATCGTTATATATATTTAATGAAATAAAATATAATCACGTTATATTTATTATATTGGTTAAGTAATGAGATGTCAAAAGTGGTTCTAGATATTTATAAAAGTTATATACGTTTTAATAATAAAGTTCTTTTTAAACTGAAAACGTTTTTGTACGTTTGAAAATAGATTAATAGAATATTATGGAAACCAATTCTGCACTAGCTTTTGTCTAACTTTCGTAAATGACACTTTTTATTTTTATTTATAAATAGCTTTACAAATTATTCCGAATATCGTTAAGAGGAATAGATTTTCTCAAATCATAGTGGACCTCTCAACAGAGACTTGTAATCATAATTCAATGTTTCTGATAATTCAATCATATAATATATATTTTTTAATTTCGTCGATAATCATATTGAAACAAATACGTTCATATAAAGCATTATACGTTTAAATACTTTGTTGACATTTTCAATTTATAACATATACACATATACATACATATTCATATATGTTCATTTAATGGTTCGTGAATCATTGGAATTTGGTCGAGGTTTAAATGAATGTATAAACATAGTTTAAAATCCTTGAGATTTAACTTAACAAACATTTCTTATCGTGTCAGAATAATATAAAGATAAAGTTTAAATTTAGTCAAAAATTTCCGGGTCGTCACAGTACCTACCCGTTAAAGAAATTTCGTCCCCGAAATTTGATAGAGGTCGTTATGGCTAACAATGAGAATGTTATTATGACGATTATGAAGTTTTATCATGTCTAAGAAGTATGGATAAAATAATTCGATTACTCGAAGCGTATGAGGGAAGTTATCGTAAATGAAGGAAATAAGATTATAGTGATTCGTCATATCGTTTGACGTCATCACAATTGATCTCCGAATTTAAAGAAAAACTTTGTAATCTATGTTGGATTTGATGCTTCGGTGATTAAGGAGATTATGATTCTCTTCGAATTAATACGATAATCCATCTTGATTTCTCTGTCGGGTATTTCACTATAAATCCACCTCCTTCGTTTCCTTACAACTCACACCTTCTATTCTTTCTCCCTCAACTCATATTTTAAAGTATTTGTCAATATGCTTCATCAAGTACTGATTCTCGATATACTCCTCACTTTCATATCTGTCGTTCTTCTTTTTCATCTGCCTCCAGAAGAATCTATTTACTTCTACTATACTCTCGGTTTTATAGTGTTTTTAGTTCTTCCGTGTCTTTATATTGCTATATGCATCGATATATACCGTTTATAATTTTTGGGTGGTTGTTGGGTTTTATATCTTCCCTTATATTTCAAAGCCCCTGCTTTTGTCTTCTATAATCATTGACATCCACAGTTAATGCTCCCTTTTATTTGCGGCGATTTATACTCCAATTTCTATTTTGGAGTTTTATCCTTTCGTTTCTTCTTCTTGCGATTAAGCAACGTTTGTAATGGTCCAGTATTCGCAGATATGAATTTCAGAATGAACATAGTTAATGTTCTAAGAAGGAAATGGTAATGGCACGATCTTGATTTGTTAATTTACCAGAATACCCTGAAAAGACCGAATCATCAAGAAAATATATTCTTGATATTTTTAGAGATTAAATAGAATACAAGAGTCGTGTAACATGGAACATGATGACGACATGGTCTGTGAATCGTCATGTTGCATTAGAAACTCAGCATGACTTACTGTAATATAATCACGTTGATCAAGTGTCATTATATTATACTAACTCATGCTTCAGTTCCCAACACTACTTCAAAACATTCATAATTTAAACTCGAAAGTTTATAGAATATAGAAACTAATAGTTTCTTATATGATGTAACACTGATAGCGCAAAGAGATAAATGACTTCAGATAAGATTAGTTGTGAAAATATCTTCAGAAATATCGCGGATATTTATAATGAAAGATATGATAATATCTTAGAATTTCTAATATTGATGGATGATGATGAAGATTTGTCTGTAAAGGTTTAGAATAAAGAGTAAGGTATTCATTAATGACTTTAGCAGGCACTGAATCATTTGGATTCTTTGAAGGCATATTTAGTCTTTGTGATTTGTCCACAGCCTCCTTCATAGTCTGTTCAATCCGTTTTCCAGTTCCAAACCTTCTCTTTTTCTCAGCTTTACCACCTTACTATTCTTTGTCATCAAAGTTTTTACTGTTAAGATCGTTTACAGTTTTTGATGCTTCGTCAGCATTTCAAGAACTAGTTTGCAGTTCAAAATATTTTTCAGAACTTCACATTCAAAGTATGTAAGTCCAGGAGATAGACGTTTTACGTACACATATAACTGTTGGCGTAGACATGCTGCGAGATTTCAAAATACTGGTTACTGTTTTCTGATGATTCGTATGACAATTCTCGTTACAAGATGCGAATGAGTAAATGATGTGATTTCAATGAATATAATGATTTTTCGAAAAGTCAAAGATAATTGAAGTTGTTGGTAAGTTTATTGCTAAGGTGGCGAGATATGAAAGGTCCCCAGTAACGATGACAAAAGGGCAACGTATCTATCGAGGTTATAATAAGACTAGTCCGACTGAAAAGTCGAAGTTGACTTGCTGGAGCTGTGACAAAACTGGCTACTTTGAAAAGGAATTGAAAAGTCATTTTAGCTAATAAATGCCAAAGGGTCTGACACGGATACGCGTCGAACTATGACTTTGGCTTCGAGAGCTTTTTAGGTACATAAATGTGGGTAATATGTGGTTGGATCATCATCTCGATTGTTCATTGTTTGAAGTGTCTTTGAAAACTTCGGAGAGTTTGAACACAGTTTGTAATCGTTAATATACATATGATGTTCTAACACAGTTTTGAAGTCAAAGTATAGCTTTGAAAGATGTAGGAATCTAAGAATGATGTCTTCTGTTAAATCATGACTTGGATTTTGATTTGTCAAAATCAGAATGTGTAATCAAATTTGGGTGAGAATGGTTGTTTTGATTTCTATACAAGAATGTATATTATAAAAATTTATAAATTTTTGGATGGTTGTTGGGTTTTATATCTTCCCTTATATTTCAAAGCCCCTGCTTTTGTCTTCTATAATCATTGACATCCACAGTTAATGCTCCCTTTTATTTGCCGCGATTTATACTCCAATTTCTATTTTGGAGTTTTGTCCTTTCGTTTCTTCTTCTTGCGATTAAGCAACGTTTGTAATGGTCCAGTATTCGCAGATATGAATTTCAGAATGAACATAGTTAATGTTCTAAGAAGGAAATGGTAATGGCACGATCTTGATTTGTTAATTTACAAGAATACCCAGAAAAGACCGAATCATCAAGAAAATATATTCTTGATATTTTTAGAGATTAAATAGAATACAAGAGTCGTGTAACATGGAACATGATGACGACATGGTCTGTGAATCGTCATGTCCCATTAGAAACTCAGCATGACTTACTGTAATATAATCACGTTGATCAAGTGTCATTATATTATACTAACTCATGCTTCAGTTCCCAACACTACTTCAAAACATTCATACTTTAAACTCGAAAGTTTATAGAATATAGAAACTAATAGTTTCTTATATGATGTAACACTGATAGCGCAAAGAGATAAATGACTTCAGATAAGATTAGTTGTGAAAATATCTTCAGAAATATCGCGGATATTTATAATGAAAGATATGATAATATCTTAGAATTTCTAATATTGATGGATGATGATGAAGATTTATATGTAAAGGTTTAGAATAAAGAGTAAGGTATTCGTTAATGACTTTAGCAGGCACTGAATCATTTGGATTCTTTGAAGGCATATTTAGTCTTTGTGATTTGTCCACAGCCTCCTTCATAGTCTGTTCAATCCGTTTTCCAGTTCCAAACCTTCTCTTTTTCTCAGCTTTACCACCTTACTATTCTTTGTCATCAAAGTTTTTACTGTTAAGATCGTTTACAGTTTTTGATGCTTCGTCAGCATTTCAAGAACTAGTTTGCAGTTAAAAATATTTTTCAGAACTTCACATTCAAAGTATGTAAGTCCAGGAGATAGACGTTTTACGTACACATATAACTGTTGGCGTAGACATGCTGCGAGATTTCAAAATACTGGTTACTGGTTTCCGATGATTCGTATGACAATTCTTGTTACAAGATGCGAATGAGTAAATGATGTGATTTCAATGAATATAATGATTTTTCGAAAAGTCAAAGATAATTGAAGTTGTTGGTAAGTTTATTGCTAAGGTGGCGAGATATGAAAGGTCCCCAGTAACGATGACAAAAGGGCAACGTATCTATCGAGGTTATAATAAGACTAGTCCGACTGAAAAGTCGAAGTTGACTTGCTGGAGCTGTGACAAAACTGTCTACTTTGAAAAGGAATTGAAAAGTCATTTTAGCTAATAAATGCCAAAGGGTCTGACACGGATACGCGTCGAACTATGACTTTGGCTTCGAGAGCTTTTTAGGTACATAAATGTGGGTAATATGTGGTTGGATCATCATCTCGATTGTTCATTGTTTGAAGTGTCTTTGAAAACTTCGGAGAGTTTGAACACAGTTTGTAATCGTTAATATACATATGATGTTCTAACACAGTTTTGAAGTCAAAGTATAGCTTTGAAAGATGTAGGAATCTAAGAGTGATGTCTTCTGTTAAATCATGACTTGGATTTTGATTTGTCAAAATCAGAATGTGTAATCAAATTTGGGTGAGAATGGTTGTTTTGATTTCTATACAAGAATGTATATTATTGTGAGATTTTAGGAGTATAGTTGATGATTTGCTTAATCAGATTCGAAAAATGTAACATATTAATTGTGAATTTATATATCTCTCGGGTATTACCTACCCGTTAGAAAAAATTTTCACAATTAATATTTTGTACAATAGAATTTTATTACAGTCTTTATGAAAATATATATGTGCATATTTTCTTCAGATGTAACATAGATTTAATGAGTTAATATTAAATTAAACTCATTTGATTTACGGTTGAAACTAGAACTGAATAATCCCTAAAGACTTTAGAAATTACATAACTTTTACGGAGTATTTATTCAATAAAATTGAAATTATGAATTAATACTTCGTTATTTGTTGGTGTTTGTGGAATTCTTGTGAATTTCGCAAGGTACGAATAATGTTATTTGAAAAGTTTCGAGTACATCGACGATGAAAGTGAAAAATCAAACTTATATTTGAATAATTCATTTGATTTATTATGAATTGGGATTTATTGAATTGAGGCAGAGATTGTAGTTAATGATGGCTAAGTTGTGAACGAAGGACGTACATTATCGCATATTAGTAACATGAATTAACCGAGTAGTTAAGATTCACACATAATAGCTTAGTACGGAAATATTTATTATGGTCTAAAAATTTATATATATAAGATATACATATAAATCCTTCAGTGGAAATGAGTTAATACTTCATACCTCATTGATATGACATACTTGTTGTTGATTTATAATGATGTCCACGGTGATTCTTGAACTGACGGAGTTTGTGATGTTATAGGTGATGCTGATTCTGACAACGCTGATAACACTAACTGTACTGGTGATGTTCATGGTACTGTTGATGCTGTTGGTAAATCAAGTCTAGCTTGTAAACCACACATCATTCTTGTCAGGGTTTCTACTCTTCCTTCTATCATTTGGGTTCACTCATCTAATTTATGGTTAGGGCTAGAATAGATAATCTCTAAGACTTTAGAGACTACATAATCGTCGCAAAATGTTTCTCCAATGAAGTTATGAATCAATACTTCATCGTTTGTTGTTGTTGGTATTCCTTGGTATCTATAGAGTGTATGTCATTGGTACTCGTGGGATATAGGTTGTGATGTTGAAGTGTGGGATGCAGATGTTACTGTTGGTGGTGGTGATGGTACTGTTGGTGTTGCTGATGGTGGTATTGGCTATGATGCTGGTGCTGCTGTTGGTGTTTGTAACCCTTGCACCATATTCTCTAAAGCCACTACTCGAGCGCGAAGCTCGTTGACTTCTTCTATTACACTGGGGTGATTGTCGGTTCGGACGAGCGGATAAATAAAATCTAGAATTTGATGTAGTATATAATCGTGACGAGATACTCTGGAAATGAGAGAGAAAATGGTGTTTCGGACCGGTTCACCAGTAAGTGCTTCAGGTTCATCGCCAAGAGGGCAATGTGGTAGATGGAAGGGATCACCTTCATCTTGTCTCCAATTATTGAGGAGGCTACGAACCTATCCCCAATTCATCCAGAATAGATGATGGTTAATTGGTTGATCCATTCTGGTCACACTGCTTTCAGAGCTTGAGTGGGATTCCATATCGGAATTAGAGGGATTCCATATCGGAATTAGAGGGACTTGAACTAATGACGAATTCCATTTCGTTCGATTGAATAAAGGATTTTTCGATATGAAATGATTTTTCGGCTATCGGGTGGTATTCTAATTACATAGAATATCTATATATATAGCGCAAAAGATTTCGTAGATTACGAAGGAATTTACGGGATATGTCAGGCAAAGTTTACAGTAACAGATACGCTAAGATATGGATTAGCAGATACGCTAAGATATGAATTTTGTCTATACACTATTCATGCAATCAATGCAGTAAGACGTATCTAGACTAAAAATGATAAGCAGGCAATTTCTGACAAAAACGATAAGCAAAACTTTTGACATGCAGACACGGTCGAAGTCCAGGCTCACTAATGCATCCTAACGAATCCTAACGACTATCAGTTAGACACACTAATGCAGACCTGGTTCGCTAAGACCACCGCTCTGATACCAACTGAAAGGACCCCTTCATATACATTATAAACGATTCACAATAGTTGATTACATCGCGAGGTATTTGACCTCTATATGATACATTTTACAAACATTGCATTCGTTTTTAAAAGACAAACTTTCTTTACAATGAAAGTTGACAGTATGCACACCATTTCATAATACATCCAACTATAATTGACATAATAATAATCTTGATGAACTCAATGACTCGAATGCAACGTCTTTCAAAATATGCCATGAATGACTCCAAGTAATATCCTTAAAATAAGCTAATGCACAGCGGAAGATTTCTTTAATACCTGAGAATAAACATGCTTTAAAGTGTCAACCAAAAGGTTGGTGAGTTCATAGGTTTATCATAACAATCATTTCAATATATTAATAGACCACAAGATTTTCGTTTATAAATATATGTACACTCGCAAGTGTATAAAAGTATTCTATAAGTTGTAGGCACCCGGTAACAAGCCTTAACGTTCATGTTTTACCCTCTGAAGTACACCAGATCAGGTGTGTTTAAAATAACCTCAAAGTACTAAAGCATCCCATAGTCAGGATGGGGTTTGTCAGGCCCAATAGATCTATCTTTAGGATTCGCGCCTACCGTACATAGACAAGTAGTTTAATGTTACCAAGCTAAGGGTATATTTCTGGTTTAAACCCACGTAGAATTAGTTTTAGTACTTGTGCCTATTTCGTAAAACATTTATAAAAACAGCGCATGTATTCTCAGTCCCAAAAATATATATAAAAGGGAGCAAATGAAACTCACCATACTGTATTTCGTAGTAAAAATACATATAACGTCATTTAACAAGTGCAAGGTTGGCCCCGGATTCACGAACCTATATTAATTATATATATTTATATGTTGGTCAATATTTGTCTAACAATTTTTGGTCAAGTCATAGTGTACCACAATCCTAATGCTCGAGACTAATATGCAAAAGTCAACAAAAGTCAACTTGACCCAAAATGACTTCTAAAATTTATACGTGTTTATTATATAACTTAACTATAGTCGTTTTATATATTTAAATATATTTATTAGATTTTATAATAATAAAAGTCATTTATTAATAACAATTTATATTAACGTTTATATATGATAAAATATACTTTTATATATCTTAAGTAGTAAAATTTATAAAGTTCACTTAATATCGTAAAACTATAGTGGTAAGTATTATTAATGTAATTATATTACGCGTGGTGAAAAATATCTTTGTATCCCCTATTTATTTGATAAAATAATATTGATCATAATAATAATAAGTAAAAGTTGTATTATTTTGTAATAATAATTATTATTATTCTATAAAAAAATAACAATATTTATATTTACTAAAAATGTTATTATGATAAAATGATAATACTAACATAATAGTAATAATGATATTTTATAATAACAATGATATTTCTATTAAAATAATAACGACGATAGTAATAATAATCATTTTAACAATAATACTAAAATTCAGTTGACTATAACTTCTAATCCGTTCATCGAAACCATTTGATATCTAAATGAAAAGTTCTTAATTTTTCGCTAGCTTTCCAATGACATGCATATCATATACCCTATCTTAGTAGCATATGTATCTAATTCAGGATTCAACAAACCTATCTAAGGACAATATTGAATGTACAAGCATGCATAATCCTATATACTCGAACACTAGTCAGGGATACACTATTGATATATAAAAGTTAAGTTATGAGTGCTCACGTATCAATATTGAGATTCAATATTGCAGAAAAGTACGTAGACGCAACGGAGATGATAAATACTAGATTGACCTCACAAGCATACCTATGAACCATACCCATCACCTCCATAGCTATAACTCATAATTTCCTTAGCTTCGACTCATTCAAAAAAACTATTTTGAAATCACTCGGACATCACTCCGTCGTAATATTTTATGTATACTAATAATATCTTGAAATAATACAGAGCAAATATATATATATATAAATCGATTGAGAGAGTTTAGAGAAATATATTTTCAAGTTTCTATGAAATAATAAAATCTATTGAATTCTATTTATAATAGATTTTTGAATTATTAAAGTATGAATTATTAAAGTAAATTATTAAAGTATGAATTATTAAAGTGAATTATTAAAGTATGAATTATTAAAGTGAATTATTAAAGTATGAATTATTAAAGTGAATTATTAAAGTTAAAGTAAAGTAAAAGTAAAAGTAAAGGTAAAGTTAAAGTATAGTAAAACTATAAAAACTATGTATGTATAATACACGTATAAATATATATAATATTAATTTAAATCGTTATATATATTTAATGAAATAAAATATAAATATCGTTATATTTATTATACTGGTTAAGTAATGAGATGTCAAAAGTGGTTCTAGATATTTATAAAAGTTATATACGTTTTAATAATAAAGTTCTTTTTAAACTGAAAACGTTTTTGTACGTTTGAAAATAGATTAATAGAATATTATGAAAACCAATTCTCCACTAGCTTTTGTCTAACTTTCGTAAATGACACTTTTTATTTTTATTTATAAATAGCTATCGTTAAGAGGAATAGATTTTCTCAAATCATAGTGGACCTCTCAACAGAGACTTGTAATCATAATTCAATGTTTCTGATAATTCAATCATATAATATATATTTTTTAATTTTGTCGATAATCATATTGAAACAAATACGTTCATATAAAGCATTATACGTTTAAATACTTTGTTGACATTTTCAATTTATAACATATACACATATACATACATATTCATATATGTTCATTTAATGGTTCGTGAATCATTGGAATTTGGTTGAGGTTTAAATGAATGTATAAACATAGTTTAAAATCCTTGAGATTTAACTTAACCAACATTTCTTATCGTGTCAGAATAATATAAAGATAAAGTTTAAATTTAGTCGAAAATTTCCGGGTCGTCACAGTACCTACTCGTTAAAGAAATTTCGTCCCCGAAATTTGATAGAGGTCGTTATGGCTAACAATGAGAATGTTATTATGACGATTATGAAGTTTTATCATGTCTAAGAAGTATGGATAAAATAATTCGATTACTCGAAGCGTATGAGGGAAGTTATCGTAAATGAAGGAAATAAGATTATAGTGATTCGTCATATCGTTTGACGTCATCACAATTGATCTCCGAATTTAAAGAAAAACTTTGTAATCTATGTTGGATTTGATGCTTCGGTGATTAAGGAGATTATGATTCTCTTCGAATTAATACGATAATCCATCTTGATTTCTCTGTCGGGTATTTCACTATAAATCCACCTCCTTCGTTTCCTTACAACTCACACCTTCTATTCTTTCTTCCTCAACTCATATTTTAAAGTATTTGTCAATTTGCTTCATCAAGTACTGATTCTCGATATACTCCTCACTTTCATATCTGTCGTTCTTCTTTTTCATCTGCCTCCAGAAGAATCTATTTACTTCTACTATACTCTCGGTTTTATAGTGTTTTTAGTTCTTCCGTGTCTTTATATTGCTATATGCATCGATATATACCGTTTATAATTTTTGGGTGGTTGTTGGGTTTTATATCTTCCCTTATATTTCAAAGGCCCTGCTTTTGTCTTCTATAATCATTGACATCCACAGTTAATGCTCCCTTTTATTTGCCGCGATTTATACTCCAATTTCTATTTTGGAGTTTTGTCCTTTCGTTTCTTCTTCTTGCGATTAAGCAACGTTTGTAATGGTCCAGTATTCGCAGATATGAATTTCAGAATGAACATAGTTAATGTTCTAAGAAGGAAATGGTAATGGCACGATCTTGATTTGTTAATTTACCAGAATACCCTGAAAAGACCGAATCATCAAGAAAATATATTCTTGATATTTTTAGAGATTAAATAGAATACAAGAGTCGTGTAACATGGAACATGATGACGACATGGTCTGTGAATCGTCATGTCCCATTAGAAACTCAGCATGACTTACTGTAATATAATCATGTCGATCAAGTGTCATTATATTATACTAACTCATGCTTCAGTTCCCAACACTACTTCAAAACATTCATAATTTAAACTCAAAAGTTTATAGAATATAGAAACTAATAGTTTCTTATATGATGTAACACTGATAGCGCAAAGAGATAAATGACTTCAGATAAGATTAGTTGTGAAAATATCTTCAGAAATATCGAGGATATTTATAATGAAAGATATGATAATATCTTAGAATTTCTAATATTGATGGATGATGATGAAGATTTGTCTGTAAAGGTTTAGAATAAAGAGTAAGGTATTCGTTAATGACTTTAGCAGGCACTGAATCATTTGGATTCTTTGAAGGCATATTTAGTCTTTGTGATTTGTCCACAGCCTCCTTCATAGTCTGTTCAATCCGTTTTCCAGTTCCAAACCTTCTCTTTTTCTCAGCTTTACCACCTTACTATTCTTTGTCATCAAAGTTTTTACTGTTAAGATCGTTTACAGTTTTTGATGCTTCGTCAACATTTCAAGAACTAGTTTGCAGTTCAAAATATTTTTCAGAACTTCACATTCAAAGTATGTAAGTCCAGGAGATAGACATTTTACGTACACATATAACTGTTGGCGTAGACATGCTGCGAGATTTCAAAATACTGGTTACTGTTTTCCGATGATTCGTATGACAATTCTTGTTACAAGATGCGAATGAGTAAATGATGTGATTTCAATGAATATAATGATTTTTCGAAAAGTCAAAGATAATTGAAGTTGTTGGTAAGTTTATTGCTAAGGTGGCGAGATATGAAAGGTCCCCAGTAACGATGACAAAAGGGCAACGTATCTATCGAGGTTATAATAAGACTAGTCCGACTGAAAAGTCGAAGTTGACTTGCTGGAGCTGTGACAAAACTGTCTACTTTGAAAAGGAATTGAAAAGTCATTTTAGCTAATAAATGCCAAAGGGTCTGACACGGATACGCGTCGAACTATGACTTTGGCTTCGAGAGCTTTTTAGGTACATAAATGTGGGTAATATGTGGTTGGATCATCATCTCGATTGTTCATTGTTTGAAGTGTCTTTGAAAACTTCGGAGAGTTTGAACACAGTTTGTAATCGTTAATATATATATGATGTTCTAACACAGTTTTGAAGTCAAAGTATAGCTTTGAAAGATGTAGGAATCTAAGAGTGATGTCTTCTGTTAAATCATGACTTGGATTTTGATTTGTCAAAATCAGAATGTGTAATCAAATTTGGGTGAGAATGGTTGTTTTGATTTCTATACAAGAATGTATATTATTATGAGATTTTAGGAGTATAGTTGATGATTTGCTTAATCAGATTCGAAAAATGTAACATATTAATTGTGAATTTATATATCTCTCGGGTATTACCTACCCGTTAGAAAAAATTTTCACAATTAATATTTTGTACAACAGAATTTTATTACAGTCTTTATGAAAATATATATGTGCATATTTTCTTCAGATGTAACATAGATTTAATGAGTTAATATTAAATTAAACTCATTTGATTTACGGTTGAAACTAGAACTGAATAATCCCTAAAGACTTTAGAAATTACATAACTTTTACGGAGTATTTATTCAATAAAATTGAAATTATGAATTAATACTTCGTTATTTGTTGGTGTTTGTGGAATTCTTGTGAATTTCGCAAGGTACGAATAATGTTATTTGAAAAGTTTCGAGTACATCGACGATGAAAGTGAAAAATCAAACTTATATTTGAATAATTCATTTGATTTATTATGAATTGGGATTTATTGAATTGAGGCAGAGATTGTAGTTAATGATGGCTAAGTTGTGAACGAAGGACGTACATTATCGCATATTAGTAACATAAATTAACCGAGTAGTTAAGATTCACACATAATAGCTTAGTACGAAAATATTTATTATGGTCTAAAAATTTATATATATAAGATATACATATAAATCCTTCAGTGGAAATGAGTTAATACTTCATACCTCATTGATATGACATACTTGTTGTTGATTTATAATGATGTCCACGGTGATTCTTGAACTGACGGAGTTTGTGATGTTATAGGTGATGCTGATTCTGACAACGCTGATAACACTGACTGTACTGGTGATGTTCATGGTACTGTTGATGCTGTTGGTAAATCAAGTCTAGCTTGTAAACCACACATCATTCTTGTCAGGGTTTCTACTCTTCCTTCTATCATTTGGGTTCACTCATCTAATTTATGGTTAGGGCTAGAATAGATAATCTCTAAGACTTTAGAGACTACATAATCGTCGCAAAATGTTTCTCCAATGAAGTTATGAATCAATACTTCATCGTTTGTTGTTGTTGGTATTCCTTGGTATCTATAGAGTGTATGTCATTGGTACTCGTGGGATATAGGTTGTGATGTTGAAGTGTGGGATGCGGATGTTACTATTGGTGGTGGTGATGGTACTGTTGGTGTTGCTGATGGTGGTATTGGTTATGATGCTGGTGCTGTTGTTGGTGTTTGTAACCCTTGCACCATATTCTCTAAAGCCACTACTCGAGCGCGAAGCTCGTTGACTTCTTCTATTACACTGGGGTGATTGTCGGTTCGGACGAGCGGATAAATAAAATCTAGAATTTGATGTAGTATATAATCGTGACGAGATACTCTGGAAATGAGAGAGAAAATGGTGTTTCGGACCGGTTCACCAGTAAGTGCTTCAGGTTCATCGCCAAGAGGGCAATGTGGTAGATGGAAGGGATCACCTTCATCTTGTCTCCAATTATTGAGGAGGCTACGAACCTATCCCCAATTCATCCAGAATAGATGATGGTTAATTGGTTGATCCATTCTGGTCACACTGCTTTCGGAGCTTGAGTGGGATTCCATATCAGAATTAGAGGGATTCCATATCGGAATTAGAGGGACTTGAACTAATGACGAATTCCATTTCGTTCGATTGAATAAAGGATTTTTCGATATGAAATGATTTTTTGGCTATCGGGTGGTATTCTAATTACATAGAATATCTTTATATATAGCGCAAAAGATTTCGTAGATTACGAAGGAATTTACGGGATATGTCAGGAAAAGTTTACAGTAACAGATACGCTAAGATATGGATTAGCAGATACGCTAAGATATGAATTTTGTCTATACACTATTCATGCAATCAATGCAGTAAGACGTATCTAGACTAAAAATGATAAGCAGGCAATTTCTGACAAAAACGATAAGCAAAACTTTTGACATGCAGACACGGTCGAAGTCCAGGCTCACTAATGCATCCTAACGAATCCTAACGACTATCAGTTAGACACACTAATGCAGACCTGGTTCGCTAAGACCACCGCTCTGATACCAACTGAAAGGACCCGTTCATATACATTATAAACGATTCACAATAGTTGATTACATCGCGAGGTATTTGACCTCTATATGATACATTTTACAAACATTGCATTCGTTTTTAAAAGACAAACTTTCTTTACAATGAAAGTTGACGGCATGTACACCATTTCATATTACATCCAACTATAATTGACTTAATATTAATCTTGATGAACTCAACGACTCGAATGCAACGTCTTTCAAAGTATGTCATGAATGACTCCAAGTAATATCCTTAAAATGAGCTAATGCACAGTGGAAGATTTCTTTAATACCTGAGAATAAACATGCTTTAAAGTGTCAACCAAAAGGTTGGTGAGTTCATTAGTTTATCATAATCAATCATTTCCGTAATAGTAATAGACCACAAGATTTCAGTTTCTATAAATATCCGTACACTCGCAAGTGTATAAAAGTATTCTATAAGTTGTAGGCACCCGGTAACAAACTTTAACGTTCATGTTTTACCCTCTGAAGTACACCAGATCAGGTGTGTTTAAAATAACCTCGAAGTACTAAAGCATCCCATAGTCAGGATGGGGTTTGTCAGACCCAATAGATCTCTTTTTAGGATTCGCGCCTACCGTACATAGACAAGTAGTTTAATGTTACCAAGCTAAGGGTATATTTCTGGTTTAAACCCACATAGAATTAGTTTTAGTACTTGTGCCTATTTCGTAAAACATTTATAAATCAGCGCATGTATTCTCAGCCCAAAAATATATATAAAAAGGGAGCAAATGAAACTCACCATACTGTATTTCGTAGTAAAAATACATATAACGTCATTTAACAAGTGCAAGGTTGGCCTCGGATTCACGAACGTATCAATATTGAGATTCAATATTGCAGGAAAGTACGTAGACGAAACGAAAATGATAAACGTTAGGTTGACCTCACGAGCAATACCCTCGATCAATACCCATAACCTCCATAGCTATAACCCATAATTTCCTTAGCTCTATCCCATTTGAAAACTTATTTTAAAATCTCTGAATATAACTCCGTCGTAGTATTTTATGTATACTAATAATATCTTGAAATAATACAAAGAAAATATATATGTGTAATTCGATTGAGAGAGTTTAGAGAAATATATTTTCAAGTTTCTATCAAATAATAAAACCTATTGAATTCTATTTATAATAGATTTTTGAATTATTAAAGTGAATTATTAAAGTATGAATTATTAAAGTGAATTATTAAAGTATGAATTATTAAAGTGAATTATTAAAGTATGAATTATTAAAGTGAATTATTAAAGTGAATTATTAAAGTATGAATTATTAAAGTGAATTATTAAAGTATGAATTATTAAAGTGAATTATTAAAGTTAAAGTAAAGTAAAAGTAAAGTAAAGTAAAGGTAAAGTTAAAGTATAGTAAAGTATAAAACTATGTACGTATAATACGCGTATAAATATATATAATATTAATTTAAATCGTTATATATATTTGATAAAATAAAATATAAATATCGTTATTTTATCATACTAGTTAAGTAATGAGTGGTCAAAAAGAATAGATTTCTTAAATCACAGTGGACCTCATAACATAGGTCCGTAATCATATCATAATGTATCTGATAATTCAATCATTTGATATTATCTCTTAATTCTGTCAATAAATATATCGAAACAAATACGTTCATGTAAAGTATCATATATCTAATACTTTGTTAATGTTTTCAGTTAATATTATATATTATATATACATATCAATATACACATAATTGTTCGTGAATCGTCGAACACGGTCAAAGGATAATTGATTACATGAATGTAGTTCCAAACTTTTTGAGATTCAACATTACAAATTCTGCTTATCGTGTCGGAAATATATAAAGGTTAAGTTTAAATTTAGTCGGAAATTTTCGGGTCGTCACAAATCTGATTTTATATATAATGCAATTGTGTATCGATATAAAAATCTAATTTTATATATAAATCTGATTTTTTTTATGTACTTGTATATATTTATTTATCTATATATTATTTAATCTTATTAATTAGTAGTTATAATTATAATAATACTCTTAATATAATAATAATAATAATAAGGATAGTTACAATAATAATAATAATTGTTGATGTTAATGGATTAATAATATCTAATAATAATACAATTTACAATTAAGATACAACAAGTTACATATTCCCACTTTATATAATGATATTAATACTATAGATATTGATATGATTAATATGAAAAATAGAGATAATCATAGTATCTAATAATAACGCAAGTAATAATAAAGATATAACAGTTTGCATGTTTTAGATTTTTATATCAATATATTATATATAATATATAATAACAATACAGACATTAATGTTAAGATTTACTGATAATAAAGATGGTAATATTAATATAACATTTATATTTTACTTCCAATTAAATTTAATATATATGTATTACATAGTATTAATTATGTATTATCTAATACTTATATAATAACATTTAATTTATATTTATATATTTTTATTAATATACATATAATAATAATTATGTTTATTTATTATATGTATATTCAAATTACTATATATAATTATATTTTACATATCCAGATTCATTACTTAGGTAGATGTATCAATTATATATATCAAAACAATTTAAATTCAAAGTATAACATTATACAATTTATACTTTGTTAATCATTGACAAATTATGTTCGAAATTAATTAATAACAAGTTTTAGTTATTTTAATTTATCTTTCTTAATAACTAAATCACATATCAGTTTCCTAATATATTTATTTTACAATTTCTAATTATGTATATGTATATGTACATTTCTAATTGCGTTTATAGGTTCGTGAATCGTCGGAAACAGTCTAAGGTAATTGAATATATGAACATGGTTCCAAAATTTTGAAATTCAACATTACAGACTTTGCTTATCGTTTTGAAACTATATAAGATTAAGTTTAAAATTTGGTCGGAAATTCCCGGGTCATCACAGTACCTACCCATTAAAGAAATTTCGTCCCGAAATTTGAGTGAGGTGGTCATGGCTAACAATAAAAATGTTTTCATGACGAATATTAGTTGATAACTTGAGTTTTATCATTATTGAGTAATATGGATAAAAATAATTCGATTATTCGAAGAGCACGAATGAAGCTATCACAAAAGAGTGAAATAAATAAATGAAGTTTCGTTTTAATTTTTGACGTTGCCTTGGTTGAATTCCGGAATTCAAGGGATTTAAAGAAAATCTTCGAAATCTAAAAGATTTGATTCTTCGGCGAGTAAGGAAATTAAGATCTCTATAATTAAATACGATGATCTTCCTCGATTACTCTGTCTGATATTTCCATTATAAATTAAACTCTTCTGTTCCATTATTCTCACCATTTCTATACTTTCTTTCTTAGTTCACACATCCTAAAAGATCGTAAAAAAAAATTCTTAATCCGATTCTAATCCTTGATATTTTCCTAATTATCATTTCTGTCATCCTTCTTTTCAATCTTCCACCATAAATATTTGGTTACTTCTATTATTACCTTGGGATGATACTATTCTTAATTCTACCGTGTCTTTATGTTGCTATTCTTATTAATATCCACGGTTTGTAACCTCCGTGTTGTTATTGGGCTTAATATTTTTCTCTTATACTTTGGAGCTCTTTGGCTTTTTATTATCCTCCCGACCTCTAGTAAAGCGAGTAACGATCCAGAATTCATAAGTATGAAATTTCGGATAAACATCATGTTCTAAATAAGAAAGAATGTATTAGCACGATTTGATTTGTCAAATTACCAGAATCACTGAGAATAGAACTATCATGAATATATTTTCTTGATATGTTCAGAAGTTAATCAGAATGAAAGAGTTATGTGGCATGGCACGTAATGACGATATGTTCTGTGAATCATCACGTTTCATTAGAAACTCAGCATGTCTTACTGTAATATAATCACGTTGATCAAGTGTCATTATATTATACTAACTCATGCATCAGTTCCCAACATTACTTCAATAACATTCATATTTTTAAACTCAAAAGTTTACAGAATATAGAAACTAACAGTTTCTATATGATGTAACACTGATAGCACGAAGAGATTAATGATTTTAGATAAAAATAGTTATGAAAATATCTTCAAAAATATGGAGGATATTTATAATGAAAGATACGACGATATCTTGGAATTTCTAATATCGAAGGATGGTGAAGAAAATTTGTCCGCAAGGGTTTGGAGTCAGAAGCAAGGTATTCGCTAAAGATTTCGTCAGAAACAGAATCATCAGAATTCTTAATGTACAAGTTTAGTCCTTGTGATTTGTTCAGAGACTCCTTCGTAGTTTGCTCAATCAGTTTTTCAGTTTCAAACTTTTTCTGAGCTTTGGCAACATACAATTCTTTATCATCAACTTTTGGCTGTTGAGGTCGTTTACAGTTTTTGTTGCTTCATTCAACTTTTCAAAATTCAGAGCATTAATTCGCAGACTGGGTGCTTTTCAGAATTTCAGAATGAAAGATCATAGTTCTAAGAGATAAATGTTATATGGATACATATAACTGTTGATATGGAAACGTTGCGAGACTCATAATACAGATTTGCTGATTCTCGATAATTGGTATGGCAATTCTTGTTACAAGATGCGGATGAGTACATGATGAGACTTCAATAGATAAATATAGTGATTTGTCGGAGATATTTAGGCCAAGGAGCAATGAGGTAGCTGGTACGTCTGTTGGTAATGTGGTGGAATGTAAAAGGTTCCCTGATAACAATAAAAGAACACACACACACACACACACACACACATATATATATATATATATATATATATATATATATATATATATATATATATATATATATATATATATATATATATATATATATATATATATATATATATATATATATATATATATATATATATATATATATCAAGGTTATAATAAGGTTATTTCGAACGAAAAGTCAAAGCTGACCTGCTGGAGCTGTGACAAAACTGCCTAATTTGGAGAAGAGATTGAAAAGTTAATTTTGGTAATAATAACGCTAAAGGAAATTAGCACAGCTACGCGTTAAACGTTTACTCAGTTTCTGAGAGTTTTCAGGTGCATAACTATACGCATCAATATGTTCTTCCGTAGATGAAATGCGGTTGGTTCATCCTCTCGATTGAGGTGTTTTCAAGAATCATGAAAGGTTTGAACGCAAATTGGAATCGTCAAGATATAATTAAGGTTTAAGATGAAATCAAGTGACAAACTTAAAGAATTGTTTAATTTCATATGTTATAATCAATATTTTAATTCATTTTAATTGTCCAATCTTGGTAGTCCACATTTAGCAGTCCACAGTCACTAACTAAATAATTCATATATATAGTTTATAATATTCGAATTAATTAATAAATATCGTGACCCGTGTACATGTCTCAGACTCGATCACAACTCAAAGTATATATATTATTTGAGAATCAACCTCAACCCTGTATAGAGAAC
Organism: Rutidosis leptorrhynchoides; assembly: GCF_046630445.1. Taxonomy (NCBI): domain Eukaryota; kingdom Viridiplantae; phylum Streptophyta; class Magnoliopsida; order Asterales; family Asteraceae; genus Rutidosis; species Rutidosis leptorrhynchoides. The sequence continues at coordinate 156,766,919 of NC_092336.1, forward strand.
TCGATCATTACTACATACAGAGTGTCTATGGTGATTCCAAATAATATATATAGATGCGTCGATATGATATGTCAAAACCTTGTATACATGTCCCGATATTTAAAGTGCATAAAATAAATAACAGAATTTAAATGACGATAAATAAAGTGCATAAAGTAAATAACAGAAATTAAATGACAATAAATAAAATTGCGAGAATTTAAATTGCGATAAATAAATTGCGATAAATAAAATGTAATCAGTTAGCTAGGAACAATTAGCTAGGAACAGTTAGCGTGGATTCTTAACAAAATTTCTCATAGTTAATTTGTTTGTTTCTAATAAATTTTATTTTGTCAAATGTTTTCTTCATTATGCCACTTGTTGGATTCTGATAGGTCAAAATCCCAATATGAAATTGAATGAAAATGGTTATTCTGTGGTGAACGGATTCGTATAGATGTGGGTGTAAGTAGGATAGTAAACGGCTGTTGAATCAGATTCGGAGAATGTATAGTGTAACTTATTAAAGTGAAATCAAAATATCCCTAGGGTATTACCTACCCTTTAAAATATTTTCATCATTAACAGTTTGTACAAAAGAATTTTAATTACAATCTTTATGAAAATATATTTGTATATATGTTTTCTTCAGATGCAATCATAGATTTAATGAGTTAATATGATATTAAACTCATTTGATTCACGTTCGAACAAGAATATATAATCTCTAAAACATTAGAGATTATATATTCGCCATGTTGAACGAAGATAAAAGATGCAGAACATCATGTAGAACGATGATTATGCTCGGGGTACCGATTGTGATGTTGAGGCGTGTGTTGTCGTGGTTTGTGTTGTTACTGGTGGTACAGTTGATGCCGTTGATGTTGTTGAAGGTGGTACATTTTTCACCATATTTTCCAAGGCTACAACTCGGGTGCGAAACTCATTGACTTTATTACTCCGGGATGATTGTCGGTATGAACGAGCGAATGAATAAGGTTTTGAATCTGCCTTGTGATATAGTCGTGGCGAGATACTCTGGAAATGAGAGAGAAAATAGTGTTACGAACAGGTTCGCCAGTAAGTGCTTCAGGTTCTTCACCAAGAGTGCAGGTTGGTGAGTGGAAAGGATCGCCTTCTTCTCGTCTCCATTGATTTAGTCTACTACGAAATCATCAGATGAATTGGGAATGGCTGATTGGTTGATTCATTCTGGTGACACTGCTTTCGGAGCTCGAGTGAAACTCTATGTCGGAATAGCTGTCAGAATAACTATCGGATTAGTTATCGGAATCTAAAGGACTCGAACTGGTTGAGGGACTCATCTCATACGATCAGATGAAGGATTTTCGATAAGGAATAGAATAGCATGTAGATTAGTACCCTGCAATACATAATATACATATGCATATGTAATACTAAAATCCCATAAGTTACGGAAGAATTTACGGAAGCTGTCAGGCAAAGGTAACAATAACAAATACGCTAAGATATGAATTTATCTATACACTGTCTATGCAATAGAGGCAGTAAGACGTGTCTAGACTAAGAATAATAAGCAAGTGATTCCCTAAGAATGATAAGAAGATGATTCCCGACAAAAATGATAAGCAAAACTTTTGACATGCAGACACGGTCGAAGTCCAGACTCACTAATGCATCCTAACGACTATCAGTTAGACACACTAATGCAAGACCCGGTTCGCTAAGACCACCGCTCTGATACCAACTGTAGATCAGTTGGGGATAACCACCGTCCCACCCAGTGCCTTCCCAGCTAACCGCCTGGTGACCACTGAGTGTACCTCAGATACTGATTTTAGGGCCTGCCTCTTGGCTACTGCCAACCCTCGTAAGGGATCGCAAGGAGTAAGAGCCAATGCTTCGTCACATGTAACACTGTGAGAACCTCCTATACGACTAACCCATCACACATGGACGGCATTATACCAGCTCTGATACCAACTGTAGAAACCCTTCCTAATCCATCCGGACAGAGTCCACATCAATTATAAACGATTCACATTAGTTGATTACATCGCGAGGTACTTGACCTCTATATGATACATTTTACAAATATTGCATTCGTTTTTGAAAAGACAATTTTTCATTACATCGAAAGTTGACGGCATGCATACCATTTTATAATATATCTAACTATAATTGATTTAATAATAATCTTGATGAACTCAACGACTCGAATGCAACGTCTTTTGAAATATGTCATGAATGACTCCAAGTAATATCTTTAAAATGAGCAATTACACAGCGGAAGATTTCTTTCGTACCTGAGAATAAACATGCTTTAAAGTGTCAACCAAAAGGTTGGTGAGTTCATTAGTTTAACATAAATAATCATTTCATAATTTTAATAGACCACAAGATTTCATATTTCCATTTCTCATAAACATACGTCCCATGCATAGAGACAAAAATATCATTCATATGGATTGAACACCTGGTAACCGACATTCACAATATGCATATAAGAATATCCCCATCATTCCGGGATCCTCCTTCGGACATGATATAAATTTCGAAGTACTAAAGCATCTGGTACTTTGGATGGGGCTTGTTGGGCCCGATAGATCTATCTTTAGGATTCGCGTCAATTAGGGTGTCTGTTCCCAAATTCTTAGATTACCAGACTAAAAGGGGCATATTCAATTTCGATCATTCAACCATATAATATAGTTTCGATTACTTGTGTCTATTTCGTAAAACATTTATAAAAGTTGCGCATGTATTCTCAGCCCAAAAATATAAAGGGTAAAAAGGTAAATGAAACTCACCATACTGTATTTTGTAGTAAAAATACATATTACAAAACTGAACAATGCAGGGTTGGCCTCGGATTCACGAACCTATATCATTTGTGTATTTACATATTAAAACATATAATGGAAATTACATAATTTTATTTATTAATGTGTATTATTTATTTACATTTGTAATTCTATAGGATTTATATTAAATTCCAAAAAAATACTTATATTATATCTTAAATTATATGTTATATATATTTACTCTATATATATATATATATATATATATATATATATATATATATATATATATATATATATATATATATATATATCCATATATGTATATATATCCATATATGTATATGTATATATAATACATATTTATTATTATGTTTGAAATTTAATAGTTGATTACATGTAATTATTTATCTAGGTAAGGTAAATATATAGTTATATGAAATATTAAAATTGTTGTAGTATATGTACTAAATACATTTTATACATAAGATTTGTTATTTGTAAAATAAATTGATACTTTTTGATATTAGTGAGTTAATAACAATAATAGTTTTATTAATAATGATTATACTAATAATAATAATGATATCCTTATTAAAAAAATGATAATATTAACAATACTACTTATGGTATTAATACTAATAATAATCATAATACTGATAATAATACTAAAATGGTAAAATTAATAATTATAATGATATTAGCAATATTCATAATAATACTAATAATAATATTAAAGATAATACTACTTACTAGTAATACTTGTAGTGATAATGATATATATACTTATTAATGATAATAATTTTAATAACTATGTTATTAATAACAATATTGATAATAACAAACAATACTATAACACTAATAACTAATAATCCTAATATTCATGACACTTGATAATAATAATAGCAACAATAATAATGATAATAACAATATCAATAATAGTGATAAGGATAATAATAATAATAGAAATAATAATAATATTAAATTATACCTTTGTAGCATCAAAAAAATAAATCTGCCCGAGACGGGACTCGAACCCACGATCACCCGCTCACTCAAACCCACAACAAACCACTCGTCCATTTTTATTTTTCCTGATATAAACCCATCCTATATATATATATATATATATATATATATATATATATATATATATATATATATATATATATATATATATATATATATCTAGTCTCTCTATCCATCTGGTTCTTCTTCTTTAAACGCCAAATCATCCAGGAACAATTTGAAGATCATAACAATTAAATTAATTGTTTGATTAAGGTTTGAAAAACGAACTCTATTAAATATTTGGATTAATCAAAACAGAAAAAGATTTAAAGATGCTTCTGCCGAAAGAAAAAATATAAATATATGGATCAAATCAGTTGAAACAAATCTAAATCATAACAAAAGAATCACGTTAATTATAAAACATTTAAACGAAACTGAGTTGCAAGTGATTGATTAGATTAATTAAAACAAAAGAATGAAATAAAAACTTAACTGAAACAGACCTTCATCATACGATATGAACTTGAAATCAAATCTCGAATTCTAGGTCGTTTTAGAATAAAGTTATAACATGAAATGGGTAACAAAACTTTCCTAGAAACTTTCTGGGCATTCAACTTAATTTAAAACATAAAAACGATCTCTAATTTCATCAAGAACACTCGGTTTGACTTTTTGTTTTCGATGTTTGACTCGAAAATTTGAGTTTGTTAGGAGGAATTGGAAGGTATAATTTTGCAGATAGTTTATTTAGAGGTCTCTTAACTAAACTGCATTAACAAATCTTGACATTTGATTCGAATTTGAAATATGGCCAAAAAGTGGATGATACAGAGACAACCGATTTTCTTTTTAAAAAAAATTTAATCTTCATTTGTTTAATTCGCTCTCTTGTTTCTATTATGATTGGTAATGTTAATAATGACTGAAGACTCAATTTAATTGGTGCAAGGACAAAAGATGCTTGATTGAATTCATGTAGGGTAGATGTCTGATATATCACGGATGCAACAGAGTAATAAGAAAAATTTAAAACAGATACTTCACTTTACTGATTTGTTTTCTTATGTATGTCAATTGAATCTATTGTGCAAAAAGGAAAAATGGTTGAAAGGGGTCAATTCAATGAATGCAATTGTGTATCGATATAAAAATCTAATTTTATATATAAATCTGATTTTTTTATGTACTTGTATATATTTATTTATCTATATATTATTTAATCTTATTAATTAGTAGTTATAATTATAATAATACTCTTAATATAATAATATATAATAATAATAATAATAATAAGGATAGTTACAATAATAATAATAATAATTGTTGATGTTAATGGATTAATAATATCTAATAATAATACAATTTACAATTAAGATACAACAAGTTACATATTCCCACTTTATATAATGATATTAATACTATAGATATTGATATGATTAATAAGAAAAATAGAGATAATCATAGTATCTAATAATAACGCTAGTAATAATAAAGATATAACAGTTTGCATGTTTTAGATTTTTATATCAGTATATTATATATAATATATAATAACAATACATACATTAATGTTAAGATTTACTGATAATAAAGATGGTAATATTAATATAACATTTATATTTTACTTCCAATTAAATTTAATATATATGAATTACATAGTATTAATTATGTATTATCTAATACTTATAGAATAACATTTAATTTATATTTATATATTTTTATTAATATACATATAATAATAATTATGTTTATTTATTATATGTATATTCAAATTACTATATATAATTATATTTTACATATCCAGATTCATTACTTAGGTAGATGTATCAATTATATATATCAAAACAATTTAAATTCAAAGTATAACATTATACAATTTATACTTTGTTAATCATTGACAAATTATGTTCGAAATTAATTAATAACAAGTTTTAGTTATTTTAATTTATCTTTCTTAATAACTAAATCACATATCAGTTTCCTAATATATTTATTTTACAATTTCTAATTATGTATATGTATATGTACATTTCTAATTGCGTTTATAGGTTCGTGAATCGTCAAAAATAGTCTAAGGTAATTGAATATATGAACATGGTTCCAAAATTTTGAAATTCAACATTACAGACTTTGCTTATCGTGTTGAAACTATATAAGATTAAGTTTAAAATTTGGTCAGAAATTCCCGGGTCATCACATCAGACGTAGATAACGTTTGATTTATGACAATGTATAGTTCTGCACCATCTTTATTTACAAATGCAATACCATCAAATCTTATTTTATTTTTATTTTTTTGGGTTTTCTAATGTTGCCCTTTTCACTTTTGCAGACAAACAAACAAGTAACGTAAAACATAACTACAGATATGTTGATGCACCACAGTCTTCGATTTAAGATGAATCACGCGAAAATATAGCTTTAATCTTTAGCGTTGAAGTAGTCGTCTTCCATTGATGTCAGATACTTAAATCATTCATTGTCTGTGATATAGAATTGCACTTCTCAATCCGTTCATAGTGAGAACACCCCCTTTGGATACCAACTTTTCCATGAAGAGAGTTTTGTCCCAAGCATTAAGAGTAAATAGAAATTAGTATGCATCTTAGACAGAATACAATCACCTTGCGCACTTAATTAGCCATCCTTCTCTACCGAGTATAAATCATAGTAGGGGAGACCTCAACCATCTGTTGAGTTCATGAGCAATTATTTCTAGATACATTCTCAGTGATAGTTAGGTGACTACCCTCAACCGCTGTAAACCTTTTCATTATTTCCTTGTCAAGATATTTACTTTGTATTCGTGTGATCATCTCATTCTAAAATTCAATCGTCTAAGCCTATCTACATATCATTGACTAATCATGCATTACTTACTTTATACGCAAAATGATAAATATGCAAGTTCAGTAATACAATCATTTCTCTTAACATAACAATTTTCCATTTTTATGTTTTTCAACTTTTTATGGTTTTTCATTTTATCATTTTTTGTGTATTTTCTGATGTTTCCATTTTCTCCCACTAAAATACTAAAAAAATATTTTTGGTTTTTCTAATTTTATCTAATCTAAACATAAGAAAATATGCAAAACAGAAAATAAAATGATCATGCAAAGCAGGAAATATACTAACTAAACATGCAAACATATGCAACATGCAGATGCAAAATTGTACATATAATACATAACAGTCGGTTATTTCAAATTCTCCTTATCTACACAACCTCAGCCCTATCTTTCACACTTAGCACAGTTAATAGGTATTGGAAATGAGGGGGGTCAAACGCCTTAATTAGTAAACAAATTAGCACATTGGGTTGTAGTACCTATTTGCAGGACCTCAATTAATTTCTTTTCATAACACTCCCTAATAAAATGATACTTGATCCATATATGTTTGGTCTTAGAATGGTTAACGGGGTTCTTAGTAACAGCAATAGCAGCAGTACTATCAACATAAATAGGAGTGTTAGAAATATGCAAATCGTAATCGCGTAGTTATTGCTGAATCCAGACAACCCGAGAGGTACAACTTGTAGCAGCAATATATTCAGCTTCACACGTTGATTGTGCAATAGTAGTCTAGTTCTTACACTGCCAGCTTACTAATTTGCTACCCAGAAACTGACATCCACCATAGGTAGATTTAAAGTCTCTTTTGCATCCTCCGTAGTTAGAACAGGTTCCTCTTCCACAACTTCTTCTAACACATCCTCCCCCTCAGATTGTGGGACAGTCTCTTCCAATTGTGGGATAGAATCATCATTATCTGATTCACCATTATTAGTCCCACACTCAGGAGTACTAGTCTCAGTAATATCAGATTGTACTCGCACATCAGATGCGTTCTCAGAGGAGATACACATGTTATACATCATTTGTGCAGCAATCTCATCATTAGAGTTCACTTCAGGAAGATGGAACGAATCAAACATGTCATCATGATCAAAGTGCCAATGATAGCCTTTACCAGCAGGAATATGAGCATGTCTTGAATATCAATTTCAGTACGTTCTTCAACACACCGAGAGTTAGATTGAATACCCTTTTACATGCATTCTCGTAACCTAAAAATCTCCCTGTAACTGCCTTAGGATTGATTTTACCTCTAGTATCCCGAATCATAATGGTACAAAGAGTACCAAATGGTTCAAGATGCTTGATATTAGGTTTCCTTTTAAGTAGTAGCTCATAACATGTCTTGCCATGTCGTTTGACCTTAAGAACTCTATTCATCGTATAGCATGCATTAGAAACTGCTTCACTCCATAAAGTAACAGGTAATTATGAGTCAGCCAACATTGTCTTGGTAGTCTCATATAGAGTTCTATTCTTTCTTTCAGCAACTCCATTCATTTGCGGAGTATAAGGAGAACTAAACTATTGCTGAATGCCTTTGTCATTACAGAACTCTTCCATATACATATTTTTAAACTCGATCCCATTATCAGTACGAATTCTTCTTACCCTTCAACTTGTATAGAGTATCAATCTCGTGATTAACAGCTTCATTTGGTCAAAAGTATCATCTTTACTTTTCAAGAACACTACCCACGTAAAACACTAGTATTCATCAGTTACAACCAAACAGTAAGAATGTCTAGTGATAATCTTCTTGTTTATTTTACCAAAAAGATCCATATGAAGAAGCTCAAGTGGAGTATCAATTGAATGATATTTCTTGACTTTGTGGGCTTCTTCATTTGCTTCCCTTTCTTACAAGGCGGTCACCCTTCAGGAACATGAAAACCTTTAATATTAACCCCTTCAACTAAGTTGTTGTGAACTAAATGGTTCATTTTCCTGAAGAATAGATGACCCATCCGTTTATGTCATAAAATAGATTCTTGCTCAGTAGCTTTGGACATAAAAGCTTGATGCCTTGTAGCTGCTTTGATGTACGCCTTTAACATATCCAGAATATATAGGTCTTGACTTTTTTGGTACCATCATAAGAATCATCTCTTCCGGAATTTTATAATCTTTTATCATAATATAACACTGTTATTCTGTGACAACCCGGAAATTTCCGACCAAATTTAAACTTTATCTTTATATTATTCTGACACGATAAGCAAAGTTTGTTAAGTTAAAACTCAAGAATTTTAAACTGTGTTCATACAATTATTTAACCTTGACCAGATTCTGACGATTCACGAACCAATATTTAATTGAATATGAATATGTATATGTATATATTATAACTTGAGAATATTAACAAAGTATTAAATGTATAATACTTTACATGAATGTATTTGTTTCAATATGATTATTGATGGAATTAGAAGATAATATTAAATGATTGATTTATCAGATACATTGTATGATTACGAGTCTCTGTTGAGAGGTCCATTTTGATTTAAGAAACCTTTCCTTTTTAACAGTATTCGGAATACATGGTAAAGTAATTTACATGTAAAAACAAATATGTCCATTATCGAGAGTTAGACAAAAGTTAGTGGAGATTCTTGATTAACTTTTAACGTGTGCTTTACACTATATTTCTTCGTGTCTGTTGATAGGTTAATAATTTAATTTTCATAATATTTGATCGTGTAGAAGAAATAATTGGGATAAGGTTCGTCAACTAGATAAACCCATTTGACATGTTACATTAGGATGACTTCATACATTTGAGTATCTTTTAGACTTGACCTTACGATTCATGAATAAATTGTAGGTTAAAAACTTGAAACCTGTTATGATTCATATATGATTTTACTTTCTTAAACGAAATGGTTTTTTCGATATAATAGACTTTTATTATTAAAAATATTTTATGATATAACAACAACTACTACTATAATCTTTTTAGTTAAATGATTTTGAATATAATATATTGTGATTATTAAAATGTTTTACTAAACGGTTGGGCATAAATTAGTTATATCAATTTTAAGCTTTGAAATGCAAACGTCACGAGATAATACTTTCTATTATTTAAACGATTTCAAAATATATATAAGCTTTGAATATATTTAATTTTGATAGATTATATATCGTATTATTTAATTAAATATTTAAAATTATTACTTAGAAATGAAAGTATATATATATCTTACAATGAAGTAAGATTCAATATTTATTTAGTCATAAAACATTTGATTTAAAAATAATATATTTTGATAACCAACGAGACTTTGATTTATAGAAGGAAATGATCACAACACTCAAATGTAAAGGTTATACCTTGAGTAATATAGTCTATAGATGATTAAGTCCAAATATTGATAAAGGTACACGTCACAGAACGTAAAGTGCTAGTTTTCTAAGCGTACGAAAAGGCGTTCGAAAAACCGAAACCGATACGTAAGTCGAGCGTCAACGTACAAGTCAATGGAGCAAAAATTACAAGTCAACTAGGCACGAGAATATAATATAATATTTAATTAATTCTAAAGATTTAATATATATATATATATATATATATATATATATATATATATATATATATAAAATATAAGTATCAATATGTTAATTGATGGTGCGTAATGTTATGCGAGGTGTATATGAAATAGCTTTATTTTTACTAGGAAATACTATTAAATACGATACAATTTTACACAAGATATTTATTTATTTATATTATGGATATACTTAAACCTTGCTACAACACTTATAGGCAGTGTACCTAATCGTACAGTAGTGTAGTTTTTATTAAGTCCGGTTCGTTCCACAGGGAAATCTTTAAACAAAGTTTAACGCTATATTAGTTTTAATTTATAAAAATACATATATATATATGAGTAATATTATTATTATAAAGGGGGGTTTTTACCGTTTAATGAGCGGTTTGTCGATTTTAAAACTTTTAGTCGCAGTTAAAACCTAATGTAAAATATTAAATAAATAAAAGACTTAATTTAAAGCATAAAGTAAATAAGATAATGAAATTGCGATAAATAAAAGTGCGATAAAATAAACTTGCGATAATTAAAAAGTACAATAATTAAAAGTGCAATTAAATACAATGACAATAAATAAAAGTGCGATAATTAAAAGTGCAATTAAATATGAAAATAAAGGAATTATGCTTATTTAAACTTCCGTAATCATGATGTTTGACATGTTGATTTTTAGTTTATTCCCATGGGTTAATTGTCCTTTGTCCTGGATTATTCAATATGTCCGTCTGGTTTTTGTCCATAACAGTCCATCAGTCATAAATATAAAGTGCGAGTATCCTCGTCAAATTATCCTTATACCCGAAGTCAAATATTCCAACTAATTGGGGACTTAAACTGTAACAAAGTTTTAATACTTTGTTTAATAATTACACCAGGATGTCGACTGCGTGTAACCCAAGGTTTTAATACTTTGTTAACAATTACGCCAAGTGTCCTTGTACATAATTTCACCCCTGTTTTAATAATTCCATAGACTATTAATCCATTCCTGTGTCCGGTTAAATGAACGATTATTCGTATATATAAATATCCCACCCATCGTGCCCGATCGAGTGTATATGGTTATTTATAGGTATGTCCAATTGTAAATCTTTATATTAAAATTAACAAAATATAAAGCCCATTAATAGCCCATAGTCTAATTTCCACAAGTGTCGTTCTTTTGTCCAAACCCCAATTATGGTACAAAGCCCAATTACCCAATTTTAGTAATTAGCCCAACATCATGATTACTTTGTTTTAAATAAGCATAATAATAACTTAGCTACGAGACATTAAATTAAAAAGGTTAAACATAACTTACAATGATTAAAAATAGCGTAGCATTACACGGACAGAATTTTGACTTACACCCTTACAATATGCGCTAACATACCCTTATTATTAGAATTAAAATTAAAATTAAAATTATAAATATATATATATATACTCGTTGAGAGTTGGATGGATGGATATATATATTTTTACACTGAACCAAACACGCGAATTAATAGGGCTGTGGCCAGATACTGTTGGCCATGCGATTGCATGGGAATTACTCTTCAAGGCCATGTGATCGCATGGCCTCTATTTCCAGCTCACATGAGCTTGTTTTCTTATGTCGACGGTTTTTAAATATAATATAATATATATATATTAATTTTAAGAATTAATTATATATTATATTATATTCATGTGCATAGTTGACTTGTAATTTTTAGTCCGTTGCGTCGAGCGTTGAGAGGTGACTCTGGTCCCGGTTCCTGATTTTCGAACGTCCGTGCGTATAATTTAATATCTTGTACTTTGCGTTTCGCGTCTTGTACTCTTGTAATTTTGAGACGTTTCTCATCAATAATTGGAACCTCTTTGATTGTACTTTGTACTTTTGAGCTTTTTGGTTGTTTGCGTCTTCAATTCATCGAATCTGTCTTTTGTCTTCACCTTTTATTATTTAAACGAATATCACTTGTAAATAGAGCAATTGCAACTAAAAGCTTGTCTTTCTTGAGGGATAATGCTATGAAATATATGTTCGTTTTTAGCATTATCAAATATTCCCACACTTGAGCGTTGCTTGTCCTCAAGCAATATAGTCTTGAAATATACTAGAATCACTTCTTTATTCTTCACACTTTGTACATTAGTGATTTCTATACGGCGGTATAAACAATGGTAGTAACGATGTGGTTTACAGTCCCATATGACTATAAAATTTAGATCCATTAAGGAAATTGGATCTTTATGAAAACATTTGATCTTTTGAAAATTAAATCTAGCTTTTACCCTAGATACGTTTTCAGGAATAACCCTTCACCGTTGTTTGCAAATTGTTTTTGTGGGTTTGGTGGGTCTCCGTATATTATCTTTCGATAAACTACCGTCCGGTTGTAAAGGAAAGCGTTGAACAAGCAACTGTTAAGGCAATGTCCTCTGACATGCTTTTAATTATGGTCTTTAACGTGTCAGATTCAATTACTATCCTTTGTAGGAGCAATAGTAAAGCTCACCCTTATAATTTTTCGGTCTGGCACAAGGTCCTGTCTTTGACCATGCTATGCTACCACCGTTCTTACGGTTGACACCCGATTTGGTTCAGGTGACCTAATGAATTCTAGGTGAATTCCTAGGATTTTACGTTCAATGGTAATGAACGCATTGAAAATGGGTTTTTTGAAAATAAATCGGTTTGTAATTTTGATCAAAATATTTTCTCGTTCAAGCTCGAGTTTAGATATCATTTAATTCCATGAGTTTGTAATTCTCAATCTTTAAGGTCAATCTCTAGGATTGAGTAATATTAGTCTTAAAAGCTGATTTTTGATCTTTTAAGGAGATTATCCTTTCTGGGGATCTGATTCATTAGTCTTATCCAGCTAATTTGTACGGCGTCCTCCCCATTTTACAAGACAGATCCTCTCATGGTTAAGATAAGTCTGACCACTTGGCGACCCTGTTTGATGCTGAGGTCCGTGGATTTCCTGCTGATTTTAGAGATGACTTTTCTAGATTTTTCGTCAACCTACAGCTGGTCTGGACGACAACTTCATGACCTAAATCAAGAAGCGCGTTTCTTTTTCAGAAGACTTTACTTCCTTTTTATGATGGAATTGATTCATCGTGTAGATCCATATTTCTTACAATAAATTGGGTAAAACTTTTTATTTTAGTCCAAAGCAAAAGTATCTTCAATTATTTGTTACAGAAATATGTGACATATGTTTAAAATAACTTGGTAAATTTTCCCACACTTGGCTTTTATTTTCTTTTATTTGCCTTTTTATTGTCCTCTATTCCATTTTTAAATGAATTCTAACATTTTGGTTTGTTTCTCAATTTATGTCCTTTCCGAGGTAACAATAATTTCGGTGTTAACACCTAGTTTTATCGTTCATAAATATGTATAAACATGATTTTGAATTCATTTAATTGAAAATTTTGAAATTTTTTACTAGAATTGGGTAGTCAGTATATAAGACTAGGGCTGTTCTTTATTATCAGAGAGCACTAGATTCTAATACAACTACTGCTGTTCTTTATTATCAGAGAGCACTAGATTCTAATACAACTACTGCTTTACTAGTATTTTTAATGGTAACCAAGTGTTTTAAGTTAAATTTTTTTTTTTAAAATTCCGAAAGAATTTAACCCCTTCCCACACTTAAGATCTTGCAATGCCCTCATTTGCAAGAAATCAGTAACAATTTAAATTATTGAGGGTGATTAGCATAGAGAAATGATTAAATTTTACCAAAGTTTCCAAACATATTGGTGTCTGTTTGCTGAATGATAAATGGTGCACATCATTTGTTCATTCCGTCTGTTGGTACATCACATTTGTTTTTCGTTTTGTCGTCAAAACTAGCTTTTGCTGAACTTAATGCCAGTCTTTGAAAATGCTCTGTTTTACCCTGTTTTGTACAATCAACAATATACATACAATACAAATATAAACATGCATGATATTTTAAAATGGGACTTAATATCCCACTTTCAAATTCTAAATGTGAAATATTAGTACACAATAATAATAAAATTGATAAAAATTACATAAATATATCCAATAACATAATTTTAAACATGAAAAAGTAAAAAGATAAAAACATAAAAATCATAAAAATAACCAATGGAACTAAATCAGTCTGGATAGGGGTTCCAGTTCATCTCGTCAGGTGGGTTCCATTGTTGGTTATAGGTGTCCTAATAGGCTTGGTTATAGTCATACCGGTTAAAGGGTGGTCGGATCTCGGGGTTGTGTGGCGGAAAATGAGCAGGTCGAGTAGGTACGTAATTATTTGGTACCTGATATGATAGCTGGCTCATGATTTGGTGCTGATGAACTAACCAGCTATCGTGTTGGCGTCGCCTATAATCCTCGTATACTCGCTCGGAGTTCCACTGCTCGTACATACTATGTCTGTCCACGTTCGTCATTGATTCCTCATCTATACGAATGTGGACGTCAAGAATAGCATCTCAAAAGACATCCCTAATGTCTTCTACTTCCTCCATTTCCTCGTCTGAGCCTCTCTTTACCTGAGGATGAGGGCCCTCATAGGGTACTGCCTGGTTGCGTCTACTTTTCAATACCTTAGCACCCACATAAACTTTCAATCCTAAAGGCTCAACCTGTTCTCTACAAAGCTGTAATGGACCCCCTTGGTTCCTATCAACACCTAAATACTCTCCAATGAGAGTAACAAAAATACCTCCTCCTATTATACTCCCGTCCTGCATTCCTTCTACCATTTTAGATAAATAAAAACCAACACAGTAAGGGATATTGACAAAGCTTCTAGGATCCCGAATACACTTTAGGTAGAATAAATCATGTAAGGTTATTTTTTCTTTATTGTTACCTCTTTGTGTAATCGAGTTAGCCAAAAATCTATGAATGATACGAAGCTCGGCTCTGTCAATATGTGTATAGGAGTGTCCTCCCGCTCGTGTAAAAACATCAAAATGTGACATACGCCTCCAAATGGCGTCAGCGTCAAAGTTGCTATCTACCCTTTCACCATAATGAATCAATTTTGTACAATCGGGTAGTAGCAACTCAGCAGGAGTATATATCTGTAAGGCCCTGGCTATGTCCAGCATGGACATTCTGTACATCCTACCACTAAGAATAAACCTAAGAAATCTTCTATCATCTATTCTAACTATATTTGTATCAAGTGATACAGTACTCATGAGCTCAACACACCATTCCTTATATACAGGTCTACGAATGGTGAAAAGACGTTCCCAATCTGTAAAAGAAGAGTTCCCGTACCTCTGAATCAGTAGCAGTCTGACTCTATTAGCTAGCTGAACTCTTTCCAAAGGATCCCAATCGATTACCCTTGGAACCTCTACATTTTTAGTTACCAATATGAATTTGTTCCTTTGATATGTCTCGTAATCCCTCCATCTTCTATCAAATCTCAGATTAGGATGCAAAGTGTGCTCAGGAATCGTTGGGTATTCTACTGGCGGCCTCATCGGGAATACTATGAATTCATTAACAAACTGTACCGGATCATAATAAGGTACGTGTTGATCAGGCTGTTGTTGTGGTTCCTGTTGTGGTTCTTGTTCGGGTTCTGGCTCGTGTTGCATTTTTGGTTCTGGTTCTGGTGCTGGAGCAGGCTGTCTAGATGATGATGCTCCTGAACCTCCAGTATCGGCTTTCTGCAAAACACATTAAACACAAAATTTGTGCATCCAAATATGCATTAGTGTTAGCAAAATAACAACTTAAAACATTCACAATAACATGTTAAATCAAAATTAAACTTATACATATTTTCACAATTTTTTTTTCACAATTCTACACTTTTTTAAATAAGCACATATAAAAATGTAGACAAAGTTCATAAGTATTTAACTCAAATAACATGTCAAAATAGTCATTACTAACAATTAAACAAGTCTCAATTGGCAATTATATCAAATTAATCAAGTTCATGAATTTTCGCCTAAAAAGTCTACTTTAATCTTCAAAAATCATGTTTAGGATCAATGTTTGGATCATTTAACTACCTAAACATGTTACACTACTCAATTTAGCAATAATTCATGAAAAAAATCGGCCATAACCTGTTTATATCAAAAAGCCCCAAATTGCTCAAGAACACAAACCCTAGATTTCTAAAAATTTTGAAGTTTTTGGCTTCAAATCATGTTAAATAGCATCAATCTGGGTTATACATGCATAAAATACTAACAATTTAACACTAATTACACTAGAATTTAACAAAATTGTATTAGGTAAAATATTGGTAATTATCACAAAAACTAGGAATTTATAGAATTTATAGACCTAGTCTTCAACTCACGACGAATTTTAAAAATCATATTTTTGACTTATCGAAATAAAGTAAATTTTTGTTTTTAAATTCACACCAAACTTAAATTTAAAATGCATAAAATTAAAAATTCATATTATAAATTCACAACAAACTTAAATTATATTTTTGTTTTTATACATACAAACTTATATTAAAAATATTAATTCTTCAAATATTTACAATTTTAAATATATATTAATTTTAACAAGTTTACAATATTATTTTAATATTAATTTTAAAAACAAAATAAAAATAAAATTAAAAATCTTTTGGCTTTTATCCCACTCTAATCAATCAAATATTATCAAAAATATGTGCCCCTCTTTTCGGTAAAGTAATTTCGGTTATACGACCTAATTTAACTCATGACGAATTTTTGAAATATTTTGGGTTGATTGATTAAAGATATTTATACCTTAAGAATAAACGTTAAATTTCGCGGTGATGTAATAAATTTTTGTATGATATCAATAATTTCGGTCGCAAGACCTAATTTCATCGAATACCAATTTAATACTTTATAGCGAACAAATTAGCGTTTATTATCAAAAGGTTAAAAATAAAAATAAAAATAAAAATGAAAACAGTACAAACTTATCTGTGAAATATATTTCTTAGTGATATGCTCTAGCCCACTCATAAGATAGTCGGACTAATTGATTTTCCATGGCTACATAGGCGTAACCTCGAGCATTTAATGTTTTTTCTTCTAAACATATGAACGGTCCGTCTCTGCATAAAGTAACAAATTCGGTGTTTGAATAGGTTTGATATTTGAACATTTACCTTCGTGTGACCATTTTCCGCATTTGTGACATTTTTCAAGGTGTCGTGCTCTTCTTTTCGCAGCGGATTTTGATTTTCCTTTACCAAATTGTAACTTATTATTTTCGCATCTGGATTCTTTTCTTACTCCTTCCAATTTACCTCTGATTAATGATACTATTTCACTTGGAAGTGTGTCATTATTACGTTTAGTGATCAAAGCGTGTAGCATTAGACCATGGTTTAATTCACAGGAAGTCTTCATCTAGTAAAAACCTAAAAAAAATAAAAATTCAGAATGGGGGGAGAAGACTAGTTTTTAGGGCCTGCTAGGGAAAGACCATTCGGGTTCCATTTTCGAGAACTACACGAAAACAGAAAATCTAACTCTAACAGAAATACATATTATCCTTTAAAGACTTGATTCTCCCCACACTTAGTTAGCAGTGGTGTCAAAATTGTGATTAACTTCGTTGTCAACTTATCGAACTATCTATGTAATGTTTAACTCTGTGACCATTAACCTTAAATTCAATCCTATTTGAATTTATTAATTCTACAGTTCCGTATGGGAAAACTCTTTTAACTATGAATGGTCCAGACCATCTTGATTTCAATTTTCCAGGAAATAGCTTGAATCGTGAATTGAAAAGAAGAACTCTGTCTCCTTCTTTAAATTCTTTTGAACTTCTGATTCTTTTATCATGCCATTTCTTCGTTCTTTCTTTATAGATTAACGAATTTTCGTATGCTTCATGTCTTAATTCTTCTAATTCGTTTAGTTGACTTAACCGTAGACGTCTGGCTTCATGTAAATCAAGATTACATATCTTCAAAGCCCAAAATGCTTTGTGTTCAATTTCTACTGGAAGATGACATGCTTTTCCGTAAAAGAGTCTAAAAGGTGTGGTTCCAATTGGAGTTTTGTAGGCTGTTCTAAAAGCCCAGAGTGCATCCTCCAATTTAATGGACCATTCCTTCGAATAAGATCCTACGGTTTTCTCTAGAATACGTTTTAAAGCTCGGTTGGTATTTTCAACTTGTCCACTTGTTTGTGGATGATAAGCAGTGGAGATTTTATGAGTTACTCCATATCTTTTAAGAACTTTCTCAAGTTGATTATTACAGAAATGAGTTCCCCGATCACTTATTAATGCTTTCGGTGTTCCAAACCTTGCAAAAAGACGTTTTAAAAAGTTGACTACAACTCGTGCATCGTTAGTTGGGAGAGCTTGTGCTTCCGCCCATTTAGATACATAATCAATGGCAACGAGAATATATTGATTATTATGAGATTTTAGAAATGGACCCATAAAGTCAATACCCCAAATGTCAAATACTTCACATACTTGAATGACATTTTGTGGCATTTCATCACGTTGACTTATTTTTCCGGCCCTTTGACAAGCATCACAGGATTTGCAAAGAAGGTGTGCGTCTTTGTAAATTGTAGGCCAATAGAATCCAGCATCGTAAACTTTTCTTGCTGTTAGTTGAGGCCCATAATGCCCTCCTGTTGGTCCTGTGTGACAATGGTTTAAGATTTTACTAGCTTCATCTTTGAATACACATCGGCGTATTATTCCATCGGGACAACTTTTAAACAAATGTGGATCTTCCCAGAAATAGTGTTTTATATCACTAAAGAATTTCTTTCGTTTTTGGTATGATAATCCTTTTTCAAGGAATTCACATACTAAGTAGTTTACATAGTCTGCAAACCATGGAATTTCATTATAATCTATCTTCAATAGATATTCATCAGGAAAGTTGTCTTGTATGGCCGATTCATTTAGAACTTCTAATTCAGGATTTTCAAGACGAGAAAGATGATCAGCGGCGAGATTTTCTGCTCCTCTTTTATCTCGGATTTCAATATCAAACTCTTGTAAGAGTAAGATCCAACGGATTAATCTTGGTTTAGCATCTTGTTTTGAAAATAGGTATCTAAGAGCAGAATGGTCAGTATAGACCACCGTTTTAGCTAGAACGAGATATGAACGAAATTTGTCAAAAGCAAAGACAATAGCAAGGAGTTCTTTTTCAGTAGTTGTGTAATTTGTTTGTGCTCCTTGTAACATCTTACTAGCATAATAAATTGGTTGAAATCGTTTTTCAATCCTCTGTCCTAAAACGGCTCCCATTGCAAAATCACTTGCATTGCACATTAGTTCAAATGGTAGATTTCAATTTGGAGTTATCATGATTGGCGCATTAGTGAGTTTTTCTTTAAGAATATTAAAAGATTTGATGCATTCATCTGAAAAGATAAATGGAGCATCTTTTCTAGGAGTTTATTCATAGGAGTGGCAATTTTGGAGAAATCTTTTATGAAACGTCGGTAAAAACCGGCATGCCCTAGAAAACTCCTAACTCCTCTAACATTGGTGGAATGTGGAAGTTTAGCAATTACATCTACTTTAGCTCTATCCACTTCAATTCCTTCCTTTGAAATTTTATGACCAAGAACGATGCCTTCTTTAACCATGAAATGGCATTTCTCCCAATTAAGTACTAGATTTGATTGTTCGCATCTAATAAGCATTCGTTCAAGATTAACTAGACATGATTCCAATGTATCACCGAAGACTGAAAAGTCATCCATGAAAACTTCCATGCATTCTTCTATCATGTCGTGAAAAATCGCCATCATGCACCTTTGAAAGGTTGCAGGGGCGTTGTAAAGTCCAAATGGCATGCGTTTGTAAGCAAAAGTACCATAAGGGCACGTGAATGTGGTTTTCTCTTGGTCCTCGGGTGCTATTGGAATTTGAAAATATTCGGAAAAACCATCAAGGAAACAATAGTAACTATTTCTGGCTAATCTTTACAACATTTGATCAATGAAAGGTAAAGGAAAGTGATCTTTTCTGGTGGTGTCATTTAATTTTCTATAATCAATACAAACACGCCATCCTGTTACAGTCCTAGTAGGAATAAGCTCATTTTTCTCATTTGTAATGACAGTCATGCCACCCTTCTTAGACACGCATTGAACTGGGCTTACCCATGGACTATCAGAAATTGGATAAATTAAACCTGCATCAAGCAGTTTAATAACTTCTTTCTTAACATCTTGCATATTAGAATTTAGTCTTCGTTGGCGTTGCACATACGTTTTATGACCTTCTTCCATAAGGATTTTATGTGTGCAATACGAAGGACTTATTCCTTTAATATCATGAATCTTCCATGCAATAGCTGGTTTATGAGCTTTTAGCACAGAAATGAGTTGAGATTTTTCATTTTCAGTAAGAGAAGACGATATTATTACAGGTAATTCAGATTCACCATGTAAATAAGCATATTCCAAATGGTTTGGAAGTGGCTTTAACTCTAATATCGGTGGTTCTTCTATCGATGATTTATATCGATATCTGTCTTCTTCTTTTAGCATTTGAATTTCTTCTGTTGTTGGTTCATATCCATTAGCCATTAGTGTAGCTAACATTTCAGTTTCATCAATTGGTTCAGTTCCTTCTCCTAAAGAACATTCTCATGTTCCTTGTAATTATGGAAATTCTTCTAACAATTCTGCATGTGAATCTATAGTTTAAATATAATAGCATGTATCATCTGCAGATTGCGGTTGTTGCATTGCTCTATCAACTAAAAAGGTAACACTTCTCGTCCTCTATACTTAGGGTCAATTTCTTACCAAACACGTCTATCATTGCTTTAGCCGTGTTTAAGAATGGTCTTCCTAATATGAGAGGAACTTGAGAATTTTCTTCCATGTCCAGAACAACAAAATCTACTGGAAATACTAAAGTACCAACTTTAACTAGCATGTTCTCCATTATCCCTCTAGGATATTTTATTGATCTATCGGCTAGTTGTATGCTTATTCGTGTTGGTTTCAATTCTCCAAGGTCTAGTTTAGCGTATAGTGAATACGCCATTAGATTTATACTAGCACCTAAGTCTGCCAATGCTTCTATTGAACTAAGACTACCCAGAAAACATGGAATTGTGAAACTTCCTGGATCAGATAGTTTTTCTGGTATCTTATTCAACAGCACTGCTGAACAATTAGCATTCATAGTAACAGTCGAGAGTTCTTCCATTTTCTTTCTATTTGAGATTAGATCTTTCAAAAATTTAGCATATCTAGGCATTCCTGAAATTACATCAATGAAAGGAAGATTTACATTTATCTGTTTAAACATATCCAAGAATTTGGATTGCTTGGCTTCAAGTCTCTCTTTTTTCATTTTACTCGGGTAAGGAAGTGGTGGTTGGTATGGTTTAACATAAGGTTTAGCTTTAACTGTGTTATCTTCATTAACCTTTTCAACTACCGGTTCTTTTTCCTTATCTTGTTCAGGTTGTGGTTCTTGTGGAGTAGGAATAGCTTCATCAGAAATTACAGGTATTTCAGGTGGTTTAAGTGTCATACCACTTCTTGTGGTAATGGCTTTAGCCGTTTCATTCCGGGGGTTAGCATTTGTATCACTAGGTAGACTTCCCGGTTTTCTTTCACCTATTAACCTTGCTAGGTTACTTACTTCTTGTTCCAGATTTTGAATAGAAGCTTGTTGATTTCTAAATGCTTGAGCATTTTGTTCATTTATTTGTTTCTGAGATGTGAAAAACTGTGTTTGAGATTCAACTAGCTTCGTCATCATATCTTCTAAATTCGGCTTTTTATCATCGGTTTGTGGTGGTTTGTTTTGAAAATTAGGTATTTGCTGGTTGTAAGTATTATTAGATACTTGTTGATTGCTAGGACCTTGTTGATTGTTGTATGGAATATTTTGATTATAATTCTGGTTTTGATTGTAAATTGGTCTTGGCGGTTGATAATTATTCTGATAATTATTTCCAGGCCTTTGGTTTATGTATGAAATATTCTCTCTTTGTTCCATTGTCAGTTCAATACTGAGACAATCTTTTGTCAAATGTGGTCCTCCACACCGCTCACAACTAATTCGTATTGAGTGGATATCTTTAGTCAT
This sequence comes from Rutidosis leptorrhynchoides, assembly GCF_046630445.1. Classification (NCBI taxonomy): domain Eukaryota; kingdom Viridiplantae; phylum Streptophyta; class Magnoliopsida; order Asterales; family Asteraceae; genus Rutidosis; species Rutidosis leptorrhynchoides. The sequence continues at coordinate 156,789,153 of NC_092336.1, forward strand.
CTTTTCCATTCGTCTCTCGACAGCAACTATCTTTGCAGAAATGGAATCTAAGTCATGGCTAGAATCGGCTCTAGCTACTTTAGATGATCTAACGATATCTTTTTCTTGGTGCCACTCATGTGAGTGGGAAGCAGTGTTATCAATAATTTTGTAAGCATCAGTTTCGGTTTTCTTCATAATGGAACCACCAGCTGCTATATCGATGTCTTTCCTTGTAGTGATGTCGCATCCTTGGTAGAATATTTGTACTATTTGACAAGTGTCTAAACCATGTTGTGGACATCCTCTCAATAACTTTCCAAATCTTGTCCATGCCTCATATAGAGTTTCATTTGGTTTTTGTGTGAATGTAACAATTTCTCCTTGAAGTCTTACGGCTTTAGATGCCGGAAAGAATTGTTTAAGAAAATTTTCAACTAAAACGTCCCATGTATCAATCGCCCCTTCAGGTAACGATTCCAACCAATCTTTGGCTTCTCCCTTTAAAGTCCAGGGAAATAACATGAGATATATCTGTTCATCCTCAACTTCTCTTATTTTAAATAGTGTGCAGATCCTATTAAAGGTACGAAGATATTCATTTGGATCTTCCTTTGGCGCACCACTAAATTGGCATTGATTAGTTACCTTGTGTAGAATTTGTCCTTTGATTTCATAATCTGGCGCATTAATGTCTGGTTGAGTAATTGCGTGACCTTGGCCAGTGCGTTTAGCTCTCATTCGGTCTTCCATACTTAAAGGTTCCAGATTTTCCATGATTGAATTTGTTGAATCTGACTCACTAGAGGATTCTGATTTAATGGTTCGTTCTTCAACAATCTCTGTTTGAATGATTGGTGGTTCCGGAGGAAAGATTAGTGGTTCAGGATCTATGAATCGTCCTTGAATATTCTCCGGATTCTCAATTGTGAGGTCGGGTTCAAAAAATGGATTATCGGAAATTTGAATTGGAGTACTTGGTCGACTGGATGACAATTCTAAAGAAAAATCAACGGTGAAAATATTTGCTAGATGTCTTGATCGAGTTGCAGGTGGTGAACGCACAAAAGGTGGTGAACGTTTTGCTCGGTGCATTCACTGAATATCCTATCCTATTAGTTTTTAAAAAGAAAGAAAAATTATATAAGTTATCCAATTAATAGACTTTTCTGATTTTGCCCACGTTTCGAATAGCCAAAAGATGCAGCAGAGGGGCAGGATTCGTTTGGTCTCAATATAATTGAGTACTGTTTGTCTCCAATAACCCGGTCCACGTACAAATCCAACTATTACTACGAACCAGAAAATTTTGATGTCTATCAATTTAACCGCTTAAAATAATTTTTCGTAATTTAAAGAAATTTAGAGAAGAAGTAGAAAATAAAATCTAAGTCCTAAAACTAGAATAGCGAGAAATAAGAAAGAAAAAAGAGCGCGTCGGTATTAAAATTGGAGAAATAAGAAAGAAAAAGAGTGACTTATAAAACTTTAAAACACTCGACTAACCCAACCTTATTATTATCACTAACTTAAAATTAAAATTGCAAATTGAGATTACTAATTGGAGTGATAATTGATACATAGGTAAAAGGCGTCGAAAAATAAAAATAAGAAAGTAGCGCGTTGAAACTTAAAAAGGAACTAAAAACTAAGAATTAAAAGTTGCGTCTAAAAATATTAAAGCTTACAAGTAAAACTATATCCCAAATGGCAATAACTTAAAAAGGTACTAAAAACTTAGAACGGTGTCGCAAAATTCTAGAGCACCTAAATCTTAGTCTAAAGAAAAAGCACTTAAGGGATTTTACGGCAAAGCCTAAAAATCTATAAAAATAAAAATAACTAAGGCAAAAACTATATCTTAAAAACTAAAAACGAGCGAAAAATACAAATATTACGCTAAAAACAAATAAAAAGAGACAAAATATAAAAATATACTAAAATTTGTAAAAAGTACAATTTTTATAAAAATATTATTTTTATATTATTTATTTTATAAAACTATTAATTTTATAAATTATTTAAACTAATTAAACTAAATATATAAATTAATTATAACTAAACTAAATTAATTAAATAATAAAACCTTATTAGGGTTTTTAATTAAATAATAATAATAATTACCCGTAATTAATGCAGTTTTAGGGCTTCTTGTGGCCTGTCAGAGACCCTCATGCGATCGCATGAGTAATTGCCTTCGGGCTCATGCAATCGTATGAGCTTGGATTTTGGGCCAGGTTACGGGCTGCTACAGTACCAGGCCGAGAGTTTTTAAATTTTTTTTTTCTGTTTTGCTGTTTTGATTTTTTTGTTTTAAATAAATACAAAATATTTAAATAAAATTTATATTTTTCAAACTTAAAAATAAAAATAAAGAAACTTTATAAAACTTATATATTTAACAAACTCTTAAAAATATTTATATTTTTGTTTTTCTTTTTATATTTTGTTTTTATTTTTAAAACGTATTTTTACAAAAGCGTATTTTTTTTATAAAAGTAAACTAAAAATATCTTTTTATATATATTAGCATTGTGCTTCCGGCATTTAAGCAGATATGTTCCCCGGCAGCGGCGCCAAAAATACTTGATGTTATGCGAGGTGTATATGAAATAGCTTTATTTTTACTAGGAAATACTATTAAATACGATACAATTTTACACAAGATATTTATTTATTTATAGAATGGATATACTTAAACCTTGCTACATCACTTATAGGCAGTGTACCTAATCGTACAGTAGTGTAGTTTTTAGTAAGTCCGGTTCGTTCCACAGGGAAATCTTTAAACAAAGCTTAACGCTATATTACTTTTAATTTATAAAAATACAAATATATATGTAAGTAATATTATTATTATAAAGGGGGGTTTTTACCGTTTAATGACCGGTTTGTCGATTTTAAAACTTTTAGTCGCAGTTAAAACCTAATGTAAAATATTAAATAAATAAAAGACTTAATTTAAAGCGTAAAGTAAATAACGATAATGAAATTGCGATAAATAAAAGTGCGATAAAATAAACTTGCGATAATTAAAAAGTACAATAATTAAAAGTGCAATTAAATACAATGACAATAAATAAAAGTGCGATAATTAAAAGTGCAATTAAATATGAAAATAAAGAAATTATACTTATTTAAACTTCCGTAATCATGATGTTTGACGTGTTGATTTTTAGTTTATTCCCATGGGTTAATTGTCCTTTGTCCTGGATTATTCAATATGTCCGTCTGGTTTTTGTCCATAACAGTCCATCAGTCATAAATATAAAGTGCGAGTATCCTCGTCAAATTATCCTTATACCCGAAGTCAAATATTCCAACTAATTGGGGACTTAAACTGTAACAAGGTTTTAATACTTTGTTTAATAATTACACCAGGATATCGACTGCGTGTAACCCAAGGTTTTAATACTTTGTTAACAATTACGCCAAGTGTCCCTGTACATAATTTCACCCCTGTTTTAATAATTCCATAGACTATTAATCCATTCCCGTGTCCGGTTAAATGAACGATTATTCGTACATATAAATATCCCGCCCATCGTGTCCGATTGAGTGTATATGGTTATTTATAGGTATGTCCAATTGTAAATCTTTATATTAAAATTAACAAACTATCATTTAGTTAAACAAATATAAAGCCCATTAATAGCCCATAGTCTAATTTCCACAAGTGTCGTTCTTTTGTCCAAACCCAAATTATGGTACAAAGCCCAATTTTAGTAATTAGCCCAACATCATGATTACTTCGTTTTAAATAAGCATAATAATAACTTAGCTACGAGACATTAAATTAAAAAGGTTGAATATAACTTACAATGATTAAAAATAGCGTAGCGTTACACGGACAGAATTTCGACTTACACCCTTACAATATGCGCTAACATACCCTTATTATTAGAATTAAAATTAAAATTATAAATATATATATATATATATATATATATATATATATATATATATATATATATATATATATATATATATATATATATATATATATACGTTGAGAGTTGGATGGATGGATATATATATTTTTACACTGAACCAAACACGCGAATTTATAGGGCTGTGGCCAGATACTGTTGGCCATGCGATCGCATGGGAATTACTCTTCAAGGCCATACGATCGCATGGCCTCTATTTCCAGCTCACATGAGCTTGTTTTCTTATGCCGACGGTTTTTAAATATAATATAATATATATATTAATTTTAAGAATTAATTATATATTATATTATATTCATGTGCATAGTTGACTTGTAATTTTTAGTCCGTTGCGTCAAGCGTTGAGAGTTGACTCTGGTCCCGGTTCCGAATTTTCGAACGTCCTTGCGTATAATTTAATATCTTGTACTTTACATTTCGCGTCTTGTACTCTTGTAATTTTGAGACGTTTCTCATCAATAATTGGAACCTCTTTGATTGTACTTTGTACTTTTGAGCTTTTTGGTTGTTTGCGTCTTCAATTCGTCAAATCTGTCTTTTGTCTTCACCTTTTATTATTTAAACGAATATCACTTGTAAATAGAACAATTGCAACTAAAAGCTTGTCTTTCTTGAGGGATAATGCTATGAAATATATGTTCGTTTTAGCATTATCAGTGCGCTATAAATGAGGGGTAGGTAGGAAAAGTTCTATATAACACTCGATTTCTGGTTCCAGCTGAATCCATTCTCAAATCTCTCTCATTCTCTAATATTACTCCGTATTATATATTTAATTTATTCTATTATTATTATTATTATTATTAATCTTATTATTATTATTATTATTAGTATTAGTATTGTTATTATTAGTATTTATACATAAAATACTATGACGAGGTTATGAGGAAGTAATTTCAAATGAGTTTTTCGAGCGAGATAGAGTTAAAAAAATTATGGGTTATAGCTATGGAGGTTATGGGTATAGTTCATGGGAATTGTTCATGAGGTCAACCTAGTGTTTATCATCTCCGTTGCGTCTACGAACTTTTCTGCAATATTGAATCACAATATTGATATGTGAGCATTCACATCTTAACTTTTATATATTAATAGTGTACCCCTGACTAGTGCTCGAGTATATAGGATTATGCATGCTTGTGTGCTTATTTTCGTCGTTAGATAGTTTTGATGAATCATGAGTTTGATACATATGCTACTAGGATAAGGTATATGATATGCATGTTGTTGGAAAGGTGGCGAAAAATTAATAACTTTTCATTTACAAAGCGTGTGGTTTCGATGAACGGATAAAAAGATATAGCCAATTGAATTATTATTCATTTTAGTATTATTATTTTTAAAATGATTATTATTACTATCGTCGTTATTATCGTCGTTATTATTATTATTATCTAATTATTATTATTATTATTATTATTATTATTATTATTATTATTATTATTGTTATTATTATTATTATTATTATTATTATTATTATAATAATAATAATAATAATAATAATAATAATAATTATTATTATTATTATTATTATTATTATTATTATAATTAATATTATCATTAATCATTAATATTATTATAATATTTATTATTATCAGTATTATTTATCATTAAAACTAATATTAGTATCATCTAACTATTATGATTATTATTATTATCATTATTATAAATGCGATATAAAAGAGGACTAAAAGCTATTGAACAAATTGATTAGGAAATAATGAGTACGAGTATCATGATGAAATTAAAATATTGTAAGACATTGATGTAAGAAAAAAATATCGTTTTCATTATTATTATTACTATTAAAAATATAGTAATATTAAAACTATCATTTTTATTGAAATTATTATTGTTATTATAAAATATCATTATTATTATCACTTTAATATTATTATTAATTACCATTTTAAAAAGAATTATTATTTTTGCAAAACATTGTTATTATTACTGTTAACATTAAAAAGTATCTTTATTATTAAAATTATCATAATTAGGATTATCTTTTTATTATAATTAACATCATCATTGATAAAAATAAATATTGTTGTTACCATTATTAGTAGAATAATAATAATTATTATATTACAAAATAATACAACTTTTAATTATTATTATTATTATAAATATTATTTTGAATATGTGATACAAAGATATTTTTACCACATGTAATATAATTACATTAATAATACATACAACTATATTTTTATGATATTAAGTGAACTTCATAAATTTTACTACTTAAAGTATATTTTTATCATATATAATTTTTTTATATAAATTTTATTAATAAACGACTTGTATTATTTACTTTAATAAAATCTGATAAATATATTTAAATATATAAAATGACTATATTTGAAGTTATATAATAAACATATATAGACTTTGAAAGTTTTTTTTAGATTAGATGACTTTTGTTAACTTTTGTATGACGAATTTCTAGCATTAGGATGGTGATACACTATGACCTGACCTAAGTTGTTGGACAGATATTGGCCAACATATGAATATATATACTTAATATAGGTTCGTGAATCCGAGGCCAACCTTGCATTTATTCAACGTCGTCATATGTATTTTTACAATGAAATATAGTATTGTGAGTTTCATTACTCCCTTTTTAAATGCTTTTGCAATATATTTTTGGGACTGAGAATACATGCGCTACTTTTATAAATGTTTGACAGAATAGACACAAGTACTTAAAAACATTCTACGAAATGAGTTACGAGGTACACCAGATATCACCCCTTTTAGCCTGGTAATCTAAGAATTAGGGAACTGGCCCCTAATTGACGCGAATCCTAAATATAGATCTATGGGCACTAACAAGCCCAAGTCAGAGAATTTGAACTGCTTTAGTACTTCGATTTTGGTATACAACCGCCAGCTTTAAAAGATATGATCTGTTTGTGAGGTGTACACAACTAGGGCTGTAAACGAGGCGAGCCAAGCTTGGTAGTGTTTGAGCTCGGCTCGTTTGGGTTTCAGAAAGCTAGAGGTCGAGCTCGACTCGATTTGAGCCTTATACTTTGAGCTCGAGCTCGGCTCGTGAATATTGTTAAAAGCTCGAGCTCGGATCGTTATAAGCTCGTTTTCTATTTAAAAAAAAAGAACGATTCGAGCCTTAAATTTTGAGCTCGAGCTTGGCTAGTGAATAATATTGAAAGCTCAAGCTCGGCTCGTTATGGCCTCGTTTTCTATCTAAAATAGAATTAGGCCAGCCATATAAGCTTATCTCGTTAAGTAAATGTCAAGCTTGATAAGAGCATAAGAGTTAACGCCCTAGCTAAAATAAAATACTAGATACTCTCAACTTCCTACCCTTTATAAGGCTTCTCTTCTATTTCACATTTATCTTCTAGTCGATGTGGGAAGCGAAAAAGTAAAAGTTGTAGAACCATAAGCAATTAAATGAAAGTTCCATCTTGAAGTGCAAAAGAAATGATACAGACGTGTGTGAAATCATGCGTATATCAAGTATCAACCAAAATTTCAATTTGGTTTCAATATAGTTAAAAAACAAAATGATACAGTACGTATGTAAATTAATGTGTGTATCATTTGATTGTAAATATAGTTTATGTATCAATAATAGATGATACAGTACATGATTTTAGATCCAAAGTTTATATGTATCAACACTTTAATTTGTATGCACTAAACTAGTGTAAAAAGGTGATTTTTACAAATAAAAATAAATATATATATGAAAGCTCGTTTAGGCTCGCGAGCTTGTTCGAGCTCGAGAGATGAAGCTCGAGCTCGGGCTCGTTTACTAAACGAGCCATATGTTAGGCTCGAACTCGGGCTCGAGCTCATTTAGGTTCGGCTCGAATCGAGCTTTTAACGAGTCAAGCTCGAGTAGCTCGCGAGTAGCTCGGTTCATTTGTACCCCTATACACAACCATCATATTTAAAAGAGTGGCCTGTTTGTATGCTTTTTGCATGACCGTGTGGAATGCCGGTATGCGGGGGATATTCTAGATGCATTTTGTTAAGGTCGATTACCAGGTGTTTATATTTCGTATGAATGACTTTTATCTCTATGCCGTGCGAAATGCCTGATACGAGATAATGTTTATGAGAAATGGAATTTAAACCTTGTGGTCTATTAAAAATATGGAATTGATGGATTATGATAAACTAATGAACCCACCAACCTTTTGGTTGACACTTAAAGCATGTTTATTCTCAGGTATTAAGGAAATCTTCCGCTGTGCATTTGCTCATTTTAAGGATATTACTTGGAGTCATTCATGGCATATTTCAAAAGACGTTGCATTCGAGTCATTGAGTTCAACAAAATCATTATTAAGTCATTGGTAGTTTGATATAATATGAAATGGTATGCATGCCTGTTAGTTTTCGATGTAATGAAAGTTTGTCTTTTAAAAACGAATGCAATGTTTGTAAAATGTATCATTTAGAGGTCAAATACCTCGCAATGTAATCAGATGTTATTGTATTCATCCTTATAGATTAGGACGGGTTGTCTCATGTGGTATCAGAGCTGGTTTAAGCTGTTTAATCGGCTTAATCGTAGAGGGGATTCTCACAGTGTTACCTGTGATGAAGCATTGGCTCTTACTCCTCGCGGTCCAATTATGGTTGGCTTTGCCGAGAGGTAGGGCTTTAAAATCAGTGTCTCTGAGGTACGCTTAGTGGTCACCAGGCAGTTAGCTGGGAAGGCACTGAGTGGGATGCGTCCCCACATGTCTCATGTGGTATCAGAGCGGTGGTCTTAGCGAACTAGGTCATGCATTAGTGTGTCTAATGGATAGTTATTAAGATACATTAGTGAGTTTGGACTTCGACCATGTTTACATGTCAAAAGTTTTGCTTATCATTTCTAGTCGGAAATCATCTGCTTATCATCCTTAGGAAATTACCTGCTTATTATTCTTAAGTCTAGACACGTTTTTCTGCATTTATTGCATACATAGTGTACAGACGATTTCGTATCTTAGCATATCTGATACTATAAACTTTTCTTAATATCTTCCGAAAATTCCTCCGTGATTTATGGAAATTTTGATATTATATATACATATGTAAATTATGTATTGAAAGAGTACCAATCTAAATTCTATAATCTATTTCAAATCATAAATCATCTCCCTAATTATATAAGATGGATCCCGTATCTAGTTCAAATTCCTTAAACTCCGACAGCTATTCCGATATGGATATTCACCTGAACTCCGAAGACAGTGTAACCGAAATGGATCAACCAATTAGCCATCACTTGTTCTAGATGAATTGGGGATGGTTTCGTAGTCTACTTAATCGTTGGAGACAAGAAGAAGGCGATCCCTTCCATCCACCACATTGCCCTCTTGGCGAAGAATCTGAAGCACTTACCGACGAATCTGTCCGAAGTACCATTTTTTCTCTCATTTCCAGATTATCTCACCACGATTATATACTATCTCACATTCTAGATCTTATTCATTCACTCATCTGAACCGACAACCACCCTGGTATAATAGAAGAAGTCAACGAGCTTCGCGCTCGGGTAGTGACTTTAGAGAATATGGTGCAGAGGTTACAAGCACCAGCAGCATCATCGGCATCAACAGAACCACCAACAACAAACACATCACGAACCTCAATTTCACAATCTGTCCAACGAACATCAACGTCAAACGCCCTGTAGATACCAAGGAATACCAACAATAACAAAAGGTGAAGTATTGATTCATAACTTTATCAAAGAAATATTCTGCAGAGAATATGGGGTTTCTAAAAGTATTAGAAATTATATATTCTGGTTTAAATTGTAAATCAGATGAGTGGGCAGATAGGAATAATGAAGTAAAACCCTGACAGGGATGGTGCACAAATTACAAGCTAGATTTGTTTTACCAGCAGCATCAATAGTACCGTCAGTATCACCAGTACCGTCAGTACCATCAGCATCATCGGCATCTATAACATCACAAGCTACGCCAGTTCAAGAATCATCGTGGACATCATTACAAATCAATAACAAGTATATTGTATCAACGAGTTATGAAGTATTAACTCAATTCCTCTGAAGGATTTATATGTATATCTTATATATATAAGTTTTGAAACCATCATAAATCTTTTCGTACTAAGCTATTAGGTATGAATTAAATAAGGGTAGATACTACTCGATTAAATTCATATTACTAATATGCTAAGATGTACATCCTTCCTTAACAACTTAACCATCATTAACTACGATCTCTGTTTCAACTCAATGAATTCTGTTTCATAATAAACTAAGTGTAATATTCAATTACATGTTTGATTTTACACATTCGATATACTCATAAATTTCTAGAAAACATCATTCGTACCTTGTGAAGTTAGCAAGAGTTCTATGAGCATCAACATGATTCACTGAGGAAATATCAATAAGGATAAATAATGAAGTATTGATCACAGTAGTGAATTACTCTGTGAAGATTATGTAAACTCTAATGTTAGAGATTATTCATTTCTAGTTCTAGCCGAAAATCAAATGAGTTTAATTTAATATTAACTCATTAAATCTGTATCACGTCTGAAGAAAATATACATATATTTTCATAAAGACTGTAATAAAATTTCTGGTACAATATTACTTGTGAAACTTTTAATGGGTAAGTAACACCTGAGAGGTATTTAAATTCACAATTACTATGATACATTCTTCAAATCTGATTCAGCAATCGTCAACTATACTCACTACTTTCACAACGATATACATTCTTTCACATTCAAATTTGATTACATATTCTAATTTTAACAAATCAAAATTTAAGTCAAGATTTAACAGAAGACATAACTCTTAGATCCCTACAGCTCTCAAAGCTAAACTTTGACTTCAAAACTGTGATAGAACATCATTTCTATTCATAGCACCCAGAAAATTAATTGTATCATTCAAAATCCTAGAACATCATATGTATATTAACAATTACAATCTGTGTTCAAACCCTTCGAAATTCCTGAAGATACTCGAGATGATGATCCAACCACATGTTACTCGCAGTCTTAAAAACCCTCGAAACCAAAGTCATAGTTTAACACGTATCCATGTCAGACCCTTTGGCATTTATTAGCTAAAATAACTTTTCAATCTCTTTTCAAAAATAGACAGTTTTTTCACAGCTCCAGCAAATCACCTTCAATTGTTCATTCGAATAAGCTTTACTATAACGATTACCCCTTCATCATTGTTACCGGGGAACCTTTCATATCTTGCCACATTAACAGTAAACTTATCAACAACTTCATTGATCTTTAAGACTCTCCTAAAAATCACGATACTTATTCATTTAAACTCTATCAAGTACTCACCTACATCTTGTAACAATAATTGTCATACCAACTACCGGGAATTAGCAATCAGTATTTGAATCTCGCAGCATTTTCTACGCCAACAGTTACATATAACATCTATCTTCTAGACTTACATACTTCGAATGTGAAGTTTCTGAAAAACACCCTAAACTATGAACTACTTCTCCGAATTTTTTAAAAATGCTGATGAAGCAGCAAAAACTGTAAACGACCTTAACAGTCAAAAGTTTGATGATAAAGAATAATGTGTTGGCAAAGCTCAGAAAAAGAGAGGTTTGAAACTGGAAAATGGATTGAGCAAACCATGAAGGAAGCTGTGGACAAATCACAAGGGCGAAATCTACCATCAAAGAATCCAAATGATTCAGTGTCTGCTGAAATCGTTAGCAAACACCTTACTCCTTATTCTAAACCTTCATAGACAAACTTTTCGCATCATCCTTTGATTCCAGATATTTTAAAATTTTAAAACATCATCGAATCTTTCATTATAAATACCTTCGATAATTCTGAAGATATATTCATAACTATTCTTATCTGAGATTATTTATCTCTTCGCGCTATCCGTACGACATCATAAAAGAAACCATTTTAGTTTCTAAATTCCGAAACCTTCAAGTTTAAAATATGAATGTTATTGAAGTAGTGTTGGGAACTGAAGCATGAGTTAGTATAATATAATGATACTTGATCAACATGATTATATTACAGTAAGTCATGTTGAGTTTCTAAATGGAACATGATAATTCGCAGACCCCATCGTCATCATGTGCCATGTTACACGACTCTTACATTCTACCTCATCTCCAAACACATTAAGAACATATCTTCTTGATAGTTCTATTTATCCGGATATTCTGGTAATTTGACAAGTCAAGATCGTATCATTACAATTTTCTTCTTAGAACATTAATTATGTTCATTCCGAAATTCATACCTATGTATTCTGGACCATTATTCTCTTGATTTAAAGTCGGGAAGAGAAAACAAAAGCATGAAGCTTCAAAATATCAATGGGAGTATAAATCACAGTAAATTTGAGAGAGTATTAACTGTAGATGTCAATGATTATGGAAAGACAGAAGCAGAGACATCGATATATAAGGGAAGATATAAAACCCAACAACCACCCAGAAATTATAAACCGTATATATCGATGCATATAGCAATATAAAGATAAGGGAGGACTAAAAACACTATAAAACCAAGAGTATAGTAGAAGTGAATAGATTCTTCCGGCGGAAGATGAAAAAGAAGAATGACAGATATGAAAGTTAGGAGTATATCAAGAATCAGAACTGGATGGAGCATTTTGAAGAATGTTTTAGAAGTATGAATTGGGAAAGAAAGTATAGAAGGTGGGAGTGTGGAAATAAGGAAATGAAGTGAATGGATTTATAGCGAAAAATCCGACAAAGCAATCAAGACAGATCATCGCATTTAACCGAAGAGGATCCTAATTTCTCTAATTACCGAAGAATCAAATCTTATTACAAGGATTTTCTCCAAATCCCTTGAACTCTGGAAATTAATCATGTCTACGTCAAAAGATATGAAGAATCTATATTTACTCATTTCACTCTTTTGAGATAGCTTCACTCGTACTCTTCACATAATCGAATTGTTTTATCTATATTACTCAATGATGATAAAATTCTATTTATCAACTCATATTTGTCATAAAAACATTTTTATTGTTATCCATGACGACCTCGATCAAATTTCGGGGGCAAAATTTCTTTAACGGGTAGGTACTGTGATAACCCAGAAATTTCAGACCAAATTTAAACGTTATCTTTATATTATTCCGACACGATAAGCAAAGTTTGTTAAGTTAAATCTCAAGAATTTTAAACTGTGTTAATACATTCATTTAACCTTGAAGAGATTCCGACGATTCACGAACCATTATTTAATTGAATATGAATATGTATATGTATATGTATATATTATAACTTAAGAATATTAACAAAGTATTAAACGTATAATACTTAAATGAACGTATTTGTTTCAATATGATTATTGATGGAATTAGAAGATAATATCAAATGATTGATTTATCAGATACATTTTATGATTACGAGTCTCTGTTGAGAGGTCCACTTTGATTTAAGAAACATTTCCTTTTTAACAGTATTCGGAATACATGGTAAAGTAATTTACATGTAAAAACAAATATGTCAATTATCGAGAGTTAGACAAAAGTTAGTGGAGATTCTTGATTAACTTTTAACGTGTGCTTTACACTATATTTCCCCATGTCTGTTGATAGGTTAATAATTTAATTTTCATAATATTTGATCGTGTAGAAGAAATAATTGGGATAAGGTTCGTCGACTAGATAAACCCATTTGACATGTTACATTAGGATGATTTCATACGTTTGAGTATTGATAATGCTAAAAATGAACATATATTTCATAGCATTATCCCTCAAGAAAGACAAGCTTTTAGTTGCAATTGTTCTATTTACAAGTGATGTTCGTTTAAATAATAAAAAGGTGAAGACAAAAGACAGATTCGACGATTTAAAGACGCAAACGACCAAAAAGCTCAAAAGTACAAAGTACAATCCAAGAGGGTCTAGTTATTGATGAGAAACATCTAAAAGTTACAAGAGAACGAGCTGCAAAACGCAAAGTACAAGATATTAAATAGTACACAAGCACGTTCGAAAATCCGGAACCGGGACCAGAGTCAACTCTCAACGCGCAACGCAACGGACTAAAAATTACAAGTCAACTATGCACATAAATATAATATAATATATAAATAATTCTTAAAATTATATATATATTATATTTATTTATTAAAACTGTCGGTAAATAAAAAATAAAAGTATGTGAGCTGTAAAAGAAGGCCATGCGATCGCATGGCTAGGAAAACCAAAAACCATGCGATCGCATGGTGAACTGTAGCGTGTCAGGTCCTATAAGATGCACGAGTTCTGGCCTAATTTTACTGATAATTTTTCAATCTCTCTTACTCTCAATATATATATATATATATATATATATATATATATATATATATATATATATATATATATATATATATATATATAATTTTAATTTTAATTTAAGATTAATAATAATAAGGGTATGTTAGCGAATGTTGTAAGTGTGTAAGTCGAAATTCTGTCCGTGTAATGCTACGCTATTATTAATCATTGTAAGTTATGTTCAACCTTTTTAAATTAATGTCTCGTAGCTAAGTTATTATTATGCTTATTTAAATCGAAGTAATCGTGATGTTGGGCTAAATATTAAAGACGGGGTAATTAGGCTTTGTACCATAATTGAGGTTTGGACAAAAGAACGACACTTGTGAAAATTAGACTATGGGCTATTAATGGGCTTTATATTAACCAAACGATACCTCGTAAATTTAATATAAAGATTACAATTTGACGTATATATATATATATATATATATATATATATATATATATATATATATATATATATATATATATATATATATATATATATATATATAACCACATACGCTTAATCGGGTACGGTGGGTGGGATATCTATAAATACGAATTATCGTTCATTTTACCGGATAAGGGAATGGATTAATAGTCAATGGACTCGTTGAAACAGGGGTGGATTACATTCAAGGGTAATTGGTGTAATTGTTAACAAAGTAGTAAAACCTTGGATTACACGCAGTCGATAACCTGGTGTATTCAATTAACAAAGTATTAAGACCTTGTTACAATTCGAATCCCCAATTAGTTGGAATATTTGACTTCGGGTATAAGGATAATTTGACGAAGACTCTCGCACTTTATATTTATGATTGATGGACTATTATGGACAAAACCGTATGGATATATTGAATAATCTAGGACAAAGGACAATTAAGCCATGGTAATAAATTAAAATCAACACGTCAAACATCATGATTGTGGAAGTTTAAATAAGCATAATTCCTTTATTTCATATTTCATCGCATTTTTATTTACTGTCATTTTATTTATCGCACTTTTAATTATCGTACTTTTTAATTATCGCAATTTTATTTACCGTCATTTTATTTATCGCACTTTAATTTATCGCATTTTAATTATCGTCATTTACTTTACGCTTTAAATTAAGTTATTTTTATTATTTTACATTAGGTTTTAACTGCGATTAAAGTTTTAAAATCGACAAACCGGTCATTAAACGGTAAAAAACCCCTTTTATAATAATAATACTACTTATATATATATTTATATATTTACAAATATAGTTAAAAATATAAATATAGTTAAAAAAAATAGCGTTAAACTTGGGTAGCTCCCTGTGGAACGAACCAGACTTACTAAAAACTACACTACTGTACGATTAGGTACACTACCTATAAGTGTTGTAGCAAGGTTTAGGTATATCCATTCTATAAATAAATAAATAACTTGTGTAAAATTGTATCGTATTTAATAGTATTTCGAAACAAAAATATAACTATTTCGTATACACCTCTACGCACATCAAGTATTTTTGGCGCCGCTGCCGGGGACCCTAAACGCCGAAGCGAGACGCTATAAAAAAAAGAGTTGTAATTAAGTTTTTGTAATAAAAAAAATACGTTTTAAATATTAAATATTCAAAAATATTAAAAGAAAAATAAAATTACATTTCTATATTTTTAAGTGTTTAAATTAAAAAGTTTATATTTTTAAAAGTTATAAAAACTAATAAGTAAATTTTTAATTTATAAGTTTTATTTAAATTATTTTAATTCTATAAAAACACAGAAAAATTAAAAACAAATAAATAAAATAGAATTCGGGCCTGGTACTGTAGCAGCCCATAATCTGGCCTGGAACCCTACTTCATGCGATCGCATGGCCTGATAACGTATATCTCATGCGGTCGCATGACGTGAAAAGACAGGTCTGGTACCTGGTACGTACGATTAGGTTTAGGGTTTATTAATTATTATTATTATTATTAATTAATTATAATTAGGGTTAAATATAATAATATTTAGTTTAGTTTTATTTATTTTGTATTTTTAGTTTTAATTAGTTTTATTAATTATAAACTAATACTTTTATAAAATAATAATATAAAAATAATATTTTTTATAAAACTTGTATTTTTATAACTTTAAGCTTATTTTTATTTTTATATCTTTTTATTAGTTTAATTCGTAATTTGTATTTTTAGTTCGTAATAAGTTTTAAGATATAGTTTTTGCCGTAGTTAATTTTTATTTCTAGATTTTTAGGCTCTGCCGTAAAATCCCTTAAGTGCTTTTTCTTTAGATTAAGATTTAGGCGCCTTAGAATTTTACGACGTCGCTTATCGCTTTAATATTTTTTTAAATTTTAGTGCCTTTTTAAGTTATTGCCATTTTTGTTATAGAATTTCTTTTAAGCTTTAATACCTTTAGACGTAAGTTTTAATTTTTAGTATTTAGTACTTTTTAAGTTTCGACGCGCTATTTTCATTTAATTTTTCTACCTTTTATTTTTCGACATTTTTCGACGCACTCTTTTTCTTTCTTATTTCTCGACACTCTATTTTTTAGGATATAGAATTTTCTATTTCTTCTCTAAAATTTCTTTAAATTTCGTCGAAAAATTATTTTAAGCGGTTAAATTGATAGACATCAAAAATTTTCTGGTTCATAGTAATAGTTAGATTTGTTAGTGGCGAGTTGTGGGCGTCCGATTTAAAGGGTCCTGGCTACCTGCTGCATCTATTGGCTATTCGAAACGTGGGCAAAATCAGAAAAGTCTATTAATTTGATAACTTATATAATTTTTATCTTTTATAAGTAATAAGATATTCAGTGAATGCACCGAGCAAAACGTTCACCACCATTTATACGTTCACCACCTATAACTCGATCAAGACATTTAGCCAATATTGTCACCGTTGATTTTTCTTTAGAATCGTCATCAAGTCGACCAAATACTCTGATTCAAATTTTCGATAATCCATTTTTTGAACCCGACCTCACAATTGAGAATCCGGAGGATATTCAGGGACAATTCAGAGATCCTGAACCACTAATCATTCCTCCTGAACCACAAATCACTCATCCAGAGATTGTCGAGGAAGAAACTATTAAATCAAAATCCACTAGTGATTCAGATTCAACAAATTCAATAATGGAAAATCTGGAACCTCTAAGTATGGAAGACCGAATGAGAGCTAAACGCACTGGCAAAGGTCACGCAATTACTCAACCAGACATTAATGCGCCAGATTATGAAATTAAAGGGCAAATCCTACACATGGTAACTAATCAATGCCAATTTAGTGGTGCGCCGAAGGAAGATCCAAACGAACATCTTCGTACCTTTAATAGGATATGTACTCTATTTAAAATCCGAGAAGTGGAGGATGAACAGATCTATCTCATGTTATTTCCCTGGACTTTAAAAGGGGAAGCCAAAGATTGGTTAGAATCATTACCTGAAGGGGCGATTGATACATGGGATGTTTTAGTTGAAAAATTTCTTAAACAATTTTTTCCGGCATCTAAAGCCGTGAGACTTCAAGGAGAAATTGTTATGTTCACGCAAAAGCCAAATGAAACTCTGTATGAGGCATGGACAAGATTTGGAAAGTTATTGAGAGGATGTCCGCAACATGGTTTAGACACTTATCAAATAGTACAAATATTCTACCAAGGATGCGACATCACTACAAGAAAAGATATCGATATAGCAGCTGGTGGTTCCGTTATGAAGAAAACCGCAACTGAAGCTTACAAAATTATTGATAACACTGCTTCCCACTCACATGAGTGGCATCAAGAAAAAGATATCGTTAGATCATCTAAAGCGGCTAGAGCCGATTCTAGCCATGACTTTGATTCCATTTCCGTAAAGATAGATGCTATCGAGAGACGAATGAAAAAGATGACTAAGGATATTCACTCAATACGAATTAGTTGTGAGTAGTGTGGAGGACCACATTTGACAAAAGATTGTCTCAGTATTGAAAAAATAATGGAATAAAGAGAGAATGTTTCATACATGAACCAAAGGCCTGGAAATAATTATCAGAATAATTATCAACCGCCAAGACCAATCTATAATCGAAATCATAATTATAACCGAAATGTTCCATACAACAACCAACAAGGTCCTAGCAATCAACAAGTATCTAATAATACTTACAATCAGTAAAGACCTATTTTTCAAAACAAACCACCACAAACCGATGATAAAAAATCAAATTTAGAAGATATGATGTCGAAGCTAGTTCAATCTCAAACGCAATTTTTCACATCTCAGAAACAAACTAATTAACAAAATGCTCAAGCATTTAGAAATCAACAAGCTTCAATTCAAAATTTGGAACAAAAAGCAAGCAACCTAGCAAGGTTGATAGGAGAAAGAAAACCGGGAAGTCTACCTAGTGATACAAATGCTAACCCCCGGAATGAAACAGCTAAAGCCATTACCACGAGAAGTGGTATTACACTTAAACCACCTGAAATACCTGTAATTTCTGATGACTCTATTCTTACTCTACAAAAACCACAACCTGAGCAAGAGAAGGAAACATAACTGGTAATTGAAAAGGTTAATGAAGATAACACAGTTAAGGCTAAACCTTATGTTAAACCATACCAACCACCACTTCCTTACCAGAGTAAAATGAGAAAAGAAAGACTTGAAGCCGAGCAATCTAAATTCTTGGATATATTTAAACAAATAAATGTAAATCTTCCTTTCATTGATGTGATTTCAGGAATGCCTAGATATGCTAAATTCTTGAAAGATCTAATCACAAATAGAAAGAAAATGGAAGAACTCTCGGCTGTTACTATGAATGCTAATTGTTCTGCAGTATTGTTGAATTAGATACCAGAAAAATTATCTGATCCAGGAAGTTTCACAATTCCATGTTTTCTGGGTAGTCTTAGTTCAATAGATGCATTGGCAGACTTAGGTGCTAGTATATATTTAATGCCGTATTCACTATACGCTAAACTAGACCTCGAAGAATTGAAACCAACAAAGCATACAAATAGCCGATCGATCAGTAAAATATCCTAGAGGGATAATGGAGAACATGCTAGTTAAAGTTGGTACTTTAGTATTTCCAGTAGATTTTGTTATTCTGGACATGGAAGAAGATTCTCGAGTTCCTCTCATATTAGGAAGACCATTCTTAAACACGGCTAAAGAAATAATAGACGTGTTCGGTAAGAAACTGACCCTAAGTATAGAGGACGAGAGTGTTACCTTTTCTGTTGATAGAGCCATGCAACAACCGCAATCTGCAGATGATACATGTTATTACATTTAAACTATAGATTCACATGTAGAATTGTTAGAAGAAATTTCCAGAATTACAAGGAACAGGAGAATGTTCTTTAGGAGAAGGAACTGAACCATTTGATGAAGCTGAAATGATAGCTACACTTATGGCTAATGGATATGAACCAACAACAGAAGAAATTCAAATGCTAAAAGAAGAAGACAGATATCGATACAAATCATCGATAGAAGAACCACCGATATTAGAGTTAAAACCACTTCCAACCCATTTGAAATATGCTTATTTACATGGTGAATCTGAATTACCTGTAATAATATCATCTTCTCTTACTGAAAATGAAAAATCTCAACTTATTTCTGTGCTAAAAGCTCATAAACCAGCTATTGCAGGGAAGATTCATGATATTGAAGGCATAAGTACTTCGTATTGCACACATAAAATCCTTATGGAAGAAGGTCATAAAACATATGTGCAACGCCAACGAAGACTAAATCCTAATATGCAAGATGTTGTTAAGAAAGAAATTATTAAACTGCTAGATGCAGGTTTAATTTATCCAATCTCTGATAGTCCATGGGTAAGTCCAGTTCAATGCGTACCTAAGAAGGGTGGCATGACTGTCATCACAAATGAAAAAAATGAGCTTATTCCTACTAGGACTGTAATAGGATGGTGTGTTTGTATTGATTATAGAAAATTAAATGACGCCACCAGAAAAGATCACTTTCCCTTACCGTTCATTGATCAAATGTTGGAAAGATTAGCCAGAAATAGTTACTATTGTATTCTTGATGGTTTCTCCGGATACTTTCAAATTGCAATCGCACCCGAGGACCAAGAGAAAACTACGTTCACGTGCCCTTATGGTACTTTTGCTTATAAATGCATGCCATTTGGACTTTGCAACGCCCCTGCAACCTTTCAAAGGTGCATGATGGCGATTTTTCACGACATGATAGAAGAATGTATGAAAGTTTTCATGGATGACTTTTCAGTCTTCGGTGATACATTTGAATCATGTCTAGTTAATCTTGAACGAATGCTTATTAGATGCGAACAATCAAATCTAGTTCTTAATTGGGAGAAATGCCATTTCATGGTTAAAGAAGGCATCGTTCTTGGTCATAAAATTTCAAAGGAAGGAATTGAAGTGGATAGAGCTAAAGTAGATCTAATCGCTAAACTCCCACATCCCACCAATGTTAGAGGAGTTAGGAGTTTTCTAGGGCATGCCGGTTTTTACCGACGTTTCATAAAAGATTTTTCTAAAATTGCCACTCCTATGAATAAACTCCTAGAAAAAGATGCTCCATTCATATTTTTAGATGAATGCATCAAATCTTTTAATATTCTTAAAGAAAAACTCACGAATGCGCCGATCATGATAACTCCAAATTGGAATCTACCATTTGAACTCATGTGCGATGCAAGTGATTTCGCAATGGGAGCAGTTTAAGTTCAAAGAATTGAAAAACGATTTCAACCTATTTATTATGCTAGTAAGACATTACAAGGAGCACAAACGAACTACACAACCACTGAAAAAGAACTCCTTGCTATAGTCTTTGCTTTTGACAAATTTCGTTCATATCTCGTTCTAGCTAAAACGATGGTCTATACTGACCATTCTGCTCTCTTAGATACCTATTTTCAAAACAAGATGCCAAACCACGATTAATCCGTTGGATCTTACTCTTACAAGAGTTCGATATTGAAATCCGAGATAAAAAGGGAGCAGAAAATCTCGCCGCTGATCATCTTTCTCGTCTTGAAAATCCTGAATTAGAAGTTCTAAATGAATCGGCCATACAAGATAACTTTCCTGATGAATATCTATTGAAGATAGATTATAATGAAATTCCATGGTTTGCAGACTATGCAAACTATTTAGTATGTGGATTCCTTGAAAAAGGGTTGTCGTACCAAAAACGAAAGAAATTCTTTAGTGATATAAAAAACTATTTCTGGGAAGATCCACATTTGTTTAAAAGTTGTCCCGATGGAATAATACGCCGATGTGCATTCGGGGATGAAGCCAGTCAAATCTTAAACCATTGTCACATAGGACCAACAGGAGGGCATTATGGGCCTCAACTTACAGCAAGGAAAGTCTATGATACTGGATTCTATTGGCCTACAATTTTCAAAGACGCACACCTTCTTTGCAAATCCTGTGATGCATGTCAAAGGGCCGGAAAAATAAGTCAACGTGATGAAATACCACAAAATGTCATTCAAGTATGTGAAGTATTTGACGTTTGGGGTATTGACTTTATGGGTCCATTTTCAAAATCTCATAATAATCTCTACATTCTCTTTGCCACTGATTATGTATCTAAATGGGCGGAAGCACAAGCTCTCCCAACTAACGATGCACGAGTTGTAGTCAATTTTTTAAAACGCCTTTTTACAAGGTTTGAAACACCGAAAGCTTTAATAAGTGATCGGGGTACTCATTTTTGTAATAATCAACTTGAGAAAGTTCTCAAAAGATATGGAGTAACTCATAAAATCTCCACTGCTTATCATCCACAAACAAGTGGACAATTTGAAAATACCAACCGAGCATTAAAACGTATTCTAGAGAAAATCGTAGGATCAAATCCAAAGGAATGGTCCATGAAATTGGAGGATGCACTCTGGGCTTTTAGAACAGCCTACAAAACTCCAATTGGTACCACACCTTTTAAACTCGTTTACGGAAAAGCATGTCACCTTCCAGTAGAAATTGAGCATAAAGCATTTTGGGCTTTGAAGACATATAATCTTGATTTACTTGAAGCTGGACGTCTACGGGTAAGTCAGCTAAACGAATTAGAAGAATTAAGACATGAAGCATATGAAAATTCGTTAATCTATAAGGAAAGAACGAATAAATGGCATGATAAAAGAATCAGAAGTTCAAAAGAATTTAAAGAAGGAGACAGAGTTCTTCTTTTCAATTCACGATTCAAGCTATTTCCTGAAAAACTGAAATCAAGATGGTCTGGACCATTCATAGTCAAAAGAGTTTTCCCGTATGGAACAATAGATTAATAAATTCAAATGGGATTGAATTTAAAGTTAATGGTCACAGAGTTAAACATTACATACATGGTCCGATGGAAGTCGACAACGAAGTTAATCACAATTTCGACACCACAGCTAACTAAGTGTGGGGAGAATCAAGTCTTTGTAAGGGTAATATATGATTCTGTTAGAGTTAGATATTCTGTTTTCGTGTAGTTTCCGAGAATGGAATCCGAATGGTCTTTCCCTAGCAGACCCTAAAAAACTAGTCTTCTGTGACGACTCCGTCAAAACACTTAACGGCTCCGTCACTTGGTCCCACAGCTTGATCGAAACTCTATATGAATTTAATAAAAAACCTTGCATTCTTTATTTAAAAATGATTTCCTATAAAGGAGATCTACTAAAATGTATAAGTTTAGAAAAACCATACAATAATACTTTAACCAAAAGTTGACCCAAAACAAAGTCAACAAACAACCACTATTTAATGTAACAAAAATAGAATGCAAGTTAATGTTTAACAAAAGCTGCCATCATAAATATGCAGACTCTCTAAGCACAGCGGAAGCATTCAATCATGAACCTGAGAATAAAACATGCGAGTAACTGTCAACAAAAATGTTGAGTGAATTATAGGTTTAATATTGCAAACAATATTTAATTTAAACAATAAAAATTTATGTTTGAAAACATAAAAACTCCTTTTTGAACCTCAAAATTATATGCTAGAAAACATATAATAAAACATTATTCCATTTTCCGTGAGCCACCTGGTAACCACTTAACCCTTTATTTACCCTTGCCAAACACAATAAATAATATACACCGAACAAGTGTATCTACAACTAAATACGAAGTACTAAACATTCCGATAACAAATTGCTAGCGCGACTAGCTCGAAATGGGGTTGTCAAACCCGATAGATCTATCCATAGGATTCGCGTTCACCAGTAGAAACCAGTGATTACAGTTACCAGACTAGGGAATATTTTTGTTCAACTCACAATGAATAATTTAAACTAACTTCCACTTGTCCAAAATATAAAATAAATTGCATGTATTCTCATCCCAAAAGATTTAAATAGAAAAATGGGACTATAACTCACCTTAAATAGCAACTGAAGAAATCTCACAAACAAGCGAACAGCAAGTAAAGTAAAGTGACCAAGAAAGATCACAACGCCGACCTATAAATAAAGCAGGTCGAAATGAATAACTAACTTAGGTCAAGTCTTAGTATGATAGCTATTGTACATGTTGCAAGTAGACATAGAACATTACTCAGCAAGCATCGGTTTGATTGGAACAGCATAAGGACACACACTTTCTATTTTTAGAAAGTTTCTATTTTTAGCAGGTTTCCATTTTTGGAAAGTTTCTATTTTAGGAAAGTTTCTATTTTAGGAAAGTTTCTATTTTTGGAAAGTTTCTATTTTAGGAAAGTTTCTATTTTTGGAAAGTTTCTATTTTAGGAAAGTTTCTATTTTAGGAAAGTTTCTATTTTTGGAAAGTTTCTATCTTTGGAAAGTTTCCAAATTTAGAAACTTCTATTTTTAGAAAGTTTTGAAGTTAGGAAAGTTTCCTTATTTAGAAAGTCAACAGAAGTCAACTGAAAGTCAAAGTCAACCGAAAGTCAACTCAAAAGTCAAACTTGGTCAACATAGTCAACATTAATTTGAAAAGTGTAAGTTATAATAATAACATAGGTTATAATGTTTATTAAAGTCAAAAGTGTAAAGTTATGTCATAACATAAGTTTAATTAAATAAAATGAATTATTAAAGTTAATATAAGTTGAAGTGTTATAATTAGTATAACATAAGTATTTAATTAATTAAATATTAATCATAATATAAGTTTTATTAATTAATAATGAATTTTAATTCATATCATAAGTATTATAAATTAATAATGAATTATTAATTATATCATAAGTTTCTAATTAAAATTATTAAATCATAAGTATTTAATAATTAAATCATAATTAAATAATAATTAAGTCTTATAATAATTAAATAATTATTTAATCTTTGTTATAAGTCTTATAATAATTTCTCAAAAATAAATTTAATACTTATCATAAGTATTTTCCTTTAATAATAAAAGTATTATTAATCATAAGTTTAATTAAAATGTTAATTAAATCATAATTAATAATTAAATGATATAATAAATATTTATATCATAAGTCTTAAATAATAATAATTACTTCTTTTATCATAAGTAATTTATTAATAATGAAAGCCATTCATTTTAACATAAGTTTAATCATTAACCATAAGTTTTAAGTTTAAAAGTTTATCGGGTCGTATCTTGAGCCCCGGGTGTCGGTTTCGGGCGAGCCACATATGCATCTCCGCCTACTCAAACCACCCGACACAATTATGTACTCAAGAACACTCCAAGAACAGTCCCTAGGTCGTGGATAGCAGCCATGACAACACTTGGGAATTCAATTTACTCAAAACAGTGATTTAGGCACAACGGGTGAACCGTGGCTCGGATTTAGGTGACCCGAACATGAAAATTCGTCCCACCATCAGTCCTAACCAAATGACACACCCTAAAGACACCAAGGATGATCACAAAGTCGGACCATACCTTGTTCTTGCCCATAACACCTTTCAATCTTTACCAAAAATCAAATTAAGCATATCTAGGGCTCCGGGAATCGAAACGACATGAATCCGGAGTCTAAAATTAATGTCTTGATGAGAGGAACTCATTTATATACTTTATTTTAACTTTTATATCAGTTACAAAGTCAGAAACACACGAAAAAGCTGCTGTCCCAATTAAATCAAACCGAAAACATATGCAAACGAATAATTCTACGCATCCAATCAACCATACAATAACATACAATTATCATACTATCAATATAACATACAAAATCAGTAAAATATTAGAAAAATCAAAAAGCTAGGGTTAGGGTTTATACCCTAATCAAGAATCAAGAGATAGCAACGTGTAGAGGAGAACGAGAGGAACGCGTTGATGTTAAAAGCCCTAAAATCCAAGCAATAATTGATGAAGAATGATGATGATATTGATGATGAATGTGGCGGCCTCAAAAAGAAAAAGAGAGAGGAAGAAAGATGAGAGAAAAAGATACTTGCTAGTTTTAGGTTTAGAAAAGAAATGAGGAATAAAATGGAAATGAAAAATTGAAAAATAAAATAAAAATGGGGTATAAGGGGGGTTTTGGCCGAAATTTTTAGAGGGGTGGGCCCCTCATGGACCACTTTGGCCAAAAAGAAGAATACTTGTGGCCCAATCGCCCGAACGAAGCCCGAAACGCGAAAACGCTACTACGCGATTAATTTTTCGGAGAGATAACAAACACGCGACGAATAAAATATATAAACACTATATATAATCATATGACATCAAAATATCATATTTAAAATAAATTGGATTTAAAAATCCCAAAATCTTGACCGTTGGTTTGAAAACCGAAAAGATTCGCCGGACAGAAATCTGCGACACGTAGAAACGTATAACTTGAAATATGAATACAAATATTCATATAATACATAATAATTAATATATTATTACAAAAATAATAATATAGGTCTTAGAAATGACGTGTCACGAATAACAATTAACGGTCGTTAAATAATTAACGGCAAAAGATAACGGAAAAAGTAGGGTCGTTACAGTACCTTCCCGTTACGGAAATTTCGTCCCGAAATTTAAGCAGGTGCAGGGGTTAACTCAGCATCTGAGAACAAATGCGGGTACTTCTGCCTCATCTAGTCTTCATGCTCCCAAGTGAACTCGGGACCGCGTCTGGCGTTCCATCGAACTCGAACAATAGGAATTTTGCTCTGCTTGAGAGTCTTAACCTCTCGGTTCATAATTTTGACAGGTTCCTCAATAAAATGGAGTTGTTTATCAACATGAAGTTC
This sequence comes from Rutidosis leptorrhynchoides, assembly GCF_046630445.1. Classification (NCBI taxonomy): domain Eukaryota; kingdom Viridiplantae; phylum Streptophyta; class Magnoliopsida; order Asterales; family Asteraceae; genus Rutidosis; species Rutidosis leptorrhynchoides. The sequence continues at coordinate 156,815,565 of NC_092336.1, forward strand.
CTCCAAAGGAATAGTTTCACCGGCCTAGGCCAAACACTTCTTCAAATTCGATACATGAAAAACATCGTGAACAGCACTGAGTTCTCTTGGCAACTTCAAACGATAAGCCGCCGGTCCAACTCTCTCAATAATCTCAAAAGGTCCAACAAAACGAGGACTCAACTTTCCCCTTTTACCAAAACGTATCACACCCTTCCAAGGTGAAACCTTTAACATAACACGGTCACCGACCTGAAATTCAATATCGTTCCTTCCCTTATTGGCATAACTCTTTTGCCGACTTCTGGCGGTTCTCAATCTTTCCTTAATCTGTACGATCTTCTCGGTAGTCTCATGAATAATTTCTGGACCTGTGAGTTGAGCATCCCCAACCTCATTCCAGCAGACAGGAGACCTACACTTTCTACCATACAGAGTTTCAAACGGTGCGCCTTTAATACTTCCATGATAACTATTATTATAAGAAAATTCGGCCAGTGGCAAGTACTTATCCCAACCCTTACCAAAATCAATGATTCATGCTCGTAACATGTCTTCCAACGTTTGAATGGTCCTTTCACTATGACCTTCCAAAACCTCGATGTAAATCGACTGTCTCGGTCCGAAATAATAGATACGGGAACACCATGTCTAGAAACAATCTCCTTCAAATACAAACGGGTAAGCTTCTCTATCGAATCTGTTTCCTTAATTGGCAAGGAATGAGTTGACTTAGCGAGTCGGTCAACAATCACCCAAATGGTATCATAACCACCCACAACTCTTGGTAACTTCGTAATAAAATCCATTGTAATACCTTCCTACTTCCACTCGGGAATCTCAGGTTGCACCAAAAGTCCAGGCGGTTTCTGATGTTCAGTTTTAACCTTAGCACAGGTCAAACACTTAGCCACATACGTAGCCACATCAGCTTTCAAATTAGGCCACCAATACAGCTCCTTAAGATCATGATACATCTTTCCTGAACCAGGATGAATAGAGTACCTAGACTTATGAGCCTTATCTAAAACAAGTTGTCGTAGATCACCAAACTTCGGAACCCAAAGGCGTCCCGCAAAAATACCGAGTGCCATCGGTTCGTACCTCAAACTGTTTACTTAAGCCTCGGACCTTCCCGTTACAAAATTTTCCTCTCTCAAGGCTTCTTGTTGAGCTGCAAGAATCTGCCTTGCGAGGTTTGTTCGAATGGTCATATTCAAGGCCCTAAACCTACGAGGTTCAACTCTCTCCTTTCGACTCAAAGCATCAGCCACAACATTGGCCTTTCCAGGATGATATAAAAGTTCAAAATCATAATCATTCAACATCTCAACCCGTCATAGCTGCTTCACGTATAGCTGTTTTTGATCAAGAATATGTTGACGACTCTTGTGATCAGTGTACACTGTACTTTTGACCCCATATAAATAATGTCTCCAAATCTTAAGTGTAAACACAACAGCTCCTAACACTACATCATGGGTTGTATAATTCTGCTCATGAATCTTCAACTGGCGTGACGCATGCGCAATAACTTTCTTTCGTTGCATAAAAATGCAACCAAAGCCTTGACGCGAAGCATTACAATAAACAACAAAATCATCATTACCCTCAGGTAGTGACAATATCGGAGCGGTAGTCAACTTCTTCTTCAAAATCTGAAAGCAGTCTCTTGTTCATTCTTCCACTCATACTTCTTCCCCTTATGCGTTAAAGCAGTCAGAGGTTTCGCTACTCGTGAAAAATCTTGAATGAACCTTCTATAATAGCCTGCTAATCCTAGAAACTGGCGAATCTGAGTAGGATTTTTCAGAATTTCCCACTTTTCAATCGCCTCAATCTTAGCAGGATCAACTTGTATTCCCTGTTTACTAACAATATGTCCGAGGAAATTGAACTTCTCTTAATCAGAAAGCACACTTAGAGAACTTAGCGTACAATTCTTCTTTTCTCAATAGATCAAGCACTAACTCCAAACGTTCTTCGTGCTCTTCATCACTCTTAGAATAAATAAGGATGTGGTCGATGAAAACAATAACGAATTTGTCCAGATAGGGTCTGCACACACGATTTATGAGGTCCATGAACACAGCAGGTGCATTTGTCAATCCGAACAACATAACAAGGAATTCGAAGTGACCTTAATGGGTGCGAAAAGCAGTTTTCGGAATATCAGATTCTTTAACCCGTAGTTGAAGATATCCGGAACGAAGGTCGATCTTAGAATAAATAGATGAACCTTGAAGCTGATCGAACAGATCATCAATTCTCGGAAGAGGGTAACGGTTCTTAACTGTAAGCTTGTTCAACTTGCGATAACCAATACACAAACGAAACGAACCATCTTTCTTCTTAACAAAAAGAACAGGAGCTCCCCAAGGGGACGAACTGGGACGAATAAAATATAGTTGCAACAATGAAGGGAGAACTATATGGAGTAGTCACATCGGTGACATAGATATATAAGGCAATTCTCTCAAAGGAGATAACGAGGATCATGGTCTTCAAAGTAAATTTTCATTACATTCCCGAAAGGAATGCGTACGAAAGGTGTGATATTTCATCGAGAGTGAACTTCCTTGTACAACGAGCGAGGAAATCTAGAATTCATCCATATTCTTAAATTTATGTGAGGATGAAAAGAATGTGAATCATGGGTTATAAGGAATGTCCGACTCCAGGTGAGATGAATCTCCAAAAAATAATTTCATGTACCTCAAAGTATTGAATACTATGATTGATGTTTACGAGGGTGTTGCGGTTGACAGCGAAAATTGAGAGTAGAAACTCCTCAAACGGTCTAGTGTAATATATATCCATGATACCCACTATAAAACATTTGGGGTAGAAATTCACCTAGCGCCTTTTCTACAATAGGGTAACCACCGAGGGTACCCCAGAAAATTGATTTATCGGCCCGCGTTTCGGCCTTGCCCAACCCTAAGAAATAAAATTTTATAAGCACAAAGACTCTCCAACAAATTTTATAAAACCGGCATCCAAACTAGTGTAAGAATTTCTATCAATGAACTTAATGGTAAATTTCATCCTTAAACGGAGGATGAGAAGAACTGTGATCCAAACACTCCGAAAATTCTAATGTAATCAATCAAAGAAGTTTTGAAAAAGCTTTAAACGCCTGTTGTAACCCCATAAACGGAACGAAGATCTTAGTAAACTTAGAATTATGTACAACGTGTACCATTTTACGTAAAACAATTTGAGTTAATTAGACAACTCAATAAGAGTGGTTTTAAAATGTTAACTAGACAACTCAATAAAGGAGTGGTTTTAAAATAATTTTGAAGGTATAATTTAGTATATACTAGCCAAAATAGGTAAGAGTAAATTTATTCATTTGAACCCATACATACATATATGATTTTATAAATTGTATACATGACAAAATATCTCATTACTTCCATTCACCCATAAATCTCATGAGAACCGCCCAATTACACAAATGTGTAAAATTTTTAATGTAAAGCAGGGTATCCGCATTACAGAGGTTACGAGTTGAAGTAAGATCGTTGAAGCTCGGGTGAAGGACTTGAATCGTCTTGCGACATCTAATCAATAAATGCTACGAGGTCATGAAACCCAATGAGTTAAATATTGTTTTGACTTTTATCAAGACACAAGTCCTTGGGTCAAAACTAGTCACGTGCGAAGCTGTCACTAACAAGCGAGTTATGAATGATAAAACATGGGGTAAGTAGTTCGGTTAAGACGAGTCTCTCGTATATCAACAAATAAGATAATGAGTATCTTCCTTACTCATGTAACAACGTTAGAATTTCCGAATGAGTGGTGTACAAATTTTCTTTGACTCACTTTCTATTCCTCATGTCACAATATTGGGACTTTTTATGAATTAACGTAATATAATCACGTTGGCCTGACGCCATTATATTTCACTAACTCATAGTTCCATTCCAATATCACTACATAAGGTCAGGACACGTGGTCAACCTCGAATTTCAACACAATTTCCCTAAAACAATTTCTTAACAATGTGCTAAGGATAGCACAAGAGACAAAGACATCGAAAGTAATGAATATGAGTAACGATGACATAAAAATGTCTTCGAAGTACCAAGAATCTCTAAAAGTCAAGAATGACGTTTTTCGTTTCAACAACCAAGGCACATAGGCACAACGGCACAAAGGCGCGTAATATAACAAAAATGTTATATACCCAAACACAATAGCTGACATTGAAATGCCGAGCCTTTAGAAGTTAAGAATGACATATCGCGTAATATAACTCAAACGTTATATACATAACCATAATTGATGACATAGAAATGACGAGAATTCTAGAACACGTAATGTAACTCAAACGTTATATCAATAAACACAAATTATGACATATAAATGTCGAGAATTTCAGAAGCCAAGAATGACACCCCCTCGGTTTCACTAACCGAGGTGTTCCTATGAAAGATGAACTCGCATGAGTCGGAGAATGCGTTTAAATCGGAATGGGAGTTCCTCCCGGATTCAGAACATAGTAGTAATGTATGTATGATAACAACATACATACCAACACGATACAAATAATCACATATAATAATATATAATAGGCCGGGCTGTAGACTAGACTCACTAATGCTCCCTATTGACTCGGGTAACGACATCAATGCAGCCTAATTCCCTACAACCAAGGCTCTGATACCAACTGTGACGACTCCGTCAAAACACTTAATGGCTCCGTCACTTGGTCCCACAGCTTGATCGAAACTCTATATGAATTTAATAAAACAACCTTGCATTCTTTATTTAAAAATGATTTCCTATAAAGGAGATCTACTAAAATGTATAAGTTTAGAAAAACCATACAATAATACTTTAACCAAAAGTTGACCCAAAACAAAGTCAACAAACAACCACTATTTAATGTAACAAAAATAGAATGCAAGTTAATGTTTAACAAAAGCTACCATCATAAATATGCAGACTCTCTAAGCACAGCGGAAGCATTCAATCATGAACCTGAGAATAAAACATGCGAGTAACTGTCAACAAAAATGTTGAGTGAATTATAGGTTTAATATTGCAAACAATATTTAATTTAAACAATAAAAATTTATGTTTGAAAACATAAAAACTCCTTTTTGAACCTCAAAATTTTATGCTAGAAAACATATAATAAAACATTATTCCATTTTCCGTGAGCCACCTGGTAACCACTTAACCCTTTATTTACCCTTGCCAAACACAATAAATAATATACACCGAACAAGTGTATCTACAACTAAATACGAAGTACTAAACATTCCGATAACAAATTGCTAGCGCGACTAGCTCGAAATGGGGTTGTCAAACCCGATAGATCTATCTATAGGATTCGCGTTCACCAGTAGAAACCAGTGATTACAGTTACCAGACTAGGGAATATTTTTGTTCAACTCACAATGAATAATTTAAACCAACTTCCACTTGTCCAAAATATAAAATAAATTGCATGTATTCTCATCCCAAAAGATTTAAATAGAAAAATGGGACTATAACTCACCTTAAATAGCAACTGAAGAAATCTCACAAACAAGCGAACAGCAAGTAAAGTAAAGTGACCAAGAAAGATCACAACGCCGACCTATAAATAAAGCAGGTCGAAATAAATAACTAACATAGGTCAAGTCTTAGTATGATAGCTATTGTACATGTTGCAAGTAGACATAGAACATTACTCAGCAAGCATCGGTTTGATTGGAACAGCATAAGGACACACACTTTCTATTTTTAGAAAGTTTCTATTTTTAGCAGGTTTCCATTTTTGGAAAGTTTCTATTTTAGGAAAGTTTCTATTTTAGGAAAGTTTCTATTTTTGGAAAGTTTCTATTTTAGGAAAGTTTCTATTTTTGGAAAGTTTCTATTTTAGGAAAGTTTCTATTTTAGGAAAGTTTCTATTTTTGGAAAGTTTCTATCTTTGGAAAGTTTCCAAATTTAGAAACTTCTATTTTTAGAAAGTTTTGAAGTTAGGAAAGTTTCCTTATTTAGAAAGTCAACAGAAGTCAACTGAAAGTCAAAGTCAACCGAAAGTCAACTCAAAAGTCAAACTTGGTCAACATAGTCAACATTAATTTGAAAAGTGTAAGTTATAATAATAACATAGGTTATAATGTTTATTAAAGTCAAAAGTGTAAAGTTATGTCATAACATAAGTTTAATTAAATAAAATGAATTATTAAAGTTAATATAAGTTGAAGTGTTATAATTAGTATAACATAAGTATTTAATTAATTAAATATTAATCATAATATAAGTTTTATTAATTAATAATGAATTTTAATTCATATCATAAGTATTATAAATTAATAATGAATTATTAATTATATCATAATTTTCTAATTAAAATTATTAAATCATAAGTATTTAATAATTAAATCATAATTAAATAATAATTAAGTCTTATAATAATTAAATAATTATTTAATCTTTGTTATAAGTCTTATAATAATTTCTCAAAAATAAATTTAATACTTATCATAAGTATTTTCCTTTAATAATAAAAGTATTATTAATCATAAGTTTAATTAAAATGTTAATTAAATCATAATTAATAATTAAATGATATAATAAATATTTATATCATAAGTCTTAAATAATAATAATTACTTCTTTTATCATAAGTAATTTATTAATAATGAAAGCCATTCATTTTAACATAAGTTTAATCATTAACCATAAGTTTTAAGTTTAAAAGTTCATCGGGTCGTATCTTGAGCCCCGGGTGTCGGTTTCGGGCGAGCCACATATGCATCTCCGCCTACTCAAACCACCCGACACAATTATGTACTCAAGAACACTCCAAGAACAGTCCCTAGGTCGTAGATATCAGCCATGACAACACTTGGGAATTCAATTTACTCAAAACAGTGATTTAGGCACAACGGGTGAACCGTGGCTCGGATTTAGGTGACCCGAACATGAAAATTCGTCCCACCATCAGTCCTAACCAAATGACACACCCTAAAGACACCAAGGATGATCACAAAGTCGGACCATACCTTGTTCTTGCCCATAACACCTTTCAATCTTTACCAAAAATCAAATTAAGCATATCTAGGGCTCCGGGAATCGAAACGACATGAATCCGGAGTCTAAAATTAATGTCTTGATGAGAGGAACTCATTTATATACTTTATTTTAACTTTTATATCAGTTACAAAGTCAGAAACACACGAAAAAGCTGCTGTCCCAATTAAATCAAACCGAAAACATATGCAAACGAGTAATTCTACGCATCCAATCAACCATACAATAACATACAATTATCATACTATCAATATAACATACAAAATCAGTAAAATATAAGAAAAATCAAAAAGCTAGGGTTAGGGTTTATACCCTAATCAAGAATCAAGAGATAGCAACGTGTAGAGGAGAACGAGAGGAACGCGTTGATGTTAAAAGCCCTAAAATCCAAGAAATAATTGATGAAGAATGATGATGATATTGATGATGAATGTGGCGGCCTCAAAAAGAAAAAGAGAGAGGAAGAAAGATGAGAGAAAAATATACTTGCTAGTTTTAGGTTTAGAAAAGAAATGAGGAATAAAATGGAAATGAAAAATTGAAAAATAAAATAAAAATGGGGTATAAGGGGGGGTTTTGGCTGAAATTTTTAGAGGGGTGGGCCCCTCATGGACCACTTTGGCCAAAAAGAAGAATACTTGTGGCCCAATCGCCCGAACGAAGCCCGAAACGCGAAAACGCTACTACGCGATTAATTTTTCGGAGAGATAACAAACACGCGACGAATAAAATATATAAACACTATATATAATCATATGACATCAAAATATATCATATTTAAAATAAATTGGATTTAAAAATCCCAAAATCTTGACCGTTGGTTTGAAAATCGAAAAGATTCGCCGGACAGAAATCTGCGACACGTAGAAACGTATAACTTGAAATATGAATACAAATATTCATATAACACATAATAATTAATATATTATTATAAAAATAATAATATAGGTCTTAGAAATGACGTGTCACGAATAACAATTAACGGTCGTTAAATAATTAACGGCAAAAGATAACGGAAAAAGTAGGGTCGTTACATCTTCTCCCTCCATTCTGAATCTTTATTTTTTTTAGGTTTTACGAGATGAAGAATTCCTTTGATTTGAACCATGGTCTAATGCTACACGATTTGATTACTAAACGTAATAATGACACACTCCCGAGTGACCTGGTGTCAGTAATAAGAGGGAGATGTGACGAAGTAAGGAAAGAACTCATGAAAGATCATCATAAGACACATTTTGGTAAAGGAAAATCAAAATCCGCAACAAAAAGAAAGGCACGACACCTTGAAAGATGTTATAAATGAGGAAAATGGTCACATGAAGGTAAATGTTCAAATAATCAAACATATTCAAATACCGAATTTGTTACTCAATGCAGAGAAGGACCGTTTATATGTTTAGAAGAAAAGATATTGAAGAATCGAGGTTACGCTTACGTAGCTATGGAAAACCAAATCACACGACTCTCCTATGAGTCAGCTAAAGGGGGTCTCTGAGAATTCTATCTCACAGGTAAGTATGTACAGTTTTTATTTATTGCTTTTAACCTTTTGATAATAAACGCTTAATCGTTCGCTATAAAGTATTAAATTGGTATTCAATAAAATTAGGTATGCGTAACCGAAATTATTGATATCATACAAAAATTTATTACATCACTGCGAAATTTACCGTTTATTCTTAAGGTATAAATATCTTTAATCGATCAACCCAAAATATTTCAAAAATTCGTCAGGAGTAAAACTAGGTTATGGAATCGAAATTACTTTACCGAAAAGAGGAGCGTATATTTTTTATAATATTTGATTGATTAAAGTGGGATAAAAGACCAAAAAGATTTTTCATTTTAATTTTTACCATGTTTTTAAAATTAATATATAAATATCAAATTATTAATGTAAATTTTTAAAATCAATATATTTAAGTTTTTAAATATTTTAAAAATTAATATTTTTAATATAAGTTTGTAAAATTAATGTATAAAAATATTAATGATATTAATTTGAATTTTTAATTTTATGCATTTTAAATTTAAGTTTGGTGTGAATTTAAAAACAAAAATTTACTTTATTTCAATGAGTTAAAAATATGATTTTTAAATTTCGTCATAAGTTGAAAACTAGGTCGTTGAACCGAAATTGCTTTACCCAAGGGAGGGACGATAAATTTTATTATCATTATTTTTAATCTTATTGAATTAAAGTATGCCAAAAACATTAAATAATCCAAAAATCTTTGCTTTTAAAATGACGCTTAAAAAGTAACAAATTTTAAAACTTTGTTGAGAGACGGACTAGGACAACGATCCGAAACGCCCTCATTCTTAAAAGAAACAAATTTTTAAAATTTATTAATTTATGTTTTATTAAGTGAAGGTTTTTTTATATATATAAAAAAAAACTGGGATCCATGCGATCGCATGGGATTTAGACTACACCTCCATGCGATCGCATGGAGGCAAAATACTAAACATGATCAAAAAGGCAGCGAGCTGCTGCTGCTCCTCATAACACACACAAATATACACGAACACATACACATAAACACCTCAAATTTCACCAATTTTTCATCAAATTCAACCAAATTTCATCCTAAAATCAACTACAATCATGAATTTGTTAAGAAGTTTTTCAAGAAAAGTAACAATTATATCCCTAAAACTCTTTAAATTTCAATTTTAGCGTTCTTGAGCTAATTTTTACCTAATTTGATTTTGTTAATTTCTAGTGTAATTAGAGTTAAATTGTTAGTATATTATGCATGTATAACCTAGATTGATGCTATTTAACATGACTTGAAGCCAAAAACTTCAAAATTTTTAGAAATCTAGGGTTTGTGTTCTTGAGCAATTTGGGGCTTTTTGATATAAATAGGTTATGGCCGATTTTTGTCATGAATTATTGCTAAATTAAGTAGTGTAACATGTTTAGGTAGCTAAATGATCCAAACTTCGATCCTAAACATGATTTTTGAGAATTAAAGTGGACTTTTTAAGTCTAAAATTCATGAGCTTGATTAAATTGATGTAAATGCCATTTGAAATTTGTTTAATTGCTAGTAATGATTATTTTGACATGTTATTTGAGTAGAATGCTTATGAACTTTGTAAACATTTTCATATATGCTTATTTGAATAAGTCTAGAATTGTTAAAATTGTGAAAATGTGTATAAGTTTAATTTTGATTGAACATGTTATTGTAGTTGTTTTAAATTATTATTTTGCTAACACTAATGCATATTTGGATGCATAAATTTTGTGTTTAATGTGTTTTGCAGAGATACACCGATACTGATGGTGCATCATTATCATCTAGGCAACCTGTTTCGGAACCACAACCAGAAATGCAATATGAGCCACAATATGAACCGGAGCAACAACAGGAACAACAACAACAACCTGATCAACACGTACCATACTATGATCCGCAACAAGAATATGTTAATGCCTACATACAATTTCCGATTCATCCGATAATAGAACACCCAACGATTCATGAAGAACAGTTGCATCCCAATTTGAGATTTGATCGAAGTTGGAGAGATTACCCAACGTATCAAAGTAACAAATTTAAACTGGTAACGAAAAATGTAGAAGTGCCAAGGGTAATCGATTCGGAGCCTTTGGAAACGGTCCAACTAGTTAACTCAGTTAGGCAGCATCTGATCCAAAGGTATGGGAACTCTTCTTTTCCCGATTGGGAACGTTTATTCACCATTCGTAGGCCTATATATAAAGAGTGGTGTGTTGAGCTTATGAGTACTATATCACTTGATGCGGATGTAGTTAGGTTAGATGATAGGAATTTTCTTAGATTTTTACTTGGCCGTAGGATGTATAGGATGTCCATGCTGGACATGGCCAGGGCTTTACAAATTTACACTCCTGGTGAATTACTACTACCCGATTGTACAAATTTGATTTATCATGGGGAGCGGGTAGATAGGAATTTTGACGCGGACGCCGTCTGGAGGCGTATGTCAAATTATAATGTTTTTACGCTGGGAGGAAGACACTCCTATTTAGATACTAAAAAAGCAGAGCGACGTATTATACATAGATTTTTAGCTAATTCGATTACACAAAGAGGTAAAAACAAGGAGAAGATGACCTTACACAATTTATTTTACCTTAAGTGTATTCGAAAAACTAGAAGCTTTGTTAATATCCCCTACTGTGTTGTCTTTTATCTGTCCAAAATGGTAGCAGGAATACAGGACGGGGGAATAATAGGAGGAGGTATTTTTGTTACTCTCATTGGAGAGTATTTGGGTTTAGATAGGGACCAAGGGGGTCCACTGATGGTGTGTAGGGAACATGTTGATACTTTAGGATTGAAGGTCTATCAGGGTGCAAAGGTATTAAAGAGCATACGCAATCAGGCAGTACCATATGATGGTCGTCATCCACAGGTAGAGAGAGGTTCAGATGAGGAAATGGAGGAACCGGATGACATTAGGGATGTCATTAGGGAGGCTGTTACTGACGTTTATCAGCGTATAGATGAGGTAGAAATGACAAACGAGGCTATATTTAGTCAGTTCGAGCAGTGGCACGCCGAGAATGTGTACGAGCATTCCAGGCAACGACAGCATGATAGATGGCACTATCATCAGCATCAGATCATGAGCCAGCTATCACCTCAGGTACCACATAACTACGTACCTACCCGACCCGACCTGCTTACTATCCTCCACACCAGCCCGATATGTGACCACCATTTACTCTCTACGACCCTAACTAGGCCTATCAGCACACCTATAACCAACCGTGGAACCCGCCCGACGACATGAACTGGAACCCCTATCCAGATTGATATAGTTCCCGTTGGTGATTTTTATCTTTTCTTATTTTTATTTACTCATGTTTAAAACATATAATATTGTGATACTTTAATGTAAGTTTTAATTTTTTTATTATGTTGTACTAATATTTCATATTTGATTTGAAAGTGGGATGTTAATCCCATTTCAAATTACCATGCATGTTATTATTTGTATGTATGTATATTGTCAATTGTACACAACAGGGTAAAACAACGCATTTTCAAAGACTGGCATTAGGTTCAGCAAAAGCTACTAATTTTGACGATAAAACGAAAAACAAATGTGATGTAACAACAAGACGGAATGAACAAATGATGTGCACCATTTATCATTCAACAAACAAACGCCAATATGTTTGGAAAATTTGGTAAAATTTAATCATTTTTCTACGCTAATCACCCTCAATAATTTAAATTGTTACTGATTTCTTGCAAATGAGGGCATTGCAAGATCTTAAGTGTGGGAAGGGGTTACATTCTTTCGGATTTTTAAAATTTTTGACTTATACACTTGGTTACCATTAAAAATACTAGTAACGCAGTAGTTGTATTAGAATCTAGTGCTCTCTGATAATAAAGAACAGCCCTAGTCTTATATACTGACTACCCAATTCTAGTAAAAATTTTCAAAATTTTCAAATAAATGAATTCAAAATAATGTTTATACATATTTATGAACAATAAAATGTGATGACCCGGAAATTTCTGACCAAATTTAAACTTAATCTTTGTATGATTAACATTTCCGACACGATAAGCAAAGTCTGTAAAACTGAATCTCAAAATTTTTGAACTATTCAAATACCTTTCGGTTATTCTCAATGATTCGCGAACAATTATATGTATATAGATACATATATATATATATATATATATATATATATATATATATATATATATATATATATATATATATATATATATATATATATATATATATATATATATATATATATATATATATACTATAACTTGAAAACGTAACAATGTATTAATTGTTTGATACCGTACATTAAACTTATTGGTCTAAATATTTATTTGAATATATATGATAAGTTGGAATTGTATGAATAACTTGCGACGTATATTTAAAACGTGTTTATGAATGTTGAAAATATGTATTAACTTGGTCATAAAACGATTTATTATTATATATATATCAACAAATAGCGAGACATTGATTTATAGAAGTAAACGACCAAAACACTCAAAAGTTTAAGATACACTTTAAATGATATAGTTTATTGATAATTTAAGACTCTATTTTGACAAAGGTACGAGTCACAAAATGTAAATTGCGAGTTTTCTAAGCGTACGAAAATGCGTTCGAGAAACCGAAACCGGGAAATAAGTCGAGTGACAACATACGAGTCATCGGAATGAAAATTACAAGTCAACTATGCACATCAATTTAATATAATATATAATTAATTATTTAAATTATATATATTATATATATTATATTTAATTATATCGACAAACAAGAAAACAAAAAATATGTGAGCTGGATCTGACGGTCATGCGATCGCATAGGAAATAGGCATAAAACCCATGCGAGTGCATGAGCTCATGCAAGTGCATGAGATTTGCACTAAAATCCCATTCACTCGCATGGGCATCAGAATCAGGAATTATGCCTATAAAAGGCCAGTTTCTGCTCGATTTGTTTTACACAAATATCTTCTACTCTCTCTGTATTATTATTTATATTATTATTATTATTATTATTATTATTATTATTATTATTATTATTATTATTATTATTATTATTATTATTATTATTATTATTATTAAGATTATTATTATTTATTTTATTATTATTAGTAGTATTATTATTATTATTAATTATATCACTTAAAATACTACGACGAGGTCATGAGCGTGTCACTTTCAAAATGGGTTTTCAAGCTGGATAGAGCTAAGGAAACTATGGGTTATTACTAAGGAGGTTATGGGTATTGTTCGAGGGTATTGTTCGCAAGTCAAACCTAGTATTTATCATCTCTGTTGCGTCTACGTACTTTCCTGCAATATTGAATCTCAATATTGATACGTGAGCATTCATATCTTATCTTTTATATATTAATAGTGTATACATGTCTAGTGCTCGAGTATATATTTATACATGCTTGTATGCTAAATTTCATCATTAAACAGTTTATAATGAATCACGAATTAAATACATATATTACTGGTAAAAGGTATATGATATACATGTTTTCGGAAAACTGGCAAAAGATCAATAACTTTTCATTTAGAAATCGCGTAATTTCGATGAACGAATCAAAAGATATGGTCAACTGAATTATAATTCACATTAATTGGAATTGCTTTTGAATCTGCAATTAATATATAAACAACCTGTTTATGAGATTGATAAAATACTACTAGCCAAGTAAATGAATCCTTATATAAGGCACGTCTCGTTTTGTTGAACAATTGTCAAAATTGACTTTTTGAAATGACTTTTGATAACTTTTGTATGTCGATCGTGAGCATTAGGATTGTGATACACTATAACCCAACCTAGTTTATTAGACATGTATTGACCAACATATGTTCTCTAGGTTGAGATCTACGGTTAATTTTGCATTCCGAGTTTCGGTCACTTTTTGGTGAATGACCTTATATGCTGCTAAGGTGAGTTTCATTTGCTCCCTTTTTAATTGCTTTTGCAATCTATATTTTTGGGCTGAGAATACATGCAATATATTTAAACGCAATGGATACAAGTACATACTAAATTCTACACCGAGTTTGAACCGAAAATCCCTTAGCTTTGGTAACTAGTAACTGCCAGTTATAAGAACTGGTGGGCGCGAGTAGTAGTATATGGATCAATAGGGCTTGACATCCCCGTCCGAGCTAGAGCACTAGCCTTTTAACGGACGTATGCTACCTGAGAAGCGTATACGTTGGTTTGCGTGTATTATTAAGATTATTATACAAAGGGTACTTATTATATAGACATTAAAGTTTAGTTACCAGGGTGCTCTGTTACATAGAATCTTTTGATAAACATTTCTGGATGAAACAACTGAAATCTTGTGATCCACCTTTATATACAGATTATGCGCAACATTAAAACTATGAACTCACCAACCTTTGTGTTGACACTTTTAAACATGTTTATTCTCAGGTTCCTAGAAGTATTCCGCTGTTTGGTTATACGTTATACAAGCTATGTGCATGGAGTCATACATGCTTTATTCAAGAAAACTTTGCATTCACAAAATCATCACCGTGTAACTTATTTTGACTGCTTTGTCAACGGATGTAGTATTGTAAACTATTATATACGGTAATTGTCTATACGTGGAAATTATCAGACGTTGAAAACCTTGGATTTATATATTCATTTATGGTATGCCTTTTTAAAAGAATGCAATGTTTACAAAACGTATCTTATAGAGGCCAAAACCTCACTATGAAATCAATGAATGATGTATTCGTCCAAAGGGATTTGGAAGGATCGTCACAATTGGTATCAGAGCTTGAGGTAATAGGTAACCAGAATTTGCATTAGTGTGTTTAACTGGTAATTGTTAGGATGCATTAGTGAGTCTGGACTATGACCGTATCTATTTTTACCGAGTTTTGCTTATCAATTCTTGTCAAGAAATTACATGCCTATTTAGACACATTTTCCTGCATTTACTGCACAGATAGTGTATCGACAAAATTCATATCTTAGCGTATCTGTTACTGTAAACTTTACTTGACATCTTCCGAAAATTCCTCCGTGATTTATGGAATTTTGATATTATATATACATATGTAAATTATGTATTGAAGAGTACCAATCTAAATTCTATAATCTATTTCATATCAAAAATCATCTCTCTAATTATATAAGATGGATCCCGTATCTAGTTCAAATTCCTTAAACTCCGGCAGCTATTCCGATATGGATATTCATCTGAACTCCAAAGACAGTGTAACCGGAATGAATCAACCAATTAGCCATCACCTATTCTGGATGAATTAGGGATGGGTTCGTAGCCTCCTCAATCATTGGAGAAAAGAAGAAGGTGATCCCTTCCATCCACCATATTCACCTCTTGGCGAAGAACCTGAAGCACTTACCGGCGAACCTATTCGAAACACCATTTTCTCTCTCATTTCCCGAGTATCTCGTCATGATTATATACTATCCCATATTCTAAATCTTATTTATCCGATCGTCCGAACCACCGATCATCCCAGTATAATAGAAGAAGTCAACGAGCTTCGCGCTCGGGTAGTGGCTTTGGAGAATATGCTGCAAAGATTACAAACACCACCAGCAGCATCAACAGCATAACAAGTACCACCATCATCAACACCAACAGTATCATTACCACCACCAACAACAACATCCGCATCTCACACCTCAACATCACAATCTTTACCTCGAACATCAACATCATACGCACCATAGATACCAAGAAATACCAACAACAACAAACGATGAAGTATTGATTCATAACTTCATCGAAGAAATATTCTGCAGAGAATATGTAGTTTCTAAAAGTTTTAGAGATTTTATATTCTAGTCCTAGTCGAAAACCAGATGATATTAATATTATGTTAACTCATTAAATCCATGATTACATCTAAAGAAAATATATATGTAGGTATATTTTCATAAAGATTGTAATTAAGAAAATTCTTTTGTACAAACTGTTAATGGTGAGAATATTTTAACGGGTAGGTAATACCCGAGAGATATATAAATTCAAAATTAATATGTTACATTCTTCAATTCTGATTCAACAAATCATCAACTATACTCACTACTTTCATAACAATATATATATTCTTTTGTAAAAATCGAAACAACCATCCGCATCCAAATTTGATTACATATTCTGATTTTGAAAAATCAGAATCCAAGCCAAGATTTAACAGAAAACATCACTCTTAGATTCTTACACCTTTCAAATGTCATACTTTGAATTCAAAATTGTAATAGAACATCATATGTATACATATAACATTCATCTCTTAGAATTATGAGCTTTCATTCTGAAATTCTGAAAAACAAGCAGTCTACGAATCAATACTCTGAATGTTGAAAAAGCTGATGAAGCATCAAAAACTGTAAACGACTTTAACAGTCAAAAGTTTGATGATAAAGAATGGTGTGTTGGCAAAGCTCAGAAAAATTTTGGTACTGAAAAACGGATTGAGCAAAGTATAAAGGAGGCTGTGGATAAATTACAAAGACTAAACCTGCCTTCAAAGAATCCAAATGATTCAGTATTTGCTGAAGCCATTAACAAATACCTTGCTTCTGAATCTAAACCCTTGCGGACAATATTCTTCATCATCCTCTGATATTAGAAATTCTAAGATTTCATCGTATCTTTCATTATAAATATCCTCCATATTTCTGGAGATAATTCCATAATCATTCTTATCGGAAATCAATTTTCTCCTTATGATATCTGTGTTACATCATAAAAGAAACTATTTTCGTTTCTAAATTCTGAAACCTTCGAGTTCAAAATATGAATATTTTTGAAGCGGTGTTGGGAGCTGAAGCGTGAGTTAGTATAATATAATAACACTTGATCAATGTGATTATATTACAGTAATTCATGCTGAGTTTCTAAATGGAACGTGATGATTCACAGATCATAACGTCATCATGTGCTATGTCATACGACTCTTGTATTATAGTTAATCACTAAAATATCAAGAAAATATTTCTTGATGATTCTGTCTTTTCCAGGGTATTCTGGTAATTTAACAAATCAAGATCGTGCCATTACCATTTTCTTCTTAGAACATTAACAATGTTCATTCTAAAATTCATATCCACGAATTCTGGACCATTACAAGCAATGCTTAGTCACAAGAAGAAGAAACGAAGGGACAAAACTCCGAAATAGAAATGGGGGTATAAATCTCAGCAAATAAAAGAAAGCATTAACTGGGGATGACAATAATTATAGAAGACAGAAGCAGGAACTTTGAAATATAAGGGAGAATATAAAGCCCGATAACAACACACAAATTACAAACCGTGTATATCAATGTTTATCACAACATAAAGACACGGGAGAATTAAAAGCACTATAACCCCAAGAGCAAAGTAGAAGTAAGCAGATTCCTCCGGTGGTAGATGAAAAAGAAGAATGACAGATATGAAAGTTAGGAGTATATCAAGAATCAGAACTGGATGAAGCATTTTTTTTTACAATCTTTTGAAAATAGGAAATGAGGAAGAAGATGTAAGAGTGATGAAAATAATGAAACGGAAGAGGTCAATTTATAGCGAAATATCAAACATAGCAATCGAGGCAAATTACGCATTTAATCAAAAGAAATCTTAATTTCCTTAAATTCCGAAGAATCAAATCTTATTTAGATTATGAAAATTTTCTATTCCTTAAATTACGGAAATCAATCGTTAATACGTCAAGAGTTAAAACGAATCTCTATTCTTCATTTCACTCTTTTATGATAACTTCTCTCATACGCTTCGAATAATCGGATTGTTTTATCCATATTATTTAACGGTGATAAAACTCTATTTATCAACACATATACGGCATGAAAACATTTTTATTGTCAGTCATGACGACCTCACTCAAATTTCGGGACGAAATTTCTTTAACGGTAGGTATTGTGATGACCCGAAAATTTTTGACCAAATTTAAACTTAATCTTTGTATGATTAACATTTTCGACACGATAAGCAAAGTCTGTAAAATTGAATCTCAAAATTTTTGAACTATTCAAATACCTTTCGGTTATTCTCGACGATTTGCGAACAATTATATGTATATAGATACATATATATATACTATAACTTGAAAACGTAACAATGTATTAATTGTTTGATACCGTACATTAAACTTATAGGTTTAAATATTTATTTGAATATATATGATAAGTTGGAATTGTATGAATAACTTGCGACGTATATTTAAAACGTGTTTATGAATGTTGAAAATATATATTAACTTGGTCATAAAATGATTTGTTATTATATATATATCAACAAATAGCGAGACAGTGATTTTTAGAAGTAAATGACCAAAACACTCGAAAGTTTAAGATACACTTTGAATGATATAGTTTATTGATAATTTAAGACTATATTTTGACAAAGGTACGAGTCACAAAATGTAAATTGCGAGTTTTCTAAGCGTACGAAAATGCGTTCGAGAAACTGAAACCGGGAAATAAGTCGAGTGACAACATACGAGTCATCGGAACGAAAATTACATGTCAACTATGCACATGAATTTAATATAATATATAATTAATTATTTAAATTATATATATTATATATATTATATTTAATTATGTCGACAAACAAGAAAACAAAAAAATATGTGAGCTAGATCTGACGGCCATGCGATCGCATGTGAAATAGGCATAAAACCCATGCGAGTGCATGAGCTCATGCAAGTGCATGAGATTTGCACTAAAATCCCATGCACTCGCATGGGCATCAGAATCAAGAATTATGCCTATAAAATGCTAGTTTCTGCTCAATTTGTTTTACACAAATATCTTCTACTCTCTTTGTATTATTATTTATATTATTATTATTATTATTATTATTATTATTATTATTATTATTATTATTATTATTATTATTATTATTATTATTATTATTATTATTATTATTATTATTATTATTATTATTATTATTATTATTAAGATTATTATTATTTATTTTATTATTATTAGTAGTATTATTATTATTAATTATATCACTTAAAATACTACGACGAGGTCATGAGCGTGTCACTTTCAAAATGGGTTTTCAAGCGGGATAGAGCTAAGGAAACTATGGGTTATTACTAAGGAGGTTATGGGTATTGTTCGAGGGTATTGTTCGTAAGTCAAACCTAGTATTTATCATCTCTGTTGCGTCTACGTACTTTCCTGCAATATTGAATCTCAATATTGATACGTGAGCATTCATATCTTATCTTTTATATATTAATAGTGTATACATGTCTAGTGCTCGAGTATATATTTATACATGATTATATGCTAAATTTCATGGTTAAACAGTTTATAATGAATCACGAATTAAATACATATATTACTGGTAAAAGGTATATGATATACATGTTTTCGGAAAGCTGGCGAAAAATCAATAACTTTTCATTTAGAAATCGCGTAATTTCGATGAACGAATCAAAAGATATGGTCAACTGAATTATAATTGACGTTAATTGGAATTTCTTTTGAATCTGCAATTAATATATAAACAACCTGTTTATGAGATTGATAAAATACTACTAGCCAAGTAAATGAATCTTTATATAAGGCACGTCTCGTTTTGTTGAACAATTGTCAAAATTGACTTTTTGAAATGACTTTTGATAACTTTTGTATGTCGATCGCGAGCATTAGGATTGTGATACACTATAACCCAACCTAGTTTATTAGACATGTATTGACCAACATCTGTTCTCTAGGTTGAGATCTACGGTTAATTTTGCATTCCGAGTTTCGGTCACTTTTTGGTGAATGACCTTATATGCTGCTAAGGTGAGTTTCATTTGCTCCCTTTTTAATTGCTTTTGCAATCTATATTTTTGGGCTGAGAATACATGCAATATATTTAAACGCAATGGATACAAGTACATACTAAATTCTACACCGAGTTTGAACCGAAAATCCCTTAGCTTTGGTAACTAGTAACTGCCAGTTATAAGAACTGGTGGGCGCGAGTAGTAGTATATGGATCAATAGGGCTTGACATCCCCGTCCGAGCTAGAGCACTAGCCTTTTAACGGACGTATGCTACCTGAGAAGCGTATACGTTGGTTTGCGTGTATTATTAAGATTATTATACAAAGGGTACTTATTATATAGACATTAAAGTTTAGTTACCAGGGTGCTCTGTTACGTAGAATCTTTTGATAAACGTTTCTGGATGAAACAACTGAAATCTTGTGATCCACCTTTATATACAGATTATGCGCAACATTAAAACTATGAACTCACCAACCTTTGTGTTGACACTTTTAAACATGTTTATTCTCAGGTTCCTAGAAGTCTTCTGCTGTTTGCTTATACGTTATACAAGCTATGTGCATGGAGTCATACATGCTTTATTCAAGAAAACTTTGCATTCACAAAATCATCACCGTGTATCTTATTTTGACTGCTTTATCAACGGATGTAGTATTGTAAACTATTATATACGGTAATTGTCTATACGTGGAAATTATCAGACGTTGAAAACCTTGGATTTATATATTCATTTATGGTGTGCCTTTTTAAAAGAATGCAATGTTTACAAAACGGATCATATAGAGGTCAAAACCTCACTATGAAATCAATGAATGATGTATTCGTTCAAAGGGATTTGGAAGGATCGTCACATAAAACTAGGTGTTAACACCGAAATTATTGTTACCTTGGAAAGAACATAAATTGAAAAACAATCCAAAATGTTAGAATTCATTTAAAATGGAATAGAGGAAAATAAAAAGGCAAAGAAAGGAAAATAAAAGCCAAGTGTGGGAAAAATTTACCAAGTTATTTAGAACATATGACACATATTTTTGTACAAATAATTGAAGATACTTTTGTTTTGGACGATATTTATCAATTTTACCCAGTTATTGTAATATAAAAGGAAGTAAAGTCTTCCGAGAGAAAAATACACGCACTTCTTGATTTAGGTCAGGAAGTTGTCGTCCAGACCAGTTGTAGAGTCTACGAAAAACCTTGAAAAGTTTTTTCGAAAATCAACTGGAAATCCACGGACCTCAGCATGAAACAGGGTCGCCAAGTGGTCAGACTTATCCTAACCATGAGAGGATCTGTCTCGTACAATGGGGGGGCACGCTGCAAATTAGCTTATAAGACTAATGAATCAGATCCCCAAAAAGGATAATCTCCTTAAAGATCAAAAATCAGCTTTTAAGACTGATATTACTCAATCCTTGAGATTGACCTTAAAGATTGAGAATTACAAACTCATGGAATTCGATGATATCTAAACTCGAGCTTGAACGAGAAAATATTTTGATCAAATTAAAACTGATTTGTTTTCTGAAAACCCTATTTTCAATGCGTTCATTACCATTGAACGTAAAATCCTAGGAATTCACCTAGAATTTATTAGGTCACCTGAACCAAATCGGGTGTCAACCATAAAAACGGTGGTTGCATAGCATGGTCGATGACAGGACCTTGTGCTAGACCGAAAAATTATAGGGTGATCTTTACTATTGCTCCTACAAAGGATAGTAACTGCATCCGACACGTTGTAGACCATGAACAAATGCATGTCATTAGACAATGCCTTAACAGTTGCTTGTTCAACGCTTTCCTTTACAACCGGACGATAGTTTACCGAAAGGTAATATACGGAGCAAGTATACTGGATGTGTGCTTTCCTAATACAAGGTTAGCAAGTGGGTGACACAAAACCGCAAGTTTTGAGCTAAAGTTTTAAAATATGAAACCCACACAACCCATAAAAACAATTTGCAAACACCGGTGAAGGGTTATTCCAGAAAACTTATCTAGGGAAAAAGCTAGATTGAATTTTCAAAAAGATCAAATGTTTTCATAAAGATCCAATTTTTTAAAGGATCTAAATTTTCATAGTCATGTGGGACTGTAAAACCACAACGTTACTATCATTGTTCATACCGCCGTATTAAAATCACTGATGTACAAAGTGTAAAGAATAAAAAAGTGATTCTAGTATTTTATTTCAAGACTATATTGCTTGAGTACAAGCAACGCTCAAGTGTGGGAATATTTGATAATGCTAAAAACGAACACATATTTCATAGCATTATCCCTCAAGAAAGACAAGCTTTTAGTTGCAATTGTTCTATTTATAAGTGATATTCGTTTAAATAATAAAAAGGTGAAGACAAAAGACAGATTTGACGATTTGAAGACGCAAACGACCAAAAAGCTCAAAAGTACAAAGTACAATCCAAGAGGTTCAAATTATTGATGAGAAACGTCTAAAAGTTACAAGAGAACGAGCCGCAAAATGCAAAGTACAAGATATTAAATAGTACGCAAGGACGTTCAAAAATCCGGAACCGGGACCAGAGTCAACTCTCAACGCGCGACGCAACGGACTAAAAATTACAAGTCAACTATGCACATAAATATAATATAATATATAAATAATTCTTAAAATTATATTTATTTATTAAAACCGTCGGCAAATAAAAAACAAAAGTATGTGAGCTGTAAAAGAAGGCCATGCGATCGCATGGCCAGGAAGACCAAAAACCATGCGATCGCATGGTGAACTGTTGCGTGTCAGGTCCTATAAGATGCACGAGTTCTGGCCGAATTTTACTGATAATTTTTCAATCTCTCTTACTCTCAATATATATATATATATATATATAATTTATAATTTTAATTTTAATTTTAATTTTAATTTAAGATTAATAATAATAAGGGTATGTTAGCGAATGTTGTAAGTGTGTAAGTCGAAATTCTGTCCGTGTAACGCTACGCTATTATTAATCATTTTAAGTTATGTTCAACCTTTTTAAATTAATGTCTCGTAGCTAAGTTATTATTATGCTTATTTAAATCGAAGTAATCGTGATGTTGGGCTAAATATTAAAGACGGGGTAATTGGGCTTTGTACCATAATTGGGGTTTGGACAAAAGAACGACACTTGTAAAAATTAGACTATAGGCTATTAATGGGCTTTATATTAACCAAACGATACCTCGTTAATTTAATATAAATATTACAATTTGACGTGTATATATATAACCACATACGCTTAATCGAGTACGGTGGGTGGGATATCTATAAATACGAATTATCGTTCATTTTACCGGACACGGGAATGGATTAATAGTCAATGGACTCGTTGAAACAGGGGTGGATTACATTCAAGGGTAATTGGTGTAATTGTTAACAAAGTAGTAAAACCTTGGATTACACGCAGTCGATAACCTGGTGTATTCATTAAACAAAGTATTAAGACCTTGTTACAATTCGAATCCCCAATTAGTTGGAATATTTGACTTCGGGTATAAGGATAATTTGACGAAGACTCTCGCACTTTATATTTATGACTGATGGACTATTATAGACAAAACTGTATGGACATATCGAATAATCCAGGACAAAGGACAATTAACCCATGGTAATAAATTAAAATCAACACGTCAAACATCATGATTATGGAAGTTTAAATAAGCATAATTCCTTTATTTCATATTTCATCGCATTTTTATTTACTGTCATTTTATTTATCACACTTTTAATTATCATACTTTTTAATTATCGCAATTTTATTTACCGTCATTTTATTTATCGTACTTTAATTTATCGCATTATAATTATCGTCATTTACTTTAAGCTTTAAATTAAGTTATTTTTATTATTTTACATTAGGTTTTAACTGTGACTAAAGTTTTAAAATCGACAAACCGGTCATTAAACGGTAAAAAACCCCCTTTTATAAAAATAATACTACTTATATATATATATATATATATATATATATATATATATATATATATATTTATATATTTACAAATATAGTTAAAAAATATAGCGTTAAACTTGGCTAGCTCCCTGTGGAACGAACCGGACTTACTAAAAGCTACACTACTGTACGATTAGGTACACTTCCTATAAGTATTGTAGCAAGGTTTAGGTATATCCATTCTATAAATAAATAAATAACTTGTGTAAAATTATATCGTATTTAATAGTATTTTGAAACAAAAATATAACTATTTCGTATACACCTCTACGCACATCAAGTATCTTTTAGACTTGACCCTATGATTCATGAATAAATTGTAGGTTAAAAACTTGAAACCTGTTATGATTCTTATATGATTTTACTTTCTTAAACGAAATGGTTTTTCGATATAATAGACTTTTATTATTAAAAATATTTTATGATATAACAACTACTACTACTATAATCTTTTTAGTTAAATGATTTTGAATATAATATATTGTGATTATTAAAATGTTTTATTAAACGGTAGGGCATAAATTAGTTATATCAATTTTAAGCTTTGAAATGAAAACGTCACGAGATAATACTTTCTATTATTTAAACGATTTCAAAATATATATAAGATTTGAATATATTTAGTTTTGATATATTATATATCGTATTATTTAATTAAATATTTAAAATTATTACTTAGAAATGAAAGTATATATATATCTTACAATGAAGTAAGATTCAATATTTATTTAGTCATAAAATGTTTGATTTAAAAATAATATATTTTGATAACCAATGAGACTTTGATTTATAGAAGCAAATGACCACAACACTTAAATGTAAAGGTTATACCTTGAGTAATATAGACTATAGATGATTAAGTCCAAATATTGATAAAGGTACACGTCACGGTACGTAAAGTGCTAGTTTTCTAAGCGTACGAAAAGGCGTTCGAAAATCCGGAACTGGTACGTAAGTCGAGTGTCAACGTACAAGTCAATGGAGCAAAAATTACAAGTTAACTAGGAACGAAAATATAATTTAATATTTAATTAATTCTAAAGATTATATATGTATATATATATATATATATATATATATATATATATATATATATATATATATATATATATATAAAATATAAGTATCAATATGTTAATTGATGGTGCACTGTAAATGAGGGGTAGGTAGGAAAAGTTCTATATAACACTCGATTTCTGGTTCCAGCTGAATCCATTCTCAAATCTCTCTCATTCTCTAATATTACTCCGTATTATATATTTAATTTATTCTATTATTATTATTATTATTATTATTATTAATCTTATTATTATTAGTAGTAGTATTAGTATTGTTATTATTAGTATTTATACATAAAATACTACGACGAGGTTATGAGCGAGTAATTTCAAATGAGTTTTTCGAGCGGGATAGAGTTAAGGAAATTATGGGTTATAGCTATGGAGGTTATGGGTATGGTTCATGGGAATTGTTCATGAGGTCAACCTATTGTTTATCATCTCTGTTGCGTCTACGAACTTTCCTGCAATATTGAATCACAATATTGATATGTGAGCATTCACATCTTAATTTTTATATATTAATAGTGTACCCCTGACTAGTGCTCGAGTATATAGGATTATGAATGCTTGTATGCTTATTTTCATCGTTAGATAGTTTTGATGAATCATGAGTCTGATACATATTGTAGAGACCCGTCCTAATCCATCTGGACGAATACATTACATTTGGTTACATCGCGAGGTATTTGACCTCTATATGATACATTTTACAAACATTGCATTCGTTTTTTAAAAGACAAACTTTCTTTACATCGAAAATTGACAGGCATGCATACCATTTTATAATATATCCAAACTATCAATGACTTAATAATAATCTTGTTGACTCCAAGTAATATCTCTAAAATGAGCAAATGCACAGCGGAAGATTTATTTCATACCTGAGAATAAACATGCTTTCAAGTGTCAACCAAAAGGTTGGTGAGTTCATAAGTTTACCATAAGCAATAAAATTCATCATTTTGATAGACCACAAGATTTAAATACAGTACACCTATCTCGTGTACAAAACCATTTTTCATAATGCTTAGCTGAGTAGGTTCGTATCCTTTTCTCCCCCGTAGGTTGGCTCGCGATTTTTAATAACCGTACAGATATCTCGTGCACAAAACTAATACACATAACGTGTGTATAAAAATCATTCTCTCGATACATAACATTCATTTTGATTTCATTGCTCAACATGGTAACCGACCTTAACATATAATGCGCATAAATAATATCCCCAAAATAGAACATCTCGTCTGTATAATATATAAACCTCAAAGTACTAAACACCACTCCCACTAGCTCTTCCGTCTAGTGAACATTCTGGGTGGGGGTGTTAAACCCGGTAGCTATGTAACGACCCGCACTTTTTCGATCATACTATACTTATAAGATTAATATTTACATAAATTAAACCTTGCCAACATGATAAGCAATCCAAATTGTCGAGATTTATATTTCCGAAAAGAATTTTACACAACGTTTGACCGTCTAGTTTGACCAATGATATCACGAACTATACAATATATGATAATTATACGTTTGTGTATATATATGTATATATACATATTTAACATGATTAATGAATGTTTTAATATCTCATTTTGTATTAATAACAACAAGTTATATGTGTATTTTGAAACTACTAACTTAAGTTTTCAAAACGATAACAATACGTAACGTTATTTGACTTAAATACTTAAGACTATAATGTTTATACATATATTGTATAAGTAATGTATTTAATCACTTTTAAGAACTTAAATACATAAAATCATATAAGTGTATTCCCAAAAGATAGCTATATTTGAATCCTCATTCCATTTTTCACAAAATTTCTATACGTATATTTAGAGTATTTGTACTCGTATCATACCTAGCTCCTATACGTATTTACTAATAGTAAATACACATCAAAATCACCACCTAACCAGCCATTATTCATGCCCTTAGAGCTAGGTAATTACTTTTGGATGATTACTTGACTAATTAACAAAATTACAAACTAAAAATCTTATCATGTATTACATGATACACATTTTTTTTAGGTTATAAGTATCACCATTTCTAGTTCATTTTCTAACCTCATTTTTAGTTAAACACACACTCTTTCACAACCCTTAAAACCCTTAATCAATTCAGCAAAGTTTCCAAGAAGATCTAGCTTCAAAAACCATACTAAAACACCATAAGAAAACCATACAAAAACACTTCAAGAAAACCCTCCAAGAACACCAACTTACTTCCAATCTTTCATCCACTTCTATCACCCTTTTGATTCTAGCTTCTTACTCCTCTTTTACAGCAAACTTATCCAAGGAACTTGAGGTAGAATCTATGTTCATAATCTTATTCAATTCATATATATATAGCTATCTTATTTTGTGGTACAAAAGTTTAACAACAAGAACATAGTTTGAATGTTTTCAAACTTGTTTGCAAACTAAATAGATCCTTCTAACTTAACTTTTAAAATACTTCAAGACCTGTAATATAACTTATGTATATACTAATTTAACAAGGTAAAACTTGGTTTTTCAAAGTATAAGTATTTTTAGAAAAATGGTCATTAAATGATTTTGTTGTAACAAAAATGTTTAACTTCATATGTTTCACTAATGTTTCACTTATGCCGTATGATTTTGAATACAAACCAAGGTATTTACAGTTCATAGTCTTAAAGAAGAACTCGATCCAAGAAGATGGCAATTTGAATCAACGAAAACGGATTTGTAACGAAGAAACTATGACCGAAACAAAATTGGTTATCCTAGATCATTTCAACTACGGGATCAATTGGAAAAAAATGATATAAATCACATATTTCTAAGATAACATGATATTTTATATATATGTACTTATAATTCAATTTTATATGGTTCAGGATCACCCGTAAACAATACGAGAAGATTAATCATAAGATCCCATGTTTGTACGCAACACGTCATTTGACAACACCGGTACTTTATGTACGCAACACGTCATTTGACAACACCGGTACCATGGGTCAAGATTAATCTCGACCAATACATATACGATGGGGTTTTATTTATTTCGTTGGGGGTTTTGTTTATTGCGGGTATATTAAACATCTAAAAATGAACCATTAAAAATTGAATTACTAACATCGGAATGCTAACTACGGACTAAGGAAATATTCAAAATATTAAAAGTATAACAAGTATATATATATATAACGTTTGTTTTAAAATGAAAACATATTGATATATTATATATGGATAGGTCCGTGATATCAACCGGAAGACCGAGTCAAAATATATATATCATCAAGACAAGAGTGAGTATATAGTCCCACTTTTAAACTCTAAATATTTCGGGATGAGAATACATGTATTTTATGTTTTACGATATGGACACAAGTAACTGAAAAATATGTTCTACGTTGAGTTGTACCACTGGCATACTTCCCTGTAGCTTGGTAACTAATATTTACAGCGGTATTGTAAACGCGAATCCTGTTGATAGATCTATCGGGCCTGACAACCCCAACCGGACTGGACGACCAGTATTCAACAGTTGCACAGTACTTCGTTTTGTGACTACACTTGGTACGGTGTAGTAAGATTTCATATTAAAGGGAATATGCGACGTGAAAATGTTAAGTATGGTTACCAAGTGCTCAACCACTTAGAATATTTTTATTGAAATGTTTATATACGAAATCTTGTGGTCTATATATATATATTGCTGCGCACTAAACCTATATCTCACCAACTTTATGTTGACGTTTTTTAAACATGTTTATTCTCAGGTGATAATTAAAGCTTCCGCTGCATTATGTTGAATCTAAGCAGGATCATGCGTACTCATATTTGTGTCAAAAATAAAACTGCATATCCGAGGACGTGTGTTGTAAAATATGCTAGAAATCGTGTTGTTATTATCATTTGTAAAGTTTGTAAGTCGAAGATTATCGTTAAACGATAATCATCTTTTTATTGTCTAAAGCTTGTATCAAAAATAATGGTTTGGTTTGTAATGTATAATATATGCAGTTTTCCTTTTTAAAAATGTCGCATATAGAGGTCAATACCTCGCAATGAAATCATACGTTATTTAACACGTTCTTATGGTTAAGGACGGGTTATGACATGTGGTATCAGAGCGGTGGTCTTAGCGAACCAGGTTTGCATTAGTGTGTCTAACTGATAAGTCGTTAGGATACATTAGTAAAGTCTGGACTTTGACCGGGTCTGATTTAAAAAAAAAAAAAACCATTGCTTATCACTGTTGGTTAAAATTTATATGTAAATATTATATAAGTACTAATGGGTTAGTTGTTGTGTGATAGATGTCGAGCTCAAAAATTGTTATCACAATCAACGACTCCGAATCAGAATCTTCAGATGGCGTTCCAGTCATTAACCTGTCCGATGACGAAAATGATATCCTTGGGGAAGACTCACAAATTCCGGATGAACCAACTATAAAGAACCCGGAAAGTGAACCCGAGGAGGAAAGTGAACCCGAGGAGGAAAGTGAACCCGAGGAGGAAAGTGAACCCGAGGAAGAAATACAGGAAATTACAAAAGACGAGTTCGAACTAGGAAAGAAACGAAAGGCTAATGAATTAGAAAATCCAAATCCCGAGTTTAATGAGAATGATGTGGCACCAATTCCACTCAACACTACCACCCCTATCCCCGCTATTCCTATTCGTTCTGTCCCGGCATCCAGTTCTTCAGTCCCACAGCCAAAATATAGGCAGACAGTTAGGATAAGCGTTAAGCAAATCTTTGTGTCTAAACGTCCTAGAAAATAGATCAAACGATGCGCTGCTGTGTCAAACCATGGAACCGAATAATGTTTTGTATAATATTAATAGTGTGGTTTGCTTAATGTTCGATGTAAGATAAGCATATGTAAAATATTGAAGTATGAAATGCAATAATTTTCCATGGTTAAGTATTATTTAGATTGTAGTAATTGATTCTGTACTAAGCTATTAAGTATGAACATTAACGGGTAGGTACTACCCAAGATATAATTATAAAACGCTAATAAGAAGAAAAGGCTTTTATAATAATACCTAGTTCATATTATTAATAAGCTATAATGTACTATAAATACACACTACATCTATAATAATCCATGTGAATAATTATTTTCTTTCATTAGGAAATGGCGCGATTGAATCGAATGACGGAACAAGAAGTCGAGGACTTCATCAACCAGCGAGTGAACGACAGAATGTTATGGGTTGAGGCTGCAAGAGCTGCTGCAGTTAATCCAAATCCTCGTGTAGGATGCTCCTACAAGACGTTTCAAGCTTGCAAGCCTTCATCATTCAGTGGAACGGAAGGACCTATCGGTTTAACCCGATGGATAGAAAAGATGGAGACGGTGTTCAAAATCAGCGGTTGTGATGAAAAAGACATGACCAAGTTTGCATCGTGCACTTTACAAGATAGTGCACTCACATGGTGGAAGAATTATGTGAAGGCGGTAGGAGGAGATGTAGCTTATGATACTCCATGGGAAGAATTCAAAGCAATGATAATCACCGAGTATTGTCCAAGGAATGAGGTTATTAAGTTAGAAGATGAGTTACGAAGTTTGAAGGTGGTTGGTACTGAAATCACCAACTACAACCAGCGATTCATGGAATTAGTTTTGCTATGTCCTGAATTGGTTCCAACCGAAGAACGGAAGATTGAAATGTACAAAGCTGGTTTGCCCAAAAAGGTCAAGGCAAATGTTACAGCATCGAAACCCAAGACAATTCATGAAGCTATAACCATGGCGAACGAGCTAATGGATCAGGTCATTTTGGACAAGAAAGCATTCAATACTGAGGTGAAGGTATTGGGAAACAAGAAAAAGTGGAATGGAAGTTATGATCGAGGTAACCAACAACAACCTTATAAGAAACAAGAAACCACAAAAGGTGCGAGTAGTGGTTCAGGTTTTGGTTATAAAGGACAAAGTCCTTTATGCAACCGTTGCCACAAACATCACTTTGGTTACTGTAGTGTGTTATGCACCAAGTGTAATCGACAAGGTCATCTTGCGGAAGATTGTAAGGCTCTCGTTACAAATGGCAACAAGACTCCTGCCACCAACGCAAATAGAACTGCTTTGGCTACCATTACTTGTTTTGGTTGTGGAAAACAAGGTCACTATAAGAGTCAGTGCCCGAATCAGAATGGCGGACCTGCACGTGGAAGAGCGTTTGTTATTAATGCTAGAGAGGCACGAGAAGACCCGGAGCTTGTTACGGGTACGTTTACCATTAATAACTTATCAGCATCTATTTTATTTGATACTGGCGCCGATAGAAGCTACGTGTGTATAAATTTTTACACTAAATTGAATTGTTCATCATTACCTTTAGATGCTAAGTACTTGATTGAGTTAGCTAATGGTAAACTAATTGAAGCCGATAAAATTTGTCGTGATTGTGAAATAAATTTAGCCGGAGAAACGTTTAAAATCGACTTAATACCCGTAGAATTGGGAGGTTTTGATGTAATAGTCGGCATGGACTGGATGTCCAAAGTAGGAGCGGAAGTTGTTTGTGCCAAGAAGGCAATTCGTATTCCTGGTAAGGATAAAATGCCGGTGATGATTTACGGAGAGAAGGGTGATTCAAAGCTAAAACTCATTAGCTGTTTGAAAGCCAAAAAGTGTTTAGAAAAGGGATGTTACGCTATTTTAGCACATGTTAATAAAGTCGAAAAGGAAGAGAAGTGCATCAACGACGTGCCTGTGGCAAGAGATTTTCCTGAAGTTTTTCCGGAAGAATTGCCGGGATTACCTCCATTTAGATCGGTGGAATTTCAAATAGATTTAGTACCAGGAGCTGCACCAGTGGCTCGTGCTCCATATAGACTTGCACCGTCCGAATTAAAAGAACTTCAAAGTCAGTTAAAAGAATTATTGGACCGTGGATTCATACGACCAAGTACTTCACCGTGGGGAGCTCCAATTTTGTTTGTTAAGAAGAAAGATGGATCTTTCAGGATGTGTATAGATTATCGTGAATTAAATAAGTTAACTATCAAGAATCGGTATCCACTACCGAGAATTGATGACTTATTTGATCAATTGCAAGGATCATGTGTTTATTCGAAAATCGACTTAAGATCGGGCTATCATCAACTACGCGTTAAAGAAGAGGACATTCCGAAAACTGCTTTTCGGACACGTTATGGTCATTACGAATTTTTGGTTATGCCGTTTGGATTGACGAATGCGCCAGCTGTATTCATGGACCTCATGAATCGAGTTTGTAGTCCGTATTTAGATAAGTTTGTTATCGTTTTCATTGATGATATTCTTATCTATTCCAAGAGTGAGCAAGAGCATGAAGAGCATTTAAGGTTGATACTGGAGTTGTTGAGAAAAGAACAACTTTATGCTAAATTTTCTAAGTGTGCTTTCTGGTTGAAAGAAGTGCAATTTCTTGGTCACGTTGTTAATAGCGAAGGAATTCAGGTTGATCCAGCAAAAATTGAAGCCATTGAAAAATGGGAGACTCCTAAGACACCAATGCAGATACGCCAATTTTTGGGTTTAGCCGGTTATTATAGAAGGTTTATTCAAGATTTTTCCCGAATAGCTAAACCGTTGACAGCGTTAACGCAAAAAGGGAAGAAATACGAATGGACCTCGGAGCAGGAGAACGCATTTCAATTATTGAAGAAGAAGTTAACTACGGCGCCTATTTTATCGTTACCTGAAGGGAACGATGATTTTGAAATATATTGTGACGCTTCGCGACAAGGTTTTGGTTGTGTTCTTATGCAACGGAAGAAAGTTATTGCATTCGCATCCCGACAATTGAAGATTCACGAGCGAAATTATACGACGCATGATCTAGAATTGGGAGCAGTCGTGTTTGCATTGAAGATGTGGAGACACTACTTGTATGGGGTTAAATTCACTGTGTTTACTGATCATAAAAGCCTTCAACATATTTTTGATCAGAAACAATTGAACATGAGGCAACGTAGGTGGGTCGAGTTAATAAACGACTATGATTGTGAAATTCGTTATCATCCCGGGAAAGCGAATGTGGTGGCTGACGCACTAAGCAGAAAGGAACGAGAACCAATTCGAGTACGAGCGATGAACATAAAAATTCGCATGAATCTCAACTCACAAATCAAAGAAGTTCAACGAGAAGCACTTACTAAAGAAAATATAGGAAATGAAATAATGAAGAAGTATGCGAAGCAACTCGTTATGCGGGAAGATGGAATTCGATATTTTGCAAATCGTATTTGGGTACCGAAGTTGGGTGGATTAAGGAAATTGATATTGAACGAGGTACATAAGACAAGATATTCGATACATCCTGGAGTTGGAAAGATGTACCAAGATCTTAAGACGCATTATTGGTGGCCTAATTTGAAGACAGACGTTGCAACATATGTTGGGGAATGTTTAACTTGTTCCAAAGTCAAAGCAGAACATCAAAAGCCGTCAGGGTTACTTCAACAACCAGAAATCCCAGAATGGAAATGGGATGGTATTACCATGGATTTCATCACGAAGTTACCAAAGACTGCCTGGGGATACGACACCATTTGGGTGATTGTTGATCGTCTCACCAAGTCTGCACATTTCTTGCCTATAAAGGAAACAGATAGAATGGAGAAACTATTACGATTGTATATAAAGGAAGTTGTTTCAAGGCATGGAATACCTATTTCCATTATATCCGATCGTGATAGTAGATTTACCTCAAAGTTTTGGCAATCACTACAGGAGGCACTAGGAACTCGGTTGGATATGAGTACCGCATATCATCCACAAACCGATGGACAGAGTGAAAGAACGATTCAGACTCTCGAAGACATGCTCAGGGCATGTGTGATCGATTTTGGAAACGGATGGGATAAATACCTACCGTTAGCAGAATTCTCGTATAATAATAGTTATCATGCGAGCATTGGAGCTGCGCCATTCGAAGCATTGTACGGAAGGAAGTGTAGATCTCCTATCTGTTGGAATGAAGTAGGAGATCGACATTTAACTGGTCCCGAGATCATACATGAAACGACTGAGAAGATAGTGCAAATCAAGGAGAGATTGAAAACAGCCCGTAGTCGCCAAAAGAGCTACGCCGATGTCCGAAGGAAAACATTAGAGTTTCAGGTCGGGGACATGGTTATGCTAAAGGTGTCACCTTGGAAAGGTGTAATACGTTTCGGCAAAAGGGGTAAACTAAACCCAAGATACGTAGGCCCGTTCAAGATCATCGAACGCATTGGACCGGTAGCTTATCGACTCGAGTTACCGCAACAACTCGCTGGAGTACATAATACCTTTCACGTCTCAAACCTGAAGAAGTGTCTTGCAAAGGAAGACCTCACCATTCCTCTTGAAGAAATTCATGTCGACGAGAAACTACAATTCGTCGAAGAACCAATCGAAATCATGGACCGTGAAGTTAAACAGCTCAAACAGAGTAATATACCGATTGTTAAGGTTCGTTGGAATGCTAGAAGAGGTCCCGAGTTTACTTGGGAACGAGAGGATCAGATGAAACGAAAGTATCCGCATTTGTTTCTCGATGACGCAAAATAGGTACAATTTTAAAATTTCGGGACGAAATTTATTTAACGGGGAGGTAATGTAACGACCCGCACTTTTTCGATCATACTATACTTATAAGATTAATATTTACATAAATTAAACCTTGCCAACATGATAAGCAATCCAAATTGTCGAGATTTATATTTCCGAAAAGAATTTTACACAACGTTTGACCGTCTAGTTTGACCAATAATATCACGAACTATACAATATATGATAATTATACGTTTGTGTATATATATGTATATATACATATTTAACATGATTAATGAATGTTTTAATATCTCATTTTGTATTAATAACAACAAGTTATATGTGTATTTTGAAACTACTAACTTAAGTTTTCAAAACGATAACAATACGTAACGTTATTTGACTTAAATACTTAAGACTATAATGTTTATACATATATTGTATAAGTAATGTATTTAATCACTTTTAAGAACTTAAATACATAAAATCATATAAGTGTATTCCCAAAAGATAGCTATATTTGAATCCTCATTCCATTTTTCACAAAATTTCTATACGTATATTTAGAGTATTTGTACTCGTATCATACCTAGCTCCTATACGTATTTACTAATAGTAAATACACATCAAAATCACCACCTAACCAGCCATTATTCATGCCCTTAGAGCTAGGTAATTACTTTTGGATGATTACTTGACTAATTAACAAAATTACAAACTAAAAATCTTATCATGTATTACATGATACACATTTTTTTTAGGTTATAAGTATCACCATTTCTAGTTCATTTTCTAACCTCATTTTTAGTTAAACACACACTCTTTCACAACCCTTAAAACCCTTAATCAATTCAGCAAAGTTTCCAAGAAGATCTAGCTTCAAAAACCATACTAAAACACCATAAGAAAACCATACAAAAACACTTCAAGAAAACCCTCCAAGAACACCAACTTACTTCCAATCTTTCATCCACTTCTATCACCCTTTTGATTCTAGCTTCTTACTCCTCTTTTACAGCAAACTTATCCAAGGAACTTGAGGTAGAATCTATGTTCATAATCTTATTCAATTCATATATATATAGCTATCTTATTTTGTGGTACAAAAGTTTAACAACAAGAACATAGTTTGAATGTTTTCAAACTTGTTTGCAAACTAAATAGATCCTTCTAACTTAACTTTTAAAATACTTCAAGACCTGTAATATAACTTATGTATATACTAATTTAACAAGGTAAAACTTGGTTTTTCAAAGTATAAGTATTTTTAGAAAAATGGTCATTAAATGATTTTGTTGTAACAAAAATGTTTAACTTCATATGTTTCACTAATGTTTCACTTATGCCGTATGATTTTGAATACAAACCAAGGTATTTACAGTTCATAGTATTAAAGAAGAACTCGATCCAAGAAGATGGCAATTTGAATCAACGAAAACGGATTTGTAACGAAGAAACTATGACCGAAACAAAATTGGTTATCCTAGATCATTTCAACTACGGGATCAATTGGAAAAAAATGATATAAATCACATATTTCTAAGATAACATGATATTTTATATATATGTACTTATAATTCAATTTTATATGGTTCAGGATCACCCGTAAACAATACGAGAAGATTAATCATAAGATCCCATGTTTGTACGCAACACGTCATTTGACAACACCGGTACTTTATGTACGCAACACGTCATTTGACAACACCGGTACCATGGGTCAAGATTAATCTCGACCAATACATATACGATGGGGTTTTATTTATTTCGTTGGGGGTTTTGTTTATTGCGGGTATATTAAACATCTAAAAATGAACCATTAAAAATTGAATTACTAACATCGGAATGCTAACTACGGACTAAGGAAATATTCAAAATATTAAAAGTATAACAAGTATATATATATATAACGTTTGTTTTAAAATGAAAACATATTGATATATTATATATGGATAGGTCCGTGATATCAACCGGAAGACCGAGTCAAAATATATATATCATCAAGACAAGAGTGAGTATATAGTCCCACTTTTAAACTCTAAATATTTCGGGATGAGAATACATGTATTTTATGTTTTACGATATGGACACAAGTAACTGAAAAATATGTTCTACGTTGAGTTGTACCACTGGCATACTTCCCTGTAGCTTGGTAACTAATATTTACAGCGGTATTGTAAACGCGAATCCTGTTGATAGATCTATCGGGCCTGACAACCCCAACCGGACTGGACGACCAGTATTCAACGGTTGCACAGTACTTCGTTTTGTGACTACACTTGGTACGGTGTAGTAAGATTTCATATTAAAGGGAATATGCGACGTGAAAATGTTAAGTATGGTTACCAAGTGCTCAACCACTTAGAATATTTTTATTGAAATGTTTATATACGAAATCTTGTGGTCTATATATATATATTGCTGCGCACTAAACCTATATCTCACCAACTTTATGTTGACGTTTTTTAAACATGTTTATTCTCAGGTGATAATTAAAGCTTCCGCTGCATTATGTTGAATCTAAGCAGGATCATGCGTACTCATATTTGTG
Organism: Rutidosis leptorrhynchoides; assembly: GCF_046630445.1. Lineage (NCBI taxonomy): Eukaryota > Viridiplantae > Streptophyta > Magnoliopsida > Asterales > Asteraceae > Rutidosis > Rutidosis leptorrhynchoides. The sequence goes on from NC_092336.1 coordinate 156,853,000, forward strand.
TCAAAAATAAAACTGCATATCCGAGGACGTGTGTTGTAAAATATGCTAGAAATCGTGTTGTTATTATCATTTGTAAAGTTTGTAAGTCGAAGATTATCGTTAAACGATAATCATCTTTTTATTGTCTAAAGCTTGTATCAAAAATAATGGTTTGGTTTGTAATGTATAATATATGCAGTTTTCCTTTTTAAAAATGTCGCATATAGAGGTCAATACCTCGCAATGAAATCATACGTTATTTAACACGTTCTTATGGTTAAGGACGGGTTATGACAAGCTACCTTTAGGATTCGCATGAATTAGGGCCATACCCGATTCTAATTCTTAGGTTACCAAGCAATAATAATCAGGGGAAAATATTCACATCAATTGGTGGTAATTATCATGTCCACATAATTCAATAATAATCCACAGAACTTCTGTCTGTATAATAATTCATTCGAGAAATATTTTTCTTGTGTCTATCTCAGCAAACATTTATAAAAGCATTTCATGTATTAGCAGTTCAAAATATATTTCACAAGCATTTAATAAAGCAGCTATAAAAACGGCGCATGTATTTTCAGTCCCAAAAATGTAAAGAGTAAAAGGGAATCAAATGAACTCACAATACGATATTTTGTAGTAAAAATATGCATACGACTGAACTGAACAATGCGGGGTTGGCCTCGGATTCACGAACCTATATCAGTTATATATATATATATATATATATATATATATATATATATATATATATATATATATATATATATATATATATATATATATATATATATATATATATATATATATATATATATATATATATATATGTAAACACATATAATGGTAATCGAACAAATTTATATATAAATTATTTCAATTGTTTTATATATATATATATATATATATATATATATATATATATTTATCTAATTTCTATATATAAGTATTTATTTGATAAAATAATATTAACAATGATAACGAATAAAGAGTTGTATTATTGTGTAATAATAATAATAATATTTATAAAATTAATAATAATAGTAGTATTCATAAGAATAATGGTAATATTCATAAAAACAATAATAATGATACAAAAAAATATAATAATGATAATTTTTGGTAATAATGTTAATTTTAATAAAAATGATGCTTTTAAAATTTATAGATTTTTAATAAAAATGATAATTATAATTTTTAATAATAATGACAACTTTAATAATAATACTAATTCTAAATTATAATTTTGATAATAACAATATTTTAATAATAATGATAATAATACTAAAATAATGGTTTTAATCATAATGATACTACTAATATTAATCTTAATGATAATACTAATAATAAAACTAATAATAATAATAATTATACTTACATTAGTAATCATAATTCACAATGATGATAATAATAATAATAATAATAATAATAATAATAATAATAATAATAATAATACTTGTTAATAATAATAATGATAATAATAGTTATAATTTTAATATTAGTGTTAGTTTAATAATAATAATAATAATAATAATAATAATAATAATAATAATAATAATAATAATAATAATAATAATAATAATAATAATAATAATGATGATGATGATGATGATGATGATAATAATAGAATACAATCTTTGAAGACATGCTTTAAAAAAAATAAAATGCCAGTGCCCGGGCTCGAACCTGCGACCTCTCGCTAAACTGACAACACCCCAGACCACTCCTCCGTTTCTATTTTTCTGATCTATATCACGATCTTAATTTATTTAACCCGATAACCTCGGCCCAACAGAAAATAAAAGAACTCGGCCCAAGTCTACAACAAAGTTCACTGCCCAACAAATTGTCTAAGCTGAATTAATAAAGGAAATCGGCCCAAGGTAAGAGAATGGAATTCACGACCCAACAAACAATCCTGTACATTTCATTTACTTGTTCTTAAGCATTACGTTTTCTAAAACGCAAACGGTTCCAGGTCTTCCATCATCTTTGTCATCTTTCAGTTTCATCAGTGATATCACCATATTACATTCGATATCACGTTAGCTGTAAACCACCATCATCATCTTAACATAATCATGATCATATATCATTGATGTGTGCGAGGTGGTGTACGAAATACTATTATTGTTTACTACGAAATACGATGAAATTACACAAGTTTTATTTAATTTACGGATGGATATACCTAAACCTTGCTACAACACTATAGGCAGTGTACCTAATCGTAGAGTAGTGCACTTTTTAGTAAGTCCGGTTCGTTCCACAGGGATCTAGCTGAGTTTAACGCTATATTTTTAACAACTATATTTATATAAAATATATAATTATATATAGTAATATTATTATAAAAGGGGGTTTTTACCGTTTAATGACCGGTTTGTCGATTTTATATTTTAAGCGTAAAGATAAATGACGATAATATAAATGACAGAATTTAAATTGCGATAAAGTAAATTGCAGTAATTAAAATGACAGTAAATAAAGGTGCGATGAAATATGAAATAAAAGTATTATGCTTATTTAAACTTCCGTAATCATGATGTTTGTCGTTTTGATTTTAATTAATTGTTACCCGGGTTAATTGTCCTTTGTCCTGGTTTATTTGATACCTAACTAGTTTTTGTCCATAATAGTCCATCGGTCATAATTATAAAATGCTCGTCAAATTAACCTTATTTCCGAAGTCAAATATTCCAACTAATTAGGGACTTGAACTGTAACAAGGTCTTAATACTTTGTTAATAATTACACCAGGTTATCGACTGCGTGTAATTCAAGATTTTAATACTTTGTTAACAATTACACCAATTACCCTTGTATGTAATCCACCCCTGTTTTAATTAGTCCATGATACATTAATTTATTCACTTGGCCATAATGAATAATAAATTACCCAATCCAATTGATTAAATTAAATGATTGTAACAGATGTCGTGTAAACATCACTAAATAGGACATTCATAATCATTTAATAATTATTAGATTAACTAATTTGAAGATAGGTTCGACAGATTCCAACGAGTTGTCATTCGTTATAAGACAATACCCCCCATCTATTAATAGTCCATAGTCCAATGTTCACAAGTGTCGGTCTTTTGTCCAAACCCAAATTATGGTACAAAATCCAATAACCTAATCTTAATTTTTAGTCCAACATCACAATTACTTCGGCTCAAATAAGCATAATAATAACTTAGTTACAAGACATTAATTTAAAAAGGAAGAACATACCTTACAGTGATTATTTATCGCGTAGCGTTACCCGGACAGAGTTCCGACTTTAAAACCCGTAAAATATTTCTTAAAATAACCCAACTAAACCATAACTTTATTATTAAAATTAACTTAAATTAAAATTCTAATATAAATATATATTACATTGATGAAGGAAAAGAAAAAGATGTAGGTTTCGTTCGACAGAAGCCTGGCTTTTATAGGCAAAATTTCTGATCCTAAACCCCATGCGATCGCATGGGGTTTTAGTGCAAATCTCATGCACTCGCATGGGCTCATGCACTCGCATGGGTTTTATGCCTATTTCTCATGAACTCGCATGGACAGCCTGACCAACTCAATTCTTGATTAATACGTGGGCTGCAGATATATTTTAATATATAATATAATATATATAATTATATATATATATTATATTATATTCTTGTGCATATTTTGTAGTGACCCGAACTTTTCCATGTTTATATATATTAATTGAGATTGATATTTACATGATTAAATGTTTCCAACATGTTAAGCAATCAAACTTGTTAAGACTTGATTAATTGAAATAGGTTTCATATAGACAATTGACCACCCAAGTTGACCGGTGATTCACGAACGTTAAAACTTGTAAAAACTATATGATGACATATATATGGTTATATATATAGTTAACATAATATTATGATAAGTAAACATATCATTAAGTATATTAACAATGAACTACATATGTAAAAACAAGACTACTAACTTAATGATTTTGAAACGAGACATATATGTAACGATTATCGTTGTAACGACATTTAATGTATATATATCATATTAAGAGATATTCGTACATCATAATATCATGATAATATAATAATTTAAAATCTCTTTTGATATTATAAACATTGGGTTAACAACATTTAACAAGATCGTTAACCTAAAGGTTTCAAAACAACATTTACATGTAACGACTAACGATGACTTAACGACTCAGTTAAAATGTATATACATGTAGTGTTTTAATATGTATTTATACACTTTTGAAAGACTTCAATACACTTATCAAAATACTTCTACTTAACAAAAATGCTTACAATTACATCCTCGTTCAGTTTCATCAACAATTCTACTCGTATGCACCCGTATTCGTACTCGTACAATACACAGCTTTTAGATGTATGTACTATTGGTATATACACTCCAATGATCAGCTCTTAGCAGCCCATGTGAGTCACCTAACACATGTGGGAACCATCATTTGGCAACTAGCATGAAATATCTCATAAAATTACAAAAATATGAGTAATCATTCATGACTTATTTACATGAAAACAAAATTACATATCCTTTATATCTAATCCATACACCAACGACCAAAAACACCTAAAAACACTTTCATTCTTCAATTTTCTTCATCTAATTGATCTCTCTCAAGTTCTATCTTCAAGTTCTAAGTGTTCTTCATAAATTCCAAAAGTTCTAGTTTCATAAAATCAAGAATACTTTCAAGTTTGCTAGCTCACTTCCAATCTTGTAAGGTGATCATCCAACCTCAAGAAATCTTTGTTTCTTACAGTAGGTTATCATTCTAATACAAGGTAATAATCATATTCAAACTTTGGTTCAATTTCTATAACTATAACAATCTTATTTCAAGTGATGATCTTACTTGAACTTGTTTTCGTGTCATGATTCTGCTTCAAGAACTTCGAGCCATCCAAGGATCCATTGAAGCTAGATCCATTTTTCTCTTTTCCAGTAGGTTTATCCAAGGAACTTAAGGTAGTAATGATGTTCATAACATCATTCGATTCATACATATAAAGCTATCTTATTCGAAGGTTTAAACTTGTAATCACTAGAACATAGTTTAGTTAATTCTAAACTTGTTCGCAAACAAAAGTTAATCCTTCTAACTTGACTTTTAAAATCAACTAAACACATGTTCTATATCTATATGATATGCTAACTTAATGATTTAAAACCTGGAAACACGAAAAACACCGTAAAACCGGATTTACGCCGTCGTAGTAACACCGCGGGCTGTTTTGGGTTAGTTAATTAAAAACTATGATAAACTTTGATTTTAAAGTTGTTATTCTGAGAAAATGATTTTTATTATGAACATGAAACTATATCCAAAAATTATGATTAAACTCAAAGTGGAAGTATGTTTTCTAAAATGGTCATCTAGACGTCGTTCTTTCGACTGAAATGACTACCTTTACAAAAACGACTTGTAACTTATTTTTCCGACTATAAACCTATACTTTTCTGTTTAGATTCATAAAATAGAGTTCAATATGAAACCATAGCAATTTGATTCACTCAAAACGGATTTAAAATGAAGAAGTTATGGGTAAAACAAGATTGGATAATTTTTCTCATTTTAGCTACGTGAAAATTGGTAACAAATCTATTCCAACCATAACTTAATCAACTTGTATTGTATATTATGTAATCTTGAGATACCATAGACACGTATACAATGTTTCGACCTATCATGTCGACACATCTATATATATTTCGGAACAACCATAGACACTCTATATGTGAATGTTGGAGTTAGCTATACAGGGTTGAGGTTGATTCCAAAATATATATAGTTTGAGTTGTGATCAATACTGAGATACGTATACACTGGGTCGTGGATTGATTCAAGATAATATTTATCGATTTATTTCTGCACATCTAACTGTGGACAACTAGTTGTAGGTTACTAACGAGGACAGCTGACTTAATAAACTTAAAACATCAAAATATATTAAAAGTGTTGTAAATATATTTTGAACATACTTTGATATATATGTATATATTGTTATAGGTTCGTGAATCAACCAGTGGCCAAGTCTTACTTCCCGACGAAGTAAAAATCTGTGAAAGTGAGTTATAGTCCCACTTTTAAAATCTAATATTTTTGGGATGAGAATACATGCAGGTTTTATAAATGATTTACAAAATAGACACAAGTACGTGAAACTACATTCTATGGTTGAATTATCAAAATCGAATATGCCCCTTTTTATTAAGTCTGGTAATCTAAGAATTAGGGAACAGACACCCTAATTGACGCGAATCCTAAAGATAGATCTATTGGGCTTAACAAACCCCATCCAAAGTACCGGATGCTTTAGTACTTTGAAATTTATATCAAATCCGAAGGGTGTCCCGGAATGATGGGGATATTCTTATATATGCATCTTGTTAATGTCGGTTACCAGGTGTTCACCATATGAATGATTTTTATCTCTATGTATGGAATGTGTATTGAAATATGAACTCTTGTGGTCTATTATTATGATTTGATATATATAGGTTAAACCTATAACTCACCAACATTTTTGTTGACGTTTTAAGCATGTTTATTCTCAGGTGATTATTAAGAGCTTCCGCTGTCGCATACTTAAATAAGGACGAGATTTGGAGTCCATGCTTGTATGATATTGTGTAAAAACTGCATTCAAGAAACTTATTTTGTTGTAACATATTTGTATTGTAAACCATTATGTAATGGTCGTGTGTAAACAGGATATTTTAGATTATCATTATTTGATAATCTACGTAAAGCTTTTTAAAACCTTTATCTATGAAATAAAGGTTATGGTTTGTTTTAAAAATGAATGCAGTCTTTGAAAAATGTCTCATATAGAGGTCAAAACCTCGCAACGAAATCAATTAATATAGAACGTTTTTAATCAATAAGAACGGGACATTTCAGTTGGTATCCGAGCGTTGGTCTTAGAGAACCAGAATTTTGCATTAGTGTGTCTTATCGAGTTTGTTAGGATGCATTAGTGAGTCTGGACTTCGACCGTGTTTACTTGAAAAATGATTGCTTAACAAATTTTGTTGGAAACTATATATTTTTAACATGTGAATATTATGTGATATATTAATCTCTTAACGCGTTTGATATTATGTGATAGATGTCTACCTCTAGAACAAGTCCCATTGACTCACCTAATAATAATGAAGAGTCAAATGTAAATTGGAATGATTCGTGGACTGATTCACAAGTTCCCGAAGAGGAACCGGAAGAAGAGTCGGAACCGGAAGAAGAATCGGAACCGGAAGAAGAATCGGAACCGGATGAAGAAATAGAACCGGTGGGGGAAATAATAAAACGGTTAAGTAAAAGAAAATCCTCAACCAACCGACCAAGGTTAATTATGGTCAATGGTGTTTCCGCCAAGGAAGCAAAATATTGGGAGGATTACCAATTCTCCGATGAATCGGATTCCGACGAGAATTCCGATGATGTTATAGAAATTACCCCAACTGAATTTAAAAAGGCAAAAGAAAATAATAAGGGAAAGGGCATAAAAATAGAGAAATCTAATTCCAACCCCGATGAACTTTATATGTATCGTCAACGCCCGAAGTCCTTAAGTTGTAACAATGACCCGGGAACCTCTAAACCACCAGGTTTTTCTAAACCAATGTGGACAACGACGGCTCGTATTAGGGGAACATCATATATCCCTAGAAACTTGGCAAAACGAACCAAAACCGAAGAAGAAGAAACGAGCGAGTCGGAATAAGATAGTTGTATTCGTGTGGTGTAATATATGTAATATAGTGTTCTTATGCTTTATGATATATGTAAAAATTGCTTGTATTAATAAGTACTTTTTTATGAATCTAACTCTTGTCTATTTTACAGTTTAAAAACACAAAATGGATAGACAACCTAATATTTTAAGAGACCTACCCGGAGACATGATTGATGAAATCTTGTCTAGAGTCGGCCAAAATTCTTCGGCACAACTATTTAAGGCGAGATCAGTTTGTAAGACATTCGAAGAACGTTCCAAGAATGTCTTGGTTTATAAGAGACTTTCGTTTGAAAGATGGGGGATATCACATTGGAAAACCCATAAGTTACGATGTGTTTACTTTGACGCATATATTGCGGGGAACCCAAATGCTATTTTACGCAACGGGTTAAGAAATTATTTTGACTCAATATATCCGAATATTGGACTTCGTGATTTAGAAAAAGCGGCTAACATGCAACATAAAGAAGCATGTTATGCTTACGGATTAGTAATGTTCGCTTCTCACCAAAGTGAGAACAAGAACATCAGGCTACAACTATTAAACAAAACGTTTCCACAAGTGACGGAGTCGGTAATTGGGGTAAGAAATGAGGTTTTTAGATTATTACGGGACTGTTGGACATTACGTAACCCTCGTCCCTTTGACAACGTTACAACACGCTGTCTTATCAACGGCCATAACGGTTATGTTGCACAAGACCAAGGATGGGAAGTAGTCCTAGTAAAACCAGAATGCATGACTTGTTTCTGGACGTATGAATTACGTGTCTTTATTGCCTTTGCTGAACGACTTGTGTACTAGCTAGAATTATCTTCACAACTATCTTGTATCAAAGTTATTGTGTGCTATATTTCATGCTTTATGTAAAATAAGCGGTATTGTAAGTTTGTAAAATATTGTATAAAAGTTTGAACGCGAAATATTATTATAATCAGTTTTTCATATAGAATTGTAGTAGTTGAATTGTATATTAGCTACTAAGTATGAACTTAACGGGTAGGTACTACCCGAATTTAAACTTATAAAACGCTAATATGAAGAAAAAGCTTTTATAAATGAGTTCATATTATGCTACGAAATACTATTAACTACTCTTAATATTCTGTATGATTAACTTGTTCCATTTAACTATTTTGAAGGAAATGGCACCGACTACTCGACACACCGTGAATATGAATGAAGAGGAATTCCGTACTTTTCTAGCTTCAAACATAGCTGCAGTACAGGCTGCGCTACATACCAACAATAACCTTGGATCTAGCAGTACAGGAAATCGTGTAGGATGCACCTACAAAGAATTCACTGCCTGCAAACCTTTGGAATTTGATGGAACCGAAGGACCGATCGGATTGAAACGGTGGACCGAGAAGGTCGAATCGGTGTTTGCCATAAGTAAGTGTACTGAAGAGGACAAAGTGAAGTACGCTACGCATACCTTCACAGGTTCTGCGTTAACATGGTGGAATACCTATCTAGAGCAAGTGGGACAAGATGATGCATACGCACTACCTTGGTCAGCATTCAAGCACTTGATGAACGAGAAGTACCGTCCCAGAACTGAGGTCAATAAGCTCAAGACAGAACTTAGAGGGTTACGAACCCAAGGATTTGATATTACCACATACGAAAGACGATTCACAGAATTGTGCCTATTGTGTCCGGGAGCATTCGAAGATGAGGAAGAGAAGATTGACGCGTTTGTGAAAGGATTACCAGAAAGAATCCAAGAAGATATAAGTTCACACGAGCCCGCCTCCATACAACAGGCATGTAGAATGGCTCACAAACTCGTGAACCAAATTGAAGAAAGAATTAAAGAACAGACTGCTGAAGAGGCCAATGTGAAGCAAGTCAAAAGAAAGTGGGAGGAAAACGGTGATAAGAATCACCAATACAACAACAACAACAATTACAACAATAATCGAAACAATTATCCCAACAATCGCAACATCAATCGCAACTACAACAAACGGCCCAACAACAACAACAACAACAACAACAACAACAGCAACTACAACAATCATCCCAACAACAATAATAACCGCAACAACAACAACAATCAGAAGCAGCTATGCCAAAGGTGTGAAAAGAATCACTCGGGGTTCTGCACCAAATTTTGCAACAAGTGTAAAAGAAATGGTCATAGCGCGGCGAAGTGTGAGGTCTACGGACCAGGGGTTAATAGAACGAAAGGAACAAATGGTGTCGGAACGAGTAATGGCGGAGCAAGTAGTGTCAGAGCAAGTTATGCCAATGTAGTTTGTTATAAATGTGGAAAACCGGGCCACATTATTAGAAATTGCCCGAACCAGGAGAACACGAATGGACAAGGCCGTGGAAGAGTTTTCAATATTAATGCGGCAGAGGCACAGGAAGACCCGGAGCTTGTTACGGGTACGTTTCTTATTGACAATAAATCTGCTTACGTTTTATTTGATTCGGGTGCGGATAGAAGCTATATGAGTAGAGATTTTTGTGCTAAATTAAGTTGTCCATTGACGCCTTTGGATAGTAAATTTTTACTCGAATTAGCAAATGGTAAATTAATTTCAGCAGATAATATATGTCGGAATCGAGAAATTAAACTGGTTAGCGAAACATTTAAGATTGATTTGATACCAGTAGAGTTAGGGAGTTTTGATGTGATAATCGGTATGGACTGGTTGAAAGAAGTGAAAGCGGAGATCGTTTGTTACAAAAATGCAATTCGCATTATACGAGAAAAAGGAAAACCCTTAATGGTGTACGGAGAAAAGGGCAACACGAAGCTACATCTTATTAGTAATTTGAAGGCACAAAAACTAATAAGAAAAGGTTGCTATGCTGTTCTAGCACACGTCGAGAAAGTACAAACTGAAGAAAAGAGCATCAATGATGTTCCCGTCGCAAAAGAATTTCCTGATGTATTTCCGAAAGAATTACCGGGATTACCCCCACATCGATCCGTTGAATTTCAAATAGATCTTGTACCAGGAGCTGCACCAATAGCTCGTGCTCCTTACAGACTCGCACCCAGTGAGATGAAAGAACTACAAAGCCAATTACAAGAACTTTTAGAGCGTGGTTTCATTCGACCAAGCACATCACCGTGGGGAGCTCCTGTTTTGTTTGTCAAGAAGAAAGATGGTACATTCAGGTTGTGTATCGACTACCGAGAGTTGAACAAACTTATCATCAAGAACCGCTACCCACTACCGAGAATCGATGACTTATTTGATCAACTACAAGGCTCGTCTGTTTATTCAAAGATTGACTTACGTTCCGGGTATCATCAAATGCGGGTGAAAGAAGATGATATTCCAAAGACTGCTTTCAGAACACGTTACGGTCATTACGAGTTTATGGTCATGCCGTTTGGTTTAACTAATGCACCAGCTGTGTTCATGGACCTTATGAACCGAGTGTGTGGACCATACCTTGACAAGTTTGTCATTGTTTTCATTGATGACATACTTATTTACTCAAAGAATGACCAAGAACACGGTGAACATTTGAGAAAGGTGTTAGAAGTATTGAGGAAGGAAGAATTGTACGCTAAGTTTTCAAAGTGTGCATTTTGGTTGGAAGAAGTTCAATTCCTCGGTCACATAGTGAACAAAGAAGGTATTAAGGTGGATCCGGCAAAGATAGAAACTGTTGAAAAGTGGGAAACCCCGAAAACTCCGAAACACATACGCCAGTTTTTAGGACTAGCTGGTTACTACAGAAGGTTCATCCAAGACTTTTCCAGAATAGCAAAACCCTTGACTGCATTAACGCATAAAGGGAAGAAATTTGAATGGAATGATGAACAAGAGAAAGCGTTTCAGTTATTGAAGAAAAAGCTAACTACGGCACCTATATTGTCATTGCCTGAAGGGAATGATGATTTTGTAATTTATTGTGATGCATCAAAGCAAGGTCTCGGTTGTGTATTAATGCAACGAGCGAAGGTGATTGCTTATGCGTCTAGACAATTGAAGATTCACGAACAAAATTATACGACGCATGATTTGGAATTAGGCGCGGTTGTTTTTGCATTAAAGACTTGGAGGCACTACTTATATGGGGTCAAAAGTATTATATATACCGACCACAAAAGTCTTCAACACATATTTAATCAGAAACAACTGAATATGAGGCAGCGTAGGTGGATTGAATTATTGAATGATTACGACTTTGAGATTCGTTACCACCCGGGGAAGGCAAATGTGGTAGCCGATGCCTTGAGCAGGAAGGACAGAGAACCCATTCGAGTAAAATCTATGAATATAATGATTCATAATAACATTACTACTCAAATAAAGGAGGCGCAACAAGGAGTTTTAAAAGAGGGAAATTTAAAGGATGAAATACCCAAAGGATCGGAGAAGCATCTTAATATTCGGGAAGACGGAACCCGGTATAGGGCTGAAAGGATTTGGGTACCAAAATTTGGAGATATGAGAGAAATGGTACTTAGAGAAGCTCATAAAACCAGATACTCAATACATCCTGGAACGGGGAAGATGTACAAGGATCTCAAGAAACATTTTTGGTGGCCGGGTATGAAAGCCGATGTTGCTAAATACGTAGGAGAATGTTTGACTTGTTCTAAGGTCAAAGCTGAGCATCAGAAACCATCAGGTCTACTTCAACAACCCGAAATCCCGGAATGGAAATGGGAAAACATTACCATGGATTGCATCACTAAATTGCCAAGGACTGCAAGTGGTTTTGATACTATTTGGGTAATAGTTGACCGTCTCACCAAATCAGCACACTTCTTGCCAATAAGAGAAGATGACAAGATGGAGAAGTTAGCACGACTGTATTTGAAGGAAGTCATCTCCAGACATGGAATACCAATCTCTATTATCTCTGATAGGGATGGCAGATTTATTTCAAGATTCTGGCAGACATTACAGCAAGCATTAGGAACTCGTCTAGACATGAGTACTGCCTATCATCCACAAACTGATGGGCAGAGCGAAAGGACGATACAAACGCTTGAAGACATGCTACGAGCATGTGTTATTGATTTCGGAAACAGTTAGGATCGACATCTACCGTTAGCAGAATTTTCCTACAACAACAGCTACCATTCAAGCATTGAGATGGCGCAGTTTGAAGCAATTTATGGTAGAAAGTGCAGGTCTCCGATTTGTTGGAGTGAAGTGGGGGATAGACAGATTACGGGTCCGGAGATTATACAAGAAACTACCGAGAAGATCATCCAAATTCAACAACGGTTGAAAACCGCCCAAAGTCGACAAAAGAGCTACGCTGACATTAAAAGAAAAGATATAGAATTTGAAATTGGAGAGATGGTCATGCTTAAAGTTGCACCTTGGAAAGGCGTTGTTCGATTTGGTAAACGAGGGAAATTAAATCCAAGGTATATTGGACCATTCAAGATTATTGATCGTGTCGGACCAGTAGCTTACCGACTTGAGTTACCTCAACAACTCGCGGCTGTACATAACACTTTTCACGTCTCAAATTTGAAGAAATGTTTTGCTAAAGAAGATCTCACTATTCCGTTAGATGAAATCCAAATCAATGAAAAACTTCAATTCATCGAAGAACCTGTCGAAATAATGGATCGTGAGGTTAAAAGACTTAAGCAAAACAAGATACCAATTGTTAAGGTTCGATGGAATGCTCGTAGAGGACCCGAGTTCACCTGGGAGCGTGAAGATCAGATGAAGAAGAAATACCCGCATCTATTTCCAGAAGATTCGTCAACACCTTCAACAGCTTAAAATTTCGGGACGAAATTTATTTAACAGGTAGGTACTGTAGTGACCCGAACTTTTCCATGTTTATATATATTAATTGAGATTGATATTTACATGATTAAATGTTTCCAACATGTTAAGCAATCAAACTTGTTAAGACTTGATTAATTGAAATAGGTTTCATATAGACAATTGACCACCCAAGTTGACCGGTGATTCACGAACGTTAAAACTTGTAAAAACTATATGATGACATATATATGGTTATATATATAGTTAACATAATATTATGATAAGTAAACATATCATTAAGTATATTAACAATGAACTACATATGTAAAAACAAGACTACTAACTTAATGATTTTGAAACGAGACATATATGTAACGATTATCGTTGTAACGACATTTAATGTATATATATCATATTAAGAGATATTTGTACATCATAATATCATGATAATATAATAATTTAAAATCTCTTTTGATATTATAAACATTGGGTTAACAACATTTAACAAGATCGTTAACCTAAAGGTTTCAAAACAACATTTACATGTAACGACTAACGATGACTTAACGACTCAGTTAAAATGTATATACATGTAGTGTTTTAATATGTATTTATACACTTTTGAAAGACTTCAATACACTTATCAAAATACTTCTACTTAACAAAAATGCGTACAATTACATCCTCGTTCAGTTTCATCAACAATTCTACTCGTATGCACCCGTATTCGTACTCGTACAATACACAGCTTTTAGATGTATGTACTATTGGTATATACACTCCAATGATCAGCTCTTAGCAGCCCATGTGAGTCACCTAACACATGTGGGAACCATCATTTGGCAACTAGCATGAAATATCTCATAAAATTACAAAAATATGAGTAATCATTCATGACTTATTTACATGAAAACAAAATTACATATCCTTTATATCTAATCCATACACCAACGACCAAAAACACCTACAAACACTTTCATTCTTCAATTTTCTTCATCTAATTGATCTCTCTCAAGTTCTATCTTCAAGTTCTAAGTGTTCTTCATAAATTCCAAAAGTTCTAGTTTCATAAAATCAAGAATACTTTCAAGTTTGCTAGCTCACTTCCAATCTTGTAAGGTGATCATCCAACCTCAAGAAATCTTTGTTTCTTACAGTAGGTTATCATTCTAATACAAGGTAATAATCATATTCAAACTTTGGTTCAATTTCTATAACTATAACAATCTTATTTCAAGTGATGATCTTACTTGAACTTGTTTTCGTGTCATGATTCTGCTTCAAGAACTTCGAGCCATCCAAGGATCCATTGAAGCTAGATCCATTTTTCTATTTTCCAGTAGGTTTATCCAAGGAACTTAAGGTAGTAATGATGTTCATAACATCATTCGATTCATACATATAAAGCTATCTTATTCGAAGGTTTAAACTTGTAATCACTAGAACATAGTTTAGTTAATTCTAAACTTGTTCGCAAACAAAAGTTAATCCTTCTAACTTGACTTTTAAAATCAACTAAACACATGTTCTATATCTATATGATATGCTAACTTAATGATTTAAAACCTGGAAACACGAAAAACACCGTAAAACCGGATTTACGCCGTCGTAGTAACACCGCGGGCTGTTTTGGGTTAGTTAATTAAAAACTATGATAAACTTTGATTTTAAAGTTGTTATTCTGAGAAAATGATTTTTATTATGAACATGAAACTATATCCAAAAATTATGATTAAACTCAAAGTGGAAGTATGTTTTCTAAAATGGTCATCTAGACGTCGTTCTTTCGACTGAAATGACTACCTTTACAAAAACGACTTGTAACTTATTTTTCCGACTATAAACCTATACTTTTCTGTTTAGATTCATAAAATAGAGTTCATTATGAAACCATAGCAATTTGATTCACTCAAAACGGATTTAAAATGAAGAAGTTATGGGTAAAACAAGATTGGATAATTTTTCTCATTTTAGCTACGTGAAAATTGGTAACAAATGTATTCCAACCATAACTTAATCAACTTGTATTGTATATTATGTAATCTTGAGATACCATAGACACGTATACAATGTTTCGACCTATCATGTCGACACATCTATATATATTTCGGAACAACCATAGACACTCTATATGTGAATGTTGGAGTTAGCTATACAGGGTTGAGGTTGATTCCAAAATATATATAGTTTGAGTTGTGATCAATACTGAGATACGTATACACTGGGTCGTGGATTGATTCAAGATAATATTTATCGATTTATTTCTGCACATCTAACTGTGGACAACTAGTTGTAGGTTACTAACGAGGACAGCTGACTTAATAAACTTAAAACATCAAAATATATTAAAAGTGTTGTAAATATATTTTGAACATACTTTGATATATATGTATATATTGTTATAGGTTCGTGAATCAACCAGTGGCCAAGTCTTACTTCCCGACGAAGTAAAAATCTGTGAAAGTGAGTTATAGTCCCACTTTTAAAATCTAATATTTTTGGGATGAGAATACATGCAGGTTTTATAAATGATTTACAAAATAGACACAAGTACGTGAAACTACATTCTATGGTTGAATTATCAAAATCGAATATGCCCCTTTTTATTAAGTCTGGTAATCTAAGAATTAGGGAACAGACACCCTAATTGACGCGAATCCTAAAGATAGATCTATTGGGCTTAACAAACCCCATCCAAAGTACCGGATGCTTTAGTACTTCGAAATTTATATCATATCCGAAGGGTGTCCCGGAATGATGGGGATATTCTTATATATGCATCTTGTTAATGTCGGTTACCAGGTGTTCACCATATGAATGATTTTTATCTCTATGTATGGGATGTGTATTGAAATATGAACTCTTGTGGTCTATTATTATGATTTGATATATATAGGTTAAACCTATAACTCACCAACATTTTTGTTGACGTTTTAAGCATGTTTATTCTCAGGTGATTATTAAGAGCTTCCGCTGTCGCATACTTAAATAAGGACGAGATTTGGAGTCCATGCTTGTATGATATTGTGTAAAAACTGCATTCAAGAAACTTATTTTGTTGTAACATATTTGTATTGTAAACCATTATGTAATGGTCGTGTGTAAACAGGATATTTTAGATTATCATTATTTGATAATCTACGTAAAGCTTTTTAAAACCTTTATCTATGAAATAAAGGTTATGGTTTGTTTTAAAAATGAATGCAGTCTTTGAAAAATGTCTCATATAGAGGTCAAAACCTCGCAACGAAATCAATTAATATGGAACGTTTTTAATCAATAAGAACGGGACATTTCATATTTGACTTGTAATTCTAGTCCCGTTGACTCGCGCGTTGATGCTCGGTTTATGTCCCGGTTCCGGATTTTCGAACGTCCTTTCGTACGCTTAGATATCTTGTACTTTGCGTTCCGCGACTTGTACTCTTATCAATATTTAGACGTTATTCATCAATAAATTGAACCACTTGGATTGTAACTTGTACGTTTGAGCTTTTTGGTCATTTGCGTCTTCAAATAGCCGTTTTCTTCTTTTATCTTCGCACTTATTTATTTAAACGAATATTACTTGTAAATAGAACAATTGTAACTAAAAGCTTGTCTTTCTGGAAGGTTAATGCTATGAAATATATGTTCGTTTTCAGCATTATTAAATATTCCCACACTTGAGCGTTGCTTGTCCTCAAGCAATATAGAACTTGAAATAATAACATACTTGAATCACTTCTTTATTCTTCACACTTTGTACATCAGTGATTTTAATACGGCGGTATAAACAATGATAGTAACGATGTGGTTTACAGTCCCACATGACTATGAAAATTTAGATCCTTTAAGGAAATTGGATCTTTATGAAAACATTTAATCTTTTGAAAATTCATTCCAGATTTTACCCTAGATAAGTTGTCCGGAATAACCCTTCACCGGTGTTTGCAAATTATTTTTGTGGGTTGTGTGGGTTTCAGATTTTAAAATTTTAGCTCAAAACTTGCGGTTTTGTGTCACCCACTTGCTAACCTTTTATTAGGAAAGCACACATCCAGTATACTTGCTCCGTATATTACCTTTCGATAAACTACCATCCAGTTGTAAAGGAAAGCGTTGAACAAGCAACTATTAAGGCATTGAACAAACAACATGTCGGATGCAGTTACTACCCTTTGTAGGAGCAATAGTAAAGATCACCCTATAATTTTTCAGTCTGGCACAAGGTCCTGTCTTCGACCATGCTATGCAACCACCGTTTTTACGGTTGACACCCGATTTGGTTCAGGTGACCTAATGAATTCTAGGTGAATTCCTAGGATTTTACGTTCAATGGTAATGAACGCATTGAAAATAGAGTTTTCAGAAAATAAATCGGTTTTAATTTGATCAAAATATTTTCTCGTTCAAGCTCGAGTTTAGATATTATCGAATTCCATGAGTTTGTAATTCTCATTCTTTAAGGTCAATCTCAAGGATTGAGTAATATCATGCTTAAAAGCTGATTTTTAATCTTTAAGGAGATTATCCTTTTCTGGGGGTCTGATTCATTAGTCTTATCAAGCTAATTTGTACGACGCCCTCCCTATTTTACGAGACATATCCTCTCATGGTTAAGATAAGTCTGACCACTTAGCGACCCTGTTTGATGTTGAGGTCCGTGGATTTCCTGCTGATTTTAGAGATGACTTTTCTAGATTTTTCGTCAACCTACAGCTGGTCTGGACGACAACTTCCTGACCTAAATCAAGAAGCGCGTGTTTTTTCGAAAGACTTTACTTCCTTTTAATGATAGAATTGATTCATCGTGTAGATCCATCTTTCTTTCAAATATATTACAGTAAATCGGGTAAAAATGATTAGTTTAGTCTAAAGCAAAAGTACCTGCAACAATCTTGTACAAATATGTGATATATGTTTTGAAGAACTTGGTAAATTCTTTCCACACTTAGCTTTTATTTATTCTTTGCCTTTTTATTCTCCTTTATTCCATTTTAAATGAATTCAAGCATTTGAGGTTGTTTCTCCATTTATGTTCTCTCCGAGGTAACAATAATTTCGGTATTATAACCTAGTTTTATCGTTCATAAATATGTATAAACATGATTTTGAATTCTTTGAGTTGAAAAATTTTCAAATTTTCACAAAATTTGGCAATTAAATTAAGTGTAAACCCGAGAGAATTTATAACCCTTCCCCACACTTGAGATCATGCAATGCCCTCATTTGCATGAAATCAGACTATAATTATAAATTCATGAGGATGATTAGTGTAGAAAAGTGATTAAAAATACCGAGTTTGCAAACATATTGTGTTATATCACATTTGATATTTTTGTCGTTAAAATTAGTAGCTTTTGCTGAACTTAATGTTAGTCTTTGAAAGTGCCCTGTTTTACCCTGTTTTGTACATAAGATAAACTACAAACATATATATATATATATATATATATATATATATATATATATATATATATATATATATATATATATATATATATATATATATATATATTTTTAATAAAAACCTTTATTTATTAAAACAATTTAAAGGAATAAATTTTTTTTTTTTTAAATTTTGTTTCCTTTTACTTTAGGTAGTTTCGGTATGTTTACCTAGTCCGTTCCTCGACAAAATTTAAAATTTTTCGTTTTTAAAGCGATTGTTTTAAAAGAAAAGATTTTTGGGTTTTTTAATTTTTTGGTATACTTTAGATCAATAAAATTAAAAATAATGATAACAAAATTTTTCGCCCCGCCTTCGGGTAAAGAAATTTCGGTTCCATGACCTAGTCTTCAATTTACGATGAATTTTAGAAATCATTTTTTTAAACTTAATGAAATAAAGTAATTTTTTTTTAATTCACACAAAACTTAAATTTAAAAATGCATATTAATTTCATACAAAACCTACAAAACAAAAATTCAGAATGGGGGAAGAAAACTAGTTCTTTAGTGTCTGTTAGCGGAAAAGACCAATCGGATTCCGTTCTCGGAACTACACAAGAACAAAACAACTAACTCTAGACAATGTTTTCTTTTTAGAACATTTGAATCTCCCCACACTTAGGTAGCTGTTGTGTCGAAATTGTGATTAACTTCATCGTCAATTTCTTTTGGACCATAATCAACTTGCATATCTGTGACTTTTGCTTTAAGCCATTGGTCGGATTCATGTGTAATATCCACAAATTCAACTAGTTTCGCCTTTCTTTAGGAGAAAGATTTGATACTAATCGGTTACATAACTTAAAGTTCCCCTTGGTTCTAGCATCGCAAATCCGTTTAATAAGTTTCTTCATTGAACTGTTAATAACGGGGTCATTTAATTTTGTATCAACAACGGGGTTCTTTTTATTAGGTCATCATTAGGTGTTGCTTCATTTTCCCCATACTTAGGCGTTTTATTATTGTTAAGTACTACCGTTGGAGTTGGTAAAACAACATGGTTTTTACCAATCGCTTTTGTTGGTTCAACGGTTTTGGTTAGTGGAGATTTAGACTTTCGACTCACAAAGGTGATTGAATTTTCATCATTACTAAGTGTCATTCTACCTTTTCTTACATCAAATAACGCCCAGATGGATGCTAAGAATGGTCGACCTAAAATTACAGGAATGTTTGGGTCCTCTTCTATGTCAATGACAATAAATTCGACTAGAAAGGTTAAATTACCTACTTGAATGGGTAGGTTGTCAGCAATTCCAACTGGGTACTTAATGGTTTGATCAAAGAGTCTAACACTCATTTTCGTTGGACTTAACTCACTACTCCTAATCTCTTATACAATGAAAGAGACATAACACTCACACTCGCACCTAAATCTGCTAGTGCATCATACATGACACAATCACTAAGTAGACAATGAACAATAAATTCACCCGGATCCCCCACCCTGGGTGGAGGTTTTGGTGGAACTGTCTTCACCGGGTTTACTTCTACGGTTTTTGTTTCTTGTATTTTCTTATTCTTCTTCTTCTTCTTTCCAGAGTTATCACAAACTTTATTACGTATTACTTGCTCATACTCAACTCTTTTTCTTGGAAACGGGATGGGTGGTCTGTATGGTGCCACCATTGGCTTTACATACTCGGGTGGTGGTGGTGTTGTAACTTCTTCATTGTTACTCACATCTAAAACCTTCCCATCTTCTGGTGCTGATTTTTCAGAATTTGTTGATACCATATTAACATTTTCATTCCGAGGATTTACTTCATTATTACTCGGTAGCTTTCCTTGTTCCCTCTCACTTATCATGCTAGCAAGAGTACCTACGTGTTTTTCTAGATTCAGAATGGAAGCTTGTTGAGTTCTAAATGACTGATCAAACCTCTCATTTGTTTGGGTTTGAGATGTAATAAATTGTGTTTGAGATTCCATTAGCTTTGCCATCATTTCTTCCAGATTTGGCTTTTTCTCTTCGGTTTGTTGTGGTGGTTTATAAAAGCTAGGTCTTTGTTAATTGAAAGTGTTGTTTTGAGTTGGTTGGTTATTCGGACCTTGTTGGTTGTACGAGTTATTGTTAGGCTCATTTGGATTGTAAAGAATTTTTTGATTTCGATTAAAGTTTGACCTTGGCGGTTGATAATTATTTTGATAATTATTTCCCGGCCTTTGGTTCATGTAGGAAACATTCTCTCGTTGTTCCATCGTTTGCTCGATGTGACAATCTTTTGTTAAGTGTGGTCCACCGCATTGCACACAACTGATTCGTATTGCGTGAATATCTTTAGTCATCTTTTCCATTCGTCTCTCGAAAGCATCTATTTTTGCGGAAACGGAATCAAAGTCATGGCTAGAATCGGCTCTAGCTGCTTTAGATGATCTAACGATGTCTTTTTCTTGATGCCACTCATGTGAGTGGGAAGCAGTGTTATCAATAATTTTGTAAGCTTCAGTTGCGGTTTTCTTCATAATGGAACCACCAGCTGGTATGTCGATGTCTTTTCGTGTAGTAATATCGCATCCTTGGTAGAATATTTGTACTATTTGATAAGTTCTAAACCATGTTGAGGACATCCTCTCAACAACTTTCCAAATCTTGTCCACGCCTCATATAGAGTTTCATTTGGCTTTTGCGTGAACGAAACAATTTCTCCTTGAAGTCTCACAGCTTTAGATGCGGGAAAGAATCTTTTAAGAAATTTCTCAACTAAAACATCCCATGTGTCAATCGCCCCTTCAGGTAACGATTCTAACCAATCTTTAGCTTCTCCCTTTAAAGTCCAGGGAAATAACATGAGATAAATCTGTTCATCCTCAACTTCTCTTATTTTGAATAGAGTACAGATCCTATTAAAAGTTCGAAGATGTCCGTTTGGATCTTCCTTCGGCGCACTACTAAATTTGTAGTGACCCGAACTTTTCCATGTTTATATATATTAAATGAAATTGTTATTTACATTATTAAGTGTTTCCAACATGTTAAGCAATCAAACTTGTTAAGACTTGATTAATTGAAATAGGTTTCATATAGACAATTGACCACCCAAGTTGACCGATGATTCACGAACGTTAAAACTTGTAAAAATTATATGATGACATATATATGATTATATATATAGTTAACATGATATTATGATAAGTAAGTATCTCATTAGGTATTTTAACAAAGAGTTATATACATAAAATTGAGTTTACTGAATTAAGAAGCTCGAAACGATATATATACCGATTATCGTTATAACAACGTCTTACTAAATACATATGAATCATATTAAGATATTGATACACTATATTTAATCATGATAAATGATAAGTAAACATGTCATTAAGTGTATTAACAATTAACTACATATGTAAAAACAAGACTACTAACTTAATGATTTCGAAACGAGACATATATGTAACGATTATCGTTGTAACAACATTTAACTGTATATATATCATAATAAGATATATTAATATATCATAATATCATGATAATGTAATAATTTAACATCTCTTTAGATATAATAAATAATGGGTTAACAACATTTAACAAGATCGTTAACCTAAAGGTTTCAAAACAACATTTACATGTAACGACTAACGATGACTTAACGACTCATTTAAAATGTATATACATGTAGTGTTTTAATATTTATTCATACACTTTTGAAAGACTTCAAGACACTTATTAAAATACTTCTACTTAACAAAAATGCTTACAATTACATCCTCGTTCAGTTTCATCAACAATTCTACTCGTATGCACCCGTATTCGTACTCGTTCAATACACAGCTTTTAGATGTATGTACTATTGGTATATACACTCCAATTATCAGCTCTGAGCAGCCCATGTGAGTCACCTAACACATGTGGGAACCATCATTTGGCAACTAGCATGAATTATCTCATAAAATTACAAAAATATTAGTAATCATTCATGACTTATTTACATGTAAACAAAATTACACATCCTTTATATCTAATCCATATACCAACGACCAAAAACACCTACAAACACTTTCATTCTTCAATTTTCTTCATCTAATTGATCTCTCTCAAGTTCTATCTTCAAGTTCTAAGTGTTCTTCATAAATTCTATAAGTTCTAGATTCATAAAAATCAAGAATACTTCCAAGTTTGCTAGCTTACTTCCAATCTTGTAAAGTGACCATCCAACCTCAAGAAATCTTTCTTATTTACATTAATATATCTTTCTAATACAAGGTAATACTCATATTCAAACTTTGATTCAATTTCTATAACTATAACAATCTTATTTCGAGTGAAAATCTTACTTGAACTTTTTTTCGTGTCATGATTCTGCTTCAAGAACTTTCAAGCCATCCAAGGATCCTTTGAAGCTAGATCTATTTTTTTCATTTCCAGTAGGTTTATCCACAAAACCTGAGGTAGTAATGATTTTCATAACATCATTCGATTCATATATATAAAACTACCTTATTCGAAGGTTTAAACTTGAAATCACTAGAACATAGTTTAGTTAATTCTAAACTTGTTCGCAAACAAAAGTTAATCCTTCTAACTTGACTTTTAAAATCAACTAAACACATGTTCTATATCTATATTATATGCTAACTTAATGATTTAAAACCTGGAAACACGAAAAACACCGTAAAACCGGACATACGCCGTCGTAGTAACACTGCCGGCTGTTTTGGGTTTGTTAATTAAAAACTATGATAAACTTTGATTTAAAAGTTGTTCTTCTGAGAAAATGATTTTTATTATGAACATGAAACTATATCCAAAAATCATGGTTAAACTCAAAGTGGAAGTATGTTTTTCAAAATGGTCATCAAGACGTCGTTCTTTCGACTGAAATGACTACCTTTTACAAAAACGACTTGTAACTTATATTTACGACTATAAACCTATACTTTTTATATTTAGATTCATAAAATAGAGTTCAATATAAAACCATAGCAATTTGATTCACTAAAAACGGATTTAAAACGAAGAAGTTATGGGTAAAACAAGATTGGATATTTTTTGATTGTTGTAGCTACGGGAAATATTGTAACAATTCTATACAAATCATATCCTAGCTAACTTATATTGTATTATACATGTATTCTAATATATTATGTAATCTTGGTATACCATAGACACGTATGCAAATGTTTTGACATATCATATCGACCCATGTATATATATTATTTGGAACAACCATAGACACTCTATATGCAGTAATGTTTGAGTTAGCTATACAGGATTGAGGTTGATTCCAAAAATATATATACTTTGAGTTATGATCTAGCCTAAGATGTGTATACACTAGGTCATGGATTGATTCAAGATAATATATATAAATTTATTTCTGTACATATAACTATGAACAACTAGTTGTAGGTTACTAACGAGGACATCTGACTTAATAAACTTAAAACATCAAAATGTATTAAAAATGTTGTAAATATATTTTGAACCTACTTTGATATATATATGTATATATTTGTTATAGGTTCGTGAATCGACCAGTGGCCAAGTCTTACTCCCGACGAAGTAAAAATCTGTGAAAGTGAGTTATAGTCCCACTTTTAAAATCTAATATTTTGGGATGAGAATACATGCAGTTTTATAAATGTTTTACGAAATAGACACAAGTAAATGAAACTACATTATATGGGTGAATGATCGAAGCCAAATATGCCCCTTTTGCTTTGTAACCTAAGAATTAGTAAACCGATCTACTAATTTATTCGCATCCTAAAGATAGATCTATTGGGCCTAACGAACCCCATCCAAAGTACCGGATGCTTTAGTACTTCGAATTCATTTTTATCATGTCCGAAGGATTTCCCGGAATGATAGGGAATATTCTTATATGCATCTTGTTAATGTAGGTTACCAGGTGTTCACCATATGAATGATTTTTATCTCTATGTATGGGATGTATATTGAAATGTGAAATCTTGTGGTCTATTATTATGATTTGATAATATATAGGTTAAACCTATAACTCACCAACATTTTTGTTGACGTTTTAAGCATGTTTATTCTCAGGTGATTATTAACAGCTTCCGCTGTTGCATACTAAAATAAGGACAAGATTTGGAGTCCATGCTTGTATGATATTATGTAAAAACTGCATTCAAGAAACTTATTTTTGATGTAATATATTCTTATTGTAAACCATTATGTAATGGTCGTGTGTAAACGGTATATTTTAGATTATCATTATTTGATAATCAACGTAATGCTTTTTAAACCTTTATAGATAAAATAAAGGTTATTGTTGTTTTAAAAATGAATGCAGTCTTTGAAAAACGTCTCATATAGAGGTCAAAACCTAGCGACGAAATCAATTAATATGGAACGTTTATAATCAATATGAACGGAAGATTTCAGTTGGTATCCGAGCGTTGGTCTTAGAGAACCAGAAATTTGCATTAGTGTATCTTATCGAGTTTGTTAGGATACATTAGTGAGCCTGGACTTCGACCGTATTTTCTTTAAAAACAATTGCTTAACACTTTTGTTGGAAACTATATATTATTAACATGTAAATATTATGTGATATATTAACCTCTTAATGTGTTTGATATTGTGTGATAGATGTCTACTACTAGTACAAATCCCATCGATTCACCTAATAATAATGAAGAGTCGAATATATTTTGGGAAGATTCACAAATTCCCGAAGAGGAACCGGAAGAAGAGGAACCGGAAGAAGAGGAACCAGAAGAGGAGGAACCAGAAGAGGAGGAACCGGAAGAAGAGGAACCAGAAGAGGAGGAACCGGAAGAAAAAGAGGTTCCGGAGGAAGAAATATTGATACCTATAGTAAATCAACTAAATAAAAGAAAATCCTCAACCAACGGACCAAAGTTAATAATGGTCAATGGTGTTTCTGCCGAGGAAGCAAAATATTGGGAAGATTACCAATTTTCCGATGAATCGGATCCCGATGAGGATTCCGATGATGTTATAGAAATTACCTCGACCCAATTTAATAAAGCGAAAGAAAATAATAAGGGAAAAGGTATAAAAATAGAGAAACCTGATTCCAACCCCGATGAACTTTATATGTATCGGCAACATCCGTATTTCCTAAAATGTAACAATGACCCGGGAACATCTAAACCACCAGGTTTTTCTAAACCATTGTGAAAAACGACGGCTCGTATTAGAGGAACACCATATATTCCTAGAAAATTAGGAAGACGAACCAAGTCCGAAGAAGAAGAAACCAGTGATTCAGATTAGAGGGTTGTAATCATGTTGTATATTATATGTATTGTAGTGTGCTTGTACTTTTATGTTCTATGTAAAAATTGTTTGTATTGTTTGTTAATTATCTTTTACGAATCTAATCCTTTTCTATTTTACAGTATAAAAATAAAATGGACGTTAAGGGTAGACAACCGAATATTTTAGAAGATCTACCAGAGGATATGATTGAGGAAATCTTGTCTAGAGTCGGTCAGAATTCATCAGCACAATTAATTATGGAAAAATTAACTTGTCAAACATTTGAAAGACTTTCCAGAAATGCCTTAGTTTATAAAAGGCTTTCCTTTGATAGGTGGGGTATATCACATTGGGGAGACCGTAAGTTACGCCGTGTTTTCTTTAAAGCGTTAAATGTGGGGAACCCAAATGCAATTTTACGCTACGGGTTAAGAACCTATTTTGACTCAACATTGAAATGTCCCGTTCTTATTGATTAAAAACGTTCCATATTAATTGATTTCGTTGCGAGGTTTTGACCTCTATATGAGACGTTTTTCAAAGACTGCATTCATTTTAAAACAAACCATAACCTTTATTTCATCAATAAAGGTTTAAAAAGCTTTACGTAGATTATCAAATAATGATAATCTAAAATATCCTGTTTACACACGACCATTACATAATGGTTTACAATACAAATATGTTACAACAAAATAAGTTTCTTGAATGCAGTTTTTACATAATATCATACAAGCATGGACTCCAATTCTCGTCCTTATTTAAGTATGCGACAGCGGAAGCTCTTAATAATCACCTGAGAATAAACATGCTTAAAACGTCAACAAAAATGTTGGTGAATTATAGGTTTAACCTATATATATCAAATCATAATAATAGACCACAAGATTTCATATTTCAATACACATCCCATACATAGAGATAAAAATCATTCATATGGTGAATACCTGGTAACCGACAATGACAAGATGCATATATAAGAATATCCCCATCATTCCGGGACACCCTTCGGATATGATATAAATTTCGAAGTACTAAAGCATCCGGTACTTTGGATGGGGTTTGTTAGGCCCAATAGATCTATCTTTAGGATTCGCGTCAATTAGGGTGTCTGTTCCCTAATTCTTAGATTACCAGACTTAATAAAAAGGGGCATATTCGATTTCGATAATTCAACCATAGAATGTAGTTTCACGTACTTGTGTCTATTTTGTAAATCATTTATAAAACCTGCATGTATTCTCATCCCAAAAATATTAGATTTTAAAAGTGGGACTATAACTCACTTTCACAGATTTTTACTTCGTCGGGAAGTAAGACTTGGCCACTGGTTGATTCACGAACCTATAACAATATATACATATATATCAAAGTATGTTTAAAATATATTTACAACACTTTTAATATATTTTGATGTTTTAAGTTTATTAAGTCAGCTGTCCTCGTTAGTAACCTACAACTAGTTGTCCACAGTTAGATGTACAGAAATAAATCGATAAATATTATCTTGAATCAATCCACGACCCAGTGTATACGTATCTCAGTATTGATCACAACTCAGACTATATATATTTTGGAATCAACCTCAACCCTGTATAGCTAACTCCAACATTCACATATAGAGTGTCTATGGTTGTTCCGAAATATATATAGATGTGTCGACATGATAGGTCGAAACATTGTATACGTGTCTATGGTATCTCAAGATTACATAATATATAATACAAGTTGATTAAGTTATGGTTGGAATAGATTTGTTACCAATTTTCACGTAGCTAAAATGAGAAAAATTATCCAATCTTGTTTTACCCATAACTTCTTCATTTTAAATCCGTTTTGAGTGAATCAAATTGCTATGGTTTCATATTGAACTCTATTTTATGAATCTAAACAGAAAAAGTATAGGTTTATAGTCGGAAAAATAAGTTACAAGTCGTTTTTGTAAAGGTAGTCATTTCAGT
Organism: Rutidosis leptorrhynchoides; assembly: GCF_046630445.1. Lineage (NCBI taxonomy): Eukaryota > Viridiplantae > Streptophyta > Magnoliopsida > Asterales > Asteraceae > Rutidosis > Rutidosis leptorrhynchoides. Next base: position 156,881,055 of record NC_092336.1, read on the forward strand.
CGAAAGAACGACGTCTAGATGACCATTTTAGAAAACATACTTCCACTTTGAGTTTAACCATAATTTTTGGATATAGTTTCATGTTCATAATAAAAATCATTTTCTCAGAATAACAACTTTTAAATCAAAGTTTATCATAGTTTTTAATTAACTAACCCAAAACAGCCCGCGGTGTTACTACGACGGCGTAAATCCGGTTTTACGGTGTTTTTCGTGTTTCCAGGTTTTAAATCATTAAGTTAGCATATCATATAGATATAGAACATGTGTTTAGTTGATTTTAAAAGTCAAGTTAGAAGGATTAACTTTTGTTTGCGAACAAGTTTAGAATTAACTAAACTATGTTCTAGTGATTACAAGTTTAAACCTTCGAATAAGATAGCTTTATATGTATGAATCGAATGATGTTATGAACATCATTACTACCTTAAGTTCCTTGGATAAACCTACTGGAAAAGATAAAAATGGATCTAGCTTCAATGGATCCTTGGATGGCTCGAAGTTCTTGAAGCAGAATCATGACACGAAAACAAGTTCAAGTAAGATCATCACTTGAAATAAGATTGTTATAGTTATAGAAATTGAACCAAAGTTTGAATATGATTATTACCTTGTATTAGAATGATAACCTACTGTAAGAAACAAAGATTTCTTGAGGTTGGATGATCACCTTACAAGATTGGAAGTGAGCTAGCAAACTTGAAAGTATTCTTGATTTTATGAAACTAGAACTTTTGGAATTTATGAAGAACACTTAGAACTTGAAGATAGAACTTGAGAGAGATCAATTAGATGAAGAAAATTGAAGAATGAAAGTGTTTGTAGGTGTTTTTGGTCGTTGGTGTATGGATTAGATATAAAGGATATGTTATTTTGTTTTCATGTAAATAAGTCATGAATGATTACTCATATTTTTGTAATTTTATGAGATATTTCATGCTAGTTGCCAAATGATGGTTCCCACATGTGTTAGGTGACTCACATGGGCTGCTAAGAGCTGATCATTGGAGTGTATATACCAATAGTACATACATCTAAAAGCTGTGTATTGTACGAGTACGAATACGGGTGCATACGAGTAGAATTGTTGATGAAACTGAACGAGGATGTAATTGTAAGCATTTTTGTTAAGTAGAAGTATTTTGATAAGTGTCTTGAAGTCTTTCAAAAGTGTATGAATACATATTAAAACACTACATGTATATACATTTTAACTGAGTCGTTAAGTCATCGTTAGTCGTTACATGTAAATGTTGTTTTGAAACCTTTAGGTTAACGATCTTGTTAAATGTTGTTAACCCAATGTTTATAATATCAAAAGAGATTTTAAATTATTATATTATCATGATATTATGATGTACGAATATCTTTTAATATGATATATATACATTAAATGTCGTTACAACGATAAACGTTACATATATGTCTCGTTTCAAAATCATTAAGTTAGTAGTCTTGTTTTTACATATGTAGTTCATTGTTAATATAATTAATGATATGTTTACTTATCATAATATCATGTTAACTATATATATAACCATATATATGTCATCATATAGTTTTTTTACAAGTTTTAACGTTCGTGAATTACCGGTCAACTTGGGTGGTCAATTGTCTATATGAAACCTATTTCAATTAATCAAGTCTTAAAAAGTTTGATTGCTTAAAATGTTGGAAACATTTAATCATGTAAATATCAATCTCAATTAATATATATAAACATGGAAAAGTTCGGGTCACTACAGTACCTACCCGTTAAATAAATTTCGTCCCGAAATTTTAAGCTGTTGAAGGTGTTGACGAATCTTCTGGAAATAGATGCGGGTATTTCTTCTTCATCTGATCTTCCCGCTCCCAGGTGAACTCGGGTCCTCTACGAGCATTCCATCGAACCTTAACAATTGGTATCTTGTTTTGCTTAAGTCTTTTAACCTCACGATCCATTATTTCGACGGGTTCTTCGATGAATTGAAGTTTTTCGTTGATTTGGATTTCATCTAACGGAATAGTGAGATCTTCTTTAGCAAAACATTTCTTCAAATTCGAGACGTGGAAAGTGTTATGTACAGCTGCGAGTTGTTGAGGTAACTCAAGTCGGTAAGCTACTGGTCCGACACGATCAATAATCTTGAATGGTCCAATATACCTTGGATTTAATTTCCCTCGTTTACCAAATCGAACAACGCCTTTCCAAGGTGCAACTTTAAGCATGACCATCTCTCCAATTTCAAATTCTATATCTTTTCTTTTAATGTCAGCGTAGCTCTTTTGTCGACTTTGGGCGGTTTTCAACCGTTGTTGAATTTGGATGATCTTCTCGGTAGTTTCTTGTATAATCTCCGGACCCGTAATCTGTCTATCCCCCACTTCACTCCAACAAATTGGAGACCTGCACTTTCTACCATAAAGTGCTTCAAACGGCGCCATCTCAATGCTTGAATGGTAGCTGTTGTTGTAGGAAAATTCTGCTAATGGTAGATGTCGATCCCAACTGTTTCTGAAATCAATAACACATGCTCGTAGCATGTCTTCAAGCGTTTGTATCGTCCTTTCGCTCTGCCCATCAGTTTGTGGATGATAGGCAGTACTCATGTCTAGACGAGTTCCTAATGCTTGCTGTAATGTCTGCCAGAATCTTGAAATAAATCTACCATCCCTATCAGAGATAATAGAGATTGGTATTCCATGTCTGGAGACGACTTCCTTCAAATACAGTCGTGCTAACTTCTCCATCTTGTCATCTTCTCTTATTGGCAGGAAGTGTGCTGATTTGGTGAGACGATCAACTATTACCCAAATAGTATCAAAACCACTTGCAGTCCTTGGCAATTTAGTGATGAAATCCATGGTAATGTTTTCCCATTTCCATTCTGGGATTTCGGGTTGTTGAAGTAGACCTGATGGTTTCTGATGCTCAGCTTTGACTTTAGTACACGTCAAACATTCTCCTACGTATTTAGCAACATCGGCTTTCATACCCGGCCACCAAAAATGTTTCTTGAGATCCTTGTACATCTTTCCCGTTCCAGGATGTATTGAGTATCTGGTTTTATGAGCTTCTCTAAGTACCATTTCTCTCATATCTCCAAATTTTGGTACCCGAATCCTTTCAGCCATATACCGGGTTCCGTCTTCCCGAATATTAAGATGCTTCTCCGATCCTTTGGGTATTTCATCCTTTAAATTTCCCTTTTTTAAAACTCCTTGTTGCGCCTCCTTTATTTGAGTAGTAAGGTTATTATGAATCATTATATTCATAGATTTTACTCGAATGGGTTCTCTGTCCTTCCTGCTCAAGGCATCGGCTACCACATTTGCCTTCCCCGGGTGGTAACGAATCTCAAAGTCATAATCATTCAATAATTCAATCCACCTATGCTGCCTCATATTCAGTTGTTTCTGATTAAATATGTGTTGAAGACTTTTGTGGTCGGTATATATAATACTTTTGACCCCATATAAGTAGTGCCTCCAAGTCTTTAATGCAAAAACAACCGCGCCTAATTCCAAATCATGCGTCGTATAATTTTGTTCGTGAATCTTCAATTGTCTAGACGCATAAGCAATCACCTTCGTTCGTTGCATTAATACACAACCGAGACCTTGCTTTGATGCGTCACAATAAATCACAAAATCATCATTCCCTTCAGGCAATGACAATATAGGTGCCGTAGTTAGCTTTTTCTTCAATAACTGAAACGCTTTCTCTTGTTCATCATTCCATTCAAATTTCTTCCCTTTATGCGTTAATGCAGTCAAGGGTTTTGCTATTCTGGAAAAGTCTTGGATGAACCTTCTGTAGTAACCAGCTAGTCCTAAAAACTGGCGTATGTGTTTCGGAGTTTTCAGGGTTTCCCACTTTTCAACAGTTTCTATCTTCGCCGGATCCACCTTAATACCTTCTTTGTTCACTATGTGACCGAGGAATTGAACTTCTTCCAACCAAAATGCACACTTTGAAAACTTAGCGTACAATTTTTCCTTCCTCAATACTTCTAACACCTTTCTCAAATGTTCACCGTGTTCTTGGTCATTCTTTGAGTAAATAAGTATGTCATCAATGAAAACAATGACAAACTTGTCAAGGTATGGTCCACACACTCGGTTCATAAGGTCCATGAACACAGCTGGTGCATTAGTTAAACCAAACGGCATGACCATAAACTCGTAATGACCGTAACGTGTTCTGAAAGCAGTCTTTGGAATATCATCTTCTTTCACCCGCATTTGATGATACCCGGAACGTAAGTCAATCTTTGAATAAACAGACGAGCCTTGTAGTTGATCAAATAAGTCGTCGATTCTCGGTAGTGGGTAGCGATTCTTGATGGTAAGTTTGTTCAACTCTCGGTAGTCGATACACAACCTGAATGTACCATCTTTCTTCTTGACAAACAAAACAGGAGCTCCCCACGGTGATGTGCTTGATCGAATGAAACCACGCTCTAAAAGTTCTTGTAATTGGCTTTGCAGTTCTTTCATCTCGCTGGGTGCGAGTCTGTAAGGAGCACGAGCTATTGGTGCAGCTCCTGGTACAAGATCTATTTGAAATTCAACGGATCGATGTGGGGGTAATCCCGGTAATTCTTTCGGAAATACATCGGGAAATTCTTTTGCAATGGGAACATCATTGATGCTCTTTTCTTCAGTTTGTACTTTCTCGACGTGTGCTAGAACAGCATAGCAACCTTTTCTTATTAGTTTTTGTGCCTTCAAATTACTAATAAGATGTAGCTTCGTGTTGCCCTTTTCTCCGTACACCATTAAGGGTTTTCCTTTTTCTCGTATAATGCGAATTGCATTTTTGTAACAAATGATCTCTGCTTTCACTTCTTTCAACCAGTCCATACCGATTATCACATCAAAACTCCCTAACTCTACTGGTATCAAATCAATCTTAAATGTTTCGCTAACCAGTTTAATTTCTCGATTCCGACGTATATTATCTGCTGAAATTAATTTACCATTTGCTAATTCGAGTAAAAATTTACTATCCAAAGGCGTCAATGGACAACTTAATTTAGCACAAAAATCTCTACTCATATAGCTTCTATCCGCACCCGAATCAAATAAAACGTAAGCAGATTTATTGTCAATAAGAAACGTACCTGTAACAAGCTCCGGGTCTTCCTGTGCCTCTGCCGCATTAATATTGAAAACTCTTCCACGGCCTTGTCCATTCGTGTTCTCCTGGTTCGGGCAATTTCTAATAATGTGGCCCGGTTTTCCACATTTATAACAAACTACATTGGCATAACTTGCTCCGACACTACTTGCTCCGCCATTACTCGTTCCGACACCATTTGTTCCTTTCGTTATATTAACCCCTGGTCCGTAGACCTCACACTTCACCGCGCTATGACCATTTCTTTTACACTTGTTGCAAAATTTGGTGCAGAACCCCGAGTGATTCTTTTCACACCTTTGGCATAGCTGCTTCTGATTGTTGTTGTTGTTGCGGTTATTATTGTTGTTGGGATGATTGTTGTAGTTGCTGTTGCTGTTGTTGTTGTTGTTGTTGGCCGTTTGTTGTAGTTGCGATTGATGTTGCGATTGTTGGGATAATTGTTGCGATTATTGTTGTAATTGCTGTTGTTGTTGTATTGGTGATTCTTATCACCGTTTTCCTCCCACTTTCTTTTGACTTGCTTCACATTGGTCTCTTCAGCAGTCTGTTCTTTAATTCTTTCTTCAATCTGGTTCACTAGTTTGTGAGCCATTCTTCATGCCTGTTGTATGGAGGCGGGCTCGTGTGAACTTATATCTTCTTGGATTCTTTCCGGTAATCCTTTCACAAACGCGTCGATCTTCTCTTCCTCATCTTCGAATGCTCCCGGACACAATAGGCACAATTCTGTGAATCGTCTTTCATACGTGGTAATATCAAATCCTTGGGTTCGTAACCCTCTAAGTTCTGTCTTGAGCTTATTGACCTCGGTTCTGGGACGGTACTTCTCGTTCATCAAGTGCTTGAATGCTGACCACGGTAGTGCGTACGCATCGTCTTGTCCCACTTGCTCTAGATAGGTATTCCACCATGTTAACGCAGAACCTGTGAAGGTATGCGTAGCGTACTTCACTTTGTCCTCTTCAGTACACTTACTTATGGCAAACACCGATTAGACCTTCTCGGTCCACCGTTTCAATCCGATTGGTCCTTCGGTTCCATCAAATTCCAAAGGTTTGCAGGCAGTGAATTCTTTGTAGGTGCATCCTACACGATTTCCTGTACTGCTAGATCCAAGGTTATTGTTGGTATGTAGCGCAGCCTGTACTGCGGCTATGTTTGAAGCTAGAAAAGTACGGAATTCCTCTTCATTCATATTCACGGTGTGTCGAGTAGTCGGTGCCATTTCCTTCAAAATAGTCAAATGGAACAAGTTAATCATACAGAATATTAAGAGTAGTTAATAGTATTTCGTAGCATAATATGAACTCATTTATAAAAGCTTTTTCTTCATATTAGCGTTTTATAAGTTTAAATTCGGGTAGTACCTACCCGTTAAGTTCATACTTAGTAGCTAATATACAATTCAACTACTACAATTCTATATGAAAAACTGATTATAATAATATTTCGCGTTCAAACTTTTATACAATATTTTACAAACTTACAATACCGCTTATTTTACATAAAGCATGAAATATAGCACACAATAACTTTGATACAAGATAGTTGTGAAGATAATTCTAGCTAGTACACAAGTCGTTCAGCAAAGGCAATAAAGACACGTAATTCATACGTCCAGAAACAAGTCATGCATTCTGGTTTTACTAGGACTACTTCCCATCCTTGGTCTTGTGGAACATAACTGTTATGGCCGTTGATAAGACAGCGTGTTGTAACGTCATCAAAGGGACGAGGGTTACGTAATGACCAACAGTCTCGTAATAACCTAAAAACCTCATTTCTTACCCCAATTACCGACTCCGTCACTTGTGGGAACGTTTTGTTTAATAGTTGTAGCCCGATGTTCTTGTTCTCACTTTGGTGAGAAGCGAACATTACTAACCCGTAAGCATAACATGCTTCTTTATGTTGCATGTTAGCCGCTTTTTCTAAATCACGAAGTCCTATATTCGGATATACTGAGTCAAAATAATTTCTTAACCCGTTGCGTAAAATAGCATTTGGGTTCCCCGCAATATATGCGTCAAAGTAAACACATCGTAACTTATGGATTTCCCAATGTGATATTCCCCATCTTCCGAACGAAAGCCTTTTATAAACCAAGGCATTCTTGGAACGTTCTTCGAATGTCTTACAAACTGATCTTGCCTTAAATAGTTGTGCCGAGGAATTCTGACCGACTCTAGACAAGATTTCATCAATCATGTCTCCGGGTAGGTCTCTTAAAATATTGGGTTGTCTATCCATTTTGTGTTTTTATACTGTAAAATAGACAAGAGTTAGATTCATAAAAAAAATACTTATTAATACAAGCAATTTTTACATATATCATAAAGCATAAGCACACTATATTACATATATTACACCACACGAATATAACTATCTTATTCCGACTCGCTTGTTTCTTCTTGTTCGGTTTTGGTTCGTTTTGCCAAGTTTCTAGGGATATATGATGTTCCCCTAATACGAGCCGTCGTTATCCACATTGGTTTAGAAAAACCTGGTGGTTTAGAGGTTCCCGGGTCATTGTTACAACTTAAGGACTTCGGGGGTTGACGATACATATAAAGTTCATCGGGGTTGGAATTAGATTTCTCTATTTTTATGCCCTTTCCCTTATTATTTTCTTTTGCCTTTTTAAATTCAGTTGGGGTAATTTCTATAACATCATCGGAATTCTCGTCGGAATCCGATTCATCGGAGAATTGGTAATCCTCCCAATATTTTGCTTCCTTGGCGGAAACACCATTGACCATGATTAACCTTGGTCGGTTGGTTGAGGATTCTCTTTTACTTAACCGTTTTATTATTTCCCCCACCGATTCTATTTCTTCTTCCGGTTCCGATTCTTCTTCCGGTTCCGATTCTTCTTCCGGTTCCGACTCTTCTTCCGGTTCCTCTTCGGGAACTTGTGAATCAGTCCACGAATCATTCCAATTTACATTTGACTCTTCATTATTATTAGGTGAGTCAATGGGACTTGTTCTAGAGGTAGACATCTATCACATAATATCAAACACGATAAGAGATTAATATATCACATAATATTCATATGTTAAAAATATATAGTTTCCAACAAAAATGTTAAGCAATCATTTTTAAAGAAAACACGGTCGAAGTCCAGACTCACTAATGCATCCTAACAAACTCGATAAGACACACTAATGCAAATTTTCTGGTTCTCTAAGACCAACGCTCGGATACCAACTGAAATGTCCCGTTCTTATTGATTAAAAACGTTCCATATTAATTGATTTCGTTGCGAGGTTTTGACCTCTATATGAGACGTTTTTCAAAGACTGCATTCATTTTAAAACAAACCATAACCTTTATTTCATCAATAAAGGTTTAAAAAGCTTTACGTAGATTATCAAATAATGATAATCTAAAATATCCTGTTTACACACGACCATTACATAATGGTTTACAATACAAATATGTTACAACAAAATAAGTTTCTTGAATGCAGTTTTTACACAATATCATACAAGCATGGACTCCAATTCTCGTCCTTATTTAAGTATGCGACAGCGGAAGCTCTTAATAATCACCTGAGAATAAACATGCTTAAAACGTCAACAAAAATGTTGGTGAATTATAGGTTTAACCTATATATATCAAATCATAATAATAGACCACAAGATTTCATATTTCAATACACATCCCATACATAGAGATAAAAATCATTCATATGGTGAATACCTGGTAACCGACAATGACAAGATGCATATATAAGAATATCCCCATCATTCCGGGACACCCTTCGGATATGATATAAATTTCGAAGTACTAAAGCATCCGGTACTTTGGATGGGGTTTGTTAGGCCCAATAGATCTATCTTTAGGATTCGCGTCAATTAGGGTGTCTGTTCCCTAATTCTTAGATTACCAGACTTAATAAAAAGGGGCATATTCGATTTCGATAATTCAACCATAGAATGTAGTTTCACGTACTTGTGTCTATTTTGTAAATCATTTATAAAACCTGCATGTATTCTCATCCCAAAAATATTAGATTTTAAAAGTGGGACTATAACTCACTTTCACAGATTTTTACTTCGTCGGGAAGTAAGACTTGGCCACTGGTTGATTCACGAACCTATAACAATATATACATATATATCAAAGTATGTTTAAAATATATTTACAACACTTTTAATATATTTTGATGTTTTAAGTTTATTAAGTCAGCTGTCCTCGTTAGTAACCTACAACTAGTTGTCCACAGTTAGATGTACAGAAATAAATCGATAAATATTATCTTGAATCAATCCACGACCCAGTGTATACGTATCTCAGTATTGATCACAACTCAAACTATATATATTTTGGAATCAACCTCAACCCTGTATAGCTAACTCCAACATTCACATATAGAGTGTCTATGGTTGTTCCGAAATATATATAGATGTGTCGACATGATAGGTCGAAACATTGTATACGTGTCTATGGTATCTCAAGATTACATAATATATAATACAAGTTGATTAAGTTATGGTTGGAATAGATTTGTTACCAATTTTCACGTAGCTAAAATGAGAAAAATTATCCAATCTTGTTTTACCCATAACTTCTTCATTTTAAATCCGTTTTGAGTGAATCAAATTGCTATGGTTTCATATTGAACTCTATTTTATGAATCAAAACAGAAAAAGTATAGGTTTATAGTCGGAAAAATAAGTTACAAGTCGTTTTTGTAAAGGTAGTCATTTCAGTCGAAAGAACGACGTCTAGATGACCATTTTAGAAAACATACTTCCACTTTGAGTTTAACCATAATTTTTGGATATAGTTTCATGTTCATAATAAAAATCATTTTCTCAGAATAACAACTTTTAAATCAAAGTTTATCATAGTTTTTAATTAACTAACCCAAAACAGCCCGCGGTGTTACTACGACGGCGTAAATCCGGTTTTACGGTGTTTTTCGTGTTTCCAGGTTTTAAATCATTAAGTTAGCATATCATATAGATATAGAACATGTGTTTAGTTGATTTTAAAAGTCAAGTTAGAAGGATTAACTTTTGTTTGCGAACAAGTTTAGAATTAACTAAACTATGTTCTAGTGATTACAAGTTTAAACCTTCGAATAAGATAGCTTTATATGTATGAATCGAATGATGTTATGAACATCATTACTACCTTAAGTTCCTTGGATAAACCTACTGGAAAAGATAAAAATGGATCTAGCTTCAATGGATCCTTGGATGGCTCGAAGTTCTTGAAGCAGAATCATGACACGAAAACAAGTTCAAGTAAGATCATCACTTGAAATAAGATTGTTATAGTTATAGAAATTGAACCAAAGTTTGAATATGATTATTACCTTGTATTAGAATGATAACCTACTGTAAGAAACAAAGATTTCTTGAGGTTGGATGATCACCTTACAAGATTGGAAGTGAGCTAGCAAACTTGAAAGTATTCTTGATTTTATGAAACTAGAACTTTTGGAATTTATGAAGAACACTTAGAACTTGAAGATAGAACTTGAGAGAGATCAATTAGATGAAGAAAATTGAAGAATGAAAGTGTTTGTAGGTGTTTTTGGTCGTTGGTGTATGGATTAGATATAAAGGATATGTTATTTTGTTTTCATGTAAATAAGTCATGAATGATTACTCATATTTTTATAATTTTATGAGATATTTCATGCTAGTTGCCAAATGATGGTTCCCACATGTGTTAGGTGACTCACATGGGCTGCTAAGAGCTGATCATTGGAGTGTATATACCAATAGTACATACATCTAAAAGCTGTGTATTGTACGAGTACGAATACGGGTGCATACGAGTAGAATTGTTGATGAAACTGAACGAGGATGTAATTGTAAGCATTTTTGTTAAGTAGAAGTATTTTGATAAGTGTCTTGAAGTCTTTCAAAAGTGTATGAATACATATTAAAACACTACATGTATATACATTTTAACTGAGTCGTTAAGTCATCGTTAGTCGTTACATGTAAATGTTGTTTTGAAACCTTTAGGTTAACGATCTTGTTAAATGTTGTTAACCCAATGTTTATAATATCAAAAGAGATTTTAAATTATTATATTATCATGATATTATGATGTACGAATATCTCTTAATATGATATATATACATTAAATGTCGTTACAACGATAAACGTTACATATATGTCTCGTTTCAAAATCATTAAGTTAGTAGTCTTGTTTTTACATATGTAGTTCATTGTTAATATAATTAATGATATGTTTACTTATCATAATATCATGTTAACTATATATATAACCATATATATGTCATCATATAGTTTTTTTACAAGTTTTAACGTTCGTGAATTACCGGTCAACTTGGGTGGTCAATTGTCTATATGAAACCTATTTCAATTAATCAAGTCTTAACAAGTTTGATTGCTTAACATGTTGGAAACATTTAATCATGTAAATATCAATCTCAATTAATATATATAAACATGGAAAAGTTCGGGTCACTACAAACATATCCCAGCATAGGATTTCGTGAATTAGAAAGAGCTTCTAACATGCAACATAAAGAAGCATGTTATGCTTACGGGTTAGTGATGTTCGCTTCTTACCAAAGTGAGAAAAAGAACATCGGATTGCAACTTTTAAATAAAACCTTCCCACAAGTGACGGATTCAGTAGTTGGGGTGAGAAACAAGGTTTTTAGATTATTACGGGGCAGTTGGACATTACGAAACCCTCGTCCTTTTGACGACATTACAACATGCTGCCTAGCCAATGGTCATAACGGTTATTTTCCACAAGACCAAGGATGGGAAGTCGTCTTAGTAAAACCAGAATGCATGACTTGTTTCTGGACTTATGAATTACGTGTCTTTATTTCATTTGCTGAACAACTTGCGTATTAACTAGATTTATCTTCAAAACTGTCCTTTATCAAAGTGTACTATATTTCATGTTATATGTAATATAGCGATGTTGTAAGTTTGAAGAATATTTGTATGTGATATATTATTATAATCAGTTTTTCATATGGAATTGTAGTAGTTGAATTGTATATTAGCTACTAAGTATGAACTTAACGGGTAGGTAGTACCCGAATTTAAACTTATAAAACACAAATATGAAGAAAAAGCTTTTATAAATGAGTTCATATTATGCTACGAAATATATTGACTACTCTTAATATTCTGTATGATTAACTCGATTCAGTTGGCTATTTTGAAGGAAATGGCACCGACTACTCGACACACCATGAATATGAGCGAAGAGGAATTTCGTACCTTTCTTGCTGTAAACATAGCCGCAGTACAGGATGCGCTACATACCAACAATAACTCTAAATCTAGCAATGCAGCTAACGGCGCAAGAACTCGTGTAGGATGCTTCTATAAAGAATTCACTGCCTGCAAACCTTTAGAATTTGATGGAACCGAAGGACCAATTGGATTGAAACGGTGGACCGAGAAAGTCGAATCAGTGTTTGCCATAAGTAAGTGTACTGAAGAGGACAAAGTTAAGTACGCTACGCATACCTTCACAGGTACTGCATTAACGTGGTGGAACACCTATCTTGAACATGTAGGACAAAATGCTGCTTACGCACTACCGTGGTCGGCATTCAAGCAATTGATGAACGAGCAGTATCGTCCTAGAAATGAAGTCAATAGCTCAAGGTAGAGCTTAGAGAGTTACGAACACAAGGGTTCGACATTACCCTGTATGAATGACGATTCACAGAGTTGTGCCTATTGTGTCCGGGAGCGTTCGAAGATGAAGAAGAGAAGATCGACGCGTTTGTAAAAGGGTTACCACTAAGGATTCAAGAAGATGTGACTTCACACGAGCCCGCTTCCATACAAAAGGCAAGTCGAATGGCTCATAAACTCATAAATCAGATTGAGGGAAGAATTAAAGAGCAGGTGGCCGAAGAAGCCAACACGAAACAACTCAAGAGGAAGTGGGAGGAAAAACGGTGACAAGAGCCATCAGTACAAAACCAATAACAATTACAACCACAATCGCAACAACTATCCCAACAACCGCAACAACAATCGCAATAATAACCGCAATCCTAACAATAACTACAACAAACATCCCAACAATAACAACAACTACAACAACCGTTTCAACAACAATAACAATCTCAACAACAACCTCAATAACAACAACCCCAACAAAAACCAAAAAGAGCCATGTCATAGGTGTGAAGAAAATCATCAGGGGTTTTGCACGACATTTTGCAAAAGGTGTAAAAGAAATGGTCATAGCGCGACAAAGTGTGAGGTCTACGGACCAAAGTTTAACAGAACTAAAGGAACAAATAGTGTCAGAACATGTAATGCCGTAACGAATAGTGTCGGAGCAAGTAATACCAACGCTTTTTGTTATAAATGTGGAAAACCATGCCACATTATTAGAAATTACCCGAATCAGGTGAATACTAATGGGCAGGGCCATGGAAGAGTTTTCAATATTAATGCGGCAGAAGTACAGGAAGACCCGGAGCATGTTACGGGTACATTTCTTATTGACGATAAATCTGCTTATGTTTTATTTGATTCGGGTGCGGATAGAAGCTATATGAGTAGAGAATTTTGTGCTAAATTAAGTTGCCCATTGACGCCTTTGGATAATAAATTTTTACTCGAATTAGCAAATGGTAAATTAATTTCAGCAGATAATATATGTCGGGATAGAGAAATTAAACAGGGTGATGAAACGTTTAAGATTGATTTAATACCAGTTGAGTTGGGGAGTTTTGATGTAATAATTGGCATGGACTGGTTGAAGAAGGTAAGAGCAGAGGTCGTTTGTTACAAAAATGCGATTCGCATTATGCGTGAAAAAGGAAAACCTTTAATGGTGTACGGAGAAAAGAACAACGCGAAGTTAAATCTTATTAGTAGTTTGAAGGCACGGAAACTAATAAGAAAAGGTTGTTACGTCATTCTAGCATACATCGAGGAAGTTAAACCTGAAGAAAAGAACATCAATGATGTTCCCGTCGCAAAAGAATTTTCTGATGTATTTCTGAAAGAATTACCGGGATTACCCCCACATTGATCCATTGAATTTCAAATAGACCTTGTACCAGGAGCTACACCAATAGCTCGTGCACCAATAGCTCGTGCTCCATACAGACTCGCACCCAGCGAAATGAAAGAATTACAAAGTCAGTTACAGGAACTTTTAGAGCGTGATTTCATTCGACCAAGTACATCACCATGGGGAGCTCCCGTTCTGTTTGTCAAGAAGAAAGATGGTACATTCAGGTTGTGTAACGACTACCGAGAGTTGAACAAACTTACCATCAAGAACCGTTACCCATTACCGAGAATCGACGACTTATTTGATCAACTACAAGGCTCATCAGTTTATTCGAAGATCGATTTACGTTCTGGATATCACCAAATGCAGGTGAAAGAGGATGACATTCCGAAGACTACTTTTAGGACGCGTTACGGTCATTACGAGTTTATGGTTATGCCGTTTGGATTGACTAACGCACCAGCTGTGTTCATGGACCTCATGAACCGAGTGTGTGGGCCATATCTTGACAAGTTTGTCATTGTTTTCATCGATGACATATTTATTTACTCAAAGAATGATCAAGAGCACAAAGAACATTTGAGAAAAGTGCTAGAGTTGCTGAGAAAAGAAAAACTGTACGCTAAGTTTTCAAAGTGTGCATTTTGGTTGGAAGAAGTTTAATTCCTCAGTCATATAGTGAACAAAGAAGGTATTCAGGTGGATTTAGCAAAGATTGAAACCGTTGAAAAGTGGGAAACCCTGAAAACTCCAAAATACATACGCCAATTTTTAGGGCTAGCTGGTTATTACAGGAGATTCATCCAAGATTTTTCCAAAATAGCAAAACCCTTGACTGCATTAACGCATAAAGGGAGGAAATTTGAATGGAAGGATGAACAAGAAAAAGCGTTTCAATTGCTGAAGAAAAAGTTAACTACGGCACCTATATTGTCATTACCTGAAGGGAATGATGATTTTGTGATATATTGTGACGCCTCAAAGAAAGGTCTCGGTTGTGTATTAATGCAACGAACGAAAGTAATTGCTTATGCGTCTAGACAATTGAAGATTCACGAGCAGAATTATACGACGCATGATTTGGAATTAGGCGCGGTTGTTTTTGCATTAAAGACTTGGAGGCACTACTTATATGGGGTCAAAAGTATTATATATATACCGACCACAAAAGTCTTCAACACATATTTAATCAGAAACAACTGAACATGAGGCAGCGCAGATGGATTGAATTGTTGAATGATTATGACTTTGAGATTCATTATCACTCGGGGATGGCAAATGTGGTAGCCGACGCCTTAAGAAGAAAGGACAGAGAACCCATTCGAGTAAAAGCTATAAATATAATGATTCACACTAACCTTACTACTCAAATAAAGGAGGCACAACAAGGAGTTTTAAAAGAGGGAAATTTAAAGGATGAAATACCCAAAGGATCGGAGAAGCATCTTAATATTCAGGAAGACGGAACCCGGTATAGGGCTGAAAGGATTTGGGTACCAAAATTTGGAGATATGAGAGAAATGGTACTTAGAGAAGCTCATAAAACCAGATACTCAATACATCCTGTAACGGGGAAGATGTACAAGGATCTCAAGAAACATTTTTGGTGGCCGAGTATGAAAGCCGATGTTGCTAAATACGTAGGAGAATGTTTGACGTGTTCTAAGGTCAAAGCTGAGCATCAGAAACCATCAGGTCTACTTCAACAATCTGAAATCTCGGAATGAAAATGGGAAAACATTACCATGGATTTCATCACTAAGTTGCCAAGGACTGCAAGTGGTTTTGATACTATTTGGGTAATAGTTGATCATCTCACTAAATCAGCACACTTCCTGCCAATAAGAGAAGATGACAAGATGGAGAAGTTAGCACGACTGTATTTGAAAGAAGTCGTCTCCAGACATGGAATACCAATCTATATTATCTCTGATAGGGATGGCAGATTTATTTCAAGATTCTGGCAGACATTACAGCAAGTATTAGGAACTCGTCTAGACATGAGTACTGCCTATCATCCACAAACTGATGGGCAGAGCAAAAGGACGATACAAATGCTTGAAGACATGCTACGAGCATGTGTTATTGATTACAGAAACAGTTGGGATCAACAACTACCGTTAGCTGAATTTTCCTACAACAACAGCTACCATTCAAGCATTGAGATGGCGCCGTTTGAAGCACTTTATGGTAGAAAGTGCAGGTCTCTAATTTGTTGGAGTGAAGTGGGGGATAGACAGATTACGGGTTCGGAGATAATACAAGAAACTACCAAGAAGATCATCCAAATTCAACAACGGTTGAAAACCGCCCAAAGTCGACAAAAGAGCTACGTCGACATTAAAAGAAAAGATATAGAATTTGAAATTGGAGAGATGGTCATGCTTAAGGTTGCATCTTGGAAAGGCGTTGTTCGATTTGGTAAACGAGGGAAATTAAATCCAAGGTATATAGGACCATTCAAGATTATTGATCGTGTCGGACCAGTAGCTTACCGACTTGAATTACCACAACAACTCGTGGCTGTACATAACACTTTCCACGTCTCAAATTTGAAGAAATGTTTTGCTAAAGAAGATCTCACTATTCCGTTAGAGGAAATCCAAATCAACGAAAAACTTCAATTCGTCGAAGAACCCGTCGAAATAATGGATCGTGAGGTTAAAAGACTTAAGCTAAACAAGATAACAATTGTTAAAGTTCGATAGAATGCTTGTAGAGGACCCGAGTTCACCTGGGAATGAGAAGATCAGATGAAGAAGAAATACCCGCACTTATTTCCAGAAGATACGTCAACACCTCCAACTGCTTAAAATTTCGGGACGAAATTTATTTAACGGGTAGGTACTGTAGTGACCCGAACTTTTCCATGTTTATATATATTAAATGAAATTGTTATTTACATGATTAAGTGTTTCCAACATGTTAAGCAATCAAACTTGTTAAGACTTGATTAATTGAAATAGCTTTCATATAGACAATTGACCACCCAAGTTGACCGGTGATTCACGAACGTTAAAACTTGTAAAAACTACATGATGACATATATATGATTATATATATAGTTAACATGATATTATGATTGTGATGACCCGGGAATTTCCGATCAAATTTAAACTCTAATCTTTATATGGTTCCGACACGATAAGCAAAATCTATGATATTAAGTCTAGAAAATTTTGAAACTATGTTTATGTAATCAATTATCCTTCGACTGCTCTCAACGATTCACGAACAATTGATGATAATAAAGATATATGTATATATATATATATATATATATATATATATATATATATATAATAACAATAATATATTCATTATGTAACTAAAATGCAAATACAATTATATAATAAATATGTAAGATGTATAGAGATTAAATATTCAGTATATGTTATTATATAATATATCTTTTAAAATTAATAAAGTATAAGGTTCAGATATTAAATTTAATTACAAGCTGAAATATAGTTGTTAAGTAAATTATTACTTTCATTATCATTATTAAGGTAAACATTTAATATTAGTATTATTTTGATATTATTATTACTAAAATTATTATTAATATTATTATAATTAGTATTATTGTTATAAATGACATTATTGTTATACATTTTATAGTAATCATTATAATTATAATTATCATTGGTAATAATATTATTAATACTACTATATTATTATAAATTTGTATTATTATAATTAAGAGTAATATTGTTATATGAAGTTAACTAAAATTTATAAATATATAACAGATAATAAATATATAGTAGATAAATAAATAAACATAGTTATATTGCATACAAAAAATATATATATGATACTGAAACAATAAATAATAGTTAACCATCACAATCAATTTTGTTTAACTGGTGCACATGATTGGTACTATATTCGAAATCCATTCAGCTATAATACAAAATCTGTTACCCATCTATCTCAATTTCTGATTCTCTTTAACTTCTTCCTCTTGTCTCTTGATATCAACGTCGATTCTTTCTCCAATATCAAATCTTTCACCACCTTGAGTTCCTTTCTGTTACCTATCCTATCTATCATTATCCATCCTGTCTATTTCATATTCTATCAATCTTTTGCAATATATAGATATACATATAAAAACATGCATACAAATAAGAGAATTATAAGTTTGATCACCATCCATATCACTACTCATACCATTAACAAATAGCCTTCTATTTATGATCTCATTAATCATCAACCTTCGGCACCAAACCTATCGTAACTAACTGCAGCTAATTACTTCCGCTTTCTCTTGTTTAATTCGACTCTAACATCACACTAAAACATACATATACGATCACTCCTTGATGCTTTTATTCAAATTCTGTTTCCTCCATTAAACCACCAAGAATCACTTACAACCCTTGTATTGATGATGCACTCCTACGACTGCTAATGTTCCTGTGAACTGTTTGGATTGATGGGGTAGACAAGAACCCAAACCAAAACCCACTTTAAGATTTAAGACCACTAATATTTTTGCTTCGGTTATTTTGTTCAAGGATGTACACCCGACAAGCCACCACCTTTGGTATTTTCTTTTTCTTTCTTTTTCTTTTCTTCTCCTCATTCCCGTGCAATTAATAAAAACCATCAACCAAACTCCAAATTGGGCTGCGAACGTTTTCTGTTTCAGCTGTCCTTTTACTCGACTGAACCACAGGAAATCAACCACAATCCAACACCATTTCTATCTCCCTCTCACTCCAAATCTGTTTCTGTTTTATTACCGGGACCAAAAGCAAACCCCAAAACACTTTTAAACACCACAAATGAACCATCAAAGACCCTACCATTCTCTTGCTTCCTTCGCTGCTACAGCTGCTAATAATTTTTTTTTAAACCGACCACTAAACCGAACTTAAACAACCATCTCATGCCAACATCAAAACCCATTTAAAACATCACCATAAATCACTGCTGCTGTAAAATTTTGTCCTTCTGTCAGATATTTAAACAAAGTGAAACGAGTGGTATATGTACACACTTTAGAGTTTTGTCATTATGGATATTAGGAATCTTATATAAAGCGTTTTAAATAAAAGGGTTATGCAAGTGGTGTTTGATAGGAACTTTGTGACCGACAATTACAGCACAAATACATTTAATTATGATTTTCTTTGTTGAATGCTTTATAAGTGGGTCTCAAATATTATTATACAACATGCTAAAGTTTCGTGATTGAAGGCTTTGCGTTTATTTCTCTTTTGGTTCCCAACATTGGGCCGATATATATATTTTTGGTTGGGACGTGAACATGTGGATTAGACTAAGATTCATGTGGGTTTATGCTCGATTGGGCTCGTAATTTGTTCTTGGATCAAGGAGTACGAATTGGGCCCAAGCAGAAAATTATACGGGATATTAATAATGAGTGGAACGTTTGAAGATTAGTGATGATAGGATTTTATATTAATAGGTGTGTGATTATTACGATTTTGAGATAGTAATGGTATTGATGATGTATAATGATATCGATAGTGGTATGTATTATGATGATGACGAGCTTAGATGTTAGCATGGAGTATGATGATAGTTTATAGATGATGATGAGAATGGAAGATTGATATGAATAGTTATAGGTTTTGAAGAAGAAGAAGTAGTAGCAGGAACGTTTAGGTTAAAGAGATTTTTATTACGAATTATTCAGAAAAACGTAGGCAGAGCAATGGTTTTGGAGTGATGGTGTTGAACAAGAGGTCCTAAGTTCGAACCAAGGGAGCTGTAAATCATTTATTTCTTTTAATGTTTTGGGCCGTGAGTTTGTTGGTTGGGTTTATAAGTTGGGCCGTTGGTATAAGAGCAAGCCCAATAGTTAAAAGGCCTGGTGAACTGACCAGTGGAAGGGTTAAATAAATTTTAATCCGAGTGTCAATAGATAAAATGAAACAGTTAGATGGTTAAGGGGTGTATCTAGTGAACGAGAGGTCGCGGGTTCGAGCCCGGGCAATGGAAGTTATTTCTTTTTGGAGCTTTTCTCTCTTAAGGTAGTATTTACCATTATTA
This sequence comes from Rutidosis leptorrhynchoides, assembly GCF_046630445.1. NCBI lineage: Eukaryota > Viridiplantae > Streptophyta > Magnoliopsida > Asterales > Asteraceae > Rutidosis > Rutidosis leptorrhynchoides. The sequence goes on from NC_092336.1 coordinate 156,901,213, forward strand.
TTATTATTATTATTATTATTATTAATTATTATTATCATTCTTATCATTATTATAGGTATTATTATTATTATTATTATTATTATTAAGAAAATAAGTATTATTATTATCATTATTAATTAAAATTATCATTTCATTTAAAATTAAAATTATTAGTAAAATTATCATTTTTATTATTATTTTTATAACAAATAAATATTATACTTAAATTACATATAGTTATATACTAAACATATTAACATTATTTTTTATATATTACAAATAACAAATTACTGATAATATACTAATATACATATTAAGATATCTACATGTATAAATATTAATCATTTTAAATATATACAAATTAAATACATATAACATATAAGCTAAGATATAATATATAAATTGTTCGATTTCAAATATATGTGTTAATATACATTAATGATATAGGTTCGTGAATCCGAGGCCAACCTTACACTTGTTCAATGGTGTTATATGTATTTTTACTACGAAATACAGTATGTGAGTTCATTTGAATCCCTTTTACTCTTTACATTTCTGGGACTGAGAATACATGCGTTGCTTTTATAAATGTTTTACGATATAGACACAAGTAATCGAAACTACATACTATGGTTGAATTATCGAAATCGAATATGCCCCCTTTTATTAAGTCTGGTAATCTAAGAATTAGGGAACAGACACCCTAATTGACACGAATTCTAAAGATAGATCTATCGGGCCCAACAAGCCCCATCCAAAGTACCGGATGCTTTAGTACTTCGAAATTTATATCATGTCCGAAGGAGGATCCCGGAATGATGGGGATATTCTTATATGCATATTGTGAATGTCGGTTACTAGGTGTTCAATCCATATGAATGATATTTTTGTCTCTATGCATGGGACGTATGTTTATGAGAAATTGAAATATGAAATCTTGTGGTCTATTAAAATGATGGAAATGATTATTTATGATAAACTAATGAACTCACCAACCTTTTGGTTGACACTTTAAAGCATGTTTATTTTCAGGTACGAAAGAAATCTTCCGCTGTGCATTTGCTCATCTTAGAGATATTACTTGGAGTCATTCATGACATATTTCAAAAGACGTTGCATTCAAGTCGTTGAGTTCATCAAGATTATTATTAGGTCAATTATAGTTAGATATATTATGAGATGGTATGCATGCCGTCAAATTTTGATGTAATGAAAGATTGTCTTTTCAAAAACGAATGCAATGTTTGTAAAATGTATCATATAGAGGTCAAGTACATCACGATGTAATCAACTGTTTTAAATCATTTATAATCGATATGGACTTCATCCAGATAGATTAGGACGGGTCTTCACAGTTGGTATCAGAGCGGTGGTTGTAGCGAACCAAGTCTTGCATTAGTGTATCTAACTAGTAGTCGTTAGGATGCATTAGTGAGTCTGGACTTCGACCTGGTCTGCATGTCAAAAAGTTTTGCTTATCATTTTGTGTCGAAAATTATCTGCTTATCATTCTTAGTCTAGACACGTCTTGCTGCATTGATTGCATGAATAGTATATAGACAAGATTCATATCTTAGCGTATCTGTTACTGTAAACCTTACCTGGCGTATCCCGTAAATTTCTCCGTAATCTACGAAACCTTTTTTTCTATATATATGGATATTCTATGTAATTAAGAATACCATCCGTTAGCCAGAAAATCATTTCATATCTAAAAATTCTTTATTCAATCGTACGAAATGGAATTCGTCATTAGTTCAAGTCACTCGAATTCTGAAATGGAATCCCACTCAAGCTCCGAAAGCAGTGTGACCGGAATGGATCAACCAATCACTCATCATCTATTCTGGATGAATTGGGGATGGGTTCATAGCCTCCTCAATCATTGGAGACAAGAAGAAGGTGATCCTTTCCATCCGCCACATTGCCCTATTGGCGAAGAACCTGAAGCACTTACCGGTGAACCTGTTCGAAACACCATCTTTTCTCTCATTTCCAGAGTATCTCGCCACGATTATATACTATACCAAATTCTAGATTATATTTATCCGCTAGTCCAAACCGAAAATCACCCCGGTGTAATAGAAGAAGTCAACGAGCTTCGCGCTCGGGTAGTGGCTTTAGAGAATATGGGGCGAAAGTTACAAACACCAGCAGCAGCACCAGCAGCATAACCAGTACCACGTCCAATGTCAATAGTACCATCACCACCTCCAACATCAACATCCGCATCCCACACCTCAATATCTTAATCTATACCTCAAACATCAACGTCATACGCACCATGGATGCCAAGGAATACCAACAACAACAACAACAACAACATCACACGTCTCAACCTCGCAATCTATACCTCAAGCATAATCATCGTTCTACGAATCGTTTTACGAATCGTTTTACGAATCGTTCTACATAAACTATCTTCATCCTTCATGGTGATTATGTAATCTCTAATATTTTAGAGATTATGTACTCTAGTTCTAGCCGTAAATCTGATGAGTTTCATATCACATTGACTCATTAAATTCATAATTACGTCTGAAGAAAATATATATGTATATATGTTTTCATAAAGATTGTAATTAAAATTTTTATTGTACAAACTGTTAAGGTGAAAATATTTTAATGGGTAGGTAATACCCGAGGAATATTTAGATTTCGGAATAATAAGTTACACTGTACATTCTTCGAATCTGATTCAACAGTCATTTACTATCCTACTTGCAACCATAGCTATACGAATCCGTTCATCACAGAATAACCATTTTCATTCAATTTCATATTTGGATTTTGACCTATCAGAATCCGACAAGTGGCATAATGAAGAAAACATTGGACAAAAATAAAATTTGTTAGAAATAAACAAATTAACTATGAGAAATTTTGTTAAGAATCCACGCTAACAAAATCCTAGATACCTATTCCTAGTTAACTGATTACATTTTAATTATCGCAATTTATTTGATCACAATTTACATTCTCGCAATTTTATTTATCATCATTAAATTTCTATTATTTACTTTACGCACTTTATTTATCGTTATTTAATTTTTTGTTATTTATTTTACGCAATTTAAATATCGGGACACGTATACAAGGTTTTGACATATCATATCGACGCATCTATATATATATTATTTGGAATCACCATAGACACTCTATATGCAGTAATGATCGAGTTCTCTATACAGGGTTGAGGTTGATTCTACAATAATATATATGGTGAGTTGTGATCGAGTCTGAGACGTATACGGGTCACGATACGTATTAATTAATTCGTATATTATATATAAAACTATATATGAAATATTGGACTGTTAACTGTGGACTATCAACTATGGACTGCCAACATTGGACAATTAAAATGAATTAAAATATTGATTATAACATATGAAACTAAACAATTCTTCAAGTTTGCCACTTGATTTTCATCTTAAACCTCATTTGTATCTTGACGATTACAATCTGCATTCAAACCTTTCATGATTCTTGAAAACACCTCAATCGAGAGGATGAACCAACCGCACATCATCTATGAAAGGAAAGATTGATGCATATAGTTATGCACCTGAAAACTCTCGGAACCTGAGTAAACGTTTAAGACATAGCTGTGCTAATTCCTTTGGCGTTGTTATTACCGAAAATAACCTTGCAATTCCTTTTCAAATTAGCCAATTTTGTCATAGCTCCAGCAAGTCAACTTCGACTTTTCGTTCGAAATAACCTTATTATAACCTTGAAATATATATATACGTGCTCTTTTATTGTTACCGGGGAACCTTTCATATTTTACCATATTACCAGCAGACGTACCAGCAACCTCGTTGCTTCTTGGTTTAAATCTCTCCGATAAATCATTATATTTATTCATTGAAACCCTATCATATACTCATCCGCATCTTGTAACGAGAACTGCCATACTAATTACCGGGAATCAGCAATCAGTACTTTGAAAACTCACAGCATATCTACATCAACAGTTATATGTATCCATATAACATTTATCTCTTAGAATTATGATCTTTAATTCTAAAATTCTAAAAAACACTCAGTCTACAAATCTATACTCCAAATTCTGAAGAAAAAAAAAAGCTGAATACAGCAGCAAAAACTGTACACAACCTTGACCGTCGAAGGTATAAAGATAAAGAATAGTATATTGGCAAAGCTCAGAAAAGTTGGAACTGGAAACCGGAATTGAGCAAACCATGAAGGGGACTCTGAACAAATTACAAGGACTAAACTTGTACATAAAGAATCTAGATCATTCTGTTTCTGATGAAACCTTTAGCGAATACCTTACTCCTTAACCACTCTAAATCATCGTGAATGAATTTCTTCATCACAATTTGATTCTGAAATCCTAAGATATCATTGTACCTTTCTTTATTAATATCCTCAATATTTATGAAGATATCTTCATAAATATGCTCGTTCGATATTAATTACCTCTCTGCGCTATCCGTATTATATCATAAAAGGAAACTGATTTAGTTTCTATATTCTGCGAACCTTCAAATTTAAAATAGGAATGTTTTTTTTTTTTTGAAGTAATGTTGGGAACTAATGCATGAGTTAGTATAATATAATGACACTTGATCAACGTGATTATATTAGAGTAAGTCATGCTGAGTTTCTAAATGGAACCTGATGATTCACAGATTATAACATCATCATGTGTCATGCTACATAACTCTTTCATTCTGTTTAAATTTTGAACATATCAAGAAAGTATATTCTTGATAGTTCTATTCTCAGTGATTCTGGTAAATTTGAAAATCAAATCGTGCTATCACGTTCCATCCTGCTTAGAACATTATAACCATTCGGAACTCTATATCTACAAATTCTGGACCATTATTCGCTTGACTTGGAGTCGGGAAGAGAAAACAAGAGCATGGAGCTCCGAAATATAAAGGAGAATATAAAGCCGATCACAAATACAGGAATTACAAACCGCGGATGTTAATACGAATAGCAATATAAAGACACGGGAGAATTAAAAACACTATAGACCCAAGGGTATAGTAAAAGTAAATAGATTCTTCCGGTGGAAGGTGGAAAAGAAGAATGACAGATATAAAGGTTAGGAGTATATCGAGAACCAGAACTGGATGGAGCATATTGACAAATGATTCAAAGTACGAATTAAAGAAGAAAGAATAGAAGGTGTGAATTATAAGGAAATGAAGGGGGTGGATTTATAGTAAAATATCCGACAGAGCAATCAAAATAGATGATCGCATTTAAAGCGGATCCTAATTCCCATGATTACCGAAGAATCAAATCTCATTACGAAGATTTCCCCAAAATCTCTTGAAATTGGAAATCAATCCTATCTACGTCAAAAGATATGATGAATCTATACCTACTCATTTCACTCTTTGGTGATAGCTTCACTCGTACTCTTCACAAAATCAAATGGTTTTATCTATATTACTCAATGGTGGTAAAACTCTATTTATCAACTCATATTTGTCATGAAAACATTTTTATTGTTAGCCATGACCACCACACTCAAATTTCGGGACGAAATTTCTTTAACGGGTAGGTACTGTGATGACCCGGGAATTTTCGATCAAATTTAAACTCTAATCTTTATATGGTTCCGACACGATAAGCAAAATCTATGATATTAAGTCTCGAAAATTTTGAAACTATGTTTATGTAATCAATTACCCTTCGACTGCTCTCGACGATTCACGAACAATTGATGATAATAAAGATATATATATATATATATATATATATATATATATATATATATATATATATATATATATATATATATATATATATATATATATATATATATATATATATAATAACAATAATATATTCATTATGTAACTAAAATGCAAATACAATTATATAATAAATATGTAAGATGTATAAAGATTAAATATTCAGTATATGTTATTATATAATATATCTTTTAAAATTAATAAAGTATAAGGTTCAGATATTAAATTTAATTACAAGCTGAAATATAGTTGTTAAGTAAATTATTACTTTCATTATCATTATTAAGGTAAACATTTAATATTAGTATTATTTTGATATTATTATTACTAAAATTATTATTAATATTATTATAATTAGTATTATTGTTATAAATGACATTATTGTTATACATTTTATAGTAATCATTATAATTATAATTATCATTGGTAATAATATTATTAATACTACTATATTATTATAAATTTGTATTATTATAATTAAGAGTAATATTGTTATATGAAGTTAACTAAAATTTATAAATATATAACAGATGGTAAATATATAGTAGATAAATAAATAAACATAGTTATATTGCATACAAAAAATATATATATGATACTGAAACAATACATAATAGTTAACCATCACAATCAATTTTGTTTAACTGGTGCACATGATTGGTACTATATTCGAAATCCATTCAGCTATAATACAAAATATGTTACCCATCTATCTCAATTTCTGATTCTCTTTAACTTCTTCCTCTTGTCTCTTGATATCAACGTCGATTCTTTCTCCAATATCAAATCTTTCACCACCTTGAGTTCCTTTCTGTTACCTATCCTATCTATCATTATCCATCCTGTCTATTTCATATTCTATCAATCTTTTGCAATATATAGATATACATATAAAAACATGCATACAAATAAGAGAATTATAAGTTTGATCACCATCCATATCACTACTCATACCATTAACAAATAGCCTTCTATTTATGATCTCATTAATCATCAACCTTCGACACCAAACCTATCATAACTAACTGCAGCTAATTACTTCCGCTTTCTCTTGTTTAATTCGACTCTAACATCACACCAAAACATACATATACGATCACTCCTTGATGCTTTTATTCAAATTCCGTTTCCTCCACTAAACCACCAAGAATCACTTACAACCCTTGTATTGATGCTGCACTCCTACGACTGCTAATGTTCCTGTGAACTGTTCTGATTGATGGGGTAGACAAGAACCCAAACCAAAACCCACTTTAAGATTTAAGACCACTAATATTTTTGCTTCGGTTATTTTGTTCAAGGATGTACACCCGACAGGCCACCACCTTTGGTATTTTCTTTTTCTTTCTTTTTCTTTTCTTCTCCTCATTCCCGTACAATTAATAAAAACCATCAACCAAAATACAATTTGGGCTGCGAACGTTTTCTGTTTCAGCTGTCCTTTTACTCGACTGAACCACAGGAAATCAACCACAATCCAACACCATTTCTATCTCCCTCTCACTCCAAATCTGTTTCTGTTTTATTACCGGGACCAAAAGCAAACCCCAAAACACCTTTAAACACCACAAACGAACCATCAAAGACCCTACCATTCTCTTGCTTCCTTCGCTGCTACAGCTGCTAATAATTTTTTTTTAAACCGACCACTAAACCGAACTTAAACAACCATTTCATGCCAACAACAAAACCCATTTAAAACATCACCATAAATTGCTGCTGCTGTAAACTTTTGTCCTTCTGTCAGATATTTAAACAAAGTGAAACGAGTGGTATATGTACACACTTTAGAGTTTTGTCATTATGGATATTAGGAATCTTATATAAAGCGTTTTAAATAAAAGGGTTATGCAAGTGGTGTTTGATAGGAACTTTGTGACCGACAATTACAGTGCAAATACATTTAATTATGATTTTCTTTGTTGAATGCTTTATAAGTGGGTCTCAAATATTATTATACAACATGCTAAAGTTTCGTGATTGAAGGCTTTGCGTTTATTTCTCTTTCGGTTCCCAACATTGGGCCGATATATATATATATATATATATTTTTGGTTGGGACGTGAACATGTGGATTAGACTAAGATTCATGTGAGTTTATGTTCGATTGGGCTCGTAATTTGTTCTTGGATCAAGGAGTACGAATTGGGCCCAAGCAGAAAATTATACGAGATATTAATAATGAGTGGAACGTTTGAAGATTAGTGATGATAGGATTTTGTGTTAATAGGTGTGTGAATATTACGATTTTGAGATAGTAATGGTATTGATGATGTATAATGATATCGATAGTGGTATGTATTATGATGATGACGAGCTTAGATGTTAGGATGGAGTATGATGATAGTTTATAGATGATGATGAGAATGGAAGATTGATATGAATAGTTATGGGTTTTGAAGAAGAAGAAGTAGTAGCAGGAACGTTTAGGTTAAAGAGATTTTTATTACGAATTATTCAGAAAAGCGTAGGCAGAGCAATGGTTTTGGAGTGATGGTGTTGAACAAGAGGTCCTAAGTTCGAACCAAGGGAGCTGTAAATCATTTATTTCTTTTAATGTTTTGGGCCGTGAGATTGTTGGTTGGGTTTATAAGTTGGGCCGTTGGTATAAGAGCAAGCCCAATAGTTAAAAGGCCTGGTGAACTGACCAGTGGAAGGGTTAAATAAATTTTAATCTGAGTGTTAATAGATAAAACGAAACAGTTAGATGGTTAAGGAGTGTATCTAGTGAACGAGAGGTCGCGGGTTCGAGCCCGGGCAATGGAAGTTATTTCTTTTTGGAGCTTTTCTCTCTTAAGGTAGTATTTACCATTATTATTATTATTACTATTATTATTATTATTATTATTATTATTATTATTATTATTATTATTATTATTATTATTATTATTATTATTATTATTATTATTATTATTATTATTATTATTATTATTATTATTAATTATTATTATCATTCTTATCATTATTATAGGTATTATTATTATTATTATTAAGAAAATAAGTATTATTATTATCATTATTAATTAAAATTATCATTTCATTTAAAATTAAAATTATTAGTAAAATTATCATTTTTATTATTATTTTTATAACAAATAAATATTATACTTAAATTACATATAGTTATATACTAAAAATATTAACATTATTTTTTATATATTACAAATAACAAATTACTGATAATATACTAATATACATATTAAGATATCTACATGTATAAATATTAATCATTTTAAATATATACAAATTAAATACATATAACATATAAGCTAAGATATAATATATAAATTGTTCGATTTCAAATATATGTGTTAATATACATTAATGATATAGGTTCGTGAATCCGAGGCCAACCTTACACTTGTTCAATGGTGTTATATGTATTTTTACTACGAAATACAGTATGTGAGTTCATTTGAATCCCTTTTACTCTTTACATTTTTGGGACTGAGAATACATGCATTGCTTTTATAAATGTTTTACGATATAGACACAAGTAATCGAAACTACATTCTATGGTTGAATTATCGAAATCGAATATGCCCCTTTTTATTAAGTCTGGTAATCTAAGAATTAGGGAACAGACACCCTAATTGATGCGAATCCTAAAGATAGATCTATCGGGCCCAACAAGCCCCATCTAAAGTACCGGATGCTTTAGTACTTCGAAATTTATATCATGTCCGAAGGAGGATCCTGGAATGATGGGGATATTCTTATATGCATATTGTGAATGTTGGTTACCAGGTGTTCAATCCATATGAATGATATCTTGTGGTCTATTAAAATGATGGAAATGATTATTTATGATAAACTAATGAACTCGCCAACCTTTTGGTTGACACTTTAAAGCATGTTTATTCTCAGGTACGAAAGAAATCTTCCGCTGTGCATTTGCTCATCTTAGAGATATTACTTGGAGTCATTCATGACATATTTCAAAAGACGTTGCATTCGAGTAGTTGAGTTCATCAAGATTATTATTAAGTCAATTATAGTTAGATATATTATGAGATGGTATGCATGCCGTCAAGTTTCGATGTAATGAAAGATTGTCTTTTCAAAAACGAATGCAATGTTTGTAAAATGTATCATATAGAGGTCAAATACCTCGCGATGTAATCAACTGTTGTGAATCATTTATAATCGATATGGACTTCATCCAGATGGATTAGGATGGGTCTTCACAATGATAAGTAAGTATCTCATTAGGTATTTTAACGATGAGTTATATACATAAAATTGAGTTTATTGAATTAAGAAACTCGAAACGATATATATACCGATTATCGTTATAACAACGTCTTACTAAATACATATGAATCATATTAAGATATTGATACACTATGTTTAATCATGATAAATGATAAGTAAACATGTCATTAAGTGTATTAACAATGAACTACATATGTAAAAACAAGACTACTAACTTAATGATTTCGAAACGAGACATATATGTAACGATTATCATTGTAACAACATTTAACTGTATATATATATCATACTAAGATATATTAATATATCATAATATCATGATAATGTAATAATTTAACATCTCTTTAGATATAATAAACAATGGGTTAACAACATTTAACAAGATCGTTAACCTAAAGGTTTCAAAACAACATTTACATATAACGACTAACGATGACTTAACGACTCAGTTAAAATGTATATACATGTAGTGTTTGAATATGTATTCATACACTTTTGAAATCTTCAAGACACTTATCAAAATACTTCTACTTAAAAAAAATGCTTACAATTACATCCTCGTTCAGTTTCATCAATAATTCTACTCGTATGCACCCGTATTCGTACTCGTACAATACACAGCTTTTAGATGTATGTACTATTGGTATATACACTTCAATGATCAGCTCTTAGCAGCCCATGTGAGTCACCTAACACATGTGGGAACCGTCATTTGGAAACGAGCATGAAATATCTCATAAAATTACAAAAATATTAGTAATCATTCATGACTTATTTACATGTAAATAAAATTACACATCCTTTATATCTAATCCATATACCAACGACCAAAAACACCTACAAAAACTTTCATTCTTCAATTTTCTTCATCTAATTGATCTCTCTCAAGTTCTATCTTCAAGTTCTAAGTGTTCTTCATAAATTCTATAAGTTCTAGTTTCATAAAAATCAAGAATACTTCCAAGTTTGCTAGCTTCCAATCTTGTAAAGTGACCATCCAACCTCAAGAAATCTTTCTTATTTACAGTAAGATATCTTTCTAATACAAGGTAGTACTCATATTCAAACTTTGATTCAATTTCTATAACTATAACAATCTTATTTCGAGTGAAAATCTTACTTGAACTTGTTTTCGTGTCATGATTTTGCTTCAAGAACTTTCAAGCCATCCAAGGATTCTTTGAAGCTAGATCTATTTTTCTCATTTCCAGTAGGTTTATCCACAAAACCTAAGGTAGTAATTATGTTCATAACATCATTCGATTCATATATATAAAACTACCTTATTCGAAGGTTTAAACTTGAAATCACTAGAACATAGTTTAGTTAATTCTAAACTTGTTTGCAAACAAAAGTTAATCCTTCTAACTTGACTTTTAAAATCAACTAAACACATGTTCTATATCTATATGATATGCTAACTTAATGATTTAAAACCTGGAAACACGAAAAACACCGTAAAACCGGACATACGCCGTCGTAGTAACACCGCGGGCTGTTTTGGGTTTTTTAATTAAAAATAATTTTTCTTATGAACATGAAACTATATCCAAAAATCATGGTTAAACTCAAAGTGGAAGTATGTTTTTCAAAATGGTCATCAAGACGTCGTTCTTTCGACTGAAATGACGACCTTTTACAAAAATGACTTGTAACTTATATTTCTGACTATAAACCTATACTTTTTCTGTTTATATTCATAAAATAGAGTTCAATATGAAACCATAGCAATTTTATTCACTCAAAACGGATTTAAAACGAAGAAATTATGGGTAAAACAAGATTGGATATTTTTTGATTGTTGTAGCTACGGGAAATATTGTAACAATTCTATACAAATCATATCCTAGCTAACTTATATTGTATTATACATGTATTCTAATATATTATGTAATCTTGGGATACCATAGACACGTATGCAAATGTTTTGACATATCATATAGACCCATGTATATATATTATTTGGAACAACCATAGACACTCTATATGCAGTAATGTTTGAGTTAGCTATACAGGGTTGAAGTTGATTCCAAAAATATATATACTTTGAGTTGTGATCTAGCCTGAGACATGTATACACTGGGTCGTGGATTGATTCAAGATAATATATATCAATTTATTTCATTACATCTAACTATGGGCAACTAGTTGTAGGTTACTAACGAGGACAGCTGACTTAATAAACTTAAAACATCAAAATGTATTAAAAATGTTGTAAATATATTTTGAACATACTTTGATATATATTTGTTATAGGTACGTGAATCGACCAGTGGCCAAGTCTTACTCCCGACGAAGTAAAAATATGTGAAAGTGAGTTATAGTCCCACTTTTAAAATCTAATATTTTGGGATGAGAATACATGCAGTTTTATAAATGTTTTACAAAATAGACACAAGTAAATGAAACTACATTATATGGGTGAATGATCGAAGCCGAATATACCCCTTTTGCTTGGTAACCTAAGAATTAGTAAATCGATCTACTAATTGACGCGAATCCTAAAGATAGATCTATTGGGCCTAACGAACCCCATCCAAAGTACCGGATGCTTTAGTACTTCGAATTCGTTTTTATCATGTCCGAAGGATTTCCCGGAATAATAGGGATATTCTTATATGCATCTTGTTAATGTCGGTTACCAGGTGTTTACCATATGAATGATTTTTATCTCTATGTATGGGATGTATATTGAAATGTGAAATCTTGTGGTCTATTATTATGATTTGATAATATATAGGTTAAACCTATAACTCACCAACATTTTTGTTGACGTTTTAAGCCTGTTTATTCTCAGGTGATTATTAAGAGCTTCCGCTGTTTCATACTAAAATAAGGACAAGATTTGGAGTCCATGCTTGTATGATATTATGTAAAAACTGCATTAAAGAAACTTATTTTTGATGTAATATATTCTTATTATAAACTATTATGTAATGGTCGTGTTGTAAGACCCAAATATTTCATAGTATACTTGTGTGAATAAGTGATTCAAGTTATGGGGTTTACGTTGTATATAATTAAAGGGCAAAAGAAGTTGAACTGGGCATTTGGCGCGACGAGCGGCCTTATGGCGCGCCGCGCCATTTCGGGCTGACAGATTCTTCCTTCTTTTTAAATTAGATATTTTGGGGGCAATTTGGTAAAATCACTTTGGGGTCCGACTTTAAGGCCCCAAATCAGTTGTTGGAGTCTCCTTTACTCCATTTCCATCTACCTTATCACTTTCCATTAAATCCTAGAGAGAGAGGAAGTTCTAGAGTGAGAGAGCTCCATTAAAGGAAGAAGGAAGTTGAATCGGGTCTTAGTGCGAGTTCTAAAGTCGTTCATCTAGTCGCTAGCTACGTGGTGATTATGTTGGTAAGTTATAAAACCTAATTTCTTACTTTAATTGTATTAAGGGTTAGGGTTTGGGTTATTTGCACATAAAAACCCATTTGTTAATGAATTAGGGGTTTTTGGGTGAATTTGGGTCATGAAGACTCAAAATTTGACTAACTAGGGTTTTCTAAGTACTAATCTATGTTTATGAGCTTAAATTAGTTAGTTAAATTACTAGCACACTTAAATATATGTAAAGGGGTGTTAAGTGGGTTAGTGGATGACTCGAAATGGGGGTATTGACTTAAATGGTCAAATGGGTCAAAATGGTCCTAATTAGGTTAATGTATGTGTTTGATGCATAAACCTTGTATTGGAAAGCGTCTTAGGACTTAACTTGGCTAAGGATTAGGGTTTTGGTTATGATTGACCCAAATATTAGGGTTAAGGGTGCAAATGGGTCGAGATTGCACCATGGGTCAAAATGACTATAGAATGGAGTTTGAGTTGGTTGACCAACTGGAGTTTGTGATTGATATTATGTATAATGTAATAAGTACGTTACATTGAAGATTTCCGAGCTTATAAACCTCTCATCAAGACTTTGAGGTGATTGGAAAATCTATATATGTATGTATATGATTTACGTACCGTATTAATGGTGTCACATAGCCGTTTTGTGACCGTAGTTGTGAGACATAGCCGTTTTGTCCACGTTTTATATATTTATGCACATAGCCGTGTTTGTGCATATAGTGGCGAGTAATAGCCGTGTTTTACTCCCACATTATTATCCGAGTTATTGTGCACATAGCCATGTTTGTGTACATGATTGTGAGTAATAGCCGTGTTTTACTCACACGTTGATCAAGTGATGCCATAGCTGTTTTTGGGAACACTTGGGGGTGATGCCATAGCCGTTTTTGGAACACCTCGGGGGTTAGCATACCATAGCCATTTTTGGGAGCTAACGGTTGTTATGAACATCGGTGACTTGTTTTGTGAAGTCATTCCCTTGCGAATATATTGGTTAACCATGGTTTATAGTTGTTGACGTTAGCATTAAATTATTATTATGAATATTATGCTATTGATGTTGCTAGTTGTACGATTTGATGGTACTAGCTTGTTATTGAGGCGTTATGCATTTGTATGCGTTATATTTATATCGTGGATGCGAGTAGGTAAGTCTTATATGCATGTATATATTTATTCTACTCACTAAGCGTTAGCTTACCCTCTCGTTGTTTACCATTTTATAGGTTCTGGCGTGGATAAGGGTAAGGGCATACGGTTGGATTAGAGATCCCGCTTGTTAAGGGACGCCTTTTGAAAGTTTAGTTCTTGGAGTTTGACCGATACTTGGGTAGTTTAATCCCAAACGCCATGCTCGTAGTGTAGTTTGGTACTTAAACTTTTTGGCGGTCGAAACTCATAATTTGTATTAAACTCGTAAAACGGCCGAAGTGGGCCCCGCTTTGTAAAACTCATTTTACGTTTGAATTGTGTTAGTTTTACATATTTGAATGTGTGGTTAAAAGCGTGTCGTCTAAAAATGTCGGGAACTAGTCAATCTTTTTCGCATTTTGAGACTTTCCGGACAGACCCGAATGGCGCGCCGCGCGGCCATTCTGGCGCGTCGCGCCAATTCACTGTGCAGCAATTTTTTTTTTATTTTGTATTTTTGGACGTGGTTTGCTCGCGCATTGGTTTGGGTTGTTACAAGTGGTATCAGAGCATGGTCTAAGGGATTTAGGCGACTTGAGATAGGTGCCTAGACTTAGACTTTATTGTGTGTACGTGTTATGCAGGACTTGTAGGACTTTGGGTCTAATCGGGAATTGTTAGTACTTTGGTTTATGTGAACTAACCTTGTGCTAATGGTTTTGTGTTGTGTTTAGCAATCATCAAGCGAGATGGACGTAGTACTAGCAAGTTAATGCGACGTGCTCGCTTAACAATGATTAGCTACCGTTGTTACGGGTGCAAATCGTGTCAAACAAGTAATGTACGACGATTGTCGAGCAAGATGGAGTAGTGTGGTGTATATGTATATACTTATGTGTTATGTCCTTTCATTTCGTTGTTTAAATCTTTTCCGTTTTATAGAATGAAGATGAGAAATGGACACGACACCAATGACGGAAGTACGAGTGAGGACGTTGAGTTCACGGCCAAAGTTGAGGCCATCTTTAAACGACAAAAGGCGGAGTTCCTCGAGGATGTTAAGAAAATGTTTCTAGATGCGATTGACGAGCAATTAGTCAATGTAGTCAAGGAGCAAGTGAAGGTCGTTCTTCAAGGGGATAATGTGGGGAGATGGGACTTCTTCTATAAGAATTTCAAGGACTCTCAACCTCCTACCTTCGATGGTGAACGGGACCCACTTAAGAGTGCCCGTTGGATCTCCGACATGGAGGGGGCTTTTCGTACGTGTGAATGCCCTCTTGATAAAAAGACGAGATATGGTTGTAGCATGTTAAGAGGTGATGCTAAATTGTGGTGGGACGCGAAGATCCGACTTTATAGCGAAGAACAGTGCATGGAGTTCACATGGGATGAATTCAAGGCAGAGTTTTTCGATGAATACCGAACTTCGGCCGATCTTACAAGGCTTAAGGATGAACTACGTTCCTTGAGGCAAGGGTCGATGGATTTGAACACTCTCAAATTCGTGTTTTTGTCCAAGACCCAATATTGCCCGGAGTATGTCGGGAATGATAAAATGTTGAAAGAAGATTTCTATCGAATCTTGAATGATAACTATCAAGAGAAAATTAGTGTGAACGTGGTGAAGAGCTTTGATGAATTGTTCAATATGGCAAAGGGTTTTGAAGCGCTTGTGTTGAGAAAGAGTAGTTTTACTTTTGGAAAGAGGAAGTTCGAGAATTCGAGTCAATCGAGCTTTTCCCACAAAAAGAACAAGAAGGGGTCCGAAAGAGTCGGAAGTGTGAAGAAGGGTGGTTCAAATACTTTTGCGCCTACTTGTTATAGTTGCGGGAAGTCGGGTCATTACGCCCGTGATTGTTTGACCAAGTCGGTCACGTGTTTAAATTGTGGGAAGGAGGGGCACAAGAGGCCGGAATGTCCCGATTTGAATAATGATCATGTCAAGAAGTTAGAAAAGGCGGCGGGTACGGCTAGGGGTCGCAACTATTTGATGACCAATGATGAAGCCAAACAATCGAACGAAGTTGTCTCAGGTACTTTCATGGTTAATTCTAATCCGGCAAGGATTCTCTTTGATAGTGGTGCAAATTTGTCGTTTGTGTCTCCTAAATTTGTGCCTAAACTTAATAGACCGTTAGCTAAGTTAAGTCGTCCGGTAGAAGTCGAAATAGCGGACGGCATGACAGTGCTAGTGGTCGACGTGTGCAAAAATTGTGATGTTGTGTTTGGTGCCGAAAACTTTAAGATAAATCTCATTCCAATGACTTTGGGCGATTTTGATATTGTTGTCGGTATGGATTGGCTCGATCATAATATAGCCGATATTGCATGCCATGAAAAATTTATTCGTGTGAAGACACCAAGTGGGGGAGAGTTAATTATTCACGGTGATAAGCGTAGAAGACTTGTGCCGATATGCACTTTTGCACGGGCACGTCGTCTCCTCGATAATGGTGGCATGGCTTTTCTTACCCATGTTGTTGATACTCGTGATGAGTCACCACCCATTCGTGAAATTCCAGTGGTTAGTGATTTCGAAGACGTTTTTTCGGACGAGTTACCGGGTGTTCCGGCGGAAAGACAAGTTGAATTTCGCATTGAGTTGGTTCCGGGGGCTACCCCCATTGCTAAAACTCCTTATCGTTTAGCACCGACGGAAATGCAAGAGTTGTTAAATCAAACCCAAGAGTTACTTGAGAAGGGTTTTATTCGACCGAGTGCTTCGCCATGGGGCGCTCCGGTATTATTCGTGAAAAAGAAGGATGGTAGTATGCGGATGTGCATCGATTACCGGGAGTTGAATAAAGTGACGATCAAGAATCGTTATCCTTTGCCTAGGATTGACGATTTGTTTGACCAACTCCAAGGTGCAACGTATTTCTCTAAAATCAACCTACGGTCCGACTATCACCAAATGCGGGTCCGTGAGGAAGATATCGAGAAAACTGCTTTACGAACGCGTTATGGGCATTTTGAGTTTGTGGTTATGCCTTTTGGTCTTACGAATGCACCGGCGGCATTCATGGACCTTATGAACCGAGTGTGCCAACCTATGTTGGACAAGTCGGTGATTGTGTTCATTGACGACATACTAGTCTACTCGAAAAGTATGAACGAACATGAACGTCATTTGCGTGAAGTATTGAAGACGTTAAGAAAGGAGAAGTTGTATGCCAAGTTCTCCAAATGTGAATTTTGGCTAAGGGAGGTTTAATTCCTTGGCCACATTGTGAACAAAGACGGTATTCAAGTAGATCCGGGGAAGATTGAGATGGTGAAGAGTTGGAGACAACCGACTACGCCTACCGAGGTCCGAAGTTTTCTCGGATTGGCCGGTTATTATCGTCGGTTTATCCAAGACTTTTCTAAGATTGCTTCTTCGTTGACGAAATTGACAAGGAAGAACGCGAGGTTTGTTTGGGAGAACGAGCAAGAAATTGCTTTTCAATTGTTAAAAGAGAAGTTGTGCCAAGCTCCGGTGTTAGTTTTGCCGGAAGGGGGGGAAGACATGACGGTTTATTGTGATGCTTCGTTAAATGGGCTCGGGTGTGTTCTAATGCAAAGAGGTAAAGTCATCGCTTATGCCTCTCGACAATTAAAGGAACACGAAACGAGATATCCGACTCATGATCTTGAGTTGGCGGCGGTTGTGCATGCATTGAAAATTTGGCGCCACTACTTGTATGGTGTCAAGAGTACGATATATTCGGATCATAAGAGTTTGAAACATCTCTTTAATCAATGAGATTTGAATTATCGTCAACGTAGGTGGATGGACGTGGTGAAAGATTATGATTGTGAAATACTTTATCATCCGGGCAAGGCGAATGTGGTCACGGATGCGTTTAGTCGAAAGAGTCATCACCCGGCGTTACGATTGGGATTGTTACGTATGATTATTACTAACGATTTTCTTGAAAAACTTGGTGTGATTCAAATAGAGGCTTACGTTCATAACAAGCATGCGGAACGAATTGTGGGACAATCGGAATTCATTACTATGGGTTCACGTGGTTTGTTGTCTTTTCAAGGAAGAGTGTGGGTGCCGAAGATGGATGATTATCGACAAGTGCTACTTGATGAAGCACATAAGTCAAAGTATTCCATTCATCCGGGCGCGACGAAAATGTATCTTGACTTAAAGAAAGATTATTGGTGGCCGGGTATGAAACGTGATGTTGTAAAGTACGTTGAGCAATGCGTCACGTGTTTGCAAGTTAAGGCCGAGCACCAAAAGCCGTATGGTAAGTTACAACTGTTAGAAATCCCGAAGTGGAAATGGGAGCACATTACCATGGATTTCATCACAAAGTTACCTAAAATGGCGAGAACCTAATTTGACTCGATTTGGGTGATAGTTGATCGATTGACGAAAAATGCTTTGTTTCTTCCCATTCGGGAAGCGATATCGTCGGAGACTTTGGCTAAGTTGTTTATCAAGGAAGTCATCTCTCGACACGGTGTTCCTATATCTATTATTTCGGATCGAGATACCCGTTTTACATCTCGGTTTTGGGAAAAATTTCATGAAGATATGGGTACGCAATTAAAGCTGAGCACGGCGTATCATCCTCAAACGGACGGTCAAACCGAACGTATGAATCAAACTTTGGAAGATATGTTACGGGCGTGCATTATTGATTTCGGTGGTAGTTGGGATGAGCATTTGCCCTTGGTGGAATTCTCGTACAATAATAGTTATCACACTAGTATTGGGATGCCACCTTACGAGATGCTTTATGGGCGGAGGTGTCGAACTCCGATTTGTTGGGGTGAAGTGGGACAAAAGGAAATCGGGAGCACTGATTTGGTTTTGGAAACAAATAGCAAGATTGTTACGATTCGAGAGCATTTGAAAAAGGCTCAAGATAGACAAAAGTCGTATGCCGACAAGCGTAGACGAACGATCGAATTTCAAGAAGGCGACATGGTAATGCTTAAGTTTTCGCCATGGAAGGGTATCATTCGATTTCGAAAACGGGGAAAGTTAGCTCCTCGGTTTATTGGGCCATTCAAGGTTTTAGCTCGTGTTGGTGAAGTTGCATATCGATTGGAATTACCCGAAGAGCTTGCGGGGATCCATAACACGTTTCATGTTTCCCATCTCTGTAAGTGCCTTACGGACGATTCTTCATGGATGCCATTAGACGAAATCGAGCTGAACAATAAGTTGGAGTATGTTGAAAAGCCGATTGCTATACTTGATGAGAAAGTGAAAATGTTGCGTAACAAGGAGGTGAGAACTTTTAAGGTTCAATGGCGTCGGAGTAAAGGTTCCGAGTTCACTTGGGAACCCGAAGAATTCGTGTTGGTTTATCTTCCCTCTTGTCATGCGGCGTGGATCACGAGGGCGCGCTCCGAATTAAGTAGGGGAGAGTTGTAAGACCCAAATATTTCATAGTATACTTGTGTGAATAAGTGATTCAAGTTGTGGGGTTTACATTGTATATAATTAAAGGGCAAAAGAAGCTGAACTGGGCATTTGGCGGGCCGCGCCATTTCGGGCTGACAGATTCTTCCTTCTTTTTAAATTAGATATTTTGGGGGCAATTTGGTAAAATCACTTTGGGGTCCGACTTTAAGGCCCCAAATCAGTTGTTGGAGTCTCCTTTACTCCATTTCCATCTACCTTGTCACTTTCCATTAAATCCTAGAGAGAGAGGAAGTTCTAGAGTGAGAGAGCTCCATTAAAGGAAGAAGGAAGTTGAATCGGGTCTTAGTGCGAGTTCTAAAGTCGTTCATCTAGTCGCTAGCTACGTGGTGATTGTGTTGGTAAGTTATAAAACCTAATTTCTTACTCTAATTGTATTAAGGGTTAGGGTTTGGGTTATTTGCACATAAAAACCCATTTGTTAATGAATTAGGGGTTTTTGGGTGAATTTGGGTCATGAAGACTCAAAGTTGACTAACTAGGGTTTTCTAAGTACTAATCTATGTTTATGAGCTTAAATTAGTTAGTTAAAACACTAGCACACTTAAATATATGTAAAGGGGTGTTAAGTGGGTTAGTGGATGACCCGAAATGGGGGTATTGACTTAAATGGTCAAATGGGTCAAAATGGTCCTAAGTGGGTTAATGTATGTGTTTGATGCATAAACCTTGTATTGGAAAGCGTCTTAGGACTTAACTTGGCTAAGGATTAGGGTTTTGGTTATGATTGACCCAAATATTAGGGTTAAGGGTGCAAATGGGTCGAGATTGCACCATGGGTCAAAATGACTATAGAATGGAGTTTGAGTTGGTTGACCAACTTGAGTTTGTGATTGATATTATGTATAATGTAATAGGTACGTTACATTGAAAATTTCAGAGCTTATAAACCTCTCATCAAGACTTTGGGGTGAGTGGAAAATCTATATATGTATGTATATGATTTACGTGCCGTATTAATGGTGTCACATAGCGGTTTTGTGACCGTAGTTGTGAGACATAGCCGTTTTGTCCACGTTTTATATATTTATGCACATAGCCGTGTTTGTGCATATAGTGGCGAGTAATAGCCGTGTTTTACTCCCACATTATTATCCGAGTTATTGTGCACATAGCCGTGTTTGTGTACATGATTGTGAGTAATAGCCGTGTTTTACTCACACGTTGATCAAGTGATGCCATAGCCGTTTTTGGGAACACTTGGGGGTGATGCCATAGCTGTTTTTGGAACACCTCGGGGGTTAGCATACCATAGCCGTTTTTGGGAGCTAACGGTTGTTATGAACATCGGTGACTTGTTTCGCGAAGTCATTCCCTTACGAATATATTGGTTAACCATGGTTTATAGTTGTTGACGTTAGCATTAAATTATTATTATGAATATTATGCTATTGATGTTGCTAGTTGTACGATTTGATGGTACTAGCTTGTTATTGAGGCGTTATGCGTTTGTATGCGTTATATGATATCGTGGATGCGAGTAGGTAAGCCTTATATGCATGTATATATTTATTCTACTCACTAAGCGTTAGCTTACCCTCTCGTTGTTTACCATTTTATAGGTTCCGGCGTGGATAAGAGTAAGGGCATACGGTTGGATTAGAGATCCCGCTTGTCAAGGGACGCCTTTTGGAAGTTTAGTTCTTGGAGTTTGACCAAGACTTGGGTAGTTTAATCCCAAACGCCATGCTCGTAGTGTAGTTTGGTACTTAAACTTTTTGGCGGTCGAAACTCATAATTTGTATTAAACTCGTAAAACGGCCGAAGTGGGCCCCGCTTTGTAAAACTCATTTTACGTTTGAATTGTGTTAGTTTTACATATTTGAATGTGTGGTTAAAAGCGTGTCGTCTAAAAATGTCGGGAACTAGTCGATCTTTTTTGCATTTTGAGACTTTCCGGACAGACCCGAATGGCGCGCCGCGCCAATTCACTGTGCAGCAAAAAAAAATTTATTTTGTATTTTTGGACGTGGTTTGCTCGCGGGTTGGTTTGGGTTGTTACACGTGTGTAAACGGTATATTTTAGATTATTATTATTTGATAATCTACGTAATGCTTTTTAAACCTTTATAGATAAAATAAAGGTTATGGTTGTTTTAAAAATGAATGCAGTCTTTGAAAAACGTCTCATATAGAGGTCAAAACCTCGCGACGAAATTAATTAATATGGAACGTTTATAATCAATATGAACGGAACATTTCAGTTGGTATCCGAGCGTTGGTCTTAGAGAACCAGAAATTTGCATTAGTGTATCTTATCGAGTTTGTTAGGATACATTAGTGAGTCTGGACTTCGACCGTGTTTTCTTTAAAAATAAGTGCTTAACACTTTTGTTGGAAACTATATATTATTAACATGTAAATATTATGTGATATATTAACCTCTTAATGTGTTTGATATTGTGTGATAGATGTCTACCACTAGTACAAATCCCATCGATTCACCTAATAATAATGAATAGTCGAATATATTTTGGGTAGATTCACAAATTTCCGAAGAGGAACCGGAAGAAGAGGAACCGAAAGAAGAGGAACCGGAAGAGAAGGAACCGGAAGAGGAGGAACTGGAAGAGGAGGAACCGGAAGAGGAGGAACCGGAAGAAGAAGAGGTTCTGGAGGAAGAAATATTGATACCTATAGTAAATCGACTAAATAAAAGAAAATCCTCAACCAACGGACCAAAGTTAATAATGGTCAATGGTGTTTCCGCCGAGGAAGCAAAATATTGGGAAGATAACCAATTTTCCGATGAATCGGATCTCGATGAGGATTCCGATGATGTTATAGAAATTACCTCGACCCAATTTAATAAAGCGAAAGAAAATAATAAGGGAAAAGGTATAAAAATAGAGAAACCCGATTCCAACCCCGATGAACTTTATATGTATCGGCAACATCCGTATTTTCTAAAATGTAACAATAACCCGGGAACATCTAAACCACCAGGTTTTTCTAAACCATTGTGGAAAACGACGGCTCGTATTAGAGGAACACCATATATTCATAGAAAATTAGGAAAATGAACCAAGTTCGAAGAAGAAGAAACCAGTGATTCAGATTAGAGGGTTGTAATCATGTTGTGTATTATATGTATTGTAGTGTGCTTGTACTTTTATGTTCTATGTAAAAATTGCTTGTATTATTTGTTAATTATCTTTTACGAATCTAATCCTTGTCTATTTTACAGTATAAAAACAAAATGGACGTTAAGGGTAGACAGCCGAATATTTTAGAAGATCTACCAGAGGATATGATTGAGGAAATCTTGTCTAGAGTCAGTCAGAATTCATCAGCACAATTAATTATGGCAAAATTAACTTGTCAAATTTTTGGAAGACTTTCCAGAAATGCCTTAGTTTATAAAAGGCTTTCCTTTGATAGGTGGGGTATATCACATTGGGGAGACCGTAAGTTACGCCTTATTTTCTTTAAAGCGTTAAACGCGGGGAACCCAAATGCAATTTTACGCTACGGGTTAAGAACTTCTAACATGCAACATAAAGAAGCATGTTATGCTTACGGGTTAGTGATTTTCGCTTCTTACCAAAGTGAGAAAAAGAACATCGGATTGTAACTTTTAAATAAAACCTTCCCACAAGTGACGGATTCAGTAGTTGGGATGAGAAACAAGGTTTTTAGATTATTACGGGGCTGTTGGACATTACGAAACCCTCGTCCTTTTGACGACATTACAACATGCTGCCTAGCCAATGGTCATAACAGTTATTTTCCACAAGACCAAGGATGGGAAGTCGTCTTAGTAAAACCAGAATGCATGACTTGTTTCTGGACTTATGAATTACGTGTCTTTATTTCCTTTGCTGAACAACTTGCGTATTAACTAGATTTATCTTCAAAACTGTCATGTATTAAAGTGTACTATATTTCATGTTATATGTAATATAGCGATGTTGTAAGTTTGAAGAATATTTGTATGTGATATATTATTATAATCAGTTTTTCATATGGAATTGTAGTAGTTGAATTGTATATTAGCTACTAAGTATGAACTTAACGGGTAGGTAGTACCCGAATTTAAACTTATAAAACGCAAATATGAAGAAAAAGCTTTTATAAATGAGTTCATATTATGCTACGAAATACTATTGACTACTCTTAATATTCTGTATGATTAACTCGATTCAGTTGGCTATTTTGAAGGAAATGGCACCGACTACTCGACACACCATGAATATGAGCGAAGAGGAATTTTGTACCTTTCTTGCTGCAAACATAGCCACAGTACAGGCTGCGCTACATACCAACAATAACTCTAAATCTAGCAATGCAGCTAACGGCGCAAGAAATCGTGTAAGATGCTCCTACAAAGAATTCACTGCCTGCAAACCTTTGGAATTTGATGGAACCGAAGGACCAATTGGATTGAAACGGTGGACCGAGAAAGTCGAACCGGTGTTTGCCATAAGTAAGTGTACTAAAGAGGACAAAGTTAAGTACGCTATGCATACCTTCACAGGTACTACGTTAACGTGGTGGAACACCTATCTTGAACAGGTAGGACAAAATGCTGCTTTCGCACTACCGTGGTTGGCATTCAAGCAATTGATGAACGAGCAGTACCGTCCTAGAAACGAAGTCAATAGCTCAAGGTAGAGCTTAAAGAGTTACGAACACAAGGGTTCGACATTACCATATATGAACGACGATTCACAGAGTTATGCCTATTGTGTCAGGAGCGTTCGAAGATGAAGAAGAGAAGATCGACACGTTTGTAAAAGGGTTACCAGTAAGGATTCAAGAAGATGTGAGTTCACACGAGCCCGCTTCTATACAAAAGGAAAGTCGAATGGCTCATAAACTCATAAATCAAATTGAGGGAAGAATTAAAGAGTAGGCGGCCAAAGAAGCCAACACGAAACAACTCAAGAGGAAGTGGGAGGAAAACGATGACAAGAGACACCAGTACAACAACAATAATAATTACAACCACAATCGCAACAACTATCCCAACAACTGCAACAACAATCGCAACAATAACCGCAATCCTAACAATAACTACAACAAACATCCAACAACAACAACAACTACAACAACCGTTTCAACAACAATAACAATCCCAACAACAACCTCAATAACAACAACGACAACAAAAACCAAAAACAGCCATGTCATAGGTGTGAAGAAAATCATCAGGGGTTTTGCACGACATTTTGCAACAGGTGTAAAAGAAAGGGTCATAGTGCGACAAAGTGTGAGGTCTATGGACCAAAGTTTAACAGAACTAAAGGAACAAATAGTGTCAGAACAAGTAATGCTGGAACGAATAGTGTCAGAGCAAGTAATACCAACGCTGTTTGTTATAAATGTGGAAAACCAGGCCACATTATTAGAAATTGCCCGAATCAGGGGAATACTAATGGGCAGGGCCGAAGAGTTTTCAATATTAATGCGGCAGAAGCACAGGAAGACCCGGAGCTTGTTACGGGTACGTTTCTTATTGACGATAAATCTGCTTATGTTTTATTTGATTCGGGTGCGGATAGAAGCTATATGAGTAGAGAATTTTGTGCTAAATTAAGTTGCCCATTGACGCCTTTGGATAATAAATTTTTACTCGAATTAGCAAATGGTAAATTAATTTCAGCAGATAATATATGTCGGGATAGAGAAATTAAACTGGGTGATGAAACGTTTAAGATTAATTTAATACCAGTCAAGTTAGGGAGTTTGATGTAATAATTGGCATGGACTGGTTGAAGAAGGTAAGAGCAGAGGTCGTTTGTTACAAAAATGCAATTCGCATTATGCGTGAAAAAGGAAAACCTTTAATGGTGTACGGAGAAAAGAACAGCGCGAAGTTAAACTAATAAGAAAAGGTTGTTACGTCATTCTAGCATACATCGAGGAAGTTAAACCTGAAGAAAAGAACATCAGTGATGTTCCCGTCACAAAAGAATTTTTCGATGTATTTCCGAAAGAATTACCGGGATTACCCCCACATCGATCCGTTGAATTTCAAATAGACCTTGTACCAGAAGCTGCACCAATAGCTCGTGCTCCATACAGACTCGCACCCAGCGAAATGAAAGAATTACAAAGTCAGTTACAGGAACTTTTAGAGCGTGGTTTCATTCGACCAAGTACATCACCATGGGGAGCTCCTGTTCTGTTTGTCAAGAAGAAAGATGGTACATTTAGGTTGTGTATCGACTACCGAGAGTTGAACAAACTTACCATCAAGAACCGTTACCCATTACCAAGAATCGACGACTTATTTGATCAACTACAAGGCTCGTTGGTTTATTCGAAGATCGATTTACGTTCTGGATATCACCAAATGCAGGTGAAAGAGGATGACATTCCGAAGACTGCTTTTAGGACGCGTTACAGTCATTACGAGTTTATGGTTATGCCGTTTGGATTCACTAACGCACCAGCTGTGTTCATGGACCTCATGAACCGAGTGTGTGGGCCATATCTTGACAAATTTGTCATTGTTTTCATTGATGACATAGTTATTTACTCAAAGAATGATCAAAAGCACGAAGAACATTTGAGAAAAGTGCTAGAGTTGCTGAGAAAAGAAAAACTGTACGCTAAGTTTTCAAAGTGTGCATTTTGGTTGGAAGAAGTTCAATTCCTCAGTCATATAGTGAACAAAGAAGGTATTCAGGTGGATCCAGCAAAGATTGAAACCGTTGAAAAGTGGGAAACCCCGAAAACTCCGAAACACATACGCCAATTTTTAGGGCTAGCTGATTATTATAGGAGATTCATTCAAGATTTTTCCAAAATAGCAAAACCCTTGACTGCATTAATGCATAAAGGGAGGAAATTTGAATGGAAGGATGAATAAGAAAAAGCGTTTCAATTACTGAAGAAAAAGTTAACTACGGCACCTATATTGTCATTACCTGAAGGGAATGATGATTTTGTGATATATTGTGACGCCTCAAAGCAAGGTCTCGGTTGTGTATTAATGCAACAAACGAAAGTAATTGCTTATGCGTCTAGACAATTGAAGATTCACGAGCAGAATTATACGACGCATGATTTGGAATTAGGAGCGGTTGTTATTGCATTAAAGACTTGGAGGCACTACTTATATGGGGTCAAAAGTATTATATATACCGACCACAAAAGTCTTCAACACATATTTAATCAGAAACAACTGAACATGAGGCAGCGCAGATGGATTAAATTGTTGAATGATTATGACTTTGAGAATCGTTATCACCCGGGGAAGGCAAATGTGGTAGCCGATGCCTTGAGCAGAAAGGATAGAGAACCCATTCAAGTAAAAACTATGAATATAATGATTCACACTAACCTTACTACTCAAATAAAGGAGGCACAACAAGGAGTTTTAAAAGAGGGAAATTTAAAGGATGAAATACCCAGCATCTTAATATTCACGAAGACGGAACCCGGTATAGGGCTGAAAGGATTTGGGTACCAAAATTTGGAGATATGAGAGAAATGGTACTTAGAGAAGCTCATAAAACCAGATACTCAATACATCCTGGAATGGGGAAGATGTACAAGGATCTCAAGAAACATTTTTGGTGGCCGAGTATGAAAGCCGATGTTGCTAAATACGTAAGAGAATGTTTGACGTGTTCTAAGGTCAAAGCTGAGCATCAGAAACCATCAGGTCTACTTCAACAACCCGAAATCCCGGAATGGAAATGGGAAAACATTACCATGGATTTCATCACTAAATTGCCAAGGACTGCAAGTGGTTTTGATACTATTTGGGTAATAGTTGATCGTCTCACCAAATCAGCACACTTCCTGCCAATAAGAGAAGATGACAAGATGGAGAAGTTAGCACGACTGTATTTGAAGGAAGTCGTCTCCAGACATGGAATACCAATCTCTATTATCTCTGATAGGGATGGCAGATTTATTTCAAGATTCTGGCAGACATTACAGTAAGCATTAGGAACTCGTCTAGACATGAGTACTGCCTATCATCCACAAACTGATGGGCAGAGTGAAAGGATGATACAAACGCTTGAAGACATGCTACGAGCATGTGTTATTGATTTCAGAAACAGTTGGGATCCACATCTACCGTTAGCAGAATTTTTCTACAACAACAGCTACCATTCAAGCATTGAGATGGTGCCGTTTGAAGCACTTTATGGTAGAAAGTGCAGGTCTCCAATTTGTTAGAGTGAAGTGGGGGATAGAGAGATTACGGGTCCAGAGATAATACAAGAAACTACCGAGAAGATCATCCAAATTTAACAACGGTTGAAAACCGCCCAAAGTCGACAAAAGAGCTACGCCAACATTAAAAGAAAAGATATAGAATTTGAAATTTGAGAGATGGTCATGCTTAAGGTTGCACCTTGGAAAGTCGTGGTTCGATTTGGTAAACGAGGGAAATTAAATCCAAGGTATATAGGACCATTCAAGATTATTGATCGTGTCGGACCAGTAGCTTACTGACTTGAATTACCACAACAACTCGCGGCTGTACATAACACTTTCCACGTCTCAAATTTGAAGAAATGTTTTGCTAAAGAAGATCTCACTATTCCGTTAGACGAAATCCAAATCAACGAAAAACTTCAATTCGTCGAAGAACCCGTCGAAATAATGGATCGTAAGGTTAAAAGACTTAAGCAAACCAAAATACCAATTGTTAAAGTTCGATGGAATGCTTGTAGAGGACCCGAGTTCACCTGGGAATGAGAAGATCAGATGAAGAAGAAATACCCACACTTATTTCCAGAAGATACGTCAACACCTCCAACTGCTTAAAATTTCGGGACGAAATTTATTTAACGGGTAGGTACTGTAGTGACCCCAACTTTTCCATGTTTATATATATATTAAATGAAATTGTTATTTACATGATTAAGTGTTTCCAACATGTTAAGCAATCAAACTTGTTAAGACTTGATTAATTGAAATAGCTTTCATATAGACAATTGACCACCCAAGTTGACCGGTGATTCACGAATGTTAAAACTTGTAAAAACTATATGATGACATATATATGATTATATATATAGTTAACATGATATTATGATAAGTAAGTATCTCATTAGGTATTTTAACAATGAGTTATATACATAAAATTGAGTTTATTGAATTAAGAAACTCGAAACAATATATATACCGATTATCGTTATAACAACGTCTTACTAAATACATATGAATCATATTAAGATATTGATACACTATGTTTAATCATGATAAATGATAAGTAAACATGTCATTAAGTGTATTAACAATGAACTACATATGTAAAAACAAGACTACTAACTTAATGATTTCGAAACGAGACATATATGTAACGATTATCATTGTAACAACATTTAACTGTATATATATCATACTAAGATATATTAATATATCATAATATCATGATAATGTAATAATTTAACATCTCTTTAGATATAATAAATAATGGGTTAACAACATTTAACAAGATCGTTAACCTAAAGGTTTCAAAACAACATTTACATGTAACGACTAACGATGACTTAACGACTCAGTTAAAATGTATATACATGTAGTGTTTTAATATGTATTCATACACTTTTGAAAATTTCAAGACACTTATCTAAATACTTCTACTTAACAAAAATGCTTACAATTACATCCTCGTTCAGTTTCATCAACAATTCAACTCTTAGGCACCCGTATTCGTACTCGTACAATACACAGCTTTTAGATGTATGTACTATTGGTATATACACTCCCATGATCATCTCTTAGCAGCCCATGTGAGTCACCTAACACATGTGGGAACCATCATTTGAAACGAGCATGAAATATCTCATAAAATTATAAAAATATTAGTAATCATTCATGACTTATTTACATGTAAATAAAATTACACATCCTTTATATCTAATCCATATACCAACGACCAAAAATACCTACAAACACTTTCATTCTTCAATTTTCTTCATCTAATTGATCTCTCTCAAGTTCTATCTTCAAGTTCTAAGTGTTCTTCATAAATTCTATAAGTTCTTGTTTCATAAAAATCAAGAATACTTCCAAGTTTGCTAGCTTACTTCCAATCTTGTGAAGTGACCATCCAACCTCAAGAAATCTTTCTTATTTACAGTAAAATATCTTTCTAATACAAGGTAATACTCATATTCAAACTTTGATTCAATTTCTATAACTATAACAATCTTATTTTGAGTGGAAATCTTACTTGAACTTGTTTTCGTGTCATGATTCTGCTTCAAGAACTTTCAAGCCATCCAAGGATCCTTTGAAGCTAGATCTATTTTTCACATTTCCAGTAGGTTTATCCACAAAACCTGAGGTAGTAATGATGTTCATAACATCATTCGATTCATATATATAAAACTACCTTATACGAAGGTTTAAACTTGAAATCACTAGAACATAGTTTAGTTAATTCTAAATTTGTTCGCAAACAAAACTTAATCCATCTAAATTGAATTTGAAAATCAACTAAAAACATGTTCTATATCTATATGATATGCTAACTTAATGATTTAAAACCTGAAAACACGAAAAATACCGTAAAACCGGATATACGCCGTCGTAGTAACACCACGGGCTGTTTTGGGTTTGTTAATTAAAAACTATGATAAACTTTGATTTCAAAGTTTTTATTCTGGGAAAATGATTTTTCTTATGAACATGAAACTATATCCAAAAATCAAGGTTAAACTCAAAGTGGAAGTATGTTTTTCAAAATGGTCATCAAGACGTCGTTCTTTCGAATGAAATGACTACCTTTTACAAAAACGAATTGTAACTTATATTTCTGACTATAAATCTAAACTTTTTCTGTTTAGATTCATAAAATAGAGTTCAATATGAAACCATAGCAATTTGATTCACTCAAAACGGATTTAAAACGAAGAAGTTATGGGTAAAACAAGATTGGATATTTTTTTATTGTTGTAGCTACGGGAAATATTGTAACAATTCCATACAAATCATATCCTAGCTAACTTATATTGTATTATACATGTATTCTAATATATTATGTAATCTTGGGATACCATAGACACGTATGCAAATGTTTTGACATATCATATCGACCCATGTATATATATTATTTGGAACAACCATAGACACTCTATATGCAGTAATGTTTGAGTTAGCTATACAGGGTTGAGGTTGATTCCAAAAATATATATACTTTGAGTTGTGATCTAGCCTGAGACGTGTATACACTGTGTCGTGGATTGATTCAAGATAATATATATCAATTTATTTCTGTAGATCTAATTATGGGCAACTAGTTGTAGGTTACTAACGAGGACAGCTGACTTAATAAACTTAAAACATCAAAATGTATTTAAAATGTTGTAAATATATTTTGAACATACTTTGATATATATATGTATATATTTGTTATAGGTTTGTGAATCGACCAGTGGCCAAGTCTAACTCCCGACGAAGTAAAAATCTGTGAAAGTGAGTTATAGTCCCACTTTTAAAATCTAATATTTTGGGATGAGAATACATGCAGTTTTATAAATGTTTTACAAAATGGACACAAGTAAATGAAACTACATTATATGCGTGAATGATCGAAGTCGAATTTGCCCCTTTTGCTTGGTAACCTAAGAATTAGTAAACCGATCTACTAATTGACGCGAATCCTAAAGATAGATCTATTGGGCCTAACGAACCCCATCTAAAGTACTGGATGCTTTAGTACTTCGAATTCGTTTTTATCATGTCCGAAGGATTTCCCGGAATGGTATGGGATATTCTTATATGCATCTTGTTAATGTCGGTTACCAGGTGTTTACCATATGAATGATTTTTATCTCTATGTATGGGATGTATATTGAAATGTGAAATCTTGTGGTCTATTATTATGATTTGATAATATATAGGTTAAACCTATAACTTACCAACATTTTTGTTGACGTTTTAAGCATGTTTATTCTCAGGTGATTATTAAGAGCTTTCGCTGTTGCATACTAAAATAAGGATAAGATTTGGAGTCCATGCTTGTATGATATTATGTAAAAACTGCATTCAAGAAACTTATTTTTGATGTAATATATTCTTATTATAAACCATTATGTAATGGTCGTGTGTAAACGGTATATTTTAGATTATCATTATTTTATAATCTACGTAATGCTTTTTAAACCTTTATAGATAAAATAAAGGTTATGATTGTTTTAAAAATGAATGCAGTCTTAGAAAAACGTCTCATATAGAGGTCAAAACCTCGTGACGAAATCAATTAATATGGAACGTTTATAATCAATATGAACGAGACATTTCAAAATTGGCATTGATTAGTTACCATGTGTAGGATTTGTCCTTTGATTTCATAATCTAGCGCATTAATGTCTGGCTTAATAATGGCATGTCCTTGGCCCGTGCGTGTGGCTCTCATTCGATCTTCCATACTTAGAGGTTCAGTTACTTCCATAATTGAATTTGTTGAATACGAATCACTAGAGGACTCTGATTTAACGGTTTGTAGTTCAGGAGGAATGATTAGTGGTTCAGGATCTTGGAGTTGTCCTTGAATATCCTCTGGGTTCTCAATTGTGAAGTCGGGTTCAAAAAATGGATTATCAGAAATTTGAATTGGAGTACTTGTTAGACTAGTTGATGATTCTAAAAAAAATCAACGGCGACAATATTGGTTAGATGTCTTGATCGAGTTACAGGTGGTGAACGTATGAAAGGTGGTGAACGTTTTGCTCGGTGCATTCACAAAATATCCTATTAGTTATAAAAATTATAAAAAAATTATATAAGTTATCAAATTAATAGACTTTTCTGATTTTTCCCACGTTTCGAATAGCCAATAGATGCATCAGGTAGCCAGGACCCTTTAAATCGGAAGCCCACAACTCGTCACTAACAAATCCAACTATTACTACGAACCAGAAAATTTTGGATGTCTATCAATTTAACTGCTTAAAATAATTTTTCGTCGAAATTAAAAGAAAATAAAAAAAATTCTATGTCCTATAAACTAGAGCGTAGAAATGAGAAAGAGAAAGAGCGCGTCGAAAAATAAGAAGTCGAAAAACAAAAGTCGAAAAATAAAAGTCGAAAAACAAAAATAAGAAAGTAAAGAGTCAAAACTTAAAAGTCTAAAAACTAAATATTAAAAGTTGCGTCTAAAGGAATTAAAGCTTAAAAGAAGTCTATATCCAAAACGGCAATAACTTAATAGGCACTAAAATTTATTTAAAACTAAAGCGATAAGTAACGTCGTAAAATTCTAAAGCGTCTAAATCTTATTCTAAAGAAAAAGTACTTAAGGGATTTTACGGCAAAGCCTAAAAATCTAGAAATATAAAATAACTACGGCAAAAACTAAGTTACGAACTAATTACGAACGATAAATATAAAATTTACGAAATAAACGTTTAAAATATACAATTTATAAAAAGATATAAAAAGTGATAAAATTACTTATTTTTATAAAAATATTATTTTTATATTATTATTTTATAAAAGTATTAATTTTTATATTAATAAAACTAATTAAAACTAAAAATACAAAATTAATTAAAACTTAAAACTAATTATTATTATATATAACCCTAACTAGGTTTAACAATAATAATAATAATTAATAAAACTTACGCGTAATAAATGCAGTCTTAGGTTTCAGGCGTGTCAGACATCACCATGCGGTCGCATGGTTTTGAAGCCTCCGGATCATGTGATCGCATGGGCCTGAATTTCGGATCAGGTTGTTGGGCTGCTACAGGGCCAGGCCCGATTACTCTTTTAATTATTTTTTTTTCTGATTTTTAATAAAATAAAAATAAAATAACTTAAATAAAACTTATAAAAAAAATAATTTTACTTATTAGTTTTTATAACTTTTAACAATAAAAATATAAACTTTTCAATTTAAATACTTAAAAATATAGAAATATATTTTTCTTTTTTCTTTTTTTAAGTTTTTATATTTTTGTTTTTAATATTTAAAACTTATATAAATATATTTTTACAAAAATAACTTAAAAACTAATTTTTTTATAGCGTTTCTGTAGTGACCCGAACTTTTCCATATTTATTTATATTAAATGAAACTGATATTTACATGATTAAGTTTTCTAACATGTTAAGCAATCAAACTTGTTAAGACTTGATTAATTGAAATAGGTTTTATATGGACAATTGACCACCCAAGTTGACCGGTGATTCACGAACGTTAAAACTTGTAAAAACTATATGATGACATATATATATATATATATATATATATATATATATATATATATATATATATATATATATATATATATATATATATATATATATATATATATATATATATATATATATATATATATATATATATATATTAACATGATATTATGAGAAGTATGTATATCATTAGGTATTTTAACAATGAATTATATACATAAAATTGAGTTTATTGAATTAAGAAACTCGAAACGATATATATAACGATTATCATTATAACAACATCTTACTAAATACATATGAATCATATTAAGATATTGATACACTATGTTTAATCATGATAAATGATAAGTAAACATGTCATTATGTATATTAACAATGAACTACATATTTAAAAACAAGACTACTAACTTAAGGTTTTCGAAACGAGACATATATGTAACGATTATCGTTGTAACGACATTTAAATGTATATATATCATATTAAGATATAGTAATATATCATAATATCATGATAATATAATAATTTAACATCTCATTAGATATAATAAACATTGGGTTAACAACATTTAACAAGATCATTAACTTAAAGGTTTCAAATCAACATTTACATGTAACGACTAACGATGACTTAACGACTCAGTTAAAATGTATATACATGTAGTGTTTTAATATGTATTCATACACTTTTGAAAGACTTCAATACACTTATCAAAATACTTCTACTTAACAAAAATGCTTACAATTACATCCTCGTTCAGTTTCATCAACAATTCTGCTCGTATGCACCCGTATTCGTACTCGTACAATACACAGCTTTTAGATGTATGTACTATTTGTATATACACTCCAAATATCAGATCTTAGCAGCCCATGTGAGTCACCTAACACACGTGGGAACTATTATTTGGCACCTAGCATGAAATATCTCATAAAATTACAAAAATATGAGTAATCATTCATGACTTATTTACATGAAAACAAAATTACACATCCTTTATATCTAATGCATATACCAACGACCAAAAACACCTACAAACACTTTCATTCTTCAATTTTCTTCATCTAAGTGATCTCTCTCAAGTTCTATCTTCAAGTTCTAAGTGTTCTTCATAAATTCTATAAGTTCTAGTTTCATAAAATCAAGAATACTTCCAAGTTTGCTAGCTTATTTCCAATCTTGTAAAGTGGTCATCCAACTTCAAGAAATCTTTCTTATTTACAGTAAGATATCTTTCTAATATAAGGTAATACTCATATTCAAACTTTGATTCAATTTCTATAACTATAACAATCTTATTTCGAGTGGAAATCTTACTTGAACTTGTTTTCGTGTCATGATTCTGCTTCAAGAACTTTCAAGCCATCCAAGGATCCTTTGAAGCTAGATCTATTTTTCTCGTTTCCAGTAGGTTTATCCACAAAACCTGAGGTAGTAATGATGTTCATAACATCATTCGATTCATATATATAAAACTACCTTATTCGAAGGTTTAAACTTGAAATCACTAGAATATAGTTTAGTTAATTCTAAACTTGTTCGCAAACAAAAGTTAATCCTTCTAACTTGACTTTTAAAATCAACTAAACACATTTTCTATATCTATATGATATTCTAACTTAATGATTTAAAACCGAAAAACACGAAAAACACCGTAAAATCGGATATACGACGTTGTAGTAACACCGCGGGCTGTTTTGGGTTAGTTAATTAAAAACTATGATACACTTTGATTTAAAAGTTGTTCTTATGGGAAAATGATTTTTCTTATGAACATGAAACTATATCCAAAGATCATGGTTAAACTCAAAGTGGAAGTATGTTTTCCAAAATGGTCATCTAGACGTCGTTCTTTAGACTGAAATGACTACCTTTAAAAAAATGACTTGTAACCTATAATTCCTACTATAAACTTATACTATTTCTGTATTGATTCATAAACTTAAGTTCATTATAAAACCATAGCAATTGGATTCACTCAAAACGGATTTAAAACGAATAAGTTATGGGTAAAACAAGATTGGATATTTTTTGATTGTTGTAGCTACGGGAAATATTGTAACAATTCCATACAAATCATATCCTAGCTAACTTATATTGTATTATACATGTATTCTAATATATTATGTAATCTTGGGATACCATAGACACGTATGCAAATGTTTTGACATATCATATCGACCCATGTATATATATTATTTGGAACAACCATAGACACTCTTTATGCAGTAATGTCGGAGTTAGCTATACAGGGTTGAGGTTGATTCCAAAAATATATATAGTTTGAGTTGTGATCTAGCCTGAGATGTGTATACACTGGGTCGTGGATTGATTCAAGATAATATATATCGCTTTATTTCTGTACCTCTAATTGTGGACAACTAGTTGTAGGTTACTAACGAGGACAGCTGACTTAATAAACTTAAAACATTAAAACGTATTAAAAATGTTGTAAATATATTTTGAACATACTTTGATATATATGTACATATTTGTTATAGGTTCGTAAATTGACCAGTGGCCAAGTCTTACTTCCCGACGAAGTAAAAATCTGTGAAAGTGAGTTATAGTCCCACTTTTAAAATGTAATATTTTGGAATGAGAATACATGCAATTTTATAAATGTTTTACGAAATAGACACAAGTAATTGAAACTACATTATATGGGTGAATGATCGAAGCCGAATATGCCCTTTTTGCTTGGTAACCTAAGAATTGGTAAACCGATCTACTAATTGACGCGAATCCTAAAGATAGATCTATTGGGCCTAACGAACCCCATCCAAAGTACCGGATGCTTTAGTACTTCAAATTCGTTTATATCATGTCCGAAGGATTTCCCGGAATGATAGGGGATATTCTTATATGCATCTTGTTAATGTCGGTTACCAGGTGTTCACCATATGAATGATTTTTATCTCCATGTATGGGATGTATATTGAAATATGAAATATTGTGGTCTATTATTATGATTTGATAATATATAGGTTAAACCTATAACTCACCAACATTTTTGTTGACGTTTTAAGCATGTTTATTCTCAGGTGATTATTAAGAGCTTCCGCTGTTGCATACTAAAATAAGGACAAGATTTGGAGTCCATGCTTGTATGATATTATGTAAAAACTGCATTCAAGAAACTTATTTTTGATGTAATATATTCTTATTGTAAACCATTATGTAATGGTCGTGTGTAAACGGTATATTTTAGATTATCATTATTTGATAATCTACGTAATGCTTTTTAAACCTTTATAGATAAAATAAAGGTTATGGTTGTTTTAAAAATGAATGCAGTCTTTGAAAAACGTCTCATATAGAGGTCAAAACCTCGCGACGAAATCAATTAATATGGAACGTTTATAATCAATATGAACCGGACATTTCAGTTGGTATCAGAGCGTTGGTCTTAGAGAACCAGAAAATTGCATTAGTTTGTCTTACCGAGTTTGTTAGGATGCATTAGTGAGTCTGGACTTCGACCGTGTTTTTCTTCAAAAACGATTGCTTAACATTTTTTTGTTGGAAACTATATATTGATACCTATAGTATCTACAAGGCGTATGACGTCGATGCTCATGGGACAGATTGTGAAGTTGAGGTTTGCGATGCGGTTGTTGTTGGTGGTGGTAATGGTACTGTTGATGTTGTTGATGGTGGTACTGGTTATGTTGTTGGTGCTGCTGCTGGTGTTTGTAACCTTTGCACCATATTCTCCAAAGCCACTACCCGAGCGCGAAGCTCGTTGACTTCTTCTATTACACCGGGGTGATTTTCGGTTCGGACGAGCGGATAAATAAGATCTAGAATTTGGTGTAGTATATAATCATGACGAGATACTCTGGAAATGAGAGAGAAAATGGTGTTTCGAATAGGTTCGCCGGTAAGTGCTTCAGGTTCTTCTCCAAGAGGGCAATGTGGTGGATGGAAGGGATCACCTTCTTCTTGTCTCCAATGATTAAGGAGGCTACGAACCCATCCCCAATTCATCCAGAATAGATGATGACTAATTGGTTGATCCATTCCGGTCACACTGCTTTCGGAACTTGAGTGGGATTCCATTTCGGAATCCGAGGGACTTAAACTAATGACGAATTCCATTTCGTACGATTGAATAAAGAATTTTTCGATATGAAATGATTTTCCAGCTATCAGGTGGTATTCTAATTATATAGAGCAAAAGGTTTCGTAGATTACGGAGGAATTTACGGAATATGTCAGGCAAAGTTTACAGTAACAGATACGCTAAGATATGAATTAGCAGATACGCTAAGATATGAATTTTGTCTATACACTAGTCATGCAATCAATGCAATAAGATGTGTCTAGACTAAGAATGATAAGCAGATAATTTCCGACAAAAATGATGAGCAAAACTTTTGACATGCAGACACGGTCGAAGTCCAGACTCACTAATGCATCCTAACGACTATCAGTTAGACACACTAATATAGACCTGGTTCGCTAAGACCACCGCTCTGATACCAACTGAAAGGAAACGTTCATATACATTATAAACGATTCACAATAGTTGATTACATCGCAAGGTATTTGACCTCTATATGATACATTTTACAAACATTGCATTCGTTTTTAAAAGATAAACTTTCTTTACAACGAAAGTTGACGGCATTCACACCATTTCATAATACATCCAACTATAATTGGCTTAATAATAATCTTGATGAACTCAATGACTCGAATGCATCGTCTTTCAAAATATGCCATGAATGACTCCAAGTAATATCCTTAAAATGAGCTAATGCACAGCGGAAGATTTCTTTAATACCTGAGAATAAACATGCTTTAAAGTGTCAACCAAAAGGTTGGTGAGTTCATAGGTTTATCATAACAATCATTTCAATATATTAATAGACCACAAGATTTCCGTTTATAAATATATGTACACTCGCAAGTGTATAAAAGTATTCTATAAGTTGTAGGCACCCGGTAACAAGCCTTAACGTTCATGTTTTACCCTCTGAAGTACACCAGATCAGGTGTGTTTAAAATAACCTCGAAGTACTAAAGCATCCCATAGTCATGATGGGGTTTGTCAGGCCCAATAGATCTATCTTTAGGATTCGCGCCTACCGTACATAGACAAGTAGTTTAATGTTACCAAGCTAAGGGTATATTTCTGGTTTAAACCCACGTAGAATTAGTTTTAGTACTTGTGCCTATTTCGTAAAACATTTATAAAAATAGCGCATGTATTCTCAGTCCCAAAAATATATATAAAAGGGAGCAAATGAAACTCACAATACTGTATTTCGTAGTAAAAATACATATAACGTCATTTAACAAGTGCAAGGTTGGACTCGGATTCACGAACGTATCAATATTGAGATTCAATATTGCAGGAAAGTACGTAGACGCAACGGAGATGATAAACACTAGATTGACCTCACGAGCATACCCTTGAACCATACCCATCACCTCCATAGCTATAACCCATAATTTCCTTAGCTTTGACTCATTAAAAAAAAACTATTTTGAAATCACTCGGACAGCACTCCGTCGTAATATTTTATGTATACTAATAATATCTTGAAATAATACAAAGAAAATATATATATGTAATTCAATTGAGAGAGTTTAGAGAAATATATTTTCAAGTTTCTATGAAATAATGAAACCTATTGAATTCTATTTATAACAGATTTTTGAATTATTAAAGTGAATTATTAAAATATGAATTATTAAAGTGAATTATTAAAGTATGAATTATTAAAGTATGAATTATTAAAGTGAATTATTAAAGTGAATTATTAAAGTATGAATTATTAAAGTGAATTATTAAAGTGAATTATTAAAGTATGAATTATTAAAGTGAATTATTAAAGTATGAATTATTAAATTGAATTATTAAATTGAATTATTAAAGTATGAATTATTAAAGTAAAATAAAAGTAAAGTAAAGGTAAAGTTAAAGTATAGTAAAAGTATAAAACTATATACGTATAATACGCGTATAAGTATATATAATATTAATTTAAATCGTTATATATATTTAATAAAATAAAATATAAATATCGTTATCTTTATCATACTGGTTAAGTAATGAGTTGTCAAAAGTGGTTCTAGATATTTATAAAAGATATATACGTTTTAATAATAATGTTCTTTTTAAACTGAAAACGTTTTTTGTACTTTTGAAACTAAATTAATAGAATATTATGGAAACCAATTCTCCACTAACTTTTGTCTAACTTTCGTAAATGACACTTTTTGTTTTTATTTATAAATAGCTTTACAAATTATTCTGAATATCGTTAAGAGGAATAGATTTTCTCAAATCATAGTGGACCTCTCAACAGAGACTTGCAATCATAATTCAATGTTTCTGATAATTCAATCATTTAATATATTTTTTTAATTTCATCGAAAATCATATTGAAAC
This sequence comes from Rutidosis leptorrhynchoides, assembly GCF_046630445.1. NCBI lineage: Eukaryota > Viridiplantae > Streptophyta > Magnoliopsida > Asterales > Asteraceae > Rutidosis > Rutidosis leptorrhynchoides. The sequence goes on from NC_092336.1 coordinate 156,941,595, forward strand.
AAATACGTTCGTGTAAGGTATTATACGTTTAATACTTTATTAATATTCTCAAGTTATAATATATATTTACATATACATATCTATTTATATATAACGGTTCGTGAATCGTCGGAATTTAGTCGAGGTTATAATGAATGTATGAACACAGTTTAAAATTCTTGAGATTTAACTTAACAAACTTTGCTTATCATGTCAGAATAATATAAAGATTAAAGTTTAAATTTGGTCGGAAATTTCCGGGTCGTCACAGTACCTACCCGTTAAAGAAATTTCGTCCTCGAAATTTGATAGAGGTCGTCATGACTAACAATGAGAATGTTATTATAACGATTATAGAGTTTTATCTTGTTCAAGAAGAATGGATAAAATAATTCGATTAATAGAAACGTGTGAGTGAAGTTATCGTAAATGAATGAAATAAGATAATATTGATTCGTCGTATCTTTTGACGTCATCACGATTGATCTCCGAAAAGAAAATCTTTGTAATCTATATTGGATTTGATTATTCGGCGATTAAGGAAATTATGATCCTCTTCGAATTAATGCGATAATCCATTTTGATTTCTCTGTCGGATATTTCACTATAAATCCACCTCATTTGTTTTCTTACAACTCACACCTTCTCAACTCATATTTTAAAGTATTTGTTAATATGCTTCATCCAGTGCTGATTCTTGATATACTCCTCACTTTCATATCTGTCGCTCTTCTTTTTCATCTGCCTCCGAAAGAATCTATTTACTTCTACTATACTCTTGGTTTTATAGTGTTTTTAGTTCTCCCGTGTCTTTATATTGCTATATGCATTGATATATACGGTTTGTGATTTCTGGGTTGTTGTTGGGTTTTATATCTTCCCTTATATTTCAAAGTCCTTGCTTCTTCTATAATCATTGTCATCCCCAATTAATGCTCTCTTTTATTTGCTGCGATTTATACCCCAATTTCTATTTCGGAGTTTTGTCCTTTCGTTTCTTCTTCTTGCGATTAAGCACCGCTTGTAATGGTCCAGAATTCGCATATATGAATTTCGAAATGAACATTGTTAATGTTCTAAGAAGGAAATTGTAATGGCACGATCTTGACTTGTCAAATTACTAGAATACCTCGAAAAAGGCCAAATCATCAAGAAATATTTTCTTGATATTTTAGAGGTTAAAGAGAATACAAGAGTCGTGTAACATAGCACATGATGACGTTATGATCTGTGAATCATCACGTTCCATTTAGAAACTCAGCATGACTTACTGTAATATAATTGTAGTGACCCGAACTTTTCCATGTTTATATATATTAATTGAGATTGATATTTACATGATTAAATGTTTCCAACATGTTAAGCAATCAAACTTGTTAAGACTTGATTAATTGAAATATGTTTCATATAGACTATTGACCACCCAAGTTGACCGGTGATTCACGAACGTTAAAACTTGTAAAAACTATATGATGACATATATATGGATATATATATATATATAGATAACATGATACTATGATAAGTAAACATATCATTAAGTATATTAACAATGAACTACATATGTAAAAACAAGACTACTAACTTAATGATTTTTAAACGAGACATATATGTAACGATTATCGTTGTAAAGACATTTAATGTATATATATCATATTAAGAGATATTCATACATGATAATATCATGATAATATAATAATTTAAAATCTCATTTGATATTATAAACATTGGGTTAACAACATTTAACAAGATCGTTAACCTAAAGGTTTCAAAACAACACTTACATGTAACGACTAACGATGACTTAATGACTCAGTTAAAATGTATATACATGTAGTGTTTTAATATGTATTTATACACTTTTGAAAGACTTCAATACACTTATCAAAATACTTCTACTTAACAAAAATGCTTACAATTACATCCTCGTTCAGTTTCATCAACAATTCTACTCGTATGCACCCGTATTCGTACTCGTACAATACACAGCTTTTAGATGTATGTACTATTGGTATATACACTCCAATGATCAGCTCTTAGCAGCCCATGTGAGTCACCTAACACATGTGGGAACCATCATTTGGCAACTAGCATGAAATATCTCATAAAATTACAAAAATATGAGTAATCATTCATGACTTATTTACATGAAAACAAAATTACATATCCTTTATATCTAATCCATACACCAACGACCAAAAACACCTACAAACACTTTCATTCTTCAATTTTATTCATCTAATTGATCTCTCTCAAATTCTATCTTCAAGTTCTAAGTGTTCTTCATATATTCTACAAGTTCTAGTTACATAGAATCATGAATACTTTCAAGTTTGCTAGCTCACTTCCAATCTTGTAAGGTGATCATCCAACCTCAAGAAATCTTTGTTTCTTACAGTAGGTTATCATTCTAATACAAGGTAATAATCATATTCAAACTTTGGTTCAATTTCTATAACTATAACAATCTTATTTCAAGTGATGATCTTACTTGAACTTGTTTTCGTGTCATGATTCTGCTTCAAGAACTTCGAGCCATCCAAGGATCCGTTGAAGCTAGATCCATTTTTCTATTTTCCAGTAGGTTTATCCAAGGAACTTAAGGTAGTAATGATGTTCATAACATCATTCGATTCATACATATAAAGCTATCTTATTCGAAGGTTTAAACTTGTAATCACTAGAACATAGTTTAGTTAATTCTAAACTTTTTCGCAAACAAAAGTTAATCCTTCTAACTTGACTTTTAAAATCAACTAAACACATGTTCTATATCTATATGATATGCTAACTTAATGATTTAAAACCTGGAAACACGAAAAACACCGTAAAACCGGATTTACGCCGTCGTAGTAACACCGCGGGCTGTTTTGGGTTAGTTAATTAAAAACTATGATAAACTTTGATTTAAAAGTTGTTATTATGAGAAAATGATTTTTATTATGAACATGAAACTATATCCAGAAATTATGGTTAAACTCAAAGTGGAAGTATGTTTTCTAAAATGGTCATCTAGACGTCGTTCTTTTGACGGAAATGACTACCTTTACAAAAACGACTTGTAACTTATTTTTCCGACTATAAACCTATACTTTTTCTGTTTAGATTCATAAAATAGAGTTCAATATGAAACCATAGCAATTTGATTCACTCAAAACGGATTTAAAATGAAGAAGTTATGGGTAAAACAAGATTGGATAATTTTTCTCATTTTAGCTACGTGAAAATTGGTAACAAATCTATTCCAACCATAACTTAATCAACTTGTATTGTATATTATGTAATCTTGAGATACCATAGACACGTATACAATGTTTCGACCTATCATGTCGACACATCTATATATATTTCGGAACAACCATAGACACTCTATATGTGAATGTTGGAGTTAGCTATACAGGGTTGAGGTTGATTCCAAAATATATATAGTTTGAGTTGTGATCAATACTGAGATACGTATACACTGGGTCGTGGATTGATTCAAGATAATATTTATCGATTTATTTCTGTACATCTAACTGTTGACAACTAGTTATAGGTTACTAACGAGGACAGCTGACTTAATAAACTTAAACATCAAAATATATTAAAAGTGTTGTAAATATATTTTGAACATACTTTGATATATATATATATTGTTATAGGTTCGTGAATCAACTAGTGGCCAAGTCTTACTTCCCGACGAAGTAAAAATCTGTGAAAGTGAGTTATAGTCCCACTTTTAAAATCTAATATTTTTGGGATGAGAATACATGCAGGTTTTATAAATGATTTACAAAATAGACACAAGTACGTGAAACTACATTCTATGGTTGAATTATCGAAAACGAATATGCCCCTTTTTATTAAGTCTGGTAATCTAAGAATTAGGGAACAGACACCCTAATTGATGCGAATCCTAAAGATAGATCTATTGGGCCTAACAAACCCCATCCAAAGTACCGGATGCTTTAGTACTTCGAAATTTATATCATATCCGAAGGGTGTCCCGGAATGATGGGGATATTCTTATATATGCATCTTGTTAATGTCGGTTACCAGGTGTTCACCATATGAATAATTTTTATCTCTATGTATGGGATGTGTATTGAAATATGAAATCTTGTGGTCTATTATTATGATTTGATATATATAGGTTAAACCTATAACTCACCAACATTTTTGTTGACGTTTTAAGCATGTTTATTCTCAGGTGATTATTAAGAGCTTCCGCTGTCGCATACTTTAATAAGGACGAGATTTGGAGTCCATGCTTGTATGATATTGTGTAAAAACTGCATTCAAGAAACTTATTTTGTTGTAACATATTTGTATTGTAACCATTATGTAATGGTCGTGTGTAAACAGGATATTTTAGATTATCATTATTTGATAATCTACGTAAAGCTTTTTAAAACCTTTATCTATGAAATAAAGGTTATGGTTTGTTTTAAAAATGAATGCAGTCTTTGAAAAACGTCTCATATAGAGGTCAAAACCTCGCAACGAAATCAATTAATATGGAACGTTTTTAATGAATAAGAACGGGACATTTCAGTTGGTATCCGAGCGTTGGTCTTAGAGAACCAGAATTTTGCATTAGTGTGTCTTATCGAGTTTGTTAGGATGCATTAGTGAGTCTGGACTTCGACCGTGTTTACTTGAAAAATGATTGCTTAACAAATTTTGTTGGAAACTATTTATTTTTAACATGTGAATATTATGTGATATATTAATCTCTTAACGCGTTTGATATTATGTGATAGATGTCTACCTCTAGAACAAGTCCCATTGACTCACCTAATAATAATGAAGAGTCAAATGTAAATTGGAATGATTCGTGGACTGATTCACAAGTTCCCGAAGAGGAACCGGAAGAAGAGTCGGAACCGGAAGAAGAATCGGAACCGGAAGAAGAATCGGAACCGGATGATGAAATAGAACCGGTGGGGGAAATAATAAAACGGTTAAGTAAAAGAAAATCCTCAACCAACCGACCAAGGTTAATTATGGTCAATGGTGTTTCCGCCAAGGAAGCAAAATATTGGGAGGATTACCAATTCTCCGATGAATCGGATTCTGACGAGAATGCCGATGATGTTATAGAAATTACCCCAACTGAATTTAAAAAGGTAAAAGAAAATAATAAGGGAAACGGCATAAAAATAGAGAAATCTAATTCTAACCCCGATGAACTTTATATGTATCGTCAACCCCCGAAGTCCTTAAGTTGTAACAATGACCCGGGAACCTCTAAACCACCAGGTTTTTCTAAACCAATGTGGAAAACGACGGCTCGTATTAGGGGAACATCATATATCCCTAGAAACTTGGCAAAACGAACCAAAACCGAAGAAGAAGAAACAAGCGAGTCGGAATAAGATAGTTGTATTCGTGTGGTGTAATATATGTAATATAGTGTGCTTATGCTTTATGATATATGTAAAAATTGCTTGTATTAATAAGTATTTTTTTTTTATGAATCTAACTCTTGTCTATTTTACAGTATAAAAACACAAAATGGATAGACAACCCAATATTTTAAGAGACCTACCCGGAGACATGATTGATGAAATCTTGTCTAGAGTCGGTCAGAATTCTTCGGCACAACTATTTAAGGCGAGATCAGTTTGTAAGACATTCGAAGAATGTTCCAAGAATGCCTTGGTTTATAAAAGGCTTTCGTTCGAAAGATGGGGGATATCACATTGGGAAATCCATAAGTTACGATGTGTTTACTTTGACGCATATATTGCGGGGAACCCAAATTCTATTTTACGCAATGGGTTAAGAAATTATTTTGACTCAATATATCCGAATATTGGACTTCGTGATTTAGAAAAAGCGGCTAACATGCAACATAAAGAAGCATGTTATGCTTACGGATTAGTAATGTTCGCTTCTCACCAAAGTGGGAACAAGAACATCGGGCTACAACTATTAAACAAAACGTTTCCACAAGTGACGGAGTCGGTAATTGGGGTAAGAAATGAGGTTTTTAGATTGTTACGGGACTGTTGGACATTACGTAACCCTCGTCCCTTTGACGACGTTACAACACGCTGTCTTATCAACGGCCATAACGGTTATGTTCCACAAGACCAAGGATGGGAAGTAATCCTAGTAAAACCAGAATGCATCACTTGTTTCTGGACGTATGAATTACGTGTCTTTATTGCCTTTGCTGAACGACTTGTGTACTAGCTAGAATTATCTTCACAACCATCTTGTATCAAATTTATTGTGTGCTATATTTCATGCTATATGTAAAATAAGAGGTATTGTAAGTTTGTAAAATATTGTTTAAAAGTTTGAACGCGAAATATTATTATAATCAGTTTTTCATATAGAATTGTAGTAGTTGAATTGTATATTAGCTACTAAGTATGAACTTAACGGGTAGGTACTACCCGAATTTAAACTTATAAAACGCTAATATGAAGAAAAAGCTTTTATAAATGAGTTCATATTATGCTACGAAATAGTATTAACTACTCTTAATATTCTGTATGATTAACTTGTTCCATTTGACTATTTTGAAGGAAATGGCACCGACTACTCGACACACCGTGAATATGAATGAAGAGGAATTCCGTACTTTTCTAGCTTCAAACATAGCCGCAGTACAGGCTGCGCTACATACCAACAATAACCTTGGATCCAGCAGTACAGGAAATCGTGTAGGATGCACCTACAAAGAATTCACTGCCTGCAAACCTTTAGAATTTGATGGAACCGAAGGACCGATCGGATTGAAACGGTGGACCGAGAAGGTCGAATCGGTGTTTGCCATAAGTAAGTGTACTGAAGAGGACAAAGTGAAGTACGCTACGCATACCTTCACAGGTTCTGCGTTAACATGGTGGAATACCTATCTAGAGCAAGTGGGACAAGACGATGCGTACGCACTACCATGGTCAGCATTCAAGCACTTGATGAACGAGAAGTACCGTCCCAGAACCGAGGTCAATAAGCTCAAGACAGAACTTAGAGGGTTACGAACCCAAGGATTTGATATTACCACGTACGAAAGACGATTCACAGAATTGTGCCTATTGTGTCCGGGAGCATTCGAAGATGAGGAAGAGAAGATCGACGCGTTTGTGAAAGGATTACCGGAAAGAATCCAAGAAGATATAAGTTCACACGAGCCCGCCTCCATACAACAGGCATGTAGAATGGCTCACAAACTAGTGAACCAGATTGAAGAAAGAATTAAAGAACAGACTGCTGAAGAGGCCAATGTGAAGCAAGTCAAAAGAAAGTGGGAGGAAAACGGTGATAAGAATCACCAATACAACAACAACAGCAATTACAACAATAATCGCAACAATTATCCCAACAATCGCAACATCAATCGCAACTACAACAAACGGCCCAACAACAACAACAACAACTACAACAATCATCCCAACAACAATAATAACCGTAACAACAACAACAATCAGAAGCAGCTATGCCAAAGGTGTGAAAAGTATCACTCGGGGTTCTGCACCAAATTTTGTAACAAGTGTAAAAGAAATGGTCATAGCGCGGTGAAGTGTGAGATCTACGGACCAGGGGTTAATAGAACGAAAGGAATAAATGGTGTCGGAACGAGTAATGGTGGAGCAAGTAGTGTCAGAGCAAGTTATGCCAATGTAGTTTGTTATAAATGTGGAAAACTGGGCCACATTATTAGAAATTGCCCGAACTAGGAGAACACGAATGGACAAGGCTGCGGAAGAGTTTTCAATATTAATGCGGCAGAGGCACAGGAAGACCCGGAGCTTGTTACGGGTACGTTTCTTATTGATAATAAATCTGCTTACGTTTTATTTGATTCGGGTGCGGATAGAAGCTATATGAGTAGAGATTTTTGTGCTAAATTAAGTTGTCCATTGACGCCTTTGGATAGTAAATTTTTACTCGAATTAGCAAATGGTAAATTAATTTCAGCAGATAATATATGTCAGAATCGAGAAATTAAACTGGTTAGCGAAACATTTAAGATTGATTTGATACCAGTAGAGTTAGGGAGTTTTGATGTGATAATCGGTATGGACTGGTTGAAAGAAGTGAAAGCAGAGATCGTTTGTTACAAAAATGCAATTCGCATTATACGAGAAAAAGGAAAACCCTTAATGGTGTACGGAGAAAAGGGCAACACGAAGCTACATCTTATTAGTAATTTGAAGGCAAAAAAACTAATAAGAAAAGGTTGCGATGCTGTTCTAGCACACGTCGAGAAAGTACAAACTGGAGAAAAGAGCATCAATGATGTTCCCATTGCAAAAGAATTTCCCCATGTATTTCTGAAAGAATTACCGGGATTACCCCCACATCGATCCGTTAAATTTCAAATAGATCTTGTACCAGGAGCTGCACCAATAGCTCGTGCTCCTTACAGACTCGCACCCAGCGAGATGAAAGAACTACAAAGCCAATTACAAGAACTTTTAGAGTGTGGTTTCATTCGACCAAGCACATCACCGTGGGGAGCTCCTGTTTTGTTTGTCAAGAAGAAAGATGGTACATTCAGGTTGTGTATCGACTACCGAGAGTTGAACAAACTTACCATCAAGAACCGCTACCCACTACCGAGAATCGATGACTTATTTGATCAACTACAAGGCTCGTCTGTTTATTCAAAGATTGACTTACGTTCCGGGTATCATCAAATGCGGGTGAAAGAAGATGATATTCCAAAGACTGCTTTCAGAACACGTTATGGTCATTACGAGTTTATGGTCATGCCGTTTGGTTTAACTAATGCACCAGCTGTGTTCATGGACCTTATGAACCGAGTGTGTGGACCATACCTTGACAAGTTTGTCATTGTTTTCATTGATGACATACTTATTTACTCAAAGAATGACCAAGAACACGGTGAACATTTGAGAAAGGTGTTAGAAGTATTGAGGAAGGAAGAATTGTACGCTAAGTTTTCAAAGTGTGCATTTTGGTTGGAAGAAGTTCAATTCCTCGGTCACATAGTGAACAAAGAAGGTATTAAGGTGGATCCGGCAAAGATAGAAACTGTTGAAAAGTGGGAAACCCCGAAAACTCCGAAACACATACGCCAGTTTTTAGGACTAGCTGGTTACTATAGAAGGTTCATCCAAGACTTTTCCAGAATAGCAAAACCCTTGACTGCATTAACGCATAAAGGGAAGAAATTTGAATGGAATGATGAACAAGAGAAAGCGTTTCAGTTATTGAAGAAAAAGCTAACTACGGCACCTATATTGTCATTGCCTGAAGGGAATGATGATTTTGTGATTTATTGTGACGCATCAAAGCAAGGTCTCGGTTGTGTATTAATGCAACGAACGAAGGTGATTGCTTATGCGTCTAGATAATTGAAGATTCACGAACAAAATTATACGACGCATGATTTGGAATTAGGCGCGGTTGTTTTTGCATTAAAGACTTAGAGGCACTACTTAAATGGGGTCAAAAGTATTATATATACCGACCACAAAAGTCTTCAACACATATTTAATCAGAAACAACTGAATATGAGGCAGCGTAGGTGGATTGAATTATTGAATGATTACGACTTTGAGATTCGTTACCACCCGGGGAAGGCAAATGTGGTAGCCGATGCCTTGAGCAGGAAGGACAGAGAACCCATTCGAGTAAAATCTATGAATATAATGATTCATAATAACCTTACTACTCAAATAAAGGAGGCGCAACAAGGAGTTTTAAAAAAGGGAAATTTAAAGGATGAAATACCCAAAGGATCGGAGAAGCATCTTAATATTCGGGAAGACGGAACCCGGTATAGGGCTGAAAGGATTTGGGTACCAAAATTTGGAGATATGAGAGAAATGGTACTTAGAGAAGCTCATAAAACCAGATACTCAATACATCCTGGAACGGGGAAGATGTACAAGGATCTCAAGAAACATTTTTGGTGGCCGGGTATGAAAGCCGATGTTGCTAAATACGTAGGAGAATGTTTGACGTGTTCTAAGGTCAAAGCTGAGCATCAGAAACCATCAGGTCTACTTCAACAACCCGAAATCCCGGAATGGAAATGGGAAAACATTACCATGGATTTCATAACTAAATTGCCAAGGACTGCAAGTGGTTTTGATACTATTTGGGTAATAGTTGATCGTCTCACCAAATCAGCACACTTCCTGCCAATAAGAGAAGATGACAAGATGGAGAAGTTAGCACGACTATATTTGAAGGAAGTCGTCTCCAGACATGGAATACCAATCTCTATTATCTCTGATAGGGATGGCAGATTTATTTCAAGATTCTGGCAGACATTACAACAAGCATTAGGAAATCGTCTAGACATGAGTACTGCCTATCATCCACAAACTGATGGGCAGAGCGAAAGGACGATACAAACGCTTGAAGACATGCTACGAACATGTGTTATTGATTTCGGAAACAGCTGGGATCGACATCTACCGTTAGCAGAATTTTCCTACAACAACAGCTACCATTCAAGCATTGAGATGGCGCCGTTTGAAGCACTTTATGGTAGAAAGTGCAGGTCTCTGATTTGTTGGAGTGAAGTGGGGGATAGACAGATTACGGGTCCGGAGATTATACACGAAACTACCGAGAAGATCATCCAAATTCAACAACGGTTGAAAATCGCCCAAAGTCGACAAAAGAGCTACGCTGATATTAAAAGAAAAGATATAGAATTTGAATTTGGAGAGATGGTCATGCTTAAAGTTGCACCTTGGAAAGGCGTTGTTCGATTTGGTAAACGAGGGAAATTAAATCCAAGGTATATTGGACCATTCAAGATTATTGATCGTGTCGGACCAGTAGCTTACCGACTTGAGTTACCTCAACAACTCGCGGCTGTACATAACACTTTCCACGTCTCGAATTTAGAGAAATGTTTTGCTAAAGAAGATCTCACTATTCCGTTAGATGAAATCCAAATCAACGAAAAACTTCAATTCATCGAAGAACCCGTCGAAATAATGGATCGTGAGGTTAAAAGACTTAAGCAAAACAAGATACCAATTGTTAAGGTTCAATGGAATGCTCGTAGAGGACCCGAGTTCACCTGGGAGTGTGAAGATCAGATGAAGAAGAAATACCCGCATCTATTTCCAGAAGATTCGTCAACACCTTCAACAGCTTAAAATTTCGGGACGAAATTTATTTAACGGGTAGGTACTGTAGTGACCCGAACTTTTCCATGTTTATATATTTTAATTGAGATTGATATTTACATGATTAAATGTTTCCAACATGTTAAGCAATCAAACTTGTTAAGACTTGATTAATTGAAATATGTTTCATATAGACTATTGACCACCCAAGTTGACCGGTGATTCACGAACGTTAAAACTTGTAAAAACTATATGATGACATATATATGGATATATATATATAGATAACATGATACTATGATAAGTAAACATATCATTAAGTATATTAACAATGAACTACATATGTAAAAACAAGACTACTAACTTAATGATTTTTAAACGAGACATATATGTAACGATTATCGTTGTAAAGACATTTAATGTATATATATCATATTAAGAGATATTCATACATGATAATATCATGATAATATAATAATTTAAAATCTCATTTGATATTATAAACATTGGGTTAACAACATTTAACAAGATCGTTAACCTAAAGGTTTCAAAACAACACTTACATGTAACGACTAACGGTGACTTAACGACTCAGTTAAAATGTATATACATGTAGTGTTTTAATATGTATTTATACACTTTTGAAAGACTTCAATACACTTATCAAAATACTTCTACTTAACAAAAATGCTTACAATTACATCCTCGTTCAGTTTCATCAACAATTCTACTCGTATGCACCCGTATTCGTACTCGTATAATACACAGCTTTTAGATGTATGTACTATTGGTATATACACTCCAATGATCAGCTCTTAGCAGCCCATGTGAGTCACCTAACACATGTGGGAACCATCATTTGGCAACTAGCATGAAATATCTCATAAAATTACAAAAATATGAGTAATCATTCATGACTTATTTACATGAAAACAAAATTACATATCCTTTATATCTAATCCATACACCAACGACCAAAAACACCTACAAACACTTTCATTCTTCAATTTTCTTCATCTAATTGATCTCTCTCAAGTTCTATCTTCAAGTTCTAAGTGTTCTTCATATATTCTACAAGTTCTAGTTACATAGAATCAAGAATTCTTTCAAGTTTGCTAGCTCACTTCCAATCTTGTAAGGTGATCATCCAACCTCAAGAAATCTTTGTTTCTTATAGTAGGTTATCATTCTAATACAAGGTAATAATCATATTCAAACTTTGGTTCAATTTCTATAACTATAACAATCTTATTTCAAGTGATGATCTTACTTGAACTTGTTTTCGTGTCATGATTCTGCTTCAAGAACTTCGAGCCATCCAAGGATCCGTTGAAGCTAGATCCATTTTTCTCTTTTCCAGTAGGTTTATCCAAGGAACTTAAGGTAGTAATGATATTCATAACATCATTTGATTCATACATATAAAGCTATCTTATTCGAAGGTTTAAACTTGTAATCACTAGAACATAGTTTAGTTAATTCTAAACTTGTTCGCAAACAAAAGTTAATCCTTCTAACTTGACTTTTAAAATCTACTAAACACATGTTCTATATCTATATGATATGCTAACTTAATGATTTAAAACCTGGAAACACGAAAAACACCGTAAAACCAGATTTACGCCGTCGTAGTAACACCGCGGGCTGTTTTGGGTTAGTTAATTAAAAACTATGATAAACTTTGATTTAAAAGTTGTTATTATGAGAAAATGATTTTTATTATGAACATGAAACTATATCCAAAAATTATGGTTAAACTCAAAGTGGAAGTATGTTTTCTAAAATGGTCATCTAGACGTCGTTCTTTTGATGGAAATGACTACCTTTACAAAAACAACTTGTAACTTATTTTTCCGACTATAAACCTATACTTTTTCTATTTAGATTCATAAAATAGAGTTCAATATGAAACCATAGCAATTTGATTCACTCAAAACGGATTTAAAATGAAGAAGTTATGGGTAAAACAAGATTGGATAATTTTTCTCATTTTAGTTACGTGAAAATTGGTGACAAATCTATTCCAACCATAACTTAATCAACTTGTATTGTATATTATGTAATCTTGAGATACCATAGACACGTATACAATGTTTTGACCTATCATGTCGACACATCTATATATATTTCGGAACAACCATAGACACTCTATATGTGAATGTTGGAGTTAGCTATACAGGGTTAAGGTTGATTCCAAAATATATATAGTTTGAGTTGTGATCAATACTGAGATACGTATACACTGGGTCGTGGATTGATTCAAGATAATATTTATCGATTTATTTCTGTACATCTAACTGTGGACAACTAGTTGTAGGTTACTAACGAGGACAGCTGACTTAATAAACTTAAAACATCAAAATATATTAAAAGTGTTGTAAATATATTTTGAACATACTTTGATATATATGTATATATTGTTATAGGTTCGTGAATCAACTAGTGGCCAAGTCTTACTTCCCGACGAAGTAAAAATCTGTGAAAGTGAGTTATAGTCCCACTTTTAAAATCTAATATTTTTGGGATGAGAATACATGCAAGTTTTATAAATGATTTACAAAATAGACACAAGTACGTGAAACTACATTCTATGGTTGAATTATCGAAATCGAATATGCCCCTTTTTATTAAGTCTGGTAATCTAAGAATTAGGGAACAGACACCCTAATTGACGCGAATCCTAAAGATAGATCTATTGGGCCTAACAAACCCCATCCAAAGTACCGGATGCTTTAGTACTTCGAAATTTATATCATATCCGAAGGGTGTCCCGGAATGATGGGGATATTCTTATATATGCATCTTGTTAATGTCGGTTACCAGGTGTTCACCATATGAATAATTTTTATCTCTATGTATGGGATGTGTATTGAAATATGAAATCTTGTGGTCTATTATTATGATTTGATATATATAGGTTAAACCTATAACTCACCAACATTTTTGTTGACGTTTTAAGCATGTTTATTCTCAGGTGATTATTAAGAGCTTCCGCTGTCGCATACTTAAATAAGGACGAGATTTGGAGTCCATGCTTGTATGATATTGTGTAAAAACTGCATTCAAGAAACTTATTTTGTTGTAACATATTTGTATTGTAAACCATTATGTAATGGTCGTGTGTAAACAGGATATTTTAGATTATCATTATTTGATAATCTACGTAGAGCTTTTTAAAACCTTTATCTATGAAATAAAGGTTATGGTTTGTTTTAAAAATGAATGCAGTCTTTGAAAAACGTCTCATATAGAGGTCAAAACCTCGCAACGAAATCAATTAATATGGAACGTTTTTAATCAATAAGAACGGGACATTTCAATAATCACGTTGATCTAGTGTCATTATATTATACTAGTTCATGCTTCAGTTCACAACACTACTTCAAAAATATTCCTATTTTAAATTCGAAAGTTTCAGAATTTAGAAACTAAAATAGTTTCTTTTATGATGTAATACAGACAACACGAAGAGGTAAATGATTTCAGATAAGAATAATTATGGAAATATCTTCAGAAATATGGAGGATATTTATAATGAAAGATACGATGATATCTTAAAGTTTCTAATATCAGAGGATGATGAAGAATATTGTCCGTAAGGGTTTAGAGTCAGGAGCAAGGTATTCGATAATGACTTCAGCAGACACGGAATCATTTAGATTCTTTGAAGGTAGATTTCGTCCTTGTGATTTATCCACAGCCTTCTTCATGGTTTGCTCAATCCATATTTTTCAATAACAAATATTCTCTTTTTCTGAGCTTTGCCAACACACTACTCTTTATCATCAAACTTTTTACTGTTAAGGTCGTTTATAGTTTTTGCTGCTTCATCAGTATTTCGAGAACTAGTTTGCAGTTTAGGGTGTTTTTCAGAAACTCCACATTCAAAGTATATAAGTCCAGAAGATAGACACATATAATTGTTGGCGTAGACATGCTGTGAGATTTCAAAATACTGATTGCTAATTTTCGATGATTCGTATGGCAATTCTTGTTACAAGATGCAGATGAGTAAATGATGGGGTTTTGATAAATATAAAGATTTTTCAGAAAGTCAAAGATCAATGAAGTTATTAATAAGTTTACTGCTAATGTGGCGAGATATGAAAGGTTCCCCGGTAATATTGATGAAGAGGTAATCATTATAATAAGGCTTATTCGATTGAACAATTGAAGTTGGTTTGCTGGAGCTGTGACAAAACCGTCTATTTTTAGAAGGGATTGAAAAGTTATTTTAGCTAGTAAATGCCAAAAGGTCTGACATGGATACATGTTAAATTATGACTTTGGTTTCAAGAGTTTTTCAGGTACGTAACTGTGGATAACATGTGGTTGGATCATCATCTCGATTGTTCATTATTTGAAGTGTCTTCAGGTATTTCGAAGGGCTTGAACATAGATTATAATCGTTAATATACATACGATGTTCTAACACAGTTTTAAAGTTAAAGTATAGCTTTGAAAGATGTAAGAATCTAAGAGTGATGATATCGGTTATAACTTGAATTGAATTCGGCGATTTCAAAATCAGAATATGTAATTAGATTTTTGAATGAATATGGTTGTTTTGATTTCTATAAAAGAATGTATATTGTTGTGAAAGTAGGGAGTATAATGGATGATTTGCTGAATCAGATTCGAAGAATGTAACATATTAATTGTGAATTTATATATCTCTCGGGTATTAACTACCCGTTAAAAAAAAATTGTCACAATTAATATTTTGTACAAAAGAATTTTATTACAGTCTTTATGGAAATATATGTGTATATTTCTTCAGATGTAATATTGATTTAATGAGTTAATATTAAATTAAACTCACTTAATTTATGGTTAAGGCTAGGATAGATAATTTCTAAACTTTAGAAATTATATAATCGTCATAGAATGTTTTCCCAATGAAGTTATGAATCAATACTTCATCGTTGTGGTATTCCTTAGTATCTACAAGGCGTATGACGTCGATGCTCATGGGACAGATTGTGAAGTTGAGGTTTGCGATGCGGTTGTTGTTGGTGGTCGTAATGGTACTATTGATGTTGTTGGTGGTGGTACTGGTTATGTTGTTGGTGCTGCTACTGGTGTTTGTAACCTTTGCACCATATTCTCCAAAGCCACTACCCGAGCGCGAAGCTCGTTGACTTCTTCTATTACACCGGGGTGATTGTCGGTTCAGACGAGCGGATAAATAAGATCTAGAATTTGGTGTAGTATATAATCATGACGAGATACTCTGGAAATGAGAGAGAAAATGGTGTTTCGAATAGGTTCGCCGGTAAGTGCTTCAGGTTCTTCGCCAAGAGGGCAATGTGGTGGATGGAAGGGATCACCTTCTTCTTGTCTCCAATGATTAAGGAGGCTACGAACCCATCCCTAATTCATCCAGAATAGATGATGACTAATTGGTTGATCCATTCTGGTCACACTGCTTTCGGAACTTGAGTGGGATTCCATTTCGGAATCCGAGGGACTTGAACTAATGACGAATTCTATTTCGTACGATTGAATAAAGAATTTTTCGATATGAAATGATTTTCCGGCTATCAGGTGGTATTCTAATTATATACAGCAAAAGGTTTCGTAGATTACGGAGGAATTTACGGAATATGTCAGGCAAAGTTTACAGTAACAGATACGCTAAGATATGAATTAGCAGATACGCTAAGATATGAATTTTGTCTATACACTATTCATGCAATCAATGCAATAAGATGTGTCTAGACTAAGAATGATAAGCAGATAAATTCTGACAAAAATGATGAGCAAAACTTTTGACATGCAGACACGGTCGAAGTCCAGACTCACTAATGCATCCTAACGACTATCAGTTAGACACACTAATGCAGACCTGGTTCGCTAAGACCACCGCTCTGATACCAACTGAAAGGACCCGTTCATATACATTATAAACGATTCACAATAGTTGATTACATCGCAAGGTATTTGACCTCTATATGATACATTTTACAAACATTGCATTCGTTTTTAAAAGACAAACTTTCTTTACAACGAAAGTTGACGGCATGCACACCATTTCATACTACATCCAACTATAATTGGCTTAATAATAATCTTGATGAACTCAATGACTCGAATGCAACGTCTTTCAAAATATGCCATGAATGACTCCAAGTAATATCCTTAAAATGAGCTAATGCACAGCGGAATATTTCTTTAATACCTGAGAATAAACATGCTTTAAAGTGTCAACCAAAAGGTTGGTGAGTTCATAGGTTTATCATAACAATCATTTCAATATATTAATAGACCACAAGATTTCCGTTTATAAATATATGTACACTCGCAAGTGTATAAAAGTATTCTATAAGTTGTAGGCACCCGGTAACAAGCCTTAACGTTCATGTTTTACCCTCTGAAGTACACCAGATCAGGTGTGTTTAAAATAACCTCGAAGTACTAAAGCATCCCATAGTCAGGATGGGGTTTGTTACGCCCAATAGATCTATCTTTAGGATTCGCGCCTACCGTACATAGACAAGTAGTTTAATGTTACCAAGCTAAGGGTATATTTCTGGTTTAAACCCACGTAGAATTAGTTTTAGTACTTGTGCCTATTTCGTAAAACATTTATAAAAATAGCGCATGTATTCTCAGTCCCAAAAATATATATAAAAGGGAGCAAATGAAACTCACAATACTGAATTTCGTAGTAAAAATACATATAACGTCATTTAACAAGTGCAAGGTTGGACTCGGATTCACGAACGTATCAATATTGAGATTCAATATTGCAGGAAAGTACGTAGACGCAACGGAGATGATAAACACTAGATTGACCTCACGAGCATACCCATGAACCATACCCATCACCTCCATAGCTATAACCCATAATTTCCTTAGCTTCGACTCATTCAAAAAAAACTATTTTGAAATCACTCGGACAGCACTCCGTCGTAATATTTTATGTATACTAATAATATCTTGAAATAATACAAAGAAAATATATATATGTAATTCAATTGAGAGAGTTTAGAGAAATATATTTTCAAGTTTCTATGAAATAATGAAACCTATTGAATTCTATTTATAACAGATTTTTGAATTATTAAAGTGAATTATTAAAATATGAATTATTAAAGTGAATTATTAAAGTATGCATTATTAAAGTATGAATTATTAAAGTGAATTATTAAAGTAAATTATTAAAGTATGAATTATTAAAGTGAATTATTAAAGTGAATTATTAAAGTATGAATTATTAAAGTGAATTATTAAAGTGAATTATTAAAGTATGAATTATTAAAGTGAATTATTAAAGTATGAATTATTAAATTGAATTATTAAAGTATGAATTATTAAAGTAAAATAAAAGTAAAGTAAAGGTAAAGTTAAAGTATAGTAAAAGTATAAAACTATATACGTATAATACGCGTATAAGTATATATAATATTAATTTAAATCGTTATATATATTTAATAAAATAAAATATAAATATCGTTATCTTTATCATACTGGTTAAGTAATGAGTTGTCAAAAGTGGTTCTAGATATTTGTAAAAGATATATACGTTTTAATAATAAAGTTCTTTTTAAACTGAAAACGTTTTTTGTACTTTTGAAACTAAATTAATAGAATATTATGGAAACCAATTCTCCACTAACTTTTGTCTAACTTTCGTAAATGACACTTTTTGTTTTTATTTATAAATAGCTTTACAAATTATTCTGAATATCGTTAAGAGGAATAGATTTTCTCAAATCATAGTGGACCTCTCAACAGAGACTTGTAATCATAATTCAATGTTTCTGATAATTCAATCATTTAATATATTTTTTTAATTTCATCGAAAATCATATTGAAACAAATACGTTCGTGTAAGGTATTATACGTTTAATACTTTATTAATATTCTCAAGTTATAATATATATATATATACATATACATATCTATTTATATATAACGGTTCGTGAATCGTCGGAATTTGGTCGAGGTTATAATGAATGTATGAACACAGTTTAAAATTCTTGAGATTTAACTTAACAAACTTTGCTTATCGTGTCGGAATAATATAAAGATTAAAGTTTAAATTTGGTCAGAAATTTCCGGGTCGTCACAATTATCATTTACAAATCTAATCCTTGTCTATTTTACAGTATAAAAACAAAATGGACGTTAAGGGTAGACAACCAAATATGTTAGAAGACCTACCAGAGGATATGATTGAGGAAATCTTGTCTAGAGTCGGTCAGAAGTCATCAGCACATTTAGTTATGGCGAAATTAACTTGTCAAACATTTGAAAGACTTTCCAGAAATGCCTTAGTTTATAAAAGGCTTTGCTTTGATAGGTGGGGTATATCACACTGGGGAGACCGTAAGTTACGCCGTGTTTTCTTTAAAGCATTAAATGCGGGGAACCCAAATGCAATTTTACGCTACGGGTTAAGAACCTATTTTGACTCAACATATCCTAACATAGGATTTTGTGAATTAGAAAGAGCTTCTAACATGCAACATAAAGAAGCATGTTATGCTTACGGGTTAGTGATGTTCGCTTCTTACCAAAGTGAGAAAAAGAACATCGGATTACAACTTTTAAATAAGACCTTCCCACAAGTGATGGATTCAGTAGTTGGGGTGAGAAACAAGGTTTTTAGATTATTACGGGGCTGTTGGACATTACAAAACCCTCGTCCTTTTGACGACATTACAACATGCTGCCTAGCCAATGGTCATAACGGTTATTTTCCACAAGACCAAGGATGGGAATTCGTCTTAGTAAAACCAGAATGCATGACTTGTTTCTGGACTTATGAATTACGTGTCTTTATTTCCTTTGCTGAACAACTTGCGTATTAACAAGATTTATCTTCAAAACTGTCATGTATCAAAGTGTACTATATTTCATGTTATATGTAATGTAGCGAAGTTGTAAGTTTGAAGAATATTTGTATGTGATATATTATTATAATCAGTTTTTCATATGGAATTTTAGTAGTTGAATTGTATATTAGCTACTAAGTATGAACTTAACGGGTAGGTAGTACCCGAATTTAAACTTATAAAACGCTAATATGAAGAAAAAGCTTTTATAAATGAGTTCATATTATGCTACGAAATACTATTGACTACTCTTAATATTCTGTATGTCAACTCGATTCAGTTGGCTATTTTGAAGGAAATGGCACCGACTACTCGACACACCATGAATATGAGCGAAGAGGAATTTCGTACTTTTCTTGATGCAAACATAGCTGCAGTACAGGCTGCGCTACATACCAACAATAACTTCGAATCTAGCAATGCAGCTAACGGCGCAAGAAACCGTGTAGGATGCACCTACAAAGAATTCACTGCCTGCAAACCTTTGGAATTTGATGGAACCGAAGGACCAATTGGATTGAAACGGTGGACCGAGAAAGTCGAATCGGTGTTTGCCATAAGTAAGTGTACTGAAGAGGACAAAGATAAGTACGCTATGCATACCTTCACAGGTACTGCGTTAACGTGGTGGAACACCTATCTTGAACAGGTAGGACAAAATGCTGCTTACGCACTACCGTGGTCGGCATTCAAGCAATTGATGAACGAGCAGTACCGTCCTAGAAATGAAGTCAATAAACTCAAGGCAGAACTTAGAGATTTACGAACACAAGGGTTCGACGTTACCATATATGAAAGACGATTCACAGAGTTGTGCCTATTATGTCCGGGAGCATTCGAAGATGAAGAAGAGAAGATCGACGCATTTGTAAAAGGGTTACCAGTAAGGATTCAAGAAGATGTAAGTTCACACGAGCCCGCTTCTATACAGAAGGCAAGTCGAATGGCTTATAAACTCATAAATCATATTGAGGGAAGAATTAAAGAGCAGGCGGCCGAAGAAGCCAACACAAAACAACTCAAGAGGAAGTGGGAGGAAAACGGTGACAAGAGTCACCAGTACAACAACAACAACAATTACAACCACAATCGCAACAACTATGCCAACAACCGCAACAACAATCGCAACAATAACCGCAATCCTAACAATAACTACAACAAACATCCCAACAACAACAACAACTACAACAACCGTTTCAACAACAATAACAATCCCAACAACAACCTCAATAACAACAACGGGAATAAAAACCAAAAACAGCCATGTCATAGGTGTGAAGAAAATCATCAAGGGTTTTGCACGACATTTTGCAACAGGTGTAAAAGAAATGGTCATAGCGCGACAAAGTGTGAGGTCTATGGACCAAAGTTTAACAGAACTAAAGGAACAAATAATGTCGGAACAAGTAATGCCGAAATGAATAGTGTCAGAGCAAGTAATACCGACGCTGTTTGTTATAAATGTGGAAAACTGGGCCACATTATTAGAAATTGCCCGAATCAGGGGAATACTAATGGACAGGGCCGTGGAAGAGTTTTCAATATTAATGCAGCAGAAGCACAGGAAGACCCGGAGCTTGTTATGGGTACGTTTCTTATTGACGATAAATCTGCTTATGTTTTATTTGATTCGGGTGCGGATAGAAGCTATATGAGTAGAGAATTTTGTGCTAAATTAAGTTGCCCATTGACACCTTTGGATAGTAAATTTTTACTCGAATTAGCAAACGGTAAATTAATTTCAGCAGATAATATATGTCGGGCGAGAGAAATTAAACTGGGGGATGAAACGTTTAAAATTGATTTAATACCAGTCGAGTTAGGGAGTTTTGATGTAATAATTGGCATGGACTGGTTGAAAAAGGTGAGAGCAGAGGTCGTTTGTTACAAAAATGCGATTCGCATTATGCGTGAAAAAGGAAAACCTTTAATGGTGTACGGAGAAAAGAACAACGCGAAATTAAATCTTATTAGTAGTTTGAAGGCGCAAAAACTAATAAGAAAAGGTTGTTATTTCATTCTAGCACACATCAAGGAAGTTAAACCTGAAGAAAAGAACATCAGTGATGTTCCCGTCGCAAAAGAATTTCCCGATGTATTTCCGAAAGAATTACCGGGATTACCCCCACATCGATCCGTTGAATTTCAAATAGACCTTGTACCAGGAGCTGCACCAATAGCTCGTGCTCCATACAGACTCGCACCCAGTGAAATGAAAGAATTACAAAGTCAGTTACAGGAACTTTTAGAGCGTGGTTTCATTCGACTAAGCACATCACCATGGGGAGCTCCTGTTTTGTTTGTCAAGAAGAAAGATGGCACATTCAGGTTGTGTATCGACTACCGAGAGTTGAACAAACTTACCATCAAGAACCGCTACCCACTACCGAGAATCGACGACTTATTTGATCAACTACAAGGCTCGTCTATTTATTCAAAGATTGATTTACGTTCTGGATATCATCAAATGCGGGTGAAGGAGGATGATATTCTAAAGACTGCTTTTAGGACGCGTTACGGTCATTACGAGTTTATGGTTATGCCGTTTGGATTAACTAACGCACCAGCTATGTTCATGGACCTCATAAACCGAGTGTGTGGGCCATATCTTGACAAGTTTGTCATTGTTTTCATCGATGACATACTTATTTACTCGAAGAATGATCAAGAGCACGAAGAACATTTGAGAAAAGTGCTAGAGTTGCTGAGAAAAGAAAAACTGTACGCTAAGTTTTCAAAGTGTGCATTTTGGTTGGAAGAAGTTCAATTCCTCGGTCACATAGTGAACAAAGAAGGTATTCAGGTGGATCCAGCAAAGATTGAAACCGTTGAAAAGTGGGAAACCCCGAAAACTCCGAAACACATACGCCAATTTTTAGGACTAGCTGGTTATACAGAAGGTTCATCCAAGACTTTTCCAGAATAGCAAAACCCTTGACTGCATTAATGAATAAAGGGAAGAAATTTGAATGGAAAGATGAACAAGAGAAAGCGTTTCAATTGTTAAAGAAAAAGTTAACTACGGCACCTATATTGTCATTACCTTAAGGGAATGATGATTTTTTGATATAATGTGACACCTCAAAGTAAGGTCTCGGTTGTGTATTAATGCAACGAACGAAAGTAATTGCTTATGCGTCTAGACAATTGAAGATTCACGAACAGAATTATACGACACATGATTTGGAATTAGGCGCGGTTGTTTTTGCATTAAAGACTTGGAGGCACTACTTATATGGGGTTAAAAGTATTATATATACCGACCACAAAAGTCTTCAACATATATTTAATCAGAAACAACTGAATATGAGGCAGCGTAGGTGGATTGAATTCTTGAATGATTACGACTTTGAGATTCGTTACCACCCGGGGAAGGCAAATGTGGTAGCCGACGCCTTGAGCAGAAAGGACAGAAAACTCATTCGTGTAAAATCTATGAATATAATGATTCACACTAACCTTACTACTCAAATAAAGGAGGCGCAACAAGGAGTTTTAAAAGAGGAAAACTTAAAGGATGAAATACCCAAAGGATCGGAGAAACATCATAATATTCAGGAAGACGGAACCCGGTATAGGGCTGAAAGAATTTGGGTACCAAAATTTGGAGATATGAGAGAAATGGTACTTAGAGAAGCTCATAAAACCAGATACTCAATACATCCTGGAACGGGGAAAATGTACAAGGATCTCAAGAAACATTTTTGGTGGCCAGGTATGAAAGCCGATGTTGCTAAATACGTAGGAGAATGTTTGATGTGTTCTAAGGTTAAAGCTGAGCATCAGAAACCATCAGGTCTACTTCAACAACCCGAAATCCCGGAATGGAAATGGGAAAACAATACCATGGATTTCATCACTAAATTGCTAAGGACTGCAAGTAGTTTTGATACTATTTGGGTAATAGTTGATCGTCTCACCAAATCAGCACACTTCCTGCCAATAAGATAAGATGACAAGATGGAGAAGTTAGCACGACTGTATTTGAAGGAAGTCATCTCCAGACATGGAATACCAATCTCTATAATCTCTGATAGGGATGGCAGATTTATTTCAAGATTTTGGCAGACATTACAGCAAGCATTAGGAACTCGTCTAGACATGAGTACTGCCTATCATCCACAAACTGATGGGCAGAGCTAAAGGACGATACAAATGCTTGAAGACATGCTACGAGCATATGTTATTGATTTCGGAAACAGTTGGGATCGACATCTACCGTTAGCAGAATTTTCCTACAACAACAGCTACCATTCAAGCATTGAGATGGAGCCATTCGAAGCACTTTATGGTAGAAAGTGCAGATCTCTGATTTATTGGAGTGAAGTGGGGGATAGACAGATTACGGGTCTAGAGATAATACAAGAAACTACCGAGAAGATCATCCAAATTTAACAACAGTTGAAAACCGCCCAAAGTCGACAAAAGAGCTACGCCGACATTAAAAGAAAAGATATAGAATTTGAAATTGGAGAGATGGTCATGCTTAAGGTTGCACCTTGGAAAGGCGTTGTTCGATTTGGTAAACGAGGGAAATTAAATCCAAGGTATATTGGACCATTCAAGATTATTGATCGTGTCGGACCAGTAGCTTACCGACTTGAGTTACCTCAACAACTCGCGGCTGTACATAACACTTTCCACATCTTGAATTTGAAGAAATATTTTGCTAAAGAAGATCTCACTATTCCGTTAGACGAAATCCAAATCAACGAAAAACTTCAATTCATTGAAGAACCCGTCGAAATAATGGATCGTGAGGTTAAAAGACTTAAGCAAAACAAGATACCAATTGTTAAGATTCGATGGAATGCTCGTAGAGGACCTGAGTTCACCTGGGAATGAGAAGATCAGATGAAGAAGAAGTACCCGCACTTATTTCCAGAAGATACGTCAACACCTTCAACTGCTTAAGATTTCGGGATGAAATTTATTTAACGGGTAGGTACTGTAGTGACCCGAACTTTTCCATGTTTATTTATATTAAATGAAACTGATATTTACATGATTAAGTGTTTCCAACATGTTAAGCAATCAAACTTGTTAAGACTTGATTAATTGAAATAGGTTTTATATGGACAATTGACCACCCAAGTTGACCGGTGATTCACGAACATTAAAACTTGTAAAAACTATATGATGATATATATATGGATTTATATATAGTTAACATGATATTATGATAAGTATGTATCTCATTAGGTATTTTAACAATGAATTATATACATAAAATTGAGTTTATTGGATTAAGAAACTCGAAACGATATATATAACGATTATCGTTATAACAACGTCTTACTAAATACATATGAATCATATTAAGGTATTGATACACTATGTTTAATCATGATAAATGATAAGTAAACATGTCATTATGTATATTAACAATAAACTACATATGTAAAAACAAGACTACTAACTTAAGGTTTTCGAAACGAGACATATATGTAACGATTATCGTTGTAACGACATTTAAATGTATATATATATATCATATTAAGATATAGTAATATATCATAATATCATGATAATATAATAATTTAACATCTCATTAGATATAATAAACATTGGGTTAACAACATTTAACAAGATCATTAACTTAAAGGTTTCAAATCAACATTTACATGTAACGACTAACGATGACTTAACGACTCAGTTAAAATGTATATACATGTAGTGTTTTAATATGTATTCATACACTTTTGAAAGACTTCAAGACACTTATCAAAATACTTCTACTTAACAAAAATGCTTACAATTACATCCTCGTTCAGTTTCATCAACAATTCTACTCGTATGCACCCGTATTCGTACTCGTACAATACACAGCTTTTAGATGTATGTACTATTGGTATATACACTCCAATGATTAGCTCTTAGCAGCTCATGTGAGTCACCTAACACATGTAGGAACCATAATTTGGCAACTAGCATGAAATATCTCATAAAATTACAAAAATATGAGTAATCATTCATGACTTATTTACATGAAAACAAAATTACACATCCTTTATATCTAATCCATATACCAACGACCAAAAATACCTACAAACACTTTCATTCTTCAATTTTCTTCATCTAAGTGATCTCCCTCAAGTTCTATCTTCAAGTTCTAAGTATTCTTCATAAATTCTATAAGTTCTAGTTTCATAAAATCAAGAATACTTCCAAGTTTGCTAGCTTACTTCCAATCTTGTAAAGTGATCATCCAACTTCAAGAAATCTTTTTTATTTACAGTAAGATATCTTTCTAATACAAGGTAATACTTATATTCAAACTTTGATTCAATTTCTATAACTATAACAATCTTATTTCGAGTGGAAATCTTACTTGAACTTGTTTTCGTGTCATGATTCTGCTTCAAGAACTTTCAAGCCATCCAAGGATCCTTTGAAGCTAGATCTATTTTTCTCATTTCCAGTAGGTTTATCCACAAAACCTGAGGTAGTAATGATGTTCATAACATCATTCGATTCATATATATAAAACTACCTTATTCGAAGGTTTAAACTTGAAATCACTAAAACATAGTTTAGTTAATTCTAAACTTGTTCGCAAACAAAAGTTAATCCTTCTAACTTGACTTTTAAAATCAACTAAACACATGTTCTATATCTATATGATATGCTAACTTAATGATTTAAAACCGGAAAACACGAAAAACACCGTAAAATCGGATATACGCTGTTGTAGTAACACCGCGGGCTGTTTTGGGTTAGTTAATTAAAAACTATGATAAACTTTGATTTAAAAGTTGTTCTTCTGGGAAAATGATTTTTCTTATGAACATGAAACTATATCCAAAAATCATGGTTAAACTCAAAGTGGAAGTATATTTTCCAAAATAGTCATCTAGACGTTGTTCTTTAAACTGAAATGACTACCTTTACAAAAATGACTTGTAACCTGTAATTATGACTTTAAACTTATACTTTTTATGTATAGATTCATAAACTTAAGTTCAATATGAAACCATAGCAATTGGATTCACTCAAAACGGATTTAAAACGAAGAAGTTATGGGTAAAACAAGATTGGTTATTTTTGCTTGTTGTAGCTACGTGAAAATTGGTAACAAATCTATATTAATCATATCCTAGCTAACTTATATTGTATTATACATGTATTCTAATATATTATGTAATCTTGGGATACCATAGACACGTATGCAAATGTTTTGACATATCATATCGACCCATCTATATATATTATTTGGAACAACCATAGATACTCTATATGCAGTAATGTCGGAATTAGCTATACAGGGTTGAGGTTGATTCCAAAAATATATATAGTTTGAGTTGTGATCTAGCCTGAAACGTGTATACACTGGGTCGTGGATTGATTCAAGATAATATATATCGCTTTATTTCTGTACATCTAATTGTGGACAACTAGTTGTAGGTTACTAACGAGGACAGCTGACTTAATAAACTTAAAACATTAAAACGTATTAAAAATGTTGTAAATATATTTTGAACATACTTTGATATATATGTACATATTTGTTATAGGTTCGTGAATCTACAAGTGGCCAAGTCTTACTTCCCGACGAAGTAAAAATCTGTGAAAGTGAGTTATAGTCCCACTTTTAAAATCTAATATTTTGGGATGAGAATACATGCAATTTTATAAATGTTTTATGAAATAGACACAAGTAATTGAAACTACATTATATGGGTGAATGATCGAAGTCGAATATGCCCCTTTTGCTTGGTAACCTAAGAATTAGTAAACTGATCTACTAATTGACGCGAATCCTAAAGATAGATTTATTGGGCCTAACGAACCCCATCCAAAGTACCGGATGCTTTATTACTTCGAATTCATTTATATCATGTCCGAAGGATTTCCCGGAATGATAGGGGATATTCTTATATGCATCTTGTTAATGTCGGTTACTAGGTGTTCACCATATGAATGATTTTTATCTCTATGTATGGGATGTATATTGAAATATGAAATCTTTTGGTCTATTATTATGATTTGATAATATATAGGTTAAACCTATAACTCACCAACATTTTTGTTGACGTTTTAAGCATGTTTATTCTCAGGTGATTATTAAGAGCTTCCGCTGTTGCATACTAAAATAAGGACAAGATTTGGAGTCCATGCTTGTATGATATTATGTAAAACCTGCATTCAAGAAACTTATTTTTGATGTAATATATTCTTATTGTAAACCATTATGTAATGGTCGTGTGTAAACGGTATATTTTAGATTATCATTATTTGATAATCTACGTAATGCATTTTAAACCTTTATAGATAAAATAAAGGTTATGGTTGTTTTAAAAATGAATGCAGTCTTTGAAAAACGTCTCATATAGAGGTCAAAACCTCGCGACGAAATCAATTAATATGGAACGTTTATAATCAATATGAACGGGACATTTCAGTTTCGCTTCGGCGTTGTTGAAGTTCCCCGGCAGCGGCGCCAAAAACTTGATGTGTGCGAGGTGGTGTACGAAATACTATTATTGTTTACTACGAAATACGACGAAATTACACAAGTTTTATTTAATTTACGGATGGATATACCTAAACCTTGCTACAACACTATAGACAGTGTACCTAATCGTAGAGTAGTGTAGTTTTTAGTAAGTCCGGTTCGTTCCACAGGGAGCTAGCTGAGTTTAACGCTATATTTTTAACAACTATATTTATATAATATATATATAATTATATATAGTAATATTATTATAAAAGGGGTTTTTTACCGTTTAATGACCGGTTTGTCAATTTTATATTTTAAGCGTAAAGATAAATGACGATAATATAAATGACAGAATTTAAATTGCGAAAAAGTAAATTGCAGTAATTAAAATGATAGTAAATAAAGGTGCGATGAAATATGAAATAAAAGTATTATGCTTATTTAAACTTCCGTAATCATGATGTTTGTCATTTTGATTTTAATTAATTGTTACCCGGGTTAATTGTCCTTTGTCCTGGTTTATTTGATATCTATGTAGTTTTTGTCCATAATAGTCCATCGGTCATAATTATAAAATGCTCGTCAAATTAACCTTATTTCCGAAGTCACATATTCCAACTAATTAGGGACTTGAACTGTAACAAGGTCTTAATACTTTGTTAATAATTACACCAGGTTATCAACTGCGTGTAATTCAAGGTTTTAATAATTTGTTAACAATTACACCAATTACCCTTGTATGTAATCCACCCGTGTTTTAATTAGTCCATGATACATTAATTTATTCACTTGGCCATAATGTATAATAAATTACCCAATCCAATTGATTAAATTAAATGATTGTAACAGATGTCGTATAAATGTCACTAAATAGGACATTCATAATCATTTAATAATTATTAGATTAACTAATTTGAAGATAGGTTTGACAGATTTCAACGAGTTGTCATTCGTTATTAGACAATACCCCCATCTATTAATAGTCCATAGTCCAATGTTCACAAGTGTCGGTCTTTTGTCCAAACCCAAATTATGGTACAAAATCCAATAACCCAATCTTAATTTTTAGTCCAACATCACGATTACTTCAACTCAAATAAGCATAATAATAACTTAGTTACAAGACATTAATTTAAAAAGAAAGAACATAGCTTACAGTGATTATTTATCCCGTAGCGTTACCCGGACAGAGTTCTGACTTTAAAACCCGTAAAACATTTCTTAAAATAACCGAACTAAACCATAACTTTATTATTAAAATTAACTTAAATTAAAATTATAATATAAATATGTAGGTGCATCTTTTTTCGTTCGACAGAAGCCTGGCTTTTATAGGCAAAATTTCTGATCCTGAACCCCATGCGATCGCATGGGGTTTTAGTGCAAATCTCATGCACTCGCATGAGCTCATGCACTCACATGGGTTTTATGCCTATTTCTCATGCACTCGCATGGACAGCCTGGCCAGCTCAATTCTCGATTAAAATGTGGGCTGCTGATATATTTTAATATATAATATAATATATATAATTTTATATAATTATATATATATATTATATTATATTCTTGTGCATAGTTGACTTGTAATTCTAGTCCCGTTGACTCGCGCGTTGATGCTCGATTTATGTCTCGGTTCCGGATTTTCGAACATCCTTTCGTACGCCTAGATATCTTGTACTTTGCGTTCCGCGACTTGTACTCTTATCAATATTTAGACGTTATTCATCAATAAATTGAACCACTTGGATTGTAACTTGTACGTTTGAGCTTTTTGGTCATTTGCGTCTTCAAATCGTCGTTTTCTTCTTTTGTCTTCGCACTTATTTATTTAAACGAATAATAATAGAACAATTGCAACTAAAAGCTTGTCTTTTTGGAAGGTTAATGCTATGAAATATATGTTCGTTTTTAGCATTATCAATCATCGTAATTATCATCTTCTTCATTTCATCTACACGATCCTCCTCATTAGTCTTGCTGTTTTAGAAACGAAGAAAGAAGAACACGCAGCTGCAAAAGCAGGCTGCCAAACAAACAGTTCGAACAGAAAAATAAAAAGAAATTGAATGTGCAGTAGCAGCAACAATACGGGTTACATGGGTTTGGCAAAAGAAACGGGTAATCAATAGTAAATGAAAACGATGGTGGTTCATGGAGGGTTGCAACGGTCGGTGGTTCTAATCGAACTTGAAATAGATACAAATGGTAGTCGATAGCAAAAAAAATAAAATAAAATAAATAAAAACAAAAAATTTGTAGTTACAGCCGTAACAGTAACAGTTGGCTGCGATGGTGATAGGGTTGTGGTGGTGACAGTTTGATTAGCGACAGAATACAAAGAAAAAGCATAGCATCAGAAGTGAAGTAGTGGTCGTTTTGGTTGTTTTTTACCCGACTAGAACTTTAAGACTGCAACAGTGAGTAATGGCGTTTTAATGGGTTCCAAGTGGTGAAAGGTTGAGGTGGTATGAAGGTGGTTTATAATGATGGATCGATGGTGCTTTCAATAACAGCAGGAAGGCTGTAAACAGACGGCTTGAATGATCTTTGGTTGCTGTAGAAAGCAACGAATAGTATAGATGATTGTTCAGTTTTTGTTCGAGACTTGACAGAGAAAAGAAAAATATACACACAGCAGCTAAACGTAGCAGGTTTATTGCATCAAAAGTGGTTTAATGGTGGTTAGATGGAGTGGTGAGGGAGGTGTCCTAGCTGTAGTGACCCGAACTTTTCCATGTTTATATATATATTAAATGAAATTGTTATTTACATGATTAAGTGTTTCCAACATGTTAAGCAATCAAACTTGTTAAGACTTGATTAATTGAAATAGGTTTCATATAGACAATTGACCACCCAAGTTGACCGGTGATTCACGAACGTTAAAACTTGTAAAAACTATACGATGACATATATATGGTTATATATATAGTTAACATGATTTTATTATAAGTATGTATCTCATTAGGTATTTTAACAATGAGTTATATACATAAAAATGAGACTATTAATTTAAGAAACTCGAAAACGATATATATAACGATTATCGTTATAACAACGTCTTACTAGGTACATATGAATCATATTAAGATATTGATACACTTGGTTAATTATGTTAAATGATAAGTAAATATATTATTAAGTGTATTAACAATGAAATACATATGTAAAAATAAGACTACTAACTTAATGATTTCGAAACGAGACATATATGTAACGATTATCGTTGTAACGACATTTAACTGTATATATATCATACTAAGATATATTATATATCATAATATCATGATAATATAACAATTTAACATCTCATTTGTTATAATAAACAATGGGTTAACAACATTCAACAAGATTGTTAACCTAAAGGTTTCAAAACAACGTTTACATGTAACGACTAACGATGACTTAACGACTCAGTTAAAATGTATATACATGTAGTTTTTTAATATGTATTCATACACTTTTGAAAGACTTAAAGACACTTATCAAAATACTTCTACTTAACAAAAATTCTTACAATTACATCCTCGTTCAGTTTCATCAACAATTCTACTCGTATGCACCCGTATTCGTACTCGTACATGATGTTTGTCATTTTGATTTTAATTAATTGTTACCCGGGTTAATTGTCCTTTGTCCTGGTTTATTTGATATCTATGTAGTTTTTGTCCATAATAGTCCATCGGGTCATAATTATAAAATGCTCGTCAAATTAACCTTATTTTCGAAGTCACATATTCCAACTAATTAGGGACTTGAACTGTAACAAGGTCTTAATACTTTGTTAATAATTACACCAGGTTATCAACTGCGTGTAATTCAAGGTTTTAATAATTTATTAACAATTACACCAATTACCCTTGTATGTAATCCACCCCTGTTTTAATTAGTCCATGATACATTAATTTATTCACTTAGCCATAATGAATAATAAATTACCCAATCCAATTGATTAAATTAAATGATTGTAACAGATGTCGTATAAACATTACTAAATAGGATATTCATAATCATTTAATAATTATTAGATTAACTAATTTGAAGATAGGTTTGATAGATTCCAATGAGTTGTCATTCGTTATTAGACAATACCCCCATCCATTAATAGTCCATAGTCCAATGTTCACAAGTGTCGGTCTTTTGTCCAAACCCAAATTATGGTACAAAATCCAATAACCCAATCTTAATTTTTAGTCCAACATCACGATTACTTCAGCTCAAATAAGCATAATAATAACTTAGTTACAAGACATTAATTTAAAAAGAAAGAACATAGCTTACAGTGATTATTTATCGCGTAGCGTTACCCGGACAGAGTTCTGACTTTAAAACCCGTAAAACATTTCTTAAAATAACCCAACTAAACCATAACTTTATTATTAAAATTAACTTAAATTAAAATTATAATATAAATATGTAGGTGCATCTTTTTTCGTTCGACAGAAGCCTGGCTTTTATAGGCAAAATTTCTGATCCTGAACCCCATGCGATCGCATGGGGTTTTAGTGCAAATCTCATGCACTCGCATGAGCTCATGCACTCACATGGGTTTTATGCCTATTTCTCATGCACTCGCATGGACAGCCTGGCCAGCTCAATTCTCGATTAAAATGTGGGCTGCTGATATATTTTAATATATAATATAATATATATAATTTTATATAATTATATATATATTATATTATATTCTTGTGCATAGTTGACTTGTAATTCTAGTCCCGTTGACTCGCGCTTTGATGCTCGATTTATGTCTCGGTTCCGGATTTTCGAACGTCCTTTCGTACGCTTAGATATCTTGTACTTTGCGTTCCGCGACTTGTACTCTTATCAATATTTAGACGTTATTCATCAATAAATTGAACCACTTGGATTGTAACTTGTACGTTTGAGCTTTTTGGTCATTTGCATCTTCAAATCGTCGTTTTCTTCTTTTGTCTTCGCACTTATTTATTTAAACGAATAATAATAGAAAAATTGCAACTAAAAGCTTGTCTTTTTGGAAGGTTAATGCTATGAAATATATGTTCATTTTTAGCATTATCAATCATCGTACTTATCATCTTCTTCATTTCATCTACACGATCCTCCTCATTAGTCTTGCTGTTTTAGAAACGAAGAAAGAAGAACACGAAGCTGCAAAAGCAGGCTGCCAAACAAACAGTTCGAACAGAAAAATAAAAAGAAATTGAATGTGCAGTAGCAGCAACAATACGGGTTACATGGGTTTGGCAAAAGAAACGGGTAATCAATAGTAAATGAAAACGATGGTGGTTCATGGAGGGTTGCAACGGTCGGTGGTTCTAATCGAAGTTGAAATAGATACAAATGGTAGTCGATAGCAAAAAAAAAAAAAAATTTAATAAATAAAAACAAAAAATTTGTAGTTACAGCCGTAACAGTAACAGTTGGCTGCGATGGTGATAGGGCTGTGGTGGTGACAGTTTGATTAGCGACAGAATACAAAGAAAAAGCATAGCATCAGAAGTGAAGTAGTGGTCGTTTTGGTTGTTTTTTACCCGACTAGAACTATAAGACTGCAACAGTGAGTAATGGCATTTTAATGGGTTCCAAGTGGTGAAAGGTTGAGGTGGTACGAAGGTGGTGTATAATGATGGATCGATGGTGCGTTCAATAACAGCAGGAAGGCTGTAAACAGACGGCTTGAATGATCTTTGGTTGCTGTAGAAAGCAACGAATAGTATAGATGATCGTTCAGTTTTTGTTCGAGACTTGACAGAGAAAAGAAAAATATACACACAGCAGCTAAACGTAGCAGGTTTATTGCATCAAAAGTGGTTTAATGGTGGTTAGATGGAGTGGTGAGGGAGGTGTCCTAGTTGTAGTGACCCGAACTTTTCCATGTTTATATATATATTAAATGAAATTGTTATTTACATGATTAAGTGTTTCTAACATGTTAAGCAATCAAACTTGTTAAGACTTGATTAATTGAAATAGGTTTCACATAGACAATTGACCACCCAAGTTGACCGGTGATTCACGAACGTTAAAACTTGTAAAAACTATACGATGACATATATATGGTTATATATATAGTTAACATGATTTTATTATAAGTATGTATCTCATTAGGTATTTTAACAATGAGTTATATACATAAAAATGAGACTATTAATTTAAGAAACTCGAAAACGATATATATAACGATTATCGTTATAACAACGTCTTACTAGGTACATATGAATCATATTAAGATATTGATGCACTTGGTTAATTATGTTAAATGATAAGTAAATATATTATTAAGTGTATTAACAATGAAATACATATGTAAAAATAAGACTACTAACTTAATGATTTCGAAACGAGACATATATGTAACGATTATCGTTGTAACGACATTTAACTGTATATATATCATATTAAGATATATTATATATCATAATATCATGATAATATAACAATTTAACATCTCATTTGTTATAATAAACAATGGGTTAACAACATTCAACAAGATCGTTAACCTAAAGGTTTCAAAACAACGTTTACATGTAACAACTAACGATGACTTAACGACTCAGTTAAAATATATATACATGTAGTGTTTTAATATGTATTCATACACTTTTTAAAGACTTCAAGACACTTATCAAAATACTTCTACTTAACAAAAATTCTTACAATTACATCCTCGTTCAGTTTCATCAACAATTCTACTCGTATGCACCCGTATTCGTACTCGTACAATACACAGCTTTTAGATGTATGTACTATTGGTATATACACTCCAATGATCAGCTCTTAGCAGCCCATGTGTGTCACCTAACACATGTGGGAACCATCATTTGGCAACTAGCATGAAATATCTCATAAAATTACAAAAATATGAGTAATCATTCATGACTTATTTACATGAAAACAAAATTACATATCCTTTATATCTAATCCAACGACCAAAAACACCTACAAACACTTTCATTCTTCAATTTTCTTCATCTAATTGATCTCTCTCAAGTTGTATCTTCAAGTTCTAAGTGTTCTTCATAAATTCCAAAAGTTCTAGTTTCATAAAATCAAGAATACTTCCAAGATTGCAAGTTTACTTCCAAGTTTTCTAAATCCATTCCAAGTAATCATCCAAGATCAAGAAACCTTTGTTACTTACAGTAGTTTATCTTTCTAATACAAGGTAATAATCATATTCAAACTTTAATTCAATTTCTATAACTATAACAATCTTATTTCGAGTGGAAATCTTACTTGAAATTGTTTTCGTGTCATGATTCTGCTTCAAGAACTTTCAAGCCATCCAAAGATCCTTTGAAGCTAGATCTATTTTTCTCATTTCCAGTAGGTTTATCCAAGGAACTTGAGGTAGTAATGATGTTCATAACATCATTCGATTCATACATATAAAGCTATCTTATTCGAAGATTTAAACTTGTAATCACTAGAACATAGTTTAGTTAATTCTAAACTTGTTAGCAAATAAAAGTTAATCCTTCTAACTTGACTTTTAAAATCAACTAAACACATGTTCTATATCTATATGATATGCTAACTTAATGATTTAAAACCTGGAAACACGAGAAACACCGTAAAACCGGATTTACGCCGTCGTAGTAACACCGCGGGCTGTTTTGGGTTAGTTAATTAAAAACTATGATAAACTTTGATTTAAAAGTTGTTATTCTGGGAAAATGATTTTTATTATGAACATGAAACTATATCCAAAAATTATGGTTAAACTCAAAGTGGAAGTATGTTTTCTAAAATGGTCATCTAGACGTCGTTCTTTTGACGGAAATGACTACCTTTACAAAAACGACTTGTAACTTATTTTTCCGACTATAAACCTATACTTTTTCTGTTTAGATTCATAAAATAGAGTTCAATATGAAACCATAGCAATTTGATTCACTCAAAACGGATTTAAAATGAAGAAGTTATGGGTAAAACAAGATTGGATAATTTTTCTCATTTTAGCTACGTGAAAATTGGTAACAAATCTATTCCAACCATAACTTAATCAACTTGTATTGTATATTATGTAATCTTGAGATACCATAGACACGTATACAATGTTTCGACCTATCATGTCGACACATCTATATATATTTCGGAACAACCATAGACACTCTATATGTGAATGTTGGAGTTAGCTATACAGGGTTGAGGTTGATTCCAAAATATATATAGTTTGAGTTATGATCAATACTGAGATACGTATACACTGGGTCATGGATTGATTCAAGATAATATTTATCGATTTATTTCTGTACATCTAACTGTGGACAACTAGTTGTAGGTTACTAACGAGGACAGCTGACTTAATAAACTTAAAACATCAAAATATATTAAAAGTGTTGTAAATATATTTTGAACATACTTTGATATATATGTATATATTGTTATAGGTTCGTGAATCAACCAGTGGCCAAATCTTACTTCCCGACGAAGTAAAAATCTGTGAAAGTGAGTTATAGTCCCACTTTTAAAATCTAATATTTTTGGGATGAGAATACATGCAGGTTTTATAAATGATTTACAAAATAGACACAAGTACGTGAAACTACATTCTATGGTTGAATTATCGAAATCGAATATTGTGACAACCCGGAAATTTCCAACCAAATTTAAACTTTATCTTTATATTATTCCGACACGATAAGCAAAGTTTGTTAAGTTAAATCTCAAGAATTTTAAATTGTGTTCATACATTCATTATAACCTCGACCAAATTCTGACGATTCACGAACCGTTATATATAAATAAATATGTATATATATGTATATATATATATTATAACTTGAGAATATTAATAAAGTATTAAACGTATAATACTTTACATGAACGTATTTGTTTCAATATGTTTATCGATGGAATTAGAAGATAATATCAAATGATTGATTTATCAGATACATTATGATATGATTACGGGTCTATGTTATGAGGTCCACTGTGATTTAAGAAATCTATTCTTTTTGACAACATTCGAAAAATGGTAAAGTGATCTATAAGTAAGAACGTGAAGTGTAAATAACTTAGATGTTGGATATCGACAAGTTAAGTAACTCGACATTTTTCATTAAGATGATTTCATACGTTTATTTAACCTTTGAACTTTATCCCATGCTTCACTAACAAACTGTAATTTAAAAACTTGAAACCTATTATGAATATATATGATTCTACTTTTCTAAAATATTTTATGATATAACGATTTCCATTATTTTAACCTTTAAACAAAATAATTCTTAAAAATATATTTGGTTTTGGAAAACAAAATTATTATATTTATTTGATTTAGTTTCAAACGTACAAAAACGCTTTCAGTTTAAAAAGAACTTTATTATTAAAACGTATATAACTTTTATAAATATCTAGAACCACTTTTGACAACTCATTACTTAACCAGTATGATAAAGATAACGATATTTATATTTTATTTTATTAAATATATATAATGATTTAAATTAATATTATATATATTTATACGCGTATTATATGTACATAGTTTTATACTTTTACTATATTTAAACTTTACCTTTACTTTATTTTTACTTTACTTTAACTTTAATAATTCACTTTAATAATTCATACTTTAATAATTCACTTTAATAATTCATACTTTAATAATTCACTTTAATAATTCATACTTTAATAATTCACTTTAATAATTCATACTTTAATAATTCACTTTAATAATTCATACTTTAATAATTCACTTTAATAATTCAAAAATCTATTATAAATAGAATTCAATAGGTTTCATTATTTCATAGAAACTTGAAAATATTTTTCTCTAAACTCTCTCAATCGATTTACATATATATATTTACTCCGTATTATTTCAAGACATTATTAGTATACATAAAATATTACGTCAGAGTGCTGTCCGAGTGATTTCGAAATTGTTTTTCAAGTGGAATTGGATTAAGGAAATTATGGGTTATAGCTATGGAGGTGATTGGGTATGGTTCATGGGTATGCTCGTGAGGTCAATATAGTGTTTATCATCTCCGTTGCGTCTACGTACCTTTCCTGCAATATTGAATCTCAATATTGATACGTGAGTACTCATAATTTAACTTTTACATACTAATAGTGTATCCCTGACTAGTGCTCGAGTATATAGGATTATGCATGTTTGTACTTTTGATATTGCCTTTAGTTAGGTTATGTTGAATCCTGAATTAGTTATATATGCGACTGAGATAAGGTATAAGATATGCATGTCGTTGGAAAGCTAGCGAAAAATTAAGAACTTTTCATTTAGATATCGAATGATTTCGATGAACGGATTTGAAGTTATAGTCCATCGAATTTTTGTATTATTATTAAAAATGATTATTATTATCGTCGTTATTATCGTCATTCTAGTTTTATCATATTATTATTATTATTATCTTTATCAATAAAAGGATTTATCATTAAAAATTGTTATTTTTTTTATTATTACTATCGTTATTATCGTTAAAGTTATAATTAGTATTATTATTATTATCCAATTATTATTATTATTATTATTATTATTATTGGTATTATTATTATTATTATTATTATTATTATCATTATTAATATATATATCATTATTTAAAAATAGTTATTGTTATTGTTATTATTATTATTATTACTATATTATCATTAAGATAATTATTAGTATTATCGTTAATAATGTTATAGTAACTATCATTAGTAATATTAGTGTAATTAAAACAAATATTTGTAACACCTAATTATTTTGATTACTATTATTATCATTATTACGAACACGATATAAAAGACGATTAAAAGCTATTAAACGAAACGATTAGGAAATAATGGGTAATAGTATCATGACGAAATTAAAATATTATAAGATATTGATTTAGATAAAATTATCGTTCTTATTATTTTTATCATTACTATTATTATTAAAATTATCGATAATTATTAGTATTATCGTTAATAATGTTATAGTAACTATCATTAGTAATATTAGTGTAATCAAAACAAATATTTGTAACACCTAATTATTTTGATTACTATTATTATCATTATTACGAACACGATATAAAAGACGATTAAAAGCTATTAAACGAAACGATTAGGAAATAATGGGTAATAGTATCATGACGAAATTAAAATATTATAAGATATTGATTTAGATAAAATTATCGTTCTTATTATTTTTATCATTACTATTATTATTAAAATTATCGTTAGTATTAAAACTATCATTTTAACAAAAATTATCATTTTAATATTAATGTCATTGTTACTATAAAATATCATTATTATTATTATTTTAAATAGAATTATTATTTTAAAGATAATATTAAAAATTATCGTAAATATTAAAGTTATCATAATTAGAATTATCGTTTTATCATAATGTCATCTTAGTAATTATAAATATTGATATTTTTATAATAATAATTATTATTACAAAATAATACAACTTTTACTTACTATCATTATAGATATTATTTTATCAAATAAATATTTGATACAAACATATTTTACTACGTGTAATAACTTACTTTAATAATACCTATCATATTATCTTTATAATATTAAATGAAACCTATAAATTTTATTACTTAATATATATAAAAGTATATTTTATTATATAAATATAATATAAAATTTTATTTATTAATAAATAAATTATATTATTTACTCTAATAAATCTTTTAAAAATATTTAAAAATATAAAACGACGATATTTAAACTATATATTAATCATGTATAGATTTTTGGAAATTATTTTGAGTCAAATTTACTTTTGTTGACTTTTGCATATTAGTCTCGAGCATTAGGATTGTGGTACACTATGACTTGAACTAATTTGTTAGACAAATATTGACCAACACATAAATATATATAATTAGTTTAGGTTCGTGAATCCGAGGCCAACCTTGCACTTGTTCAATGACGTTATATGTATTTTTACTACGAAATACAGTATGGTGAGTTTCATTTACATTTTTACCCTTTATATTTTTGGGACTGAGAATACATGCGCTTTTATAAATGTTTGACGAAATAGACACAAGTAATTGAAACTACATTCTATGGTTGAATTATCGAAATCGAATATGCCCCTTTTTATTAAAGTCTGGTAATCTAAGAATTAGGGAACAGACACCCTAATTGACGCGAATCCTAAAGATAGATCTATTGGGCCTAACAAACCCCATCCAAAGTACCGGATGCTTTAGTACTTCGAAATTTATATCATGTCCGAAGGAGGATCCCGGAATGATAGGGGATATTTTTATATGTATCTAGTTAATGTCGGTTACCAGGTGTTCACCATATGAATGATTATTTTTGTCTCTATGCATGGGACGTATATTTATGAGAACTGGAAATGAAATTCTTGTGGTCTATTAAAATGATGGAAATAAATGATTATGATAAACTAATGAACTCACCAACCTTTTGGTTGACACTTTAAAGCATGTTTATTCTCAGGTGTTAAAGAAATCTTCCGCTGTGCATTGGCTCATTTTAAAGATATTACTTTGAGTCTTTCATAGCATATTTCGAAGAACGTTGCATTCGAGTCATTGAGTTCATCAAAGATTATTATTAAATCAATTTATAGTGGATAGTGGATATTATGAAATGGTATGCATGCCTGTCAATTTTTGATGTAAAGAAAGATTGTCTTTTAAAAACGAATGCAATGTTTGTAAAATGTATCATATAGAGGTCAAATACCTCGCAATGTAATCAACTATTGTGAATCGTTTATAATGTATATGAACGGGTCCTTTCAGTTGGTATCAGAGCGGTGGTCTTAGCGAACCAGGTCTGCATTAGTGTGTCTAAATGATAAGTCGATAAGATGCATTAGTGAGTCTGGACTTCGACCGTGTCTGCATGTCAAAAGTTTTGCTTATCATTTTGTGTCAAAAATTAACTACTTATCATCCTCAGGAAATTACCTGCTTATCATTTTTAGTCTAAGACACGTCTTGCTGCATTGATTGCAAGAATAGTGTATAGACAAAAATTCATATCTGCTAGCATATCTGCTAAATCATATCTTATCGTATCTGTTACTTTAAACTTTGCCTGACATATCCCGCAAATTCCTCCGTAATCTATGAAATCTTTTGATCTCTATATATAGATATCCTATGTAAATAGAATACAACCCGATAGCCGAAAAATCATTTTATATCGAAAATCCTTTATCAATCGTACGAAATGGAATTTGTCATCAGTTCAAGTCACTCGGATTCCGAAATGGAATCTCACTCAAGTTCCGAAAGCAGTGTGACAGGAATGGATCAACCAATCAGTCATCACCTATTCTGGATGAATTGGGGATGGGTTCGTAGCCTCCTCAATCATTGGAAACAAGAAGAAGGCGATCCTTTCCATCTACCACATTGCCCTCTTGGCGAAGAACCTGAAGCACTTACCGGCGAACCTGTTCGAAACACCATTTTCTCGCTCATTTCCAGAGTATCTCGTCACGATTATATATTACATCAAATTTTAATTTTTATTTATCCGCTCGTCCGAACCGACAATCACCCCGGTGTAATGGAAGAAGTCAACGAGCTTCGCGCTCGGGTAGTGGCTTTGGAGAATATGGTGCAGAGATTACAAACACCAGCAGCAGCATCAGCAGCATAACCAGTTCCACCATCATCAACGCCAACAGTACCATTACCACCTCCAACCACAACCGCGTCGTAATCCTCAACTTCACAATCTGTCCCACGAGCATCAACGTCATACGCACCATAGATACCAAGGAGTACCAACAACAATAACTGACGAAGTACTAATTCATAACTTCATTGGAGAAACATTCCGCGGCGATTATATAATCTCTAAAGTCTTAGAGATTATCTAATCTAGCCCTAACCATAAATCAGTTAAGCGAACCAAAATGATAGAAGGAAGAGTAGAAACCCTGACAAAAATGGTGTGTAATTAACAAGTTAAACTTGTTTTACCAATAGCATCAACAGTACCGTCAACGTCACCAGCATCGTCAGTACAGTCAACATCAGAATCAACAACACCTATAACATCACAAACTCCATCAGTTCAAGAATCACTGTGGACATCATTACGAATCAATAACGTGTATATTGTATCAACAAGTTATGAAGAATTAACTCATTCCCTCTGAAGAAATTATATATATATTATATATATATATATATATTTTGAAATAAAAAAATAAATCTTTCCGTGCTAAGCTATTGTATGTGAATCTTAACTACTCGGTTAATTCATATTACAAATATGCAATAATGTACGTCCCTCGCCCGCGACTTAACCATCATTAACTACAATATATGTCTCAATTCAATAAATTCCAATTCCTAATAAATCAAGTATATATTTGATTTTACACTTCATCATTGATGTAACCGAAACTTTTCAGATAACATCATTCGTACTTTGCGAAGTTCACAAGAATTTAACGAAAACCAACATCACATCTCAACAAATAACGAAGTATTGATTCATAATTTCAATATTATTGAAGAAATACTTATGTAACCTCTAAAGCCTTCAAGGAATTATTCAATTCTAGTTCTAACCGTAGATCGAATGAGTTTAATTTAGTATTAACTCATTAAAATCTATGTTACATCTGAGGAGAATATATACATATATATTTTCATAAAGACTGTAATAAAATTCTTATGTACAAAATATTAATTGTGAACATTTTTTAACGGGTAGGTAATACCCGAGAGATATATATAAATTCACAATTAATATGTTACATTCTTCGAATCAGATTAAGCAAATTATCAATTATACTTCCTACTTTCACAATAATATACATTCTTTCATAGAAATCAAAACAACCATACTCATTCAAACCCAATTACATATTCTGATTTTAAAATCTCAGAATTCAATTCGAGATATAACCGGTACCATCACTTTTAGATTCCTACATCTTTCAAAGCTATACTTTGACTTCAAAAGTGTGTTAGAACATCAAATGTATACAAACGATTACAATCTGTGTTCAAACCCTTCGAAAATCTCTGAAGACACTTCAAATAATGAGCAATCGAGATGATGATACAACCACATATTACCCACAGTTATGTACTTAAAAAGCTCTTGAAACCAAAGTCATAATTCAACACATATCTGTGTTAGATCTTTTGGCATTTATTAGCAAAAATAACCTTGCAATTCCTTTGCAAAGTAGCAAATTATATCACAGCTCCAGCAAGACAACTTCGATTTTTTCATTCGGAGTAGCCTTATCATAATTTTGATATATGTGATTACCCTTTTGTTGCCGGAGAACCTTTCGTATTCCACCACATTAGCAATAAACTTACCAACAACTTCACTGATCTTGGGCATTCCGAAGAATCTTTATATTTATCGAAACCTCATCATTTACTCATCTGCCTCTTGTAACGAGAATTGCCATACGAATCATAGGGAATTAGCAATCAGTATTTTGAAATCTCACAGCATGTTGACGCCAACAGTTATACATAACGTCTATTTCCAAGGCTTACATACTTCGAATGTGAAGTTTCTGAAAAACACTCTGAACCGCGAACTAGTTCTCGAAATGCTGATGAAGCAACAAAAACTGTAAACGACCTTAGCAGTAAAAAGTTTGATGATAAAGATTAGTGTATTAACAAAGCTCAGAAATAGAGAAATTTTAGAACTGGAAAACGGATTGAGCAAAGTATGAAGGAGGCTGTGGACAAATCACAAAGACTGAACCTGCCTTCAAAGAATCCAAATGATTCAGTATCTGCTGAAGTCATTAACGAATACCTTGCTCCTGACACTAAACCCTTACAGACAATATTCTTCATCATCCTCTGATATTAGGAATTCTAAGATATCATCGTATCTTTCATTATAAATATCCTCCATATTTCTGAAGATATTTCCATAACTATTCTTATCTGGAATCATTTATATCTTTGCGCTATCTGTATTACATCAAAAAGGAAACTGTTTAGTTCATATACTCTGTAAACCTTTGAGTTTAAAATATGAATGTTTTTGAAGTAGTGTTGGAAACTGAAGCATGAGTTAGTATAATATAATGACACTTGATCAACGTGATTATATTACAGTAATTCATGTTGAGTTTCTAAATGGAACGTGATGATTCACAGATCATAACATCATCATGTGCCATGTTATACGACTCTTGTATTCTATTTAACCTCTAAAATATCAAGAAAATATTTCTTGATGATTCGGCCTTTTCCAAGGTATTCTAGTAATTTGACAAGTCAAGATTGTGCCATCACAATTTCCTTCCTAGAACATTAACAATGTTCATTCCGAAATTCATATCTGTGAATTCTGGACCATTACAAGCGGTGCTTAATCGCAAGAAGAAGAAACGAAAGGACAAAACTCCGAAATAGAAATTGGGGTATAAATTGCAGCAAATAAAAGAGAGCATTAACTATGGATGACAATGATTATAGAAGATAGAAACAGAGACTTTGAAAATATAAGGGAAGATATAAAGCCCAACGACAAACCAAAAATTGTAAACCATATATATCGATGCATATAGCAATATAAAGACACGGGAGAACTATAAAC
Organism: Rutidosis leptorrhynchoides; assembly: GCF_046630445.1. Lineage (NCBI taxonomy): Eukaryota > Viridiplantae > Streptophyta > Magnoliopsida > Asterales > Asteraceae > Rutidosis > Rutidosis leptorrhynchoides. Next base: position 156,986,450 of record NC_092336.1, read on the forward strand.
ACTATAAACCCAAGAGTATAGTAGAAGTAAATAGATTCTTCCAGCGGTAGATGAAAAAGAAGAATGACCGATATGAAAGTTATAAGTATATCGAGAATCAGAACTGGATGGAGCATATTGATGAATACTTTAAAATATGAGTTGAGGGGGAAAGAATAGAAGGTGATGAAACATGATTAGGAACTTAGAAATCAACAGATTTAACTCACACAATGACGGAATAAGTGAATCAAACCCTCTAGTGAATAGGTTAAGCTTTTTGGGATTAATTTAGTCATACCACAACTAAATCAAGTGTGATTAGATCAACACCTAGAGCTATTACTCACCACCTGGGTGATTTGGGTTGAGAGAGAATCAGGGGAGCTCACCAGATCTGAGTGTGTGTAACAAATGAGAGGCTTAACCTAAAATGAAGAACATAAGACTTTATATACCCCTACTGTTGACTCACCCGTACGATTCATCCATCACACATACGAGTTGGCTTCATCAGCCGTACGGGTGATCACTCACTCGTGTCTTCTCATTTAGGTTGTAATTGTGACTTAGCTCAGCATCAACCGTGCGTATGAGCCTGTCAGCCGTACGAGTGAGGCTTCACTCAGACGTCTGACTAAGTCTAACATAGTCAAACATCCAAATCTCGTTCCTGCAGTTGCTGTAACCACATACAAACACGGATAGGATAATAACGAACGATCATGGTGGCCTGTAAACTGTTGTACCTGCAATGGACGTGGGTAGATGTCTAGGGACTTGCATAAAATGCATCAACAGAAGGTGTGAGTTGTAAGAAAACGAAAGAGGTGAATTTATAAAAAAAATCTCCGACAGAACAATTAAAATGGACGATCGCATTTAAAGCGGATCCTAATTCCTTTTGTTACCAGAGAATCAAATCTTATTACAAAGATTTTCTTCAAATCCCTTGAAATCTGGAAATCAATCATATCTACATTAAATGATAAGATGAATATACACTTACTCATTTCACTCTTCTATGTTAGCTTCATTCGTACTCTTCATATAAATGGATTGTTTATTCAAATTATTCGCTGATGATAAAACTCTAATTTTCAGCCTGTATGCATCATGAAAACATACTTATTATCATTCACGACCTTTCCACTCAAATTTCGGGACGAAATTTCTTTAACGGGTAGGTACTGTGACAACCCGGAAATTTCCAACCAAATTTAAACTTTATCTTTATATTATTCCGACACGATAAGCAAAGTTTGTTAAGTTAAATCTCAAGAATTTTAAATTGTGTTCATACATTCATTATAACCTCGACCAAATTCTGACGATTCACGAACCGTTATATATAAATAAATATGTATATATATGTATATATATATATTATAACTTGAGAATATTAATAAAGTATTAAACGTATAATACTTTACATGAACGTATTTGTTTCAATATGTTTATCGATGGAATTAGAAGATAATATCAAATGATTGATTTATCAGATACATTATGATATGATTACGGGTCTATGTTATGAGGTCCACTGTGATTTAAGAAATCTATTCTTTTTGACAACATTCGAAAAATGGTAAAGTGATCTATAAGTAAGAACGTGAAGTGTAAATAACTTAGATGTTGGATATCGACAAGTTAAGTAACTCGACATTTTTCATTAAGATGATTTCATACGTTTATTTAACCTTTGAACTTTATCCCATGCTTCACTAACAAACTGTAATTTAAAAACTTGAAACCTATTATGAATATATATGATTCTACTTTTCTAAAATATTTTATGATATAACGATTTCCATTATTTTAACCTTTAAACAAAATAATTCTTAAAAATATATTTGGTTTTGGAAAACAAAATTATTATATTTATTTGATTTAGTTTCAAACGTACAAAAACGCTTTCAGTTTAAAAAGAACTTTATTATAAAAACGTATATAACTTTTATAAATATCTAGAACCACTTTTGACAACTCATTACTTAACCAGTATGATAAAGATAACGATATTTATATTTTATTTTATTAAATATATATAATGATTTAAATTAATATTATATATATTTATACGCGTATTATATGTACATAGTTTTATACTTTTACTATATTTAAACTTTACCTTTACTTTATTTTTACTTTACTTTAACTTTAATAATTCACTTTAATAATTCATACTTTAATAATTCACTTTAATAATTCATACTTTAATAATTCACTTTAATAATTCATACTTTAATAATTCACTTTAATAATTCATACTTTAATAATTCACTTTAATAATTCAAAAATCTATTATAAATAGAATTCAATAGGTTTCATTATTTCATAGAAACTTGAAAATATTTTTCTCTAAACTCTCTCAATCGATTTACATATATATATTTACTCCGTATTATTTCAAGACATTATTAGTATACATAAAATATTACGTCAGAGTGCTGTCCGAGTGATTTCGAAATTGTTTTTCAAGTGGAATTGGATTAAGGAAATTATGGGTTATAGCTATGGAGGTGATTGGGTATGGTTCATGGGTATGCTCGTGAGGTCAATATAGTGTTTATCATCTCCGTTGCATCTACGTACCTTTCCTGCAATATTGAATCTCAATATTGATACGTGAGTACTCATAATTTAACTTTTACATACTAATAGTGTATCCCTGACTAGTGCTCGAGTATATAGGATTATGCATGTTTGTACTTTTGATATTGCCTTTAGTTAGGTTATGTTGAATCCTGAATTAGTTATATATGCGACTGAGATAAGGTATAAGATATGCATGTCGTTGGAAAGCTAGCGAAAAATTAAGAACTTTTCATTTAGATATCGAATGATTTCGATGAACGGATTTGAAGTTATAGTCCATCGAATTTTTGTATTATTATTAAAAATGATTATTATTATCGTCGTTATTATCGTCGTTCTAGTTTTATCATATTATTATTATTATTATCTTTATCAATAAAAGGATTTATCATTAAAAATTGTTATTTTTTTTATTATTACTATCGTTATTATCGTTAAAGTTATAATTAGTATTATTATTATTATCCAATTATTATTATTATTATTATTATTATTATTATTATTGGTATTATTATTATTATTATTATTATTATTATTATCATTATTAATATATATATCATTATTTAAAAATAGTTATTGTTATTGTTATTATTATTATTATTACTATATTATCATTAAGATAATTATTAGTATTATCGTTAATAATGTTATAGTAACTATCATTAGTAATATTAGTGTAATTAAAACAAATATTTGTAACACCTAATTATTTTGATTACTATTATTATCATTATTACGAACACGATATAAAAGACGATTAAAAGCTATTAAACGAAACGATTAGGAAATAATGGGTAATAGTATCATGACGAAATTAAAATATTATAAGATATTGATTTAGATAAAATTATCGTTCTTATTATTTTTATCATTACTATTATTATTAAAATTATCGATAATTATTAGTATTATCGTTAATAATGTTATAGTAACTATCATTAGTAATATTAGTGTAATTAAAACAAATATTTGTAACACCTAATTATTTTGATTACTATTATTATCATTATTACGAACACGATATAAAAGACGATTAAAAGCTATTAAACGAAACGATTAGGAAATAATGGGTAATAGTATCATGACGAAATTAAAATATTATAAGATATTGATTTAGATAAAATTATCGTTCTTATTATTTTTATCATTACTATTATTATTAAAATTATCGTTAGTATTAAAACTATCATTTTAACAAAAATTATCATTTTAATATTAATGTCATTGTTACTATAAAATATCATTATTATTACTATTTTAAATAGAATTATTATTTTAAAGATAATATTAAAAATTATCGTAAATATTAAAGTTATCATAATTAGAATTATCGTTTTATCATAATGTCATCTTAGTAATTATAAATATTGATATTTTTATAATAATAATTATTATTACAAAATAATACAACTTTTACTTACTATCATTATAGATATTATTTTATCAAATAAATATTTGATACAAACATATTTTACTACGTGTAATAACTTACTTTAATAATACCTATCATATTATCTTTATAATATTAAATGAAACCTATAAATTTTATTACTTAATATATATAAAAGTATATTTTATTATATAAATATAATATAAAATTTTATTTATTAATAAATAAATTATATTATTTACTCTAATAAATCTTTTAAAAATATTTAAAAATATAAAACGACGATATTTAAACTATATATTAATCATGTATAGATTTTTTGGAAATTATTTTGAGTCAAATTTACTTTTGTTGACTTTTGCATATTAGTCTCGAGCATTAGGATTGTGGTACACTATGACTTGAACTAATTTGTTAGACAAATATTGACCAACACATAAATATATATAATTAATTTAGGTTCGTGAATCCGAGGCCAACCTTGCACTTGTTCAATGACGTTATATGTATTTTTACTACGAAATACAGTATGGTGAGTTTCATTTTCATTTTTACCCTTTATATTTTTGGGACTGAGAATACATGCGCTTTTATAAATGTTTGACGAAATAGACACAAGTAATTGAAACTACATTCTATGGTTGAATTATCAAAATCGAATATGCCCCTTTTTATTAAAGTCTGGTAATCTAAGAATTAGGGAACAGACACCCTAATTGACGCGAATCCTAAAGATAGATCTATTGGGCCTAACAAACCCCATCCAAAGTACCGGATGCTTTAGTACTTCGAAATTTATATCATGTCCGAAGGAGGATCCCAGAATGATAGGGGATATTTTTATATGTATCTAGTTAATGTCGGTTACCAGGTGTTCACCATATGAATGATTATTTTTGTCTCTATGCATGGGACGTATATTTATGAGAACTGGAAATGAAATTCTTGTGGTCTATTAAAATAATGGAAATAAATGATTATGATAAACTAATGAACTCACCAACCTTTTGGTTGACACTTTAAAGCATGTTTATTCTCAGGTGTTAAAGAAATCTTCCGCTGTGCATTGGCTCATTTTAAAGATATTACTTGGAGTCTTTCATAGCATATTTCGAAGAACGTTGCATTCGAGTCATTGAGTTCATCAAAGATGATTATTAAATCAATTTATAGTGGATAGTGGATATTATGAAATGGTATGCATGCCTGTCAATTTTTGATGTAAAGAAAGATTGTCTTTTAAAAACGAATGCAATGTTTGTAAAATGTATCATATAGAGGTCAAATACCTCGCAATGTAATCAACTATTGTGAATCGTTTATAATGTATATGAACGGGTCCTTTCAAATATGCCCCTTTTTATTAAGTCTGGTAATCTAAGAATTAGGGAACAGACACCCTAATTGAAGCGAATCCTAAAGATAGATCTATTGGGCCTAACAAACCCCATCCAAAGTACCGGATGCTTTAGTACTTCGAAATTTATATCATATCCGAAGGGTGTCCCGGAATGATGGGGATATTCTTATATATGCATCTTGTTAATGTCGGTTACCAGGTGTTCACCATATGAATGATTTTTATCTCTATGTATGGGATGTGTATTGAAATATGAAATCTTGTGGTCTATTGTTACGATTTGATATATATAGGTTAAACCTATAACTCACCAACATTTTTGTTGACGTTTAAAGCATGTTTATTCTCAGGTGAATACTAAGAGCTTCTGCTGTTGCATACTAAAATAAGGACAAGATTTGAAGTCCATGTTTGTATGATATTGTGTAAAAACTGCATTCAAGAAACTGATTTCGATGTAACATATTTGTATTGTAAACCATTATGTAATGGTCGTGTGTAAACAGGATATTTTAGATTATCATTATTTGATAATCTACGTAAAGCATTTTAAACCTTTATTTATGAAATAAAGGTTATGGTTTATTTTAAAAATGAATGCAGTCTTTGAAAAACGTCTCATATAGAGGTCAAAACCTCGCAACGAAATCAATTAATATGGAACGTTTTTAATCAATAAGAATGGGACATTTCAGTTGGTATCCGAGCATTGGTCTTAGAGAACCAGAAAATTTGCATTAGTGTGTCTTATCGAGTTTGTTAGGATGCATTAGTGAGTCTGGGCTTCGACCGTGTTTTCTTTAAAAATGATTGCTTAACATTTTTGTTGGAAACTATATATTATTAACATGTATATATTATGTGATATATTAATCTCTTAACATGTTTGATATTGTGTGATAGATGTCTACCTCTAGCACAAATCCCATTGACTCACCTAATAATAACGAAGAGTCGAATATATATTGGACTGATTCACAAGTTCCCGAAGAAGAACCGGAAGAAGAATCAGAACCGGAAGAGGAGGAACCGGAGGAGGAAATAGAACCAGTGGGGGAAATAATAAAACGGTTAAGTAAAAGAAAATCCTCAACCAACCGACCAAGGTTAATTATGGTCAATGGTGTTTCCGCCAAGGAAGCAAAATATTGGGAGGATTACCAATTCTCCGATGAATCGGATTCCGACGAGAATTCCGATGATGTTATAGAAATTACCCCAACTGAATTTAAAAAGGCAAAAGAAAATAATAAGGGAAAGGGAATAAAAATAGAGAAATCTAATTCCAACCCCGATGAACTTTATATGTATCGTCAACCCCCGAAGCCCTTAAGTTGTAACAATGACCCGGGAACCTCTAAACCACCAGGTTTTTCTAAACCGTTGTGGAAAACGACAGCTCGTATTAGGGGAACATCATATATCCCTAGAAACTTGGTAAAACGAACCAAAACCGAAGAAGAAGAAACGAGCGAGTCGGAATAAGATAGTTGTATTCGTGTGGTGTAATATATGTAATATACTGTGCTTATGCTTTATGATATATGTAAAAATTGCTTGTATTAATAAGTATTTTTTTTATGAATCTAACTCTTGTCTATTTTACAGTATAAAAACACAAAATGGATAGACAACCCAATATTTTAAGAGACCTACCCGGAGACATGATTGATGAAATCTTGTCTAGAGTCGGTCAGAATTCTTCGGCACAACTATTTACGGCGAAATCAGTTTGTAAGACATTCGAAGAACGTTCCAAGAATGTCTTGGTTTATAAGAGACTTTCGTTTGAAAGATGGGGGATATCACATTGGGAAACCCATAAGTTACGATGTGTTTACTTTGACGCATATATTGCGGGGAACCCAAATGCTATTTTACGCAACGGGTTAAGAAATTATTTTGACTCAATGTATCCGAATATAGGACTTCATGATTTAGAAAAAGCGGCTAACATTCAACATAAAGAAGCATGCTATGCTTACGGGTTAATAATGTTCGCTTCTCACCAAAGTGAGAAAAAGAACATCGGGCTACAACTATTAAACAAAACGTTCCCACAAGTGACGGAGTCGGTAATTGGGGTAAGAAATGAGGTTTTTAGGTTATTACGAGACTGTTGGTCATTACGTAACCCTCGTCCCTTTGACGACGTTACAACACGCTGTCTTATCAACGGCCATAACGGTTATGTTCCACAAGACCAAGGATGGGAAGTAGTCCTAGTAAAACCAGAATGCATGACTTGTTTCTGGACGTATGAATTACGTGTCTTTATTGCTTTTGCTGAACGACTTGTGTACTAGCTAGAATTATCTTCACAACTATCTTGTATCAAAGTTATTGTGTGCTATATTTCATGCTTTATGTAAAATAAGCGGTATTGTAAGTTTGTAAAATATTGTATAAAAGTTTGAAATAGAAATATTATTATAATCAGTTTTTCATATAGAATTGTAGTAGTTGAATTGTATATTAGCTATTAAGTATGAACTTAACGGGTAGGTACTACCCGAATTTAAACTTATAAAATGCTAATATGAAGAAAAAGCTTTTATAAATGAGTTCATATTATGCTACGAAATACTATTAACTACTCTTAATATTATGTATGATTAACTTGTTCCATTTGACTATTTTGAAGGAAATGGCACCGACTACTCGACACACCGTGAATATGAATGAAGAGGAATTCCGTACTTTTCTAGCTTCAAACATAGCCGCAGTACAGGCTGCGCTACATACCAACAATAACCTTGGATCTAGCAGTACAGGAAATCGTGTAGGATGCACCTACAAATAATTCACTGCCTGCAAACCTTTAGAATTTGATGGAACCGAAGGACCGATCGGATTGAAACGGTGGGCCGAGAAGGTTGAATCGGTGTTTGCCATAAGTAAGTGTACTGAAGAGGACAAAGTGAAGTACGCTACGCATACCTTCACAGGTTCTGCGTTAACACGGTGGAATACCTATCTAGAGCAAGTGGGACAAGATGATGCTTACGCACTACCGTGGTCAGCATTCAAGCACTTGATGAACGAGAAGTACAGTCCCAGAACCGAGGTCAATAAGCTCAAGACAGAACTTAGAGGGTTACGAACCCAAGGATTTGATATTACCACGTACGAAAGACGATTCACAGAATTGTGCCTATTGTGTCCGGGAGCGTTCGAAGATAAGGAAGAGAAGATCGACGCGTTTGTGAAAGGATTACCGGAAAGAATCCAAGAAGATATAAGTTCACACGAGCCTGCCTCCATACAACAGGCATGTAGAATGGCTCACAAACTAGTGAACCAGATTGAGCAAAGAATTAAAGAACAGACGGCTGAAGAGGCCAATGTGAAGCAAGTCAAAAGAAAGTGGGAGGAAAACGGTGATAAGAATCACCAATACAACAACAACAGCAATTACAACAATAATCGCAACAACTATCCCAACAATCGCAACATCAATCGCAACTACAACAAACGGCCCAACAACAACAACAACAACAACAACAGCAACTATAACAATCATCCCAACAACAATAATAATCGCAACAACAACAACAATCAGAAGCAGCTATGCCAAAGGTGTGAAAAGTATCACTCGGGGTTCTACACCAAATTTTGCAACAAGTGTAAAAGAAATGGTCATAGCGCGGTGAAGTGTGAGGTCTACGGACCAGGGGTTAACAGAACGAAAGGAACAAATGGTGTCGGAACGAGTAATGGTGGAGCAAGTAGTGTCGGAGCAAGTTATGCCAATGTAGTTTGTTATAAATGTGGAAAATCGGGCCACATTATTAGAAATTGCCCGAACCAGGAGAACACGAATGGACAAGGCCGCGGAAGAGTTTTCAATATTAATGCGGCAGAGGCACAGGAAGACCCGGAGCTTGTTACGGGTACGTTTCTTATTGACAATAAATCTGCTTACGTTTTATTTGATTCGGGTGCGAATAGAAGCTATATGAGTAGAGATTTTTTGTGCTAAATTAAGTTGTCCATTGACGCCGTTGGATAGTAAATTTTTACTCGAATTAGCAAACGGTAAATTAATTTCAGCAGATAATATATGCCGGAATCGAGAAATTAAACTGGGTAGCGAAATATTTAAGATTGATTTGATACCAGTAGAGTTAGGGAGTTTTGATGTAATAGTTGGCATGGACTGGCTGAAGAAGGTGAAAGCAGAGATCGTATGTTATAAAAATGCAATTCGCATTGTACGAGAAGAAGGAGAACCCTTAATGGTGTACGGAGAAAAGGGCAACATGAAGCTACATCTTATTAGTAATTTGAATTCACAAAAACTAATACGAAAAGGTTGCTATGCTGTTCTAGCACACGTCGAGAAAGTACAAACTGAAGAAAAGAGCATCAATGATGTTCCCGTCGCAAAAGAATTTTCCGATGTATTTCCGAAAGAATTACCGGGACTACCTCCACATCGATCTGTTGAATTTCAAATAGATCTTGTACCAGGAGCTGCACCAATAGCTCATGCTCCTTATAAACTCGCACCCAGCGAGATGAAAGAACTGAAAAGCCAACTGCAAGAACTATTAGAACGTGGTTTCATTCGACCAAGCACATCACCATGGGGAGCTCCTGTTTTGTTTGTCAAGAAGAAGGATGGTACATTTAGGTTGTGTATTGACTACAGAGAGTTTAACAAACTTACCATCAAAAACCGTTATCCACTGCCGAGAATTGACGACTTATTTGATCAACTACAAGGCTCGTCGGTTTATTAAAAGATCGATTTATGTTCTGGGTATCATCAAATGCGAGTAAAGGAGGATGATATTCCAAAAACTGCTTTTAGGACGCGTTATGGTCATTACGATTTTATAGTTATGCCGTTTGGATTGACTAATGCACCAGCTGTGTTCATGGACCTTATGAACCGAGTGTGTGGGCCATATCTTGACAAGTTTTCATTGTTTTCATCAATGACATACTTATTTACTCAAAGAATGATCAAGAGCACGAAGAACATTTGAGAAAAGTGCTAAAAGTATTGAGGAAAGAAAAACTGTACGCTAAGTTTTCAAAGTGTGCATTTTGGTTGGAAGAAGTTCAATTCCTCGGTCACATAGTGAACAAAGAAGGTATCCAGGTGGACCCGGCAAAGATCAAAACCGTTGAAAAGTGGGAAACCCCAAAAACTCCGAAGCATATACGTCAATTTTTAGGATTGGCTGGTTACTACAAAAGATTCATCCAAGATTTCTCCAAAATAGCAAAACCCTTGACTGCATTAACGCATAAAGGGAAGAAATTTGAATGGAAGGATGAACAAGAGAAGGCGTTTCAATTATTAAAGAAAAAGCAAACTACGGCACCTATATTGTCATTGCCTGAAGGGAATGATGATTTTGTGATTTATTATGACGCATCAAAGCAAGGTCTCGGTTGTGTATTAATGCAACGGACGAAGGTGATTGCTTATGCGTCTAGACAATTGAAGATTCACGAGCAAAATTATACGACGCATGATTTGGAATTAGGCGCGGTTGTTTTTACATTAAAGACTTGGAGGCACTACCTATATGGGGTCAAAAGTATTATATATACCGACCACAAAAGTCTTCAACACATATTTAATCATAAACAACTGAATATGAGGCAGCGTAGGTGGATTGAATTGTTGAATGATTACGACTTTGAGATTCGTTATCACCCGGGGAAGGCAAATGTGGTAGCCGACGCCTTGATCAAGAAGGACAGAGAACCCATTCGAGTAAAATCTATGAATATAATGATTCACAATAACCTTACTACTCAAATAAAGGAGGCGCAACATGGAGTTTTAAAAGAGGGAAATTTAATGGATGAAATACCCAAAGGATCGGAGAAGCATCTTAATATTCGGGAAGACGGAACCCGGTATAGGGCTGAAAGGATTTGGGTACCAAAATTTGGAGATATGAGAGAAATGGTACTTAGAGAAGCTCATAAAACCAGATACTCAATACATCCTGGAACGGGGAAGATGTACAAGGATCTTAAGAAACATTTTTGGTGGCCGGGTATGAAAGCCGATGTTGCTAAATACGTAGGAGAATGTTTGACGTGTTCTAAGGTCAAAGCTGAGCATCAAAAACCATCAGGTCTACTTCAACAACCCGAAATCCCGGAATGGAAATGGGAAAACATTACCATGGATTTCATCACTAAATTGCCAAGGACTGCAAGTGGTTTTGATACTATTTGGGTAATAGTTGATCGTCTCACCAAATCAGCACACTTCCTGCCAATAAGAGAAGATGACAAGATGGAGAAGTTAGCACGACTGTATTTGAAGGAAGTCGTCTCCAGACATGGAATACCAATCTCTATTATCTTTGATAGGGATGGCAGATTTATTTCAAGATTCTGGCAGACATTACAGCAAGCATTAGGAACTCGTCTAGACATGAGTACTGCCTATCATCCACAAATTGATGGGCAGAGCGAAAGGACGATAAAAATGCTTGAAGACATGCTACGAGCATGTGTTATTGATTTCGGAAACAGTTGGGATCGACATCTACCGTTAGCAGAATTTTCCTACAACAACAGCTACCATTCAAGCATTGAGATGGCGTCGTTTGAAGCACTTTATGGTAGAAAGTGCAGGTCTCCGATTTTTTGGAGTGAAATGGGGGATAGACAGATTACGGGTCCGGAGATAATACAAGAAACTACCGAGAAGATCATCCAAATTCAACAACAGTTGAAAACCGCCCAAAGTCGACAAAAGAGCTACGCTGACATTAAAAGAAAAGATATAGAATTTGAAATTGGAGAGATGGTCATGCTTAAAGTTGCACCTTGGAAAGGCGTTGTTCGATTTGGTAAACGAGAGAAATTAAATCCAAGGTATATTGGACCATTCAAGATTATTGATCGTGTCGGACCAGTAGCTTACCGACTTGAGTTACCTCAACAACTCGCGGCTGTGCATAACACTTTCCACGTCTCGAATTTGAAGAAATGTTTTGCTAAAGAAGATCTCACTATTCCGTTAGATGAAATCCAAATCAACGAAAAACTTCAATTTATCGAAGAACCCGTCGAAATAATGAATCGTGAGGTTAAAAGACTTAAGCAAAACAAGATACCAATTGTTAAGGTTCGATGGAATGCTCGTAGAGGACCCGAGTTCACCTGGGAATGAGAAGATCAGATGAAGAAGAAATACCCGCATTTATTTCCAGAAGATACGTCAACACCTCCAACTGCTTAAAATTTCGGGACGAAATTTATATAACGGGTAGGTACTGTAGTGATCCGAACTTTTCCATGTTTATATATATATTAAATGAAATTGTTATTTACATGATTAAGTGTTTCCAACATGTTAAGCAATCAAACTTGTTAAGACTTGATTAATTGAAATAGGTTTCATATAGACAATTGACCACCCAAGTTGACCGGTGATTCACGAACGTTAAAACTTGTAAAAACTATACGATGACATATATATGGTTATATATATAGTTAACATGATTTTATTATAAGTATGTATCTCATTAGGTATTTTAAAAATGAGTTATATACATAAAAATGAGACTATTAATTTAAGAAACTCGAAAACGATATATATAACGATTATCGTTATAACAACGTCTTACTAGGTACATATGAATCATATTAAGATATTGATACACTTAGTTAATTATGTTAAATGATAATTAAATATATTATTAAGTGTATTAACAATGAAATACATATGTAAAAATAAGACTACTAACTTAATGATTTCGAAACGAGACATATATGTAACGATTATCGTTGTAACGACATTTAACTGTATATATATCATACTAAGATATATTATATATCATAATATCATGATAATATAACAATTTAACATCTCATTTGTTATAATAAATAATGGGTTAACAACATTCAACAAGATCGTTAACCTATAGGTTTCAAAACAACGTTTACATGTAACGACTAACGATGACTTAACGACTCAGTTAAAATTTATATACATGTAGTGTTTTAATATGTATTCATACACTTTTGAAAGACTTCAAGATACTTATCAAAATACTTCTACTTAAAAAAATTCTTACAATTACATCCTCGTTCAGTTTCATCAACAATTCTACTCGTATGCACCCGTATTTGTACTCGTACAATACACAGCTTTTAGATGTATGTACTATTGGTATATACACTCCAATGATCAGCTCTTAGCAGCCCATGTGAGTCACCTAACACATGTGGGAACCATCATTTGGCAACTAGCATGAAATATCTCATAAAATTACAAAAATATGAGTAATCATTCATGACTTATTTACATGAAAACAAAATTACATATCCTTTATATCTAATCCATACACCAACGACCAAAAACACCTACAAACACTTTCATTCTTCAATTTTCTTCATCTAATTGATCTCTCTCAAGTTATATCTTCAAGTTCTAAGTGTTCTTCATAAATTCCAAAAGTTCTAGTTTCATAAAATCAAGAATACTTCCAAGATTGCAAGTTTACTTCCAAGTTTTCTAAATCCATTCCAAGTAATCATCCAAGATCAAGAAACCTTTGTTACTTACAGTAGGTTATATTTCTAATACAAGGTAATAATCATATTCAAACTTTAATTCAATTTCTATAACTATAACAATCTTATTTCGAGTGGAAATCTTACTTGAAATTGTTTTCGTGTCATGATTCTGCTTCAAGAACTTTCAAGCCATCCAAAGATCATTTGAAGCTAGATCTATTTTTCTCATTTCCAGTAGGTTTATCCAAGGAACTTGAGATAGTAATGATGTTCATAACATCATTCGATTCATACATATAAAGCTATCTTATTCGAAGGTTTAAACTTGTAATCACTAGAACATAGTTTAGTTAATTCTAAACTTGTTCGCAAATAAAAGTTAATCCTTCTAACTTGACTTTTAAAATCAACTAAACACATGTTCTATATCTATATGATATGCTAACTTAATGATTTAAAACCTGGAAACATGAAAAACACCGTAAAACCGGATTTACGCCGTCGTAGTAACACCGTGGGCTGTTTTGGGTTAGTTAATTAAAAACTATGATAAACTTTGATTTAAAAGTTGTTATTCTGGGAAAATGATTTTTATTATGAACATGTAACTATATCTAAAAATTATGGTTAAACTCAAAGTGGAAGTATGTTTTCTAAAATGGTCATCTAGACGTCGTTCTTTCGACTGAAATGACTACCTTTACAAAAACGACTTGTAACTTATTTTTCTAACTATAAACCTATACATTTCTGTTTAGATTCATAAAATAGAGTTCAATATGAAACCATAGCAATTTGATTCACTCAAAACGGATTTAAAATGAAGAAGTTATGGGTAAAACAAGATTGGATAATTTTTCTCATTTTAGCTACGTGAAAATTGGTAACAAATCTATTCCAACCATAACTTAATCAACTTGTATTGTATATTATGTAATCTTGAGATACCATAGACACGTAAACAATGTTTCGACCTATCATGTCGACACATCTATATATATAATTCGGAACAACCATAGACACTCTATATGTGAATGTTGGAGTTAGCTATACAGGGTTGAGGTTGATTCCAAAATATATATAGTTTGAGTTGTGATCAATACTGAGATATGTATACACTGGGTCGTGAATTGATTCAAGATTATATTTTTCGATTTAATTCTGTACATCTAACTGTGGACAACTAGTTGTAGGTTACTAACGAGGACAGCTGACTTAATAAACTAAATATATTAAAAGTGTTGTAAATATATTTTGAACATACTTTGATATATATGTATATATTGTTATAGGTTCGTGAATCAACCAGTGGCCAAATCTTACTTCCCGATGAAGCAAAAATATGTGAAAGTGAGTTATAGTCCCACTTTAAAAATCTAATATTTTTGGGATGAGAATACATGCAGGTTTTATAAATGATTTACAAAATAGACACAAGTACGTGAAACTACATTCTATGGTTGAATTATCAAAATCGAATATGTCCCTTTTTATTAAGACTGGTAATCTAAGAATTAGGGAACAGACACCCTAATTGACGCGAATCCTAAAGATAGATCTATTGGGCCTAACAAACCCCATCGAAAGTACCGGATGCTTTAGTACTTCGAAATTTATATCATATCCGAAGGGTGTCCCAGAATGATGGGGATATTCTTATATATGCATCTTGTTAATGTCGGTTACCAGGTGTTCACCATATGAATGATTTTTATCTCTATGTATGGGATGTGTATTGAAATATGAAATCTTGTGGTCTATTGTTACGATTTGATATATATAGGTTAAACCTATAACTCACCAACATTTTTGTTGACGTTTAAAGCATGTTTATTCTCAGGTGAATACTAAGAGCTTCCGCTATTGCATACTAAAATAAGGACAAGATTTGGAGTCCATGTTTGTATGATATTGTGTAAAAACTGCATTCAAGAAACTGATTTCGATGTAACATATTTGTATTGTAAACCATTATGTAATGGTCGTGTGTAAACAGGATATTTTAGATTATCATTATTTGATAATCTACGTAAAGTTTTTTAAACCTTTATTTATGAAATAAAGGTTATGGTTTGTTTTAAAAATGAATGTAGTCTTTGAAAAACGTCTCATATAGAGGTCAAAACCTCGCAACGAAATCAATTAATATGGAACGTTTTTAATCAATAAGAACGGGACATTTCACTAGTGTTGTAGAAACAGAAATAGTAGATAGTAGTTGGATTGTAGGTGAAGAAGAAGGTTGCCGTTCGGGTTTTGATTGAGAACAACATGAGGTATACAATGATGTTAGATCGAACATAATTATAACTTATTGTGACAACCCGGAAATTTCCTGTGACAACCCGGAAATTTCCAATCAAATTTAAACTTTAATCTTTATATGTTTCCGACACGATAAGCAATATTTGTTAAGTTAAATTTCAAGAATTTTAAACTATGTTCATACATTCATTCAACCTCGACCAAGTTTTAACGATTCACGAACCATTAAACGAATATGATTATATATGTATATGTGTATATATATTATAACTTGAAACGTAAACAAAATATTAGATTAAATACTTTATATGATTGTATCTGTTTCAAAATGTTTATCAATGGAATTAGAAGATAAGATCAAATGATTGAATTATCAGATATATTGAATTATGATTACAAGTCTCTGTTGAAAGGCCCACGTTGATTTGAGAAATCTTTCCATTTTAACAATATTCGGAAAATGGTAAAGTGATTTATAAATAAGAACAAATTGTCAATCATTGAGAACTAGACAAAGGATAGTAGAAGATTGAATCTCATAAAGACTCGATTGATCTATTTAGTTTCAAACGTACAAAAACGTTTTCAGTTTAAAAAGAACTTTATTATTAAAACGTATATAACTTTTATAAATATCTAGAACCACTTTTGACAACTCATTACTTAACTAGTATAATAAAGATAACGATATTTATATTTTATTTTATTAAATATATATAACGATTTAAATTAATATTATATATATTTATACCCGTATTATACGTACATAGTTTTATACTTTTACTATACTTAAACTTTACTTTTACTTTATTTTTACTTTACTTTAACTTTAATAATTCACTTTAATAATTCATACTTTAATAATTCACTTTAATAATTCATACTTTAATAATTCACTTTAATAATTCATACTTTAATAATTCACTTTAATAATTCATACTTTAATAATTCACTTTAATAATTCATACTTTAATAATTCACTTTAATAATTCAAAAATCTATTATAAATAAAATTCAATAGGTTTTATTATTTCATAGAAACTTGAAAATATTTTTCTCTAAACTCTCTCAATCGATTTACATATATATATTTACTCCGTATTATTTCAAGATATTATTAGTAAACATAAAATATTACGACGGAGTGCTGTCAGAGTGATTTTGAAATTGTTTTTTGAGTAGGATAGGATTAAGGAAATTATGAGTTATTGCTATGGAGGTGATTGAGTATGGTTCATGGGTATGCTCGTGAGGTCAATATAGTGTTTATCATTTCTGTTGCGTCTACGTACCTTTCCTGCAATATTGAATCTCAATATTGATACGTGAGTACTCATAATTTAACTTTTACATACTAATAGTGTATCCCTGACTAGTGCTCGAGTATTTAGGATTATGCATGATTGTACTTTTGATATTGCCCTTAGACAGGTTAGGTTGAATCTTAAATTAGTTACACTTACGGTTGAGATAAGGTATAAGATATGCATGTCCTTGGAAAGCTAGCGAAAAATAAAGAACTTTTCCTTTAGATATCGAATGGTTTCGATGAACGGATTAGAAGTTATAATCAATTGAATTTTTGATATTTTTATTAAAAATGATTATTATTATCGTCGTTTTTATCGTCGTTCTAGTTTTATCTTATTATTATCATTATTATTATCTTTATCAATAAAAGGGATTTATCATTAAAAATTGTTATTTTTTATTATTATTACTATCGTTATTATCGTTAAAGTTATAATTAGTATTATTATTATTATCCAATTATTATTATTATTATTATTAGTATTATTATTATTATTATTATTATTATTATTATTATTATTATTATTATTATTATCATTATTAATATGTATATCATTATTTAAAAATGGTTATTGTTATTGTTATTATTATTATTAGTATATTATCATTAAGATAATTATTAGTATTATCGTTAATAATGTTATAGTAACTATCATTATTAATATTAGTGTAATTAAAACAAATATTTATAACACCTAATTATTTTGATTAGTATTATTATCATTATTATGAACACGATATAAAAGACGATTAAAAGCTATTAAACGAAACGATTAGGAAATAATGAGTAAGAGTATCATGATGAAATTAAAATATTATAAGATATTGATTTAGATAAAATTATCGTTCTTATTATTTTTATCATTACTATTATTATTAAAAGTATCGTTAGTATTAAAACTATCATTTTAACAAAAATTATCATTTTAATAGAAATGTCATTGTTACTCTAAAATATCATTATTATTATTATTTTAAATAGAATTATTATTTTAAAGATAATATTAAAAATTATCGTAAATATTAAAGTTATCATAATTAGAATTATCGTTTTATCATAATGTCATCTTAGTAATTATAAATATTGATATTTTTATAATAATTATTATTATTACAAAATAATACAACTTTTACTTACTATCATTATAGATATTATTTTATCAAATAAATATGTGATACAAACATATTTTACTACGTGTAATAACTTACTTTAATAATACCTATCATATTATCTTTATAATATTAAATGAACCCTATAAATTTTATTACTTAATATATATAAAAGTATATTTTATTATATAAATTTAATATAAAATTTTATTTATTAATAAATAAATTATATTATTTACTCTAATAAATCTTTTAAAAATATTTAAACATATAAAACGACGATATTTAAACTATATATTAATCATGTGTAGATTTTTGGAAATTATTTTGAGTCAAATTTACTTTTGTTGACTTTTGCATATTAGTCTCGAGCATTAGGATAGTGGTACACTATGACTTGACCTAATTTGTTAGACAAATATTGACCAACACATAAATATATATAATTAATTTAGGTTCGTGAATCCGAGGCCAACCTTGCACTTGTTCAATGACGTTATATGTATTTTTACTACGAAATACAGTATGGTGAGTTTCATTATTCCCCTTTTATATACATTTTTGGGCTGAGAATACATGCGCTGTTTTTATAACTGTTTTACGAAATAGACACAAGTACGTGAAATTACATTATATGGTTGAATTATTGAAATCGAATATGCCCCTTTTTATTAAAGTCTGGTAATCTAAGAATTAGGGAACAGACACCCTAATTGACGCGAATCCTAAAGATAGATCTATTGGGCCTAACAAACCCCATCCAAAGTATCGGATGCTTTAGTACTTCGAAATTTATATCATGTCCGAAGGAGGATCCCGGAATGATAGGGGATATTCTTATATGTATCTAGTTAATGTTGGTTACCAGGTGTTCACCATATGAATGATTATTTTTGTCTCTATGCATGGGACGTATATTTATGAGAACTGGAAATGAAATTCTTGTGGTCTATTAAAATGATGGAAATAAATGATTATGATAAACTAATGAACTCACAAACCTTTTGGTTGACACTTTAAAGCATGTTTATTCTCAGGTGTTAAAAAAATCTTCCGCTGTGCATTTGCTCATTTTAAAGATATTACTTGAAGTCTTTCATAGCATATTTCGAAGAACGTTGCATTCGAGTCATTGAGTTCATCAAAGATTATTATTAAATTAATTTATAGTTGGATAGTGGATATTATGAAATGGTATGCATGCCTGTCAATTTTAAATGTAAAGAAAGTTTGTCTTTTAAAAACGAATGCAAAGTTTGTAAAATGTATCATATAGAGGTCAAATACCTCGCAATGTATTCAACTATTGTGAATCGTTTATAATGTATATGAACGGGTCCTTTCAGTTAGTATCAGAGCGATGGTCTTAGCGAACCAGGTCTGCATTAGTGTGTCTAACTGATAAGTCGATAGGATGCATTAGTGAGTCTGGACTTCGACCGTCTCTGCATGTCAAAAGTTTTGCTTATCATTTTGTGTCGAAAATTAACTACTTATCATCCTCAGGAAATTACCTGCTTATCATTTTTAGTCTAAGACACGTCTTGCTGCATTGATTGCATGAATAGTGTATAGACAAAAATTCATATCTTAGCATATCTGCTAAATCATATCTTATCGTATCTGTTACTTTAAACCTTGCCTGACATATCCCGCAAAGTCCTCCGTAATCTACGAAATCTTTTGATCTATATATATATATATATATATATATATATATATATATATATATATATATATATATATATATATATATATATATATATATATATATATATATATATATATATATATATATATATATATATATATATATATATATTCTATGTAATTAGAATACCATCCGTTAGCCAAAATCATTTCATATCGAAGAAAAAAAATCCTTTATCCAATCGTACGAAATGGAATTCGTCATCAGTTCAAGTCACTCAGATTTTGAAATGGAATCCCATTTAAGCTCCGAAAGCAGTGTGACCGTAATAGATTAACCAATCAGTCATCACCTATTCTGGATGAATTGGGGATGGGTTCGTAGCCTCCTCAATCATTGGAGACAAGAAAAAGGTGATCCCTTCCATCCACCACATTGCCCTCTTGACGAAGAACCTGAAGCACTTACTAGAGAACCTATCCGAAACACCATTTTCTCGCTCATTTCCAGAGTACCTCGTCACGATTATATATTACATCAAATTTTAGATTTTATTTATCCGCTCGTCCGAACCGACAATCACCCCGGTGTAATAGAAGAAGTCAGCGATCTTCGCGCTCGGGTAGTGGCTTTGGAGAATATGGTGCAGAGATTACAAACACCAGCAGCAGCATCAGCAGCATAACCAGTACCACCATCATCAACGCCAAAAGTACCATTACCACCTCCAACCACAACCGCGTCGTAAACCTCAACTTCACAATCTGTCCCATGAGCATCAACGTCATACGCACCATAGATACCAAGGAGTGCCAGCAACAATAACTGACGAAGTATTAATTCATAACTTCATTGGAGAAACATTCCGCTGCGATTATGTAATCTCTAAAGTCTTAGAGATTATCTAATCTAGCCCTAACCATAAATCAGTTAAGCGAACCAAAATGATAGAAGGAAGAGTAGAAACCCTGACAAAAATGGTGTGTGAGTAACAAGCTAAACTTGCTTTACCAACAGCATCAACAGTACCGTCAGCGTTACCAGCATTGTCAGTACAGTCAACATTCGAATCAACAACACCGATAACGTCACAAACTCCGTCATTTCAAGAATCACTGTGGACATCATTACGAATCAATAACATGTATATTGTATCAACGAGTTATGAAGAATTAACTCATTCAGTCTGAAGAAATTATATGTATATTATATATATATATATATATATATATATATATATATATATATATATATATATATATATATATATATATATATATATATATATTTTGAAATAAATCTTTCCGTGCTAAGCTATTGTGTGTGAATCTTAACTACTCGGTTAATTCATATTACAAATATGCAATAATGTACGTCCTTCGGCCGCAACTTAACCGGCATTAACTACAATCTCTGTCGCAATTCAACAAATTCCAATTCATAATAAATCAAGTATATATTTGATTTTACACTTTCATCATCGATGTACCCGAAACTTTTCATATAACATCATTCGTACTTTGCGAAATTCACAAGAATTCCACGAACCGAACATCATACATCAACAAATAATGAAGTATTGATTCATAATTTCAATGTTATTAAAGAAATACTGCGTAAAAGTTATGTACTTTTTAAAGCCTTTAGGGAATATTCAATTCTAGTTTCAACCATAAATCAAATGCGTTTAATTTAACATTAACTCATTAAATCTATGTTACATCTGAAGAAAATATACATATATATATTTTCATAAAGACTGTAATAAAATTCTTTTGTACAAAATATTAATTGTGAATTTTTTTTTAACGGGTAGGTAATACCCGAGAGATATATAAATTCACAATTAATATGTTACATTCTTCGAATCTGATTCAGCAAATCATCCATTATACTCCCTACTTTCACAACAATATACATTCTTTTATAGAAATCAAAACAACCATACTCATTCAAAATTTAATTACATATTCTAATTTTGAAATCTCAAAATTCAACTTGAGATATGACCAAAATCATCACTCTTAGATCCTTACATCTTTCACAAGCTATATTTTGACTTCAAAACTGTGTTAGAATATCAAATGTATATTAACGATTACAATCTGTGTTCAAACCCTTCGAAAATTTCTGAAGACACTTCGAATGATGAGCAATCGAGATGATGATCCAACCACATGTTACCCACAGTTATGTACCCGAAAAACTCTTGAAACCAAAGTAAAAGTTTAGACAACGTATTCGCGTCAGATTCTTTGGCATTTATTAGCAAAAATAACTTTGCGACTCCTATTCAAAGTAGCCAGTTTTGTCACAGCTCCAGCAAGTCAACTTCGACTTTTCAGTCAGACTAACCTTATTATAACCTTAAGATATACACCATCGTTACCAGTGAACCTTTTACATTCCACCACATTATTAGCAGATGTACCAACAACTTCATTAGCCTTTGACTTTAGCCTCTCCAAAAAGTCATTATAATTATTCATTGAAACCCCATCATTTACTCATTCGCATCTTGTAATGAGAATTGCCATACGAATCATTGAGAATTAGCAATCAGTATTTTGAAATCTCGCAGCATGTCTACGCCAACAGTTATATGTGTATATATAACGTCTATCTTCTGGACTTAATTTGAATGTGAAGTTTCTGAAAAACACTCCGAACTACGAATTGGTTCTCCGAAAATGGAAAAATGATGATGAAGCAGCAAAAACTATAAACGACTTTAAATGGTAAAAGTTGGATGATAATGATGAAATGTGCTGGCAAAGCGCAGAAAAAGAGAAGTTTTGGAACTGGAAAACGGATTGAGCAAAGTAGGAAGGAGGCTGTGGAAAAATTACAAAGAGTGAACCTGACTTCAAAGGATCCAAATGATTCAGTACCTGCTGAAGTCATTAACGAATACCTTGCTCCTAACTCTAAACCCCTACGGACAATATTCTTCATCATCCTCTGATATTAGAAATTCTAAAATATCATCATATCTTTCATTATAAATATCCTCCATATTTCTGAAGATATTTTCTTAATTTTTCTTATTTGAAATCATTTACCTCTTCGCGCTATCTGTATTACATCATAAAAGAAACTATTTTAGTTTCTAAATTCTGAAACACTCAAGTTTAAAATAGGAATATTTTGAAGTAGTGTTGTGAACTGAAGCATGAATTAGTATAATATAATGACACTTGATCAATGTGATTATATTACAGTAAGTCATGCTGAGTTTTTAAATGGAACGTGATGATTCACAGATCATAACATCATCATGTGCCATGTTATACGACTCTTGTATTCTATTTAACCTCTAAAATATCAAGAAAATATTTCTTGATGATTCAGCCTTTTCCAAGGTATTCTAGTAATTTGACAAGTCAAGATCGTGCCATCACAATTTCCTTCCTAGAACATTAATAATGTTCATTCCGAAATTCATATCTGTGAATTCTGGACCATTACAAGCGGTGCTTAATCGCAAGAAGAAGAAACGAAAGGACAAAACTCCGAAATAGAAATTGGGGTATAAATTGCAGCAAATAAAAGAGAGCATTAACTATGAATGATAATGATTATAGAAGACAGAAGCAGAAACTTTGAAATATAAGGGAACATATAAAGCCCAACGATAAACCAGAAATTATAAACCATATATATCGATGCATATAGCAATATAAAGACACAGGAGAACTAGAAACACTATAAACCCAAGAGTATAGTAGAAGTAAATAGATTCTTCCGGCGGTAGATGAAAAAGAAGAATGACCGATATGAAAGTTAAAAGTATATCGAGAATCAGAACTGGATGGAGCATATTGATGAATACTTTAAAATATGAGTTGAGGGGAAAGAATAGAAGGTGATGAAACATGACTAGGAACTTAGAAATCAATAGATTTAACTCACACAATGGCGGAATAAGTGAATCAAACCCTCTAGTGAATAGGTTAAGTTTTTTTTTTATTAATTTAGTCAAACCACAACTAAATCAAGTGTGATTAGATCAACACCTAGAGCTATTATTCACCACCTGGGTGATTTGGACTGAGAGAGAATCGGAGGAGCTCACTAGATCTAAGTGTGTATAACAAATGAGAGGCTTAACCTAAAATGAAGAACATAAGACTTTATATACCCCTGCTGTTGACTCACCCATACAATTCATTCATCACTCGTACGAGTTGGCTTCATCAGCCGTACGGGTGATCACTCACTCGTGTATTCTCATTTAGGTTGTAATTGTGACTTAGCTCAGCATCAACCGTGCGTATGAGCCTGTCAGCCATACTAGTGAGGCTTCACTCGTACGTCTGACTAAGTCTAACATAGTCAAACATCTAAATCTCGTTCCTGCAGTTCCTATAACCACATACAAACACGGATATGATAATAACGAGCAACCATGGTGGCCTGTAAACTGTTGTACCTGCAATGGACGTGGGTAGATGTCTATGGACTTGCATAAAATGCATCAACAGAAGGTGTGAGTTGTAAGGAAACGAAGGAGGTGAATTTATAAGAAAATCTTTGACAGAATAATTAAAATGGACGATCGCATTTAAAGCGGATCCTAATTCCCTTGATTACCGGAGAGTCAAATCTTATTAAGAAGTTTTTCTTCAAATCCCTTGAAATCTGGGAATCAATCATATCTACGTCAAATGATAAGATGAATCTACACTTACTCATTTCACTCTTCTATGTTAGCTTCATTCGTACTCTTCATATAAATGGATTGTTTATCCAAATTATTCGCTGATGATAAAACTCTAATTTTCAGCCCGTATGCATCATGAAAACATACTTATTATCATTCACGACCTTTCCACTCAAATTTCGGGACGAAATTTCTTTAACGGGTAGGTACTGTGACAACCCAGAAATTTCCAACCAAATTTAAACTTTAATCTTTATATGTTTCCGACACGATAAGCAATATTTGTTAAGTTAAATTTCAAGAATTTTAAACTATGTTCATACATTCATTCAACCTCGACCAAGTTTCAACGATTCACGAACCATTAAACGAATATGATTATATATGTATATGTGTATATATATTATAACTTGAAACGTAAACAAAATATTAGATTAAATACTTTATATGATTGTATCTGTTTCAAAATATTTATCAATGGAATTAGAAGATAAGATCAAATGATTGAATTATCAGATATATTGAATTATGATTACAAGTCTCTGTTGAAAGGCCCACGTTGATTTGAGAAATCTTTTCATTTTAACAATATTCGGAAAATGGTAAAGTGATTTATAAATAAGAACAAATTGTCAATCATTGAGAACTAGACAAAGGATAGTAGAAGATTGAATCTCATAAAGACTCAATTGATCTATTTAGTTTCAAACGTACAAAAACGTTTTCAGTTTAAAAAGAACTTTATTATTAAAACGTATATAACTTTTATAAATATCTAGAACCACTTTTGACAACTCATTACTTAACTAGTATGATAAAGATAACGATATATATATTTTATTTTATTAAATATATATAATGATTTAAATTAATATTATATATATTTATACGCGTATTATACGTACATAGTTTTATACTTTTACTATACTTAAACTTTACCTTTACTTTATTTTTTACTTTACTTTAACTTTAATAATTCACTTTAATAATTCATACTTTAATAATTCACTTTAATAATTCATACTTTAATAATTCACTTTAATAATTCATACTTTAATAATTCACTTTAATAATTCATACTTTAATAATTCACTTTAATAATTCAAAAATCTATTATAAATAGAATTCAATAGGTTTCATTATTTCATAAAAACTTGAAAATATTTTTCTCTAAACTCTCTCAATCGATTTACATATATATATTTACTCCGTATTATTTCAAGATATTATTAGTATACATAAAATATTACGACGGAGTGCTCTCCGAGTGATTTCGAAATTGTTTTTCGAGTAGGATAGGATTAAGGAAATTATGGGTTATAGCTATGGAGGTGATTGAGTATGGTTCATGGGTATGCTCGTGAGGTCAATAGAGTGTTTATCATTTTCATTGTGTCTACGTACCTTTCCTGCAATATTGAATCTCAATATTGATACGTGAGTACTCATAATTTAACTTTTACATACTAATAGTGTATCCCTGACTAGTGCTCGAGAATTTAGGATTATGCATGCTTGTACTTTTGATATTGCCCTTAGACAGGTTAGGTTGAATCTTAAATTAGTTACACTTACGGTTGAGATAAGGTATAAGATATGCATGTCCTTGGAAAGCTAGTGAAAAATTAAGAACTTTTCCTTTAGATATCGAATGGTTTCGATGAATGGATTAGAAGTTATAATCAATTGAATTTTTGATATTTGTATTAAAAATGATTATTATTATCGTCGTTTTTATCGTCGTTCTAGTTTTATCTTATTATTATCATTATTATTATCTTTATCAATAAAAGGGATTTATCATTAAAAATTGTTATTTTTTATTATTATTACTATCGTTATTATCGTTAAAGTTATAATTAGTTTTATTATTATTATCCAATTATTATTATTATTATTATTATTATTATTATTATTATTATTATTATTATTATTATTATTATTATTATTATTATTATTATTATTATTATTATTATCATTATTAATATGTATATCATTATTTAAAAATGGTTATTGTTATTGTTATTATTATTATTACTATATTATCATTAAGATAATTATTAGTATTATCGTT
This sequence comes from Rutidosis leptorrhynchoides, assembly GCF_046630445.1. NCBI lineage: Eukaryota > Viridiplantae > Streptophyta > Magnoliopsida > Asterales > Asteraceae > Rutidosis > Rutidosis leptorrhynchoides. Next base: position 157,013,353 of record NC_092336.1, read on the forward strand.
AATAATGTTATAGTAACTATCATTATTAATATTAGTGTAATTAAAACAAATATTTGTAACACCTAATTATTTTGATTAGTATTATTATCATTATTATGAACACGATATAAAAGACAATTAAAAGCTATTAAACGAAACGATTAGGAAATAATGAGTAAGAGTATCATGATGAAATTAAAATATTATAAGATATTGATTTAGATAAAATTATCGTTCTTATTATTTTTATCATTACTTTTATTATTAAAAGTATCGTTAGTATTAAAACTATCATTTTAACAAAAATTATCATTTTAATAGAAATGTCATTGTTACTCTAAAATATCATTATTATTATTATTTTAAATAGAATTATTATTTTAAAGATAATATTAAAAATTATCGTAAATATTAAAGTTATCATAATTAGAATTATCGTTTTATCATAATGTCATCTTAGTAATTATAAATATTGATATTTTTATAATAATAATTATTATTACAAAATAATACAACTTTTACTTACTATCATTATAGATATTATTTTATCAAATAAATATGTGATACAAACATATTTTACTACGTGTAATAACTTACTTTAATAATACCTATCATATTATCTTTATAATATTAAATGAACCCTATAAATTTTATTACTTAATATATCTAAAAGTATATTTTATTATATAAATTTAATATAAAATTTTATTTATTAATAAATAAATTATACTATTTACTCTAATAAATCTTTTAAAAATATTTAAAAATATAAAACGACGATATTTAAACTATATATTAATCATGTATAGATTTTTGGAAATTATTTTGAGTCAAATTTACTTTTGTTGACTTATGCATATTAGTCTCGAGCATTAGGATAGTGGTACACCATGACTTGACCTAATTTGTTAGACAAATATTGACCAACACATAAATATATATAATTAATTTAGGTTCGTGAATCCGAGGCCAACCTTGCACTTGTTCAATGACGTTATATGTATTTTTACTACGAAATACAGTATGATGAGTTTCATTATTCCCCTTTTATATACATTTTTGGGCTGAGAATACATGCGCTGTTTTTATAACTGTTTTACGAAATAGACACAAGTACGTGAAACTACATTATATGATTGAATTATTGAAATCGAATATGCCCCTTTTTATTAAAGTCTGGTAATCTAAGAATTAGGGAACAGACACCCTAATTGATGCGAATCCTAAAGATAGATCTATTGGGCCTAACAAACCCCATCCAAAGTACCGGATGCTTTAGTACTTCGAAATTTATATCATGTCCGAAGGAGGATCCCGGAATGATAGGGGATATTCTTATATGTATCTAGTTAATGTCGGTTACCAGGTGTTTACCATATGAATGATTATTTTTGTCTCTATGCATGGGACGTATATTTATGAGAACTGGAAATGAAATTCTTGTGGTCTATTAAAATGATGGAAATAAATGATTATGATAAACTAATGAACTCACCAACCTTTTGGTTGACACTTTAAAGCATGTTTATTCTCAGGTGTTAAAGAAATCTTCCGCTGTGCATTTGCTCATTTTAAAGATATTACTTGAAGTCTTTCATAGCATATTTCGAAGAACGTTGCATTCGAGTCATTGAGTTCATCAAAGATTATTATTAAATCAATTTATAGTTGGATAGTGGATATTATGAAATGGTATGCATGCCTGTCAATTTTCGATGTAAAGAAAGTTTGTCTTTTAAAAACGAATGCAATGTTTGTAAAATGTATCATATAGAGGTCAAATACCTCGCAATGTAATCAACTATTGTGAATCGTTTATAATGTATATGAACGGGTCCTTTCATTTCCGACCAAATTTAAACTTTAATCTTTATATATTCCCGACACGATAAGTAAAGTTTGTAAGTTGAATCTCAAGAATTTTAAACTGTGTTCATACACTCATTTAACCTCGACCAAATTCCAATGATTCATGAACCATTATATGAACGAACATGATTATATATGTATATGTGTATATATTATAACTTGAAAACATTAACAAAGTATTATACGTATAATACTTTATATAAACGTATTTGTTTCAAAATATATTCTAATAGTTATCAATGGAATTAAAAGATGATATCAAATGATTAAATTATTAGATACATTGAATTATAATTACGAGTCTCTGTTAAGAGGTCCACTATGATTTGAGAAATCTATTCTTTTTAACGGTTTTGGAATAATTGGTAAAGTGATTTATTAGAAGGAACAAAAGTATCAATTAACGGGAACTAGACAAGGGTTAGTGGAGATTCCCGTTTGATTTTTCAATTTATGCTTTACAATAATTGTCTCGTGACTTTTGATAAGATAAACTATTAAACTTGTATATTATTTAACGTGGAAGTAAAATGTAGAATATAAATAACTTAGAAGATGGATATCGACAATTTAAGTAAATTAACGTTTTACATTAAAATGATTTTATATAACCTTTAGACGTTATATCACGTTGCACCAACAAACGTTAAAAACTTAAAATCTATTAAAAGTATATTTAATCTTACTTTTCTAAAACATTTTATATATTTTAACGTTTTAATAAAATGATTATTTTATATATTTAGTTTTAGAAAAACAAAGTTATCATATTTGATTTAAATGTATAAAAACGTTTCAATTTAAAAAGAACTTTATTAATTAGGACGTTTTATAAGATAATTTGTATATGACTTTTGAAGAATTTAAATAAAGTTTATATTATAAATTACAAGTAGATAAAGCGTTTCAAGAATGTAAACGTGATTGATATAATATTTTTCTACTATCTAAACGATTCCAAAATAAACTTTAAAAATATAATTAGTTTTGAAAAACTAAATATTGTATTATTACATATTTCAATATGAACAAATATATATTTTAAATAAGGATATATATATATATATATATATATATATATATATATATATATATATATATATATATATATATATATATATATATATATATATATATATATATATTATACAAGTTACAAAATATAATATTTTAACAGATGATTTAAAATGATACATTTTGATAAACTACGAGACTCTGATTTATAGAAGCAAATGACCACAACGCTCAATTTTATAGGTTACATTTATTATAAGGTAAATTTTTGATGAGTAAAGTCAAATTATTAATAAGTGTACATGTCGCGTAACATAAAAGTCTAGTTTTTTAAACGTACGAAAGTGCGCTTGAAAAACCGAAAGTGGTACATGAGTCGAGTGACAACGTCCAAGTCATTTGAGTAAAAATTACATTTTTACCATGGATGTAAATATAATATAATATATAAGTAATTATATAAATTAAATAAATATATATTAAATAAATATAAACGAGCGTCGGCAGCCTTTCAATCATGCATGTGAGCTAGAAATGGGAGCCATGCGATCGCATGGTCTCCCCTCACATTAACCATGCGATCGTATGGTGGCTAGGATCAGAAAACTTGTTTAAAGCTTGCGAGTTCGGGTCAGTTTTTCACACACACACACACACATATTACTATATTTCTTTTTATCTAAGATATATACTCCGTATGTTATTTAATTTATTTAAAATTATTATTATTATTATTATCAAGATTAATATTATTATTATTAGTATTATTATTAGTATTATACATAAAATACTACGACAAGAGGTACGCGTGAGTTATTTCAAAACACGTTTTGTGAGCGGGATAGGGCTAAGAAAATTATGGGTTATAGCTATGGAGGTGATGGGTAATGTTCATGGGTATGCTCGTGAGGTCAATCTAGTGTTTATCGTCTCCGTTGCGTCTACGTACCTTTCCTGCAATATTGAATCTCAATATTGATACGTGAGTACTCATAATTTAATTTTTACATAGTAATAGTGTATCCGTGACTAGTGCTCGAGAATATAGGATTATGCATGCTTGTACTTTTGATATTGCCATTAGTTAGGATATGTTGAATCCTGAATTAGTTACGTATTGCGGTTGAGATAAGGTATAAGATATGCATGTCGTTGGAAAGCTGGCGAAAAATTAAAAACTTTTCATTTAGATATCGAATGGTTTCGATGAACGGATTTGAAGTTATAGTCAATCGAATTTTTCTATTATTATTAAAAATGATTATTATTATCGTCGTTATTATCGTCGATCCAGTATTATCTTATTATTATTATTATTAATATTATTATTATTATTATTATTATTATTATTATTATTATTATTATTATTATTATTATTATTATTATTATTATTATTATTATTATTATTATTATTGTTATTATTATTATTATTACCTTTATCAATAAAAGGATTTATCATTAAAAATTGTTATTTTTATTATTATTACTATCATTATTATCGTTAAAGTTATAATTAGTATTATTATTATTATCTTATTATTATTATTATTATTATTATTATTATTATTATTATTATTATTATTATTATTATTATTATTATTATTATTATTATTATTATTATTATAATTATTAATATATATCATTATTTAAAAATGGTTATTGTTATTGTTATTATTATTATTATATTATCATTAAAATAATTATTAGTATTATCATTAATAATGTCATAGTAATTATCATTATTAGTATTATTGTAATTAAAAACTAATATTAGTAACACCTAATTATTTTGATTACCATTATTATCATTAATATGAAAACGATATAAAAGACGATTAAAAGCTATTAAACGAAACGATTAGAAAATAATGAGTATGAGTATCATGATGAAATTAAAATATTATAAGATATTGATTTAGATAAAATTATAGTTCTTATTATTTTATTAATATTATTATTAAAAGTATCGTTAGTATTAAAACTATCATTTTAACAAAAGTTATTATTTTAAATGAAATGTTATTGTTATTACAAAATATCATTATCTTCTTAAATAAAATTATTATTTTAAATTATCATAAATATTAAAGTTATCATAATTAGAATTATCATTGTATCATAATATCATTTTTAGTAAATATAAATATTGATATTTTTATTAATAGAATAATAATAATTATTATTACAAAATAATACAACTTTTACTTATTATTATTATCAATGTTATTTTATCAAATAAATATGTAATAAAAATAATATATTTACCTTAATAAACCTATCATAATATTTTTATGATATTAAATGAACTTTATAAAGTTTATTACTTAAAATATATAAAAGTATATTTTTATATGAAGTTTTATTTATTAATAAATGAATAATATTATTTACTCTAATAAATCTTTTATAAATATTTAAAAATATAAAACGACGATATTTAAACTATATAATAATCATGTATAAATTTCGGAAATCAGTTTGAGTCAAATTGACTTTTGTTGACTTTTGCATATTAGTCTCGAGCATTAGGATTGTGGTACACTATGACTTGACCTAATTTTTTAAGACAAATATTGACCAACATATATATATATATATATATATATATATATATATATATATATATATATATAAAATTTAGGTTCGGGAATCCGAGGCCAACCTTGAACTTGTTCAATGATGTTATATGTATTTTTACTACGAAATACAGTATGGTGAGTTTCATTACTCCCTTTTAAATGCTTTTGCAATATATATTTTTGGGACTGAGAATACATGCACTTTTATAAATGTTTTATGAAATAGACACAAGTAATCGAAACTACATTATATGGGTGAATGATCGAAGCCAAATATGCCCCTTTTGCTTGGTAACCTAAGAATTAGTAAACCGATCTACTAATTGACGTGAATCCTAACGATAGATCTATTGGGCCTAACGAACCCCATCCAAAGTACCGGATGCTTTAGTACTTCGAATTCATTTTATATCATGTCCGAAGGATTTCCCGGAATGATAGGGGATATTCTTATATGCATCTTGTTAATGTCGGTTACCAGGTGTTCACCATATGAATGATTTATGTCTCTATGCATGGGACGTATATTATGAGAACTGGAAATGAAATTCTTGTGGTCTATTAAAATGATGAAAATGAATGATTATGATAAACTAATGAACTCACCAACCTTTTGGTTGACACTTTAAAGCATGTTTATTCTCAGGTGTTAAAGAAATCTTCCGCTGTGCATTTGCTCATTTTAAAGATATTACTTAGAGTCATTCATGGCATATTTCAAAAGACGTTGCATTCAAGTCGTTGAGTTCAGTAGAGGTTATTATTAAGTAAATGACAGATTAGGTCATTTATAGTTGGATATTATGAAATGGTATGCATGCCTGTTAATTTTCGATGTAAAGAGAGTTTATCTTTTAAAAACGAATGCAATGTCTGAAAGATGTATCATATAGAGGTCAAATACCTCGCGATGTAATCAACTATTGAGAATCGTTTATAATGTATATGAACAGGTCCTTTTAGTTGGTATCAGAGCGGTGGTCTTAGCGAACCAGGTCTGCATTAGTGTGTCTAACTGATAAGTCGTTAGGATGCATTAGTGAGTCTGGACTTCGACCGTGTCTACATGTCAAAAGTTTTGCTTATCATTTCTAGTCGGAAATCATCTGCTTATCATCCTTAGGAAATTACCTGCTTATCATTATTAGTCTAGACACGTCTTGCTACATTAATTGCATGAGTAGTGTATAGAAAAAAATTCATATCTTAGCGTATCTGCTAAATCATATCTTATCGTATCTGTTATTTTAAACTTTGCCTGACATATTCCGTAAATTCCTCCGTAATCTACGAAATCTTTTGATCTATATATAGATATCCTATGTAAATAGAATACCACCCGATAGCAGGAAAAATCATTTTATATCGAAAAATTCTTTATCCAATCGTACGGAATGGAATTCGTCGTTAGTTCAAGTCACTCGGATTCCGAAATGGAATCTCACTCAAGCTCCGAAAGCAGTGTGGCCGGAATGGATCAACCAATCAGTCATCACTTATTCTGGATGAATTGGGAATGGGTTCGTAGCCTCCTCAATCATTGGAGATAAGAAGAAGGCGATCCTTTCCATCCACCACATTGCCCTCTTGACGAAGAACCTGAAGCACTTACCGGGGAACCCGTCTGAAACACCATTTTCTCTCTCATTTCCAGAGTATCTCGTCACAATTATATATTACATCAAATTTTAGATTTTATTTATCCACTCGTTCGAACCGACAATCACCCTGGTGTAATAGAAGAAGTCAACGAGCTTCGCGCTCGGGTAGTGGCTTTGGAGAACATAGTGCAGAGATTACAAACACCAGCAGCAGCACCAGCAGCATAACCAGTACCACCATCATCAACGCCAACAGTACCATTACCACCTCCAATCACAACCGCGTCGTAAACCTCAACTTCACAATCTGCCCCACGAGCATCAACGTCATGCGCACCATAGATACTAAGGAGTACCAACAACAATAACTGGCGAAATATTAATTCATAACTTCATTGGAGAAACATTCCGCGGCGATTATGTAATCTCTAAAGTCTTAGAGATTATTTATATAACAACCCTCACTTTTCCGCTTCTACTTTTACTATTTTACCCTTAGGTTTATTTTTATGCTCGTAAACTTTATTTAACAAAATGTTGACCAAATAGTAAACTTTTAGTCGACACTCACTGTTAAGTAACATTTATGCATTTTGGTACTATTATAACTAATAAACTTAAGTTATAAATAAAAGTGACATTTATAAATAATAAAACAATTGGGAACTAAATAAAAATAAATAAAAGTCATGGACTAAAATGTAAAAAGAATAAATAATACTTGTCCTGATAATTATCTTATATAAATGTTAAAAAATATATATATAAATATAGATAATGGCAGAAAAAAAATTTATAAAAAGATGGCGGCATTTAAAAAAAAATTATAACAATGCAAATTAAAACATAAACTAGAACAACTTAATCCTAATCCTAATTTCAAGTCCTAATCCTAATCCTCCTATAATCTATAAAATTACTAATCCTACTCTAATCACAACTCATGTATCCTAATCCTAACTTAATTCCTAGATCAATCCTAAGCTAGTTGATTTGGGTTCAAACTCTAAAAGCTACACTATAAAAAAAACCCCCAACTAGCTCATAAATTGTATCACAAAAATTCACCAAAATTCCCCTTCTCCTTCTTCTTTTGTTCGGAAGATTCAAACGTCCCAACATCACCACAATTGACCACCATCCTAGCCTCAAACCAACCCTGCAGGTCTGCTATTTTTGGCAGCTCACCATCGCCACTTTTGTTGCTATATTCGCAGCCCACATCAGCCTCAAGATCGCAGCTTTTGCTGCTGATTTCGACCACCAAAAACCGCCACCCTGCTCATCTTCTACAGACTCTTTTGCTGCTGTTGCTGTCCTTCGAAACAACCACCACAGCTGCCACCTTGTTGCTGCTTTTGACGGCTGAAAACATCACACAAGCAGCCCCCTCTTATTCAATCCAAAATAGCCTTTTTTTGCTGTCTTTTACGAGCCATAACAGCAGCTATTTGTAGCTGTAAAAGTCGCCACTTAACAGCCCTTGTTGCTGTGATTTTCGACCACCACCACAACCCTTTTATCTGCAATTATCCTGCTGCAGTTCGCCATCAAAACAGGCCGCAAAAGTGCTCATTGATGCTACGTTTTCTGTTGTTTTCTTACTGTATCTGTTCGTGACCCAACACCCACCAAAAAAGACCCATATTGCCACCTTTTGGTTCGAGTTTGTTGCTGATGTTCCTGCTGGTTCTGTCGAGCCAAAACAGCCCAAGGAACCCTTCGGCTTGGGTCATTTTTGTAGCTGGTTTTTTCTGTTTTCTGTTCGCATCATAATCCTCATCGTTCTTGATCTCTAACTTAATAAGGTATATCTAACACCCTAGCTTAATCCTACTTTTAATCTATTACTTTTAATATATTATAATGATATTGAACATGGTTAAAATAAAAGTATGATTGATAAGAAACTAGTTAATAAAGTTAAAAGATTATGGATAATTTGTGTAACCAATAAGTTTAAGTTTGATAAAATTTATGGTGATCATAAAAATTAGTTTAATAAGTTAAAATTATGGGCATGAATAATTATTATGATTTAAATAGATTATGATTTTACGATTTATCTACATGATTAAAGGTTAGGGTTAATAGTAGAAGTTTATGCATTGTAATTAATTATTAATAGGAGGTTATGATTTTATGATAATGATTAATAAGTTAAAAAGTTATGATTATGATGAGTTAAACTAGAGGATAAGAGTTAGATGTTTACGTTATGATTAAGATAAATAATAATGATAATGGTATACATGCATGCATGCATGCATGCATGCATGCATGCATGCATGCATACGTATGTATGTATATATATATATAGGTAGATATATGCTTGTGTATGTATTTAGATATATACATACGTGTATATGTATGTGTATATATGTATTTATATGTACGTGTGTATGAATGTATGAATGTGTATCATGTAAGTTATATAAAGTTAGTAAATAATAAGAAAAGTAATAAGTGTATATATATGTATCATCTTTCACTTATATATATGTAACACCTACACCTAATATATATATATATATATATATATATATATATATATATATATATATATATATATATATATATATATATATATATATATATATATATATATATATATATATATATACACCATATAGTTATGAACACATACATGTATAATAATAATAAAGAATATATATATATGTATGTATGTATCACATAGGTATAATTATATAATAATAAGTATACATAATAGTTGATTAATTAAATAATAATACTATTATTAGTATAACCTATACACTTATCTATATAGTAACACTAAAGTACACTAAGTATATTATCACTTATATAAATATAACTTTTCTCGAGAACGGTCACTGTTAATATAGTTTACTATATTAATAAACAAACTTATGTCTAATAGACATTAACTAATTAAACATTACATCTCTAGGTCGAGATCTCCGATTACATACTCCGTTCTTACTACTTGCGTGGAATATCTACTTGCTACTAAGGTGAACTTCATAGCCCCACTTTTTAACTGTTTCTCTATTACTTATTTTGAACTTTTGGGGTGAGACACATGCTTGCTTTTAAACTATTTTACGCTTAGACACAAGTACAAGAAAACTTTATTTTGATTAGTTCAAACTGTGCTAACATGCTTTGATTCATGCTAAATCCCCGCCATGATATCGTTAATTGCTACGTATAAAGGCAAGCTTAGTTATTGTGAATAGTGCTATTGAGAGTGACGTCTCTATCCGGATGACCGTTGGTCAATGGATACATAATAATAATTCAACGACACGAACGTGATGTGTTTAGGGTATCTTATGGTTAGTTTTGATATCATATACACCAGCACTACTACCGAACTGATTAAACTTTATAATTAAATCTTGTGGTCTAAAAACTTGTTATAATTATTAAACCTATGTTGTTCACTCAACCCTTTTTGGTTGACACTTTAAGCATGTTTTGTCTCAAGTGAAGATTGCTAAAGATTACTTGCTATTTGGACTTTGCTACTTTTGGAGTCCGTATTTATACATTCATATTATTGCATTAAAACATTTAAGTTACATTTACATCTCGAATTTACAATTGTAACGACTTATTACCTTCCGCTGTTTTAAATACATTAGTTTATATTAAAAACGTCTCATATAGAGTCGTTCTCGTTTATACATACTTGTGTTGTGATATTATGAAGTCATATTTCCCCGGACCTATTTGGGGGTATGACAGATTGGTATCAGAGCCAGGTTGTTACAGAGAACCAGGATTGCATTTTATGTGTGCCTTATGTGTTAGTTAGGTGCCTTAGCAATCTTTAGGACTATAACCTTTCCTACCTTAGTTTTAAGCGCTTTTCCTTTGATCTTTATACTGCTATTTCATCTTACTTCCTGCTTTTACCTCTGTTGATATTTTGTATCCTTTCCTAAGGATATCAAGCCAAAACCCTATCATCTTTCCTGATCCTGACCCTAAAGGATCGGTTAGTATGTGATTGTTATCATATCTATACATACCTTATGACCTGACTTCGCCATTGTGATTCAAAGTATTCTTGACTCACGCGAAGGGATGTCACTCATGACTCAACATTTCAACGTCAACTATCTAAGTTTGATCACATATCCTGACCTTGTGGAGTGATATTGAAATGGAAATATGAATTAGTGAAATATAATGACGCCCGGCCAACGTGATTATATTACGGTAATTCATATAGAAATTCCAATATCATATCATATGGAATAGAAAGTGAATCAAAGAAAAAATTTTAAGCCATTCATTCAAAAATCTCAATGTTATTACATGAAGGGTAATTATCATCTGATTTATAGATATACGAAGAGATCGTTACGATCAAACCATCTATCTCATACCCATGAATAGATTAACAAATTCTCCTATGCCATAAAAGTTGTAAAGCTATGCATTCTTTCTTTCTTAAACAACTTATCTCTTTGACGCTTAATTATCACATCCCCGCTGGAGGGAAGGATGCATGTTCTTAAGTGACTTAAAGTGACACCCCCGAAACTTCTTCGAAGCATGCCTCCTGTTATCTACAATTATGCTCCTAGTGTAGATTTTCATAAACCCATTAGGAAATCCGTCTAAGATAAGCGACAACCACTCGTAAGATTTTCATTTGAATATTCAAATGAAGGTATTATAAAACACCACATTCACTATCACGTTCTCATATCACTTGTCAGCAACAGCTTCACACATGAACATTTTGAATTCCGAGAACATATGTCCTAATAATAGTCGACAACTGTATTTAAATACAATAGATTTCATTACCTCGCAACATTGTTTCTTAAAATAACCCGAAATTTTCAAAATACCTTCATCCGATCTTCATCGATCTTTTCCCAACTCGTAACCTCCGAAATATGAAAATTTTATTAACCAAATTTTCACACACACTATTTTACTGTGCGATCTTCTTGAAATTTTATAAAATAAATTTGTTTACTGCCATTCTTGCAAATTTTATAAACCGTATATATTTATATAATAAAGTAAACAAAATTTACCTTTACTAGTACATATAAAATTATACTTTGAGTTTTATAAATCAATTCTTTTATTCAAAAGATATTTTACGTAAAATAGTACATGTTGTACATAACTCTAGTTATACTAAGAACTTCGTTCCTTTTTAAATTGTCACCCTAATCGACTCAAACTTCTATAAAATTTTTCATTGCTTGTTTATATAAAAATTTTCGTGTTATTCTACACCACATATTAATCACAATTCCTCTCGTCCTCTGAAACTTATCATTAAGTTCATCATTCGAAAACCTATGTTCTCAGTAACTTTTCCTTTGTAAGGTTGACCGTTAAGAAGATTTTACTTCTGATATCTCACGGCTAAACCACAGCAACCTCGTAAAACGTCAATTATATGATTTAATATCTTTTTGGCACAAGAAAGCATTTCTCATATATTTCCTCACCCGGTGTAAACTATTCTTTGTAGCCAATGATTCATATTTTCTTTTCATCCCCATTTAAACTCATAAGTGAATGATAGATCAACTCATCATAGGTGCGAGAACATCTTTCTCATCAAGAGATCACACCTTTCGTGCGGTTTCCTGTTAGAAATATATTTTATGATCCTCGCTATCCTCTCTAAAGGAGTTACCTTAAACGTTTATGATGTTTATGTGTTTACTCTAAACCAGTTACAACTAGATGTGATTCTAGACAAATTTCGACCTCTATTTCAACATATAGCTGAAATCATGATCATAAGGTGCTTTCTGCAAGGATAAGTTCGCATGTATTATAATATACTGAACGATATCTTTCATTAATCACTCATACCATTTTGAGGGCATTTTAGTAATTATAGCTTACTTTGCATATAAGCCTGACTAGTGACTCCTCAGCTGGAAACTCGTTTCATCTATTCACATTAGATATTTCTTGAAAACCAAAGGTATCATGTGTATGGTTACCTTCTGAAATTTGAAGTTGGTATCATCTCTAACAAACACAAGTCATGCATCAAACTACATGGCTGTGATCTCCAAGTACTTCTCTCTGATTGTCTGCCCTAATGGCGACATAAACGCTCAAGGTTTCAAATAAACTTAGTAATGTTCACTGTACATTTCAGTTGTCCAACTTACTAAAATGTTTGTACGACTAAAATATCACAATCCCTTTTAAGGAAACCTAGTCAGATGACACTCAGGTTATCCTTTTTAATTACCTCCGCATTGATAATAAACTGCACTTCATAAAAGAACCTGTAGAAGTTGTGGATCGTGAGATCCAAACGCTTGAAACAGGACAACAATTCCTATTGTCAAAATCCGTTGGAATTCACGTAGAGGCCCCGAGTATACCTGGGAACGTGAAGACCAAATGAGACGAAAATATACACATCTCTTCACTACCGCTGATGCATCCGAAGAGTCCACCTAAAACTTCGGGACGAAGTTTTCATTAACGGGGAGGTACTATAACAACCCTCACTTTTCCGCTTCTACTTTTACTATTTCTCCCTTAGGATTATTTTTGTGCTCGTAAACTTTATTTAACAAAATGTTGACCAAATAGTAAACTTTTAGTCGACACTCACTGTTAAGTAACGTTTATGCATTTTGGTACTATTATAACTAATAAACTTAAGTTATAAATAAAAGTGACATTTATAAATAATAAAACAATTGGGAACTAAATAAAAATAAATAAAAGTCATGGACTAAAATGTAAAAAGAATAAATAATACTTGTCCTAATAATTATCTTATATAAATGTTAAAAAAATATACATATAAATATAGATAATGGCCACAAAAAAAAAATATAAAAAGATGGCGGCATTTAAAAAAAATATAACAATGCAAATTAAAAGATAAACTAGAACAACTTAATCCTAATTTCAAGTCTTAATCCTAATCCTCCTATAATCTATCAAATTACTAATCCTACTCTAATCACAACTCACGTAACCTAATCCTAACTTAATTCCTAGATCAATCCTAAGCTAGTTGATTTGGGTTCAAACTCTAAAAGCTACACTATAAAAAAAAAAAAAACCCCCAACTAGCTCATAAATTGTATCACAAAAATTCACCAAAATTCCCCTTCTCCTTCTTCTTTTGTTCGGCAGATTCAAACCTCCCAACATCACCACAATTGACCACCATCCTAGCCTCAAACCAACCCTGCAGGTCTGCTGTTTTTGGCAGCTCACCATCGCCACTTTTGTTGTTGTATTCGCAGCCCACATCAGCCTCAAGATCACAGCTTTTGCTGCTGAGTTCGACCACCAAAAACCGCCACCCTGCTCGTCTTCTACAGCCTCTTTTGCTGCTGCTACTGTCTGTTGAAACAACCACCACAGCTTCCACCTTGTTGCTGCTTTTGACGGCTGAAAACATCACACAAGCAGCCCCCTCTTATTCAATCCAAAACAGCCTTTTTCTGCTGTCTTTTACGAGCCACAACAGCAGGTATTTGCAGCTGTAAAAGTCGCCACTTAACAGCCCTTGTTGCTGTGATTTTTGACCACCACCACAGCCCTTTTATCTGCAATTATCCTGCTGCAGTTTACCATCAAAACAGTCCGCAAAAGTGCTCATTGATGCTACGTTTTCTGTTATTTTCTTGTTGTATCTGTTCGTGACCCAACACCCACCAAAACCGACCCATATTTCCACCTTTTGGTTCGAGTTTGTTGCTGCTGTTCCTGCTGGTTCTGTCGAGCCAAAACAGCCCAAGGAACCCTTCGGTTTGGGTCATTTTTGCAGCTGGTTTTTCTGTTTTCTGTTCGCATCATAATCCTCATCGGTCTTGATCTCTAACTTAATAAGGTATATCTAACACCCTAGCTTAATCCTACTTTTAATCTATTACTTTTAATATATTATAATGATATTGAACATGGTTAAGATAAAAGTATGATTGATAAGAAACTAGTTAATAAAGTTAAAAGATTATGGATAATGTGTGTAACCAATAAGTTTAAGTTTGATAAAAGTTATGATGATCATAAAAATTAGTTTAATAAGTTAAAATTATGGGCATGAATAATTATTATGATTTAAATAGATTATGATTTTACGATTTATCTACATGATTAAAGGTTAGGGTTAATAGTAGAAGTTTATGTATTGTAATTAATTATTAATAGGATGTTATGATTTTATGATAATGATTAATAAGTTATAAAGTTATGATTATGATGAGTTAAATTAGAGGATAAGAGTTATATGTTTACGTTATGATTACGATAAATAATAATGATAATGGTATACATGCATGCATGCATGCATACGTATGTATGTACATATATATAGGTAGATATATGCTTGTGTATGTATTTAGATATATACATACGTGTATATGTATGTGTATATATGTATTTATATGTACGTGTGTATGAATGTATGAATGTGTATCATGTAAGTTATATAAAGTTAGTAAATAATAAGAAAAGTAATAAGTGTATATATATGTATCATCTTACACTTATATATATATGTAACACCTACACCTAATATATATATATATATATATATATATATATATATATATATATATATATACCATATATACCATATAGTTATGAACACATACATGTATAATAATAATAAAGAATATATATATATATATATATATGTATATATATATATATATGTATATATATATATATATGTATATATATATATATATGTATATATATATATATATATATATATATATATATATATATATATATATATATATATATATATATATATATATATATATATATATATATATATATGTATGTATGTATCACATAGGTATAATTATATAATGATAAGTATACATAATAGTTGATTAATTAAATAATAATACAATTATTAGTGTAACCTATACACTTATCTATATAGTAACACTTAAGTACACTAAGTATATTATCACTTATATAAATATAACTTTTCTCGAGAACGGTCACTGTTAATAAAGTTTACTATATTAATAGAAAAACTTATGTCTAATAGACATTAACTAATTAAACAATACATCTCTAGGTTGAGATCTCCGATTACATACTCCATTCTTACTACTTGCATGGAATATCTACTTGCTACTAAGGTGAACTTCATAGCCCCACTTTTTAACTGTTTCTCTATTACTTATTTTGAACTTTTGGGGTGAGACACATGCTTGCTTTTAAACTGTTTTACGCTTAGACACAAGTACATGAAAACTTTATTTTGATTAGTTCAAACTGTGCTAACATGCTTTGATTCATGCTAAATCCCTGCCATGATATCGTTAATTGCTACGTATAAAGGCTAGCTTAGTTATTTGTAACGACCCGGATTTTTGCGATCGTTTTATACATATAAGATTAATATTTACATAAATTAAACATTACCAACATGATAAGCAATCCAAATTGTTGAGTCTTGTGTTTTTGAAAAGAGTTTTACACAACGTTTGACTGTCCAATTTGATCGATGATATCACGAACTATATAACATACAATAATTATACAATTGTGTACATATACATATTTATACATATTTAACATGATCTAAGGATGGTTTAACATCTCATTGTGTATTAATAACAATGAGTTATAAGTATACTTTGAGACTACTAACTTAAGTTTTCAAAACGGTAACTATACGTAATGTTCTTTGACATATATACCTATAACCTATAATGCTTATACAAGTATCGTATAAATACGTATTTAATCACTTTTAAAGGGCTTAAATATATAAAACAATATAAGTATATTCACAAAAGATAGTTATATTTGAATTCTCATTCCGTTTCCTCAAGATTTCTACACGTATACCTAGGGTATATGTAACCGTATTATATGCAACTTCTAGATGTATTTACTATTGATAAATACCAATTATTAGACCTCAATTATCTACTCATAGCAGCCTTTGTTAGTCAACAACATGTGGGATCAAGTGTTAACATTAGGAAGACTTATGACCTAGAAATCAAAACATAAAATCCTTATATATACATGCATATATCACGCCTATATACACATACATACACTTTCATATCAACTTTCTTTCAAGCAAGATTATCTTCTAAACTCTCTTATCTTCAACCTTCGAGTGTTCTTCAAGGTCTTCATAAGTTTCTAGCTTCATAATCAAGGTAAAACTATGTTTAAACTTTGATTCAATTCACGTAAGTTAATTATCTTAAATCAAGATATAAACTTACTTACAACCTTTATTTCTTTTCATGATTTCACTTCTTAATCTTCCAAGTCATCAAGAACAAGTTCATATCTTGTTTATTCAGTAACTTTCTTGATCATACTTGAGGTATAACCTTGGTTCATCATCTTGTTCAATTCATATATAACTATCTTACTACGAATATATAACAACAGGAACATAGTTTGAATGATTTCAAACTTGTTCGCAAACTAAATAGATCCTTCTAACTTGACTTTTAAAATACTTCAAGACCTGTAATATTTCATAATGATATGCTAACTTAACAAGATACAACTTGATTTTACAAAGAACACCTTAAAACTGAATCTACGTCGTCGGAGTGCAACCGGGGGCTGTTTTGGGTTGGATAATTAAAAACCATCTTAACTTTGAATTGGAAGTTCATATTCTGGAAAAATGATATTTCTTATAAATATGTTACCATATAAAATTCTCATGATTTAACTCAAAGTGTAAGTAGTTCTATAAAAATGATCATATAGATGTTGTTTTTATGACGGAAATGATCACTTTCATAAGATTCACCTAAGTTTGACCTATAACTTGTGATTTTGAATACATACCAAGGTATTTACTATTCATATTCATAAATAATGGCTCGATCCAAGGAAGTGGCAAGTTGAACCAACAAAAACGAAGTTGTATTAAAGAAACTACGACTAAAACAAAATCGGGTATCCGAAGCTAGTTTAGCTACGAAAATATTTTGACTAAAACCAAATTAATCATATCTTGGCTAATTAACATGATATTTTATATATATTTACTCATGATTTGATTTTACATATTTCAGGACCACCCGTAAACAACACGAGAAGATTAATTATAAGACCTCATGATTGTACGCAACACGTCATTTGACAACACGGTACTTTATGTACGCAACACGTCATTTGACAACACGGTACCATGGGTCGAGATTAATTCCGATCAATACGAATACGATGGGGTCTTCATTTATTTTAATGAGCAACTAGTTGTGGACTACTAACATCAGACTGCTAACTACGGACTAATAGATATTAAAAGTATTATAAGTATATATGTAACGATTATTTGAAAAGAAAATATGTTGATATATTATATATATGGTTAGGTTCGTGATATCTATCGGAGACCAAGTCATGTTAAATATCTTCAAGGCAAAAGTGAGTATATAGTCCCACTTTTAAACTCTAAATATTTCGGGATGAGAATACATGCATTTTATGATTTACGTTATGGACACAAGTGATTAAAAATATATATTCTACGTTGAGTTGTACCACTGGCATACTTCCCTGTAACTTGGTAACTACTATTTACATGAGGTATTGTAAACGCGAATCATGTTGATAGATCTATCGGGCCTGACAACCCCAACCGGACTGGACGACTAGTATTCAACGGTTGCACAGTACTTCATTTTGGTAACTATACTTGGTACGGTGTAGTGAGATTTCATAATAGAGGGAATATGCGACGTTGATTAAATGTTAAGTATGGTTATCAAGTGTTCAACCACTTAGAATATTTTTATTAAAACGTTTGTGTATATGAAATCTTGTGGTCTATATTTATAACGCTGCTAGCATTAAACCTATATCTCACCAACTTTATGTTGACGTTTTAAGCATGTTTATTCTCAGGTGATAAATAAAAGCTTCCGCTGCATTATGCCGAATTTAAGCAAGATTTGGAGTATGCATATTTGTGTCAAAAATAAAACTGCATATCGAAAGATTTGTAATGTGAAATATGTTGGAAATCGTATTGTTATTATCAAATGTAAAGTTTGTAATACTAAGATTATCGCCAAACAATAATCATTATTATGTTGTTTAAGCCTTTAGTTATAATAAAGGTTATGGTTTGTATCATAAAAACGTATGCAGATTTTGAAAAATGTCACATATAGAGGTCAATACCTCGCAATGACACCAATAAGTACGTGACGTTTATAATCGATATGAACGGGACGTCTCAGGTGGTATCAGAGCATTGGTCTTAGAGAACCAGAAAATTTGCATTAGTGTGTCTTATCGAGTTTGTTAGGATGCATTAGTGAGTCTGGACTTTGACCGTGTTTGATTTCGAAAACTATTGCTTATCCTTGTTGGTTAAAAATTAATATGTAAATATTATGTGGTACTAACATGCTAGTTGTTGTGTGATAGATGTCTGGCTTAGAACTTGTTATCACATTCAGCGACTCCGAACCAGAATCCACAGATAGTGTTCCAGTCATTAACCTATCCGATGATGAAAACGACACCTTTGGGGAAGACTCACAATTTCTGGATGAATCAATTGAAGAAGAACCGGAAAGTGATCCTGAGGAGGAAGAAATACAGGAAATTACAAAAGACAAGTTCGAATGAGGAAAGAAACGAAAGGTTACTGAATTGGAAAATCCAAATCCCGAGTTTAGTGAGGATGTTGTGGCACCAACTCCACTAGACACTTCCACCCCTATTACCGCTATTCCTATTAGTTCTATCCCGGCATCAAGTTCTTCGGCCCCTCAGCCAAAACGTAGGGAGACAGCTAGGATTAGCGTTAAGCGATTCCCTGAACACAAACGTTTTGGGATATAGGCTAAATGATGCGCTGTTGTTTTAAACCATGGGATCATATAACGTTTTGTATAATATTACTGTAGCGACCCCGACAAATCGTCAAGTGACGGCGTCGGCTACGTGGGTCCCATTACCTGATTATAAGTCTTTTAGATAACTTTTGACCAAAATATGTCGCCTTCATTTCAAAATAAAGATTGTTTCAAAGTTTACAAGAATTGTTCAACCAATAGTTAAGTTACAACGTTATAATACGAATGAAATCTAGGCGACACGGTTTAAAGTAAAGTCAAAAGACGCTCCATGAAATGCACGTATACTCGACATCCAATGCAAGTATCAAATAATGAGCGGAAGCATGTTTCACATATCGTGTAAGACCTGAGAAAAACATAGAAATCTGTCAACAAAAACGTTGGTGAAATCATAGGTTTAAGTAAGTAAGTGAGTAAAAGTAAGTAAGTCGAACCACAAGGTTTGCAAAGTTGAAATAATAGTAATACATTCTAAAAGTTAATATTCACGAGCACCCAATTATCAAAGCTTAACATTCCATCCATTGTATACCCCATCCATAGTGCTAGAACAAACACTGATTCTCGAAAATATATTTCATCCGTAGACGGTAGCGAACCGTCAGAGATGAAGGTTGTCAACCCATATGGCCATATAACATAAGTTCTCGCTTACACCCGTCAAGTGTAACTAATGATAATCGAATTGAGGATTTTTGTTCTAAACTCATATGTAGAATGTTTGTTTTCCCGTTCTTGTGTTCACTTAGTTCAAAAGAATCGTTTATGTTTTCTCATCCCAAATATAAGTTCAAAAAGAGTAAAAGTGGGACTATGATCTCACCTTGAGTGCGAGAGTTATAAAAGTACTTCAACAAGTAAACGCGTGCAAAGACAAGGCTAGTCTTGACCTAAACATATAGGTTATATCAATAACGGTAAACACAAACGGTCAAAGATGTTCAATTAGTCCTATGGCTCGTTACGACTCGATTATATTAACATGTGAATCAACTAGTCAAGTTTCATGCAAGATACAAGTAAATAATCATGTTAGAAAGGTTGCATAAGTATTTGGTTAAGTTTGACAAAAAGTCAAACTTGGTCGGGTCAAAGTCAACGGAAAAGTCAACAGGGTCGGGTTGGGTATCCGACAATTTTTCTAAGTTATATAATCATATATGAGCATGTTAGCCAAGTTTCATGTTAATCGGAGGTCCGTAGCATAGTAAACATTTTACGTCAAAAGATCAAAGCAAACAGCCCATTTTAGTGTATCAGGACGGTGTCCCAAAAATCAGGACGGTGTCCTGATATGAAGAGTGGGATGGCGTCCCAAATATCAAGACGGCGTCCCAATATGAAGAGTGGGATGGCGTCCCAAATATCAGGACGGCGTCCCAATTGCCTTCCAAGCCCTGTTTGCTGAATTTCTCAAGTGCACGACCCAAACTTCAAACAATCACAATTTATGATCCGCAAACAATTAGAACAGGTATTTTATATCATCGGAAAGCTATTTCGACAAGGAATACAACTAACCACATATCATAAATCAAAATCATCATTTAAGACAACAAAAACCTCGTCGAAAGTTCGTTAAACGTTCCAAATCAAGGTTTCAAGTTCATCAATTGCAATTTAAGTTTCGGGAATCCAATTTATACATATGATATGCCGTTTTGAAGGTAATGAAACATGTAATACAACTAAATACTTACTAACAACATTTCATGGCATTCAAATCATCAAAAGTTCATTTAAAGTCTATCAAACTCTAACGAAAATTCACAAAAATCAATAGTCATGAGTTTGATGTTTCCTTAATCAACCTATACATCAAAACGAAGCTAAAGATACTAGTAACACTTTTAAAACATGCACTTTAACAATCTAACAACATTTGATCATCCAAAATCAAGGATTTAGCAAGAAATTTTCATATTGAACTAGTTACACCAAAAACAACGAATCGAGCATACAAATTACATACACGACATCACAATGAGCCATAGACACTAATTAACAACTTTATAAGTCAAGAACACGAATTTAAAGAAATCTAGTGTTTTAGAAATGTTACCCAAAATCGAAGTAGTTAGCATCAAATCGAAGAGGATGATGAGAGGATCAAGAATATGTAGTTTGTTTTGATGTTTACTTCCTTGGTGAGATTTGGATGATGATTTTATGTTTGAGAAATGAGAGAGTTTGAAAGTATCAAAAATGGAAAAGGGAGGATGAATGAAAGGGATGAAGGAGGTTGACTCTTTGACCTAGTCAAAAGTTTGATACTTTGGCAAGTTTGGTCCCTCAACTTTGAATCGGGTGCGGAAAATAACCGAACGAATTATTTTAAGTTACACGGGAGTACGGGAGATATTAAAATCTGATAACGAAAATATTTAAAATGTTACATAACAAAGGATACGAATTTAGATACGAAGGGTATTATTTAAAAAGAAAAAGACGGGCGTTAAAATAATTTAACGGAAAAATGCGGGATGTTACATTATCCACACCTCAAAAGAAATTTCGTCCCGAAATTTAGTTGAAAGTAGTAGTCGATATCTCCTACTCGAGACTTTACGTTGTCAATGCTATGAATAAGTGAAAGTACGTCCTTGAGTGTTCTCATGAATTTGGATAGTCAGGATTTTACGTTGTATTAAGGTTTGGTTTTACGATCCCCAATTTCAACTGGTTTTCCCCTATGAAGAGAAGTTTGTCATCAATAGTTGATGTATCTAGCAGGATTGCACGTTCCTGTTCCGCAGGACACGTTTCTAAGTTTGTTACACGAAAAGTAGGGTAAACGGAAACTTAATTGCATCGGAAGTTCTAAACGGTAGGAAGCGGTTCCAATACGCCCCAAGGTTTCAAAAGGTTCAATATTGTAGATATAGCCTTTCTCGATTTCCTAAAATGGATTTCACCTTTCCAAGGTGCGGTTTCTCAATATTACGCGATTACACACTGGGATTTGTGAGGTTTTCATCTAAGTTTGGTATAACTCTTCTGGCGACCATGGGTTGTCTCTAGCCCTCCTCGGACTTGAACGATCTCAATTGTTGTTTCTTGATGGAGTTCAGATTCGGCGATTTGCTTGCCGCATGCTTTGGTTAAATGAACAGGGGTATGACATTAGCGGTCATATAGGGTTTCGGAAGTGCTGCGTTAATATACGAGTGATAGCTGTCGTCGTAAAAGGAACTACTAAAGGTGACAATACCAGTCTGTAACATGTCTTTCCAAGATTGAATCGTACGTTTGCTCGGTTCGTCGGTTGTGGGAGATACGCGGTACGTATGTCCAAGTGGGTTTCCAAGGTTTCTTGCAAAACTAGAAGCGATACGAGTATTTTGATCCGAGGTAATTGGCAATGGTACACCGTGTTAGAATAGGATCTCTTAAGATATGTTTGAACAAGTCAGTTAGGGTTCGAAAAAAAAAATGTTCGTTAGGACTATTCACCCTCGTGGCGAATACTAAGGTAATATGAGGAATTTCTCTATCCATGGAGAAATGTTACAAGGAGTTCCCTTAAATGGAAGTGCGAGCGATAAAGATAGGAGTGAAACGAGGACTTAGAATAGGATGAGCTTACATCTCGAGGTTGCCATAACGTGCCTCTATTTGTCAAAAAAAAAAATGAAGTCTGAAAGAGAAACGAGATAGTACACGTAATTGTATAGTTCGGGGTTGAATAATGGTTGGACGATTATCAGCGACGCAAGGGCGTTAAGTCAAAGAAGAGTGAAGTATCGTTGGATTGTGTGTTATCTTAAATTCCAGTAATATCAGACGGTAACGGTGAAATAACATAGGTATGTAGTGTGGTACGTGATGACGAGGAAGTTGATCGGATCCACAATTTAGTATTCGAATTCTTCGCGCAAAATAACGAATTTTAGTTACGTTGATTTTGAGTCGAGAGAGTATGCCTTTCGGCGTTCAAGTAGAAATATTTCCATGTTTGAGTTCCATCTAGTGCTATACGAATTTAGCTAGGAAGGTTGGTGTGAAGAATCACGTTCAAGGCTCAGACATGAAGAGGTTTAAAGTTGTGTAACACGAGAAAAGTCAGAAATGAATCTTCGGTAACAACCGGTGAGATCTAAGATTTTTACGAATACAAGTCTGAGTTGGGAGAGTTTCCTGATTACATGTGGCTTGATTTCGAGATTGATTGTAACGACCTGACCATAAACATCATGGTCTAGAAAATTGGACTTCGTTCAACAGAAATTCTCACTCAGAGACTTTGGTATAGAGTTGCTCTTTTCTCAAAAGTTCGAGCGGGAGATGGTGATGTTGTTCGTTTTCCTTCTTTACTTGGATAGGTCAAGATATCATCTATAATTACGATAACGAATTAGTCTATATGAATTTGCATACGCGGTTCGAGAGGTTTGTGGATACGAGCGTGCCTTGGATAAATCGAATGGTACCAAGAGAGATTTACAACTAACGTTGTGAGTTCGGAAGATGGCTTAGGAGACATCGTCTCCCTTAACCCCCAATTAGTGATAACCGGAACGGAGGTCGATTTGGAATACACACGAGTTTCACGCAAATAATCATGAGGTCATGGATACGAGGAAGTGGGTATCGGTTTCCAACCGAAAATTATTTAGTTCACAAAAATCCATACATAATTGTAGGAAAGAAAGAAAAAAAAAATTTTCTCCTTAACGAATAGGTTTTGAGCTCCTTAGTTCTATAGGTGTCAAGTCATAATTTTTAACGTATATAGATTTCGAAAAAAGGGGTAAACTGAACCCAAGGTATGTAGGACCGTTCAAGATCATCGAATGCATTGGACCGGTAGCTTATCGACTCGAGTTACCACAACAACTCGCCGGAGTACATAATACGTTTCACATTTCAAACCTTAAGAAGTGTCTTGCAAAGGAAGACCTCTGATAATGCTAAAAACGAACATATATTTCATAGCATTATCCCTCAAGAAAGACAAGCTTTTATTTTCAATTGTTCTATTTACAAGTGATATTCGTTTAAATAATAAAAGGTGAAGACAAAAGACAGATTCGACGAATTGAAGACGCAAACGACCAAAAAGCTCAAAAGTACAAAATACAATCAAAGTGGTTCCAATTATTGATGAGAAACATCTCAAAATTACAAGAGTACAAGACGCGAAACGCAAAGTACAAGATATTAAATTATACGCAAGGACGTTCGAAAATTCGGAACCGAGACCAGAGTCAACTCTCAACGCTCGACGCAACGGACTAAAAATTACAAGTCAACTATGCACATGAATATAATATAATATATAATTAATTCTTAAAATTAATATATATTATATTATATTATAAAACCGTCGGCAAGCTTGGAGCCAAGCTTGTGTGAGCTGGAATCCATAGCTCCGCACTCGCAGAGCTTATAAAGGCAAAAACCTCCGCACTCGCGGAGGTCAAATAGTATTACGTGGGCCTATAAAAGGCCGAGCATTCGGCCGAAATTTACACATCTTTTTCTCATTCATCATACGTAAAATATATATATATATATATATATATATATACATATATATATATATATATATATATATATATATATATATATATATATATATATATATATTTTAATTTTAAATCCTAATAATAAGGGTATGTTAGCGAATGTTGTAAGGGTGTAAGTCGAAATTCTGTCCTTGTAACGCTACGCTATTTTTAATCATTGTAAGTTATGTTCAACCTTTGTAATTTAATGTCTCGTAGCTAAGTTATTATTATGCTTATTTAATACCGAAGTAATCATGATGATGGGCTAAATATTTAAATTTGGGTAATTGGGCTTTGTACCATAATTGGGGTTTGGACAAAAGAACGACACTTGTGGAAATTAGACTATGGGCTATTAATGGGCTTTATATTTGTTTAACTAAATGATAGTTTGTTAATTTTAATATAAAGATTTACAATTGGACATACCTATAAATAACCATATACACTCGATCGGACACGATGGGCGGGATATTTATATGTACGAATAATCGTTCATTTAACCGGACACGGGAATGGATTAATAGTCACTAGAATTATTAAAACAGGGGTGAAATTATGTACAAGGACACTTGGCGTAATTGATAACAAAGTATTAAAATCTTGGGTTACACGCAGTCGATATCCTGGTGTAATTATTAAACAAAGTATTAAGACCTTGTTACAGTTTAAGTCCCCAATTAGTTGGAATATTTGACTTCGGGTATAAGGATAATTTGACTAGGATACTCGCACTTTATATTTATGACTGATGGACTGTTATGGACAAAAATCAGACGGACATATTAAATAATCCAGGACAAAGGACAATTAACCCATGGGCATAAAACTAAAAATCAACACGTCAAACATCATGATTACGGAAGTTTAAATAAGCATAATTCTTTTATTTTCATATTTAATTGCGTTTTTAATTATCGCACTTTTATTTATTGTCATTGTATTTAATTGCACTTTTAATTATCGTACTTTTTAATTTTCTCGCACTTTTATTTATCGCAATTTCATTATCGTTATTTACTTTACGTTTTAAATTAATTTGTATTTATTTTTAATATTTTACATAAGGTTTTAACTGCGACTAAAGTTTTAAAATCGACAAACCGGTCATTAAATGGTAAACCCCCTTTTTATATATTATTATATATTATTATATATATTTTGTACAAATATAGTTATTTAAAATATAGTGTGAAATAAGCCATCTCCCAGTGGAACGAACCGGACTTACTAAAAACTATACTACTCTACGATTAGGTACACTGCCTATAGTGTTGTAGCAAGGTTTAGGTATATCCCATCTGTAAATAAATAATTAAAACTTGTGTAATTTGTAACGTATTTCGTAGTAAAAATAATAGTATTTCCGTACCCCCACGCTACAACATCAACCTCACCATTCCTCTTGAAGAAATCCAAGTCGATGAGAAACTACAATTCTTCTAAGAACCAGTCGAAATCATGGACCGTGAAGTTAAACAGCTAAAGCAGAGCAACATACCAATGGTTAAGGTTCGTTGGAATGCTTGAAGGGGTCCCGAGTTTACTTGGGAATGAGAGGATCAGATGAAACAAAAGTACCCACATTTGTTTCCCGAGAACGCAAAATAGGTACAACTTTAAAATTTCGGGACGAAATTTATTTAACGGGTAGGTACTGTAACGACCCGGATTTTTTCCGATCGTTTTATACATATAAAATTAATATTTACATAAATTAAACATTACCAACATTATAAACAATCCAAATTGTTGAGTCTTGTGTTTTTGAAAAGAGTTTTACACAACGTTTGACCGTCCAATTAGATCGATGATATCACGAACTATATAACATACAATAATTATACGATTGTGTACATATACATATTTATACATATTTAACATGATCTAAGGATGGTTTAACATCTCATTGTGTATTAATAACAATGAGTTATAAGTATACTTTGAGACTACTAACTTAAGTTTTCAAAACGGTAACTATACGTAACGTTCTTTGACATATATACCTATAACCTATAATGCTTATACAAGTATCGTATAAATACATATTTAATCACTTTTAAAGGGCTTAAATACATAAAACAATATAAGTATATTCACAAAAGATAGTTATATTTGAATTTTCGTTCCGTTTCCTCAAGATTTCTACACATATACCTAGGGTATATGTAACCGTATTATACGCAACTTCTAGATGTATTTACTATTGATAAATACCAATTATTAGACCTCAATTATCTGCTCAGAGCAGCCTTTGTTAGTCAACAACATGTGGGATCAAGTGTTAACATCTAGGAAGACTTATGAGCTAGAAATCAAAACATAAAATCCTTAAATATACATGCATATATCACGCCTATATACACATACATACACTTTCATATCAACTTTCTTTCAAGCTAGATTATCTTCTAAACTCTCTTATCTTCAACCTTCAAGTGTTCTTCAAGGTCTTCATAAGTTTCTAGCTTCATAATCAAGGTAAAACTATGTTTAAACTTTGATTCAATTCATGTAAGTTAATTATCTTAAATCAAGATATAAACTTACTTACAACCTTTGTTTCTTTTCATGATTTCACTTATTAATCTTCCAAGTCATCAAGAACAAGTTCATATCTTGTTTATTCAGTAACTTTCTTGATCATACTTGAGGTATAACCTTGGTTCATCATCTTGTTCAATTCATATATAACTAACTTACTACGAATATATAACAACAAGAACATAGTTTGAATGATTTCAAACTTGTTCGCAAACTAAATAGATCCTTCTAACTTGACTTTTAAAACACTTCAAGACCTGTAATATGTCATAATGATATGCTAACTTAACAAGATACAACTTGTTTTTACAAAGAACATCTTAAAACTGAATCTACGTCGTCGTAGTGCAACCGGGGGCTGTTTTGGGTTGGATAATTAAAAACCATCTTAACTTTGAATTGGAAGTTCATATTCTGGAAAAATGATATTTCTTATGAATATGTTACCATATAAAAATTCTCATGATTTAACTCAAAGTGTAAGAAGTTTTATGAAAATGATCACATAGATGTTGTTTTTATGACGGAAATGATCACTTTCATAAGATTCACCTAAGTTTGACCTATAACCTGTGATTTTGAATACATACCAAGGTATTTACTGTTCATATTCATAAATAATGGCTCGATCCAAGGAAGTGGCAAGTTGAACTAACAAAAACGGAGTTGTATTGAAGAAACTACGACTAAAACAAAATCGGGTATCCGAAGCTAGTTTAGCTACGAAAATATTTTGACTAAAACCAAACTAATCATATATTGGCTAATTAACATGATATTTTATATATATTTACTCATGATTTGATTTTACATATTTCAGGACCACCCGTAAACAACACGAGAAGATTAATTATAAGACCTCGTGATTGTACGCAACACGTCATTTGACAACACGGTACTTTATGTACGCAATACGTCATTTGACAACACGGTACCATGGGTCGAGATTAATTCTGATCAATACGAATACGATGGGGTCTTCATTTATTTAATTGAGCAACTAATTATGGACCACTAATATCAGACTGCTAACTGCGGACTAATAGATATTAAAAGTATTATAAGTATATATGTAACGATTATTTGAAAAGAAAATATGTTGATATATTATATATATGGTTAGGTTCGTGATATCTATCGGAGACCAAGTCGTGTTAAATATCTTCAAGGCAAAAGTGAGTATATAGTCCCACTTTTAAACTCTAAATATTTCGGGATGAGAATACATGCATTTTATGATTTACGTTATGGACACAAGTGATTAAAAATATATATTCTACGTTGAGTTGTACCACTGGCATACTTCCCTGTAACTTGGTAACTACTATTTACATGAGGTATTGTAAACGCGAATCCTGTTGATAGATCTATCGGGCCTGACAACCCCAACTGGACTGGACAACCAGTATTCAACGGTTGCACAGTACTTTGTTTCGGTAACTATACTTGGTAAGGTGTAGTGAGATTTCATAATAAAAGGAATATGCGACGTTGATTAAATGTTAAGTATGGTTATCAAGTGCTCAACCACTTAGAATATTTTTATTAAAACGTTTGTGTATATGAAATCTTGTGGTCTATATTTATAATGCTGCTAGCATTAAACCTATATCTCACCAACTTTATGTTGACGTTTTAAGCATGTTTATTCTCAGGTGATAAATAAAAGCTTCCGCTGCATTATGCCGAATTTAAGCAAGATTTGGAGTATGCATATTTGTGTCAAAAATAAAACTGCATATCGAAAGATTTGTAATGTGAAATATGTTGGAAATCATATTGTTATTATCAAATGTAAAGTTTGTAAGACTAAGATTATCGCCAAACGATAATCATTATTATGTTGTTTAAGCCTTTGGTTATAATAAAGGTTATGGTTTGTATCATAAAAACGTATGCAGATTTTGAAAAATGTCACATATAGAGGTCAATACCTCGCAATGACACCAATAAGTACGTGACGTTTATAATCGATATGAACGGGACGTCTCATTATTGTGAATAGCACTATTGAGAGTGACGTCTCTATTCGGATGACCGTTAGTCAATGGATACATAATAATGATTCAACGACATGAACGTGATGTGTTTAGGGTAACTTATCGTTAGTTTCGATATCATATACACCAGCACTACTACCGAACTGATTAAACTTTATAATTAAATCTTGTGGTCTAAAAACTTTTTATAATTATTAAACCTATGTTGTTCACTCAACCATTTTTGGTTGACACTTTAAGCATGTTTTGTCTCAGGTGAAGATTGCTAAAGATTACTTGCTATTTGGACTTTGCTACTTTTGGAGTCCGCATTTATACATTCATATTATTGCATTAAAACATTTAAGTTACATTTACATCTCGAATTTACAATTGTAACGACTTATTACCTTCTGCTGTTTTAAATACATTAGTTTATATTAAAAACGTCTCATATAGAGTCGTTCTCGTTTATACATACTTGTGTTGTGATATTGTGAAGTCATATTTCCCCGGCCCTATTTGGGGGTATGACAATCTAATCTGGACCTAACCATAAATCAGTTAAGCGAACCAAAATTATAGAAGGAAGATTAGAAAACCTGACAAAAATGGTGTGTGGTTAACAAGCTAAACTTGTTTTACCAACAGCATCAACAGTACCGTCAGCGTCACCAGCATCATCAATACAGTCAGCATCAGAATCAACAACACCTATAACATCACAAACTCCGTCAGTTCAAGAATCACTGTGGACATCATTACGAATCAATGACGCGTATATTGTATCAATGAGTTATGAAGAATTAACTCATTCCCTCTGAAGAAATTATATGTATATTTTATATATATATATATATATATATATATATATATATATATATATATATATATATATATATATATATATATATATATATATATATATATATATATATTTTGAAAGAAAATAAATCTTTCCGTGCTAAGCTATTGTGTATGAATCTTAACTACTCGGTTAATTCATATTACAAATATGCAATAATGTACGTCCTTCGCCCGTAACTTAACCATCGTTAACTACAATCTCTGTCTCAATTCAACAAATTCAAATTTATAATAAATCAAGTATATATTTGATTTTACACTTTCATCATCGATGTACCCGAAACTTTTCAGATAACATCATTCGTACTTTGCGAAGTTCACAAGAATATAACGAAAACCAACATCACGCCTCAACAAATAATGAAGTATTAATTCAAACAATATTATTAAAGAAATACTTATGTAATCTCTAAAGCCTTCAAGAGATTATTCAATTCTGGTTCCAACCGTAAATCGAATGAGTTTAATTTATTATTAACTAATTAAAATCTATGTTACATCTGAAGAGAATATATATACATATATATTTTCATAAAGACTGCAATAAAATTCTTTTGTACAAAATATGAAATGTGAAATTTTTTTTAACTGGTAGGTAATACCCGAGAGATATATATATATATTTACAATTAATATGTTACATTATTCGAATCTGATTAAGCAAATTATCAACTATACTTCCTACTTTCACAATAATATACATTCTTTCATAGAAATCAAAACAACCATACTCATTCAAACTCAATTACATATTCTGATTTTGAAACCTCATAATTCAATTCGAGATATAACCGGTACCATCACTTTTAGATTCCTACATCTTTCAAAGCTATACTTTGACCTCAAAAATATGTTAGAACATCAAATGTATATTAACGATTACAATCTGTGTTCAAACCCTTCGAAAATTTCTGAAGACACTTCAAATAATGAGCAATCGAGATGATGATCCAACCACATATTACCCACAGTTATGTACTTAAAAAGCTCTCAAAACCAAAGTCATAATTCAACACATATCTGTGTCAGATCCTTTGGCATTTATTAGCAAAAATAACTTTGCAATTCCTTTTTAAAGTAGCAAATTCTATCACAGCTCCAGCAAGACAACTTCGATTTTTTATTCGGAGTAGCCTTATCATAATCTTGATATATATGATTACCCTTTTGTTATCGGAGAACCTTTCATGTTCCATCACATTAGCAATAAACTTATTCACAACTGAACTGATCTTTGACCTTCCTAAGACTAATTATATTTATCGAAACCCCATCATTTACTCATCTGCCTCTTGTAACGAGAATTGCCATACAAATCATTGGGAATTAGCAATCAATATTTTGAAATCTCGCAGCATGTTGACGCCAACAGTTATATGTGTACGTACAACGTCTATCTCCTGGACTTACATACTTTGAATGTGAAGTTTCTGAAAAACACCTTGAACTGCGAACTAGTTCTTGAAATGCTGACGAAGCAGCAACAACTGTAAACGACCTTAACAGTAAAAAGATTGATGATAAAGAATAGTGTATTGGCAAAGCTCAGAAAAAGAGAAGTTTTGGAACTGGAAAATGGATTGAGCAAAGTATGAAGGAGGCTATGGACAATCACAAAGACTGAACCAGCCTTCAAAGAATCTAAATGATTCAGTATCTGCTGAAGTCATTAACGAATACCTTGCTCCTGACACTAAACCCCTACAAACAATATTCTTCATCATCCTCTGATATTAGAAATTCTAAGATATCATCGTATCTTTCATTATAAATATCCTCCATATTTTTGAAGGTATTTTCATAATCATTCTTATCTGAAATCATTTACCTCTTCATGCTATCTGTATTGCATCATAAAAGAAACTATTTTAGTTTCTAAATTCTGAAACATTCGAGTTTAAAATAGGAATATTTTTGAAGTAGTATTGGGAGCTGAAGCATGAGTTAGTATAATATAATGACACTTGATCAACGTGATTATATTACAGTAATTCATGCTGAGTTTCTAAATGGAACATGATGATCACAGATCATAACGTCATCATGTGCCATGTTACACTACTCTTGTATTCTACTTAATCTCTAAAATATCAAGAAAATATTTCTTGATGATTCGGCTTTTTCCGAGGTATTCTGGTAATTTGACAAGTCAATATCGCGCCATTACAATTTCCTTCCTAGAACATTAACAATGTTCATTCCGAAATTCATATCTGCGAATTCTGTACCATTACAAGCGGTGCTTAATCGCAAGAAGAAGAAATGAAAGGACAAAGCTCTGAAACAGAAATTGGGGTATAAATCGCAGCAAATAAAAGAAAGCATTAACTGAAGATGACAATGATTATGGGAAACAGAAGCAGGGACATCGAAATATAAGAGAAGATATAAAACCCAACAACCACCCAGAAATTATAAACCGTATATATCAATACATATAGCAGTATAAAGACACGGGAGAACTAAAAACACTATAAAACCAAGTGTATAGTAGAAGTAAATAGATTCTCCTGGCGGTAGATGAAAAAGAAGAATGACCGATATGAAGGTTAGGAATATATCAAGAAGCAGAACTGGATGGAGCATATTGATGAATGCTTTAAAGTATGAGTTAGAAATAATGGAAGGTGTGAGTTAAAAGGAAACAAAGGAGGTGGATTTATAGTAAAATATCCGACAAAGAAATCAAAATAGATGATCGCATTTAAAGCAGATCCAAATTCCCTTGATTATCGAAGAATTAAATCCTAATACGAAGATTTTCTCCAAATCTCTTGAACTTGGAAATCAATCCTATCTACGTCAAAAGATATGACGAATCTATACCTACTCATTTCACTCTTGTGGTGATAGCTTCACTCGTACTCTTCACAAAGTCAAATGGTTTTATCCATATTACTCAATAATGATAAAACCCTAATCTTCAGCTTATATGCGTCATGAAAACATACTTATTGTCAGCCATGACCATCCCAATCAAATTTCGGGATGAAATTTCTTTAACGGGTAGGTACTGTGACAACCCGGAAATTTCTGACCAAATTTAAACTTTAATCTTTATATATTCCCGACACGATAAGCAAAGTTTGTAAGTTGAATCTCAAGAATTTTAAACTGTGTTCATACACTCATTTAACCTCGACCAAATTCCAATGATTCACGAACCATTATATGAACGAACATGATTATATATGTATATGTGTATATATTATAACTTGAAAACATTAACAAAGTATTAGGCGTATAATACTTTATATAAACGTATTTGTTTCAAAATATATTCTAATAGTTATCAATGGAATTAAAAGATGATATCAAATGATTGAATTATTAGATACATTGAATTATAATTACGAGTCTCTATTAAGAGGTCCACTATGATTTGAGAAATCTATTCTTTTTAATGGTTTTCAGAATAATTGGTAAAGTGATTTATTAGAAGGAACAAAAGTATCAATTAATGGGAACTAGACAAGGGTTAGTGGAGATTCCCGTTTGATTTTTCAATTTATGCTTTACAATAATTGTCTCGTGACTTTTGATAAGATAAACTATTAAACTTGTATATTATTTAACGTGGAAGTAAAATTGTAGAATATAGATAACTTAGAAGATGGATATCGACAAATTAAGTAAATTAACGTTTTACATTAAAATGATTTTATATAACCTTTAGACGTTATATCACGTTGCACCAACAAACGTTAAAAACTTGAAATCTATTAAAAGTATATTTAATCTTACTTTTCTAAAACATTTTTACGATATAACAGCTTCTTCTATTTTAACCTTTTAATAAAATGATTATTTTATATATTTAGTTTTAGAAAAACAAATATATCATATTTGATTTAAATGTATAAAAACGTTTCAATTTAAAAAGAACTTTATTAATTAGGATGTTTTATAAGATAATTTGTATATGACTTTTGAAGAATTTAAATAAAGTTTATATTATAAATTACAAGTAGATAAAGCGTTTCAAGAATGTAAACGTGATTGATATAATATTTTTCTACTACCTAAACGATTCCAAAATAAACTTTTAAAATAGAATTAGTTTTGAAAAACTAAATATTGTATTATTACATATTTCAATATGAACAAATATATATTTTAAGTAAGGAGATATATATATATATATATATATATATATATATATATTATACAAGTGACAAAATATAATATTTTAACAGATGATTTAAAATGATACATTTTGATAAACTACGAGACTCTGATTTATAGAAGCAAATGACCACAACGCTCAATTTTATAGGTTACATTTATTATAAGGTAAATTTTTGATGAGTAAAGTCAAATTATTAATAAGTGTATATGTCGCTTAACGTAAAAGGCTAGTTTTCTAAACGTACGAAAGTGCGCTCGAAAAACTGAAAGTGGTACATGAGTCGAGTGACAACATCCAAGTCATTTGAGTAAAAATTACATTTTTACCATTAATGTAAATATAATATAATATATATTAAATAAATATAAACGAGTGTCGGCAGCCTTTCAATCATGCATGTGAGCTGGAAATGGGAGCCATACGATCGCATGGCCTCCCCTCACATTAACCATGCGATCGCATGCTGGCTAGGATCAGAAAACTTATTTAAAGCTTGCGAGTTCGGGTCAGTTTTACACACACACATATATTCCTCTATATCTTTCTATCTAAGATATATACTCCGTATGTTACTTAATTTATTTAAAATTATTATTATTACTATTATTATCAAGATTAATATTATTATTATTAGTATTATTATTAGTATTATACATAAAATACTACGACAAGAGGTACGCGTGAGTTATTTCAAAACACGTTTTGTGAGCGGGATAGGGCTAAGGAAATTATGGGTTATAGCTATGGAGATGATGGGTAATGTTCATGGGTATGCTTGTGAGGTCAATATAGTGTTTATCGTCTCCGTTGCGTCTACGTACCTTTCCTGCAATATTGAATCTCAATATTGATACGTGAGTACTCATAATTTAATTTTTACATACTAATAGTGTATCCCTGACTAGTGCTCGACAAATATAGGATTATGCATGCTTGTATTTTTGATATTGCCATTAGATAGGATATGTTGAATCTTGAATTAGTTACGTATTGCGGTTGAGATAAGGTATAAGATATACATGTCGTTGGAAAGCTAGCAAAAAATTAAAAATTTTTCATTTAGATATCGAATGGTTTCGATGAACGGATTTGAAGTTATAGTCAATCGAATTTTTGTATTATTATTAAAAATGATTATTATTATCGTCGTTATTATCGTCGATCCAGTTTTATCTTATTATTATTATTATTATTATTATTATTATTATTATTATTATTATTATTATTATTATTATTATTATTATTATTATTATTATTATTACTTTTATCAATAAAAGGATTTATCATTAAAAATTATTATTTTTATTATTATTACTATCGATATTATCGTTAAAGTTATAATTAGTATAATTATTATTATTATCTAATTATTATTATTATTATTATTATTATTATTATTATTATTATTATTATTATTATTATTATTATCATTATTAATATATATATCATTATTTAAAAATGGTTATTGTTATTGTTATTATTATTATTATATTATCATTAAAATAATTATTAGTATTATCGTTAATAATGTCATAGTAATTATCATTATTAGTATTATTGTAATTAAAAACTAATATTAGTAACACCTAATTATTTTGATTACCATTATTATCATTAATATGAAAATGATATAAAAGACGATTAAAAGCTATTAAACGAAATGATTAGGAAATAATGAGTATGAGTATCATGATGAAATTAAAATATTATAAGATATTGATTTAGATAAAATTATCGTTCTTATTATTTTATTAATATTATTATTAAAAGTATTGTTAGTATTAAAACTATCATTTTAACAAAAGTTATTATTTTAAATGAAATGTTATTGTTATTACAAAATATCATTATCTTCTTAAATAAAATTATTATTTTAAAGTATCATAAATATTAAAGTTATCATAATTAGAATTATCATTTTATCATAATATCATTTTTAGTAAATATAAATATTGATATTTTTATTAATAGAATAATAATAATTATTATTACAAAATAATACAACTTTTACTTATTATTATTATTATCAATGTTATTTTATCAAATAAATATGTAATACAAATAATATATTTACCTTAATAAAACCTATTATAATATTTTTATGATATTAAATGAACTTTATAAATTTTATTACGTAAAATATATAAAAGTATATTTTTATATGAAGTTTTATTTATTAATAAATGAATAATATTATTTACTCTAATAAATCTTTTAAAAATATTTAAAAATATAAAACGACGATATTTAAACTATATAATAATCATGTATAAATTTCGGAAATCAGTTTGAGTCAAATTGACTTTTGTTGACTTTTGCATATTAGTCTCGAGCATTAGGATTGTGGTACACTATGACTTGACCTAATTTGTTAAGACAAATATTGACCAACATATATATATATATATATATATATATATATATATATATATATATATATATATATATATATATATATATATATATATATATATATATATATAATTAATTTAGGTTCGTGAATCCGAGGCCAACCTTGAACTTGTTCAATGATGTTATATGTATTTTTACTACGAAATACAGTATGGTGAGTTTCATTACTCCCTTTTTAAATGCTTTTGCAATATATATTTTTGGGACTGAGAATACATGCGCTTTTATAATTGTTTTACAAAATAGACACAAGTAATCGAAACTACATTGTATGGGTGAATGAATGAAGCCGAATATGCCCCTTTTTCTTGGTAACCTAAGAATTAGTAAACCGATCTACTAATTGACGAGAATCCTAAAGATAGATCTATTGGGCCTAACGAACCCCATCCAAAGTACCAGATGCTTTAGTACTTCGAATTAGTTTTATATCATGTCCGAAGGATTTCCCAGAATGATAGAGGATATTCTTATATGCATCT
Source organism: Rutidosis leptorrhynchoides (assembly GCF_046630445.1). NCBI lineage: Eukaryota > Viridiplantae > Streptophyta > Magnoliopsida > Asterales > Asteraceae > Rutidosis > Rutidosis leptorrhynchoides. The sequence continues at coordinate 157,051,145 of NC_092336.1, forward strand.
TGTTAATGTCGGTTATCAGGTGTTCACCATATGAATGATTTTTGTCTCTATGCATGGGACGTATATTATGAGAACTGGAAATGAAATTCTTGTGGTCTATTAAAATGATGAAAATGAATGATTATGATAAACTAATGAACTCACCAACCTTTTGGTTGACACTTTAAAGCATGTTTATTCTTAGGTGTTAAAGAAATCTTCCGCTGTGCATTTGCTCATTTTAAAGATATTACTTGGAGTCATTCATGGCATATTTCAAAAGATGTTGCATTCAAGTCGTTGAGTTCAGTAGAGATTATTATTAAGTAAATGACAGATTAGGTCATTTATAGTTGGACATTATGAAATGGTATGCATGCCTATTAATTTTCAATGTAAAGAGAGTTTATCTTTTAAAAACGAATGCAATGTCTGAAAGATGTATCATATAGAGGTCAAATACCTCGCGATGTAATCAACTATTGAGAATCGTTTATAATGTATATGAACGGGTCCTTTCGCTTATGATAAGAGTGTAGCACCAAATGGGTTTTAAGTTTTTGGTTGATTCGTACAGGAAATGGTAGTGAACAAGTGGGTGATGCATATATGAATTATGTATACATAGAATAGGGAAGGGAATATTTGTGAAGACAAAAGCAAACAATCAATCACAATACTTAATCTAATTCACGGATGAATTTAACAAGTGGAGGTTGTTTTAAGTTGTTTTCAATCACATAAAAAAATAAAAAATGTTGAATTACAATTAGCAGCCTCAATTATAGGATTCTTTCTACCGACAGTTTTAACGGACTGTGTATCGTTTGCAATCAGTGGCGGATAAAAGTGTTCAGAAAAATTCTATATTTTTAAATTAACTATATTTATTTATTTTCGTCATTATGGTATAAAATTCGATCATTAACTATTAAATAAAAATTACATTAATTATTCACTCTCAATTCCAAGTAAAATATAAAAAGTTTTAAAATTAAATTAATAGTTCCTAAATACATTTTTAATAAGCCTAAAATTTATATAACTCAATTTTCGAATCACCGTTTATTTTATAATCACATAAGTTCGTTTTAACTTGTTTACTATCAATTGGATGACAAATGAGTGCTACTATCATTTACTAAATAAATTCGAAATCAAATATATATAATCAATGTACTTTATTTATATATCCATATACATTATAAGTTATAATTAATATCATATATTACTTTATTTAACATAACTAATCCTAATAACTAAATAATATAATATTTCAAATTATATTTCGAATTAATATATATATTTATATTTTTAAATATATATGTATCTATTTACAAATAGATGTCGTGAATCGTCAAAAGTGGTCGAGGTTAAATGCATTCATGAAAACAGTTCAAAAACCTTGAGACTCAATATTACAGACTTTGCTTATCGTTTTGAAATCATATAAAGATTAAGTTTAAATTTGGTCGGAAATCTCCGGGTCGTTACACATATGCTACTAGGATAAGGTATATGATATGCATGTCATTGGAAAGGTGGCGAAAAATTAATAACTTTTCATTTACAAAGCGTATGTTTCGATGAACGGATTAAAAGATATAGCCAATTGAATTATTATTCATTTTAGTATTATTATTGTTAAAATGATTATTATTACTATCGTCATTATTATCGTCGTTATTATTATTATCTAATTATTATTATTATTATTATTATTATTATTATTATTATTATTATTATTGTTATTTTTATTATTATTATTATAATTAATATTATCATTAATATTATTATAATATTTATTATTATCAGTATTATTTATCATTAAAACTAATATTAGTATCATCTAACTATTATGATTATTATTATTATCATTATTATAAATGCGATATAAAAGAAGACTAAAAGCTATTAAACAAATTGATTAGGAAATAATGAGTATGAGTATCATGATGAAATTAAAATATTGTAAGACATTGATGTAAGAGAAAAATATCGTTTTCATTATTATTATTACTATTAAAAATATAGTAATATTAAAACTATCATTTTTATTGAAATTATTTTTGTTATTATAAAATATCATTATTATTATCACTTTAATATTATTATTAATTACCATTTTGAAAAGAATTATTATTTTTGCAAAACATTGTTATTATTACTGTTAACATTAAAAAGTATCTTTATCATTAAAATTATCATAATTAGGATTATCTTTTTATTATAATTAACATCATCATTGATAAAAATAAATATTGTTGTTATCATTATTAGTAGAATAATAATAATTATTATATTACAAAATAATACAACTTTTAATTATTATTATTATTATAAATATTATTTTTAATATGTGATACAAAGATATTTTTACCACATGTAATATAATTACATTAATAATACATACAACTATATTTTTATGATATTAAATGAACTTCATAAATTTTACTACTTAAAGTATATTTTTATCAAATATAATTTTTTTTATATAAATTTTATTAATAAACGACTTGTATTATTTACTTTAATAAAATCTGATAAATATATTTAAATATATAAAACGACTATATTTGAAGTTATATAATAAACATATATAGACTTTGAAAGTTATTTTTGGATTAGATGACTTTTATTAACTTTTTTATGACGAATCTCGAGCATTAGGATGGTGATACACTATGACCTAACCTAAGTTGTTGGACAACTATTGACCAACATATGAATATATATACTTAATATAGGTTCGTAAATCCGGGGCCAACTTTGCATTGGTTCAATGCCGTCATATGTATTTTTACTACGAAATACAGTATTGTGAGTTTCATTATTCCCTTTTTAAATGCTTTTGCAATATATTTTTGGGACTGAGAATACATGCGCTACTTTTATAAATATTTGACGGAATAGACACAAGTACTTAAAAACATTCTACGAAATGAGTTACGAGTACACCGGATATCACCTCTTTTAGTCTGGTAATCTAAGAATTAGAGAACTGGCCCCTAATTGACGCGAATTCTAAAGATAGATCTATGGGCACTAACAAGCCCCAGTCAGAGAATTTGAACTGCTTTAGTACTTCGATTTTGGTATACAACCGCCAGCTTTAAAAGAAATGATCTGTTTGTAAGGTGTACACAACCATCATATTTAAAAGAGTGGCCTGTTTGTATGCTTTTTGCATGACCGTGCGGAATGCCGGTATGCGGGGGATATTCTAGATGCATTTTGTTAAGGTCGATTACCAGGTGTTTATATTTCGTAAGAATGACTTTTATCTCTATGCCGTGCGAAATGCATGATACGAGATGATGTTTATGAGAAATGGAATTTAAATCGTGTGGTCTATTAAAAATGTGGAATTGATGGATTATGATAAACTAATGAACTCACCAACCTTTTGGTTGACACTTTAAAGCATGTTTATTCTCAGGTGTGATGACCCGGGAATTTCCGACCAAATTTAAACTTAATCTTTGAATGTTCCGGACACGATAAGCAAAGTCTGTAATGTTGAGTCTCGAAAGTTTTGAACTATTTCATATATCCATTTACTCTTTGACCATTTCCGACGATTCACGAACATAGATGTATAAATAAATATGTAATTATATATATATATATATATATATATATATATATATATATATATATATATAGTTAATAAATAATAAAGATTCAATAAACTATATAATCAGTAAATATTATATAAAATGGTAATATATTAAACGTAACTTACCAAGTTGAATATAATTATTATATTAATACTATTATCAATATCAGTATTATTATTAAGAAATATTATCAACAATATTAAATAAATTGTTATTATTATAATTAGTATCCATGTTTTAATGTATAAATATTAAATAATAATTGTGTGATTACATAATTAATAAAGTATAATGTCAAATTGTAATTACAAGTTAAAAAAATAAATGTTATATTAATAATGTTATTATCACTTTCATTATAACTATTAAAAAGTAACATTAATATTTGTACTATTATTTTTGATATAAAAATATATGAATTTTGATACATTTGATTTGTTAATATATTTACTAATATTATTGTTATCATTATTAATAACATTCTTATTAGTAAAAATTTATGATCTTAGTTATTATTAAGATTATTATTATTATTACTTTTTGTTATAAAATATCTAGATTGTGTTATAAAATATCTAGATTGGATGTTAATTTTATTATTATTATATTTCTTGCATAGTAATATTTTATACTATAAATAGACATGTATGGTAACCATTTAAGGTGCACCATTTCTCTTAAAATATCAATATCAATATTTCTTCTCTCCTTCTTCTCTCTTTTTCTCTCTTTGTTCTTATAACCATTAAAGGTAGTTATAAGCCTACTGAATTATAACACATTATCAGCACGAAAAGCTTAGTGTAATTAAAAGATATCTCAAACGATCACGAATCAATAATCAAGGTATGAAATTATTAATAATTTTCAGACTCGAATATATCAAATTTTGGACTACTAACATTTATATTTATGTTATTTAAGTTATATATGGTCGGTTATACCACCTGAATTATATTTCTGTAATCTAACTTTTACTAACTTCACTAACATTTATATTTATGTTATTTAAGTTATATATGGTCGGTTATACCACCTGAATTATATTTCTGTAATCTAACTTTTACTAACTTCACTAACATTTATATTTATGTTATTTAAGTTATATATGGTCGGTTATACCACCTGAATTATATTTTCTGTAATCTAACTCTTATTAACTTCACTAACATTTATATTTATGTTAATAAGACCTCATGATTGTACGCAACACGTCATTTGACAACACGGTACTTTATGTACGCAACACGTCATTTGACAACACGGTACCATGGGTCGAGATTAATTCCGATCAATACGAATACGACGGGGTCTTTATATGTTATCTAACATTTATGATTACTTATGCAATTAATCATTATTTATTTCATGCATACTAATGTTTATTCTTAAATTTATAATTTTAAAAGTTAAAATAAAAAAATAGTTTGTATTTTTATTAAAAGTAAATCTTAAAAGTTAAAATAAGAAAAAGTAGTTTGTACTTTTATTAAAAGTAAATCTTAAAAGTTAAAATACAAAAAGTAGTTTGTATTTTTATTAAAAGTAAATCTTAAAAGTTAAAATAAGAAAAAGTAGTTTGTATTTTTATTAAAAGTATATCTTAAAAGTTAAAGTAAGAAAAAAAAGGGGATGGTAAAATGGAATAGTTTTTTGCCAAAAATGAAGTATTGAAAATGAAGTGGTCTCCTTCTATAACTAAAAAAATATATATACTTTTATCAAATGAATTTTTTTGTGGCCGACAATTTCAAACACGAGTCCGTGTTTAGTTTATCAAGAATATCTCTTGCTTTGGTGAAAGGTCACGATCACGATATCAGGTGTTGTGAAAGAATTAAAAAATTGGTCAAGTGGCCTTTTAAAAACTAGAAAAAAAATTTAAACAAAAAGTTTTTTTATATATTTATAATTTACGGGTAACGTAAAAAAAAGGAAGTTTTTTTTAAAAAAAAAAACAAAGAAAGTGTTTAAATGAGTTTTACAGAAAGGGGGAAAGCAAAGTAAAAAAAAAAACTTTTTTCCAAACAAAGGTAAATGAAAGTAGGACTTAATACAAGAAAAAAGTAAACATCTCCTAGACGTGATAAAATCTATCAATGATAAGTATTAGACTTGATGAGCTAAATGTGACAAAAATGTTTCAACATGTCTTATGTTAATTTTCTAAAATAAGTTATTATTATTCCGAGTTTAACACATATACATATGTTAATTAAAAACAACCTTTTTGTTCTTATGTAGTGTTGGGTTGCAATTTTGGTTGTATGCCATAATTCCATCCAGTAGAGTGACAATAGAAAACTTTTGATGATAATCAATAAAAAACTTTTTTCCAAACTTGTCAAATGTTTTGTTAAAAACGTGACCGTTGAAAAAGGGAGGTTGAATAATAAAACTTAAAAAACAAATTATTTTTTTTAAGAGTGTGCATCAAAATGGCCCGTTTAATAATGGGGAGTAAAAATATAGTCAAATTGTTTCAACGAACAAGGGTTCAATTGGATGTCTCTTAAAAAAAATCCGCGGGTACGGGTGATGGATCCAATGGATCCGCATCCACGACCCGCGGGTGCTATCCCTAATTGTGACAAGTACAAATCAACTAAAAGTCTAAAAAATAAATGCTCTTATAGGGACCAAATGTTCACAATAATTGCCTAAGCTAGATATGAAACAAATAGTTCATAAAAAAAAAAAGGTCGTTGTGCGTTTTCGGGATGATAGCCGAAATACACTTACAAAAGTAGGTCAGCCGTCAATTCTTTATGGCCATATCAACGTAGATCAATAAAATCATTTATGGTTTTGATAAAAGATTAATTAAAAATTAATTGTTTTTTGGTCTTGAATTCTCGGTAACAAAAGCAAAGGTTGTTTTTGGTTGCCACAACAAACAAGACAGAGGTTGTTGACTTTTGTTGTTAAACATGGCACAAGTGAACAATAACAATAGATTATTGTTTTTGAAAAGAATAATGATGCGTTAATTTTATTATATAAAATAAAATTAAAGAAAATGGTTTTCATTGATGACTATGAACAAACGCAAACAAAGTGTTTGTGGTATTTGGTGATTAAAAAAAAAGTGCATCTAAAGCTTCTACTGAAAATAATATGCATCTAAAGCTTCTACTGAAAATTAATGTGCAAGGTACAACGTATAACTATATGGTCAAATTCATTTGAGTCTTCGGAGTCACAAGTATATGATGTATATATATATTACTCAATTAACAAAATAGTAAATCTAAATTAATTCATATGAATAGTAAAATGAAATTAATTAATTTACTATTCACATAAAAAAGCGCATATGATAAAAAGCGCATCGCATATGATAAGCGCATATGATAAAAAGCGAATATGATGAAAAGCACAATGCATATGATGAAAATCGCATATGATTAAAAGCGCATATGGTGAAAAACACAGCGCATATGATTAAAAGCGTATATGGTGAAAAGGATATATGATAAAAAAAAAACATATGGTGATTTATAAAAAAAAAAAAAAAAAAAAACACATATGGTGATTAATGAAAAGTATATTGTGAAAAAGAATCACAAATGTTTCTTGAAAGAATTCAAGGTAAGATTTATGAACCAATTCATCCATCATGTGAACCATTTTGATATTTCATGGTTCTAATAGACGCATCTAGCGGATGGTCTCATATTTGTATGTTATCAAGCCGTAATATAGCATTTGCAAAGTTTCTTGCACAAATTATTAAATTGAGAACACATTATTCTGATTACACCATTAAAAGGATGAGACTTGATAATGCTGGTGAGTTAACATCTCAAGCATTTAATGATCATTATATATCTACAGGGATTGTTGTTGAACATCCAGTTGCTCATGTGCATACACAAAATTGGTTTAGCTGAATCAATAGATAAACTCTTACAGCTAATAACTAGACAATTGATAATGAGTACAAATCTCTCAATATTTATATGTGGACATGTAAATTTACATGCTGTGACATTAATTCGCATTATACCATGTGGAAGTCGTAAATATTTTCACTTAATACTTGATTTTGGCCAAGAGCCAAATATTTTCTACCTTAAAACATTGGTTGTGCAGTGTATGTTCCAATTGTATCACCACAACACAATAAAATGGTTCTTCAAAGAAAGATGATAATATATTTTGGATATAAAACATCTTCAATCATAAGATATATTGAACCCATGATGGGTGATGTTTTTACAGCACGTTTTGCTGATTGTCATTTTAATAAAATATTGTTCCCTAGATTAGGGGGAGAAATAAAAATAAAAAATAAAATGATGCTTCATGATGTGAACATCAATTAAGGTATATTGAACTCGCACAAAAGAATGTGAAACGAAAGTTCAAAAATAATGCATATGCAAGAACTTGCAAATTAATTACTTTATGCATTTACAGATATAAAAAAGTGACTAAATCATATATACCAGCGATAAATGCTCCAGCTCGAACTGAAATTCCAAAAGCTGGCAATAATGTCACTGTTGAGTCTTTGCCACGCATCAAACGTGGAAGATCAATTGGTTCCGAAGATAAAAATCCTCGAAAAAGAAAATCAGCTGATAATGAGGTAAGAGAAAGTGTTCAAGAAGAACCACAAATCAATATTCCTTCTGCAGAGGATATTGATAAATGTAAATACTAAAATTGCGATAAATTATGCAATATTATGGAACCGAAATGAAACTAAAATCTCTATGAGATATTTTCATATAATGTTACAATGACATCATGAATAAAGATGATGATCTGGAACTAAAATCTGTCATTGAATATACAAAATGGACATGATTGAGCTCAATGGAAAGGAGCAATAAGAGCTGAATTAGAATCGCTCGATAAAAGAAAAGTTTTCGGATCAATCGTTATCACTTTTAAAGATGTGAAACGTATGGGATACAAATGAATTTTTATCCAAAAAGAAATATGCAAATGAAGTTACAAGGCAAAACTAGACTTGTAACTCAATATTTCCCACAAAGACCAGAAATGAATTAGGAGGAAAAATTATCCTCCTGTAATGGATACAATTACTTATTAGATACTTAATCAACCTGTAGTTATTTAAATGCATCTCATGAATGTTGTTACTACTTATCTGTATGGATCACTTAATAGTGATATATATGAATATACCTAAAGGGTTAAGGTATCATAAGCATCTAATGTAAAACCCAAGGGAATATATTCCATTAAATCACAAAGATTTCTAAGTGGGTTTATACAAACGGGACGTATGTGGTATAACCGATTAAATGACTACTTGATAAAAAAAAAAGGGTATAAATATAAACTTATTTTGCACGTATGTTTTATAAAAACAATGTTCGGATATGAGATCGTAGTTGTTTATGTCAATGTTCTTAACATCATATGAACAAATAAAGAGATCTATGAAATCATTCAACTTCTAAAGAATTATTTTGAAATGAAAGATCTTGAAAAAACCAAGTATTACCTTGGATTGCAAATTGAGCATATGCCTAATGGTTTACTTGTACATCAAACAACTTATACCGAAAAGATTTTAAAACATTTTTTTTAAAGACAAACTCATTGTTGTTAGATCACTCAATATTGACACTGATCTATTTCATCCCTGCGAAGATCATGAAAATTTTAACAGATCGGAAGTTTTATATTTTAGTGCAATTGAGGTTCTTATGTATCTTATAGATTATACAAGATCTGACATTTCTTTTGCAGTTAATTTGTTGACAAGGTTCAGCTCAGCCCCTACCAAAATACATTGGAATGGGATCAAACAAATAGTTTGATACCTTCGGGGAACTACTGATTTATAATTATTTTATTCTAACAACTCGAAACAAGATTTGTTTGGTTATACAGATGCAGATTATTTATCCGATCTACATAAAGCTAAATCTCAAACTGGATATGTATTCCTAAATGGAGGCACCGCAATATCATGACGTTCTCAAAACAAGCACTTGTTGCAACATCATCAAATCATGCCGAAGTGATTGCATTACATGAAGCTACTGTAGTGACCCGAACTTTTCCATGTTAATATAAATTAATTAAGATTGATATTTACATGACTAAATATTTCCAACATGTTAAGCAATCAAACTTGTTAAGACTTGATTAATTGAAATATGTTTCATATAGACAATTGACCACCCAAGTTGACCGGTGATTCACGAACGTTAAAACTTGTAAAAACTATACGATGACATATATATGGTTATATATATAGTTAACATGTTTTTATTATAAGTATGTATCTCATTAGGTATTTTAACAATGAGTTATATACATAAAAATGAGACTATTAATTTAAGAAACTCGAAAATGATATATATAACGATTATCGTTATAACAACGTCTTACTAGGTACATATGAATCATATTAAGATATTGATACACTTGGTTAATTATGTTAAATGATAAGTAAATATATTATTAAGTGTATTAACAATGAAATACATATGTAAAAATAAGACTACTAACTTAATGATTTCGAAACGAGACATATATGTAACGATTATCGTTGTAACGACATTTAACGGTATATACATCATACTGAGATATATTATATATCATAATATCATGATAATATAACAATTTAACATCTCATTTGTTATAATAAACAATGGGTTAACAACATTCAACAAGATCGTTAACCTAAAGGTTTCAAAACAACATTTACATGTAACGACTAACGATGACTTAACGACTCAGTTAAAATGTATATACATGTAGTGTTTTAATATGTATTTATACACTTTTGAAAGACTTCAATACACTTATCAAAATACTTCTACTTAACAAAAATGCTTAAAATTACATCCTCGTTCAGTTTCATCAACAATTCTACTCGTATGCACCCGTATTCGTACTCGTACAATACACAGCTTTTAGATGTATGTACTATTGGTATATACACTCCAATGATCAGCTCTTAGCAGCCCATGTGAGTCACCTAACACATGTGGGAACAATCATTTGGCAACTAGCATGAAATATCTCATAAAATTACAAAAATATGAGTAATCATTCATGACTTATTTACATGAAAACAAAATTACATATCCTTTATATCTAATCCATACACCAACGACCAAAAACACCTACAAACACTTTCATTCTTCAATTTTCTTCATCTAATTGATCTCTCTCAAGTTCTATCTTCAAGTTCTAAGTGTTCTTCATAAATTCCAAAAGTTCTAGTTTCATAAAATCAAGAATACTTTCAAGTTTGCTAGCTCACTTCCAATCTTGTAAGGTGATCATCCAACCTCAAGAAATCTTTGTTTCTTACAGTAGGTTATCATTCTAATACAAGGTAATAATCATATTCAAACTTTGGTTCAATTTCTATAACTATAACAATCTTATTTCAAATGATGATCTTACTTGAACTTGTTTTCGTGTCATGATTCTGCTTCAAGAACTTCGAGCCATCCAAGGATCCATTGAAGCTAGATCCATTTTTCTCTTTTCCAGTAGGTTTATCCAAGGAAATTAAGGTAGTAATGATGTTCATAACATCATTCGATTCATACATATAAAGCTATCTTATTCGAAGGTTTAAACTTGTAATCACTAGAACATAGTTTAGTTAATTCTAAACTTGTTCGCAAACAAAAGTTAATCCTTCTAACTTGACTTTTAAAATCAACTAAACACATGTTCTATATCTATATGATATGCTAACTTAATGATTTAAAACCTGGAAACACGAAAAACACCGTAAAACCGGATTTACGCCGTCGTAGTAACACCGCGGGCTGTTTTGGGTTAGTTAATTAAAAACTATGATAACCTTTGATTTAAAAGTTGTTATTCTGAGAAAATGATTTTTATTATGAACATGAAACTATATCCAAAAATTATGGTTAAACTCAAAGTGGAAGTATGTTTTCTAAAATGGTCATCTAGACGTCGTTCTTTCGACTGAAATGACTACCTTTATAAAAACGACTTGTAACTTATTTTTCCGACTATAAACCTATACTTTTTCTGTTTAGATTCATAAAATAGAGTTCAATATGAAAACATAGCAATTTGATTCACTCAAAACGGATTTAAAATGAAGAAGTTATGGGTAAAACAAGATTGGATAATTTTTCTCATTTTAGCTACGTGAAAATTGGTAACAAATCTATTCCAACCATAACTTAATCAACTTGTATTGTATATTATGTAATCTTGAGATACCATAGACACGTATACAATGTTTCGACCTATCATGTCGACACATCTATATATATTTCGGAACAACCATAGACACTCTATATGTGAATGTTGGAGTTAGCTATACAGGGTTGAGGTTGATTCCAAAATATATATAGTTTGAGTTGTGATCAATACTGAGATACGTATACACTGGGTCGTGGATTGATTCAAGATAATATTTATCGATTTATTTCTGTACATCTAACTGTGGACAACTAGTTATAGGTTACTAACGAGGACAGCTGACTTAATAAACTTAAAACATCAAAATATATTAAAAGTGTTGTAAATATATTTTGAACATACTTTAATATATATGTATATATTGTTATAGGTTCGTGAATCAACAGTGGCCAAGTCTTACTTCCCGACGAAGTAAAAATCTGTGAAAGTGAGTTATAGTCCCACTTTTAAAATCTAATATTTTTGGGATGAGAATACATGCAGGTTTTATAAATGATTTACAAAATAGACACAAGTACGTGAAACTACATTCTATGGTTGAATTATCGAAATCGAATATGCCCCTTTTTATTAAGTCTGGTAATCTAAGAATTAGGGAACAGACACCCTAATTGACGCGAATCCTAAAGATAGATCTATTGGGCCTAACAAACCCCATCCAAAGTACCGGATGCTTTAGTACTTCGAAATTTATATCATATCCGAAGGGTGTCCCGGAATGATGGGGATATTCTTATATATGCATCTTGTTAATGTCGGTTACCAGGTGTTCACCATATGAATGATTTTTATCTCTATGTATGGGATGTGTATTGAAATATGAAATCTTGTGGTCTATTATTATGATTTGATATATATAGGTTAAACCTATAACTCACCAACATTTTTGTTGACGTTTTAAGCATGTTTATTCTCAGGTGATTATTAAGAGCTTCCGCTGTCGCATACTTAAATAAGGACGAGATTTGGAGTCCATGCTTGTATGATATTGTGTAAAAACTGCATTCAAGAAACTTATTTTGTTGTAACATATTTGTATTGTAAACCATTATGTAATGGTCGTGTGTAAACAGGATATTTTAGATTATCATTATTTGATAATCTACGTAAAGCTTTTTAAACCTTTATTGATGAAATAAAGGTTATGGTTTGTTTTAAAATGAATGCAGTCTTTGAAAAACGTCTCATATAGAGGTCAAAACCTCGCAACGAAATCAATTAATATGGAACGTTTTTAATTAATAAGAACGGGACATTTCAGTTGGTATCCGAGCGTTGGTCTTAGAGAACCAGAAAATTTGCATTAGTGTGTCTTATCGAGTTTGTTAGGATGCATTAGTGATTCTGGACTTCGACCGTGTTTTCTTTAAAAATGATTGCTTAACATTTTTGTTGGAAACTATATATTTTTAACATATGAATATTATGTGATATATTAATCTCTTAATGTGTTTGATATTATGTGATAGATGTCTACCTCTAGAACAAGTCCCATTGACTCACCTAATAATAATGAAGAGTCAAATGTAAATTGGAATGATTCGTGGACTGATTCACAAATTCCCGAAGAGGAACCGGAAGAAGAGTCGGAACCGGAAGAAGAATCGGAACCGGAAGAAGAATCGGAACCGGATGAAGAAATAGAACCGGTGGGGGAAATAATAAAACGGTTAAGTAAAAGAAAATCCTCAACCAACCGACCAAGGTTAATTATGGTCAATGGTGTTTCCGCCAAGGAAGCAAAATATTGGGAGGATTACCAATTCTCCGATGAATCGGATTCCGACGAGAATTCCGATGATGTTATAGAAATTACCCCAACTGAATTTAAAAAGGCAAAAGAAAATAATAAGGGAAAGGGCATAAAAATAGAGAAATCTAATTCCAACCCCGATGAACTTTATATGTATCGTCAACCCCCGAAGTCCTTAAGTTGTAACAATGACCCGGGAACCTCTAAACCACCAGGTTTTTCTAAACCAATGTGGATCACGACGGCTCGTATTAGGGGAACATCATATATCCCTAGAAACTTGGCAAAACGAACCAAAACCGAAGAAGAAGAAACAAGCGAGTCGGAATAAGATAGTTGTATTCGTGTGGTGTAATATATGTAATATAGTGTGCTTATGCTTTATGATATATGTAAAAATTACTTGTATTAATAAGTATTTTTTTATGAATCTAACTCTTGTCTATTTTACAGTTTAAAAACACAAAATGGATAGACAACCCAATATTTTAAGAGACCTACCCGGAGACATGATTGATGAAATCTTGTCTAAAGTCGGCCATAATTCTTCGGCACAACTATTTAAGGCGAGATCAGTTTGTAAGACATTCGAAGAACGTTCCAAGAATGTCTTGGTTTATAAGAGACTTTCGTTTGAAAGATGGGGGATATCACATTGGGAAACCCATAAGTTACGATGTGTTTACTTTGACGCATATATTGCGGGGAACCCAAATGCTATTTTACGCAACGGGTTAAGAAATTATTTTGACTCAATATATCCGAATATTGGACTTCGTGATTTAGAAAAAGCGGCTAACATGCAACATAAAGAAGCATGTTATGCTTACGGATTAGTAATGTTCGCTTCTCACCAAAGTGAGAACAAGAACATCGGGCTACAACTATTAAACAAAACGTTTCCACAAGTGACGGAGTCGGTAATTGGGGTAAGAAATGAGGTTTTTAGATTATTACGGGACTGTTGGACATTACGTAACCCTCATCCCTTTGATGACGTTACAACACGCTGTCTTATCAACGGCCATAACGGTTATGTTGCACAAGACCAAGGATGGGAAGTAGTCCTAGTAAAACCAGAATGCATGACTTGTTTCTGGACGTATGAATTACGTGTCTTTATTGCCTTTGCTGAACGACTTGTGTACTAGCTAGAATCGTCTTCACAACTATCTTGTATCAAAGTTATTGTGTGCTATATTTCATGCTTTATGTAAAATAAGCGGTATTGTAAGTTTGTAAAATATTGTATAAAAGTTTGAACGCAAAATATTATTATAATCAGTTTTTCATATAGAATTGTAGTAGTTGAATTGTATATTAGCTACTAAGTATGAACTTAACGGGTAGGTACTACCCGAATTTAAACTTATAAAACGCTAATATGAAGAAAAAGCTTTTATAAATGAGTTCATATTATGCTACGAAATACTATTAACTACTCTTAATATTCTGTATGATTAACTTGTTCCATTTAACTATTTTGAAGGAAATGGCACCGACTACTCGACACACCGTGAATATGAATGAAGAGGAATTCCGTACTTTTCTAGCTTCAAACATAGCCGCAGTACAGGCTGCGCTACATACCAACAATAACCTTGGATCTAGCAGTACAGGAAATCGTGTAGGATGCACCTACAAAGAATTCACTGCCTGCAAACCTTTGGAATTTGATGGAACCGAAGGACCGATCGGATTGAAACGGTGGACCGAGAAGGTCGAATCGGTGTTTGCCATAAGTAAGTGTACTGAAGAGGACAAAGTAAAGTACGCTACGCATACCTTCACAGGTTCTGCGTTAACATGGTGGAATACCTATCTAGAGCAAGTGGGACAAGACGATGCGTACGCACTACCGTGGTCAGCATTCAAGCACTTGATGAACGAGAAGTACCGTCCCAGAACCGAGGTCAATAAGCTCAAGACAGAACTTAGAGGGTTACGAACCCAAGGATTTGATATTACCACGTACGAAAGACGATTCACAGAATTGTGCCTATTGTGTCCGGGAGCATTCGAAGATGAGGAAGAGAAGATCGACGCGTTTGTGAAAGGATTACCGGAAAGAATCCAAGAAGATATAAGTTCACACGAGCCCGCCTCCATACAACAGGCATGTAGAATGGCTCACAAACTCGTGAACCAAATTGAAGAAAGAATTAAAGAACAGACTGCTGAAGAGGCCAATGTGAAGCAAGTCAAAAGAAAGTGGGAGGAAAACGGTGATAAGAATCACCAATACAACAACAACAACAATTACAACAATAATCGCAGCAATTATCCCAACAATCGCAACATCAATCGCAACTACAACAAACGGCCCAACAACAACAACAACAACAACAACAGCAACTACAACAATCATCCCAACAACAATAATAACCGCAACAACAACAACAATCAGAAGCAGCTATGCCAAAGGTGTGAAAAGAATCACTCGGGGTTCTGCACCAAATTTTGCAACAAGTGTAAAAGAAATGGTCATAGCGCGGCGAAGTGTGAGGTCTACGGACCAGGGGTTAATAGAACGAAAGGAACAAATGGTGTCGGAACGAGTAATGGCGGAGCAAGTAGTGTTGGAGCAAGTTATGCCAATGTAGTTTGTTATAAATGTGGAAAACCAGGCCACATTATTAGAAATTGCCCGAACCAGGAGAACACGAATGGACAAGGCCGTGGAATAGTTTTCAATATTAATGCGGTAGAGGCACAGGAAGACCCGGAGCTTGTTACGGGTACGTTTCTTATTGACAATAAATCTGCTTACGTTTTATTTGATTCGGGTGCGGATAGAAGCTATATGAGTAGAGATTTTTGTGCTAAATTAAGTTGTCCATTGACGCCTTTGGATAGTAAATTTTTACTCGAATTAGCAAATGGTAAATTAATTTCAGCAGATAATATATGTCGGAATCGAGAAATTAAACTGGTTAGCGAAACATTTAAGATTGATTTGATACCAGTAGAGTTAGGGAGTTTTGATGTGATAATCGGTATGGACTGGTTGAAAGAAGTGAAAGCGGAGATCGTTTGTTACAAAAATGCAATTCGCATTATACGAGAAAAAGGAAAACCCTTAATGGTGTACGGAGAAAAGGGCAACACGAAGCTACATCTTATTAGTAATTTGAAGGCACAAAAACTAATAAGAAAAGGTTGCTATGCTGTTCTAGCACACGTCGAGAAAGTACAAACTGAAGAAAAGAGCATCAATGATGTTCCCATTGCAAAAGAATTTCCCGATGTATTTCCGAAAGAATTACCGGGATTACCCCCACATCGATCCGTTGAATTTCAAATAGATCTTGTACCAGGAGCTGCACCAATAGCTCGTGCTCCTTACAGACTCGCACCCAGCGAGATGAAAGAACTGCAAAGCCAATTACAAGAACTTTTAGAGCGTGGTTTCATTCGACCAAGCACATCACCGTGGGGAGCTCCTGTTTTGTTTGTCAAGAAGAAAGATGGTACATTCAGGTTGTGTATTGACTACCGAGAGTTGAACAAACTTACCATCAAGAACCGCTACCCACTACCGAGAATCGACGACTTATTTGATCAACTACAAGGCTCGTCTGTTTATTCAAAGATTGACTTACGTTCAGGGTATCATCAAATGCGGGTGAAAGAAGATGATATTCCAAAGACTGCTTTCAGAACACGTTACGGTCATTACGAGTTTATGGTCATGCCGTTTGGTTTAACTAATGCACCAGCTGTGTTCATGGACCTTATGAACCGAGTGTGTGGACTATACCTTGACAAGTTTGTCATTGTTTTCATTGATGACATACTTATTTACTCAAAGAATGACCAAGAACACGGTGAACATTTGAGAAAGGTGTTAGAAGTATTGAGGAAGGAAGAATTGTACGCTAAGTTTTCAAAGTGTGCATTTTGGTTGAAAGAAGTTCAATTCCTCAGTCACATAGTGAACAAAGAAGGTATTAAGGTGGATCCGGCAAAGATAGAAACTGTTGAAAAGTGGGAAACCCCGAAAACTCCGAAACACATACGCCAGTTTTTAGGACTAGCTGGTTACTACAGAAGGTTCATCCAAGACTTTTCCAGAATAGCAAAACCCTTGACTGCATTAACGCATAAAGGGAAGAAATTTGAATGGAAGGATGAACAAGATAAAGCGTTTCAGTTATTGAAGAAAAAGCTAACTACGGCTCCTATATTGTCATTGCCTGAAGGGAATGATGATTTTGTGATTTATTGTGACGCATCAAAGCAAGGTCTCGGTTGTGTATTAATGCAACGAACGAAGGTGATTGCTTATGCTTCTAGACAATTGAAGATTCACGAGCAAAATTATACGACGCATGATTTGGAATTAGGCGCGGTTGTTTTTGCATTAAAGACTTGGAGGCACTACTTATATGGGGTCAAAAGTATTATATATACCGACCACAAAAGTCTTCAACACATATTTAATCAGAAACAACTGAATATGAGGCAGCGTAGGTGGATTGAATTATTGAATGATTACGACTTTGAGATTCGTTACCACCCGGGGAAGGCAAATGTGGTAGCCGATGCCTTGAGCAGGAAGGACAGAGAACCCATTCGAGTAAAATCTATGAATATAATGATTCATAATAACATTACTACTCAAATAAAGGAGGCGCAACAAGGAGTTTTAAAAGAGGGAAATTTAAAGGATGAAATACCCAAAGGATCGGAGAAGCATCTTAATATTCGGGAAGACGGAACCCGGTATAGGGCTGAAAGGATTTGGGTACCAAAATTTGGAGATATGAGAGAAATGGTACTTAGAGAAGCTCATAAAACCAGATACTCAATACATCCTGGAACGGGGAAGATGTACAAGGATCTCAAGAAACATTTTTGGTGGCCGGGTATGAAAGCCGATGTTGCTAAATACGTAGGAGAATGTTTGACATGTTCTAAGGTCAAAGCTGAGCATCAGAAACCATCAGGTCTACTTCAACAACCCGAAATTCCGGAATGGAAATGGGAAAACATTACCATGGATTTTATCACTAAATTACCAAGGACTGCAAGTAGTTTTGATACTATTTGGGTAATAGTTGATCGTCTCACTAAATCAGCACACTTCCTACCAATAAGAGAAGATGACAAGATGGAGAAGTTAGCACGACTGTATTTGAAGGAAGTCGTCTCCAGACATGGAATACCAATCTCTATTATCTCTGATAGGGATGGCAGATTTATTTCAAGATTCTGGCAGACATTACAGCAAGCATTAGGAACTCGTCTAGACATGAGTACTGCCTATCATCCACAAACTGATGGGCAGAGCGAAAGGACGATACAAACGCTTGAAGACATGCTACGAGCATGTGTTATTGATTTCGGAAACAGTTGGGATCGACATCTACCGTTAGCAGAATTTTCCTACAACAACAGCTACCATTCAAGCATTGAGATGGCGCCGTTTGAAGCACTTTATGGTAGAAAGTGCAGGTCTCCGATTTGTTGGAGTGAAGTGGGGGATAGACAGATTACGGGTCCGGAGATTATACAAGAAACTACCGAGAAGATCATCCAAATTCAACAACGGTTGAAAACCGCCCAAAGTCGACAAAAGAGCTACGCTGACATTAAAAGAAAAGATATAGAATTTGAAATTGGAGAGATGGTCATGCTTAAAGTTGCACCTTGGAAAGGCGTTGTTCGATTTGGTAAACGAGGGAAATTAAATCCAAGGTATATTGGACCATTCAAGATTATTGATCGTGTCGGACCAGTAGCTTACCGACTTGAGTTACCTCAACAACTCGCGGCTGTACATAACACTTTCCACGTCTCGAATTTGAAGAAATGTTTTGCTAAAGAAGATCTCACTATTCCGTTAGATGAAATCCAAATCAACGAAAAACTTCAATTCATCGAAGAACCCGTCGAAATAATGGATCGTGAGGTTAAAAGACTTAAGCAAAACAAGATACCAATTGTTAAGGTTCGATGGAATGCTCGTAGAGGACCCGAGTTCACCTGGGAGCGTGAAGATCAGATGAAGAAGAAATACCCGCATCTATTTCCAGAAGATTCGTCAACACCTTCAACAGCTTAAAATTTCGGGACGAAATTTATTTAACGGGTAGGTACTGTAGTGACCCGAACTTTTCCATGTTAATATAAATTAATTAAGATTGATATTTACATGACTAAATATTTCCAACATGTTAAGCAATCAAACTTGTTAAGACTTGATTAATTGAAATATGTTTCATATAGACAATTGACCACCCAAGTTGACCGGTGATTCACGAACGTTAAAACTTGTAAAAACTATACGATGACATATATATGGTTATATATATAGTTAACATGTTTTTATTATAAGTATGTATCTCATTAGGTATTTTAACAATGAGTTATATACATAAAAATGAGACTATTAATTTAAGAAACTCGAAAATGATATATATAACGATTATCGTTATAACAACGTCTTACTAGGTACATATGAATCATATTAAGATATTGATACACTTGGTTAATTATGTTAAATGATAAGTAAATATATTATTAAGTGTATTAACAATGAAATACATATGTAAAAATAAGACTACTAACTTAATGATTTCGAAACGAGACATATATGTAACGATTATCGTTGTAACGACATTTAACGGTATATACATCATACTGAGATATATTATATATCATAATATCATGATAATATAACAATTTAACATCTCATTTGTTATAATAAACAATGGGTTAACAACATTCAACAAGATCGTTAACCTAAAGGTTTCAAAACAACATTTACATGTAACGACTAACGATGACTTAACGACTCAGTTAAAATGTATATACATGTAGTGTTTTAATATGTATTTATACACTTTTGAAAGACTTCAATACACTTATCAAAATACTTCTACTTAACAAAAATGCTTACAATTACATCCTCGTTCAGTTTCATCAACAATTCTACTCGTATGCACCCGTATTCGTACTCGTACAATACACAGCTTTTAGATGTATGTACTATTGGTATATACACTCCAATGATCAGCTCTTAGCAGCCCATGTGAGTCACCTAACACATGTGGGAACCATCATTTGGCAACTAGCATGAAATATCTCATAAAATTACAAAAATATGAGTAATCATTCATGACTTATTTACATGAAAACAAAATTACATATCCTTTATATCTAATCCATACACCAACGACCAAAAACACCTACAAACACTTTCATTCTTCAATTTTCTTCATCTAATTGATCTCTCTCAAGTTCTATCTTCAAGTTCTAAGTGTTCTTCATAAATTCCAAAAGTTCTAGTTTCATAAAATCAAGAATACTTTCAAGTTTGCTAGCTCACTTCCAATCTTGTAAGGTGATCATCCAACCTCAAGAAATCTTTGTTTCTTACAGTAGGTTATCATTCTAATACAAGGTAATAATCATATTCAAACTTTGGTTCAATTTCTATAACTATAACAATCTTATTTCAAATGATGATCTTACTTGAACTTGTTTTCGTGTCATGATTCTGCTTCAAGAACTTCGAGCCATCCAAGGATCCATTGAAGCTAGATCCATTTTTCTCTTTTCCAGTAGGTTTATCCAAGGAAATTAAGGTAGTAATGATGTTCATAACATCATTCGATTCATACATATAAAGCTATCTTATTCGAAGGTTTAAACTTGTAATCACTCGAACATAGTTTAGTTAATTCTAAACTTGTTCGCAAACAAAAGTTAATCCTTCTAACTTGACTTTTAAAATCAACTAAACACATGTTCTATATCTATATGATATGCTAAATTAATGATTTAAAACCTGGAAACACGAAAAACACCGTAAAACCGGATTTACGCCGTCGTAGTAACACCGCGGGCTGTTTTGGGTTAGTTAATTAAAAACTATGATAACCTTTGATTTAAAAGTTGTTATTCTGAGAAAATGATTTTTATTATGAACATGAAACTATATCCAAAAATTATGGTTAAACTCAAAGTGGAAGTATGTTTTCTAAAATGGTCATCTAGACGTCGTTCTTTCGACTGAAATGACTACCTTTATAAAAACGACTTGTAACTTATTTTTCCGACTATAAACCTATACTTTTTCTGTTTAGATTCATAAAATAGAGTTCAATATGAAAACATAGCAATTTGATTCACTCAAAACGGATTTAAAATGAAGAAGTTATGGGTAAAACAAGATTGGATAATTTTTCTCATTTTAGCTACGTGAAAATTGGTAACAAATCTATTCCAACCATAACTTAATCAACTTGTATTGTATATTATGTAATCTTGAGATACCATAGACACGTATACAATGTTTCGACCTATCATGTCGACACATCTATATATATTTCGGAACAACCATAGACACTCTATATGTGAATGTTGGAGTTAGCTATACAGGGTTGAGGTTGATTCCAAAATATATATAGTTTGAGTTGTGATCAATACTGAGATACGTATACACTGGGTCGTGGATTGATTCAAGATAATATTTATCGATTTATTTCTGTACATCTAACTGTGGACAACTAGTTATAGGTTACTAACGAGGACAGCTGACTTAATAAACTTAAAACATCAAAATATATTAAAAGTGTTGTAAATATATTTTGAACATACTTTAATATATATGTATATATTGTTATAGGTTCGTGAATCAACAGTGGCCAAGTCTTACTTCCCGACGAAGTAAAAATCTGTGAAAGTGAGTTATAGTCCCACTTTTAAAATCTAATATTTTTGGGATGAGAATACATGCAGGTTTTATAAATGATTTACAAAATAGACACAAGTACGTGAAACTACATTCTATGGTTGAATTATCGAAATCGAATATGCCCCTTTTTATTAAGTCTGGTAATCTAAGAATTAGGGAACAGACACCCTAATTGACGCGAATCCTAAAGATAGATCTATTGGGCCTAACAAACCCCATCCAAAGTACCGGATGCTTTAGTACTTCGAAATTTATATCATATCCGAAGGGTGTCCCGGAATGATGGGGATATTCTTATATATGCATCTTGTTAATGTCGGTTACCAGGTGTTCACCATATGAATGATTTTTATCTCTATGTATGGGATGTGTATTGAAATATGAAATCTTGTGGTCTATTATTATGATTTGATATATATAGGTTAAACCTATAACTCACCAACATTTTTGTTGACGTTTTAAGCATGTTTATTCTCAGGTGATTATTAAGAGCTTCCGCTGTCGCATACTTAAATAAGGACGAGATTTGGAGTCCATGCTTGTATGATATTGTGTAAAAACTGCATTCAAGAAACTTATTTTGTTGTAACATATTTGTATTGTAAACCATTATGTAATGGTCGTGTGTAAACAGGATATTTTAGATTATCATTATTTGATAATCTACGTAAAGCTTTTTAAACCTTTATTGATGAAATAAAGGTTATGGTTTGTTTTAAAATGAATGCAGTCTTTGAAAAACGTCTCATATAGAGGTCAAAACCTCGCAACGAAATCAATTAATATGGAACGTTTTTAATCAATAAGAACGGGACATTTCAGCTACTCGGGAATGATTTTAGTTAAGATCAATGATACAAATCATTATTGATTCTTGTGGACTAGAACGCTATAAAAGCGTAACAACTATCTATGAAGATAATACAACTTACATAATACAAATGAAAGAAGAGTATCAAAAATGACAGAACAAAACATAAATGCTGACGAGGCGCTAAAGCTATAAACGGTCTTAACGGTCATAAGTTTGATGGAAAAGAATGGTATATTGGTAAGGCTCAGAAAAAGACTGAAAGGGAATAGGAACTGAAACAACGGTTTGAACAAACCATGAAGGAGACTGTAGACAAATCACGAGGGCCAAACTTGTACATAAAAGATTTAGATGATACAGTTTCAGATGAAAACCTCAGATTTTTCTCATATACTCAAGATATCGTAAAAGACAACCAGATTAAAATGAGATACGTTCAATCAACAACTCTGCTGATCTTTATACCAAAGCACTGCTAACTGCTATTTTCAGAACACACGTTCATAATATTGGCATGAGGCATGTTCAGAAGATGTAACAACTCAGGCGTTGCCTACTTGAGGGGGAGTCAACTTTATGCTGCACTCTTTTTCCCTTAGCTAAAGTTTTATCCCAATGAGTTTTCTTTAGCAAGGTTTTTAACGAGGCAGTACTAGTTATTCTCTAATAAAATTGTCATCCAAGGGGGAGTGTTATAAAATATCTAGATTGTGTTATAAAATATCTAGATTGGATGTTAATTTTATTATTATTATATTTCTTGCATAGTAATATTTTATACTATAAATAGACATGTATGGTAACCATTTAAGGTGCACCATTTCTCTTGAAATATCAATATCAATATTTCTTCTCTCCTTCTTCTCTCTTTTTCTCTCTTTGTTCTTATAACCATTAAAGGTAGTTATAAGCCTACTGAATTATAACACTTTTATAATTATTATTATTATTTATTAGTGTTATTATTTTTATTATTAATATTATTGTTATTATTAATATTATTTTTATTATTAATATTAGTGTTATTATAACACTTTTATAATTATTATTATTATTTTATTATTAATATTATTGTTAGTAATATATTTATCATATAAATAAAATCAGAAAAAAAAGATCCAATCAGTATTACGATCCCATCATGCTGTATATAAGTTTTGTCCATGTTCCTTAACTGGTTACAACACGAATCAAACCAAGGAAGAAAAACAAATTCAGTTTCACATCTCTATCAAAAATATGTATTTTTTGTTTTATTTAATTACTGGAACTAAATATTCTGTCAATGTTTTCTGTATATAATCGGTTAAACTCACTAGGTAATTCAGTCATCCCACTTTTTCTTCCTTTTCAATATCAATTACCAATTAATACTCCTGTGTCGATCGAATTTTAAACAGAAAAGGGCAAGAACACCCAGTCCGTCCCCTGTTCTACTTCATTTAATCCATACCTCAAATTTCGAATGAATTTTAAAAATGTGTAAATGCTGCTGTGTTTAAAATCTTCTTTTAAAACTATCTGCAAAGTATCAAAAACTAATTCATCTTATCGACTTCTAATTTTCGAGTCAAAGTCTATGATTAAAAAAATTCAAACTATGTTCTTCGATCGAATTTGAGTTGTATGTAGAGATTTAAGTTCAATTGATGATTCAGACAGTTTACAAAGATGATTTGCAACCTTTTTCATTTGGAAACCGTGGTCTAAAATAGTCTTAAAATTGATGTGGATGTTTGGGTTCATACATTTTAGTTAAAAACTGTTACAGCTCAATTTCATTTTAATTGTTTGAATTAAATTAATAGGTGTTAAGAGTCGTATCTGTTTTCATTGTAGTGCCAAACCCAAAATCCTTATTTAGGATTATAAATTTTGGTTGTTTACTGGTTAATCGAAGTCACAAAGGAGAAGATAAGAGAACTAGAAAATCAAACGGGTTAAATTTATTTATGTGTTAGGATATATCAAAAAAAACAGCAGCAGAGAAATGGTCTTGTATGTTTGCGTATGAGCGAGTGGTCACGGGTTCGAGCCCGGTCTGGGACAATCTTTTTATTAAAGCTTTTCAAGGGGTATAACTTTTTATTATCTTATTTCCATTATTATTATTATTATTATTATTGTTATTATTATTATTATTGTTAATACTAATTATTATTATTATTAATATTGTTATGATAAGTATTATTGTTATTATTAACATTATTATTATAATTATTATTGTTATCATTGTTATTATTAGTATTATAAATGTCATTTTTATTATTATCATGTTTATAAGTATAATAACTATTATCATCATCATCATAATTATTATTATTATTATTATTATTATTATTATTATTATTATTATTATTATTATTATTATTATTATTATTACTATTAACAAAAATATTATTAATATGAATATCATTACTATCATTATTAGAAATATTAAGTATTACCAATATTAATATTTTTTACATGACAAATATCATTTTAGTGTTATAATAATTACTAGTTTCACAAATAAATGTTATATATATAAAAACATATTTTATATACATAACCTAATTATAATAATATTTCTATATACAAAATGAATACATTTAATTAAATAATGAAATATATATATATAAGTTATCAATATAAAAATTATATCACTAATAATAATATATATATTTATTCAATTACAATAATGTATATTAATGAATACACAAATGATATAGGTTCGTGAATCCGAGGCCAACCCTGCATTGTTCAATATAGTCATATGTATTTTTACTACAAAATACATTAGGTGAGTTTCATTTGCCTTTTTAACCCTTTATATTTTTGGGCTGAGAATACATGCGAAATTTTTATAAATGTTTTTACGAAATAGACACAAGTAATCGAAACTATATTATATGGTTGAATGATCGAAGCCGAATATGCCCCTTTTGCTTAGTAGCCTAAAAATTAGTAAACCGATCTACTAATTGACGCGAATCCTAAAGATAGATCTATTGGGTCAAACGAACCCCATCCAAAGTACCGGATGCTTTAGTACTTCGAATTCGTTTTAATCATGTCCGAAGGATTTCCCAGAATGATAGGGGATATTCTTATATGCATCTTGTTAATGTCGGTTACCAGGTGTTCAATCCATATGAATGATTTTTGTCTCTATGCATGGGACGTATTTATGAGAACTGGAAATGAAATTCTTGTGGTCTATTAAAATGATGGAAATGATTATTTATGTTAAACTAATGAACTCACCAACCTTTTGGTTGACACTTTAAAGCATGTTTATTCTCAGGTATGAAAGAAATCTTCCGCTGTGCATTTGCTCACTTAAAAGATATTACTTGGAGTCATTCATGGCATATTTCAAAAGACGTTGCATTCGAGTCGTTGAGTTCATCAAGATTATTATTAAGTCAATTATAGTTGGATATATTATGAAATATTATGCATGTCGTCAACCTTTAATGTAAAGAAAGTTTGTCTTTTAAAAACGAATACAATGTTTGTAAAATGTATCATATAGAGGTCAAGTACCTCGCGATGTAATCAATTGTAATGTATTCGTCCAGATGGATTAGGATGGGTCGTTATAGTTGGTATCAGAGCGGTGGTCTTAGCGAACCAGGTCTGCATTAGTGTGTATAACTGATAAGTCGTTAGGATGCATTAATGAGTCTGGACTTCGACCGTGTCTGCATGTCAAAAGTTTTGCTTATCATTAGTGTCGAAAATTATTTGCTTATCATCCTTAAAGTCTAGACACATCTTACTGCCTCTATTGCATAGACAGTGTATAGATAAATTCATATCTTAGTGTATCTGTTATTGTTACCTTTGCCTGACAACTTCCGTAGATTCCTCCGTAACTTATGGGATTTTAGTATTATATATGCATATGTAAATTATGTATTGCAGGGTACTAATCTATATCCTATAATCTATTTCTTATCGAAAATCCTTCATCTAATCGTACGAGATGAATCCCTCAACCAGTTCGAATTCCTCGAATTTCGACAGCTAATCCGACATGGATGTTCACCTATGCTCCGAAAGCGGTGTCACCAGAATGAATCAATCAATCAGCCATCCTCAATTCATCTGATGGGTTCGTAGTCAACTTAATCAATGGAGACGCGAAGAAGGCGACCCCTTCCACCAACCGAATTCACCTCTTGGCGATGAACCTGAAACACTTACCGATGAACCTATCCGAAACACCATTTTCTCTCTCATTTCCAGAGTATCTCGCCACAACTATATCATAATTCAGATTCTAAACCTTATTCATCCACTCGTTCCAACCAACAATCATCCCAGAATAATGGAAGAAGTTAATGAGCTTTGCGCCCGAGTTGTAGCCTTGGAAAATATGGTGCAAAATTTACCAGCTTTAGCAACATCATCGATACCAATAGTACCATCATTAACAGCACCAGTACCATCAACAATCCATGCCTCAACATCTCATTCTGTACCTCGAGTATAATCATCATTCTACGTATCGTTCTGTATTAATTATCTTCGTTCTTCATGGCGATTACGTAATCTCTAATGTTTAGAGATTATGTACTCTAATTCTAGCCGTAAATCAGATGAGTTTAATATCATATTAACTCATTAAATCCACGATTTACATCTGAAGAAAATATATATGTATATATGTTTTCATAAAGATTGTAATTAGAAATTCTTTTGTACAAACTGTTAATGGTGAAAATATTTTAACGGGTAGGTAACACCCGAGGAAATATTTAACTTTCATATTAACATGTTATACTGTACATTCTTCAAATCCGATTCAACAGTCATTTACTATCCTACTTACATCCACCGATATACGTATTCGTTCACCACAAAATAACCATTTTCATTCAATTTCATATTTGGATTTTGATTATTCAGAATCCAACAAGTGGCATAATGAAGAAAACATTTGACAAAATAAAATTTATTAGAAACAAACAAATTAACTATGAGGAAATTTGTTAAGAATCCACGCTAACTGTTCCTAGCTAACTGATTACATTTTATTTATCGCAATTTAATTATCGCAATTTACATTCTCGCAATTTTATTTATCGTCATTTAATTTCTGTTATTTATTTTTACGCACTTTAAATATCAGGACACGTATACAAGGTTTTGACATATCATATCGACGCGCATATATATATATATATATATATATATATATATATATATATATATATATATATATATATATATATATATATATATATATATATATATATATATATATATATATATATATATATATATATATATATATATATATATATATATATATATTATTTGGAATAACCATAGACACTCTATATGCAGTAATGATCGAGTTCTCTATACAGGGTTGAGGTTGATTCTATAATAATATATATACTTTGAGTTGTGATCGAGT
This sequence comes from Rutidosis leptorrhynchoides, assembly GCF_046630445.1. NCBI lineage: Eukaryota > Viridiplantae > Streptophyta > Magnoliopsida > Asterales > Asteraceae > Rutidosis > Rutidosis leptorrhynchoides. Next base: position 157,079,615 of record NC_092336.1, read on the forward strand.
CTGAGACATGTACACGGGTCACGATACGTATTAATTAATTCGAATATTATATATTAAACTATATATGAATTATTGAATTGCTAACTGTGGACTATCAACTGAGGACTACCAACATTGGACAATTAAAATGAATTAAAATATTGATTATAACATATGAAACTAAACAATTCTTCAAGTTTGCCACTTGATTTCATCTTAAACCTCATTTGTATCCCGATGATTACAATCTACGTTCAAACCTTTCACGATTCTTGAAAACGCCTCAATCGAAAGGATGAACCAACCGCACTTTTTCTACGGAAGGAAAGATTGATGTGTAGTGACCCGAACTTTTCCATGTTTATATATATTAATTGAGATTGATATTTACATGATTAAATGTTTCCAACATGTTAAGCAATCAAACTTGTTAAGACTTGATTAATTGAAATAGGTTTCATATAGACAATTGACCACCCAAGTTGACCGGTGATTCACGAACGTTAAAACTTGTAAAAACTATATGATGACATATATATGGTTATATATATAATTAACATAATATTATGATAAGTAAACATATCATTAAGTATATTAACAATGAACTACATATGTAAAAACAAGACTACTAACTTAATGATTTTGAAACGAGACATATATGTAACGATTATCGTTGTAACGACATTTAATGTATATATATCATATTAAGAGATATTCGTACATCATAATATCATGATAATATAATAATTTAAAATCTCTTTTGATATTATAAACATTGGGTTAACAACATTTAACAAGATCGTTAACCTAAAGGTTTCAAAACAACATTTACATGTAACGACTAACGATGACTTAACGACTCAGTTAAAATGTATATACATGTAGTGTTTTAATATGTATTTATACACTTTTGAAAGACTTCAATACACTTATCAAAATACTTCTACTTAACAAAAATGCTTACAATTACATCCTCGTTCAGTTTCATCAACAATTCTACTCGTATGCACCCGTATTCGTACTCGTACAATACACAGCTTTTAGATGTATGTACTATTGGTATATACACTCCAATGATCAGCTCTTAGCAGCCCATGTGAGTCACCTAACACATGTGGGAACCATCATTTGGCAACTAGCATGAAATATCTCATAAAATTACAAAAATATGAGTAATCATTCATGACTTATTTACATGAAAACAAAATTACATATCCTTTATATCTAATCCATACACCAACGACCAAAAACACCTACAAACACTTTTATTCTTCAATTTTCTTCATCTAATTGATCTCTCTCAAGTTCTATCTTCAAGTTCTAAGTGTTCTTCATAAATTCCAAAAGTTCTAGTTTCATAAAATCAAGAATACTTTCAAGTTTGCTAGCTCACTTCCAATCTTGTAAGGTGATCATCCAACCTCAAGAAATCTTTGTTTCTTACAGTAGGTTATCATTCTAATACAAGGTAATAATCATATTCAAACTTTGGTTCAATTTCTATAACTATAACAATCTTATTTCAAGTGATGATCTTACTTGAACTTGTTTTCGTGTCATGATTCTGCTTCAAGAACTTCGAGCCATCCAAGGATCCATTGAAGTTAGATCCATTTTTCTCTTTTCCAGTAGGTTTATCCAAGGAACTTAAGGTAGTAATGATGTTCATAACATCATTCGATTCATACATATAAAGCTATCTTATTCGAAGGTTTAAACTTGTAATCACTAGAACATAGTTTAGTTAATTCTAAACTTGTTCGCAAACAAAAGTTAATCCTTCTAACTTGACTTTTAAAATCAACTAAACACATGTTCTATATCTATATGATATGCTAACTTAATGATTTAAAACCTGGAAACACGAAAAACACCGTAAAACCGGATTTACGCCGTCGTAGTAACACCGCGGGCTGTTTTGGGTTAGTTAATTAAAAACTATGATAAACTTTGATTTTAAAGTTGTTATTCTGAGAAAATGATTTTTATTATGAACATGAAACTATATCCAAAAATTATGATTAAACTCAAAGTGGAAGTATGTTTTCTAAAATGGTCATCTAGACGTCGTTCTTTCGACTGAAATGACTACCTTTACAAAAACGACTTGTAACTTATTTTTCCGACTATAAACCTATAGTTTTCTGTTTAGATTCATAAAATAGAGTTCAATATGAAACCATAGCAATTTGATTCACTCAAAACGGATTTAAAATGAAGAAGTTATGGGTAAAACAAGATTGGATAATTTTTCTCATTTTAGCTACGTGAAAATTGGTAACAAATGTATTCCAACCATAACTTAATCAACTTGTATTGTATATTATGTAATCTTGAGATACCATAGACACGTATACAATGTTTCGACCTATCATGTCGACACATCTATATATATTTCGGAACAACCATAGACACTCTATATGTGAATGTTGGAGTTAGCTATACAGGGTTGAGGTTGATTCCAAAATATATATAGTTTGAGTTGTGATCAATACTGAGATACGTATACACTGGGTCGTGCATTGATTCAAGATAATATTTATCGATTTATTTCTGCACATCTAACTGTGGACAACTAGTTGTAGGTTACTAACGAGGACAGCTGACTTAATAAACTTAAAACATCAAAATATATTAAAAGTGTTGTAAATATATTTTGAACATACTTTGATATATATGTATATATTGTTATAGGTTCGTGAATCAACCAGTGGCCAAGTCTTACTTCCCGACGAAGTAAAAATCTGTGAAAGTGAGTTATAGTCCCACTTTTAAAATCTAATATTTTTGGGATGAGAATACATGCAGGTTTTATAAATGATTTACCAAATAGACACAAGTACGTGAAACTACATTCTATGGTTGAATTATCAAAATCGAATTTGCCCCTTTTTATTAAGTCTGGTAATCTAAGAATTAGGGAACAGACACCCTAATTGACGCGAATCCTAAAGATAGATCTATTGGGCTTAACAAACCCCATCCAAAGTACCGGATGCTTTAGTACTTCGAAATTTATATCATATCCGAAGGGTGTCCCGGAATGATGGGGATATTCTTATATATGCATCTTGTTAATGTCGGTTACCAGGTGTTCACCATATGAATGATTTTTATCTCTATGTATGGGATGTGTATTGAAATATGAACTCTTGTGGTCTATTATTATGATTTGATATATATAGGTTAAACCTATAACTCACCAACATTTTTGTTGACGTTTTAAGCATGTTTATTCTCAGGTGATTATTAAGAGCTTCCGCTGTCGCATACTTAAATAAGGACGAGATTTGGAGTCCATGCTTGTATGATATTGTGTAAAAACTGCATTCAAGAAACTTATTTTGTTGTAACATATTTGTATTGTAAACCATTATGTAATGGTCTTGTGTAAACAGGATATTTTAGATTATCATTATTTGATAATCTACGTAAAGCTTTTTAAAACCTTTATCTATGAAATAAAGGTTATGGTTTGTTTTAAAAATGAATGCAGTCTTTGAAAAATGTCTCATATAGAGGTCAAAACCTCGCAACGAAATCAATTAATATGGAACGTTTTTAATCAATAAGAACGGGACATTTCAGTTGGTATCCGAGCGTTGGTCTTAGAGAACCAGAATTTTGCATTAGTGTGTCTTATCGAGTTTGTTAGGATGCATTAGTGAGTCTGGACTTCGACCGTGTTTACTTGAAAAGTGATTGCTTAACAAATTTTGTTGGAAACTATATATTTTTAACATGTGAATATTATGTGATATATTAATCTCTTAACGCGTTTGATATTATGTGATAGATGTCTACCTCTAGAACAAGTCCCATTGACTCACCTAATAATAATGAAGAGTCAAATGTAAGTTGGAATGATTCGTGGACTGATTCACAAGTTCCTGAAGAGGAACCGGAAGAAGAGTCGGAACCGGAAGAAGAATCGGAACCGGAAGAAGAATCGGAACCGGATGAAGAAATAGAACCGGTGGGGGAAATAATAAAACGGTTAAGTAAAAGAAAATCCTCAACCAACCGACCAAGGTTAATTATGGTCAATGGTGTTTCCGCCAAGGAAGCAAAATATTGGGAGGATTACCAATTCTCCGATGAATCGGATTCCGACGAGAATTCCGATGATGTTATAGAAATTACCCCAACTGAATTTAAAAAGGCAAAAGAAAATAATAAGGGAAAGGGGATAAAAATAGAGAAATCTAATTCCAACCCCGATGAACTTTATATGTATCGTCAACGCCCGAAGTCCTTAAGTTGTAACAATGACTCGGGAACCTCTAAACCACCAGGTTTTTCTAAACCAATGTGGACAACGACGGCTCGTATTAGGGGAACATCATATATCCCTAGAAACTTGGCAAAACGAACCAAAACCGAAGAAGAAGAAACGAGCGAGTCGGAATAAGATAGTTGTATTCGTGTGGTGTAATATATGTAATATAGTGTTCTTATGCTTTATGATATATGTAAAAATTGCTTGTATTAATAAGTACTTTTTTATGAATCTAACTCTTGTCTATTTTACAGTTTAAAAACACAAAATGGATAGACAACCTAATATTTTAAGAGACCTACCCGGAGACATGATTGATGAAATCTTGTCTAGAGTCGGCCAGAATTCTTCGGCACAACTATTTAAGGCGAGATCAGTTTGTAAGACATTCGAAGAAAGTTCCAAGAATGTCTTGGTTTATAAGAGACTTTCGTTTGAAAGATGGGGGATATCACATTGGGAAACCCATAAGTTACGATGTGTTTACTTTGACGCATATATTGCGGGGAACCCAAATGCTATTTTACGCAACGGGTTAAGAAATTATTTTGACTCAATATATCCGAATATTGGACTTCGTGATTTAGAAAAAGCGGCTAACATGCAACATAAAGAAGCATGTTATGCTTACGGATTAGTAATGTTCGCTTCTCACCAAAGTGAGAACAAGAACATCGGGCTACAACTATTAAACAAAACGTTTCCACAAGTGACGGAGTCGGTAATTGGGGTAAGAAATGAGGTTTTTAGATTATTACGGGACTGTTGGACATTACGTAACCCTCGTCCCTTTGACGACGTTACAACACGCTGTCTTATCAACGGCCATAACGGTTATGTTGCACAAGACCAAGGATGGGAAGTAGTCCTAGTAAAACCAGAATGCATGACTTGTTTCTGGACGTATGAATTACGTGTCTTTATTGCCTTTGCTGAGCGACTTGTGTACTAGCTAGAATTATCTTCACAACTATCTTGTATCAAAGTTATTGTGTGCTATATTTCATGCTTTATGTAAAATAAGCGGTATTGTAAGTTTGTAAAATATTGTATAAAAGTTTGAACGCGAAATATTATTATAATCAGTTTTTCATATAGAATTGTAGTAGTTGAATTGTATATTAGCTACTAAGTATGAACTTAACGGGTAGGTACTACCCGAATTTAAACTTATAAAACGCTAATATGAAGAAAAAGCTTTTATAAATGAGTTCATATTATGCTACGAAATACTATTAACTACTCTTAATATTCTGTATGATTAACTTGTTCCATTTAACTATTTTGAAGGAAATGGCACCGACTACTCGACACACCGTGAATATGAATGAAGAGGAATTCCGTACTTTTATAGCTTCAAACATAGCTGCAGTACAGGCTGCGCTACATACCAACAATAACCTTGGATCTAGCAGTACAGGAAATCGTGTAGGATGCACCTACAAAGAATTCACTGCCTGCAAACCTTTGGAATTTGATGGAACCGAAGGACCGATCGGATTGAAACGGTGGACCGAGAAGGTCGAATCGGTGTTTGCCATAAGTAAGTGTACTGAAGAGGACAAAGTGAAGTACACTACGCATACCTTCACAGGTTCTGCGTTAACATGGTGGAATACCTATCTAGAGCAAGTGGGACAAGATGATGCGTACGCACTACCTTGGTCAGCATTCAAGCACTTGATGAACGAGAAGTACCATCCCAGAACTGAGGTCAATAAGCTCAAGACAGAACTTAGAGGGTTACGAACCCAAGGATTTGATATTACCACATACTAAAGACGATTCACAGAATTGTGCCTATTGTGTCCGGGAGCATTCGAAGATGAGGAAGAGAAGATTGACGCGTTTGTGAAAGGATTACCAGAAAGAATCCAAGAAGATATAAGTTCACACGAGCCCGCCTCCATACAACAGGCATGTAGAATGGCTCACAAACTCGTGAACCAAATTGAAGAAAGAATTAAAGAACAGACTGCTGAAGAGGCCAATGTGAAGCAAGTCAAAAGAAAGTGGGAGGAAAACGGTGATAAGAATCACCAATACAACAACAACAACAATTACAACAATAATCGCAACAATTATCCCAACAATCGCAACATCAATCGCAACTACAACAAACGGCCCAACAACAACAACAACAACAACAACAACAGCAACTACAACAATCATCCCAACAACAATAATAACCGCAACAACAACAACAATCAGAAGCAGCTATGCCAAAGGTGTGAAAAGAATCACTCGGGGTTCTGCACCAAATTTTGCAACAAGTGTAAAAGAAATGGTCATAGCGCGGCGAAGTGTGAGGTCTACGGACCAGGGGTTAATAGAACGAAAGGAACAAATGGTGTCGGAACGAGTAATGGTGGAGCAAGTAGTGTCGGAGCAAGTTATGCCAATGTAGTTTGTTATAAATGTGGAAAACCGGGCCACATTATTAGAAATTGCCCGAACCAGGAGAACACGAATGGACAAGGCCGTGTAAGAGTTTTCAATATTAATGCGGCAGAGGCACAGGAAGACCCGGAGCTTGTTACGGGTACGTTTCTTATTGACAATAAATCTGCTTACGTTTTATTTGATTCGGGTGCGGATAGAAGCTATATGAGTAGAGATTTTTGTGCTAAATTAAGTTGTCCATTGACGCCTTTGGATAGTAAATTTTTACTCGAATTAGCAAATGGTAAATTAATTTCAGCAGATAATATATGTCGGAATCGAGAAATTAAACTGGTTAGCGAAACATTTAAGATTGATTTGATACCAGTAGAGTTAGGGAGTTTTGATGTGATAATCGGTATGGACTGGTTGAAAGAAGTGAAAGCGGAGATCGTTTGTTACAAAAATGCAATTCGCATTATACGAGAAAAAGGAAAACCCTTAATGATGTACGGAGAAAAGGGCAACACGAAGCTACATCTTATTAGTAATTTGAAGGCACAAAAACTAATAAGAAAAGGTTGCTATGCTGTTCTAGCACACGTCGAGAAAGTACAAACTGAAGAAAAGAGCATCAATGATGTTCCCGTCGCAAAAGAATTTCCTGATGTATTTCCGAAAGAATTACCGGGATTACCCCCACATCGATCCGTTGAATTTCAAATAGATCTTGTACCAGGAGCTGCACCAATAGCTCGTGCTCCTTACAGACTCGCACCCAGCGAGATGAAAGAACTACAAAGCCAATTACAAGAACTTTTAGAGCGTGGTTTCATTCGACCAAGCACATCACCGTGGGGAGCTCCTGTTTTGTTTGTCAAGAAGAAAGATGGTACATTCAGGTTGTGTATCGACTACCGAGAGTTGAACAAACTTACCATCAAGAACCGCTACCCACTACCGAGAATCGATGACTTATTTGATCAACTACAAGGCTCGTCTGTTTATTCAAAGATTGACTTACGTTCCGGGTATCATCAAATGCGGGTGAAAGAAGATGATATTCCAAAGACTGCTTTCAGAACACGTTACGGTCATTACGAGTTTATGGTCATGCCGTTTGGTTTAACTAATGCACCAGCTGTGTTCATGGACCTTATGAACCGAGTGTGTGGACCATACCTTGACAAGTTTGTCATTGTTTTCATTGATGACATACTTATTTACTCAAAGAATGACCAAGAACACGGTGAACATTTGAGAAAGGTGTTAGAAGTATTGAGGAAGGAAGAATTGTACGCTAAGTTTTCAAAGTGTGCATTTTGGTTGGAAGAAGTTCAATTCCTCGGTCACATAGTGAACAAAGAAGGTATTAAGGTGGATCCGGCAAAGATAGAAACTGTTGAAAAGTGGGAAACCCCGAAAACTCCGAAACACATACGCCAGTTTTTAGGACTAGCTGGTTACTACAGAAGGTTCATCCAAGACTTTTCCAGAATAGCAAAACCCTTGACTGCATTAACGCATAAAGGGAAGAAATTTGAATGGAATGATGAACAAGAGAAAGCGTTTCAGTTATTGAAGAAAAAGCTAACTACGGCACCTATATTGTCATTGCCTGAAGGGAATGATGATTTTGTAATTTATTGTGATGCATCAAAGCAAGGTCTCGGTTGTGTATTAATGCAACGAACGAAGGTGATTGCTTATGCGTCTAGACAATTGAAGATTCACGAACAAAATTATACGACGCATGATTTGGAATTAGGCGCGGTTGTTTTTGCATTAAAGACTTGGAGGCACTACTTATATGGGGTCAAAAGTATTATATATACCGACCACAAAAGTCTTCAACACATATTTAATCAGAAACAACTGAATATGAGGCAGCGTAGGTGGATTGAATTATTGAATGATTACGACTTTGAGATTCGTTACCACCCGGGGAAGGCAAATATGGTAGCCGATGCCTTGAGCAGGAAGGACAGAGAACCCATTCGAGTAAAATCTATGAATATAATGATTCATAATAACATTACTACTCAAATAAAGGAGGCGCAACAAGGAGTTTTAAAAGAGGGAAATTTAAAGGATGAAATACCCAAAGGATCGGAGAAGCATCTTAATATATTCGGGAAGACGGAACCCGGTATAGGGCTGAAAGGATTTGGGTACCAAAATTTGGAGATATGAAAGAAATGGTACTTAGAGAAGCTCATAAAACCAGATACTCAATACATCCTGGAACGGGGAAGATGTACAAGGATCTCAAGAAACATTTTTGGTGGCCGGGTATGAAAGCCGATGTTGCTAAATACGTAGGAGAATGTTTGACGTGTTCTAAGGTCAAAGCTGAGCATCAGAAACCATCAGGTCTACTTCAACAACCCGAAATCCCGGAATGGAAATGGGAAAACATTACCATGGATTTCATCACTAAATTACCAAGGACTGCAAGTGGTTTTGATACTATTTGGGTAATAGTTGACCGTCTCACCAAATCAGCACACTTCTTGCCAATAAGAGAAGATGACAAGATGGAGAAGTTAGCACGACTGTATTTGAAGGAAGTCATCTCCAGACATGGAATACCAATCTCTATTATCTCTGATAGGGATGGCAGATTTATTTCAAGATTCTGGCAGACATTACAGCAAGCATTAGGAACTCGTCTAGACATGAGTACTGCCTATCATCCACAAACTGATGGGCAGAGCGAAAGGACGATACAAACGCTTGAAGACATGCTACGAGCATGTGTTATTGATTTCGGAAACAGTTGGGATCGACATCTACCGTTAGCAGAATTTTCCTACAACAACAGCTACCATTCAAGCATTGAGATGGCGCCGTTTGAAGCACTTTATGGTAGAAAGTGCAGGTCTCCGATTTGTTGGAGTGAAGTGGGGGATAGACAGATTACGGGTCCGGAGATTATACAAGAAACTACCGAGAAGATCATCCAAATTCAACAACGGTTGAAAACCGCCCAAAGTCGACAAAAGAGCTACTCTGACATTAAAAGAAAAGATATAGAATTTGAAATTGGAGAGATGGTCATGCTTAAAGTTGCACCTTGGAAAGGCGTTGTTCGATTTGGTAAACGAGGGAAATTAAATCCAAGGTATATTGGACCATTCAAGATTATTGATCGTGTCGGACCAGTAGCTTACCGACTTGAGTTACCTCAACAACTCGCGGCTGTACATAACACTTTCCACGTCTCAAATTTGAAGAAATGTTTTGCTAAAGAAGATCTCACTATTCCGTTAGATGAAATCCAAATCAATGAAAAACTTCAATTCATCGAAGAACCTGTCGAAATAATGGATCGTGAGGTTAAAAGACTTAAGCAAAACAAGATACCAATTGTTAAGGTTCGATGGAATGCTCGTAGAGGACCCGAGTTCACCTGGGAGTGTGAAGATCAGATGAAGAAGAAATACCCGCATCTATTTCCAGAAGATTCGTCAACACCTTCAACAGCTTAAAATTTCGGGACGAAATTTATTTAACGGGTAGGTACTGTAGTGACCCGAACTTTTCCATGTTTATATATATTAATTGAGATTGATATTTACATGATTAAATGTTTCCAACATGTTAAGCAATCAAACTTGTTAAGACTTGATTAATTGAAATAGGTTTCATATAGACAATTGACCACCCAAGTTGACCGGTGATTCACGAACGTTAAAACTTGTAAAAACTATATGATGACATATATATGGTTATATATATAGTTAACATAATATTATGATAAGTAAACATATCATTAAGTATATTAACAATGAACTACATATGTAAAAACAAGACTACTAACTTAATGATTTTGAAACGAGACATATATGTAACGATTATCGTTGTAACGACATTTAATGTATATATATCATATTAAGAGATATTCGTACATCATAATATCATGATAATATAATAATTTAAAATCTCTTTTGATATTATAAACATTGGGTTAACAACATTTAACAAGATCGTTAACCTAAAGGTTTCAAAACAACATTTACATGTAACGACTAACGATGACTTAACGACTCAGTTAAAATGTATATACATGTAGTGTTTTAATATGTATTTATACACTTTTGAAAGACTTCAATACACTTATCAAAATACTTCTACTTAACAAAAATTCTTACAATTACATCCTCGTTCAGTTTCATCAACAATTCTACTCGTATGCACCCGTATTCGTACTCGTACAATACACAGCTTTTAGATGTATGTACTATTGGTATATACACTCCAATGATCAGCTCTTAGCAGCCCATGTGAGTCACCTAACACATGTGGGAACCATCATTTGGCAACTAGCATGAAATATCTCATAAAATTACAAAAATATGAGTAATCATTCATGACTTATTTACATGAAAACAAAATTACATATCCTTTATATCTAATCCATACACCAACGACCAAAAACACCTACAAACACTTTCATTCTTCAATTTTCTTCATCTAATTGATCTCTCTCAAGTTCTATCTTCAAGTTCTAAGTGTTCTTCATAAATTCCAAAAGTTCTAGTTTCATAAAATCAAGAATACTTTCAAGTTTGCTAGCTCACTTCCAATCTTGTAAGGTGATCATCCAACCTCAAGAAATCTTTGTTTCTTACAGTAGGTTATCATTCTAATACAAGGTAATAATCATATTCAAACTTTGGTTCAATTTCTATAACTATAACAATCTTATTTCAAGTGATGATCTTACTTGAACTTGTTTTCGTGTCATGATTCTGCTTCAAGAACTTCGAGCCATCCAAGGATCCATTGAAGCTAGATCCATTTTTCTATTTTCCAGTAGGTTTATCCAAGGAACTTAAGGTAGTAATGATGTTCATAACATCATTCGATTCATACATATAAAGCTATCTTATTCGAAGGTTTAAACTTGTAATCACTAGAACATAGTTTAGTTAATTCTAAACTTGTTCGCAAACAAAAGTTAATCCTTCTAACTTGACTTTTAAAATCAACTAAACACATGTTCTATATCTATATGATATGCTAACTTAATGATTTAAAACCTGGAAACACGAAAAACACCGTAAAACCGGATTTACGCCGTCGTAGTAACACCGCGGGCTGTTTTGGGTTAGTTAATTAAAAACTATGATAAACTTTGATTTTAAAGTTGTTATTCTGAGAAAATGATTTTTATTATGAACATGAAACTATATCCAAAAATTATGATTAAACTCAAAGTGGAAGTATGTTTTCTAAAATGGTCATCTAGACGTCGTTCTTTCGACTGAAATGACTACCTTTACAAAAACGACTTGTAACTTATTTTTCCGACTATAAACCTATACTTTTCTGTTTAGATTCATAAAATAGAGTTCAATATGAAACCATAGCAATTTGATTCACTCAAAACAGATTTAAAATGAAGAAGTTATGGGTAAAACAAGATTGGATAATTTTTCTCATTTTAGCTACGTGAAAATTGGTAACAAATGTATTCCAACCATAACTTAATCAACTTGTATTGTATATTATGTAATCTTGAGATACCATAGACACGTATACAATGTTTCGACCTATCATGTCGACACATCTATATATATTTCGGAACAACCATAGACACTCTATATGTGAATGTTGGAGTTAGCTATACAGGGTTGAGGTTGATTCCAAAATATATATAGTTTGAGTTGTGATCAATACTGAGATACGTATACACTGGGTCGTGGATTGATTCAAGATAATATTTATCGATTTATTTCTGCACATCTAACTGTGGACAACTAGTTGTAGGTTACTAACGAGGACAGCTGACTTAATAAACTTAAAACATCAAAATATATTAAAAGTGTTGTAAATATATTTTGAACATACTTTGATATATATGTATATATTGTTATAGGTTCGTGAATCAACCAGTGGCCAAGTCTTACTTCCCGACGAAGTAAAAATCTGTGAAAGTGAGTTATAGTCCCACTTTTAAAATCTAATATTTTTGGGATGAGAATACATGCAGGTTTTATAAATGATTTACAAAATAGACACAAGTACGTGAAACTACATTCTATGGTTGAATTATCAAAATCGAATATGCCCCTTTTTATTAAGTCTGGTAATCTAAGAATTAGGGAACAGACACCCTAATTGACGCGAATCCTAAAGATATATCTATTGGGCTTAACAAACCCCATCCAAAGTACCGGATGCTTTAGTACTTCGAAATTTATATCATATCCGAAGGGTGTCCCGGAATGATGGGGATATTCTTATATATGCATCTTGTTAATGTCGGTTACCAGGTGTTCACCATATGAATGATTTTTATCTCTATGTATGGGATGTGTATTGAAATATGAACTCTTGTGGTCTATTATTATGATTTGATATATATAGGTTAAACCTATAACTCACCAACATTTTTGTTGATGTTTTAAGCATGTTTATTCTCAGGTGATTATTAAGAGCTTCCGCTGTCGCATACTTAAATAAGGACGAGATTTGGAGTCCATGCTTGTATGATATTGTGTAAAAACTGCATTCAAGAAACTTATTTTGTTGTAACATATTTGTATTGTAAACCATTATGTAATGGTCGTGTGTAAACAGGATATTTTAGATTATCATTATTTGATAATCTACGTAAAGCTTTTTAAAACCTTTATCTATGAAATAAAGGTTATGGTTTGTTTTAAAAATGAATGCAGTCTTTGAAAAATGTCTCATATAGAGGTCAAAACCTCGCAACGAAATCAATTAATATGGAACGTTTTTAATCAATAAGAACGGGACATTTCATGATGCATATAGTCATGCTCCTGAAAACACTCGGAACCTGAGTAAACATTTAACAAAAAGCTGTGTTAAATCGTTTAGCGTTATTATTACAGAAAATAACTTTGCAATTCCTGTTTGAGATAGCCAGTTTTGTCACAGCTCCGATAAGTCAACTTCGACTTTTCATTCTGAACAACCTTATTATAACCTTGATATATATGCGTACTCTTTTATTGTTACCGTGGAACCTTTTATATTCTATCATATTACCAGCAGACGTACCAGCAACCTCGTTTCTCCTTGACTTAAATCTCTCTGATAAATTATTATATTTATTCATTGAAACCCTATCATATACTCATCCGCATCTTGTAACGAGAACTGCCATACCAATTACCGAGAATCAGCAATCAGTAGTTTGAAAACTCACAGCATATCTACATCAACAATTATATGTATAACATTTATCTCTTAGAATTATGATCTTTCATTCTGAAAAGCACACAGTCTGCGAATTAATGCTCAGAATTTTGAAAAGTTGAATGAAGCAACAAAAACTGTAAACGACCTCAACAGCTAAAAGTTGATGATAAAGAATTGTATGTTGGCAAAGCTCAGAAAAAGTTTGAAACTGAAAACTGATTGAGCAAACTACGAAGGAGTCTCTGAACAAATCACGAGGACTAAATTTGTACATTAAGAATCCTGATGATTCTATTTCTGATGAAATCTTTAGCGAATACCTTGCTTCTGACTCCAAACTCTTGCGGATAAATTTTCTTCACCATCTTTCGATATTAGAAATTCCAAGATATCATCGTATCTTTCATTATAAATATCCTCCATATTCTGAAAACATTTTCATAACTATTCTTATCTGAAATCATTAATCTCTTTGTACTATCAGTGTTACATAATATAGAAACTGTTAATTTCTATATTCTGTAAGCTTTCGAGCTTAAAATATGAATATTATTGAAGTAATGTTGGGAACTGATGCATGAGTTAGTATAATATAATAACACTTGATCAACGTGATAATATTACAGTAAGCCATGCTGAGTTTCTAATGGAATGTGATGATTCACAGATCATAACGTCATCATGTGCTATGTTACATAACTCTTTCATTCTGCTTAACTTCTGAACATATCAAGAAAATATATTCTTGATAGTTCTATTCTTAGTGATTCTGGTAATTTGACAAATCAAATCGTGCTAATACGTTCTTTCTTGTTTAGAACATGATGTTCATTCGAAAATCCATACTTACAAATTCTGAACCGTTACTTGCTTTAATAGAGGTCGAGAAGAGGATAAAAAGGCAAAGAGCTCCAAGATATAAAAGAAAATATAAAGCCCAATAATAACACAGAGATTACAAACCATGGATATTAATACGAATAGCAATATAAAGACACGGTATAATTAAGAATAGTATCACCCAAGGTAATGGTAGAAGTAAACAGATTCTTCTGATGGAAGATTGAAAAGAAGGATGACAGAAATGATAATTAGAAAAATATCAAGGATTAGAACTGGATTAAGCATTTTTACAATCTTTTGGATGTATGAACTAAGAAAGAAAGTATAGGAATGGTGAGAATAATGGAATTGAAGAGCTTAATTTATAATGGAGTATCAGACAGAGTAATCGAGGCAGATTACCGAATTTAATTATAGAGATCTTAATTTCCTTACTCGCCGAAGAATCAAATATTTTAGATTTCGAAGATTTTCTTTAAATTCCTTGAATTCCGGAATTCAACCCTGACTCTGTCAAAAGTTAAGATGAATCTTTACTTTCCTATTTCACTCTTTGGTGATAGCTTCATTCGTACTCTTCGAATAATCGAATTATTTTCATCCATATTACTCAATGATAATAAAACTCAATTTATCGACTCAGATTCGTCATAAAAACATTTTTATTGTTAGCCATGACCACCTCACTCAAATTTCGGGACGAAATTTCTTTAACGGGTAGGTACTGTGATGACCCGAAAATTTCCAACCAAATTTAAACTTAATCTTTGAATGTTCCCGACACGATAAGCAAAGTCTGTAATGTTGAGTCTCGAAAGTTTTGAACTATTTCATATGTCCATTTACTCTTTGACCATTTCCGACGATTCACGAACATAGATGTATAAATAAATATGTAATTATATATATATATATATATATATATATATATATATATATATATATATATATATATATATATATATATATATATATATAGTTAATAAATAATAAAGATTCAATAAACTATATAATCAGTAAATATTATATAAAATGGTAATATATTAAACGTAACTTACCAAGTTGAATATAATTATTATATTAATACTATTATCAATATCAGTATTATTATTAAGCAATATTATCCACAATATTAAATAAATTGTTATTATTATAATTAGTATCCATGTTGTAATGTATAAATATTAAATAATAATTGTGTGATTACATAATTAATAAAGTATAATGTCAAATTGTAATTACAAGTTAAAAACATAAATGTTATATTAATAATGTTATTATCACTTTCATTATAACTATTAAAAAGTAACATTAATATTTGTACTATTATTTTTGATATAAAAATATATGAATTTTGATACATTTGATTTGTTAATATATTTACTAATATTATTGTTATCATTATTAATAACATTCTTATTAGTAAAAATTTATGATCTTAGTTATTATTAAGATTATTATTATTATTACTTTTATAATTATTATTAGTATTTATTAGTGTTATTTTTTTATTATTAATATAATTATTACTATTAATATTATTGTTAGTAATATATTTATCATATAAATAAAATCAGAAAAAAAGATCCAATCAGTATTACGATCCCATCATGCTGTATATAAGTTTTGTCCATGTCCCTTAACTGGTTATAACACGAATCAAACCAAGGAAGAAAAACAAATTCAGTTTCACATCTCTATCAAAAATATGTATTTCCTATTTTATTTAATTACTGGAACGAAATATTCTGTCAATGTTTTCTGTATATAATCGGTTAAACTCACTAGGTAATTCAGTCATCCCACTTTCTCTTCCTTTTCAATATCAATTACCAATTAATACTCCTGTGTCGATCGAATTTTAAACAGAAAAGTGCAAGAACACCCAGTCCGTCCCCTGTTCTACTTCATTTAATCCATACCTCAAATTTCGAATGAATTTTAAAAATGTGTAAATGCTGCTGTGTTTAAAATCTTCTTTTAAAACTATCTGCAAAGTATCAAAAACTAATTCATCTTATCGACTACTAATTTTCGAGTCAAAGTCTATGATTAAAAAAATTCAAACTATGTTCTTCGATCAAATTTGAGTTATATGTAGAGATTTAAGTTCAATTGATGATTCAGACAGTTTACAAAGATGATTTGCAACCTTTTTCATTTGGAAACCGTGGTCTAAAACAGTCTTAAAATTGATGTGGATGTTTGGGTTCATACGTTTTAGTTAAAAACTGTTACAGCTCAATTTCATTTTAATTGTTTGAATTAAATTAATCAGTGTTAAGAGTCGTATCTATTTTCATTGTAGTGCCAAACCCAAAATCCTTATTTAGGATTATAAATTTTGGTTGTTTACTGGTTAATCGAAGTCACAAAGGAGAAGATAAGAGAACTAGAAAATCAAACGGGTTAAATTTATTTATGTGTTAGGATATATCATAAAAACAGCAGCAGAGAAATGGTCTTGTATATTTGCGTATGAGCGAGTGGTCACGGGTTCGAGCCCGGTCTGGGAGAATCTTTTTATTAAAGCTTTTCAAGGGGTATAACTTTTTATTATCTTATTTCCATTATTATTATTATTATTGTTATTATTATTATTATTATTGTTAATACTAATTATTATTATTATTAATATTGTTATGATAATTATTATTATTATTATTAACATTATTATAATAATTATTATTGTTACTATTGTTATTATTAGTATTATAAATGTCATTTTTATTATTATCATGTTTATAAGTATAATAACTATCATTATTATTATTATTATTATTATTATTATTATTATTATTATTATTATTATTATTATTATTATTATTATTATTAACAAAAATATTATTAATATGAATATCA
Organism: Rutidosis leptorrhynchoides; assembly: GCF_046630445.1. Classification (NCBI taxonomy): domain Eukaryota; kingdom Viridiplantae; phylum Streptophyta; class Magnoliopsida; order Asterales; family Asteraceae; genus Rutidosis; species Rutidosis leptorrhynchoides. The sequence goes on from NC_092336.1 coordinate 157,097,139, forward strand.
TTACTATCATTATTAGAAATATTAAGTATTACCAATATTAATATTTTTTACATGACAAATATCATTTTAGTATTATAATAATTACTAGTTTCACAAGTAAATGTTATATATATAAAAACATATTTTATATACATAACCTAATTATAATAATATTTATATATACAAAATGAATACATTCAATTAAATAATGAAATATATATATAAGTTATCAATATAAAAATTATATCACTAATAATAATATATATATTTATTCGATTACAATAATGTATATTAATGAATACACAAATGATATAGGTTCGTGAATCCGAGGCCAACCCTGCATTGTTCAATATAGTCATATGTATTTTTACTACAAAATACATTAGGTGAGTTTCATTTGCCTTTTTACCCTTTATATTTTTGGGCTGAGAATACATGCGAAATTTTTATAAATGTTTTTGCGAAATAGACACAAGTAATCGAAACTACATTATATGGTTGAATGATCGAAGCCGAATATGCCCCTTTTGCTTGGTAGCCTAAGAATTAGTAAACCGATCTACTAATTGACGTGAATCCTAAAGATAAATCTATTGGGTCTAACGAACCCCATCCAAAGTACCGGATGCTTTAGTACTTCGAATTCGATTTTATCAAGTCCGAAGGATTTCCCGGAATGATAGGGGATATTCTTATATGCATCTTGTTAATGTCGGTTACCAGGTGTTCAATCCATATGAATGATTTTTGTCTCTATGCATGGGACGTATTTATGAGAACTGGAAATGAAATTCTTGTGGTCTATTAAAATGATGGAAATGATTATTTATGTTAAACTAATGAACTCACCAACCTTTTGGTTGACACTTTAAAGCATGTTTATTCTCAGGTATGAAAGAAATCTTTCGCTGTGCATTTGCTCACTTAAAAGATATTACTTGGAGTCATTCATGGCATATTTCAAAAGACGTTGCATTCGAGTCGTTGAGTTCATCAAGATTATTATTAAGTCAATTATAGTTGGATATATTATGAAATGTTATGCATACTGTCAACCTTTAATGTAAAGAAAGTTTGTCTTTTAAAAACGAATGCAATGTTTGTAAAATGTATCATATAGAGGTCAAGTACCTCGCGATGTAATCAATTGTAATGTATTCGTCCAGATGGATTAGGACGGGTCGTTAGATCAGGTATTAAGGAAATCTTTCGCTGTGCATTTGCTCATTTTAAGGATATTACTTGGAGTCATTCATGGCATATTTCAAAAGACGTTGCATTCGAGTCATTGAGTTCAACAAGATCATTATTAAGTCATTGGTAGTTTCATATAATATGAAATGGTATGCATGCATGTTAGCTTTCGATGTAATGAAAGTTTGTCTTTTAAAAATGAATGCAATGTTTGTAAAATGTATCATTTAGAGGTCAAATACCTCACAATGTAATCATATGTTATTGTATTCGTCCTTATGGATTAGGACGGGTCGTCTCATATTCATCGAATAAAACTTTATGTCTCTTGTCACACACTTGAGAACTGACAGCAGGTTATTCGTCATTTCTTTAACATAGCTCACTTTATCAAAAGTAATAGAGGAATTTGAAATTATTCCTTGAGCAGTAATGAAACCACCCTGATGACCTGCGAATGAAACTGGTCCTCCTTTAATAGGTTTAACATCTTGAAGCAATTACTTGTTTCCTGTCATGTGCCGGGACGCACAACTATCAACAATCCAGGTATTAGTGCGTGGACTGTAAGCGACCTATACAAAAATTTTAAAGAATTAGTTTGAATGGGATACCCATGCCTTGTCAGCAATGGGTTTCCCTTCGACACCAACTACCTTCCCATCCCTCTTTTCTTCCTTTAAACCCTCAGCAGTTCCTGAACTGCTAGCACAATTTACATCCACTTTTGATTTCTACATTTAATTTTTGTCCAATGGTTTCTTAAAATAAAAGTTGTTCTGTTTAACGATTAAATCATTTGTTAATTTAGCTGGATATGGAGGAATCACATATTTTTCAGACTTGCTAAAAGTATGTCTGGAAGACTTTTGATTCTTCTGAGGAGAAACTGATCTGTGTTTTCAAAAATGTTTTGGTGGACTTAGTTCAATTCTCCTACGGGGTGCTATAAACTTCTGAGGGTAATTAAAAACCCTATGACCCCCATCCCACAGTGAATGCACGAACGTGTTTCTAAGTCATTTCCCCGGTAGTTCAATTCAAACCTAGGGTTATGTATGTTAGGAGATATAGGTCTTTGAGATCTAGGAGGAGAGCTAGTGGGTACAGGTGTTCTAGCAGGAGTTTTAACCAAAGACCTTTAATAGGAGGAACATACTTTGGTAGTGAATTACTTGCGAGTTTCAAGAAGTCCTCCTCCTCAAAATTAGGGCCTTTAACAAATCTAATTAGGGATTTATTCCTAATCTTGATCGGTCTCTGGTTCAAGGGGTTCTTTAAAATAGTAACTGGCTTGGGATTCGGTTTGCCATTACCATCTACCTTCTATTCATTCCCATTCACAACCTCTCTTACAACTAACTTAGGAGTTTCACTCTTAACTACCCCTTTTTCCCTTGTCTTGTTCATTCACGGTAGGTGAAGGTCTAAGGAAATCCTTTTTCAAACTGATTCTCAGGTGGCGTCACAATGTAGTCATGTTCAAACGGGGGTGGACAATCATTATACCCAATCCCGCCCACCTTTTCTACTTTTGGATGACATTATTCTATCACAAAGGCTGACCGCTTAAAAGTGAATGCCTTCATAGATAATCCTAAAGGATTATTTCTCTCTTTTAAGGGTATCTATCTCAGCGATATACTTCATGATAGTTGGTGTATCTAAAATTATGGTAGACTTCAAATCTGTCACCCGATACTCAAGAGTCTTAATAATATCCCTAAATTCCCTCTCTCGACTTTTATAAAACACATTATCATCATATTGCCTCCTAATTGTCTCACTACTTTTCTTAAGAAAGGCATTTTCATGTTCTAGAGTAGCACACTTATTACACTTAAGGCAAATTTCAGTTAATTGTTTAACATGCTCTTCTAGTTTAGCACACTTATCATAAGCAGAAACAGATTCACTAAGGTCTTTAAGCTGTTGTTCTAAACTAACACATTTTTTACAAAAAATATCAAGTTCAGATTGTACCTTGGATTTATTCGAAGAATCATCCATGAAAGCATAGTGAATCTGGTCCAGATTTTAACTAGAGCTGTCTTACTCGATTCCCAAACCTTCAGAACTTTTACCATCAATAGCATTAAGGACCTTATTAACCATACCCTCACCATCTTCTGAATCACAACCTGACGACGAGTCTTCTTTCCCAAAAGATTTCTATGCCTCCTCATCTAAAGATGATGAATCACTCTCATCAATCCACACATCACCATTAATGTGTATAGCCCACTTGAATTTCTCAGTAACTCTTTTATTCATAATCCCTCGATGTAAATAGTTTAGCCAGTACCAAGCTTGCTAAATCCGTCCTTCAATTTTGCAAATATAGCACTTGCAGAGCTTGTCTTTACCAATACACCCAACTCTCTCTTTCTCTCTTTCTCTCTCTATCTCTCTCTCTCTCTCTTTCACCCTTCTCTCTCTACCTCTTATTCTTTTTTTTTTTTTGAACTCTCACAACATTAGCATGATGATCATAAGCATCTGTCACATCGATTAACCAGTCATAGACCTCATCCTCATAGTTTGCAGCTAAGGCTTTGGTAGACTCATCAATAATTGGAATATTCACTTTGTTTTTAGGTTCTCTACTCCGATTATGAAACAAGTTCTGAAAACTTGGTTGTTTAGGCTCACTGCAATTTCTTTTGAAATGCCCCAGTTCATTACAATTGTGACATCTCACTTTGTTCATATCACAGCCAAACTTGATATTCTTGTTAACTCACAAAGTTTTCTTACTAGTCTTCTGCAGATACTTCTTAGCTCTTCGAATAACACTACCCATGGCCCAAATAATATCCATTTTCTCCATTTCATTTTTGTCAATTTTCTCATAATCTTCATCTTCCAAATGACTGTTTCCAATATGACCATTCAACAAATCATTGTATGAGTTCGCAACCATTGCAACTAATGCCATGTCCTCCTCTACCCCATTTATCGTCCTCAAACGAATATTATCCGTTTTAAGAAGCTCATATTTATCGTCATTACTGTAAGAAGAATGAGAAAGAACACTCTGTGTGGCATAACTCGAGGTATGAGTGTGACCGTTAGTTGTAAACGCAGTTTGAGGTGGAGCATGTGTCTTGGCAAATCCTATAGCAGGTGATTTTTAGAGTGATGGATTTTGAGCTAACTCAAGTCTCTTCAATCGTTCTTGCAGTTCTAACTCTTTAGCCTGTAACTTAGTCACAAAACTACTAAAAGGATTGTCCACTATAACACACGTAATCTCAATATGTTGAACAATTGGGTCCCACTATACCATCAAACCCTCACGAAAACAATGCACTATCTTTCTGTTGGTGAAAGTAATATCAAATCTCTTCAATTGAGTTAACAAATGACGATATCTAGCAATAGCAGCTTCTAGAGTCTCATCTGGCTGGACAACAAACTTTTTCCATTCCTTCTTCAGAACCTTACCCTTCCTCTTTCTATACTCAGCACTGCCCTCAACTTCACTCTCAATAGCATTCCAGACACCATATGATGTTGTATGCGTGTCAAATTAGTGGAAAACTTCTTTTGAGAGAGCTTGGGTAAGATGACTATAGGTCTTACATTCAAGACTATAAGTCTCTCCCTCTCCGCGACAGTAAGTTCTAATGATGTTTTAGGTTCTCAAGGTGATTTCTCATGAAATTTTTATTCATCTTTTAAACAGTTGAACATTCCTGTGTTGATTCCATTAAGTGTAATGAGGAATCTAGGTTTCAATTTAGCATAGTCATCTAAAGATTCAAGTCTATATTTCATTCTCAGTCTATAAAAGCTTTTGTAAACCAGATGAAGATGCCCCGACTAAAGCCGATTGGGTTTTTAAAAAGTCATTAGTTTCTGACACTGTATCCGTGCGGTTGTAATACACGGTTGCAAAAAAATTACACGGATGCAGAGGATTTCATGGATGCAGTAACACGGGTGCAGAATTACACGGATGCAGGGTGTATCCGAGTAAAAGATGTACGGTTACAGGTTTGAACACAGATGTAGTATACGGTTGAAAGGTTACATGGTTGTAAGTTACGGTTTCTATACACGAATGTAGTGATGAAACCGTGTAGTTGGGGGTATCCGAGTATTATATCCATACGATTACAGGTTGTAACCGTACGGTTGTGTTCTTAACAAATTCTGGGCAGAAACTGCACCAAAACTAGGGTTTCGGGTTGGGATCGATCTAGCACCTCAACTATGACCAAAAACCTTAATGTTTTGACGTTGAAAACACTGATTATGACCTTTTAACACACCGTATTAATAAAACAAACCTTTTAACGTGATAAAATTTAGATTTGTTGATTTCTTTTAAAACCACCAAAAACTAAAAACTCGATTTTGATACAAAAACTGATCGATTAATGATACTAAAACCTCTTATACCACTTGTAGTTAAACAATATTAATTGACCAAATCTACAATATCGAGTGCGGAATAACTCGATATTGGGTTTTATATCAAAAACAACTTAATAACTTGTGATCTAATTAAGCAAATTGACTTTAGGATGTAATAGATCGACCAAACAGAATGCTAGGCATGCAGAGAAACAGAAACACATCTAGGGTTTAGTTTAGGTTCGTAACCCTAGCAATGAACCCGAAATTTCCAATAAATAAGGTCTGCACGTGTAACCGTACGATTGCAGTATGCAACCGTGCAGTTGCACTTGTATCCGTACGGATGCATTCTGCATCCGTGCGGTTACACGGACAATAAGTAACTTAACATTAACTGCATACAATTAATTGTAAACGTAATAGAAAACGTAATAAACCAACAACCAATTGTCCGAGTACTTATATTGTCCATAGAAACACGAATACACAATAATGAACTAGGGACTTACGTTTATACACTAACAATGATCAATTGAAGAGTTTGACGTTTATAGACTTAAATAAATTATCTATCATGTGCTTGCGTAAACTGAATAGGAGATAACCTTATCTGTTTACTTGTATATGTTGATAATTCCAAATTACTAGTTTTTAAATAAGGTATAGTAAAACTAAAATGTTAAATGTTGCTCTTAAACCTGACTATCGATGAAAGTTTTCCCTAAAAAGAAATGCAATTTAGTACTCCATTTTTTGGCAAAAAAAACTAAAAACTTCATAAATGAATGGGAAAACTTCATTCAAAAGAAGAAGCACCAACTACAACCACGGATAAATTACATTTGAGTTTACATGATACTTATAAATGGAGAAGTACATACTAAAAGATAATGTATCATATAATATAAATCTCTAAAATAATGATTTCATAAATAAAAATTATCTAAGCTTAAAAAAATTCAAAAATAAAGAAAAATTTTCTAAGCCCCTCATGATGATGTCATTAAAATAATTAATTATTTTTAATAAAAATATTAACATGTTAATTATATAATATATAAAGCATTATGTACAACTTTATGATAAAATACTCCCATAACCATATGTACATTATTTTAAGCATTATGTACAACGATATGGTAAAACACATCATGATCATATGTACAATATTTGAAACATTATGTACAACCTTATAATAAAACACCTCCATGACCACATATATACAAACTATAAAACAAATTGTACAATCTTTTACAAAACATCTCATGAACACATGTACAAACTTTGAAGCATATTGTACAACCTTCATATAATAATTGTATTTTAATTTTTTTTTAAATAATTAAAGAGACATTTGTTATTACTAATAATTATTATTAAAAATTTAATTACTAAATTTTAGAGCAAACTTTATTATTATTATATTATTATTATTATTTCAAATATGAGTTCTATTTTTTAGAACTGCAAATTTTTTATAAATAACGCCACACTCCCTAGTAATTCACTAGAGAGAGGGCCCAACCAAACATTACAAAAGCTTAATAAGCCACGCGTTGCAACTCGGGTTACATTTACTTCTACTAACTATCCAATTAAAAGAAAAATTCCTAATTGAATCAAACAAAACATCTTTCTTCATACTCGGCGGCCCAAATAAGACACTATTGCAGAATCTCCAAATATGCCATAGCAAAGCACCAACTATCGCGTACAAACGAGTCTTCGATCTCATAGGTAAACAATACCCGTCGAACCAAGCTAGCCATTCATCCCAACACTGAAAAATCGGAATGTTTACATCCACCCATTGACGAACCTTCCGCCATAAGTCCACTGCTAACGGACAAATAAAAAACACGTGATCCACCGATTCGACTTGACAAACACACGTAAGACACCCTTCGCCTGGCATCTCAATGCCCCGCGTTGACAGATTCGATCTAGTGGGTAGCCGATTCCAAGCAACCCGCCATGAGTTCTTTTTACGAGATTAATTACGTTACATATGTATGCGAAATACATGTCTCAATAAAATGTTATAATTTTATGACAAGAAAAATAATAATTGTGATGAAAATTGGAAGAAAGTGGTGGGATCATAAATTTAGTTCATTTATTCTGACCAGGTTAAGAATATCAATATGTTTGTAAGAACAACGACAAGTTTTTTAGTCGGATTCTGTGGTTCGAAGGGTCGTCAAACTAAACGACTTTAGCATTTACGTTCACTTAATACCTAAAACATATTATTAAACTGTTTCGTTTAAACAAACCCGTAATTCCACGGATCATTTCACTAGTTCTATCTTGTTGATGAATAAAACTTACTTGGTATTCCAAAGCATTTTAAAGTTGTTTCACTATTTCAGTCATTGATGGGCGTTGCGTGCATTCAGGTTGTTATAAAAACCCAACTTTTTTGATCATTTTTAAATTTAACGATCGTAGGAATAACGAACTTGAAACTTAGGTTGTCCAAAGTAAACAAACTTGGTTAGAAAACCGAAACTATTTCTTCTAAGAAAGTAACGAACTTAGGTAACGAGGTTACCTAAACTAACGATCATGGGTCATCATCAATAAATAATTAACAAAGAACTAACACGAATAAAATGTGCGGGGACTAGAGTGTACATTTGATAAAATAACAAAAATCAAATAAATATATAAATATTTAAAAATTATCGAAAATTAAATAAAATAATTAAATAATTCGGCCACAATTAAATAAAATAAATAAATAAATTAAATGTATTATTTATTTTAATTCTAGATTAATCTTTGAAGAGTCCTAAACACATACCAATTCCTAAACTCTATCCTAAAGAAATCCTAATCACTTTCGAACACTTAAACTCTATCTTTAAAATGAGAAGTCCTAATGTTCTTCAAATTTCTAAAGCCTTATCCTAATCTCATACTAATCCTAACCTCTATCAAACTACTAGCCTATATAAACCCTCTAGACATCCTAATCTTTCATTCATAAAATCACACACAAAAACTCTCCCCTCTCCCTCTTGATATCGGCAGCCCTATCACCACTCCAATCACCACCTTCGGCCACCATTAAACACCCCACCACCGCCACTAATTGCTGTCATCTGCAGCCACCCAAGTTGCCACCTTCTGCTGTGATTTTTGCAGCCCACACCCGCCACCCAACTGCAGCTTTTGCTGCTGTTTTCGATCACCAAACACCACCCAAAACAGCCCTCAAAACAGTCCCTGCAGCCGCCTCTTTTTGCTGTTGCTTTCCGTCAACTATAACCACCACAAACCACCACGTTTTGCAGCTATTTGCTGCTGTTTTTCCAGCCCAAATCTGCCACCCAAAAGCTGTTAAAACAGCCCCTAAACTGCTACTGACTTGCTGTTTCTGTTCGGAAAAACACCACCACAGAACCGCCCAACAAACCACCACCTGCGATCGTTGAACTGCTGCTCTGTTGCTGCGAATTTGAGCAGCTCCCGCTGTTGCTATTTGGGTCAGATTTGAGCCCTTGTGGGTCGACCTTGCTGCTGCTAATCTTTCCTGTTTCTGCTGCGAAACTGAAACCAAAACATACCCTTAATCGATCTTTTATTCGTTCTTTAACCTAAGGTAACAAACTAAACCCAACTATTTGAATTATACTTATTAGTTATTATGGTGTGAGTATAAATATTAATATGATCTTAGAACTAAAAAGTAATGAACTTGATAAAGTTATGAATTGATTATAAAGTTAATATGAATAAACAAAAGATTATGAATATGTTAATCTTATGAAGATTATAAGATATGATAATTAAAGACTTAAAACTTTGATAATAATAAGAATATGGAATAAACTTATGGATATGAAGTATTAAGATAAAGAGATTAGCATTATGAAGCTTATTATTATTATTATTATTATTATTATTATTATTATTATTATTATTATTATTATTATTATTATTATTATTATGAAGATAATAATATAAGATTATATATATGTACGTGCATGAAGACATATATGAATATTAATAAAGAATACAAACTTTGTCATGAATATTATTGTAACATGAACTTATATATAAACACTTAATCTATATTAACATACAAGTAATATATATATACACATTACGTATTAACCTATTTACTAATTATATATAAGTATAATAATACCTATACGTACAAGTATAACTTACATATATATATATATATATATATATATATATATATATATATATATATATATATATATATATATATATATACCCACGTACAATATATTATATAAAACTACATATATATGCACGATATATATAAATATATATACATGAGAACAAGTAATATATATATATATATATATATATATATATATATATATATATATATATATATATATATATATATATATATATATATATATATACCACGTACAATATATTATATAAAACTACATATATATGCACGATATATATAAATATATATACATGAGAACAAGTATAACATATATAATATGAAGATATAATATACAAGTAAAATATAATACTTGTGTTGTATTCCTATACACACACATATAAAAAGAACTACAAATGTATAATCTACATACAAACAACACATATATTATACGAGCGTATAACCTAAAACGTGGAACTATAATCACAAACGGATAATGTATGACTTTCACGAGTCTCACCGCTACTTAAGGTCATGGATTGTGTCTAGGTTGCCATTTTGGGATATAGTTGTGGATCTCGAATGTCACGGCTAAAAGTCGGATCAAGAGTCCTGGACCCCGGTTACATCTGGCTATCCATTGACAACTTGATAGCAGCGAGGATCATTTGAGTTATATAATATCTAAACTTTGAGAATGGTTAGTATTGAAAACTCTTAAAAGAACACCGGTAATATATATGAACATATATATCAAACGCATAACTATGATGATGATGATGATGATGATGATGATGATGATGATGATGACCATGATGATCCAACTAACTTAAACCTAATGATGATAGGTTGACAACTTTGGACTACCGCTGCTATCACATTGTTACTGTGCTCTTAAGGTTAGTCATAGCCCCAACTTTTTAACTGTTTTACAAACTGTTTTCGGGGTGAGAATACATGTCCTTTTTTTTTCTTTCTGTTTTACAACGTAGACACAAGTACTAAACTTACATTATATGCTGAGTTATAACCGAAAATCCCTTAGCTTTGGTAACTAGTAACTACCAGTTTAGGAACTGGTGGGCGCGAATAGGTGTATATGGATCCATAGGGCTTGACATCCCCGTCCGTCCGGGTTAGAAACTAACCTAAACTTAACGGGCGTATACTATTTGAGGTGGTACATTTTGGTTAGGTGTACATAACAACAGGGGTACTAAACAAACGTTAAGGCTTAGTTACCGGGTGCTCAAACTTATAGAATCTTTTTAAATTTTTAAAGGTGCTTATGAGCATGCAAACGAAATCTTGTGGTCTATACTCTACACTTTATACTACCTAAACCTATGATAAACTCAACCTTCGTGTTGACGTTTTTAGCATGTTATTCTCAGGTAATCAACTTTAGCTACGCTTCCGCAATAGAAGGAATGTTAGAGGTCAAGCATGGAAACTAAGGATTAAAGCATATAGAGTACGAAGACTGGACTTTGACCTCTGGTAATACAGCACGTCATAGCTTCATTTTGACGGGGTATTACAGTTGTGTACATTGATATGCAAATTTTAAAAACCTTCCCAAACAACCAGATGGAATTTTCTCTTATATACTAGCATTGGTGATAGTACCTAGTACACTTTCGTGCGACTAAAGTCAAATGATTGAGATTGTCAACTCCTTTAACTATTTGAACGACATGTCTTCCACAAAGAACTTCAAACAAAACAACGCCGAAGGAATAAACATCGGATTCTTTTGTCAATAAGTAGTCAACTACTATTGAAATTTAACTTGATTTTTCTTAAAGGATGATGATATGTACACAATCAATTTTAATCCATACACAACCAAACATGTTTTAAAATATTGTATCGTACAACATAATAAAGCATGTTTGGATTAAAAAATGGTTGTGTAAAGATCAATCTCATTTCTTAAATAACGTATACAATGTTACACTAATATGAATATATGATATATGATTGCGCATGCTTTTAGGCATAGCAATGCTCTCTAACTACTACCTACTAGTTGACTATCCGAGATTATAAAATTCAAACTGGCTTAAAACACATAGGGAATTTAATAATGATCGTGTGGAAGGAATCAAATTGTACGATTAAACAGGTTTGAGTTGATGAAACTATAAACTTGCCTAATTTACTGGATCATGTGGAGGCGTATACTATTTAATTAATGTGGAGACCAGATGTAAGATTAACCCGAATAGGTTTTTCATTCATCACATTATTTTTTTCTCAGAATCAGTAAATTAGTTAATATTACATGATAATTATAAGAGCAGAAATAGTGATAACGTATCAAATAAAGTGTTGAACTCGGTGTCTTTCAGGAACGGCGTGAGTGAAAAGTGAGAGTGTGGAAGTCACAGTAGTGTTCTTGAGTTATATTATTAGACTTATAAATATAAGACTAATAATTTCAGGCAGCATTTAAAACCCATGCAAATTTGATTTTTCCGTTTTCATGGCATTTCAATTTTATTTTTAATCTAATTTATTTTTTAAAAAAAATTTCCTACTTATTGGCCGGAAGTCCACTCGGAAGCAATCTCTCTATCCGTCGAATGGAGAGAGAGGTGACTTTCTCTACTTTTGAGAGTGTTGAGTGGAGAAATGACTTGTTTTTATTCTCGGATAGGGGAAGGATTGTCTACATTTCACCTCCCTCATACACCACTTATGTGGTATTGTGTTTTGTTGTTGTTGTTATAAATATAAGACTAGTTTCTCGTGAATTCGCGGAGTTTTTTATGGGTCAAATCAAACTTTTTATTTGATTAATAGAATTTTGTATAGTATTTAAAAACGAAAGATTGTAAAAGAAAAAATAATAACTAAATAAATGTATACCTAAATTACCCCTGTGAACAAAAACAGGAAAAATAACTGTTTACAGGGTAGGATGGTAATTAAACATCACCACAATTATTATAAGAGAATAATTTTACAATTGTTATAAATATTAAAAGTGGCCGACAAACTTTTATAGATACAACCAAAATAGCAAATGACATTTGGAAAATTATGAAGTTGTATATCACTTTATGTAGTATAAATATCGGACGAATATAAGCATATTTGCACACCATTTTTTTCTTGAAAGATAGAATACTTGCTCTCTTTTTCACTCTTCTATAATATTAGTAATATATTGTCAAGAATCAAGCCTAAAAGGTAGTTATAAACTCCTAAATCTTAACACGTTATCAGCACGAAATGCTCCGTATAATCAAGGTTTATCTAAGCAAGCACAAGTTACTAATCAAGAAAATGTCAAACTTATCAAAGCTTGAGTTTGATGCCCTAGACGTATCGGGAACAAACTACACATCATGGGTCATGGATGTAGAAATAAATCTTGGATCATTGAGTATTCTAGAAACTTTAAAAGAAAACAATATTTGTTCTGATCAAGATAAATTAAAATCAATTGCTTTTATTCGCAAACATATTGATATCACCTTAAAACATATGTATCTCACTATCAAAGATCCACATGTTTTATGAGAAAGTATCAAGAGTAGATTCGATAATCAAAAGGAAATATTACTCCCAGCTGCGAGGGAAGAATGGAGAAATCTAAGGTTCCAAGATTTTAAAAAGGTAAGTGAATACAGCTAGGCCATGTTCAAGATCCGTTCAAAGCTTCAATTCTGTGGTCAAGAAATAAGTGATGCTGATATGATGGAGAAAACTTTCTCCACAATGCATTCTGCAAACATAACTATACAAGAAAATTTAACATTGCAGAATTACAAAATTTTTTCCAAACTTCAAACTTATCTCTTAGTTGCAGAAGTGAATAAAGAATTACTGATGAAGAATCAAGAATCTCGTCCTACGGGTGCGCTAGCATTCCCTGAAGCTAATGCTATTAACAATAATAATAATAATAAAAGAAATGCACCTGGACAAGGACGTGGGCGAGGTCGTGGTCATATTAGCCAAAACCATCATCATGGAAATTACCATAACAATAATAAAAATCATAACTATGTTCGAAATCACCCTTATGGTAATGGTCGTGGTGGTGGTCATGGTCGTAATGGTTACGGTGGTCGTGGTCGTGGACAAAGAAATAATAATCCACAAAATTATAAATTTCAGCTACCATACAATCTCACAAATCATAATGTTGAAGGAAGCTCTTCAAAGAATATTGAAGATTCTTGTTATCGATGTGGTAAAATTGGACACTGGTCTAAGAACTGTCGAAACAAATCAATATTCTGTTAATCAATATCAAGAATCGCTAAAGGGAAAAGGAAAAGAGGCAAACCTTGTCGATGACCTTGATACAAAAATCACTCAACCAGCAAGTGACTACTTTAATGAATAAATTTTCTATTATATGTCCATATCAAATAAATGGATGTAGATTTACGATCTATACCATATCTACTTTACTATATGTTTCCTTATTATGTAACTTTCGTTTATAACACATTTTGAATGTAATATATTGATGAATTATGTACTCATATTTGTTTCTCATATTTTGAAGTTCATGATGTACACTACTGGAGTGCAAAATCAGTCAAATGGTGGGAATCTTGGTATTGCAGACAGTGGTACCACACACACTATACTCAAATCTAAAAAATATTTCACTGATTTTAAAGCAACAGAAGGAACGGTACATACTATATCAGGTCCTGCGGATTTAATAAAAGGAATGGAAAAGGCAAAATTCATGTTACCAAATGGTACACATTTTTTTGATAAAAAATGCCTTATTTTCTCCCATGTCAAAGAGAAATTTGTTAAGCTTCTCTGACATATACCAAAATGGATATGATTATCAGTTAGTGACTACAGAAAATGATAAATACTTAAGTATCACTGATAAGAAGCATGTGATTGAAAAACTACCAAGACTTAGTTCTGGTTTACATTATACATATATAAATGTACCAGAAGCACACATGGTAGTTAATGAAAAGGCATGTGATCCTGTAATGATCAATCTGTGGCATGAAAGATTAGGCCACCCAGGATCAACAATGATGAAAAGAATAATTCAAAATACACATGGACATCCATTGACGGATCAAAAGATCCCTCATGATGCACTTATCCCATGTACATCATGCTCACTTGGAAAATTGATAATAAGACCATCACCTCTTAAGGTTGAAAAAGAATCACCATTGTTTCTTGAAAGAATTCAAAGTGATATATGTGGACCAATTCATCCACCATGTGGACCATTTAGATATTTCATGGTCCTAGTAGACACATCTAGTAGATGGTCTCATGTGTGTCTATTATCAAGTCGAAACATGGCATTTGCAAAATTTCTTGCTCAATTTATTAAATTGAGAGCACATTTCCCTGATTATACTATTAAAAGAGTGAGATTGGATAATGCTGGTGAGTTTACATCTCAAGCATTTAATGATTTTTGCATGTCTATTGGAATTGTTGTTGAACATCCTGTTGCCCATGTGCATACACAAAATGGTTTAGCCGAATCACTAATCAAACGATTGCAATTAATAGCTAGACCATTGATAATGAGAACAAAACTCCCAGTATCTGTATGGGGTCATGCAATTTTACATGCTGCATCATTAATTCGCATTAGATCAAGTGCAAGTCATACATATTCTCCCTTGCAACTTGCTTTTGGCCATCAGCCAAATATTTCCCACCTTAGAACATTTGGTTGTGCGGTTTATGTTCCTATCGCACCACCACAACGCACTAAAATGGGTCCTCAAAGAAGGATGGGAATATATGTTGGATATGAAACATCTTCAATCATATGATATATCGAACCCATGACGGGTGATATTTTTACAGCACGTTTTGCTTATTGTCACTTTAATGAAACATTGTTCCCTAGATTAGGGGAGAAATAAAAAATAAAGAAAATGAAGTTTTATGGTGTGAACCTCAATTAATGTATCTTGATCCTCGCACAAAAGAATGCGAGATCGAAGTTCAAAAAATAATGCATATGCAAGAACTTGCGAATAAATTGCCTGATGCATTTACAGATACAAAAAAAGTGACTAAATCATATATACCAGCAGCAAATGTTCCAGCTCGAATTGAAATTCCAAAAGCTAGCAATAATGTCACTCTTGAGTCTTTGCCACGCCAGAAACGTGGGAGACCAATTGGTTCCAAAGATAAAAATCCTCGAAAAAGAAAATCAGCTGATAATGAGGTAAAAGAAAGTGTTCAAGAAGAACTAAAAATCAATACTCCTTCTGCAGAGGAGATTGATGATGTCAATACGGAATTTTCAATTAATTATGCACATTCAAAAATATTATGGAACCGAAATGAAATGAAAAATCTTGATGAGATATTTTCATATAATGTTGCATATGACATCATGAATGATGATGATGATCCAGAACCAAAATCTGTCATGGAATGTCAAAATAGACATGATTAGGATCATTGGAAAGGAGCAATACGAGCTGAATTTGAATCGCTCAATAAAAGAAAAGTTTTCGGATCTATCGTTATCACACCTAAAGATGTGAAACTAGTGGGATATAGATGGGTTTTTGTGCAAAAAAGAAATGAGAAAAATGAAGTTACAAGGTATAAAGCTAGACTTGTAGTTCAAGGTTTTTCTCAAAGACCGGGAATTGATTATGATGAAACTTATTCCCCTGTTATGGATGCAATTACTTTTAGATACTTAATCAGCCTGGCAGTTTCTAAAAATTTAGAAATGCATCTCATAGATTTTGTGACTGCTTATCTATATGGATCACTCGATAGTGATATATATATATATGAAGATACCTGAAGGATTTAAGGTATCAGAAGCAACCAATGCAAAACCCAAAGAAATGTACTCAATCAAGTTACAAAGGTCTTTATATGGGTTGAAACAATCGGGTGGCATGTGGTATAAACGATTAAGTGATTACTTGATAAGCAAAGGGTATACCAATAATCTTATTTGTCCATGTGTATTCATTAAGAAAACAACATCCGGATATGTGATAATAGACGTTTATGTCGATGATCTTAATATCATAGGTACAAATAAAGAGATCCATGAAGCCATTCAACTTCTAAAGAAAGAATTTGAAATGAAAGATCTCGGAAAAACCAAGTATTGCCTTGGTTTGCAGATTGAGTGTGATGACCGGGGAATTTCCGACCAAATTTAAACTTAATCTTCATATGATTTCGACACAATAAGAAAAGTCTATGATGTTGAGTCTAAAAATATTTGAAACTGTTTACATGAATGCAATTAACCTTTGACCATTCTCGACGATTCACGAACCATTTTATCGTAAATAGAAATGTATATATAAATAACTATACATATAAATAAATTATATATTATAAATATATTAATGAACTGTTTTGTGATTTAGAAAGAATACTTAAACTTATTATTTAAAACAGTTTATTCAAATATGAAGAGTAGGTTAAATATACATAATTTGTTAATAATTAATAAGTTATTAATTGAATATAGTTATACTTTGAGTTTAATTGTTTTAATGAATATACTTAATACATTCATTTAAGTAATAAAACTGGATATGTAAAACATAATTATATATAGTAAATTTGAATATGTATATGATGTATAAGCATAGATATTATTATATGTATATCGATAAAATGTAAATACCAAATATATGTTATTATATAAGTATTAAATAATACATGATATGTAATAGTAATATATCAAAATATAAATGCTATACTAATACTATTATTATTACTTTCACTATTATCATCAAATATTAATATTAATATATGTATTATTAATATTATTATAATATATAATATATAGATATAGATATAACAATCTAAAACATGTAAGTTTGTTATATCTTTATTATTATTATTATTATTATTATTATTATTATTATTATTATTATTATTATTATTATTATTATTATTATTATTTCTATTAGTATTATTTTGATAATATTTTTATTATTAACAATATTAATAATATAATTATTAATATAAATATTGATTATAAATATTAATTAAATATAAAATAAATAAACTAAAAAGAAATAAATTACGCGGAATCAATATTCAGTATTTTTTCTGCCTTTCTATTTAGCTTGTGACCTTGTGTCATCTATCAATAACCCTACAAATAATTTTGGTGAATTATTAATGCTTTATCAATTGATCACAAGCTCTATACATCTTATCCAATTACTACTAGCTGTGAAGAAAATGAAACAGTCAGATAAAGTGATACACTCTGCTCTTATTATTTATTTATTTTTTTTTCTTTTTTCTCAAAACACGAATTTGAATCTTATTCCAAAATGTAAAAATACAAAGTTGTTAGGAATGTTTTACTCAAACTTTCTTCAAAATCTCAAGACTCAATTCGTGATATCGAGCTTTAATTGTCGAGTCAAAGTTCGAGTTCCAAAAAGTCAACATGTGTTCTTCAAACAAATTTGAATTCTTGTTGTTATTTCTGTTAAAATTAAGGATGTACAAAGATTTTAGAAGTGATTTGAGATATATTTCGTGTTATAAATTTTGTTCAAAACGTGATGAATCTCAATATCATTAATTGTTTTTTTTTAGTTTAAGCAGCGACGGGAAACAGCTTATTCTTTTATATATTTTTTTTCGTTTTCATTATTAAACAATTACATCACTTATTAATTCCTGGTAATTGGCAACAATTTAAATCTTGTTTTGGAATTGGAAATTAGCTGTATGAGGATGGGTCTCTGGTCGACTGGGTATATGAAGGAGAAGGAAGAAAGAACAGAAAATACTATCGGGTTATATACTTATTAGTGGGGTTTTAAATCAGAAAAGTAAGGTTGGTCGAGTGGTTAAGGGTGTAGAGTGGGAGTGAGAGGTCTCGGGTTCAACTCTCGGCTTGGGCGATTTGTTCTCTTTTTGAGCTTTTAAGGTAGTTTCAATTGTATTATTATTATTATTATTATTATTATTATTATTATTATTATTATTATTATTATTATTATTATTATTATTATTATTATTATTATTATTATTATTATTATTATTAATTATTGTTATTATTATTATGTCAACATAAGGAACATGATTTATATAATTGTTATTTTTGATATTAAGTAATATCATTAAAGTATTATTAGTGTATTATTAGTATTAATATTGATATAAGTATTATATGATTTAACATAAGATTGTTGATATTATTAGTATGATTATCATTAATATTGTTATCATTAGTATCATTATTATAAATATTATTATTATAATTTTTATCATCATTAAAATTAATATTAAGATTATTATTACTACTCATATAAGTATTATGATAAAATGTTCATTTATTATGATTATAAATACAAGTATGAATATTATGGTTATTATCACTATCAGTTGTGTTATTATCAATATTATGATTAGAATTACTAATATTATCATTATTATGAAAATAAAACAAGTTATCATTATTAATATTAATATTAGTAACACTTTTGTAACTATTAGTATTATTATTACAACATCAATATTATTAATACTAACACTATATTTTTTTTATAAAGTTATTATTATTATTAATAAATCATTAATATCAAAACTATTATTTTTAAACAAATAAATAATTTCGTACATAAAATATACTTACTATAATTATATTAAAATTTCACATAACTAGGTATATCAAACTTACTAATATTATTTATAAATAACAAACTATCGATTTTTAAATATAACATTAAACAAGTAGGTATATAAATATAGATATATTAATATAACTATATAAATATTAATCATTTTGGATATATACACAAAAAAAAAAATTTAAATATACATAAGATATAAATTAAGGATATAATAAATAAATTGGTTCAGTTACGAATATATGTTTTAATATATATATATATATATATATATATATATATATATATATATATATATATATATATATATATATATATATATATATATATATATATATATATATATACAAATGATATAGGTTCGTGAATCTGAGGATAACCCTGCATTTGTTCAAATGTCGTCATATGTATTTTTACTACAAAATACAGTACTGTGAGTTTCATTTGCCCTTTTTACTCTTTACACTTTTGGGCTGAGAATACATGTAAATGCTTTATTAAATGTTTTACAATATTTATATGCGTGAGTTTCATTTGTCCTTTTTACTCTTTACACTTTTGGGCTGAGAATACATGCAAATGCTTTATTAAATGTTTTACAATATTTATATGCGTAAGTTTCATTTGCCCTTTTTACTCTTTACACTTTTGGGCTGAGAATACATGCAAATGCTTTATTAAATGTTTTACAATATTTATATGCGTGAGTTTCATTTACCTTTTTACCCTTTATATTTTTGGGCTGAGAATACATGCGCAATTTTTATAAATGTTTTTACGATATAAACACAAGTAATCAAAACTACATTATATGGTTGAATGATCGAAATCGAATATGCCCCTTTTTATTAAGTCTGGTAATCTAAGAATTAGGGAACAGACACCCTAATTGACGCGAACTCTAAAGATAGATCTATCGGGCCCAACAAGCCCCATCCAAAGTACCGGATGCTTTAGTACTTCGAAATTTATATCATGTCCGAAGGAGGATCCCGGAATGATGGGGATATTCTTATATGCATATTGTGAATGTCGGTTACCAGGTGTTCAATCCATATGAATGATATTTTTGTCTCTATGCATGGGACGTATGTTTATGAGAAATGGAAGTATAAAATCTTGTGGTCTATTAAAATTATGAAAGAATTATTTATGTTAAACTAATGAACTCACCAACCTTTTGGTTGACACTCCAAAGCATGTTTATTCTCAGGTATGAAAGAAATCTTCCGCTGTGCATTAACTCATATTAGAGACATTACTTGGAGTCATTCAAGGCATATTTCAAAAGACGTTGCATTCGAGTCGATGAGTTCATCAAGATTATTATTAAGTCAATTATAGTTAGATGTATTATGAAATGGTATGCATGCCGTCAACTTTCGATGTAATGAAAGATTGTCTTTTCAAAAACGAATGCAATGTTTGTAAATGTATCATATAGAGGTCAAGTACCTCGCGATGAAATCAACTGTTGTGAATCGTTTATAATCGAGATGGACTTCGTCCGGATGGATTAGGACGGGTCCTTTCATTGAGCATATGCCTAATGGTTTACTTGTACATCAAACAACTTATACAGAAAAGATTTTAAAATGTTTCAATATGGACAAGGCAAAACCATTAAGTACTCCTATGGTTGTTAGATCACTTAATGTTGACACTGATCTATTTCGTCCCTGTGAAGATCATGAAGATATCCTGGGACCAGAAGTACCATATCTTAGTGCAATTGGAGCTCTTATGTATCTTACAAATTGTACAAGACCTGACATTTCTTTTGCAGTTAATTTGTTGACAAGGTTCAGCTCAGCTCCTACCAAAAGACATTGGAATGAGATCAAACACATATTTCGATACCTTCGAGGAACTACTGATTTCGGATTATTTTATTCTAACGAATCAAAACAAGATTTGGTTGGTTATGCAGATGCAGGTTATTTATCTGATTCACATAAAGCAAAATCTCAAAATGGATATGTATTCCTAAATGGAGGTACTGCAATATCATGGCGTTCTCAAAAACAAACACTTGTTGCAACATCATCAAATCATGCCGAAGTGATTGCATTACATGAAGCTACTCGGGAATGTTTTTGGCTGAGATCAATGACACAACTCATTACTGATTCTTGTAGACTAGAACGCGATAAAAGTCCAACAACTATATATGAAGATAATGCAGCTTGCATAGCACAGATGAAAGAAGGGTATATCAAAAGTGACCGAACAAAACACATACCTCCTAGATTCTTCTCATACACTCAAAATCTCATTAAGGACAACCAGATTGAAATGAGATATGTTCAATCCAGCCAAAACTTTGCTGATCTTTTCACCAAAGCACTTCCAACTGCTATTTTCAGAACGTATGTTCACAATATTGGAATGAGACATGTTCAAAAGATATAACGGCTCAGCAATGTCTACATGAGGGGGAGATAACTCTATACTGCACTCTTTTTCCCTTAGCTAAAGTTTTTTTCCCACTGGGTTTTCTTTAGCAAGGTTTTTAACGAGGCAGTTGCTTGTAGTTGATCTCCAATGAAACAAAATTGTCGTCCAAGGGGGAGTGTTATAAATATTAAAAGTGACCGACAAACTTTTATAGATACAACCAAAATAGCAAATGACATTTGGAAAATTATGAAGTTGTACATCACTTTATGTAGTATAAATATCGGACGAATGTAAGCATATTTGCACACCATTTTTTCTTGAAAGATAGAATACTTGCTCTCTTCTTCACTCTTCTATAATATTAGTAATATATTGTCAAGAATCAAGCCTAAAAGATAGTTATAAACTCCTAAATCTTAACAATAATTTCCCTAATTACATCAATTTGGAATATTAACATCATTTATGGAGACAACTCTTTATATTCATTATCTAGAAACATTTGACAGTGTTCTGGGGATATTGTTATAATTTGCAGCAGGAACAATCAGCTCTTAGCAAAAAAACAGATTCAAACAACACCCAATTGAGTGTACCCGTGTAGTTGATCCGGCCCAAATAGAATGATGACCAGATCTGCTGTCCAAAATTCGCAGATCGATCCCCCCGAATCAAACCATCCCGTAAGGATCAAGCTATTTTCAACTTACAATTCTTACAATCTTGTTCATATTATCTTCAGATCCCAACAAATATTTTATATTTGCTCGTTAAACTCTTCTTTGGCGTTTTGCCCACGATTGTATTGACACAATTAAGACATAAAGGAGGAATAGAAGTTAACACATAACATACTCCATTCTCTTAAACCATGTTAAACTTCAATAAATTACTGTAATAATTATACATCTTCACTTATTTCAAATCAATGATTATTAATCGTCTTTTTAGTTTGAAGAAGCTGCTAACTACAATCAATTAATTTTTCTTGCAGCCATTTTAGGATAATGGCCTAAATTCGATGCCTTCTACAATCATTCCATTAAAAGTTTCATTCGTTTCTCCGTATAATTCCACACGGAGTAACTTGTGATCTTGTAACTGATGTAAGGGTTTGCATAACATAAACTCCATCCAACCATCATTTCTTTCTATAATCGTACTAGATTTGTAATGTTTTTGCATCTCAACTCTATCATAGAGTGGCGTATTTGACAACTCAATATGGGATCCATCATCATTTGTTGGCTTAATTGTTGGTATATTGAATGGATACAAATTCATATATACTGACATTTCTCCTTGATAAACGCTATCTATCTCGCAATACGACCTTAAGAATCTAGTGTCGTCTGGCGAAGTTTGGTTGTGTTGAAATTTGAACACAAAATAACATTCATAGATATAGTGAGGTGTAAACATGAATGTCTCAAGGCTACACTTGAAAATAAGTTTTGGTATGCTTGTTATTTTTATCACCTCACAGAACCTGTTGATGCACGATTTTTAAATTATTTAGTACAAAGTAAAGACAGCTTGCGATTATATCACAATACAAGTTGCAGTGAATGAGAACCTGGATCCAGATACGGTGTGTGTATTTAAAATTGAATCTTCGAGCATATCCTTAGCTGGTAGCATAAGACATATCCCGCGGGCTGATTTGTTGAGGAAAAACCACTGTTAGCCAAATAATTTCAAAACATTTAGCAAGCATTAATAGATATTGAAAGTTAGGTACACTCTTTTGGAAGAAATTAATTGCTCCCTAAGTCCTAATTTAATAGTTAAGCATATTTTTTTAGGATTGTCCCACTTTACCTTTCCACTACCAAAATGAAAAGTAAATTTGATTAATTTCATCGTATTATTATCATGACTTACAAAAGTGAGTGGAATCATTGGTTATTAAGGCTAAAACAGTCATTTTATCTTGGACAATTATATTGAGACGCACGACGCATAGTTGATCACCTAATTTGTTTTCTAGCTTAACGTCGCTCGGGGCTCTTCACCCAAGGGTTTTACTCGCTAGTGAGGACCAAGTGTGATTTTTTACTAAGAGGTTTCATTTGCGAACCCAAAAAAACAAAAAATTGTTTTCCATCTAGCAAGTAAACGAGGATAGAAAAGGACTAAATTACCATTCGTCGGTTACCATGATGACCAAGGAAACCCTCACAAAGACGAAGGTAGAGTTCCTTCTTTGTAGTGTATTTCAAAGGCTTGTCGGATAAATTAACAAAACTTTGATATTCATCTGGCAACTTTTCCTCCCAGTACTCCTCGTCATCATTATCCATATCTATGATATTTTGCTTCTTCTGTAAGTTAAAATTCTGTATACCAGTTGAGATTACTACAATTCACAAGTAGAACCGCATATATGTAAATGCTAGTGTTAAAATAACAAAGATGGTTGATCAAACAAGAGAAACTTGCCATATTTGTAGGCCGAAATTCAAAACCTTGAATTAGGATTTCATGTGGATTATAAGATGAGTGTTGGATTGAAAATTCTTCGAGCACAATGTAAAAGTCAGCTTGTGGCATACGATTAATGAAATTCCACATAGGGATTTTATACCAGTTGTTTGAGAGTTTTGCGACATGGGTAGAACATACACTCAACTCTTGCGTTTTCCATTTGATCTTAATTAATTCTAAATTGGAAGCCGGGAAATGAAATTTGAACAACAATGTAGCTGAGTACCAGGTACCAAGTGATAACATGCTAGTTTTTATGTCACATTTTACATTATGGAATTTTTCGTTAGATATCACCGCCAAAATTGAATAGTACCTGCAAATTTGTATTTTTAGATCAGATGATGCGTGAATAATACAAAAGTATATATTCATATATGCAGTGGCGAATGGGCTACAACTTTTATGTTTTAAGTTTTTAGAGATTGAGCCCAACCCAATGGTTACTGGGATAACAATCGACCATCTCTAACTTTAGGACTATTTTTGTTAAACGTGTGAAATGGGAGGACTTAACTTATCAAAAAACATGAAACTTTTATTTGGGCTGTGTAGTAGAGATTTATGGCAGATTTCTATCATAATCATCACCAACATCTTACTAGAAACACACACTTTAAGAAAAGAAGAAGAGTGAACGGATTTTGAGCATTTTTCCTCACTAAATCTACTAATAGAAAGAGTAGTGCCCAGAAGGAACTCGTTACTCATTTCCCTCAAGGTACAAATCTGCCCTAAGTTTATTAATATAATTTAGAAGGGTAATATACCATATTTTACATGTCAATATGTTAGATTTTACATGTTTCGAAATCATGCAAACTAAAAAATCGTTTTTATGTTAAGAAAGTCTTGAATGGAGGTAAAAACCTCAAGTTTAAATGAAGGGAAATTGTTTTAGATGTCAAGATATGATGGTCATTTGACACTAGATAGTTGAAGTCTTGAGAAATGTGAGAATGCACACCAAGCGTTTGATAACCTGTGAACTTTATGATTTTGTGCTAGAAAGAGTATAATAGTGTTTGTTAACAAGCTAATGTGATGATTTCATGGTATTATGTAAAAAGAAGTAATCTGGTATGTAAAACTATTAGATTTATGTGTTCTGTTTACGTTGAAAAGTTTCAAGAACTCTTCAACAAGTTAAAAGGACAAGAATGATAAAACGACAAGAGGTTAACTCTCGTTAGTTAAATTTTGTAGCATGTCAAGTGACAAGAGGTTATATATATATATATATATATGCAATAAGGTACACATATAACAAAGATACCTTGGATGGTACATGTAAGATTGCCATGTAATATTCAAATTCTCCCTCGGACTAATAACCTTTTCTGCGGAAACCAACACACATTTTTTTCCATATTCGTCGATCCAAAAGTACTGCCGATAAAAAGATAGACGTACATTAGCGCATCTTCGGCCATGTTACTTAAGTGTAGTTCTAAAAGAGTAAATATACACCTGCTTCTTTCCGTCAAACATGAGCCCTTTGCGTAGATAAAAGAACAGATCCTTTTTGATTGAATAGATGGAATGAGGAATTTTGAACATTTTGATAATAACATCCAAGTTTGTTGGTAGCTTTGTCTCCCAAAAGTCATCTGAATCTTTGTTGGATTCTAATGCAACACCACGTTTAATTAGCTTCATGTTCCTCTCATGTTCATACTGTAAAATACAATACAAAACAAGTTAAAAATATAAACAACTTAGGTCGAAGATAACATGGGATAGATATGTATCATCAATCTCCAATGCCCTTATCAATTATCAAAATTAAGTAAAAAGTTGATATACTTCATATCGAGCAAATTTCAGAATAATGTCAAAATTTTCTGATCATTCATTATCTTATGTCAAATTGATTTAGAGGTATTCAATATCCATTATGGTTAACTAAATAGAATTTGAAAAACTATTTTGAAATCGATTAAAACTAAAACAAACTTCAATACTCAATTTTTAGTTCGATTTTCAATTCGGCTTTGAACTTTTTCAATTTGATTGAGGAATTGAATAGTTTACACAAAAATATATCGGTAGTCCTTATCTTTTAAAAATTATACCGGTAGTCCCTGTGGTTTTCAAAATGCGTAGCAGTGGTCCAAAACCTAATACCAGTTAATTGATTAACGAAATAAATTAACTAGTGTTAGGTTTAAGACCGGAGTTAGTGCATTTTAAAAACTAGATTCGATTCGATTCGATTCTTGTTTGTTTGGGTGGTATTGTGTTTTGCCCCACTGTGGTGAGTGTGGCATTGTGGTTTGCTTTGCATATTTAGTTGGTTTGTTTGCTTGCAATTTTGATCTATCGTCGGTTTCGTCCTCGTTTTTGTTTTTTCTTCTCGTTTGCTTGATATTACTGTCTTTTTTATTTTGGGTCGTTTGTTGGTTTCCGAGCGGGTTCTTTGTTTCAGTTTCGTGTGTTTTGTTTGTTCGCACAGTGGTTTAGCTTAAGCTTATTGCTAGTCTTGCTCGGTAATTTCATTTTGATGTTCTGGTTTGTTCCATCTCTTGTAGTTTAGGTTCTTTCATTTTTCATTTAATGATAAAAGAACCTTCTTATATATAATTCCAAGTTTTCGCCAAACAAAATAAAATTGTTGAAGAATAATACTTACTTGGTATTCCAAAGCAATTTGAAGTTCATTCACAATTTCAGTCATTAACGGTCGTTGTGTGCGTTCTGGTTGTGTACATTGATATGCAATTTTTGAGAACCTTTCCAAACAATCAAATGAAATTTTCCCTTTTACACTAGCACTAATGATAGTACTTAGTGTATTCTCTTTATAGCACTTTCGTGCCGCTACTGTCAAAGGATTGAGACCGTCAACTCCTTTTATTACTTGAATAGCTTGTCTTCCACAAAGAACTTCAAACAAAACAACACCGAAGGAATAGACATCAGATTCTTTTGTCAATAAGTAGTTTTGGAAGTATACTGGATCACAATAACCCACTGTACCTACAGCCGCAGTATACTGATAAGTGATTGGCTGATTTGCAAGGCCAAATTTAGATAAACCAAAGTCTGAAATTTTTGGATTCCAATTGTGGTCCAAAAGTATGTTTGCACTCTTCATGTCACGGTGCAAGACTCTGTGTTGACTCCCCTCTCCAGGAGTATGAAGGTATTGTAGTCCTTTTGCAGCCCCAATACATATACGAAGACGTTGACTCCAAGACAGATAAGTGCTACTTAAATGTAAATCAAGACTTTTGTTGGATAGAAACTCGTACACAAGGATACTTTCACCTTTCTCATCACAAAAACCTAAGAGAGTGACAAGATTTTCATGTTTGTAAGTTGAAAGAAACATGACTTCTTTCAAAAACTCAGGGGTGCCTTGCCCAAGTTTAGTATCTAATCGCTTCATTGCAACCATGGTAAGCTTGTCGGATATGACAAGTTCCCCTTTGTAAACGGTCCCAAAACCGCCTCTGCCGATATAATTGCTTTCTCGAAAGTTATTGGTTGCTGATTTTATATCTTGGAGTGAATTCGGAGATGTTTGAACTCTTTTAAGGGAGAAGACATTATTGTGATGTTAGGAATTGAAAAGGGAGGAAAACAAGTGTAGGTTTAACATAAATGATGATAGGCAATTAGTCAACCCTCCCCTCTCTCTGGCAATTTAGTAACTTATTTAACAATAGTTGGCATTAAATTAAAATTATAACGAACAAAGTAGTTATACTAGTATTGAAATATAACTTGATTTTGCTTAAATGACGTGGTCAATGTTACGTATGTTCTTAGGCATAGCAATGGTCTAACTACTACCTACTACTCGACTATCCGAGATTATAAAATTAAAATTGGCATAAGACACATTGTATATTAGAAAGAAAATAAGGAATATTTTATCATACTAAATGTTTAAAGGGATTTACTATTGATTATGTGGATGGAATCAAATAGTATAATTAAACAGTATTGAGTGGATCAAACTATAAACTCGCCTGATTTAGTGGATCACGTGGAGGCGTATACTATTTAACTAATGTGAAGATTGACCCTAATAGGTTTCACATTCATCACAAAAAAAAAAATTCTTAATATCAGTAAAAAAATTAATTAATATATTAGATGATAATTATAAGAGCAGAAGACTGATAGATAAAATATTAAATTAATTAGTTGCTGTTTATTTTTTAAAATGTTTTTGCGTACCACGTTTGTAGAAAATATGTGGTCTGAAGGTCTGTATATTAAATAGTGAAGACTGTTTATATGTCTGCAGAATCCGATCTTATTCTGAATTAATGTATTATTTTTATTTTTACTTTATGCGATATTCATTCACTATTACTAATATAGAATAATAAAATATTAAATAATATAAAATATGAATTTGAAGTGGAATAAGTACACATATAGAATATAGTGTTATAATTTAGTAGTAGGAAAGAAGAGATTAAATTCTTATTCAAGAATGGTGTACATATCCTTATAATTGAGTGAGTATTTATAATACTAAAAGTTAACTGTACATTATTCGTTTTCATTTTCAATTATAGAGTAAGTGAAATAGTAATCAATAATTCATAATTTTACTGTGCAAGATTATCTGTAACATCTCGTTTTCCCCGAATATGACTTAAGGTGCGCATCTAACTCCGTGTACGTTTAATATTGTAGCTATGTTTGAGTTTGTATAGTTCAAATATTGAAAATATTGGAAAATGGTTTGATCAGGCCTTCTGTCGCGTCTGAAGGTGTCCCATTGAAATGTCCCGTTCTTATTGATTAAAAACGTTCCATATTAATTGATTTCGTTGCGAGGTTTTTCCCTCTATATGAGACGTTTTTCAAAGACTGCATTCATTTTTAAAACAAACCATAACCTTTATTTCATAAATAAAGGTTTAAAAAGCTTTACGTAGATTATCAAATAATAATAATCTAAAATATCCTGTTTACACACGACCATTACATAATGGTTTACAATACAAATATGTTACATCGAAATCAGTTTCTTGAATGCAGTTTTTACACAATATCATACAAACATGGACTCTAAATCTTGTCCTTATTTTAGTATGCAACAGCGGAAGCTCTTAGTATTCACCTGAGAATAAACATGCTTTAAACGTCAACAAAAATGTTGGTGAGTTATAGGTTTAACCTATATGTATCAAATCGTAACAATAGACCACAAGATTTCATATTTCAATACGCATCCCATACATAGAGATAAAAATCATTCATATGGTGAACACCTGGTAACCGACATTAACAAGATGCATATATATAAGAATATCCCCATCATTCCGGGACACCCTTCGGATATGATATAAATTTCGAAGTACTAAAGCATCCGGTACTTTGGATGGGGTTTGTTATGCCCAATAGATCTATCTTTAGGATTCGCGTCAATTAGGGTGTCTGTTCCCTAATTCTTAGATTACCAGACTTAATAAAAAGGGGCATATTCGATTTCGATAATTCAACCATAGAATGTAGTTTCACGTACTTGTGTCTATTTTGTAAATCATTTATAAAACCTGCATGTATTCTCATCCCAAAAATATTAGATTTTAAAAGTGGGACTATAACTCACTTTCACAGATTTTTACTTCGTCGGGAAGTAAGACTTGGCCAATGGTTGATTCACGAACCTATAACAATATATACATATATATCAAAGTATGTTTAAAATATATTTACAACACTTTTAATATATTTTGATGTTTTAAATTTATTAAGTCAGCTGTCCTCGTTAGTAACCTACAACTAGTTGTCCACAGTTAGATGTACAGAAATAAATCGATAAATATTATCTTGAATCAATCCACGACCCAGTGTATACGTATCTCAGTATTGATCACAACTCAAACTATACATATTTTGGAATCAACCTCAACCCTGTATAGCTAACTCCAACATTCACATATAGAGTGTCTATGGTTGTTCCGAAATATATATAGATGTGTCGACATGATAGGTCGAAACATTGTATACGTGTCTATGGTATCTCAAGATTACATAATATACAATACAAGTTGATTAAGTTATGGTTGGAATAGATTTGTTACCAATTTTCACGTAGCTAAAATGAGAAAAATTATCCAATCTTGTTTTACCCATAACTTCTTCATTTTAAATCCGTTTTGAGTGAATCAAATTGATATGGTTTCATATTGAACTCTATTTTATGAATCTAAACAGAAAAGTATAGGTTTATAGTTGGAAAAATAAGTTACAAGTCATTTTTGTAAAGGTAGTCATTTCAGTCGAAAGAACGACGTCTAGATGACCATTTTAGAAAACATACTTCCACTTTGAGTTTAACCATAATTTTTGGATATAGTTTCATGTTCATAATAAAAATCATTTTCTCAGAATAACAACTTTTAAATCAAAGTTTATCATAGTTTTTTAATTAACTAACCCAAAACAGCCCGCGGTGTTACTACGACGGCGTAAATCCGGTTTTACGGTGTTTTTCGTGTTTCCAGGTTTTAAATCATTAAGTTAGCATATCATATAGATATAGAACATGTGTGTAGTTAATTTTAAAAGTCAAGTTAGAAGGATTAACTTTTGTTTGCGAACAAGTTTAGAATTAACTAAACTATGTTCTAGTGATTACGAGTTTAAACCTTCGAATAAGATAGTTTTATATATATGAATCGAATGATGTTATGAACATCATTACTACCTCAAGTTTAGTAGGTAAACCTACTGGAAGTGACAAGAAATGATCTAGCTTCAAAGGATCTTGGATGGCTTGAAAGTTCTTGAAGTAGGATCATGACACAAAAACAAGTTCAAGTAAGATTTTTACTCGAATTAAGATAGTTTATAGTTATAGAAATTGAATCAAAGTTTGAATATGAATATTACCTTGAATAAGAAAGATAACCTACTGTATATAACAAAGGTTTTTTGATCTTAGATGATTACTTGGAATGGATTAGAAAGCTTGGAAGTAAATTAGTAAACTTGAAGGGATTTTTGAAGTGTTCTTCCTATGATGATTATAGCTTGATTCTTGAAGTGATTTTTGATGAAGATGATGATTAACTACTGGAAAAATACGTTCATAATAGTGTGTGTGTGTGTGTGTGTGTTGAGAGAGAATTAGAAAGAGAATTGGAAGTGAAATGGAGTGAATGATGAGTGGTAATTGGTGAGTGGTGAGTGGGGTTAAAAGGAGTTCTAGTTAGTTGACTAGCTCATGGTAGAAGTTAAAATTGATTAGTCATACATGACATAATCAAGAGTGGAATCCCATGCTAGTTCCTATTGGTATATACTCATAGTAAGTACGTTTTGAAGCTGTGTATAATACGGGTAAGAATACGACTAGAATTCTTGATGAAAGAAAAGAATGGAAAAGTAACTGTAACCATTTTCGTTAAGTATGAGTGTTTTGATATATGTCTTGAAGTCTTCCAAAAGTATTTTAATACATCTAAATACACTACATCTATATACATTTTAACTGAGTCGTTAAGTCATCGTTAGTCGTTACATGTAAGTGTTGTTTTGAAACCTTTAAGTTAACGATCTCAATTAATGTTGTTAACCCATTGTTTATTATATCTAATGAGATGTTAAATTATTATATTATCATGATATTATGATATATTAATATATCTTAATATGATATATATACATTTAAATGTCGTTACAACGATAATCGTTACATATATGTCTCGTTTCGAAATCCTTAAGTTAGTAGTCTTGTTTATATGTATATAACTCATTGTTAATATACTTATGGAGATACTTACTTATCATAATCTCATGTTAACCATATGTATACCCATATATATATCGTCATGTCGTTTTTACAAGTTTAAACGTTCGTGAATCGCCGGTCAACTTGGGTGGTCAATTGTCTATATGAAACATATTTCAATTAATCAAGTCTTAACAAGTTTGATTGCTTAACATGTTGGAAACATTTAATCATGTAAATATAAATCTCAATTAATATATATAAACATGGAAAAGTTTGGGTCACTACAGTACCTACCCGTTAAATAAATTTCGTCCCGAAATTTTAAGCTGTTGAAGGTGTTTACGAATCTTCTGGAAATAGATGCGGGTATTTCTTCTTCATCTGATCTTCACGCTCCCAGGTGAACTCGGGTCCTCTACGAGCATTCCATCGAACCTTAACAATTGGTATCTTGTTTTGCTTAAGTCTTTTAACCTCACGATCCATTATTTCGACGGGTTCTTCGATGAATTGGAGTTTTTCGTTGATTTGGATTTCATCTAACGGAATAGTGAGATCTTCTTTAGCAAAACATTTCTTCAAATTCGAGACGTGGAAAGTGTTATGTACAGCCGCGAGTTGTTGAGGTAACTCAAGTCGGTAAGCTACTGGTCCGACACGATCAATAATCTTGAATGGTCCAATATACCTTGGATTTAATTTCCCTCGTTTACCAAATCGAACAACGCCTTTCCAAGGTGCAACTTTAAGCATGACCATCTCTCCAATTTCAAATTCTATATCTTTTCTTTTAATGTCAGCGTAGCTCTTTTGTCGACTTTGGGCGGTTTTCAACCGTTGTTGAATTTGGATGATCTTCTCGGTAGTTTCTTGTATAATCTCCGGACCCGTAATCTATCTATCCCCCACTTCACTCCAACAAATCGGAGACCTGCACTTTCTACCATAAAGTGCTTCAAACGGCGCCATTTCAATGCTTGAATGGTAGCTGTTGTTGTAGGAAAATTCTGCTAATGGTAGATGTCGATCCCAACTGTTTCCGAAATCAATAACACATGCTCGTAGCATGTCTTCAAGCGTTTGTATCGTCCTTTCGCTCTGCCCATCAGTTTGTGGATGATAGGCAGTACTCATGTCTAGACGAGTTCCTAATGCTTGCTGTAATGTCTGCCAGAATCTTGAAATAAATCTGCCATCCCTATCAGAGATAATAGAGATTGGTATTCCATGTCTGGAGACGACTTCCTTTAAATACAGTCGTGCTAACTTCTCCATCTTGTCATCTTCTCTTATTGGCAGGAAATGGGCTGATTTGGTGAGACGATCAACTATTATCCAAATAGTATCAAAACCACTTGCAGTCCTTGGCAATTTAGTGATGAAATCCATGGTAATGTTTTCCCATTTATATTCCGGGATTTCGGATTGTTGAAGTAGACCTGATGGTTTCTGATGCTCAGCTTTGACCTTAGAACACGTCAAACATTCTCCTACGTATTTAGCAACATCAGCTTTCATACCCGGCCACCAAAAATATTTCCTGAGATCCTTGTACATCTTCCCCGTTCCAGGATGTATTGAGTATCTGGTTTTATGAGCTTCTCTAAGTACCATTTCTCTCATATCTCCAAATTTTGGTACCCAAATCCTTTCAGCCCTATACCGGGTTCCGTCTTCCCGAATATTAAGATGTTTCTCCGATCCTTTGGGTATTTCATCCTTTAAATTTCCCTCTTTTAAAACTCCTTGTTGCGCCTCCTTTAATTGAGTAGTAAGGTTATTATGAATCATTATATTCATAGATTTTACTCGAATGGGTTCTCTGTCCTTCCTGCTCAAGGCATCGGCTACCACATTTGCCTTCCCCGGGTGGTAACGAATCTCAAAGTCGTAATCATTCAATAATTCAATCCACCTACGCTGCCTCATATTCAGTTGTTTCTGATTAAATATGTGTTGAAGACTTTTGTGGTCGGTATATATAATACTTTTGACCCCATATAAGTAGTGCCTCCAAGTCTTTAATGCAAAAACAACCGCGCCTAATTCCAAATCATGCGTCGTATAATTTTGTTCGTGAATCTTCAATTGTCTAGACGCATAAGCAATCACCTTCGTTCGTTGCATTAATACACAACCGAGACCTTGATTTGATGCGTCACAATAAATCATAAAATCATCATTCCCTTCAGGCAATGACAATATAGGTGCCGTAGTTAGCTTTTTCTTCAATAACTGAAACGCTTTCTCTTGTTCATCATTCCATTCAAATTTCTTCCCTTTATGCGTTAATGCAGTCAAGGGTTTTGCTATTCTGGAAAAGTCTTGGATGAACCTTCTGTAGTAACCAGCTAGTCCTAAAAACTGGCGTATGTGTTTTGGAGTTTTCGGGGTTTCCCACTTTTCAACAGTTTCTATCTTTGCCGGATCCACCTTAATACCTTCTTTGTTCACTATGTGACCGAGGAATTGAACTTCTTCCAACCAAAATGCACACTTTGAAAACTTAGCGTACAATTCTTCCTTCCTCAATACTTCTAACACCTTTCTCAAATGTTCACCGTGTTCTTGGTCATTCTTTGAGTAAATAAGTATGTCATCAATGAAAACAATGACAAACTTGTCAAGGTATGGTCCACACACTCGGTTCATAAGGTCCATGAACACAGCTGGTGCATTAGTTAAACCAAACGGCATGACCATAAACTCGTAATGACCGTAACGTGTTCTGAAAGCAGTCTTTGGAATATCATCTTCTTTCACCCGCATTTGATGATACCCGGAACGTAAGTCAATCTTTGAATAAACAGACGAGCCTTGTAGTTGATCAAATAAGTCGTCGATTCTCGGTAGTGGGTAGCGGTTCTTGATGGTAAGTTTGTTCAACTCTCGGTAGTCGATACACAACCTGAATGTACCATCTTTCTTCTTGACAAACAAAACAGGAGCTCCCCACGGTGATGTACTTGGTCGAATGAAACCACGCTCTAAAAGTTCTTGTAATTGGCTTTGCAGTTCTTTCATCTCGCTGGGTGCGAGTCTGTAAGGAGCACGAGCTATTGGTGCAGCTCCTGGTACAAGATCTATTTGAAATTCAACGGATCGCTGTGGGGGTAATCCCGGTAATTCTTTCGGAAATACATCGGGAAATTCTTTTGCAATGGGAACATCATTGATGCTCTTTTCTTCAGTTTGTACTTTCTCGACTTGTGCTAGAACAGCATAGCAACCTTTTCTTATTAGTTTTCGTGCCTTCAAATTACTAATAATATGTAGCTTCGTGTTGCCCTTTTCTCCGTACACCATTAAGGGTTTTCCTTTTTCTCGTATAATGCGAATTGCATTTTTGTAACAAACGATCTCTGCTTTCACTTCTTTCAACCAGTCCATACCGATTATCACATCAAAACTCCCTAACTCTACTGGTATCAAATCAATCTTAAATGTTTCGCTAACCAGTTTAATTTCTCGATTCCGACATATATTATCTGCTGAAATTAATTTACCATTTGCTAATTCGAGTAAAAATTTACTATCCAAAGGCGTCAATGGACAACTTAATTTAGCACAAAAATCTCTACTCATATAGCTTCTATCCGCACCCGAATCAAATAAAACGTAAGCAGATTTATTGTCAATAAGAAACGTACCCGTAACAAGCTCCGAGTCTTCCTGTGCCTCTGCCGCATTAATATTGAAAACTCTTCCGCGGCCTTGTCCATTCGTGTTCTCCTGGTTCGGGCAATTTCTAATAATGTGGCCCGGTTTTCCACATTTATAACAAACTACATTGGCATAACTTGCTCCGACACTACTTGCTCCGCCATTACTCGTTCCGACACCATTTGTTCCTTTCGTTCTATTAACCCCTGGTCCATAGACCTCACACTTCGCCGCGCTATGACCATTTCTTTTACACTTGTTGCAAATTTTGGTGCAGAACCCCGAGTGATACTTTTCACACCTTTGGCATAGCTGCTTCTGATTGTTGTTGTTGTTGCGGTTATTATTGTTGTTGGGATGATTGTTGTAGTTGCTGTTGTTGTTGTTGTTGTTGTTGTTGGGCCATTTGTTGTAGTTGCGATTGATGTTGCGATTGTTGGGATAATTGTTGCGATTATTGTTGTAATTGCTGTTGTTGTTGTATTGGTGATTCTTATCACCGTTTTCCTCCCACTTTCTTTTGACTTGCTTCACATTGGCCTCTTCAGCAGTCTGTTCTTTAATTCTTTCTTCAATCTGGTTCACTAGTTTGTAAGCCATTCTACATGCCTGTTGTATGGAGGCGGGCTCGTGTGAACTTATATCTTCTTGGATTCTTTCCGGTAATCCTTTCACAAACGCGTCGATCTTCTCTTCCTCATCTTCGAATGCTCCCGGACACAATAGGCACAATTCTGTGAATCGTCTTTCGTACGTGGTAATATCAAATCCTTGGGTTCGTAACCCTCTAAGTTCTGTCTTGAGCTTATTGACCTCGGTTCTGGGACGGTACTTCTCGTTCATCAAGTGCTTGAATGCTGACCACGGTAGTGCGTACGCATCATCTTGTCCCACTTGCTCTAGATAGGTATTCCACCATGTTAACGCAGAACCTGTGAAGGTATGCGTAGCGTACTTCACTTTGTCCTCTTCAGTACACTTACTTATGGAAAACACCGATTCGACCTTCTCGGTCCACCGTTTCAATCTGATCAGTCCTTCTGTTCCATCAAATTCCAAAGGTTTGCAGGCAGTGAATTCTTTGTAGGTGCATCCTACACGATTTCCTGTACTGTCAGATCCAAGGTTATTGTTGGTATGTAGCGCAGCCTGTACTGCGGCTATGTTTGAAGCTAGAAAAGTACGGAATTCCTCTTCATTCATATTCACGGTGTGTCGAGTAGTCGGTGCCATTTCCTTCAAAATAGTCAAATGGAACAAGTTAATCATACAGAATATTAAGAGTAGTTAATAGTATTTCGTAGCATAATATGAACTCATTTATAAAAGCTTTTTCTTCATATTAGCGTTTTATAAGTTTAAATTCGGGTAGTACCTACCCGTTAATTTCATACTTAGTAGCTAATATACAATTCAACTACTACAATTCTATATGAAAAACTGATTGTAATAATATTTCGCGTTCAAACTTTTATACAATATTTTACAAACTTACAATACCGCTTATTTTACATAAAGCATGAAATATAGCACACAATAACTTTGATACAAGATAGTTGTGAAGATAATTCTAGCTAGTACACAAGTCGTTCAGCAAAGGCAATAAAGACACATAATTCATACGTCCAGAAACAAGTCATGCATTCTGGTTTAACTAGGACTACTTCCCATCCTTGGTCTTGTGGAACATAACCGTTATGGCCGTTGATAAGACAGCGTGTTGTAACGTCGTCAAAGGGACAAGGGTTACGTAATGACCAACAGTCTAGTAATAACCTAAAAACCTCATTTCTTACCCCAATTACCGACTCCGTCACTTGTGGGAACGTTTTGTTTAATAGTTGTAGCCCGATGTTCTTGTTCTCACTTTGGTGAGAAGCGAACATTACTAACCCGTAAGCATAACATGCTTCTTTATGTTGCATGTTAGCCGCTTTTTCTAAATCACGAAGTCCTATATTCGGATATACTGAGTCAAAATAATTTCTTAACCCGTTGCGTAAAATAGCATTTGGGTTCCCCGCAATATATGCGTCAAAGTAAACACATCGTAACTTATGGATTTCCCAATGTGATATCCCCCATCTTTCGAACGAAAGCCTTTTATAAACCAAGGCATTCTTGGAACGTTCTTCGAATGTCTTACAAACTGATCTCGTCTTAAATAGTTGTGCCGAGGAATTCTGACCGACTCTAGACAAGATTTCATCAATCATGTCTCCGGGTAGGTCTCTTAAAATATTGGGTTGTCTATCCATTTTGTGTTTTTATACTGTAAAATAGACAAGAGTTAGATTCATAAAAAAAATACTTATTAATACAAGCAATTTTTACATATATCATAAAGCATAAGCACACTATATTACATATATTACACCACACGAATACAACTATCTTATTCCGACTCGCTCGTTTCTTCTTGTTCGGTTTTGGTTCGTTTTGCCAAGTTTCTAGGGATATATGATGTTCCCCTAATACGAGCCGTCGTTGTCCACATTGGTTTAGAAAAACCTGGTGGTTTAGAGGTTCCCAGGTCATTGTTACAACTTAAGGACTTCGGGGGTCGACGATACATATAAAGTTCATCGGGGTTGGAATTAGATTTCTCTATTTTTATGCCCTTTCCCTTATTATTTTCTTTTACCTTTTTAAATTCAGTTGGGGTAATTTCTATAACATCATCGGAATTCTCGTCGGAATCTGATTCATCGGAGAATTGGTAATCCTCCCAATATTTTGCTTCCTTGGCGGAAACACCATTGACCATAATTAACCTTGGTCGGTTGGTTGAGGATTCTCTTTTACTTAACCGTTTTATTATTTCCCCCACCGGTTCTATTTCTTCTTCCGGTTCCGGTTCCGATTCTTCTTCCGGTTCCGACACTTCTTCCGGTTCCTCTTCGGGAACTTGTGAATCAGTCCACGAATCATTCCAATTTACATTTGACTCTTCATTATTATTAGGTGAGTCAATGGGACTTGTTCTAGAGGTAGACATCTATCACATAATATCAAACACGTTAAGAGATTAATATATCACATAATATTCATATGTTAAAAATATATAGTTTCCAACAAAAATGTTAAGCAATCATTTTTAAAGAAAACACGGTCGAAGTCCAGACTCACTAATGCATCCTAACAAACTCGATAAGACACACTAATGCAAATTTTCTAGTTCTCTAAGACCAACGCTCTGATACCAACTGAAATGTCCCGTTCTTATTGATTAAAAACGTTCCATATTAATTGATTTCGTTGCGAGGTTTTGACCTCTATATGAGACATTTTTCAAAGACTGCATTCATTTTTAAAACAAACCATAACCTTTATTTCATAAATAAAGGTTTAAAAAGCTTTACGTAGATTATCAAATAATGATAATC
The DNA here is from genome assembly GCF_046630445.1 of Rutidosis leptorrhynchoides. Lineage (NCBI taxonomy): Eukaryota > Viridiplantae > Streptophyta > Magnoliopsida > Asterales > Asteraceae > Rutidosis > Rutidosis leptorrhynchoides. The sequence goes on from NC_092336.1 coordinate 157,136,088, forward strand.
TAAAATATCCTGTTTACACACGACCATTACATAATGGTTTACAATACAAATATGTTACATCGAAATCAGTTTCTTGAATGCAGTTATTACACAATATCATACAAACATGGACTCTAAATCTTGTCCTTATTTTAGTATGCAACAGCGGAAGCTCTTAGTATTCACCTGAGAATAAACATGCTTTAAACGTCAACAAAAATGTTGGTGAGTTATAGGTTTAACCTATATGTATCAAATCGTAACAATAGACCACAAGATTTCATATTTCAATACGCATCCCATACATAGAGATAAAAATCATTCATATGGTGAACACCTGGTAACCAACATTAACAAGATGCATATATATAAGAATATCCCCATCATTCCGGGACACCCTTCGAATATGATATAAATTTCGAAGTACTAAAGCATCCGGTACTTTGGATGGGGTTTGTTAGGCCCAATAGATCTATCTTTAGGATTCGCGTCAATTAGGGTGTCTGTTCCCTAATTCTTAGATTACCAGACTTAATAAAAAGGGGCATATTCGATTTCGATAATTCAACCATAGAATGTAGTTTCACGTACTTGTGTCTATTTTGTAAATCATTTATAAAACCTGCATGTATTCTCATCCCAAAAATATTAGATTTTAAAAGTGGGACTATAACTCACTTTCACAGATTTTTCCTTCGTCGGGAAGTAAGAATTGGCCAATGGTTGATTCACGAACCTATAACAATATATACATATATATTAAAGTATGTTTAAAATATATTTACAACACTTTTAATATATTTTGATGTTTTAAGTTTATTAAGTCAGCTGTCCTCGTTAGTAACCTACAACTAGTTGTCCACAGTTAGATGTACAGAAATAAATCGATAAATATTATCTTGAATCAATCCACGACCCAGTGTATACGTATCTCAGTATTGATCACAACTCAAACTATATATATTTTGGAATCAACCTCAACTCTGTATAGCTAACTCCAACATTCACATATAGAGTGTCTATGGTTGTTTCGAAATATATATAGATGTGTCGACATGATAGGTCGAAACATTGTATACGTGTCTATGGTATCTCAAGATTACATAATATACAATACAATTTGATTAAGTTATGGTTGGAATAGATTTGTTACCAATTTTCACGTAGCTAAAATGAGAAAAATTATCCAATCTTGTTTTACCCATAACTTCTTCATTTTAAATCCGTTTTGAGTGAATCAAATTGCTATGGTTTCATATTGAACTCTATTTTATGAATCTAAACAGAAAACTATAGGTTTATAGTCAGAAAAATAAGTTACAAGTCATTTTTGTAAAGATAGTCATTTCAGTCGAAAGAACGACGTCTAGATGACCATTTTAGAAAACATACTTCCACTTTGAGTTTAACCATAATTTTTGGATATAGTTTCATGTTCATAATAAAAATAATTTTCTCAGAATAACAAATTTTAAATCAAAGTTTATCATAGTTTTTAATTAACTAACCCAAAACAGCCCGCGGTGTTACTACGACGGCGTAAATCCGGTTTTACGGTGTTTTTCGTGTTTCCAGGTTTTAAATCATTGAGTTAGCATATCATATAGATATAGAACATGTGTGTAGTTAATTTTAAAAGTCAAGTTAGAAGGATTAACTTTTGTTTGCGAACAAGTTTAGAATTAACTAAACTATGTTCTAGTGATTACGAGTTTAAACCTTCGAATAAGATAGTTTTATATATATGAATCGAATGATGTTATGAACATCATTACTACCTCAAGTTTAGTAGGTAAACCTACTGGAAGTGACAAGAAATGATCTAGCTTCAAAGGATCTTGGATGGCTTGAAAGTTCTTGAAGTAGGATCATGACACAAAAACAAGTTCAAGTAAGATTTTTACTCTAATTAAGATAGTTTATAGTTATAGAAATTGAATCAAAGTTTGAATATGAATATTACCTTGAATAAGAAAGATAACCTGCTGTATATAACAAAGGTTTCTTGATCTTAGATGATTACTTGGAATGGATTAGAAAGCTTGGAAGTAAATTAGTAAACTTGAAGGGATTTTTGAAGTGTTCTTGAAGTGTTCTTCCTATGATGATTATAGCTTGATTCTTGATGTGATTTTTGATGAAGATGATGATTAACTACTGGAAAAATACGTTCATAATAGTGTGTGTGTGTTGAGAGAGAATTAGAAAGAGAATTGGAAGTGAAATGGAGTGAATGATGAGTGGTAATTGGTGAGTGGTGAGTGGGGTTAAAAGGAGTTCTAGTTAGTTGACTAGCTCATGGTAGAAGTTAAAATTGATTAGTCATACATGACATAATCAAGAGTGGAATCCCATGCTAGTTCCTATTGGTATATACTCATAGTAAGTACGTTTTGAAGCTGTGTATAATACGGGTAAGAATACGACTAGAATTCTTGATGAAAGAAAAGAATGGAAAAGTAACTGTAACCATTTTTGTTAAGTATGAGTGTTTTGATATATGTCTTAAAGTATTCCAAAAGTATTTTAATACATCTAAATACACTACATGTATATACATTTTAACTGAGTCGTTAAGTCATCGTTAGTCGTTACATGTAAGTGTTGTTTTGAAACCTTTAAGTTAACGATCTCAATTAATGTTGTTAACCCATTGTTTATTATATCTAATGAGATGTTAAATTATTATATTATCATGATATTATGATATATTAATATATCTTAATATGATATATATACATTTAAATGTCGTTACAACGATAATCGTTACATATATGTCTCGTTTCGAAATCCTTAAGTTAGTAGTCTTGTTTATATGTATATAACTCATTGTTATTATACTTATGGAGATACTTACTTATCATAATCTCATGTTAACCATATGTATACCCATATATATATCGTCATGTCGTTTTTACAAGTTTTAACGTTCGTGAATCGCCGATCAACTTGGGTGGTCAATTGTCTATATGAAACATATTTCAATTAATCAAGTCTTAACAAGTTTAATTGCTTAACATGTTGGAAACATTTAATCATGTAAATATCAATCTCAATTAATATATATAAACATGGAAAAGTTCGGGTCACTACACCCATCTCGTCCTGGTGGGTCGCGATACGCTACAAAGTGGGCTGAAACGCGACAGCTCTAGAACCCCAGTTCTGTCAAGGTTATCGCGTTTGAATTATGTTTATCGCGTTTGAATTATGTTTATCGCGTTTGGTAGTCGCGAAACGCGACACTGTGTCGCGAAACGCGACAAATGTCGCTGTTTGACAATTTTAGCCATTTTAATTGGAATCTTTTAGGGGTGTTTAGGTCTTTTCACCTATGGCCGGTTTTTGAGATTTTAAGGCTGGTTCAACCTTATCCCCTCTCCATTTATGACTTTTCCATTTAATTAAATTAAAGTCGAGAGAGAGTGAGAAAGCTCATTTTGGTGAAGAAGAAGACCGAATCTTGCCCGAACCCAAGTGTTAAAGTTGTTCCTCGTGTCTCTAGCTACACTTTGATAGTCTCGGTAAGTTCTAACTCTATGTTTTGAGTTTATTTAAGTTTGAGCTAGGGTTTGGCTCATATGGAGCTTGTGTGACCCAATTGAAGGTTAAATGGGTGGGTTTTGGGTTAGATTTATGAAAATGAACCCTAATGGCCAAAACCTAGGGTTTGGTCTTATGATTTGGGGTTGTAAGTATTAGATTGTGTTGTTAAGCATTAAAACACTTGTTAAAGGTTGAAAGAATTGTAAATGGGTCATGTTTGACTAAGTTTGAAAGAGTAAGTGTTAAAATGAGTCAAATGAGTACTAGTTGATCTAATTGGGTGAAGTGGGTATGAAATACCCAAGTTTGTGTTAGTAGACTTTAATTCACTAGCTTTAGTGATTGAAGTTGAGTCTTGACCCTTAAGGGCGGTTTTGGTGAAAATGGGGCATTTAATGCATTAAGTCATTTAATGCACATAAGTGAATTGTTGGTATTTTAGTCCAACTAGATATTGTGTTGATTGAAGTACTTATTATATTAGGTACTTTGCTTTGAAGCTTGCGGAAGTATAAAACCATCACCGAATCGTTAAGGTGAGTGGAATAATTATATGTGTAGGTATATAATGTATCTATTTGTTGTAGCGTGAGATGTGAAGTGTCAAGGTGCTAAGACACCACGTTTCATGTGAGGAGTGAAGCATCGAGGTGTTAAGATGCCACTCGAGGTGAAGCATCGAGGTGTTAAGATGCCACCTAGGAGTGAAGTGTCGAGGTGTTAAGAAGCCACTCCATAATAAAGGGTGAAGTGTCGAGGTGTTAAGACGCCACCCGAGGGTAAAGTATCGAGGTGTTAAGATGCCACCCGGGGGTTAGTGATACGAAGTGCTAAGTATACTAATGGATGTTGTGAACTCCGATGGCCTTTCGCGGGAGCCATTCCCTTGTACGATTGGTTAACCATGGTTATTTGTGTTGTAAGTGAAGGCTTATTATATTGTTCGAGTTATATATAATTATGCGATTGTTATGCTAGCTTGTGGTATTGGAGGTTGGTAGCCTCGTATTGATGATAAGCTAATGGTGTTGCTAGCATGTATTTCGGTATGTGTATTTGAGTGTTTGCAAGTAGGTATATTATATATGTATGTGTATAATTATTGCATTCACTAAGCTTTAGCTTACCCTCTCGTTGTTTATCCTTTTAGATGCAGGTGCGGATAGGGGAAAAGGGGTTGTTGGGCACTAGGTGTCCTTTGATGATGTTTCGTTAGAACTTTTGGAAGTTGGCCTAACGTTTTGGATAGTTTAGTCCCAAACCATGCTCGAAGTGTCGTTTGGATTATAAACTATCATTTTTAGTGGATCGAACTTGTATTAAACTTAATTAATGGCCTTCGTGCCTTGTAAACATTTAAATTGTGGTACGTTTTAAATGGAACTTGTGGAATGGTCTACATATTTAATTGGCGCGTAAATGTGTATTAATAAAAAAAAATTATCGTATGGATTACGGGTTGGGTTGTTTCAAGTGGTATTAGAGCATGGTCTAAGGGATTTAGGTGACTTGAGATAGGCGCCTAGACTTAGACTTTTTGTGTGCGCGTTATGCGAGACTTGTAGGACTTTGGGTCGGAGTGGGTTTTGGTTAGTGCATAGGTTTATGTGAACTAATCATGCGCTATTGTTTTGTGTGGTATTTGAAATCGTCAAGCGAGATAGACGTTGTACTAGTGAGTTAATGCGATGTGCTCGCGTAGTAATGACTATCTACCATTATTACGGGTTCAAATCGTGTCAAACAAGCGATGTACGACGATTGTTGAGCAAGATGGGATAGTGTGGTGTATATGTATATACATATGTGTTAAGTCCCTTCGTTTCGTTGCTTAATTACTTCGTTTTATAGAATGAAGATGAGAAATGGACACGACACCAATGATGGAACTACGAGTGAGGATGTTGAACTCATGACAAAGGTTGAGGCCATCTTTAAAAGGCTAAAAAAGGATTTTCTTGATGATGTTCGAAAGGTTTTCCAAGAGTCGGTTGATGGGCAAGTAACCGAAATGATAAATGAGCGAATGAATGCCGCGATTGAGGAGGCATTAGAAGCTAGAAGCATTCATCCTCGTGGTGAAGGGGGTGATGGTAACGGTGGGAATGGAAGGCGAGACTTCCATTACAAAAATTTCAAGGATGCTCAACCCCCGATGTTTAATGGGGTACGGGATCCATTGAAAAGCACATGTTGGATTTCCGATATCGAGGGAGCTTTCCGTACCGCGGAATGTCCTCCCGAGAAGAAGGCGAGGTATGGTTCTAGTATGTTGCGGGAAGAAGCTAAGTTGTGGTGGGATGATAAAATCAACTTATATGGTTAGGAGCAATGTATGAGTTTGACGTGGGAAGAGTTTAAGAAGGAATTTTTCAAAGAATACCAAACTTCTTTCGATCTTGATAGAATCCGAGACGAGTTGCACAATTTGCAACAAGGTTCAATGGACTTGGTTACTCTCAAGTCTACCTTCTTGGCAAAGACTCGTTTTTGTCCGGAATATGTTGGTGACGATCACAAGCTAATGAAAGATTTCTACCGTACCATGAATGATGAGTATAAGGGTAAGATTAGTCGAGGAGCGGCTAAGTCTTTTGAAGAGTTATTTGAATTGGCTCGAGGTTTTGAGCCAGAAGTTCCAAGGAGAAGTGATTTCACTTTTTCTAAAAGAAAGTTTGAAGGTTCTAGTCATTCTAACTTTTCAAACAAGAAGAACAAGAACAAGAAGGGTTCGGAAAGTGTCAATAGCGTGAAGAAGGGCGCTTCCGATAGTTTTTATTTTTCGTGCTACAATTGTGGGCAACCGGGTCATATGGCTCGTGATTGTCCGAAACCATCTTTCGGAAACAAGCTCACTTGTTTTAATTGTGGTAAAGAAGGGCATAAGAAGCCGGAGTGTCCCAATTTGCGAAACGATAATGTTAAGCGTCTAGAGAAGGCGGTGGGTACGGCTAGGGGTCGCAACTATTTGATGACGAATGATGAAGCCAAGCAATCCAACGAAGTTGTCTCAGATACTTTTATGGTTAACTCTAATCCGGCAAGAATACTTTTTGATAGTGGTGCCAATTTGTCGTTTGTGTCTCCAATATTCGTGCCTAAACTTAATAGACCGTTAGCTAAGTTAAGTCGTCCGGTAGAAGTCAAAATAGTGGACGGCAAGACGGTGCTAGTGGTTGATGTGTGTAAGAATTGTGATGTTGTGTTTGGTGCCGAAAACTTTAAAATTGATATCATCCCGATGACTTTGGGTGATTTTGATATTGTTGTTGGTATGGATTGGCTCGATCATAATAGAGCCGATATTGCATGCCATGAAAAATTTATTCGTGTAAGACCCCAAGTGGGGGAGAGTTAATTATTCACGGTGATAAACGGAGAAGACTTGACCCGATATGTACTTTTGCACGGGCACATCGTTTTCTTGTTAGTGGTGGCATGGCTTTTCTTGCCCATGTCGTTGATACTCGAGATGAGCCACCATCCATTCGTGAAATTTCGGTGGTATGTGAATTTGAAGACGTTTTTTCGGATGAGTTACCGGGTGTTCCGGCGGAAAGACAAGTTGAATTTCGCATTGAGTTGGTTCCGGGGGCTACCCCCATTGCTAAAACTCCTTATCGTTTAGCGCCGACGGAAACGCAAGAATTGTTAAATCAAACCCAAGAGCTACTTGAAAAGGGTTTTATCCGACCGAGTGCTTCGCCATGGGGAGCTTCGATTTTATTTTTGAAAAAGAAGGATGGTAGTATGCGGATGTGCATCGATTATCGGGAGTTGAACAAAGTGACGATCAAGAATCGTTATCCTTTGCCTATGATTGACGATTTGTTTAACCAACTCCAAGATGCAACGTATTTCTCCAAAATCGACCTACGGCCCAGCTATCAAATGCAGGTCCGTGAGGAAGATATCCAGAAAACGGCTTTTCGAACTCGTTATGGGCATTTTGAATTCGTAGTTGTAACGACCCGGAAATTTCCGACCAAATTTAAACTCTAATCTCTATATGGTTCCGACACGATAAGCAAAAACCCTAAAGTTGACCCGCACTTTTTCGATCGTTCTATACTTATAAGATTAATATTTACATAAATTAAACCTTACCAACATGATAAGCAATCCAAATTGTTGAGACTTATGTTTTCGAAAAGAGTTTTACACAACGTTTGACCGTCTAGTTTGACCGATGATATCACGAACTATATAACATATGATAATTATACGTTTGTGTATATATATGTATATATACATATTTAACATGGTTTATGGATGTTTTAATATCTCATTTTGTATTAATAACAATAAGTTATAAGTATATTTTGAAACTACTAACTTAAGTTTTCAAAACAATAACCATACATAACGTTATTTGATATAAATACTTATGACTTATAATGTTTATACATATAACGTATAAGTAATGTATTTAATCACTTTTAAGGACTTAAATACATAAAACAATATAAGTATATTCACAAAAGATAGCTATATTTGAATCCTCGTTCCGTTTTCTCAAAGATTTCTACACGTGTATTTAGGGTACATGTACCCGTATCATACGCAGCTTCTAGATGTATTTACTATTGGTATATACCAATAAAAATCTGCTCCTTAGCAGCCTTAAATGATTAAGAAACATGTGGAACCAACCATTTGTCAAGTAGCATGAATTATTTAGCAAGAAAACAAAGTTAGGTATCATTTTTTTCTTTATATACTAAAAACATTTTTATGCATGCACACCATTTCTTCACCCCATTTTCTCATACTTACACTCCCATTTCTCTCTCAAAATACTCTTAACTTCATACTTGATCATCTACAAGCATTTTCCCCATCATTTAGCTTCAAAAACCTTACTTAATCACCATAAGAAAACCATACAAAAACACTTCAAGAAATCCTTCCAAGAACACAAACTTACTTCCAATCTTTCATCCAATTCCATCACCCTTTTGGTTCTAGCTTTTTACTCCTCTTTTACAGCAACCTTGTCCAAGGAACTTGAGGTAGAATCTATGTTCATAACCTTATTCGATTCATATATATATAGCTATCTTATTTTGTGGTATAAAATTTTAACAACAAGAACATAGTTTGAATGTTTTCAAACTTGTTTGCAAACTAAATAGATCCTTCTAACTTAACTTTTAAAATACTTCAAGACCTGTAATATATCATAAATATATGCTAATTTAACAAGGTATAACTTGGTTTTTCAAAGAACACCTTAAAAACTGAATTTACGACGTCGGAGTGCAACCGGGGGCTGTTTTGGGTTGGATAATTAAAAACCATCTTAAACTTTGAATTGGAGGTTTATTTTCTGGAAAAATGATTTTTACTATGAATATGATAACACATAAAAATTTCATGATTTAACTCAAAGTATAAGTATTTTTAGAAAAATAATCATTTAAGGTTGTTTACATGATGGAAAATGATTAACTTCATAAGTTTCACTAAAGTTTGACCTATGACCTGTGATTTCGAATACAAACTAAGGTATTTACAGTTCAAAGTCTTAAAGAGGGACTCGATCCAAGGAAGTGACAAGTTGAATCAACGAAAACGGAGTTGTAACGAAGAAACTATGACCAAAACGAGATCGGATATCTAAGACTTGTTTAACTTCGGGATTAATTGGGAAAAATTAAATAAAATCACATATTTCTAAGATAACATGATATTTTATATATATGTACTTATAATTCAATTTTATATGGTTCAGGATCACCCGCAAACAACACGAGAAGATTAATCATAAGATCCCATGTTTGTACGCAACACGTCATTTGACAACACCGGTACTTTATGTACGCAATACGTCATTTGACAACACCGGTACCGTGGGTCAAGATTAATCTCGACCAATACATATACGATGGGGTTTTATTTATTTCGTTAGGGGGTTTTATTTATTTCATTGCGGGTATATTAAACATCTAAAAATGAACCATTAAAATTGAATTACTAACAACGAACTGCTAACTACGGACTAAGGAATTATTCAAAGTATTAAAAGTATAACAAGTATATATATGTGACGTTTGTTTAAAAAGAAAAGGTATTGATATATTATATATGGATAGGTTCGTGATATCAACCGGAGACCAAGTCAAATTATATATATCTTCAAGACAACAGTGAGTATATAGTCCCACTTTTAAACTCTAAATATTTCGGGATGAGAATACATGTATTTTATGTTTTACGATATGGACACAAGTAACTGAAAAATATATTCTACGTTGAGTTGTACCACTGGCATACTTCCCTGTAGCTTGGTAACTAATATTTACAGCGGTATTGTAAACGCGAATCCTGTTGATAGATCTATGGGGCCTGACAACCCCAACCGGACTGGACGACCAGTATTCAACGGTTGCACAGTACTTCGTTTTGTGACTACACTTGGTACGGTGTAGTAAGATTTCATATTAAAGGGAATATGCGACGTGATTGAATGTTAAGTATGGTTACCAAGTGCTCAACCACTTAGAATATTTTTATGAAAATGTTTATATATGAAATCTTGTGGTCTATATATATATATATATATATATATATATATATATATATATATCGCTGCCGGCATTAAACCTATATCTCACCAACTTTATGTTGACATTTTAAAGCATGTTATTCTCAGGTATGAATTAAGTCTTCCGCTGTGCATTAGCTCGTACTAAGGATACTACTTGAGGCTATTAAGGACTTATATCATAAGGCGTTGCATTCGAGTCATTGAAGTTCATAGAGACTATTATTAAGTAAATGGCGGTTTAGATCATTTGAATATTATGAAATGTCAGGCGATTATGTCAATTCTGGATGTAACTATAGATTGCCTTTTAAGAATAAATGCAACGTTTGTAAGATGTATCATATAGAGGGCAAGTACCTCGCAATGTTATCAACTATTGTAATTCGTTTGTAATCAATATGGACAACGTCCGGATGATTAGTTTCGGATCCTTTCAGTAGTTATGCCTTTTGGTCTTACGAATGCACCGGCGGCATTCATGGATCTTATGAACCGAGTGTTCCAACCTATGTTGGACAAGTCGGTGATTGTGTTCATTGACGACATATTAGTCTACTCGAAAAGTATGAACGAACATGAACGTCATTTGCGTGAAGTATTGAAGACGTTACGAAAGGAGAAGTTGTATGCTAAGTTCTCCAAATGTGAATTTTGGCTAAGGGAGGTTCAATTCCTTGGCCACATTGTGAACAAAGACGGTATTCAAGTAGATCCGGGGAAGATAGAGACGGTGAAGAGTTGGAGACGACCGACTACGCCTACGGAGGTCCGAAGTTTTCTCGGATTGGCCGGTTATTATCGTCGGTTTATCCAAGACTTTTCTAAGACCGCTTCTTCATTGACGAAGTTGACAAGGAAGAACGCGAGATTTATGTGGGAGAACGAGCAAGAAATTGCTTTTCAATTGTTAAAAGAGAAGTTGTGTCAAGCTCCGGTGTTAGTTTTGCCGGAAGGGGTGGAAGACATGACGGTTTATTGTGATGCTTCGTTAAATGGGCTCGGGTGTGTTCTAATGCAAATAGGTAAAGTCATTGCTTATGCCTCTCGACAATTAAAGGAACACGAAACGAGATATCCGACTCACGATCTTGAGTTGGCAGCGGTGGTGCATGCGTTGAAAATTTGGCGCCATTACTTGTATGGTGTCAAGAGTACAATTTATTCGGATCATAAGAGTTTGAAACATCTCTTTAATCAACGAGATTTGAATTATCGTCAATGTAGGTGGATGGATGTGGTGAAAGATTATGATTGTGAAATACTTTATCATCCGGGCAAGGCGAATGTGGTCGCGGATGCGTTAAGTCGAAAGAGTCATCACCCTGCGTTACGATTGGGATTGTTACGTATGATTATTACTAACGATTTTCTTGAAAGACTCAGTGTGACTCAAATAGAGGCATACGTCTACAACAAGCGTGCGAAACGAATTGTGGGGCAATCAAAATTCATTACTATGGGTTCGCGTGGGTTATTGTCTTTTCAAGGAAGGGTGTAGGTGCCTAAGATGAGTGATTACCGGCGGGTGCTACTTGATGAAGCACATAAGTCAAAGTATTCCATTCATCCGGGCGCGACGAAAATGTACCATGATTTGAGGAAAGATTATTGGTGGCCGGGCATGAAACGTGATGTTGTGAAGTATGTTGAGCAATGCGTCACGTGTTTGCAAGTAAAAGCCGAACACCAAAAGCCGTATGGTAAGTTGCAACCGTTGGAAATTCCGAAGTGGAAATGGGAACACATTACCATGGATTTCATTACAAAGTTGCCTAAAACGGCGAGAACCTAATTTGATTCGATTTGGGTGATAGTTGATAGATTGACGAAAGGTGCTTTGTTTCTTCCCATTAAAGAAGCAATATCGTCGGAGGCCTTGGCTAAGTTGTTTATCAAGGAAGTAGTATCGAGACACGGGGTTCCTATATCTATTATTTCGGATCGAGATACCCGTTTTACATCTCGGTTTTGGGAGAAGTTTCACGAAGATATGGGTACACAATTGAAATTGAGCACGGCGTATGATCCTCAAACGGACGGTCAAACCGAACGTACGAATCAAACATTGGAGGATATGTTACGGGCGTGTATTATTGATTTCGGTAGTAGTTGGGATAAGCACTTACCTTTGGTGGAATTCTCGTACAATAATAGCTATCATACTAGTATCGGGATGCCACCTTACGAGATGCTTTATGGGCGGAGGTGCCGAACTCCGATTTGTTGGGGTGAAATTGGTCAAAAAGAAACCGGGAGTACTAATTTGGTCTTAGAAACGAATAGTAAGATTGATATGATTCGGGATCATTTGAAAGAGGCGCAAGATAGACAAAAGTCGTATGCCGACAAGCGTAGACGAATGATCGAATTTCAAGAAGGTGACATGGTGATGCTTAAGGTTTCGCCATGGAAAGGTATTATTCGGTTTCAAAAATGGGGAAAGTTAGCTCCTCGGTTTATTGGTCCTTTTAAAGTTTTAGCTCGTGTTGGTGAAGTCGCGTATCGTTTGGAATTACCCGAAGAGCTTGCGGGGATCCATAATACATTCCATGTTTTCCATCTCCTTAAGTATCTTGCGGATGATTCATCATGGGTGCCGTTAGACGAGATTGAGCTAAACAATAAGTTAGAATATATTGAGGAGCCGATTGCCATACTCGATGAGAAGGTCAAAAGGTTGAGAAATAAAGAAGTGAGGACTTTTAAAGTTCAATGGCATCGTAGTAAAGGTTCCGAGTTTACATGGGAATCCGAAGAGTTTGTTTTGATTTATCTTCCGGCTTGTCATGCGGCTTGGATCGCGAGGACGCGCTCCAATTCAAGTGGGGGAGAGTTGTAACATCCCGTTTTCCCCGAATATGACTTAAGGTGCGCATCTAACTCTGTGTACGTTTAATATTATAGCTATGTTTGAGTTTGTATAGTTCAAATATTGAAAATATTGGAAAATGGTTTGATCAGGCCTTCTGTCGCGTCTGAAGGTGTCCCATCGCGTCCTGGTGGGTCGCGATACGCGACAAAGTGGGATGAAACGCGACAGCTCTAGAACCCCAGTTCTGTCAAGGTTATCGTGTTTGAATTATGTTTATCGCGTTTGGTTGTCGCGAAACGCGACACTGTGTCGCGAAACGCGACAAATGTCGCTGTTTGACAATTTTAGCCATTTTAATTGGAATCTTTTAGGGGTGTTTAGGTCTTTTCACCTATGGCCGGTTTTTGAGACTTTAAGGCTGGTTCAACCTTGACTTTTCCATTTAATTAAATTAAAGTCTAGAGAGAGAGTGAGGTGTTAAGAGTGAGAAAGCTCATTTTGGTGAAGAAGAAGACCGAATCTTGCCCGAACCCAAGTGTTAAAGTTGTTCCTCGTGTCTCTAGCTACACTTTGATAGTCTCGGTAAGTTCTAACTCTATGTTTTGAGTTTATTTAAGTTTGAGCTAGGGTTTGGCTCATATGGAGCTTGTGTGACCCAATTGAAGGTTAAATGGGTGGGTTTTGGGTTAGATTTATGAAAATGAACCCTAATGGCCAAAACCTAGGGTTTGGTCTTATGATTTGGGGTTGTAAGTATTAGATTGTGTTGTTAAGAATTAAAACACTTGTTAAAGGTTGAAAGAATTGTAAATGGGTCATGTTTGACTAAGTTTGAAAGAGTAAGTGTTAAAATGGGTCAAATGAGTACTAGTTGATCTAATTGGGTGAAGTGGGTATGAAATACCCAAGTTTGTGTTAGTAGACTTTAATTCACTAGCTTTAGTGATTGAAGTTGAGTCTTGACCCTTAAGGGCGGTTTTGGTGAAAATGGGGCATTTAATGCATTAAGTCATTAAATGCACATAAGTGAATTGTTGGTATTTTAGTCCAACTAGATATTGTGTTGATTGAAGTACATATTATATTAGGTACTTTGCTTTGAAGCTTGCGGAAGTATAAAACCATCACCGAATCGTTAAGGTGAGTGGAATAATTATATGTGTAGGTATATAATGTATCTATTTGTTGTAGCGTGAGATGTGAAGTGTCGAGGTGCTAAGACACCACGTTTCACGTGAGGAGTGAAGCATCGAGGTGTTAAGATGCCACTCGAGGTGAAGCATCGAGGTGTTAAGATGCCACCTAGGAGTGAAGTGTCGAGGTGTTAAGACGCCACTCCATAATAAAGGGTGAAGTGTCGAGGTGTTAAGACGCCACCCGAGGGTAAAGTATCGAGGTGTTAAGATGCCACCCGGGGGTTAGTGATACGAAGTGCTAAGTATACTAATGGATGTTGTGAACTCCGATGGCCTTTCGCGGGAGCCATTCCCTTGTACGATTGGTTAACCATGGTTATTTGTGTTGTAAGTGAAGGCTTATTATATTGTTCGAGTTATATATAATTATGCGATTGTTATGCTAGCTTGTGGTATTGGAGGTTGGTAGCCTCGTATTGATGATAAGCTAATGGTGTTGCTAGCATGTATTTCGGTATGTGTATTTGAGTGTTTGCAAGTAGGTATATTATATATGTATGTGTATAATTATTGCATTCACTAAGCTTTAGCTTACCCTCTCGTTGTTTATCCTTTTAGATGCAGGTGCGGATAGGGGAAAAGGGGTTGTTGGGCACTAGGTGTCCTTTGATGATGTTTCGTTGGAACTTTTGGAAGTTGGCCTAACGTTTTGGATAGTTTAGTCCCAAACCATGCTCGAAGTGTCGTTTGGATTATAAACTATCATTTGTAGTGGATCGAACTTGTATTAAACTTAATTAATGGCCTTCGTGCCTTGTAAACATTTAAATTGTGGTACGTTTTAAATGGAACTTGTGGAATAGTCTACATATTTAATTGGCGCGTAAATGTGTATTAATAAAAAAAAATTATCGTATGGATTACGAGTTGGGTTGTTTCATTATCAATCATCTCTATTCATCTGCATGCGTACAAAATGAGAATCCATCCATATCATAACACTCCCCTTGGATGATAATTTTGTTTCGTTAGAGATCAATTAGTACTGCCTCGTTAAAAACCTTGCTAAAGAAAAACCCAGTGGGATAAAAACTTTAGTCAAGGGAAAAAGTGTGCAGCATAGAGTTGACTCCCCCTCTAGTAGACATTGTTGAGTCGTCACATCTTTTGAACATGCCTCATGTCAATATTGTGAACATGCGTTCTGAAAATAGCAGTTGGAAGTGCTTTGGTGAAAAAGATCGACAGAGTTTTTACTGGATTGAACATATCTCATTTCAATCTGGTTGTCTTTGATGAGATCTTGAGTGTATGGAAAGAATCTAGGAGGTATGTGTTTCGTTCGATCACTTTTGATATACCCTTCTTTCATCTGTGCTATGCAAGCTGCATTATCTTTATATATAGTTAATGGACTTTTATCATGTTCTAGTCCACAAGAATCAGTAATGAGTTGTGTCATTGATCTCAACCAAAAACATTCTCGAGTAGCTTCATGTAATGCAATTACTTCGCCATGATTTGATGATGTTGCAACAAGTGTTTGTTTTTTAGAACGCCATGATATTGCGGTACCTCCATTTAGAAATACATATCCAGTTTGAGATTTAACTTTATGTGGATCGGATTAATAACATGCATCTGTATAACTAAACAAATCTTGTTTCGAGTTGTTAGAATAAAATAATTATAAATCAGTAGTTCCCCAAAGGTATCAAAATATATGTTTGATCCCATTCCAGTGTCATTCGGTAGAAGTTGAGCTGAACCTTGCCAACAAATTAACTGCAAACGAAATGTCAGGTCTTGTAGAATTTATAAGATACATAAGAACCTAAATTGCACTAAAATATGGAACTTCCGATCTGTTAAGATCTTCATGATCTTCACATGGATGAAATAGATCAGTGTCAATATTGCATGATCTAACAACAATGGGTTTGTCTTTAAAAATGTTTTAAAATCTTTTCGACATAAGTTGTTTGATGTACAAGTAAACCATTAGGCATATGCTCAATTTGCAATCCAAGGTAATACATGGTTTTTTCAAGATCTTTCATTTCAAAATAATTCTTTAGAAGTTGAATGATTTTATAGATCTCTTTATTTGTTCATATGATGTTAAGAACATAGACATAAATAACTACGATATATATCCGATCATTGTTTTCATAATAAAAACACATGTGCAAATAAGTTTATATGTATACACTTTGCTTATCAAGTAATCACTTAATCAGTTATACTAGTGTATCAACCCATATAAAAATCTTTGTGATTCAATGGAATACATTTCTTTGAGTTTTGCATTAGATGTTTATGATACCTTAAACCCTTCAGGTATATTCATATATATCACTATCAAGTGATCCATACAGATAAGTAGTTACAACATCCATGAGATGCATTTAAGTAACTACCAGGTTGATTAAGTATCTAATAAGTAATTGTATCCATTACAGGAGGATAAGTTTTCCTCATAATTCATTTCTGGTCTTTGTGGGAAATCTTGAGTTACAAGTCTAGTTTTGCCTTGTAACTTCATTTGCACATTTCTTTTTCGGATAAAAATTCATTTGTATCCCATACGTTTCACATCTTTAAAAGTGATAACGATTGATCCGAAAACTTTTCTTTTATTGAGCGATTCTAATTCAGCTCGTTTTCCTCCTTTCCATTGAGCTCAATCATGTCTATTTTGATATTCAATGACAGATTTTGGTTTTAGATCATCATTTTATTCATGATGTCATTGTAACATTATATGAAAATATCTCATCGAGATTTTTAATTTCACTTCGATTCCATAATATTGCATAATTTATCGCAATTTTAGTATTTACATTTATCAATATCCTCTACAGAAGGAATATTGATTTATGGTTCTTCTTAAACACTTTCTTTTACCTCGTTATCAGCTTATTTTATTTTCGAGGATTTTTATCTTTGGAACCAATTGATCTTCCACGTTTCATGCGTGGCAAAGACTCAAGAGTGACATTATTGCCAGCTTTTAGAATTTTAATTCTTGCTAGAGCATTTACTGCTGATATATATGATTTAGTCACTCTTTTTGCATCTGAAAATGTATCGGGCAATTTATTCGCAAGTTCTTGCATATGCATTATTTATTTTTATTTTTTTAATTTTTTTTGAATTTTTGTTTCGCATTCTTTTGTGTGAGTATCAAGATACCTTAATTGATGTTTAAATCATAAAACATCATTTTATTTTTTATTTTTTCATTTCTCCCCCTAATTTAGGGAACAATTTTTTCATTAAAATGACAATCATCAAAAACGTGCTGTAAAAACATCACCCGTCATGGATTCAATATATCTTATGATTGAAGATGTTTCATATCCAACATATATTTCAATCCTTCTTTGAGGAACCAACTGTTGTGGTGGTGCAATTAAAAATACACTGCACAATCAAATGTTCTAAGATGGAAAATATTTGGCTCTCGACCAAAATCAACTTGGTAATGGAGAATATTTATGACTTGCACTTGGTTTAACACGAATTAATGTCGCATCATGTAAATTTACATGTCCCCATATAAATATTAAGAGTTTTGTACTCATTACCAATTGTCTAGTTATTAGCTGCAAGCGTTTATCTATTGATTCAGCTAAACCAATTTTGTGTATGCACATGAGCAACTGGATGTTCAACAACAATCCCTGTAGACATATAATAATCATTAAATACTTGAGATGTTAACTCACCAGCATTATCAAGTCTCATCCTTTTAATAGTGTAATCAGAATAATGTGTTCTCAATTTAATAATTTGTGCAAGAAACTTTGCAAATGTCATATTACGGCTTGATAACACACAAACATGAGACCATCCGCTAGATGCGTCTATTAGAACCATGAAATATCAAAATGGTCCACATGATGGATGAATTGGTCCATATATATAACCTTGAATTTTTTCAAGAAACATTGGTGATTCTTTCTCAATATTCTTTTCATTAATCACCATATGTGCTTTTCATTAATCATCATATGTGCTTTTTCATTAATCACCATATGCGTTTTTCATCATATATCCTTTTCATCATATGCGCTTTTAATCATATGCGCTGCGCTTTTCATCATATGCGCCTTTTCATTATATGCGCTTTTCATCATATGCGCTGTGCTTTTCATCATATGCGCTTTTCATCATATGCGCCTTTTATCATATGTGCTTTTAATCATATGCACTTTTAATCATATGCGTTTTTCATCATATGTGCCTTTTATCATATGCGCTTTTAATCATATGCGCTGCGCTTTTCATCATTTGCGCTTTTCATCATATGCGCTTTTAATCATATGCGCTTTTAATCATATACGCTGCGCTTTTCATCATATGCGCCTTTTATCATATGCGCTTTTAATCATATGCGCTATGGTCTAAAACCATTTATTTATGAGTGATACATAACAAGCTAGGCATCTTAGAAAATTTGGATCATATAATTCGAAGGTTGCTCATGGTTTACTTAATCAAGATTTTCAAAAGATTCACTCTCATCATTTCAAATCTTGTATAGTGGAAGAATAAAAGGTCAAAGTAGCTTTTTTAAATCGTTTGCACGTCTATGACCTTTTTTTTATTTAACCATAATGAGTTCAAATTGTATATTACTGACTTCTCTTTCTCTCCTATATGATTTCACCAATTCTTTTCCTTCACCATTGTATAATACTGATTACATAATTCTTTATGCCTCTCCATTATATTTATATTTATATATTATTGGTTATTGGCTATAAATCAAAGATATATGCAGAGATATTTTTTACAAATTCTTATGCTACTCTTTCAATCCATACCTCACCTAATATACAAAATTAAAGTTGTAACATAAGGACATCCAACGTTTGATGAGCAAACATGAACGAGAAGCTTTGTGTTTAGTTTCAACTAGTGGTAAGCCCCTCTCGTTGCGTCGGGTTGATAAATTATTGATATTTTGCGTTTAGATAAACGTTTTGTAGAAGTTTATAAATAAAGTGGAAAGGTCCTAATCACCCGTAGCGCATCACACTTCAATGACCATTGGTTTGAACAATGAATAGTAGTATGCTTATTAGTATAGCCTATTGATGTTGGATTTATAAAAAAAATGGTGGTGGGTATATCATTACCTAATTGTTACATTAAGAATAACCTTTAAACCAATTATAATATACTACAAAAAAAAAAATTTATAATATTAACAAATTATAATATTAATCATAATTATAATTATAATATTTAATAATAGTAATTAAAGTTAAGGAGTATAAAGTTACGGAGTATTAAGTTTGAAAAATAAGGTTTTCTTTCTTTTCTCTTCCTTTTTTTTTATCTCATCAAAGAGGACAAAAAGTGTGAATATTTGACTGCAATAGTTATCTTATAATTTAATATTTATGATAAAATGATAAATGGAGTAGCACGAGTGCGTTTAATAAAATCTGAATGATTTAGTGCTGAATGGCTCATATCTGAATTGTTCAAAGACTCTGAATCTGAATGAGAAAGTGGTATTTAATAAGTGTTCTGAATTGATAGTCTGAATTATAAAAATTACAGTACTAATTTAACTTTATAGTATTACGAAGTATAATATTATGTGGGGTAACTATATAACTATAGTGCTCCAGAAATAATAATATGCTCCAAGCTTTTGACACTCATTTTAATCGTACAACTTCCACACACTTACCCACATACCCCATTCAACTCCCCCATGAATATCTTTTTCTTTCCACCGTTCAATTCTCTCAGCTATTTTTTTTTCATTTCATTCAATTGTTGATTTATTATTGGTCAATTCATCTCAGAGAAGAGGAGCTCTGAAAAATTGTGACTGTTATCGACAAAGAAAGGGGGTAAAATCTCATGTTGTTGTATATGATTTTACTTCATCAATATCTTTATATCACCTCATGTTGTATATCATTTTATCTCTAGAAACATCTAAAATCAAATTTCATTTTTTTTCACCCTTTCTCCCAAATCCATCACTACCAAGTAATCCGATGGTTAAATACAACTACCTTTTTTTTTTCTTTAAAAAGTTGTAAGTTTCAAATCTTGTAAGAATCAAACTCAATGTGATTAGCGATTATTTTATTTTTATTGTTTTTAATTTTATTTATTTTCAAATTCGCATTTAATTCTTGGAGTTGGCTGATGGCATTCGTCCCACTCTTAATGATGTTCAGTTGAAATTGATTTTCAGATCCGAGGCCAAGATTTGGAAATTTGAAGGTAAGCCTTGGTTTGTTTAATTTTGGTAATAAGATATGGAAATTTGATAGTATGTTTAAAAATCCTACTGTTTGAATCAATATATCAATACATATATAAATATAAATATATATAAAGTAGAAGTTTTACCTCTTACTATTCAGTATATGATGAAGATGATATCATTATATATTCTTCACCTTTGGTCCTTTAATTAGTGACTTGTGATTTCTCATATAACCTTGATCATACGAAGCTCTTCGTGCTGATAACGTGTTATAATTTAGTAGTAGGAAAGAAGAGATTAAATTCTTATTCAAGAATGGTGTACATATCCTTATAATTGAGTGAGTATTTATAATACTAAAAGTTAACTGTACATTATTCGTTTTCATTTTCAATTATAGAGTAGGTGAAAGTAATCAATAATTCATAATTTTACTGTGCAAGATTATCAATCATCTATATTCATCTGCATGCGTACAAAATGAGAATCCATCCATATCATAACATATAATAATATATGATAATAACTACAACTCGGAAGTGGCCCCATTGGCCCATTTCGTTGGGCCAAAAAATTTAGGCCGACAAATCTAAGTTTTGTAAAGAGAAAAAAAATTAAATGCCAAATTAGATGACATCAAGATTATGTCACTCAAGTTATTATTCCTTCACGTTGGCGAATATACTTATTGATAATGATAATGATAATGAAAATGATAATTACAATTAACATATTAAAATAGAAATCAAAGGTATATTGAAAGGTTATCAGTTTGGCATCTGTACTAAAAATCATAGATGTGTATATTTTGGACTCTACTTCATCTCTACTTTACCATTTCATCCAACTCAACTTCTCTTTCTTCTTCTTTTCTATACAAAATCAGAGGTGCTATATTCACTAATTTTTAACTAAAAAATATTAATTCACATGACATGGTAACCTGATCTGTAATTCCACGTAGCATTTCATAACTGCTTCCATCCATTTTTAACTATCCACCACAACAAACCATGTTTAATTTAGGTTAAATCGATTTCTTTAATAAATTCTATTCTATCAATATTTATTAGATTAGATGTATTGAATATCTCGATTAAAATTAAAACGGTAACATCTTCTACTCTGTTTGTACACTTTTTCGGGGTAATCCAAATGTCGATTAGGATTAGGTTGACTTATGGATTGATTGTGGATTAGAACTTTATTAGCTATGATTAAGGGAGTGGGAGGTGTTTGATTATTTGGTGGCGGTTCCCCGAAGGTAGTGGGATTGTGATCTCACTTTACGCCATGAAGGTATTTGTTTACCATTAAATCGAATTCAATGAGTTTGATGTATGAGTGATTGATGAGATGATCTGATGCTGGAATAAGCATCTCTTCTTATAGTGTTGTTGGAGAGCTTGTCCCCAGTTTCGAAGTCTTGACCAACTTCAAAGACGGTTATGGAAATGTTGGTGAACTTTCCCTAAATGGGTTGACGGCGCTACAATGCTCAAGGAAAGTCATATAGATGCCTTCCTCATTTGCCTTGGTGGCACCGTATACTGTTTGGGAAGAATATTTTCCATATCTCTTCACCTTAGGTAGTCATGTGACTTGGTTGCAGTCCGTCGGTATTGGTACCTAAGATGTCTTCGTTATCTGTTGCCTTCGGGCACTTATTTTGTGCCTTATGGATTAGGCTTGAGATATTGGGTACACTATCAAGCCCCCCAGTTTAAATTTACGAAGTGAATTTCTTAGTTTGCTCCGTGAAATTAAACTCCATGAGCTTTTTAGTCTTTACAGTTTAATATTTCGTTTGATTTATCAAAATCCCCTTCAATAGTTGATTATTTAGCATCGCATTTGGTGCCTAATTCTTTTGAGGTTATATCTGATTGTTTAATCTTAATAAGGTCTCTTTCGATGTATAACCTTTTAAGATTACACTTGATGTATAACCTTCTTAGGATGATGTTATAATCCTTATAGGATCTTTTTCGATGTATAACTTTTTTTATGGTTAATATTTAATCCCTTTTTGTATATGATCGTAATCATTTCTGATAGGATTTAGATTTTGTACGGGATTTTTTTATTTCCAAATGATATTTTTGTATCACATTTTTGGAAAACAAAATCCAATTATTTAATTGTTAATCTTTGATTATACAACTCCTGTAGCCGCTATAATGCATGTCCTCTGCAAAATTACATAACTACCCCTAGCGAATCTTTAGTTCGTCTCTCAGTATTTCGGGGTAGTTCGGTCTTTTTAAATTTGAGACTGATAATTTGCAGAGTGATTGGACGGTTTTGCTGCAGGGTTTTAATTACTTTGATTAAAACTTGCGTTTCCTATATTATTTCCATCTTATTTCCATCTCCTTTCTTCAACCGGTGACAATCTTGTTCTTTCAATTTCAGGTATACTTCTTTCCCCTTTTTTCATCTTTTTGTTTTCTTGTTTTTGAATGGTGAAACAAGGGCTTCAATCAACTTTTTCATCCGTTACTTTTGACCAGTGTACTCAATTGATAGAAACCCTAGGTCTATCTGCCGGTGATGTTATTTCACCGAAATCTGGCAAAACGATTCTTCAACCCCCAACCGATTATGTTGGTTTTTATTATTAAATTTTCACTGAATGCAACGTTAGGATTCCCGTTTCTCGTTTTTATCTTAATGTCTTAAGTCATTTTAAAGTGCATCTTTCAATCTTCCACCCTCTAGCAACCAAGAAGGTCATGGCTTTCGAGGTTATGTGCAGGGCATACGGCGGTTAACCGTCAGTTGATTTATTTTGTTGCTTTTTTATTCTTTGTGATTCTAGGAAATGGTTAACTGTTGGGAAACGTCGAAATAAGGGTGGTAAACTTTCTGATACTCCTGTCTATTTTTCTTCTCAATGTTCTAAAATCCGAGGGTGGAAGAACAGGTTTGTCTTTATGAAGAAAGATTTTTTCTTTCCTTCTGATTATCCCTCTCTCTTTGACCCAAAGAATCAAGAAATCCCCAAGGAATATAGGGATCATGTGCCTGAAAGTGCGAAAGACCTTCCACTTTTTAGTAGAACCTGTCGTCATCCAATCGTTGCTTCAGCTTTTCCCGATTCTATTCTCTTTAAGCTTGGCATGCGTCCATCTTGGGAGAAAGGAACACAAAATCCAGTATTCTTGTTTGGGGATAAGGGTAGGTTGAATTTGATTTTTAGAAATTTTATCATGTTTGTACATAGTGTGCCATGCTTATTTGTATTTTCTGCATTATTTCTTTGCAGAGATGGCTTTGAGAGATGTTCTAAAGAACTTTGGTGTGAAGGAAATGACAATTGTTGCTCGTGATACCACAACTATTGTGAAGGATGTTGTTTCTCCTTATGTTTTGGGTAATGCATAAATTCAACGCAAGCTTAAGTCAGCTACTGCTTCGTCAGCTTTTTCCAAGGATCAGGGTAAAGCCAAAGTTGCCTCAGATCATCAAAATGTTGATGTGGATGCCTTACCTGATTCTCCTCCTGAAAAGAGAATTCAGCTTAGGGCTTCTAAACATTTAAAGGTTTCTAAGATGAAGAGAGAATGTAACACCCGATAATTGGGCCTAGATGAAATGGCAATTTTGCCCTTGTGTGCGTTTATATTGTTATTTTATTAGTTGAATATTTATAGTCATTTGACTATTTGGTTGAGACCAGTTCGTGACAAGGGTCACAGAAAAGGTTTGTTTATTTAATTTGGACCTCGATAGGACCGCCTAACGATGTACGAAAGATATTAGATAACTGATAAATACCCGTGTGTTATAAGGTATGGGTTAAAACCCACCTATCTATGCCATGTTCTGGATATTTCTATCCATTTTCTCAATTTGTGAAATTCAATCTCGTACCTAACTCATGCTCCTTTAAAACCCTAGCTTGATCTTTGTGTGAAATTAGATTAATTAAAGCTTAGAATCAGATTTCTTGCATCATCTATAGTATATCTCCAGGTTTGTATTCGATTTCATGCTATGATTCTTGTTGAAATTGGGTTTTTGTGTACTAATGGGTTTTGGTTGGGTTCATGCTTGATTCTTGATCTAAATGTGTTTGATATGTTCAATTAATGTTAGAAATATGTTTTATATAGTTTATATGATGTTTTGGGAGTGGTTTTGGTGTTAGATCTTGCAAAAATCGAGTTTTTAGGCCAAAATGGCAAAAATCAGCGAGCTGGAATGTTCTAACAGCTCCCATGTAGTGACCCTAACTTTTCCATGTTTATATATATTAATTGAGATTGATATTTACATGATTAAATGTTTCCAACATGTTAAGCAATCAAACTTGTTAAGACTTGATTAATTGAAATATGTTTCATATAGACAATTGACCACCCAAGTTGACCGGTGATTCACGAACGTTAAAACTTGTAAAATCTATATGATGACATATATATGGATATATATATAGTTAACATGATACTATGATAAGTAAACATATCATTAAGTGTATTAACAATGAACTACATATGTAAAAACAAGACTACTAACTTAATGATTTTTAAACGAGACATATATGTAACGATTATCGTTGTAAAGACATTTAATGTATATATATCATATTAAGAGATATTCATACATGATAATATCATGATAATATAATAATTTAAAAATATCATTTGATATTATAAACATTGGGTTAACAACATTTAACAAGATCGTTAACCTAAAGGTTTCAAAACAACACTTACATGTAACGACTAACGATGACTTAACGACTCAGTTAACATGTATATACATGTAGTGTTTTAATATGTATTTATACACTTTTGGAAGACTTCAATACACTTATCAAAATACTTCTACTTAACAAAAATGCTTACAATTACATCCTCGTTCAGTTTCATCAACAATTCTACTCGTATGCACCCGTATTCGTACTCGTACAATACACAGCTTTTAGATGTATGTACTATTGGTATATACACTCCAATGATCAGCTCTTAGCAGCCCATGTGAGTCACCTAACACATGTGGGAACCATCATTTGGCAACTAGCATGAAATATCTCATAAAATTACAAAAATATGAGTAATCATTCATGACTTATTTACATGAAAACAAAATTACATATCCTTTATATCTAATCCATACACCAACAACCAAAAACACCTACAAAAACTTTCATTCTTCAATTTTCTTCATCTAATTGATCTCTCTCAAGTTCTATCTTCAAGTTCTAAGTGTTCTTCATATATTCTACAAGTTCTAGTTACATAAAATCAAGAATACTTTCAAGTTTGCTAGCTCACTTCCAATCTTGTAAGGTGATCATCCAACCTCAAGAAATCTTTGTTTCTTACAGTAGGTTATCATTCTAATATAAGGTAATAATCATATTCAAACTTTGGTTCAATTTCTATAACTATAACAATCTTATTTCAAGTGATGATCTTACTTGAACTTGTTTTCGTGTCATGATTCTGCTTCAAGAACTTCGAGCCATCCAAGGATCCGTTGAAGCTAGATCCATTTTTCTCTTTTCTAGTAGGTTTATCCAAGGAACTTAAGGTAGTAATGATGTTATAACATCATTCGATTCATATATATAAAGCTATCTTATTCGAAGGTTTAAACTTGTAATCACTAGAACATAGTTTAGTTAATTCTAAACTTGTTCGCAAACAAAAGTTAATCCTTCTAACTTGACTTTTAAAATCAATTAAACACATGTTCTATATCTATATGATATGCTAACTTAATGATTTAAAACCTGGAAACACGAAAAACACCGTAAAACCGGATTTACGCCGTCGTAGTAACACCGCGGGCTGTTTTGGGTTAGTTAATTAAAAACTATGATAAACTTTGATTTAAAAGTTATTATTCTGAGAAAATGATTTTTATTATAAACATGAAACTATATCCAAAAATTATGGTTATCTCAAAGTGGAAGTATGTTTTCTAAAATGGTCATCTAGACGTCGTTCTTTCGACTGAAATGACTACCTTTACAAAAACGACTTGTAACTTATTTTTCCAACTATAAACCTATACTTTTTCTGTTTAGATTCATAAAATAGAGTTCAATATGAAACCATAGCAATTTGATTCACTCAAAACGGATTTAAAACGAAGAAGTTATGGGTAAAACAAGATTGGATAATTTTTCTCATTTTAGCTACGTGAAAATTGGTAACAAATCTATTCCAACCATAACGTAATCAACTTGTATTGTATATTATGTAATCTTGAGATACCATAGACACGTATACAATGTTTCGACCTATCATGTCGACACATCTATATATATTTCGGAACAACCATAGACACTCTATATGTGAATGTTGGAGTTAGCTATACAGGGTTGAGGTTGATTCCAAAATATATATAGTTTGAGTTGTGATCAATACTGAGATACGTATACACTGGGTCGTGGATTGATTCAAGATAATATTTATCGATTTATTTCTGTACATCTAACTGTGGACAACTAGTTGTAGGTTACTAACGAGAACAGCTGACTTAATAAACTTAAAACATCAAAATATATTAAAAGTGTTGTAAATATATTTTGAACATACTTTGATATATATGTATATATTGTTATAGGTTCGTGAATAAACCAGTGGCCAAGTCTTACTTCCCGACGAAGTAAAAATCTGTGAAAGTGAGTTATAGTCCCACTTTTAAAATCTAATATTTTTGGGATGAGAATACATGCAGGTTTTATAAATGATTTACAAAATAGACACAAGTACGTGAAACTACATTCTATGGTTGAATTATCGAAATCGAATATGCCCCTTTTTATTAAGTCTGGTAATCTAAGAATTTGGGAACAGACACCCTAATTGACGCGAATCCTAAAGATAGATCTATTGGGCCTAACAAACCCCATCCAAAGTACCGGATGCTTTAGTACTTCGAAATTTATATCATATCCGAAGGGTGTCCCGGAATGATGGGGATATTCTTATATATGCATCTTGTTAATGTCGGTTACCAGGTGTTCACCATATGAATGATTTTTATCTCTATGTATGGGATGTGTATTGAAATATGAAATCTTGTGGTCTATTATTATGATTTGATATATATAGGTTAAACCTATAACTCACCAACATTTTTGTTGACGTTTTAAGCATGTTTATTCTCAGGTGATTATTAAGAGCTTCCGCTGTCGCATACTTAAATAAGGACGAGATTTGGAGTCCATGCTTGTATGATATTGTGTAAAAACTGCATTCAAGAAACTTATTTTGTTGTAACATATTTGTATTGTAAACCATTATGTAATGGTTGTGTGTAAACAGGATATTTTAGATTATCATTATTTGATAATCTACGTAAAGCTTTTTAAACCTTTATTGATGAAATAAAGGTTATGGTTTGTTTTAAAATGAATGCAGTCTTTGAAAAATGTCTCATATAGAGGTCAAAACCTCGCAACGAAATCAATTAATATGGAACGTTTTTAATCAATAAGAACGGGACATTTCAGTTGGTATCCGAGCGTTGGTCTTAGAGAACCAGAATTTTGCATTAGTGTGTCTTATCGAGTTTGTTAGGATGCATTAGTGTGTCTGGACTTCGACCGTGTTTACTTGAAAAATTATTGAGTAACAAATTTTGTTGGAAACTATATATTTTTAACATGTGAATATTATGTGATATATTAATCTCTTAACGCGTTTGATATTATGTGATAGATGTCTACCTCTAGAACAAGTCCCATTGACTCACCTAATAATAATGAAGAGTTAAATGTAAATTGGAATGATTCGTGGACTGATTCACAAGTTCCCGAAGAGGAACCGGAAGAAGAGTCGGAACCGGAAGAAGAATCGGAACCGGAAGAAGAATCGGAACCGGAAGAAGAATCGGAACCGGAAGAAGAATCGGAACCGGAAGAAGAAATAGAACCGGTGGGGGAAATAATAAAACGGTTAAGTAAAAGAAAATCCTCAACCAACCGACCAAGGTTAATTATGGTCAATGGTGTTTCCGCCAAGGAAGCAAAATATTGGGAGGATTACCAATTCTCCGATGAATCGGATTCCGACGAGAATTCCGATGATGTTATAGAAATTACCCCAACTGAATTTAAAAAGGCAAAAGAAAATAATAAGCGAAAGGGCATAAAAATAGAGAAATCTAATTCCAACCCCGATGAACTTTATATGTATCGTCAACCCCCGAAGTCCTTAAGTTGTAACAATGACCCGGGAACCTCTAAACCACCAGGTTTTTCTAAACCAATGTGGAAAACGACGGCTCGTATTAGGGGAACATCATATATCCCTAGAAACTTGGCAAAACGAACCAAAATCGAAGAAGAAGAAACAATCGAGTCGGAATAAGATAGTTGTATTCGTGTGGTGTAATATATGTAATATAGTGTGCTTATGCTTTATGATATATGTAAAAATTGCTTGTATTAATAAGTATTTTTTTTATGAATCTAACTCTTGTCTATTTTACAGTATAAAAACACAAAATGGATATACAACCCAATATTTTAAGAGACCTACCCGGAGACATGATTGATGAAATCTTGTCTAGAGTCGGTCAGAATTCTTCGGCACAACTATTTAAGGCGAGATCAGTTTGTAAGACATTCGAAGAATGTTCCAAGAATGCCTTGGTTTATAAAAGGCTTTCGTTCGAAAGATGGGGGATATCACATTGGGAAATCCATAAGTTACGATGTGTTTACTTTGACGCATATATTACGGGGAACCCAAATGCTATTTTACGCAATGGGTTAAGAAATTATTTTGACTCAATATATCCGAATATTGGACTTCGTGATTTATAAAAAGCGGCTAACATGCAACATAAAGAAGCATGTTATGCTTACGGATTAGTAATGTTCGCTTCTCACCAAAGTGAGAACAAGAACATCGGGCTACAACTATTAAACAAAACGTTCTCACAAGTGACGGAATCGGTAATTGGGGTAAGAAATGAGGTTTTTAGATTGTAACGGGACTGTTGGACATTACGTAACCCTCGTCCCTTTGACGACGTTACAACACGCTGTGTTATCAAAGGCCATAACGGTTATGTTCCACAAGACCAAGGATGGGAAGTAATCCTAGTAAAACCAGAATGCATGACTTATTTCTGGACGTATGAATTACGTGTCTTTATTGCCTTTACTGAATGACTTGTGTACTAGCTAGAATTATCTTCACAACCATCTTGTATCAAATTTAATGTGTGCTATATTTCATGCTATATGTAAAATAAGCGGTATTGTAAGTTTGTAAAATATTGTGTAAAAGTTTGAACGCGAAATATTATTATAATCAGTTTTTCATATAGAATTGTAGTAGTTGAATTGTATATTAGCTACTAAGTATGAACTTAACGGGTAGGTACTACCCGAATTTAAACTTATAAAACGCTAATATGAAGAAAAAGATTTTATAAATGAGTTCATATTATGCTACGAAATACTATTAACTACTCTTAATATTCTGTATGATTAACTTGTTCCATTTGACTATTTTGAAGGAAATGGCACCGACTACTCGACACACCGTGAATATGAATGAAGAGGAATTCCGTAATTTTCTAGCTTCAAACATAGCCGCAGTACAGGCTGCGCTACATACCAACAATAACCTTGGATCCAGCAGTACAGGAAATCGTGTAGGATGCACCTACAAAGAATTCACTGCCTGCAAACCTTTGGAATTTGATGGAACCGAAGGACCGATCGGATTGAAACGGTGGACCGAGAATGTCAAATCGGTGTTTGCCATAAGTAAGTGTACTGAAGAGGACAAAGTGAAGTACGCTACACATACCTTCACAGGTTCTGCGTTAACATGGTGGAATACCTATCTAGAGCAAGTGGGACAAGACGATGCGTACGCACTACCGTGGTCAGCATTCAAGCACTTGATGAACGAGAAGTACCGTCCCAGAACTGAGGTCAATAAGCTCAAGACAGAACTTAGAGGGTTACGAACCCAAGGATTTGATATTACCACGTACGAAAGACGATTCACAGAATTGTGCCTATTGTGTCCAGGAGCATTCGAAGATGAGGAAGAGAAGATCGACGCGTTTGTGAAAGGATTACCGGAAAGAATCCAAGAAGATATAAGTTCACACGAGCCCGCCTCCATATAACAGGCATGTAGAATGGCTCACAAACTAGTGAACCAGATTGAAGAAAGAATTAAAGAACAGACTGCTGAAGAGGCCAATGTGAAGCAAGTCAAAAGAAAGTGGGAGGAAAACGGTGATAAGAATCACCAATACAACAACAACAGCAATTACAACAATAATCGCAACAATTATCCCAACAATCGCAACATCAATCGCAATTACAACAAACGGCCCAACAACAACAACAACAACAACAGCAACTACAACAATCATCCCAACAACAATAATAACCGCAATAACAACAACAATCAGAAGCAGCTATGCCAAAGGTGTGAAAACTATCACTCGGGGTTCTGCACCAAATTTTGCAACAAGTGTAAAAGAAATGGTCATAGCGCGGTGAAGTGTGAGGTCTACGGACCATTGGTTAATAGAACGAAAGGAACAAATGGTGTTGGAACGAGTAATGGCGGAGCAAGTAGTGTCGGAGCAACTTATGCCAATGTAGTTTGTTATAAATGTGGAAAACCGGGCCACATTATTAGAAATTGCCCGAACCAGGAGAACACGAATGGACAAGGCCGCGGAAGAGTTTTCAATATTAATGCGGCAGAGGCACAGGAAGACCCAGAGCTTGTTACGGGTACGTTTCTTATTGACAATAAATCTGCTTACGTTTTATTTGATTCGGGTGCGGATAGAAGCTATATGAGTAGAGATTTTTGTGCTAAATTAAGTTGTCCATTGACGCCTTTGGATAGTAAATTTTTACTCGAATTAGCAAATGGTAAATTAATTTCAGCAGATAATATATGTCGAAATTGAGAAATTAAACTGGTTAGCGAAACATTTAAGATTGATTTGATACCAGTAGAGTTAGGGAGTTTTGATGTGATAATCGGTATGGACTGGTTGAAAGAAGTGAAAGCAGAGATCGTTTGTTACAAAAATGCAATTCGCATTATACGAGAAAAAGGAAAACCCTTAATGGTGTACGGAGAAAAGGGCAACACGAAGCTACATCTTATTAGTAATTTGAAGGCACAAAAACTAATAAGAAAAGGTTGCTATGCTGTTCTAGCACACGTCGAGAAAGTACAAACTGAAGAAAAGAGCATCAATGATGTTCCCATTGCAAAAGAATTTCCCGATGTATTTCCGAAAGAATTACCGGGATTACCCCCACATCGATCCGTTGAATTTCAAATAGATCTTGTACCAGGAGCTGCACCAATAGCTCGTGCTCCTTACAGACTCGCACCCAGCGAGATGAAAGAACTGCAAAGCCAATTACAAGAACTTTTAGAGCGTGGTTTCATTCGACCAAGCACATCACCGTGGGGAGCTCCTGTTTTGTTTGTCAAGAAGAAAGATGGTACATTCAGGTTGTGTATCGACTACCGAGAGTTGAACAAACTTACCATCAAGAACCGCTACCCACTACCGAGAATCGATGACTTATTTGATCAAATACAAGGCTCGTCTGTTTATTCAAAGATTGACTTACGTTCCGGGTATCATCAAATGCGGGTGAAAGAAGATGATATTCCAAAGACTGCTTTCAGAACACGTTACGGTCATTACGAGTTTATGGTCATGCCGTTTGGTTTAGCTAATGCACCAGCTGTGTTCATGGACCTTATGAACCGAGTGTGTGGACCATACCTTGACAAGTTTGTCATTGTTTTCATTGATGACATACTTATTTACTCAAAGAATGACCAAGAACACGGTGAACATTTGAGAAAGGTGTTAGAAGTATTGAGGAAGGAAGAATTGTACGCTAAGTTTTCAAAGTGTGCATTTTGGTTGGAAGAAGTTCAATTCCTCGGTCACATAGTGAACAAAGAAGGTATTAAGGTGGATCCGGCAAAGATAGAAACTGTTGAAAAGTGGGAAACCCCGAAAACTCCGAAACACATACGCCAGTTTTTAGGACTAGCTGGTTACTACAGAAGGTTCATCCAAGACTTTTCCAGAATAGCAAAACCCTTGACTGCATTAACGCATAAAGGGAAGAAATTTGAATGGAATGATGAACAAGAGAAAGCATTTCAGTTATTGAAGAAAAAGCTAACTACGGCACCTATATTGTCATTGCCTGAAGGGAATGATGATTTTGTGATTTATTGTGACGCATCAAAGCAAGGTCTCGGTTGTGTATTAATGCAACGAATAAAGGTGATTGCTTATGCGTCTAGACAATTAAAGATTCACGAACAAAATTATACGACGCATGATTTGGAATTAGGCGCGGTTGTTTTTGCATTAAAGACTTGGAGGCACTACTTATATGGGGTCAAAAGTATTATATATACCGACCACAAAAGTCTTCAACACATATTTAATCAGAAACAACTGAATATGAGGCAGCGTAGGTGGATTGAATTGTTGAATGATTACGACTTTGAGATTCGTTACCACCCGGGGAAGGCAAATGTGGTAGCCGATGCCTTGAGCAGGAAGGACAGAGAACCCATTCGAGTAAAATCTATGAATATAATGATTCATAATAACCTTACTACTTAAATAAAGGAGGCGCAACAAGGAGTTTTAAAAGAGGGAAATTTAAAGGATGAAATACCCAAAGGATCGGAGAAGCATCTTAATATTCGGGAAGACGGAACCCGGTATAGGGCTGAAAGGATTTGGGTACCAAAATTTGGAGATATGAGAGAAATGGTACTTAGAGAAGCTCATAAAACCAGATACTCAATACATCCTGGAACGGGGAAGATGTACAAGGATCTCAAGAAACATTTTTGGTGGCCGGGTATGAAAGCCGATGTTGCTAAATACGTAGGAGAATGTTTGACGTGTTCTAAGGTCAAAGCTGAGCATCAGAAACCATCAGGTCTAAGGTCAAATTGCCAAGGACTGCAAGTAGTTTTGATACTATTTAGGTAATAGTTGATCGTCTCACCAAATCAGCACACTTCCTGCCAATAAGAGAAGATGACAAGATGGAGAAGTTAGCACGACTGTATTTGAAGGAAGTCGTCTCCAGACATGGAATACCAATCTCTATTATCTCTGATAGGGATGGCAGATTTATTTCAAGATTCTGGCAGACATTACAGCAAGCATTAGAAACTCGTCTGGACATGAGTACTGCCTATCATCCACAAACTGATGGGCAGAGCGAAAGGACGATACAAACGCTTGAAGACTTGCTACGAGCATGTGTTATTGATTTCGGAAACAGTTGGGATCGACATCTACCGTTAGCAGAATTTTCCTACAAGAACAACTACCATTCAAGCATTGAGATGGCGCCGTTTGAAGCACTTTATGGTAGAAAGTGCAGGTCTCCAATTTGTTGGAGTGAAGTAGGGGATAGACAGATTACGGGTCCGGAGATTATACAAGAAACTACCTAGAAGATCATCCAAATTCAACAACGGTTGAAAACCGCCCAAAGTCGACAAAAGAGCTACGCTGACATTAAAAGAAAAGATATAGAATTTGAAATTGGAGAGATGGTCATGCTTAAAGTTGCACCTTGGAAAGGCGTTGTTCGATTTGATAAATGAGGGAAATTAAATCCAAGGTATATTGGACCATTCAAGATATTGATCGTGTCGGACCAGTAGCTTACCGACTTGAGTTACCTCAACAACTCGCGGCTGTACATAACACTTTCCACGTCTCAAATTTGAAGAAATGTTTTGCTAAAGAAGATCTCACTATTCTGTTAGATGAAATCCAAATCAACGAAAAACTTCAATTCATCGAAGAACCCGTCGAAATAATGGATCGTGAGGTTAAAAGACTTAAGCAAAACAAGATACCAATTGTTAAGGTTCGTTGGAATGCTCGTAGAGGACCCGAGTTCACCTGGGAGCATGAAGATCAGATGAAGAAGAAATACCCGCATCTATTTCTAGAAGATTCGTCAACACCTTCAACAGCTTAAAATTTCGGGACGAAATTTATTTAACGGGTAGGTACTGTAGTGACCCGAACTTTTCCATGTTTATATATATTAATTGAGATTGATATTTACATGATTAAATGTTTCCAACATGTTAAGTAATCAAACTTGTTAAGACTTGATTAATTGAAATATGTTTCATATAGACAATTGACCACCCAAGTTGACCGGTGATTCACGAACGTTAAAACTTGTAAAAACTATATGATGACATATATATGGATATATATATATATATAGTTAACATGATACTATGATAAGTAAACATATCATTAAGTATATTAACAATGAACTACATATGTAAAAACAAGACTACTAACTTAATGATTTTTAAATGAGACATATATGTAACGATTATCGTTGTAAAGACATTTAATGTATATATATCATATTAAGAGATATTCATACATGATAATATCATGATAATATAATAATTTAAAAATCTCATTTGATATTATAAACATTGGGTTAACAACATTTAACAAGATCGTTAACCTAAAGGTTTCAAAACAACACTTACATGTAACGACTAACGATGACTTAACGACTCAGTTAAAATGTATATACATGTAGTGTTTTAATATGTATTTATACACTTTTGAAAGACTTCAATACACTTATCAAAATACTTCTACTTAACAAAAATGCTTACAATTACATCCTCGTTCAGTTTCACCAACAATTCTACTCGTATGCACCCGTATTCGTACTCGTACAATACACAGCTTTTAGATGTATGTACTATTGGTATATACACTCCAATTATCAGCTCTTAGCAGCCCATGTTAGTCACCTAACACATGTGGGAACCATCATTTGGCAACTAGCATGAAATATCTCATAAAATTACAAAAATATGAGTAATCATTCATGACTTATTTACATGAAAACAAAATTACATATCCTTTATATCTAATCAATACACCAACGACCAAAAACACCTACAAACACTTTCATTCTTCAATTTTCTTCATCTAATTGATCTCTCTCAAGTTCTATCTTCAAGTTCTAAGTGTTCTTCATATATTCTACAAGTTCTAGTTACATAAAAATCAAGAATACTTTCAAGTTTGCTAGCTCACTTCCAATCTTGTAAGGTGATCATCCAACCTCAAGAAATCTTTGTTTCTTACAGTAGGTTATCATTCTAATACAAGGTAATAATCATATTCAAACTTTGGTTCAATTTCTATAACTATAACAATCTTATTTCAAGTGATGATCTTACTTGAACTTGTTTTCGTGTCATGATTCTGCTTCAAGAACTTCGAGCCATCCAAGGATCCGTTGAAGCTAGATCCATTTTTATATTTTCTAGTAGGTTTATCCAAGGAACTTAAGGTAGTAATGATGTTCATAACATCATTCAATTCATATATATAAAGCTATCTTATTCGAAGGTTTAAACTTGTAATCACTAGAACATAGTTTAGTTAATTCTAAACTTGTTCACAAACAAAAGTTAATCCTTCTAACTTGACTTTTAAAATCAACTAAACACATGTTCTATATCTATATGATATGCTAACTTAATGATTTAAAACCTGGAAACACGAAAAACACCGTAAAGCCGGATTTACGCCGTCGTAGTAACACCGCGGGCTGTTTTGGGTTAGTTAATTAAAAACTATGATAAATTTGATTTAAAAGTTGTTATTCTGAGAAAATGATTTTTATTATGAACATGAAACTATATAGAAAAATTATGGTTAAACTCAAAGTGGAAGTATGTTTTCTAAAATGGTCATCTAGACGTCGTTCTTTCGACTGAAATGACTACCTTTACAAAAATGACTTGTAACTTATTTTTCTGACTATAAACCTATACTTTTTCTGTTTAGATTCATAAAATAGAGTTCAATATGAAACCATAGTAATTTGATTCACTCAAAACGGATTTAAAATGAAGAAGTTATGGGTAAAACAAGATTGGATAATTTTTCTCATTTTAGCTACGTGAAAATTGGTAACAAATCTATTCCAACCATAACTTAATCAACTTGTATTGTATATTATGTAATCTTGAGATACCATAGACACGTATACAATGTTTCGACCTATCATGTCGACACATCTATATATATTTCAGAACAACCATAGACACTCTATATGTGAATGTTGGAGTTAGCTATACAGGGTTGAGGTTGATTCCAAAATATATATAGTTTGAGTTGTGATCAATACTGAGATATGTATACACTGGGTCGTGGATTGATTCAAGATAATATTTATCGATTTATTTGTGTACATCTAACTGTGGACAACTAGTTGTAGGTTACTAACGAGGACAGCTGACTTAATAAACTTAAAACATCAAAATATATTAAAAGTGTTGTAAATATATTTTGAACATACTTTGATATATATGTATATATTGTTATAGGTTCGTGAATCAACCAGTGGCCAAGTCTTACTTCCCGACGAAGTAAAAATCTGTGAAAGTGAGTTATAGTCCCACTTTTAAAATCTAATATTTTTGGGATGAGAATACATGCTGGTTTTATAAATGATTTACAAATTAGACACAAGTACGTGAAACTACATTCTATGGTTGAATTATCGAAATCGAATATGCCCCTTTTTATTAAGTCTAGAAATCTAAGAATTAGGGAACAGACACCCTAATTGACGCGAATCCTAAAGATAGATCTATTGGGCCTAACAAACCCCATCCAAAGTACCGGATGCTTTAGTACTTCGAAATTTATATCATATCCGAAGGGTGTCCCGGAATGATGGGGATATTCTTATATATGCATCTTGTTAATGTTGGTTACCAGGTGTTCACCATATGAATGATTTGTATCTCTATGTATGGGGTGTGTATTGAAATATGAAATCTTGTGGTCTATTATTATGATTTGATATATATAGGTTAAACCTATAACTCACCAACATTTTTGTTGATGTTTTAAACATGTTTATTCTCAGGTGATTATTAAGAGCTTCCGCTGTCGCATACTTAAATAAGGACGAGATTTGGAGTCCATGCTTGTATGATATTGTGTAAAAACTGCATTCAAGAAACTTATTTTGTTGTAACATATTTGTATTGTAAACCATTATGTAATGGTTGTGTGTAAACAGGATATTTTAGATTATCATTATTTGATAATCTACGTAAATCTTTTTAAACCTTTATTGATGAAATAAAGGTTATGGTTTGTTTTAAAATGAACGCAGTCTTTGAAAAACGTCTCATATAGAGGTCAAAACCTCGCAACGAAATCAATTAATATGGAACGTTTTTAATCAATAAGAACGGGACATTTCATCCCACACTTCTGACAGACCACCCGTACGTGTGACCATGCATTTGAGGCTCAACCACGCATTTGAGGACTCACTCGCACGAGTGAGGTCTCATCCGCGCGAGTGACCACTGGTCAGTTTTTGGTAAAATTGAAAAGGCCGTAACTTTCCAACCGTAACTCCGTTTTCAATGAATAAACTATCGTTGGACTCATCTTGAAGTTTAATTTACAATGATAAGATTTTTAAAAGCTAGATCAAACTTTATTTTGGTGATAAGAAGGGATTTTGTTGTGTATGTCTTGTTTTGTAATCGTTTAGGGTCGTTATTGATTGAGTTTATGTTGTAGACTTATAATATGATGAATATATGATAATATGACCTAGTTTATAGTATTTATCAATTATATTATTGATTAAAACACTATACTGACTTTGTTTATGATGTTTCCAGGTGATCAGGAGAAGTGAAGACTCAGAAATCTTAGACCTCTGAGTTCTTCTTGTGCTGGTTTTTGGTGAGTGGGTTAATCTAGCCGTTAAGGCATATAGTGACATGACCTAGACCATTGACCTAGTTTCTATGCTTAGAACCTTTGTTGTTGTGTGATGTGGACTATGACCTCGCGCGTTTATTGGACCGACCTTGCTTCTGATCAGGTCGGGAGGGATCAACCTTGCTTTTGATCAGGTTAGGCTCATTGATGTTGTATGATTAATATAAGTTGGAATCACACATCCGTCGCATGTGGAAGACTTATACTAGTGATACAGAGTTATGAGTTTTCGGTAGACTCTAGATTGATCAACTGGGGTCGTTGGCCGGGCCAGGCTGCCGAGTCTCTCAATGGGTTGCTTCGAATTACCCAGATGGTTGCTTCTAATTGACCATCGCTTGTAGTCATCACGGTTGCTTTCGATTTACCGTTGCTGTAGATGATTTTGATGGACTTTGGATTTAGTTGATTGTTGGTTATTGTATGATATTTTATTTGTATTGCTATGTTTCTGCATGATTCTAGTGGATATGTGATTAACTATCTGATTAACTTGATGATGCATGTTCTAGTGATTGTACCTGTGTGTTTTAGCTGTTAGATTAGTCCATTCACTTAGCTTCGTGCTAACCCCTCCACCTTCCCCCTTGCAGGTTATAGGTCTTTTGCTTTTGTGGACATAGGAGAAGATGGGCGTATTGGGTTGTGTTCGACAAGTCTAGAACTCTGATGTTGTTTATATGAAATCGGATATTAACGTAACACCTGCTTTTGATAAAAATGTATTTATGTATGAAGTGTAATAATTATGTTTATGTTTGTATGTAAGGGCACGTTTTGTAAACAAGACTTTCGCTGTGTTATTTAAAAAAAAAAGGTACGGTGTTACAGAGAAGCTACTCTGTCTCCTCCCTCTAAGAAAACCAAGTTGGCATTTTATGATGGCAATGACTCTGGTCATTGTGAAGGTTCGGATGAAAATACTATTTCTGGTATTCTATCCTTTCTTTTCTTTTGCCTTTTGTATGCTTATTATTTATCTTTTTGATGTTTGGCAATTAATGCAAACTTTATTTCTTGTAGAACCTTTGCCCATCATCCCTTCTGCTGCCACATGTTATGCAAAAGTGGATAGTCTTGTTTTTGACGAGCTTGAGGCTGCTTTTGCTAACCCCCAAAGGTTAATGGTGGAATGTGCTATCCAAAACTACAAATCTGCAGTGATGCATTACCTTTTACTCTCTCGTTACGAGAAGTCCAGGGATGATGTCATGTCGATAGAGACTGAAGCCCATGGTTTGAAACTTGTTAACACATATAATGCTGAGCTTATTAAGCAGCTACAACGTCAAATCTTGATGACCCCCTATTTGGAGGAAGATCTGAAATAAGCCAGGGATGAAATTACAAAGCTGCAGGCACAGGAAAAGCAGGGCAGGGAAAAAATGGCAGAGATGGGTGTGGAATTGGAAGCTGAGAGGAGAAGGAATGAGGTCCTTAAATCTAATTATAAACGAGTGGTTAAAGAGGTGATTCCCTATGTTTGTAAGCAACTGGTGGACAGCAAAGAGTTAAGCGACTATCTGGTTGGCATAGTGTTTGCATCAAGGCAACACGAGCGATGTTTGCTTCTTGAGAAGCTTGCAGATAAAGGTACTATCTAACTTTTAGATTTTGAGGAATACACTGACCAAGCTAGTACCTTAGTGGATGCTTCCTGTAACAAACAGATCAATGCCTAATTTAACTATGTTGCCGTTGTTGCTGCCCATCATGATGCAAAGCCTATGGAGCTGCTTAAACTTGTTGCTGATGCTAATCAATCCCAACCCTAACTCTTCAATCCTTTGATACTTGTGGTTCTCTTTTGATGTCCTAATGTTTTGTTTGCGGTGGTGGTCGTAGTGCCAGTGATTTGAACAATTTTAAGCTTTTTATGGCTTGTTGTGCCTTTTAAACAATTATCATGATTCGGGGCCTGCGTGCCTCTTTAATCTTGTAATTTGCAGTCTAGGTGCCTGCTTAGACATGTAATTTATGGCTTATAAGCCTGTTGAACATGTGGTATTTGGCATGTGTTCCCCTTGAACAATGTAGTTGTGTTTATGGCTTATATGCCATTGCATTATGTAGTCTTTTGATTATTTCTGTGTTCCCTGTATGCGTTACGTCATATTGGACCATGTTATGGTACATGAAATATTCTTTTGCAGGGATTTTCTTATGCTAGCTATGTTGCTTGCATTAACCTGAAATGTTTAATAATTCAATCATCATGCTATCACTTAGCATTTGGTGAATACCCATTTGATTCATTCTTTTGAATAAATGCCTGGAGGTATTTCTTCATAGTATTCTATGGTACCTCTTTTGCTAAAGAAAACGTATCACTTTGTTTTCTTATTTTATCAAGGTAGTATTTCCTCTATGGAATACTTTGTGTAGCATTAGTCCTTTGTAAAGGAGACTTTTTGTCATGCTTTTATCGTTTTCTGTTTGCAGGAAGCAGAAATTAAGGTAGTATGGTATCCCCTTTTTTTATGGAATACCTCTAGAGCATTAGTTTTCTCTTGGTAAAGGAAACTTTATATGATGCTCTTACTTGTTTTCTAAATCTTAGAAAATGTTTATCCGGATTATACCCTCGTACTTGGGGCACATTTTTTAGCATGCTTGCTTTCTACTATTCGAAAAGCGTGATTGTGTTTGTATTCTTTTATGGAATACTTTGTAGAATTGGTTTTCATTTTTTCGAAGGAAACCCTTATAATGCTTGGTTATATCCTTATAAATATTATTTGGCGTCCCAGTGAATATTTACTTACGGATTTATAATAATTAAAAGGAAATTATTATATGTATAGGATGCATTAGTGTTCGATGACACAAGTCATGTTCACTTTGTTTATGTCCATCTATACTTTCTTGTTGCTATTATGGGCGTAGGTTTATTTATTTGAACCCAACAAAACAACATATGTATAGAATAATCAAAATAAAGTAGTGGATTTCATTAAGTTTAGTGTAGGAAGTGTATAGACTTCGACTACCTTTTACATTTTATCCTCTACAAAAAGAAAAGAAATGACAAGCTTAAAAGTAAAACCTTCGTAGGTTGGCTCCATTCCATGTGCGAGGTATAGCTTTTCCGGAGGTGTCTTCCAATTTGTATGACCCGTTGCCGAAGGCTTCCGAGATTACGTATGGACCTTCCTAGTTTGCTCCTAATTTTCCTTCGTATTCTACTTTGCTGGTGGAGTTGAGCCTTAGGACGTAATCTCCTACTTTAAAGGTTGAACGTTTCACCCTTTTGTTATAATATTTCTCGATGGTTTTCTTGTAAGAAGCCTCTCGAATGAGGGTTGCTTCTCTTCTTTCTTCAGCTAGGTCAAGGTTTAGACGAAGATTTTCCTTGTTATCTTCTGTATTTGCTGTTCGATTACTTAGCACTTGGATTTCTGCAGGAAGGACTGCTTCCGTTCCATATGCCATACTGAACGGCGTTTCTCCATTACTTCTTTTTGGGGTTGTATAGTGAGCTCACAGCACCAATGGTAATTCTTCAACCCAACCCTGATGGCATTTACCTAGCCTTTTCTCGATTCCCTTGATGTGATCTTTGTTGGTAACTTCCACCTGTCTGTTCCCTTGTGGGTGGTATACGGCGGTGAAGGTTTGCTTTATCTGTAGCCTCTCACAAAACTTAGGAAATATTCTTTCGGAAAATTGCTTACCGTTGTCCGAAACGATCTCTTGGGGAACGCCGAATCTGCACACTATGTGTTCCCTTACGAACTTTTCGATGTACTTTCCCGTTGTTTTCTTTAGTGGCTTGGCTACTGCCCATTTGGTGAAGTAGTCCACTGCTACTACTAAGAACAATACTCCCCCCGGAGCTTCTGTTAGTGATCCTACGAGGTCAATTCCCCATTTGGCGAATGACCATGCTGAGAGTACAGATATGAGTTCTTGCTTGGGTTGCTTTGGGACTTTCGCATAAATTTGACACGATTCGCAGGTTTGTAAGGTAGTGACCGTGTCTTGGTGCATGGTCGGCCAGTAGTATCCTAGCCTCATGATTTTGGTTACGATAGACCTTGGTCCTGCATGAAAACCGCACACTCCTTCGTGCATTTCTTGGATGATAAAGGTGGCCTATGATGGTCCCACGCATCTTAACCATGGGGTGAGAAAATATTTTCGATACAACTTGCCATCTTGAAGCTTGTATGAAGGTGCCTTAATTCTGATTTTCCTTGCCTCCCTTTTATCTTCGGGTAATAGCCCATATTCTAGGTAGTCATTTAGTGGTTTCATCCACGTGTTGTCTTCGTCTGGATAGAGGTAATTAACCTCTTCAGCTTCTATAGATCTTCGTTCTAAGGTTTCAACCAGGACTTCTTTTGCTAGGTGAGCGAAGGTTATGGAGGCAAGTTTGCTCAAGGCATCTGCTTTCTTATTCTAACTCCTTCTGACATGTTCTATCTCAAAGTCTTTAAACTGTTCGATGATCTCTTTTGCTTTCGCCAAGTATTGTTAGATAGTGGGGCTTCTTGCTTCGAAAGTCCATGCCACTTGATTGGCTACAAGTTGGGAATCAGCGAATGCTATGAGATGTTGTATGTTCAGATCTCTTGCTAGCCTTGGTCCTACAAGCAGGGCTTCGTATTCTGCCTCGTTATTTGTTGTACTGAACTTGAAGCGTAAAGCATAAATGAATTCTTTTCCTTCGGGGCTTACTAACATGAGTCCTGCCCCGAAACCATCAGAGCTTGAGGCTCCGTCTGTAAATAACTTCCATTCTTCGTGCTCGATTGGCGGAACGATGATTTGCGTGGAAGGCATTTCTTCTTCTTCGATTGTTTCGGCTATGAAATCAGCCAGGACTTGTCCTTTGATTGAGTTTCTTACTTGAAATTCTATGCCATGCTCGCCCAACTCGATGGCCCATTTGGCCATTCTTCCTTATTTTTCTGGCTTCATGAGCACCTGTCGGATCGGTTTGTTGGTTAAAACGATGATTGGGTGTGCCTAAAAATACCTTCGGAGTTTTCGTGCAGTGTGCACTAGCACCAGCGTTAGTTTTTCTAGCTTGGGGTAATTGACTTCGCCCCCTTGGAGCATTTTACTAACAAAGTATATGGGAAGTTGGCTTCGTGCTCTTTCCGCGATTAGTACGGCACTGATAATTTCTTTAGATGTTGGTAAGTAGACATATAAGGTTTCGCCTTTGTCTGGAGAGGTTAAAACCGGGAGATCTGAAATATATGCCTTCATTTATTTGAAGGCTTGGTCAGCTTCTGTTGTCCAGGTAATTTTCTTATTGCCCAAGCAATCCTTGAGGATTTTAAAGAATGGTAGCTGCTTCTCAGCCCCTTTTGATAAATAAAAAAAAAAGGCTAAGCGAGGCTAATTTTCTATTCAAACTTTGGATTTCCTTCAAAGTGCTGGGAGCTTTGAGCTCCTTGATTCAGTCGACTTTATCTGGGTTGGCTTGGATCCCTTTCTTCGTTATGTAATACCCAAGGAATCTCCCTTCTTCAACACCAAAGGAACATTTCTTTGGGTTTAGCTTCATGTTGATTGACCTTAGGGTTTGAAACGTTTCCTCCATATCAGTTAAGAGGTCGGTTTCCCCAACGCTCTTGATTACCATGTCGTCGACGTAAGCCTCTAGGTTTCTGCCCAACTGTTTATGGAAGGCTTTATCTACGAGCCTTTGATAGGTTGCTCTGACATTCTTTAAACCGAATGGCATTTTTTGGTAGCAGAATATGCCCTTGCTGGTGTAGAAAGAGGTTTTCTCTTCATCTTCCTTTGCCATTCGGATTTGGTGATACCCTTAGTAGGCATCTAGGAAACATTTGAAC
Organism: Rutidosis leptorrhynchoides; assembly: GCF_046630445.1. Classification (NCBI taxonomy): domain Eukaryota; kingdom Viridiplantae; phylum Streptophyta; class Magnoliopsida; order Asterales; family Asteraceae; genus Rutidosis; species Rutidosis leptorrhynchoides. The sequence continues at coordinate 157,180,003 of NC_092336.1, forward strand.
TTATACCCGTTGAGTGACTCCACCTTCCAGTCTATTTCGGGCAAGGGATAACAATCCTTCTGGCATGCCTTTTTGATGTTGGTGAAATCGACACACATTCTCCAACCACCGTCTGTTTTCTTTACCATTACTGGGTTGGCCACCCAAGAGGGATATTTGGATTCGCATATTATTCCTGCCTTCAATAATTCTTCCACCTCTTCACATGCAGCTTCATCTCTTTCTGAAGCTAAGTTTCTTTTCTTTTGGTGGATAGGTTCTAAGTGCTTGTATTCGTTGAGCCTGTGTTTGGTTATTACTTCAGTTCCCTGGATATTTAGAGTTCGGGATATCCCCATCATATCTTTATATTCCCAGGCGAAGACATCCATGTTGGACTGAAGCAATTTTTGAAGTCCCATCTTCAAATCCGAAGGTAATTGCCTCCCGATTGTAATTTGTTGCTCAGGAAAGAAAGGGTTAATGGATACCTTTTCTTCGTGTGAGCTTTCTTCTTTGGTTTCTAGGATGGTTTCGCTGGGATTCTTCAAGGTTTCCTTGATAGCCATAACCACCTTGCCTACGTCATAGGTTGACGGGAGGGTGGCTATTCCTTTGCTAGTATGAAATTTTACTAGCTGATGCACCGTGGATACTACGATTCTCAATTTTGTCATTGCCATTCTCCCTAGCAGAATGTTGTGTTGTGAATTTGCTCGGACAACAACAAAGTCTAATGTTTCTGTTCGCGTCATTGGTGGCTCTCCAATGGTGAAATCAAGCTCTATTTCGCCTATCGGCCAGCACCTCTCCCCTGAGAAGCCAACCAAGGGTACTTGTGGTGGCATCAACCATGCTTTAATCGTTGGACTGAGTTGTTGAAAGCAGTGTTCATACATAACGTCACACGAGCTACCACTGTCGAGGTAGATTCTGTGTACATCTCTGTTGACTATCATGCCACTGATCGTAACTGGTTGATCAGAAGGCGTGATAGTATTTAGTGCAGGGAAAGAAATCTCTTCCCAGTCAATGACTTGGTGTGGTCTGTTTCTCTTGTAATGCCTTTGGGACTCAACTACGAAGCATCTTTCTATGGCTAGGATTGCTTTACCCGTGTTAGGCTTTTTATCTCGGACGACAGGCTCAGAAGCCTTCGTTGTCTTAGCGTTTCGAATTTCCTTCACCAAGTGCGAAAGTTTCCCCGACCTTACTTCGTCTTCGATAGAAAGCTTTAGCTGAATGCATTCGTCTGTTTCATGACCATAGTCATTATGGAAGTCACAGAACTTGCTTGTATCTCTTGGCTTCCCTTTATTGGCCAACTTTGGTGGTGCTTTGAAGGCTTGTGCTGCCTTTTCCGTGGAAAGAATTTCCTTTGGAGTTTTTATGAGTGTTCCCAGGATTCCGATGCTATTCTCTCTCTTGTATGGATCATAGCGTCCTTTATTGTAACATCCCGCCTTTTTCCGTTAAATTTATTTTAACACCGTCTTTTTTTAGACAATATCTTTTGTTATCTAAATTCGTATCTTTCGTTAACTAACGTTCTTAATATTTCCGTTATTCGATTATAACATCTCCCGTTTATTCTCGCGTATTAAAATAACTCTTTCGGTTAATTCACGCACCCGCTTTCAAACTCGAGGGACCAAAGTTGTCAAGTGGGCAAACTAGTTGACTAGGTCAACTAGTCAACCCACCTCCCCACCATTCATTTCATCTTCCACCTCCCACTCTTTTTTTCTCTCTAGTTCAAGAACACACACTTCCACCCAAATCATTCATTCATCATCTAAATCGGATCTAGGAAGCAAACATCAAAACAAATTACATATTCGTGATCCTCTCTTCATCCTCTTCAATTTGGTACCAATTTCACTACTTGGGTTAAGGTTTCTAAAAGCTCTAGATTTCTCTAAATTCGTTCTATAGACTTGAAATGGTGTTAATTAGTGTCTATGACTCAAGTCTAGCATGGATATGTGATTTGGTTGCTCGATTTGTTGTTTTGAGTAACTAGCATGAACACTTGAAATGGGTTAGTTTAATCCTTGATATTGGTCAATTAAATGTTGTTAAAATGTTAAAGTTCATGTGTTAAAAGTGCTACTAGCATCATTAGCTTCGTTTTGGTATGTTGGATGACATGAAAATCCCACATTAACATGATATTTGATTTTGTGATTCTTGGTTAGGGTTTGATAGATTTTAAAACGAACTTTCAATGCTTCAAATACTTTACAATGTTGTTTGTAAGTGTTTAGTTGTATTGTATGCATAATTACCTTCGAAACGGCATATTATATGTGTGTAGTAAGTTCCCGAATCATGAAATGCGTTTTACGAACTTGAAACTCTAATGATGAACTTTTAATGAGCATTCAACTTGGATTTGATTATTGTAAATGATGTTTTTAGATTATGAAAGGTGTTTAGTTGTATTCCTCGTTAAATTATCTTTCCAACGATATAAGATACGTGTTTTGAATGTTTACGATTCATATGTTGTGTTTGTTTGAAGTTTGGTTCGTGTACTTGTTAAAAATTCAGAAACAACATTTTCCCAGGTACAGGAGCGCCGCTTCTGTACTAAGAGCGCTACTCATGGTCAGCCTTTTGTGGAGTTTTTCTTCAGACGTCAGAAGCGCCGCTACTGGAAACAAGAACGCCACTTCTGGTTCCTCAAGAGCGCCGCTCCTGGTTTTGGTGCGCCGCTCCTGTGCAGAAAAAGTAGACTAACTTTTTATGTGTTTTCACAAATTCAACCCCACTTACTCGCAACTCCGATTAACATGAAACTTGGCCAACACGTTTATATATGATTACTAATTGAAGAAAAATTATTGGATACCCGACCCGACCCCGTCGACATTGACTTTGACTTTGACCAAGTTTGACATTTAGTCAAACTTAACCAAATACTTATGTAATTGTTGTAATCTTCTTTTATACTTGATTTGTGCATGAAACTTGACAATTTGATTCACATGCTATATAATCGAGTCGTAATGAGCCATAGGACTAATTGAACAACTTTGACTGACCGTGGTTACCGTTATTGATACAACCTATTTGTTTAGGTCAAGATTAGCATTCGTCCTTGCACACGTTTACTTTGTGAAGTACTTTTACTCTTGCACTCAAGGTGAGATCATAGTCCCATCTTTCAACAACTTATAACTTTTAAATCATGGGATGAGAAACATATACGTACCATACTTTTATGCTTTGAACACAAGTACGAAAAACAAACATTCCACAGCGAGTTAGAACAAAAAGCCTCAATTCAATTATCATTAGTTACACTTGCAGGGTGTAAATGTGAACTTATGTTATGTGATCACATGGGCTTGACGAGCTCTCATTCGAACGGTTCGCTACCGTTAGTGGATGAAATATATTTTCGAGTATAGTGTATGTTCTAACACTATGTAACAGGGTACAAAACAGTTAAGTTTGATAATTGGGTGCTCGCGAACATACTTTTGGAATGCATACGATTCAGATAATCAACGTTATGGAAATACAAAATCTTGTGGTTCAAAACAACGTTTACAAATACACCTATGATTTCACCAACGTTTTTCATTGATAGTTTTCTATATGTTTCTCAGGTTCATACTTGGCTACTTGATACATGCTTCCGCATATTTTGATTACTTGCTTGGGGTCAAGCATACATGCATACGCTAGTGATAGCACCTTTGGATTCAAACCTATTGTTTACATACTTACGCTATTTATAGCAACCGTGATTTTCAACTTACTATGTCGCAAGTTATTTCATTTATACATTACTACTTTTTTAAACTTACTTGTATCGAACCGTTGGTTTACTTAAAAACTTTGCAAGTCATACACGTTTCAAATGAATGCCACATAATTTTGGTCAAACGCATCTCATTTAGGGACTATGACCACGTAACGGGACCTAAGTTAACGGCGCCGTCAATGACAATTTTGTCGGGTCGTTACAGATGGTATCAGAGCGTTGGTTGTAGGGATCTAGGATGTGCATTAGTGTGTCTGACAGAGTCGTTAAGACGCATTAGTGAATCTAGACTACAACCGGATAGTTAATCATTGCATTCTGACTTGCATTTGCTATGGATAGCACTTACTTGACTACTTATGCATTTATACTTGAATCTTTCTTAGGTGAACTCCATAATGGTACCAAACTTTCATCATACGAATCCATATTCTGCCACTTTCTGGTAACACACGTAAATTCATGATTCATACGCGTAAGGATGACAACGACTTCATTAGTCATACTAGTTCGGGAACTATGTCTCCTCGGTTGTTATTCGCCACCGTCTTAGCTTACTATCCACGAGCGCTGTGAATTTTCCACCACTATGGTAATCTTTAACCACTACCGATGTTACACCGGTGATCTTCACTACCTCCCACTTCTTGTTACTACCACCATGACTCTAGATGACTATCATCATCACTATTTAGCATTATGGTTGCGTACTATTCATTATTATAATTCGTTATTCATTTCGTACCTAAACACAGTATTGTTTGACTCGAACCGCATCGACGTGAACAACCAGTTATACACTTCCCTCGGGAAACGCATCTTTAGAGTTGTACTAATTCTTTCGATTTAATACGAGTCACGTTAGAGATGCCGTTACACTTTGTTCATTTTAAATCTGCACGATTACACGAACTTGATTTTATGGAGTGATGTGGGAATGGAGGTATGAGTTAGCATAATATAACGACACTCGATCAATGTAATTATATTATGGTAAGTCATACCAAAGTTCTAATGACTCGTGATGGTGATTGGACTCGATCAACCTAATCACCATCATGTGCCATGTACATGACTTCATTTTTCCTTGTTGCCATCCGAAAACTTCGAGAATATTGATAACAACCATACCAGGGACACATCATGATATTTCCAAATCCTATTTATGCTTTTGAACGAATGACTAATTCTTTCAACTTCAAAACATATGATACACGTGTATACTATCTCGTCTTTGCACACTTTTATCGACGAACTATGAAACGCTTGATATGCTCATATCGAGGTGGAAACTTCTCTAGCATTTCACTCGTACTTCCGTGTAAGGAAAACCTTTATCTAAATTCTCAATGGAGAGAGAGACTCTTCACGTTATACTAGTATTCGCCTCAAGGGTGAATAGTCCTAACAAACGTTCTTCGAAAACCAATAAGAAACTTATTCTAACAAACGTCTTTTAGAAACTGACAAGATGGGAAAGACTTGTACAACTATACATTATAGAAATTATATCTCGACACGGTGTGCCATTGTCATTTATTTCGGATCGAGATGCTCGTTTCACTTCTAGATTTCGGAGTGCCTTACAAGAAGCCTTGCAAACACGTTTAAACATGAGTACTGCGTATCATCCACAAATTGACGGACCCAGCAAACATACGATTCAAACCTTAGGAAAACATATCACGGACTTGTATTGTTGCCTTTAATTGATTCCTCTTACAACGATAGTTATCATTCGAGTATTAACGCCGCACCTTTTCGAAACTTTATGTGGCCGCAAATATCGTTCTCCTATTTGTTGGGCCGACGTAGGAAACAATCAAACCACCGAACCCGAACCCATTCATGAAATAACTGTTAAGATTGTTCAAATCCAAGGAAGGCTCAAGACGGCCCGTAGTCGCCAAAAGAGCTACGCCGATGTTAGACGTAAACCTCTCGAATTCCACGTGGGTAGTCGCGTAATTTTTAAAGTCGCACCTTGGAATGGTGTAATCCATTTCGAGAAACGTAGAACGCTAAATCCGCGATGTTCTGATCCTTATGAAATCTTGGGGCGTATTGGACCCGTTGCTTACCGTTTCGAACTCCCAACTCAAACAAATCTCGTTCATCCTACACTCTGTGTATCAAAATTAAGGACGTGTCTTGCGAAACAAGAACTTGTTATCCTTTTCGATGAGATTACTATCGATGACAACCATCACTTCCTAGGAGAACTATGAACCGTGAAACCAAACTTTAAAACAACATAAAATCCCGACCGTCAAAGTCCATTGGAATGCCAAAGGAAGTACCTTCACTCATTCGTAGAATTGGCAACACAAGATTTCGAGGAAGAAACAACGACTACTACTTTCAACTAAATTTCGGGACGAAATTTCTTTTAAGGTGTAGGTAATGTAACATCCCGCCTTTTTCTGTTAAATTTATTTTAACATCGTCTTTTTTTTAGATAATATCTTTTGTTATCTAAATTCGTATATTTCGTTAACTAACGTTCTTAATATTTCCGTTATTCGATTATAACATCTCCCGTTTATTCTGGCGTATTTAAAATAACTCGTTCGGTTAATTCACGCACCTATTTTCATACTCGAGGGACCAAAGTTGTCAAGTAGGCAAACTAGTTGACTAGGTCAACTAGTCAACCCACCTCCCCATCATTCATTTCATCTTCCACCTCCCACTCTTTTTTTCTCTCTAGTTCAAGAACACACACTTCCACCTAAATCATTCATTCATCATCTGAATCGGATCTAGCAAGCAAACATCAAAACAAATTACATATTCGTGATCCTCTCTTCATCCTCTTCAATTTGGTACCAATTTCACTACTTGGGGTAAGTTTTCTAAAAGCTCTATATTTCTCTAAATTCGTTTTATAGACTTAAAAAGGTGTTAATTAGTGTCTATGGCTCAAGTCTAGCATGGATATGTGATTTGGTTGCTCGATTTGTTGTTTTGAGTAACTAGCATGAACACTTGAAATGGGTTAGTTTAATCCTTGATTTTGGTTGATTAAATGTTGTTAAAATGTTAAAGTTCATGTGTTAAAAGTGTTACTAGCATCATTAGCTTTGTTTTGGTATGTTGTATGACATAAAAATCCCACATTAACATGATATTTGATTTTGTGATTCTTGGTTAGGGTTTGATAGATTTTAAAACGAACTTTCTGTAGTGACCCGAACTTTTCCATATTTATATATATATATATATATTAAATGAAATTGATATTTACATGATTAAATGTTTCCAACATGTTAAGCAATCAAACTTGTTAAGACTTGATTAATTAAAATGAGATTCATGTAGACAATTGACCACCCGAGTTGACCGGCGATTCATGAATGTTAAAACTTGTAAAAACTATATGAGGATATATATATATAGTTAACATGATATTATGATAAGTAAGTATCTCACTAGTTATATTAACAATGAGTTATATACATAAAAAATGAGATTACTAAGTTAAGAAACTCGAAACGATATATATATAACGATTATCGTTATAACAACGCCTTACTAAATACATATGTATCATATTAAGGTATTGTTACACTATATTTAACATGATAAAGTGATAATTATATATATCATTATGTATGTTAACAATGAACTACATATGTAAAACAAGACTACTAACTTATGGATTTCGAAACGAGGCATATATGTAATGATTATCATTGTAACGACATTTTAATGTATATATATCATATTAAGATATATTCATACATCATAATATCATGATAATGTAATAATTTAACATCTCATTAGATATAATAAACAATGGGTTAACTACATTAAATGAGATCGTTAACATAAAGGTTTCAAAACAACACTTACATGTAACGACTAACGATGACTTAACGACTCAGTTAAAAATGTATATACATGTAGTGTATTTAGATGTATTAGTACACTTTTCAAAGACTTCAAAACACATATCAAAGTACTTCTACTTAACAAAAATGCTTACAATTACATCCTCATTCATTTTCATCAACAAGTCTACTCGTATGCACTCGTATTTGTACTCGTACAATACACAGCTCCTAGATGTACATAATATTGGTATATACACTTCAATTATTAGCTCTTAGCAGCCCTTGTGAGTCACCTAAACATGTGGGAACCATCATTTGACAACTAGCATGAAATATCTCACAAAATTACAAAAAAAATATTATAAATCATTCATGACTTATTTACAAAAAACAAACTTACATATCCTTTATATCTAATCCATATACCAATGACCAAAAACACCTACAAACACTTTCATTCTTCAATTTTCTTCATCTAATTGATCTCTCTCAAGTTCTATCTTCAAGTTCTAAGTGTTCTTCATAAATTCTATAAGTTCTAGTTTCATAAAATCAAGAATACTTTAAAGTTTACAAGTCTACTTCCAAGCTTTCTAATCCATTCCAAGTAATCATCTGAGATCAATAAACCTCTATTATTTACAGTAGGTTATCATTCTAATTCAAGGTAATATTCATATTCAAACTTTGATTCGATTTCTATAACTATAAACTATCTTAATTCGAGTAAAAATCTTACTTGAACTTGTTTTTGTGTCATGATTCTACTTCAAGAACTTTCATGCCATCCAAGATCCTTTGAAGCTAGATCAATTTTTGTCACTTCCAGTAGGTTTACCTACTAAACTTAAGGTAGTAATGATGTTCATAACATCATTTGATTCATATATATATATATATATATATATATATATATATATATATATATATATATATATATATATATATATATATATAACTATCTTATTCGAAGATTTAAACTTGTAATCACTAGAACATTGTTTAGTTAATTCTAAACTTGTTCGCAAACAAAGTTAATCCTTCTAACTTAACTTTTAAAATCAACTAAACACATGTTCTATATCTATATGATATGCTAACTTAATGATTTAAAACTTGGAAACACGAAAAACATCGTAAAACTGAACATACGCCGTCGTAGTAACACCGCTGGGCTGTTTTGGGTATGATAATTAAAAACTATGATAAACTTTGATTTAAAAGTTGTTATTCTAGGAAAATTATTTTTATTATGAACATGAAACTATATCCAAAAATCATGATTAAACTCAAAGTGGAAGTATGTTTTTCAAAATAGTCATCAAGATGTCGTTCTTTCGACGGAAATGACTACCTCTTTAAAAAATGACTTGTAACTTGTATTTTTACTATAAACTTATACTTTTTCTATTTAGTTTCATAAATTTCAGTTCATTATGAAACCATAGCAACTTGAATCACTCAAAACGGATTTGAAACGAAGAAATGACGGGTAAAACAAAATTGGATAAATTTGCTAGTTTTAGCTACAAAAATTTTGTAACAAATCTAGACTAACCATAACTTAACTAACTTATATTGTATTCTAACATATATTATGTAATCTTGGGATACCATAGACACGTATACAATGTTTTTACATATCATATCCACCCATCTATATATATTATTTGGAACAACCATAGACACTCTATATGCAGTAATGCTTGAGTTAGCTATACAGGGTTGAGGTTGATTCCAAAATAATATATATACTTTGAGTTATGATCTAGCCTGAGACTTGTATACACTGGGTCGTGGATTGATTCGAGATAATATATATTAATTTATTTCTGTACATCTAACTATGGACAACTAGTTGTAGATTACTAACGTTGGACTGCTAACTTAACAAACTTAAATCATTAAAACATAATAAAAAATGTTGTGAATATATTTCGATCATAATTTGATATATATGTATATATTTGTAATAGGTTCGTTAATCGACCAGTGGCCAAGTCTTACTTCCCGACGAAGTAAAAATCTGTGATAGTGAGTTATAGTCCCACTTTTAAAATCTAATATTTTTGGGATGAGAATACATGCAGTTTTATAAATGTTTTACGAAATAGACACAAGTAATCAAAACTACATTCTATGGGTAAATGATCGAAGCCGAATATGCCCCTTTTTACTTGGTAGCCTAAGAATTAGTAAACCGAATTACTAATTGACGCGAATCCTAAAGATAGATCTATTGGGCCTAACAAACCCCATCCATGGTTGCGTATGCTTTAGTACTTCGATGTTGTTTTATCATGTCCGATGGATGTCCCGGAATGATAGGGGATATTCTTATATGCATCTTGTTAATGTCGGTTACCAGGTGTTCAATCCATATGAATGATTTTTATGCATGCATGTTGTTTACAAGAAATGGAAATATGGAATCTTGTGGTCTATTATTACGAACAGTGGCGAAAACTGGAATTTTTTTTCACCCGGGGCGGAAAAATTTTTAAAACGTATCAACTTTTTTTGGTAAAATATGGAGTTTTTTGGGAAAAATATGGTGATTTTTGAGCAAATTGTGGAGGTGTTTAGGCAAAATATGAAGATTTTGAGGCAAAATACGGATGTTTTGGGGCAAAATATGGAAGTTTTAGGGCAAAAAAAAATTCCTCCTGGGGCAAAGTCGAAAAACCCAAAATTTTTACACTAAAAATTGCAAATCGACTGGGGGCATCTACCCCCTTGCCCCATGCTATTTCCGCCACTGATTACGAATTGATAAATATATAGGTTAAACCTATAACTCACCAACATTTTTGTTTACGTTTAAAGCATGTTTATTCTCAGGTAATTTTCAACAGCTTCCGCTGTTGCATGCTAATTTATGGACAAGAGTTGGAGTCAGCATGCTTGTATAATATTTTTTAAGAACTGCATTCGAAGATTTAAATTGATGTGTAATATTATTGTAAACCATTATGTAATAATCGTGTGAAAGCGCTATATTTTAGATTATCATTATTTGATAATCGTCGTAATATTTTAAACCTTTATCGATGAAATAAAGGTTATGGTTTGTTTTAAAATAGAATGCAGTCTTTGAAAAACGTCTCATATAGAGGTCAAAACCTCGCAACGAAATCAATTAATATGGAATGTTTATAATCGATATGAACGGGACATTTCAGTTGGTATCTGAGCGTTGGTCTTAGAGAACCAGAAATTTGCATTAGTGTGTCTTACCGAGTTTTTTAGAATGCATTACTGAGTCTGAACTTCGACCGTGTTTTCTTTAAAAAAAAACGATTGCTTAACACTTTTTGTTGGAAACTATATATATTTAACATGTAAATATTATGTGATATATTAATCTCTTAATGTGTTTGATATTGTGTGATAGATGTCTACCTATAGTACAAATCCCATTGACTCACCTAATAATAATGAAGATTCGAATATATATTGGGAAGACTCACAAATTCCCAAAGAGGAACCTGAAGAAGAGGAACCAGAAGAAGAGGAACAAGAAAAGGTTCCGTAGGAGGAAATATTAGAAACCACTGCAAAACAGATAAATTAAAGAAAACCCTCAACTAATGGACCAAAATTAATAATGGTCAATGGTGTTTCCGCCGAGGAAGCAAAATATTGGGAAGATTACCAATTTTCCGATGAATCGGATCCCAATGAGGATTCTGATGATGTTATAGAAATTACCCCGACCCAATTTGAAAAGGAAAAAGAAAATAATAAAAGAAAAGGCATCAAAATAGAGAAACCTAATTCCAACCCCGATGACCTCTATGTTAACATGAAATATCCTGATGGGAAATACCGTCAACACCCGTATTTTTTAAGTTTTAGCTATAACCCGGGAACATCTAAGTCACTAGGTTTTTCTAGACAATTTGTGAAAAGAACGGCTCGTATTAGGGGAGCACCATATATCCCTAGGAAATTAGCGAAACAAACCAAGTTCGAAGAAGAAGAAACAAGTGAGTCGGAATAAAGAGTTGTAATCTTGCGATGTAATATATGTAATATAGTGTGCTTGTGCTTTTATGATATATGTAAAAATTACTTGTATTGTTTGTTAAGTATCTTTTATGAATCTAACCCTTGTCTATTTTTACAGTATAAAAATACAAAATGGATGTTAAGAATAGACAACTAAAAATTTTAGAAGACCTACCCGGGGACATGATTGATGAAATCTTGTCTAGAGTCGGTCAGAATTCGTCGGCACAATTATTTACGGCAAAATTAGTTTATAGAACATTTGAAGAACGTTCCAGGCATGCCTTAGTTTATAAAAGGCTTTCTTTTGAAAGATGGGGTATATCACATTGGGGTGACCTTAAGTTACGCCGTGTTTTTTTAAAGCGTTAAATGCGGGGAACCCAAGTGTAATTTTACACTACGGGTTAAGAACCTATTTTGACTCAACATATCCCAACATAGGACTTCGTGCTTTAGAAAGAGCTTATAACATGCAACATAAAGAAGCATGTTATGCTTACGGGTTAGTGATGTTCGCTTCTCACCAAAGTGAGAAAAAGAACATCGGATTACAACTTTTAAATAAAATATTCCCACAAGTGACGGATTCGGTAGTTGGGGTGAGAAACAAGGTTTTTAGATTTTTACGAGACTGTTGGGCATTATGAAACCCTCGTCCTTTTGACGACGTTACAACATGCTGCCTAGCCAACGGTCACAATGGTTATTTTCCACATAACCAAGGATGGGAAATAATATTAGTACAACCAGAATGCATGACTTGCTTCTGGACCTATGAATTACGTATCTTTATTTCCTTCGCAGAATGACTTGCGTTAAACTAGAATTGTATTCGCAATTGCCTTGTATCAAAGTTATTGTGTGCTATATTTCATGCTATATGTATAATAGCGGTATTGTAAGTTTGTAAAATATTGTATAAAAGTTTGAACGCAAAATATTATTGTAATCAGTTTTTCATATAGAATCGTAGTAGTTGAATTGTATATTAGCTACTAAGTATGAACTTAACGGGTAGGTACTACCCGAATGAAAAATTATAAAACGCTAATATGAAGAAAAAGCTTTTATAAATAAGTTCATATTATGCTACGAAATACTATTGACTACTCTTAATATTCTATATGATTAAATTAATTCTTTTGGCTATTTTTGAAGGGAATGGCACCGACTACTCGTCAGAACTTGAACATGATTGAGGAAGACTTCCGTGTTTTCCTTGCAAGTAAAACATAGCCGCAGTACAGGCTGCGATGCAAAATAACAATAACTCTGGATCTAGCAGTGGAATTAATTCCACAAAAAATCGTGTAGGATGCTCCTACAAAGAATTCACTGCCTGCAAACCTCTAGAATTCGATGGAACTGAGGGTCCAATTGGATTAAAACGGTGGACCGAGAAGGTCGAATCGGTGTTTGCCATAAGTAAGTGCACTGAAGAAGATAAAGTAAAGTACGCTACGCATACCTTCATAGGCACTGCATTAACATGGTGGAATACCTATCTCGAGCAGGTGGGACAAGATACTGCCTACGCGCTACCGTGGTCGGCATTCAAACACCTGATGAATGAACAATATTGCCCCAGAAACGAGGTCAATAACCTCAAAGTGGAGCTTAGAGGATTACGAATGCAAGGATTCGACATTACCACGTATGAACGACGATTCACAGAGTTGTTCCTATTATGTCCAAGAGTGTTTGATGATGAAGAAGAGAAGATCGACGCATTTGTTAAAGGGTTACCAGAAAGGATTCAAGATGATGTGAGTTCACACGAGCCCGCCTCCATACAAAAGGCAAGCAGTATAGCTCACAAACTAGTAAACAGATTGAGGGAAGGATTAAGGAGCAGGCGGCCGAAGAGGCCAACATGAAACAGGTCAAGAGAAAGTGAGAAGAAACCAGTGACAATGGTCACCAATACAATAACTACAACAACAATCACAACCACAATCACAATAACAATCATAACAACCGCAACAACAATCGCAATCCTAACAATAACTACAACAAACGTCCCAACAACAACAACAACTACAACAATCGTTTCAACAACAATAAAAATCCCAACAACAATCTCAACAACAACAATGGCAACAAAAACCAAAAACAGCCATGCCAAAGGTGTGAAAAGCATCACCCGGGGTTCTGCACGACATTTTGCAACAGGTGTAAAAGAAATAGTCATAGCACGATGAAGTGTGAGGTCTACGGACCAATGTATAACAGAATTAAAAGAACAAATAATGTCGGAACAAATAATGCCACTATAGTTTGTTTTGGATGTGGAAAACTGGGCCACATTAATAGAGATAGCCCGAATAAGGGGAATACTAATGGGCAAGGCCACGGAAGAGTTTTCAATATTAATACGGCAGAAGCGCAGGAAGACTCAGAGCTTGTTACGGGTACATTTCTTATTGACAATAAATCTGCTTATGTTTTATTTGATTCGGGTGGGGATAGAAGCTATATGAGTAGAGATTTTTGTGCTAAACTAAGTTATCCACCGACGCCCTTGGATAATAAATTTTTACTCGAATTAGCAAACGGTAAATTAATTACAGCAGATAATATATGTCGAAATCGAGAAATTAAATTGGTTAGCGAAACGTTTAAGATTGATTTGACACCAGTAGAGTTAGGGAGTTTTGATGTGATAATCGGCATGGACTGGTTGAAAAAGAAGAGAGTAGAAATCGTATGTTACAAAAATGCAATTCGCATTGTACGAGAAAAAGGAAAACCCTTAATGGTGTACGGAGAAAAGAGCAACGCGAAGTTAAATCTTATTAGTAACCTGAAGGCGCAAAAACTAATAAGAAAAGGTTGCTATGCCATTCTAGCACACGTCGAGAAAGTCAATACCGAAGAAAAGAACATCAAGGATGTTCCCGTCGCAAAAGAATTTTCCGATGTATTTCCGAAAGAATTACCGAGACTACCTCCACACCGATCTGTTGAATTTCAAATAGATCTCGTACCAGGAGCTGCACCAATAGCTCGTGCTCCATACTGAATCGCACCCAGCGAAATGAAGGAACTCCAAAGCCAATTACAAGAACTTTTAGAGCGTGGTTTTATACGACCAAGTACATCACCATGGGGAGCTCCTGTTTTGTTTGTCAAAAAGAATGATGGTACATTCAAATTGTGTATCGACTACCGAGAGTTGAACAAACTTACCATCAAGAACCGTTACCCACTACCGAGAATCGATGACTTATTTAATCAACTACAAGGCTCGTCAGTTTATTCGAAGATCAATTTACGTTCTGGGTATCATCAAATGCGGGTGAAGGAGGACGATATTCCGAAGACTACTTTCAGGACGCGTTACGGTCATTACGAGTTTATGGTTATGCCGTTTGGTTTGACTAACGCACCAGCTGTGTTCATGGACCTCATGAACCGAGTGTGTGGACCATACCTTGATAAATTTGTCATTGTTTTCATCGATGACATACTTATTTACTCAAAGAATGATCAAGAGCACGAAGAACATTTGAGAAAAGTGCTAGAATTGTTGAGAAAAGAAAAACTGTACGCTAAGTTTTCAAAGTGTGCATTTTGGTTGGAAGAAGTCCAATTCCTCGGTCACATAGTGAACAAAGAAGGTATTCAAGTGGATCCGGCAAAGACTGAAACCGTTGAAAAGTGGGAAACCCCGAAAACTCCGAAACATATACGCTAATTTTTAGGACTGGCTGGTTACTACAGAAGATTCATCCAAGATTTTTCCAAAATAGCAAAACCCTTGACTGCATTAACGCATAAAGGGAAGAAATTTGAATGGAAGGATGAACAAGAGAAAGCATTTCAATTGTTAAAGAAAAAGATAACTACGGCACCTATATTGTCATTGCCTGAAGGGAATGATGATTTTGTGATTTATTGTGACGCTTCAAAGCAAGGTCTTGGTTGTGTATTAATGTAATGAACGAAGGTAATTGCTTATGCATTCAGACAATTGAAGATTCACGAGCAAAATTATACTACTCACGATTTGGAATTGGGCGCTGTTGTTTTTGCATTAAAGACTTGGAGGCACTACTTATATGGGGTCAAAAGTATCATATATACTAACCACAAAAGTCTCCAACATATATTTGATCAGAAACAACTGAACATGTGACTAATTATATTAAATCATAATTGTATAAACGAGAACGACTCTATATAAGACGTTTTATTGAGTTTTGCAGTGGAAGATAAATAGATTACATTGTATTTAATGAACAACGCATTAAATGTCTTTAATTGATATGATACGTAATGAAGACTCTAAGCATAGCAAGCAATCATCATCAAATTAGCAAATGCAAGTTGATAATGTTAAAAATGAACATATATTTCATAGCATTATTCCTCAAGAAAGACAAGCTTTTAGTTGCAATTGTTCTATTTACAAGTGATATTCGTTTAAATAATAAAAGGTGAAGACAAAAGACAGATTCGACGAATTAAAGACGCAAAGGTCCAAAAAGCTCAAAAGTACAAAATACAATCAAAGTGGTTCCAATTATTGATAAGAAACGTCTCGAAATTACAAGAGTACAAGATTCAAATCGCAAAGTACAAGATATTAAATTGTACGCAAGGACGTTCGAAAATCCGGAACCGGGACCAGAGTCAACTCTCAACGCTCGACGCAACGGACTAAAAATTACAAGTTAACTATGTATATAAATATAATATAATATATAATTAATTCTTAAAATTAATATATATATTATAATATATTTATAATTCGTCGGCAAACAAAGAGCCAAAGCTGGGTGAGCTGTAATTTCAAACTCCGCGACTTGCGGAGTTTGAAGAAGGAAAATGCCGCGAGTCGCGGAGTTCCCCTGGACTCAATTCCCTATAAAAGCCAACGCAGTTCGACGAGTTTTCATCCAATATATATCCATCCATCTATCTATACGTAATATTTATATTTATAATTTATATTTTAATTTTAATTTTAATTGTAATTCTAATAATAAGGGTATGATAGCGAATGTTGTAAGGGTGTAAGTCGAAATTCTGTCCGTGTAACGCTACGCTATTTTTAATCATTGTAAGTTATGTTCAACCTTTTTACATTAATGTCTCGTAGCTAAGTTATTATTATGCTTATTTAAAACGAAGTAATCATGATGTTGGGCTAATTACTAAAATTGGGTAATTGGGCTTTGTATCATAATTGGGGTTTGGACAAAAGAACGACACTTGTGGAAATTAGACGAGGGGCTATTAATGGGCTTTATATTTGTTTAACTAAATGATAGTTTGTTAATTTTAATATAAAGATTTACAATTGAGCGTCCCTATAAATAACCATATACACTCGATCGGACACGATGGGCAGGATATTTATATGTACGAATAATCGTTCATTTAACCGGACACGGAAATGAATTAATAGTCTATGGAATTATTAAAACAGGGGTGAAATTATGTACAGGGATACTTGGCATAATTGATAACAAAGTATTAAAATCTTGGGTTACACTCAGTCGACATCCTGGTGTAATTATTAAACAAAGTATTAAAATCTTGTTACAGTTTAAGTCCCCAATTAGTTGGAATATTTAACTTCGGGTATAAGGATAATTTGACGAGGATACTCGCACTTTATATTTATGACTGATGGACTGTTATGGACAAAAACCAGACGGACATATTAAATAATCCAGGACAAAGGACAATTAACCCATGGGCATAAAACTAAAATCAACACGTCAAACATCATGATTACGGAAGTTTAAATAAGCATAATTCTTTTATTTCATATTTAATTTCCTTTATTTTATATTTAATTGCACTTCTAATTATCGCACTTTTATTTATTGTTATTGTATTTAATTGCATTTTTAATTATCGTACTTTTTAATTATCGCAAGTTTATTTCATCGCACTTTTATTTATCGCAATTTCATTATCGTTATTTACTTTACGCTTTAAATTAACTCTTTTATTTATTTGTAATTTTGGTTTTAACTGCGACTAAAGTTTTAAAATTGACAAACCGGTCATTAAACGATAAAAACCCCCCTTTATAATAATAATATTACTTATATATATATTTGTATTTTTATAAATTTAAACTAATATAGCGTTAAGCTTTGTTTAAAGATTTTCCCTGTGGAACGAACCGGACTTACTAAAAACTACACTACTGTACGATTAGGTACACTGCCTATAAGTGTTGTAGCAAGGTTTATGTATATCCATTCTATAAATAAATAAATATCTTGTGTAAAATTGTAACGTATTTAATAGTATTTCCTTGTAAAATTAAAGCTATTTTATATACACCTCGCATAACATCAAGTATTTTTGGCGCCGCTGCCGGGGAACAATCTAGCTTAAAAAGCCGGAAGCGCAATGCTAATATATAAAAAAAAGATTTTTATTTTTAGTTTACTTTTATAAAAATACGCTTTTGTAAACATACGTTTTAAATTTTCGAAAACATAAAAAAAGAAAAACAAAAAATATAAATATTTTTAAGAGTTTGTTAAATATTTAAGTTTTATAAAGTTTCTTTATTTTTATTATATAAAAATATAAATTTTATTTAAATATTTTGTTTTTATTAAAACATAAAAAAATATAAATATATATAAATCTAGTTTTAAGATTTTTATTTATAAAATTATAAAGTATCTTTATTTCTATTTTAGTTTTTAAAGATAAGTCTTATTTAAATTATATAAATATTTTAATTAAATTAAAAACAGAAAAATAAAAAAATATATATATAAATAAATAAAAAAACCCGAAACCTGTCAAACGAAGCAACCTGATCTGAAATTTGAAACCCCGCGACTCGCGGAGTTTTCCAGCTTCGGGCACCGCAACTCGCGGAGCCGCCCTGACATACGTGACCAGAAACCCTAATCGCAATTAATACGGGGTAATTATTATTATTATTAACTTTAAACCTAATTAGGTTATTTATATTATATTAATTAGTTTAGTTATTTTATTATTTGTATTATTTAGTTAAATTAGTTTAAATAAAATATAAAATTAATAGTTTTATAAAATAAATAATATAAAAATAATATTTTTATAAAAAATTGTACTTTTTACAACTTTTAGTATATTTTTATATTTTGTCCCTTTTTATTTATTTTTAGCGTAACTTTTGTATTTTCCGTTCATATTTAGTTTTAAGACATAGTTTTTGCCATAGTTATTTTTACTTCTAGATTTTTAGGCTTTGCCGTAAAATTCCTTAAGTGCTTTTTCTTTAGACTAAGATTTAGGTGCTTTAGAATTTTGTGACATCTTTTTAAGTTTTAGTACCTTTTTAAGATATTTCCATTTGGGATATAGTTTTACTTGTAAGCTTTAATATTTTTAGACGCCTTTTACCTATGTATCAATTATCATTTCAATTATTAATCTCAATTTGCGATTATAATTTTAAGTTAGTGATAGTAATAAGGTTGGGTTAGTCGAGTGTTTTTAAGTTTTATAGTCATTCTCTGTTTCTTTCATTTTTCGACGCCTTTTTCAATTTTTTTCTTTTTCGATCTTTTTCGACGCACTCTTTTTCTTTCTTATTTCTCGCTATTCTAGTTTTAGGACATAGATTTTTATTCTACTTCTTAACTAAATTTCTTAAAATTACGAAAATTTATTTTAAGTGGTTAAATTGATAGACATCAAAATTTTCTGGTTCGTAGTAATAGTTGGATTTGTACGTGGACCGGGTTATTGGAGCCAAACAGTCCTCAATTATATTGAGACCAAACGAATCATGCCCCTCTGCTGCATCTTTTGGCTATTCAAAACGTGGGCAAAATCAGAAAAGTCTATTAATTGGATAACTTATATAATTTTTCTTTCCTTTTAAAAACTAATAGGATATTCAGTGAATGCACCGAGCAAGACGTTCACCACCTTTTGTACGTTCACCACCTGTAACTAGATCAAGACATCTAGCAAATATTACCGCCGTTGATAATCCATTTTTTGAAACCGACCTCACAATTGAGAATCCGGAGAATATTCAGGGACAATTCGTAGATCCTGAACCATTAATTTTTCCTCCGGAACCACAAATCATTCAAACAGAGATTGTTGAGGAACGAACCATTAAATCAGAATCCTCTAGTGATTCCGATTCAACAAATTCAATTATGGAGAATCTGGAACCTTTAAGTATGGAAGATCGAATGAGAGCTAAACGCACTGGCCAAGGTCACGCAATTACTCATCCAGACATTAATGCGCCAGATTATGAAATCAAAGGACAAATTCTACACATGGTGACTAATCAATGCCAATTTAGTGGTGCGCCGAAGGAAGATCCAAATGAACATCTTCGTACCTTTAATAGGATCTGCACACTATTTAAAATCCGAGAAGTAGAGGATGAACAGATATATCTCATGTTATTTCCCTAGACTTTAAAGGGAGAAGCCAAAGATTGGTTAGAATCGTTACCTGAAGGGGCGATCGATACATGGGACGTTTTAGTTGAAAAATTTCTTAAACAATTCTTTCCGGCATCCAAAGTCGTAAGACTTCAAGGAGAAATTGTTACGTTCACACAGAAGCCAAATGAAACTCTATATGAGGCGTGGACCAGATTTGGAAAGTTATTGAGAGGATGTCCGCAACATGGTTTAGACACCTGTCAAATAGTACAAATATTCTACCAAGGATGCGACATCACTACAAGAAAAGACATAGATATAGCAGCTGGTGGTTCTATTATGAAGAAAACCGAAACTGATGCTTACAAAATTATTGATAACACTGCTCCCCACTCACATGAGTGGCACCAAGAAAAAGATATCGTTAGATCATCTAAAGCAGCTAGAGCCGATTCTAGCCATGACTTAGATTCCATTTCTGCAAAGATAGATGCTGTCGAGAGACGAATGGAAAAGATGACTAAGGATATTCACTCAATACGAATTAGTTGTGAGCAGTGTGGAGGACCACATTTGACAAAAGATTGTCTCAGTATTGAACTAACAATGGAACAAAGAGAGAATGTTTCATACATAAACCAAAGGCCTGGAAATAATTATCAGAATAATTATCAACCGCCAAGACCGATTTACAATCAAAACCATAATTATAACCGAAATATTCCATACAATAACCAACAAGGTCCTGGTAATCAACAAATATCAAATAATACTTACAACCAGCAAAGACCTAATTTTCAAAACAAACCACCACAAACTGATGATAAAAAGCCGAATTTAGAAGATATGATGACGAAGCTAGTTGAAAATCAAACACAGTTTTTCACATCTCAGAAACAAACGAATGAACAAAATGCTCAAGCATTTAGAAATCAACAAGCTTCTATTCAAAATTTGGAACAAGAAGTAAGTAACCTAGCAAGGTTAATAGGTGAAAAAAAATCGGGAAGTTTACCTAGTGATACAAATGCTAACCCCCGGAATGAAACAGCTAAAGCCATTACCACAAGAAGCGGTACAACACTTAAACCACCTGAAATACCTGTAAATTCTGAAAAAGCTATTCCTACTCCACAAGAACCACAACCTGATCAAGATAAGGAAAAAGAACCGGTAGTTGAAAAGGTTAATGAAGATAACACAGCTAAGGATAA
Source organism: Rutidosis leptorrhynchoides (assembly GCF_046630445.1). Taxonomy (NCBI): domain Eukaryota; kingdom Viridiplantae; phylum Streptophyta; class Magnoliopsida; order Asterales; family Asteraceae; genus Rutidosis; species Rutidosis leptorrhynchoides. Next base: position 157,201,202 of record NC_092336.1, read on the forward strand.
ACCTTATGTTAAACCATACCAACCACCACTACCTTACCCGAGTAAAATGAAAAAAGAGAAACTTGAAGCCGAGCAATCTAAATTCTTGGATATGTTTAAACAGATAAATGTAAATCTTCCTTTCATTGATGTGATTTCAGAAATGCCTAGATATGCTAAATTCTTGAAAGATCTAATCACAAATAGAAAGAAAATGGAAGAACTCTCGGCCGTTACTATGAATGCTAATTGTTCAGCAGTGCTGTTGAATAAGATACCAGAAAAATTATCTGATCCAGGAAGTTTCACAATTCCATGTTTTCTGGGTAGTCTTAGTTCAATAGAAGCATTTGCAGACTTAGGTGCTAGTATAAATTTAATGCCGTATTCACTATACACTAAACTAGACCTTGGAGAATTGAAACCAACAAGAATAAGCATACAACTAGCCGATCGATCAATAAAATATCCTAGAGGGATAATGGAGAACATGCTAGTTAAAGTTGGTACTTTAGTATTTCCAGTAGATTTTGTTGTTCTGGACATAGAAGAAGATTCTCAAGTTCCTCTCATATTAGGAAGACCATTCTTAAACACGGCTAAAGCAATGATAGACGTGTTCGGTAAGAAATTGACCCTAAGTATAGAGGAGGAGAGTGTTACCTTTTCAGTTGATAGAGCAATGCAACAACCACAATTTGCAGATGATACATGCTATTATATTCAAACTATAGATTCACATGCAGAATTGTTAGAAGAATTTCCAGAATTACGAGGAACAGGAGAATGTTCTTTAGGAGAAGGAACTGAACCAATTGATGAAGCTGAAATGTTAGCTACACTTATAGCTAATGGATATGAACCAACAACAGAAGAAATTCAAATGCTAAAAGAAGAAGACAGATATCGATATAAATCATCGATAGAAGAACCTCCGAAATTAGAGTTAAAGCCACTTCCAAACCATTTGGAATACGCTTATTTACATGGTGAATCTGAATTACCTGTAATAATATCGTCTTCTCTTACTGAAAATGAGAAATCACAACTCATTTCTGTGTTGAAAGCTCATAAACCAGCCATTGCATGGAAGATTCATGATATTAAAGGAATAAGTCCTTCGTATTGCACACATAAAATCCTTATGGAAGAAGGTCATAAAACGTATGTGCAACGCCAACGAAGACTAAATCCTAATATGCAAGATGTAGTAAAAAAAGAAATTATTAAACTGCCAGACTCAGGTTTAATTTATCCAATTTCTGATAGTCCATGGGTAAGCTCAGTTCAATGCGTGCCTAAGAAGGGTGGCATGACTGTCATTACAAATGAGAAAAATGAGCTTATTCCTACTAGGACTGTAACAGGATGGCGTGTATGTATTGATTATAGAAAATTAAATGACGCCACCAAAAAAGATCACTTTCCCTTACCTTTTATAGATCAAATGTTGGAAAGGTTAGCCGGAAATAGTTACTATTGTTTTCTTGATGGTTTTTCTGGATATTTTCAAATTCCAATAGCACCCGAAGACCAAGAGAAAACCACATTCACGTGCCCTTATGGTACTTTTGCTTACAAACGCATGCCATTTGGACTTTGCAACGCCCCTGCAACCTTTCAAAGGTGTATGATGGCGATTTTTCACGACATGATAGAAGAATGCATGAAAGTTTTCATGGATGACTTTTCAGTCTTCGGTGATACATTCGAATCATGTCTAGCTAATCTTGAACGAATGCTTATTAGATGCGAACAATCAAATCTAGTTCTTAATTGGGAGAAATGCCATTTCATGGTTAAAGAAGGCATCGTTCTTGGACATAAAATTTCAAAGGAAGGAATTGAAGTGGATAGAGCTAAAGTAGATGTAATTGCTAAACTTCCACATCCCACCAATGTTAGAGGAGTTAGGAGTTTTCTAGGGCATGCCGGTTTTTACCGACGTTTCATTAAAGATTTTTCTAAAATTGCCACTCCTATGAATAAACTTCTAGAAAAGGATGCTCCATTCATCTTTTCAGATGAATGCATCAAATCTTTTAATATTCTTAAAGAGAAACTCACTAATGCGCCGATCATGATAACACCAAATTGGAATCTACCATTCGAACTAATGTGCGATGCAAGTGATTTTGCAATAGGAGCCGTTTTAGGACAAAGGATTGAAAAATGATTTCAACCTATATATTATGCTAGTAAGACTTTACAAGGAGCACAAACAAATTACACAACTACTGAAAAAGAACTCCTTGCTATTGTCTTTGCTTTTGACAAATTTCGATCATATCTCGTTCTAGCAAAAACGGTGGTCTTTACCGACCATTCTGCTCTTAGATACCTATTTTCGAAACAAGATGCTAAACCACGATTAATCCGTTGGATCTTACTCTTACAAGAATTCAATATTGAAATCCGAGATAAAAGAGGAGCAGAAAATCTCGCCGCTGATCATCTTTCTCGACATGAAAATCCTGAATTAGAAGTTCTAAATGAATCAGCCATACAAGACAACTTTCCTGATGAATATCTATTGAAGATAGATTATAAAGAAATTCCATGGTTTGCAGACTATGCAAACTACTTTGTATGTGGATTCCATGAAAAAGATTTGTCGTACCAAAAACGAAAGAAATTCTTCAGTGATATAAAGCACTATTTCTGGGAAGATCCACATTTGTTTAAAAGTTGTCCCGATGGAATAATACGCCGATGTGTATTTGGAGATGAAGCTAGTAAAATTTTAAACCATTGTCACACAGGACCAACAGGAGGGCTTTATGGGCCTCAACTAACAGCAAGAAAAGTTTATGATGCTGGATTCTATTGGCCTAAAATTTACAAAGACGCACACCTTCTTTGCAAATCATGTGATGCTTGTCAAAGGGACGGAAAAATAAGTCAACGTGATGAAATGCCACAAAATGTCATTCAAGTATGTGAAGTATTTGACATTTGGGGTATTGAATTTATGGGTCCATTTCCAAAATCTCATAATAATTTATACATTCTCGTAGCCATTGATTATGTATCTAAATGGGTGGAAGCACAAGCTCTCCCAACTAACGATGCACGAGTTGTAGTCAACTTTTTAAAACGTCTTTTTGCAAGGTTTGGAACACCGAAAGCTTTAATAAGTGATCGGGGAACTCATTTCTGTAATAATTAACTTGAGAAAGTTCTTAAAAGATATGGAGTAACTCATAAAATCTCCACTGCTTATCATCCACAAACAAGTGGACAAGTTGAAAATACCAACCGAGCTTTAAAACGTATTCTAGAGAAAACCGTAGGATCAAATCCGAAGGAATGGTCCATAAAATTGGAGGATGCACTCTGGGCTTTTAGAACAGCCTACAAAACTCCAATTGGTACCACACCTTTTAGACTCGTTTACGGAAAAGCATGTCATCTTCCAGTGGAAATTGAACACAAAGCATTTTGGGCTTTGAAGACATGTAATCTTGATTTACATGAAGCTGGACGTCTACGATTAAGTCAATTAAACGAATTAGAAGAATTAAGACAAGAAGCATACAAAAATTCGTTAATCTATAAGGAAAGAACGAAGAAATGGCATGATAAAAGAATCAGAAGTTCAAAAGAATTTAAAGAAGGAAGCTATTTCCTGGAAAATTGAAATCAAGATGGTCTGGACCATTCATAGTCAAAAGAGTTTTCCCATACAGAACAGTAGAATTGATAAATTCAAATGGGATTGAATTTAAAGTTAATGGTCACAGAGTTAAACACTACATAGATAGTCCGATGGAAGTTGACAACGAAGTTAATCACAATTTCGATACCACAGCTAACTAAGTGTGGGGAGAATCAAGTCTTTAAAGGATAATATATATTTCTGTTAGAGTTAGATTGTCTGTTTTCGTGTAGTTCTCGAAAATGGAACCCGAATGGTCTTTCCCTAGCAGACCCTAAAGAACTAGTCTTCTCCCTCCATTCTGAATTTTTATTTTTTTTAGGTTTTTACGAAATGAAGACTGCCTGTGAACTAAACCATGGTCTAATGCTACACGCTTTGATCACTAAACGTAATAATGACACACTTCTGAGTGATCTAGTATCAGTAATCAGAGAAAGATTGGATGGAGTAAGAAAAGAATCCAGATGCGAAGATAATAAGTTACAATTTGGTAAAGGAAAATCAAAATCTGCAGCGAAAACAAGAGCACGACACCTTGAAAGATGTCACAAATGCGGAAAATGGTCACATGGAGGTAAATGTTCAAATAATCAAACCTATTCAAACACCGAATTAATTACTTTATGCAGAGACGGACCGTTCATATGTTTAGAAGAAAAAACACTGAATGCTCGAGGTTACGCCTATGTAGCTATGGACAATCAATTAAACCAACTATCTTATGAATGGGATAGATCATATCACTAAGAATACTATCTCACAGGTAAGTCTGTACAGTTTTTATTTTTATTTCTATTTTTAACCTTTTGATAATAAACGCTAATTTGTTCGCTATAAAGTATTAAATTGGTATTGAATAAAATTAGGTTTGGCGACCGAAATTGTTGATATCATACAAAAATTTATTACATCACTGTGAAATTTAACGTTTATTCTTAAGGTATAAATATCTTTAATCAATCAACCCAAAATATTTCAAAAATTCGTCATGAGTTAAATTAGGTCATGGAACCGAAATTACTTTACCGAAAAGAGGGGCGTATATTTTTGATAATATTTGATTGATTAAAGTGGGATAAAAGCCAAAAAGATTTTTAATTTTATTTTTACCATGTTTTTAAAATTAATATATAAATCTTAAATTAATATTGTGAACTTTGTAAAATCAATATATTTAAGTTTGTCAATATTTGAAAAATTAATATTTTTAATATAAGTTTGTATGTATAAAAACAAAAATATAATATAAGTTTGGTGTGAATTTTTAATATGAATTTTGAATTTTATACATTTTTAATAAAGTTTGGTGTGAATTTTTAATTTTATGCATATTTAATATAAGTTTGGTGTGAATTTTTAATATTATGAATTTTTAATTTTTAAAATATGAATTTTTAATTTTATGCATTTTTAATTTAAGTTTGGTGTGAATTTAAAAACAAAATTTTACTTTATTTCGCTAAGTTAAAAATATGATTTTTAAAATTCGTCGTAAGTTGAAGACTAGGTCTTTGAACCGAAATTGCTTTACCCGAGGGAGGGTCGAGAACTTTTATTATCATTATTTTTAATCTTATTGAATTAAAGTATGCCAAAAACATTAAAAAAACCAAAAATCTAAGCTTTTAAAACAATCGCTTGAAAAAGACAAATTTTAAAATTTTGTCGAAGGACGGACTAGGACATCGTTCCGAAACGACCTCGTCCTAAAACAAAGGAAAACAAAATTTTAAATTTATTTTATATTTGTTTTATAAGTTAAGGTTTATATAAAAAATAAAAAAATCAAACACCGCGACTCGCGGTATTTGAAACTGCCAAACGCTGCGACTCGCGGAGAGTCCAAAATACAGAAAAAAAATAAAAGGCCCGAACTGATCAGTCCACACCACCCACACCAAAATTACTGCGAAAATACACCCGAAAATACACGAAAAAACACTCCCAAATTCGCAATTTTTGACCGTTTTTCATCAAATCTTTTACTAAAATCATGTTGAGAAGGATGCTATCAAGGAATTACTCAAGGAAAATGGTAAATATCTACACCTAAACACCATTTAATCCGAAAATTAGTGTTCTTGAGCAATTTTTTACCCAATTCGATTTTGATGCTTTTTAGTGTAATTATGCTTAAATTGCTTATGTATTATGCTTATATAACCTAGATTGATGCTATTTAACATGATTAGAAGCCTTAAACTTCAAATTTTGAGTAATCTAGGGTTTGTGTTCTTGAGCAAATTTGGGGCTTTTTGATATAAACAGGTTATGGCCAATTTTTGTCATGAATTGTTGCTAAATTAAGTAGTGTAACATGTTTAGGTAGTTAAATGCTCCAAACTTTGAGCCTAAACATGATTTTGAGAATTAAAGTGGACTTTTTCAAGTCTAAAATTCATGAACTTGATTTTTGAGAGATAATGCCATTTGAAACTTGTTTAATTGCTACTAATGATTATTTTGACATGTTATTTGAGTTGAATGCTTATGAACTTGGCAAATATTTTCGTATATGCTTATTTGAAAAAGTGTAGATTTGATAAAAATATGAAAATGAGCATAAGTTTGATATAAATTGATCATGTCATTGTAATTATTTTGATTGATGATTTTGCTGACACTAATGCATATTTGGATGCACAAAAATTGTGTTTGATGTGTTTTGCAGACTGAAAGGGGTGAATCTTCATCCCAAGCTCGCAATGCTCCTGCTGAGAATGCGGAACAACAGGAGGTGGATAACTACTACAAATAAGATATACCTCATCCAGTTATGACATTTTCATATATGCACTTGGAAGATTTGCACCCGAACTTGAGATTTGACAAACTTTGGATAGATTATCCAAAATACCAAAGGGGCTTGCATACTCTTCATTCTAAAGTTGTTAAAGTACCTAGGGTAATAGAATGGGAACCATTAGAAGCCGTAGAATTGGCCGGGCCAATTAGGGAATTACTTACGCAGAGGTATGGTAATTCTACTTTTAACGATTGAGTAAGATTATTCAACATGCATAGACCTGTATATAAAGTATGGTGTGAAGAATTATTGTGTAGTATAGAGATAAATGATTGGGTAGCTAGTTTAACCGATCGATCTTTTATTAGATTTTTGTTAGGAGTTTCGATGCGCCACATGTCTTTACTAGACATGGCTCAGGCCTTACGTATATATACGCCTGAGGAGTTAGCATCTGCCGATTGTAGAGGGTTGATATTGAACGGTAGGAAAATTGATGAAAATTTTGATACACATGGTGTATGGAGTCAAATGACTAGCTATCACCGATTTAAAGGGGGAAATTACTCTTATTTGGATATAGATAGAGCTGAATTAAGAGTAATTCATAGGTTTTTAGCCAATTCGATTACACAACGAGGTAAGAATAAGGAAAAGGTAAATGAACATGATTTGTTTTACCACATGTGTATTCGAGACCCACAAAGCGCTGTAAGTATACCGTATTGTGTGGGTTATTATTTGTCAGCTATGGTTAGGGGGATGAGACCACACAGTATAATAGGAGGTGGTATATTTATTACATTAATTGCTGAGTATCTCGATGTGGATATAAGTCGGAGGGGATTATTAGTCGAAGAACCAGAACCCCGCATTACAATAGGTTTAAATGTATACCATGGTGCGAAGGTTTTGAAGAGGCGAAATAACGCCGCAGTAGCATACCATGGAAGACATCCACAGGCTGAGAGAAACCAACAGCCAGGTAATGTGGGAGGGGGAAATGAAATGACAGAAATGCAAAGGTTTATAGCTTCACAAGAGTATGAAAATGCTAGACATAGAGCATTTGAAGATTGGCAAGTTCATCAAAACCAAATCATAGCTCATTGCCAACATGTAGGTAGAAACTATATTCCTACTCCATCGCCCGTATTTCCTCCCTGGTCTATAGAGATCCAACCACCGTATCCTACGTATAACCCAGCCGAAGCATTCTATAACTCATACGGTTATGCATGGAACCCCTACTGGTATCAGTATCATCCCTAGTCTACTTAGTTTTATTTATTTTATTATTTGTAATGTTGATACATTTAATACTTATGTTGGAATTGTATTAGTTTTTATAATTTTCTAACTTTTATTTTTAGATTTTAATAATTTTTGAATGTGGGGTAATATACCAAACTTCAAAAATATGTATATATGTTTGCAGTTTATCTTATGTACACAACAGGGTAAAACAACACATTTTCAAAGACTGGCATTAAGTTCAGTAAAAGCAACTAATTTTGACGACAAGATGAAAAATATATGTGAAATAACAACGAGACGGAATGAACAAATGATGTGCACCATTTATCATTCAGAAAACAAACGCCAATATGTTTGGAAACTTTGGTAAAATTTAATCATTTCTACGCTAATCACCCTCAATAATTTAAATTGTTACTGATTTCTTGCAAATGAGGGCATTGCAAGATCTTAAGTGTGGGAAGGGGTTAAATTCTTTCGGATTTTTAAAATTTTTAACTTAAAACACTTGGTTACCATTAAAAATACTAGTAACGCAGTAGTTGTATTAGAATCTAGTGCTCTCTGATAATAAAGAACAGCCCTAGTCTTATATACTGACTACCCAATTCTAGTAAAATTTTCAAAATTTTCAATTAAATGAACTCAAAATCATGTTTATACATATTAATGAACGATAAAACTAGGTGTTAACACCGAAATTATTGTTACCTCGGAAAGGACATAAATTGAGAAACAAACCAAAAATGTTAGAATTCATTTAAAATGGAATAGAGGAGAACAAAAAAAAAAAAAAAAAGGCCAAGTGTGGGAAAATTCACTAAGTTATTTTAAACATATGACACATATTTTTGTACAAATAATTGAAAATACTTTTGTTTTGGACGATAATTAACTGTTTTACCCGATTTACTGTAAGAAAGATGGATCTACACGATGAATCAATTCCATCATTAAAAGGAAGTAAAGTCTTTCGAAAAAGACACGCGCTTCTTGATTTAGGTCAAGAAGTTGTCGTCCAGACCAGCTGTAGGTTGACGAAAAATCTAGAAAAGTCATCACTAAAATCAGCAGGAAATCCACGGACCTCAGCATCAAACAGGGTCGCCAAGTGGTCAGATTTATCCTAACCATGAGAAGGATTTATCTCGTACAATGGGGGGCACCGTGCAAATTAGCTTGATAAGACTAATGAATCAGATCCCCAGAAAGGATAATCTCCTTAAAGATTAAAAATCAGCTTTTAAGCCTGATATTACTCAATCCTTGAGATTGACCTTAAAGATTGAGAATTACAAACTCATGGAATTCAATGATATCTAAACTCGAGCTTGAATGAGAAAATATTTTGATCAAAATTACAAACCGATTTGTTTTCTAAAAACCCATTTTCAATGCGTTCATTACTATTGAACGTAAAATCCTAGGAATTCACCTGGAATTCATTAGGTCACCTGAACCAAATCGGGTGTCAACCGTAAGAACGGTGGTTGCATAGCATGGTCAAAGACAGGACCTTGTGCCAGACCAACAAATTATAAGGGTGAGCTTTACTATTGCTCCTACAAAGGATAGTAATTGCGTCTGACACGTTATAGACCATAATTAAAAGCATGTCAGGGGACATTGCCTTAACAGTTGCTTGTTCAACGCTTTCCTTTACAACCGGACGGTAGTTTATCGAAAGGTAATATTCGGAGCAAGTATACTGGACGTGTTGCTTTCCTAATACAAGGTTAGCAAGTGGGTGACACAAAACCGCAAGTTTTGAGCTAAAATTTTCAAATATGAAATCCACAAAAACAATTTGCAAACACCGGTGAAGGGTTATTCCAGAAAACTTATCTAGGGTAAAAACTAGATTTAATTTTCAAAAGATCAAATGTTTTCATAAAGATCCAATTTTCGAAAGGATCTAAATTTTTATAGTCATGTGGGACTGTAAATCATATCGTTACTACCATTGTTTATACCACCGTAAAGAAATCACTGATGTACAAAGTGTGAAGAATAAAGAAGTGATTCTAGTATTTCAAGACTATATTGCTTGAGGACAAGCAACGCTCAAGTGTGGGAATATTTGATAATGCTAAAAACGAACATATATTTCATAGCATTATTCCTCAAGAAAGACAAGCTTTTAGTTGCAATTGTTCTATTTACAAGTGATATTCGTTTAAATAATAAAAGGTGAAGACAAAAGACAGATTCGACGAATTAAAGATGCAAAGGTCCAAAAAGCTCAAAAGTACAAAATACAATCAAAGTGGTTCCAATTATTGATAAGAAACGTCTCGAAATTACAAGAGTACAAGATTCAAATCGCAAAGTACAAGATATTAAATTGTACACAAGGACGTTCGAAAATCCGGAATCGGGACCAGAGTCAACTCTCAACGCTCGACGCAACGGACTAAAAATTACAAGTTAACTATGTATATAAATATAATATAATATATAATTAATTCTTAAAATTAATATATATATTATAATATATTTATAATTCGTCGGCAAACAAAGAGCCAAAGCTGTGTGAGCTGTAATTTCAAACTCCGCGACTTGCGGAGTTTGAAGAAGGAAAATGCCGCGAGTCGCGGAGTTCCCCTGGACTCAATTCCCTATAAAAGCCAACGCAGTTCGACGAGTTTTAATCCAATATATATCCATCCATCTATCTATACGTAATATTTATATTTATAATTTATATTTTAATTTTAATTTTAATTTTAATTTTAATTCTAATAATAAGGGTATGATAGCGAATGTTGTAAGGGTGTAAGTCGAAATTCTGTCCGTGTAACGCTACGCTATTTTTAATCATTGTAAGTTATGTTCAACCTTTTTACATTAATGTCTCATAGCTAAGTTATTATTATGCTTATTTAAAACGAAGTAATCATGATGTTGGGCTAATTACTAAAATTGGGTAATTGGGCTTTGTACCATAATTGGGGTTTGGACAAAAGAACGACACTTGTGGAAATTAGACTAGGGGCTATTAATGGGCTTTATATTTGTTTAACTAAATGATAGTTTGTTAATCTTAATATAAAGATTTAAAATTGGGCGTCCCTATAAATAACCATATACACTCGATCGGACACGATGGGCGGGATATTTATATGTACGAATAATCGTTCATTTAACCGGACACGGAAATGAATTAATAGTCTATGGAATTATTAAAACAGGGGTGAAATTATGTACAAGGATACTTGGCATAATTGATAACAAAGTATTAAAACCTTGGGTTACACTCAGTCGACATCCTGGTGTAATTATTAAACAAAGTATTAAAATCTTGTTACAGTTTAAGTCCCCAATTAGTTGGAATATTTTACTTCTGGTATAAGGATAATTTGACGAGGATACTCGCACTTTATATTTATGACTGATGGACTGTTATGGACAAAAACCAAACGAACATATTAAATAATCCAGGACAAAGGACAATTAACCCATGGGCATAAAACTAAAATCAACACGTCAAACATCATGATTACGGAAGTTTAAATAAGCATAATTCTTTTATTTCATATTTAATTTCCTTTATTTTATATTTAATTGCACTTCTAATTATCGCACTTTTATTTATTATTATTGTATTTAATTGCATTTTTAAGTATCGTACTTTTTAATTATCGCAAGTTTATATCATCGCACTTTTATTTATTGCAATTTCATTATCGTTATTTACTTTACGCTTTAAATTAAGTCTTGTATTTATTTGTAATTTTGGTTTTAACTGCGACTAAAGTTTTAAAATCGACAAACCGGTCATTAAACGGTAAAAACCCCCCTTTATAATAATAATATTACTTATATATATATATATATATATATTTGTATTTTTATAAATTTAAACTAATATAGCGTTAAGCTTTGTTTAAAGATTTTCCCTGTGGAACGAACCGGACTTACTAAAAACTACACTACTGTACGATTAGGTACACTGCCTATAAGTGTTGCAGCAAGGTTTATGTATATCCATTCTATAAATAAATAAATATCTTGTGTAAAATTGTATCGTATTTAATAGTATTTCCTTGTAAAATTAAAGCTATTTTATATACACCTCGCATAACATCACAAGTCTTTCAAATTATCCATGAATGACTCGTTGAAATGTTGCTTTCAATTAGAAAATACACAGCGAAAGCATTATGTAGAATCTGAGAATAAACATGCTAAATAGTGTCAACCAAAAGGTTGGTGAGTTTATAGGTTTATCATAAATATAATTTCAATAATAGTGTAAGACCACAAGATTTAATAAAGTTGATATAGAAATATCAATATAAAGTGTTGATTGATATAAAAATACCAATCTAAAAGTAATGCTGAGTTTGTAATATCGCGACTAAATAAAAGTTACCCCGTGACACTTGTTATTCGTGTCGTTGATTCATTATTATGTAGTCAAAGACCAACGGTCAACTGACTAGAGACGTCACTCTCAGTAGCGCTACTCACAATAACTAAGCTTGCATCTTATACCTCAGCAATTAACAATATTACGGCAGGAATTTAGCATGACAAAGCATGTATATAGCATAAAGTTTGAGTACTTGTGTCTAAATGTAAAACAGTTATAAAAGTTGCGCATGTATTCTCAGCCCAAAAATATATATAAAAAGGGAGCTATGAAAACTCACGATACTGTATTTCGTATTTTACGAGTATGATGGCACTGAACAAGTGCAGAGTTGTCCTCGGATTCACTAACATATATCAAGTATATATATTAACACATATACTTGTAATCGAATAAGTTTATATATATTATTTCAATTGTTATATATATATATATATATATATATATATATATATATACATATATATATATATATATATATATATATATATATATATATATATATATATATATATATATATATATATATATATATATATATATATATTCCATTAATAAGTATTTGTTTGATGAAATAATATTAATAATGATAATAAATAATGAGTTGTATTATTTTGTAATAACAATAATAATACTAGTAGTAAAATGATAATAATCATTATAATGTAATGAAATAATAATAATAATAATAATAATAATAATAATAATAATAATAATAATAATAATAATAATAATAATAATAATAATAATAATAATAATAATAATAATAATAATAATAATAATAATAATAATAATAATAATAATAATAGTAAAAACAAAAGTTCTTATAATAATTAAAATGTTATATGTTAACAATAGTAATGATATTAATATTTTTGTAATATTTACAATAGTAATAGTAATAATGATACTAGTAGTTTTTAAATAAAATGAAAGGTGTAATAATAATGATAATGAAAATAATAATTTTAATAATAATAATGATACTTTATAATAATAATGATAATAGTTAGTAAAGATAATGATAATAATAATATTAATATAGTTGTAATACTAATAATACTTATATTAATAACTATTGTAATTCTAAAATTTTAATAATAATACTCTTAATAATAATGATTATTCTAATAATAGTAATAATAATTAGAATAACAATAATAATAATAACAATAAGTAATAATAATAATAATAATAATAATAATAATAATAATAATAATAATAATAATAATAATAATAATAATAATAATAATAATAATAATAATAATAATAATAATAATAATAATAATAATAAATGGAAACGACCTTATAAGCTTTTCTTAAAAATAATTGCCATGGACGGGACTCGAACCCGAGACCTCTCGAACAACACCAACACCCATAAACCATTCCTCCAAATCTGTTTTTTTCGATATAATGCTAAACTCATTTATACTTAACTAAAGTTTCTATTTTCTCTCTTTCATCCTCTTCGTTATCAAATCAACAGGGAACGAATCATTCTTAATCTCAAATTACTCATTCAAATTAAGCCTAGAATTTTAATTGTAATCGACCAGGAGTGGGGTTATTAATTAATAATCAAACGAGAGAAAAAAAAAAGACAGAAAGCTGTTCGCGAAAAAAAAGAAAACAAACTCAATATTTGATTTTGATATTAAGATCGTTTTAGCTTGTGATTTCTACATGAAAAAGGTTTTAAATCATCCCTCTAAACTTTTTGTAACCTCAATTGAACCTAAAACATCAAAACAAGCATGAATTTCGTGATGAACACAGACTTTGACTTTTTGAAATTTAACTTTGACTCTCAAATTCGATCTCGATATGAAAAATTGGAAGTTGAGATTTTGCAGATTGTTTGAGTAAATGATTTTTAACATGACAGCATTTATAGATATTAAAATTGATTCGATTTTGAATTTTTGGCCAAAAAGAAACAAAACAGGGACCGACGGTTTTAAAAAAAAATTATATATCTGTTCTTCAATTTATATTGCAGATATAGATGATGAATACTGAATGATTGTTTTATAGAAAAATTAGGTCGACAATTACAAACTCATAGCCAGTAGCATAATAAAAAAATAATCACGATCATATTAAAAATTTAAAAGTGGAATCACGATGGATAAAAAAATAAAAAGAATAAGCTTAGGTTGATCATGATCTGGAAAGATTAAAGGCAGATTTGGAATTTCATGATCAATAAAAAAAATAAAAGCAGATCTAATTTTAGGTATCTGTCTGTAATATTTTTATAAATATATTAATAAATATAATACTAATAATAATAATAATAATAATAATAATAATAATAATAATAATAATAATAATAATAATAATATTAATAATAACAAGTATTAATGATAATAATAATAATAATAATAATAATCAAAATAATAAAATGATATTAAAAATCTTAATAATAAGAGTAATAATAATGCCCTTTTTTAATATCATTAATAATGATAATATTAATAATGATAAAAATAATAATATTAATAATAATAATAATAATAATAATAATAATAATAATAATAATAATAATAATAATAATAATAATAATAATAATAATAATAATAATAATAATAATAGTAACAATAATAATAATACTATATTAGTAATGATAATACTTAAATGATAATACTAATAATAATGTTAATGATATATATATTATGTTAATGATACTACTAATAATCTTATCACTTTTTAAAAAGTGATGATACTAATAATATTAATGTTATTAATAATTATTAATAATAATAATATTAGTAATAGTTGTAATAATAATACTTGGTAATGATGAGTGATATATAAAAAAAATGATATTAATAATAATATTAATATAACGAATTGTTACTAATGCATAATTATTTATGAAGGATTGTTCGTGAATCGTCGGAAATTATATAACAGTTAGGTTTGAATTTAGTCAGAAATTTCCGGGTTGTTATAGTACCTACCCGTTAAAAGAAATTTCGTCTCGAAATTTAGTTGTTGCCATTAGTCGGCGTTGTTTGTAAACAGGTGAGGATATTTTCGTTTTATTTGGTCTTCACATTTCCAGGTATACTCGGGGCCTTGCGTGAATTCCAACGAATAGAATATTGTTTTGTTTCAAGAGTTTAAATCATACAAACCATAAATTCTACAGGTTCTTCGATGAAGTACATTTTATTATTAATGCAGAGGTTATCTAAAGGATTAACAAGAGTGTCATTTGACTAGGTTATCCTCAAAAAGAATGATGGTGTTATACAAGCATTTCAGTAAACTGAACACATGAAATGTGTTATGAATAGTATTGAGCTCATTTGAAACTTTGAGCGTTTATGCCGCAATATTAGGGCAGACAAATAGATAGGAGTTCGTTAAAATCACAATCATGAAATTTTGATAGAGATCGTCGTTGTTTACAACAAGAATATTGTAATGATGAATATAAGTTGAAAAATAAAGTTTTATCTCCTTTGAGTAATATGGATAAAATGATTCGATTATAGGAAGCGTATAAACGAAGCTATCGTAAAAGAGTGAATGAGAAAATTAAATGTTCGCCTTAACTTTTGACATAGTCACGATTGATTTCCGGAATTCAAGGGATTTAAAGAAATCTTCGTAATTTATAAGATTTGATTCTCCGGTATTTACGGAATTTTGGGATTTCTTTGATTAAATGCGGTGAATAGCCTCGATTGCTGTGTTTGGAAATTTTGCTATAAATTAGCTTCTTCCGTTTCATTATCTTCACCATTTCTATACTTTCTTCCTCAATTCATATTTCCAAAAGAGTTGTTAATATGCTCAATCCCGTATTGATACTTGTTATTATATTGACCATATATGCAGTCATTCTTCTTTTTTATTTACCACCAGAGGAATCTGTTTACTTCTACTATACTCTTGGTTTTATAGTGTTTTTAGTTCTCCCGTGTCTTTATATTGCTATACGCATTGATATACACGGTTTGTAATTTCAGTGTCGTTATCTGGCTTTATATTTTCCCTTATATGTCGGAGCTTTATGCTTTTGTTTCTTCTTCCCGACTTCAAGTCAAGCGAATAATGGTCCATAACTCGTAGGTATGGAGTTTCGAATTATCATAATATACAAAGTAGAAAGAAAAAGTAATAGCACAATTTGATTTGTCAAATTACCAGAATATCCGGAAAAGACCGAATCATCAAGAAAAATTTCTTCTTGATATGTTTAGAGGTTAAATAGAATGTAAGAGTCGTGTAACATGGTAAATGATGATTATAAAGTCTATAAATCATCATCTTCCATTAAAAATTTCGCATGACTTACTGTAATATAATCACGTTGGCCTGACATCATTATATTATACTAACTCATGCTTCAATTCCCAACACTTCTTCAAAACATTTATAATTTAAACTTGAATTTTACAGAATATAGAAACTAATAAAGTTTCCTTTATGATGTATTAAAGATATCGCAAAGAGATAATTAATTGCGGACAAAAATCGTCATGAAAATATCTTCAGAAATATAGATGATATTA
Source organism: Rutidosis leptorrhynchoides (assembly GCF_046630445.1). NCBI lineage: Eukaryota > Viridiplantae > Streptophyta > Magnoliopsida > Asterales > Asteraceae > Rutidosis > Rutidosis leptorrhynchoides. Next base: position 157,217,749 of record NC_092336.1, read on the forward strand.
ATAACGATATTTTGGAATTTCTAAGTTCGAAAGTTGATGAAGAAAAATTTTCCGCAAGCTTTTAACATAACTTCGGAGCAAGATATTCTCTAAAGATTTCATCGGATCCAGAATTACCTGAATTCTTTGAATATAGGGTTTGGTCCTTGTATTTGTCCTTGGTCTCCTCCATGGTTAGCTCAATCCATTTTTCAGTTCCAAATTTTCTTTTGAGCTTTTCCAACGTACCATTCGTTATTAAAGGGCCATCTACAATTTTTATGTTTCCTCTACATTTAATGCAACCATATTTGAATCATCGGTTATCAATCCGAGATGGTTTCAAGAAATTTCGTTTTTAGATGATTAAACGCTGATTGTGATCGTCAATATTCAAAGGATGTTTTCAAGAATTTTGAATTTGAAGTATTTAAGCGTAAGATGCATCCATCAATGGATCTAACGGTTGACGAAGAAATGTTGTGATTTTTAAAAGTAAGGAATGGTAAGTTCGGTGGTTTGATGTGATAATTCATCATAGAATACGAATGAATATAATTCATGAATGTAGTGATCTTTAGGAAGATAACACTTGCTAAAGCTTTACTTAAATTCCGATATGTCAAAATCAGAATATGTAATTGAATTTGTATGAAAGTGGTTGTTCCTTAGTGAGCGTATACATATATCATGTGAATGTAAGTAGTATAGTTAACAACTGCTGAATCAAAATGGAAGAATGTACAATGTAACATATTTATATGATATATGAATATCTCTCGGGTTTTACCTACCCGTTAAAATATTTTCACAATTAACAGTTTGTACAAAAGAGAAGATATACGTTCATATATGTATTCTTCAGATATAATATAGATTTAATGAGTTAATATAATATTAAACTCATTTGATTTGTGGTTGAAACGAGAATAATCTCCAAAACCTTAGAGATTTCATAATTATCGCGGAATATTTCGCTAATGAAGTTATGAATCAATACTTCATCATTCATTGTTATTGATATACATCGGTATGTGATGTTGATGCTCGTGGATTTTTTTTGTGAAATTCGCAAGACACGAATAATGTTTTCTAGAAAGTTTCGAGTATATCGAAAATGAAAGTATACAATCAAACATGTATTTGAATAATACACTTAGTTTATTATGAAATGGAGTTTATTGTGCTGAAGCAGTGATTAATGATTGTTAAGTCATTAACGAGGGATGTACATCATAGCATATTAGTGATATGAATTAACCAAGTAGTACATACTTGTTAAGTTTCACGCGTAATAGCTTAGTACGAAAAGATTTATTATTGTTCCAAATCATATAAAGTATACATATATAATTCTTCAGGAAGAATGAGTCAATACATCTTAACTCGTTATTACTAATACTCCTTGGTATCTATGGGGCGTATGATGTTGATGTTTGAGGTACTGAGTGTGATGTTGAGGCGTGGGATGTGGATGTTGTTGTTGGTAAAGCTGGTGCTGTTGGTGGTGATGCTGATGGTACTGGTGGTGCAGGTTATGCTGCTGGTGCTGCTAATGCTCTTAGATTTTGCACCATATTCTCCAGAGCCACCACTCAAGCGCGAAGCTCGTTGACTTCTTCTATTATTCCGGGATGATTGGCGGTTCGGACAAGTGGATGAATAAGATCTAGAATTTTAGATATTATATATTCGTGACTGGATATCCTCGAAATGAGGATGAAAATAGTGTTCCGAACGGGTTCGCCGGTAAGTGCTTCAGGTTCTTCACCAAGAGGTGAATTCGGTTAGTGGAAGGGATCACCTTCTTCTTGTCTCCATTGATTTAGTTTATTACGAACTCATCCCCAATTCATTCAAAATAGATGATGGCTGATTGGTTCGTTGGTTCCGGTTACGCTGTCTGTGGAGCTCGAGGAATCAAGTGAGTAATCCATATTATGTGATTGGAATTAGGATTTTTGATACGAGATGGTGTTGAATACTGAATGATATATTCGTCTCCTTGAATACGTATATGTAGCAAAAAGATTTCTGTAACTTACAGAGGAAATTTAGGAAAAGTGTTAGACAAAGTCTATTGGGATAGATATGATAAGATATGATAAGATATGATTTGTCTATACTCCAATAATGGCAGTGTGACGTGTCGAGATCATAAAATGATAAGTATGTAATCTAATAATCTTTCGATTAAAGACTTTCAATTCGTATACTGTGATAACCCAATGACATTTTTCGGTTCGCAAACTGATGCATAAAGGCATAAGGCATATAGGTACGTGATATAACAGGGAGTTATATACGTTTGAGTATGAATAGTAACAAATATAGGAGTTTCAAAATTCATGGATAATATTTCATGTAATACATATGTAATACACAAACCATGATAGATGACTTAGGAATGTCAAGAATTTCAGAAATCATAGTGTCGCATTTAGATGCGGTGGCGTAATTGGATAGTACTTAGGAAAGTGAGCAGAGTTCTTAGATTGGCTCGGCATTCTAAGATAAGTAAAGTTCCTAAAGTATAGTGTAGCATTTAACAATTAAAGGTAACAATTAAAGGCACTATAGTCAAGGAAAGTTGTAGTCCTACATTGCTAAGGTACCTAATTGTATAAGGCACACTTAAAATGCAATCATGTTTCTCTACAGCAAACTGCTCTGATACCAATCTGTCACACCCCCAAATAGGGCCTGGGGTATTTGTGACTAATTATATCAAATCATAATTGTATAAACGAGAACGACTCTATATGAGACGTTTTATTGAGTTTTGCAGCGAAAGATAAATAGATTACATTGTATTTAATGAACAACGCATTAAATGTCTTTAATTGATATGATATGTAATGAAGACTCCAAGCATAGCAAGTAATCATCATCAAATTAGCAAATGCAGGTCTTTCAAATTATCCATGAATGACTCGTTGAAATGTTGCTTTCAATTAGCAAATACACAGCGAAAGCATTATGTAGAATCTGAGAATAAACATGCTAAATAGTGTCAAGCAAAAGGTTGGAGAGTTCATAGGTTTATCATAAATATTATTTCAATAATAGTGTTAGACCACAAGATTTAATAAAATTGATATAGAAATATCAATATAAAGTGTTGATTGATATAGAAATACCAATCTAAAAGTAATGCTGAGTTTGTAATATCTCGACTAAACAAAAGTTAACCCCGTGACACTTGTTATTTGTGTCGTTGAATCATTATTATGTAGTCAAAGACCAACGATCAACTGACTAGAGACGTCACTCTCACGAGCACTACTCACAATAACTAAGCTTGCATCTTATACCTCAGCAATTAATGATATTACGGCAGGGATTTAGCATGACAAAGCATGTATATAGCATAAAGTTTGAGTACTTGTGTCTAAATGTAAAACAGTTATAAAAGTTGCGCATGTATTCTCAGCCCAAAAATATATATAAAAAGGGAGCTATGAAAACTCACGATACTGTATTTCGTATTTTACGAGTATGATGGCACTAAACAAGTGTATAGTTGTCCTCGGATTCACGAACCTATATCAAGTATATATATTAACACATATACTTGTAATCGAATAGGTTTATATATATTATTTCAATTGTTATATATTTCTGTATATATATACTTATATATATATATATATATATATATATATATATATATATATATATATATATATATATATATATATATATATATATATATATTCCATATATATGTATTTGTTTGATGAAATAATATTAATAATGATAATAAATAATGAGTTGTATTATTTTGTAATAACAATAATAATACTAGTAGTAAAATGATAATAATCATTATAATGTAATGAAATAATAATAATAATAATAATAATAATAATAATAATAATAATAATAATAATAATAATAATAATAATAATAATAATAATAGTAAAAACAAAAGTTCTTATAATAATTAAAATGTTATATGTTAACAATAGTAATGATATTAATATTTTTTTAATATTTACAATAGTAATAGTAATAATGATACTAGTAGTTTTTAAATAAAATGAAAGGTGTAATAATAATGATAATGAAAATAATAATTTTAATAATAATAATGATACTTTATAATAATAATGATACTAGTTAGTAAAGATAATGATAATAATAATAATATTAATATAATTGTAATACTAATAATACTTATATTAATAACTATTATAATTCTAAAATTTTAATAATAATACTCTTAATAATAATGATTATTCTAATAATAGTAATAATAATTAGAATAACAATAATAATAATAATAATAACAATAAATAATAATAATAATAATAATAATAATAATAATAATGATAATAATAATAATAATAATAATAATAATAATAATAATAATAATAATAATAATAATAATAATAATAATAATAATAATAATAATAATAATAATAATAATAATAATAATAATAATAATAATAATAATAATAATAATAAATGGAAACTACCTTATAAGCTTTTCTTAAAAATAATTGCCATAGACGGGACTCGAACCCGAGACCTCTCGAACAACACCAACACCCATAAACCATTCCTCCAAATCTGTTTTTCCGATATAATGCTAAACTCATTTATACTTAACTAAAGTTTCTGTTTTCTCTCTTTCATCCTCTTCGTTATCAAATCAACAGGGAACGAATCATTCTTAATCTCAAATTACTCATTCGAATTAAGCCTAGAATTTTAATTGTAATCGACCAGGAGTGGGATTATTAATTAATAATCAAACGAGAGAAAAAAAAGACAGAAAGCTGTTCGCGAAAAAAAAGAAAACAAACTCAATATTTGATTTTGATATTAAGATCATTTTAGCTAGTGATTTCTACATGAAAAAGGTTTTAAATCATCCCTCTAAACTTTCTGTAACCTCAATTGAACCTAAAACATCAAAACAAGCATGAATTTCGTGATGAACACAGACTTTGACTTTTTGAAAATTAACTTTGACTCTCAAATTCGATCTCGATATGAAAAATTGGAAGTTGAGATTTTGCAGATTGTTTGAGTAAATGATTTTTAACATGACATCATTTATAGATTTTAAAATTGATTCGATTTTGAATTTTTGGCCAAAAAGAAACAAAACAGGGACCGACGGTTTTAAAAAAAATTATATATATATATATGTTCTTCAATTTATATTGCAAATATAGATGATGAATACTGAATGATTGTTTTATAGAAAAATTGGGTCGACAATTACAAACTCATAGCCAGTAGCATAATAAAAAAAATAATCACGATCATATTAAAAATTTTAAAAGTAGAATCACGATGGATAAAAAAAATAAAAAGAATAAGCTTAGGTTGATCATGATCTGGAAAGATTAAAGGCAGATTTGGAATTTCATGATCAATAAAAAAAATAAAAGCAGATCTAATTTTAGGTATCTGTCTGTTATATTTTTATAAATATATTAATAAATATAATACTAATAATAATAATAATAATTGTATTAATAATAACAAGTATTAATGATAATAATAATAATAATTCAAATAATAAAATGATATTAAAAATCTTAATAATAAGAGCAATAATAATGCCCTTTTTTAATATCATTAATAATGATAATTTTAATAATGATAAAAATAATAATATTAATAATAATAATATTAGTAACAATAATAATAATACTATATTAGTAATGATAATACTTAAATGATAATACTAATAATAATGTTAATTATATATATATATATATATTATGTTAATGATACTACTAATAATCTTATCACTTTTTAAAAAGTGATGATACTAATAATATTAATGTTATTAATAGTTATTAATAATAATAATATTAGTAATAGTTGTAATAATAATACTTGGTAATGATGAGTGATATATAAAAAATAATGCATAATTATTTATGAAGGATTGTTTGTGAATCGTTAGAAATTATATAATAGTTAGGTTTGAATTTAGTCGGAAATTTTCGGGTTGTTATAATAGTTAAAGAATGAAATACCCAAAGGATCAGAGAAACATCTTCATATTTAGGAAGACGGAACCCGGTATAGGGCTGAAAGAATTTGGGTACCAAAGTTTGAAGATGTGAGAGAAAAGGTACTTAAGGAAGCATATAAAACGAGATATTCAATACATCCCGGAGTGGGGAAGATGTACAAAGATCTCAAGAAACACTTTTGGTGGCCGGGCATGAAAGCCGACATTGCTACATACGTAGGAGAATGTTTGATGTGTTCTAAGGTCAAAGCTGAACATCAGAAACCATCAGGTCTACTTCAACAACCCGAAATCCCAGAATAGAAATGGGAAAACATTACCATATATTTCATTACTAAATTGCCAAGGACTGCAAGTGGTTATGATACTATTTGGGTAATAGTCGATCGTCTCACCAAATCAGCACACTTTTTGCCAATGAGAGAAGATGATAATATAGAAAATTTGGCACGTTTATACTTGAAGGAAGTCGTCTCCAGACATGGAATACCAGTCTCTATTATCTCTGATAGGGATGGCAGATTTGTTTCAAGATTCAGGCAGACGTTGCAACAAGCATTGGGGACTCGTCTAGACATGAGTACTGCTTATCACCCAAAAACTGATGGGCAAAGTGAAAGGATGATAAAGACCCTTGAAGACATGCTACGAGCATGTGTTATCGATTTCGGAAACAGTTGGGATCGACATCTACCGTTAGCAGAATTTTCCTACAACAACAGTTATCATTCGAGTATTGAGATGGCACCATTCGAGGCACTTTACGGTAGAAAGTGCAGGTCTCCGATTTGTTGGAATGAAGTTGGGGATAGACAGATTACGGGTCCAGAAATTATCCAAAAAACCACAGAGAAAATCATTCAAATTCAACAACGGTTGAAAACCGCCTAAATTTGACAAAAGAGCTACGTGGACATTAAGAGAAAAGATATAGAATTTGAGATTGGAGAGATGGTCATGCTTAAGATTTCACCTTGGAATGGTGTGATGACCCGGAAATTTCCGACCAAATTTAAACTTAATCTTTATATAATTCCGACTTGATAAGCAATGAATTTTAATAAATCTTGAACCTCCAAAAAGAGTTTTACATAAGCTTTTGGTCACCCTTTTATTCCGACGATTCACGAACGTCATAACTTGATTTAATTGTTTAATTGTTTAATTATTGTGTATATATATGGATTTATACATATTTAACTTGAAAATATGATAATTAAATATCTCATTAAGTATATTAACAAAGTATTATATATATGTTCTCATACTACTAATTTAAAGAGTTTTCAAACAATATATATATTACTATTTAAACGACGTAATTAACTTATGTTAAAATGTATTTACATATAATGTATTACGAGTGTAAATACATCCTTACAAGTATTGAATACACTTTATAATATACCAATACATATAAAGGATAGCTATACTCATATTTCCGTTCAATTTTCTCAAGAATTCTACTCGCATTCATAAGGTATTTTTACCCGTATTATACACAGCTTCTAGAAGTATTTACTATTGGTATATACCAATAGAAATCTGCAATTACTTGTGTAATATGTCATCCATGACCTAATCAATTTAATATGTCATTCATGACTTAATACAATTTAACTTATCTTAGATATTTTCACTAAAATCTAAAATTATAAGCTTATAAATAAGGACCATTTTAACTCATTTTTACTCCATATTTTCTTAAACTAAAAACACACACTTGAATGCTCTCATATCATACTTTAATCTCTGCAACTTTCTTCTTCATAATCAAGGTAAAATACTTCTCAAAATCCTTGTTCAATTCCTTGTATAGTTGTTATCTTATTATACTTATAAAACTTGTAAAAACTAGAACTTGTTTTGGTAAACACCAAGCCTGTTTGAAAAACTAATCTAATCTTTCTAACTTAACTCTAATAACACTTATTTATATGTATTATGAGGTTATATTAAGTTAATATAAGAACTTATAACTTGTACATGTGAAGAACACCTTGAAACTTAACATATATCTTTTAATCTCCATTCGGTAAAAAGCGGGCTGTTTTGGGTTGGGAATTAAAAACCTATCTTAGACTTTGAGTTCAAGGCTAAGACTTTAGAAATATGTTAATATATGTAAATAAGACTTCCAGTATTTTTTCATGATTTTAGACAAAGTGGAAGTATTTTATCTAAAATCATATATTGGGTGGATGCTGGGATTTTTCCAAATCTGTCCACCGACACAAACAGAGGGTAAAGCTCTAAAAATTACTATTTGGGATGAACTTTTCGAATTGATTTTGTAAAATTTACTTCTTAATGAATCCATAGCAATTTGATTCACTTTAAACGGAGTTGTAATGAATAATTGGCGAGCAAAACAAAATCTGCTAAAATTAACGTTGTATGGACGAAATTTATATTATAAAAACTATATTAACCATATCCTTATTAACTTTTCCTATATCCTATATATATTTGGATATGTTATCAGTAGTATAACAAAATATTATAATCTTGGTTAATTCTGTGATTGTATATATGTATAATAATATTCTTGGTACGTCCTAACACAATAAGTATACAATACATTTTGATAAATCCTAAGACAATACGTACACAATACGTCTTAGTTAATTCTAAGACAATACGTATACAATACGTCTCTGGGTTGATGCAAAGACAATACGTATACAATACGTCGTGGGGTAATTCTAAGATTATATATATATACCGATTATTGGACTGTTGCACTTTTCGGACTATTTTGGACTACTAACAACGGACTACTAACAATGGACTACTAACATAAAATGTTAAAAATTATTATATAAGTATTCTATGAACTTGCTTTATTTTATTCATATGTCGTATTATTATCTGAATCGTTATTATTGTTATAGGTTCGTGAATCCAAGGATGACGGTCATATTTTTAATAAGTTGAAAACTTATTATTAATATACTTTTACTACTGTGAGTATATAGTCCCATTTTTAAACTCTAAAAATATTTTGGGATGAGAATACATGCATTTTATGTTTTACGCCATGGACACAAGTACTTAAAATATATTCTACGTTGAGTTGTACCACCTTGCATATCTTCCCTAATAGCTTGGTAACTAATATTTACATGTTGTAAGAACATGTAAACGCGAATCCTATTGATAGATCTATCGGGTTTGACAACCCCAACCGGGCTAGTCGCTCTAGTATCGTAAACGGTTGCATATTACTTCATTTTTACTACACTTTGTACAGTGTAGGGAGATTTCATAATAAAGGGAATATGCTACATTTATGGTTAAGTATGGTTACCGAAGCGCTCAACAACTTATAAAATACTTTTATACACTTGCGAGTGTACATATATTTATAACTATGAAATCTTGTGGTCTATATTTATATCGATGCTAAACCTATATATCTCACCAACCTTTGTGTTGACTGTTTAAGCATGTTTATTCTCAGATCCTTAAGAAAGTCTTCCGCTGTTGCATTATCTGAGCAAGCTGTGCATGGAGTCTCATGCTTTTAATTAAATAAAGTGTTGCATTCAATAAAACTTTTGTCATGTATTATATTTGACTGTTATGTCACGTGTGTATATTTAGAAACCGATGTATTATGGGGATTATTTCTTAAATAATCGCCCACTTGTTTAAAACATGCATTATGTATAATAATAGTGTGCTTTTTATGAAACGAATGCAATATTTTCTAAAACGTATCATATAGAGGTCAAATACCTCACTATGGGACCAATGAATAACGTACCATGTTTATAGTAATATGGACGAGTCGTTTCAGTTGGCATCAGATCGGTGGTCTTAGCGAACCAGGTCTTGCATTAGTGTGTCTAACTGATAGTTGTTAGGATACATTAGTGGGTCTGGACTTCGACCTTAGTTGTATGTCAAAATTTTTGATTATCAATTTTTGTTGAAAATTACCTGCTTATCATCTTAAGTCTAGACGCATCTTACTGCATTCATTGCATAGATAGTGTATAGACAAATTCATATCTTTACATATCTATTATAGTAAACTTTGTCTGACATCTTTCAAAAAATTCTCCATAACTTATGGGATTCTGGTATTATAAATACATATGTAAATTATGTATTGAGGAATACCAAACTAGTCCTATAATTTATTTCATTTCAAAAATCTTTTCCCTACTCTGTACGAGATGGATCCTTCAACTGGTTCAAGTTCATCGGATTCCGACAGCTATTCCGATATGGATATTCACCTTAGCTCCGAAAGCAGTGTAACCAGAATAGATCAACCGATTAGCCATCATCTGTTCTGGATGGATTGGGGATGGGTTCGTAGCTGACTCAGTCAATGGAGACAAAAAGAAGGCGATCCTTTCCACCCACCAAATTGCCCTCTTGGTGAAGAACATGAGGCACTTACCGGCGAACCCGTTCGTAACACCATTTTCTCTCTCCTTTCCAGGATATACCGCAACGAGTATAATATTACTAATATTATTAAGGCTATCCGACCTTTACTTCGTATCTTGCATGGTGAATTATTTAGTAAAAAAATAAAAAAAAAAATTACTGTCATGAAAAGCAAAACTTCATTAGCAAGTGCATCCTACATCATTTCATTCCCTTTATAAAGCTCTTAACCTCTCTTTTTATTCAAGAAACTTTAAACATCTTCTTTCACAATACAAAATAAAACAAATTCTCATCATCTATACTCACATCAAACCACTACCAGCACCAGCAACAGCAGTACCAACAACATCACAAGCCTCAACATCGCAAGCCGCATTACGAGCATCAACATCATACACACCGCAGGCACTGAGGGATACCAACAATACTGAGTGATGAAGTATTAATTCATTATTTCATTTACGTTGAAGAAATATTCCGCGGCGATTATGTAATCTCTAAAGTTTTAAGGATTATTCATTTCTAGTTCCAACCGTAAACTAAATGTGATTAATATAATATTAACTCATTAAGTCCATATTACATCTGAAGAAAATATACATATATATATTTTCATAAAGACTGTAATAAAAATTCTTTTGTACAAAATATTACTTGTGAAATTTTATTTTAACGGGTAGGTAATACCCGAGAAATACTTAAGTTCACATTAATATGTTACACTGTACCTTTTCAATGATGTTTCGACAATCGTTAATTATACTCTCTCCTTTCATAGCAATATACATCATTTCACAAAATTCAAGAAAACCATTTTCCATACCAATTCAATTACATATTCTGATTTTGACAAATCAAAATCCAAGTCAAGATTTAAGAAGTGCCATCAATCTTAAATTTCTACATCCTTCAAAATCATACTTTAAATTCAAACTATACTAGAATATTACTTTCATTCACAAAACTCATAAAGATATTCGTCACGACGAATTCAATATACGGATATTGACGATGACAACCTACGTCTAAACCCTTCAAAATTCTTGAAAACATCTCAACTAAGGAACAATCGAGAGAATGAACCAATCACACGATAAATACGAAGAATATATGCATATAGATATACATTCGGAGGACACTTGAACCTAAGCAAAGGTTCAACACGTATCTGTGTCAGATCTTTTAGCATTATTATTACCCAAAATAACTTTACAATCCTTTTTCAAAATAGCGAATTTTGTCACAGCTCCAAAAAGACAACTTCAACTTTTCATCCGGAGTTTCCTTATTATAACCTTGATATACACGTTGTCTTTTCGCCATCGTTACTGGGGAACCTTTTATATTCCACCACATTAGTAGTAAGCTTACCAGCAACTTTATTGCTCTTTGACTTAAATCTCTCTGAAAGATCACTATAAAACCTTGTCATGTACCCATCTACATCATGTAACAATAATTGCCATACCAAACCCCAGGAAGCATCAATAATTATTCTTGAATCTCACATCATTTCTGCATATACATATAACGTTATCTCCTGGAATTATAATTTTGAAATCCGGAATAGCACTTCAGCCTAGGAATCAATACTATGAAGTTTTGAAAAAGCTGAATGGAGCAGCAGAAACTGTAAACAACCATAACAGTTAAAAGTTGATAATAAAGAATATTGTGTTAGCAAAGCACAGAAAAAGAGAAGGGTTGGAACTGGAAAACAGATTGAGCAAACCCTGAAGGAGCTTGTGGACAAATCACAAGGACTAAATCTGCCTTCAAAGAATCCAAATGATTCAGTGTCTGCTGAAGTCTTTAGCAAATACCTTGCTCCTTACTCTAAACCCTTGTAGACAATATTCTTCATCATCCTCTGATCTTAGATATTCTAACATATCATTGTATCTTTCATTATAAATATCCTCCATATTTCTGGAGATATTTTCATAACTATTCTTACCTGAAATCTTTTATCTCTTCGCGCTATCAGTGTTACGTCATAAAGGAAACTGTTTTAGTTTCTAAATCTCGAAAAAATGCAAAATTTAAAATATGAATGTTGTTGAAGTAGTGTTGGAAACTGAAGCATGAGTTAGTATAATATAATGACGCCTGATCAACATGATTATCTTACAGTAAGTCATGCTGAGTTTCTAAATGGAACGTAATGATTCACAGACCATAACGTCATCATGTGCCATGTTACATGACTCTTACATTCAATCTAATCTCTAAACATATCAAGAACATATTCTATTGATAGTTCTATCTTTTCCTTTGGATTCTGGTAATTTTACAAGTCAAATTGTGCTATTAAAATTTCTCTCTTGGAGCATTAGCTATGTTCATTTCGAATTTCATATCTATGAATTCTAGACCATTATTCGCTTGACTTGAAGTCAGAAAAGAAGACAGAAGCATGAAACTCCAAAATATAAGGAAAAATATAAGCACGAAGACAACGCATAAATTACAAACCGTGTATATCGATGCGTATAGCAATATAAAGACACGAAAAAACTAAGAATACTATAAACCCAAGAGCATAGTAGAAATTAACGGATTCCTTCGGTGAAAGATGAAAACGAAGAATGACAGATGTGATAGTCAAGAATATATCAAGAATTAAAACTGGATGGAGCATATTGACGAATGTTTTGGAAGTACGAAGAAAGAAAGAAAGTATAAAAGATGGGAGATGTGGAAATAAGGAAACGTAGGAGGTTGATTTATAGTAAAATATCCGAGAGAGAAATCGAGACAGATTATTGCATTAAATTGAAGAGGATCATAATTTCCTTAATCGCTGAAGAATCAAATCTTATATAGATTACAAAGATTTTCTTTAATCCGGAGATCAACCGTGATGACGTCAAAAGATAAGACGAATCCCTATTTTCTCATTACGATAGCTTCACTCATACGTTTCGAGTAATCTAATTATTTTATCCATATTTCTCAATCATGATAAAACCCTATTAATCAACTTACATTCGTTATAATAACATTCTTATTGTTAGCCATGACGACCTCGATCAAATTTCGGGACGAAATTTCTTTAACGGGTAGGTACTGTGACGACCCGAAAATTTCCGACCAAATTTAAACTTAATCTTTATATAATTCCGACTTGATAAGCAATGAATTTTAATAAATTTTAAACCTCCGGAAAGAGTTTTACACAAGCTTTTGGTCACCCTTTTATTCTGACGATTCACGAACGTCATAACTTGATTTAATTGTTTAATTGTTTAATTATTGTGTGTGTATATATATGGATTTATATATATTTAACTTGAAAATATGATAATTAAATATCTCATTAAGTATATTAACAAATTATTATATATATATTTTCATACTACTAATTTAAAGAGTTTTCAAACAATATATATATTACTATTTAAACGACGTAATTAACTTATGTTAAAATGTATTTACATATAATGTATTACGAGTGTAAATACATCCTTACAAGTATTGAATACACTTTATAATATACTAGTACATATAAAGGATAGCTATACTCGTATTTTCGTTCAATTTTCTCAAGAATTCTACTCGCATTCATACGGTATTTTTACCCGTATTATACACAGCTTCTAGAAGTATTTACTATTGGTATATACCAATAGAAATCTGCAATTATTTGTGTAATATGTCATCCATGACCTAATCAATTTAATATGTTATGCATGACTTAATACAATTTAACTTATCTTAGATATTTTTAATAAAAGCCAAAATTTTAAGTTTATAAATAAGGACCATTTTAACTCATTTTTACTCCACATTTTCTTAAACTAAAAACACACACTTGAATGCTCTCATATCATACTTTAATCTTAGCAACTTTACTCTTCATAATCAAGGTAAAATACTTCTCAAAATCCTTGGTCAATTCCTTGTATAGTTGCTATCTTATTATACTTATAAAACTTGTAAAAACTAGAACTTGTTTTGGTGAACACCAAGCCTGTTTGAAAAACTAATCTAATCTTTCTAACTTAACTTTAATAACACTTATTTATATGTATTATAAGGTTATATTAAGTTAATATAAGAACTTATAACTTGTACATATGAAGAACACCTTGAAACTTAACATATATCCTTTAATCTCCATTCGGTAAAAAGCGGGCTGTTTTGGGTTGGGAATTAAAAACCTATCTTAGACTTTGAGTTCGAGGGTAAGACTTTGGAAATATGTTAATATATGTAAATAAGACTTTCAATATTTTTTTCATGATTTTAGACAAAGTGGAAGTATTTTATCAAAAATCATATATTGGGTGGATGCCGGGATTTTTCCAAATCTGTCCACCGACACAAAAAGAGGGTAAAGCTCTAAAAATTACTACTTGGGATGAACTTTTCAAATTGGTTTTGTAAAATTTACTTCTTAATGAATCCATATCAATATTATTCACTTTAAACGGAGTTGTAATGAATAATTGGCGAGTAAAACAAAATCTGCTAAAATTAACGTTGTATGGACAAAATTAACGTTGATAGATCTATCGGGTTTGACAACCCCAACCGGGCTAGTCGCTCTAGTATCGTAAACGGTTGCATAGTACTTCGTTTTTACTACACTTTGTACAGTGTAGGGAGATTTCATAATAAAGGGAATATGCTACATTTATGGTTAAGTATGGTTACCGAAGCGCTCAACAACTTATAGAATACTTTTATACACTTGCGAGTGTACATATATTTATAACTATGAAATCTTGTGGTCTATATTTATATCGATGCTAAACCTATATATCTCACCAACCTTTGTGTTGACTGTTTAAGCATGTTTATTCTCAGGTCCTTAAGAAAGTCTTCTGCTGTTGCATTATCTGAGCAAGCTGTGTATGGAGTCTCATGCTTTTAATTAAATAAAGTGTTGCATTCAATAAAACCTTTGTCATGTATTATATTTTACTATTATGTCACGTGTGTAGTATTTGGAAATCGATGTATTATGGGGATTATTTCTTAAACAATTGCCCACTTGTTTAAAACATGCATTATATATAATAATAGTGTGCTTTTTATGAAACGAATGCAATATTTTCTAAAACGTATCATATAGAGGTCAAATACCTCGCTATGGGACCAATGAATAACGTACCACGTTTATAGTAATATGGATGAGTCGTTTCAAAGGGTGTTGTTCGATTTGGTAAACGAGGGAAGCTAAATCCAAGGTACATTGGGCCATTCAAGATTATAGATCGTGTCGGACCGGTAGCTTACCGACTTGACTTACCTCAACAACTCGCCGGAGTACATAATACTTTTCATGTCTCGAATCTAAAGAAATGTTTTGCTAAAGAAGATCTCACTATTCCATTAGACGAAATCCAAATCAATGAAAAACTTCAATTCATCGAAGAACCCGTCGAAATAATGGATCGTGAGGTTAAAAGACTTAAGCAAAACAAGATACCAATTGTTAAGGTTCAATGGAATGCTCGTAGAGGACTCGAGTTCACCTGGGAGCGTGAAGACCAGATGAAAAAGAAATATCCGCACCTATTTCCAGAAGATGCGTCAACACCTTCAACAGCTTAAAATTTCAGGACGAAATTTATTTAACGGGTAGGTACTGTAGTGACCCGAACTTTTCCATATTTATATATATATATTAAATGAAATTGATATTTACATGATTAAATATTTCCAACATGTTAAGCAATCAAACTTGTTAAGACTTGATTAATTAAAATGAGATTCATGTAGACAATTGACCACCCAAGTTGACCGACGATTCACGAACGTTATAACTTGTAAAAACTATATGATGATATATATATGGATATATATATATATATATATATATATATATATATATATATATATATATATATATAGTTACATGATATTATGATAAGTAAGTATCTCATTAGGTATATTAACAATGAGTTATATACATAAAAAATGAGATTACTAAGTTAAGAAACTCGAAACGATATATATAACGATTATCATTATAACAACGCCTTACTAAATACATATGTATCATATTAAGGTATTGTTACACTATATTTAACATGATAAAGTGATAATTATATATATCATTATGTATGTTAACAATGAACTACATATGTAAAAAACAAGACTACTAACTTATGGATTTCGAAACGAGGCATATATGTAACGATTATCGTTGTAACGACATTTTAATGTATATATATCATATTAAGATATATTCATACATCATAATATCATGATAATGTAATAAGTTAACATCTCATTATATATAATAAACAATGGGTTAACTACATTAAATGAGATCGTTAACATAAAGGTTTTAAAACAACACTTACATGTAACGACTAACGATGACTTAACGACTCAGTTAAAAATGTATATACATGTAGTGTATTTAGATGTATTAGTACACTTTTGAAAGACTTCAAGACACATATCAAAGTACTTCTACTTACCAAAAATTCTTACAATTACATCCTCATTCATTTTCATCAACAATTCTACTCGTATGCACCCGTATTTGTACTCGTACAATACACATCTCCTAGATGTACATACTATTGATATATACACTTCAATGATCAGCTCTTAGCAGCCCATGTGATTCACCTAAACATGTGGGAACCATCATTTGGCAACTAGCATGAAATATCTCACAAAATTACAAAAAAAAATATTATAAATCATTCATGACTTATTTACAAAAAAACAAACTTACATATCCTTTATATCTAATCCATATACCAACGACCAAAAACACCTACAAACACTTTCATTCTTCAATTTTCTTCATCTAATTGATCTCTCTCAAGTTTTATCTTCAAGTTCTAAGTGTTCTTCATAAATTCTATAAGTTCTAGTTTCATAAAATCAAGAATACTTTCAAGTTTACAAGTCTACTTCCAAGCTTTCTAATCCATTCCAAGTAATCATCTAAGATCAAGAAACCTCTGTTATTTATAATAGGTTATCATTCTAATTCAATTTAATATTCATATTCAAACTTTGATTCGATTTCTATAACTATAAACTATCTTAATTCGAGTAAAAATCTTACTTGAACTTGTTTTTGTGTCATGATTCTACTTCAAGAACTTTAAAGCCATCCAAGATCCTTTGAAGCTAGATCAATTTTTGTCACTTCCAGTATGTTTACCTACTAAACTTAAGGTAGTAATGATGTTCATAACATCATTCGATTCATATATATATAACTATCTTATTCGAAGATTTAAACTTGTAATCACTAGAACATAGTTTAGTTAATTCTAAACTTGTTCATAAACAAAGTTAATCCTTCTAACTTAACTTTTAAAATCAACTAAACAAATGTTCTATATCTATATTATATGCTAACTTAATGATTTAAAACTTAGAAACACGAAAAACACCGTAAAATCGGACATACGCCGTTGTAGTAACACCGCGGGCTGTTTTGGGTATGATAATTAAAAACTATGATAAACTTTGATTTAAAAGTTATTCTTCTGGGAAAATTATTTTTATTATGAACATAAAACTATATCCAAAAACCATGGTTAAACTCAAAGTGGAAGTATGTTTTTCAAAATAGTCATCAAGATGCCGTTCTTTCGACGAAAATGGCTACCTCTTTAAAAAATGACTTGTAACCTATATTTCCGACTATAAACTTATACTTTTTCTGTTTAGTTTCAAAAATTTCAGTTCATTATGAAATCATAGCAACTTGAATCACTCAAAACAGATTTGAAACGAAGAAATGACGGGTAAAACAAAATTGAATAAATTTGCTAGTTTTAGCTACGAAAATTTTGTAACAAATCTAGACTAACCATAACTTAACTAACTTATATTGTATTCTAACATATATGGCAGACCAAGTAGGGATGTTTTATATTTTTAATTTAAGAGATGCAACTATGTAATTAGATATAATATCCAAAGTAGGCAATGTTACAAGTGAGAAAAATAATACTCAGCGAATGATATTAGTATGATTATGATTATGTTATTGATTAAGTGATGATGTTAAATTGGGTTTAGGAAAGAAGAAGAAACAGAAACGTTAGGGTTAAACAGATTTATCTTATGAAGTATAACAGAAATGTATAGACAGCTTATTGGTTGGGTGTGTGTTTGTGAACCGAGAGGTCTCGGATTGGAGCCTCAACTGTGGCAAATTTTTTTTAGAAAAAGAAGATGAAGTAGAACAGACAGGATAAAATGGTTAAAAATTGATAGAAAAGGAATTAAACCAAGAAAAGCTGAGACAGATGATTGGTTTATGGTGTTATCGGGTTAGCGGGACGTCGCGGGTTCAAACTCGGACTTGGGCATTTTTTTTAGGACTACTTCTTTGAGGTAGTTTACTTATTTTTATTATTGTTATTATTATTATTATTATTATTATTATTATTATTATTATTATTATTATTATTATTAATATTATTAAATATTAGTATCAGTATTATTATTAGAAACGTCATTATTTTTATAGCTATTATTATTAATATTCATTATTATTAAAATTAACATTTTTATTAAAATATCATTTTTATTAAAGTTACCATTTTTATCATTATCATTAAAAGTATCATTTTTATAAAAACTATCATTTTTATTATTATTACTATTATTATTATTATTATCAAATAAAACACCTTTTTATTTATTTATTATCAATATTATTTTATCAAATATCTGTTAGTTATATAAAACTATATTTACTACATCTAACATAACTATATTAATATTATTATTTTTTAAATATAATTAATTAGGTTATTAAGGAAACACATAATTAAAATAACAATTAAATCACTAATAATATATAAATTTGTTCGATTACCAGTACATATGTTAATATATATATATAAATGATATAGGTTCGTGAATCCGAGGTCAACCTTGCATTCTTCAGTTCCGTCGTATGAATATTTTTACTACAAAATATCGTATCGTGAGTTTCATTTGCTCCCTTTTTAAATGCTTTTGCAATATATATTTTTGGGACTGAGAATACATGCACTTTTATAAATGTTTGACGAAATAGACACAAGTAATCGAAACTACAATCTATGGTTGAATTGTTATACCGGATATCGCCCTTGTTGAACTTGGTAGCCTAAGAATTGGTGTTTATTATAATTGCCACCAATTGACGCGAATCCTAAAGATAGATCTATGGGCTTTGACACGCTCCAGTCAGAGAATTTGAACTGCTTTAGTATTTCGATGTTTATATGTTTGGGGATATTCTAGATGCATTTTGTTAATGTCGGTTACCAGGTGTTCAATCCATATGAATGAATTTTAAACACTTGCGAGTGTATGATTATTGAATAAATGAAATCTTGTGGTCTATTAAAATTATGGAAATGATTGTTTATGATAAACTAATGAACTCACCAACCTTTTGGTTGACACTTGAAAGCATGTTTATTCTCAGGTATTAAAGAAATCTTCCGTTGTGTATTTGCTCATTTTAAAGATATTACTTGGAGTCATTCATGGCATATTTCAAAAGACGTTGCATTAGAGTCGTTAAATTCATCAAGATTAATATTAAGTCATTTATAGTTTGGATATATTATGAAAGGGTATGCATGCCTGTCAACTTTCGACGAAATGAAAGTTTGTCTTTTAAAAATGAATGCAATGTTTGTAAAATGTATCATATAGAGGTCAAATGCCTCGCAATGAAATCAACTATTATGAATCGTTTATAATCGATATAAACAGGGTGTTAAAGTTGGTATCAGAGCGGTGGTCTTAGAGAACCAGGTCTTGCATTAGTGTGTCTAACTGATAGTTGTTTAGATGCATTAATGAGTCTGGACTTCGACCGTGTCTGCATGTCAAAAGTTTTGCTTATCATTTCTTGTCAAAAATTATCTGCTTATCATTCTTAGTCTAGACACATCTTACTGCATTGATTGCATGAATAGTGTATAGACAAAAATTAATATCTTAGCGTATCTGTTACTGTAGACTTTTCTTGATAGCTTGCGTAGATTCCTCCGTAACTTATGGGATTTTAGTATTATATATGCATATGTAAATCATGTATTCCAGGGTACTAATCTACATCCTATAATCTTTTTCATATCGAAAATCTTTCATCTAATCGTACAAAATGGATCCCTCAACCAGTTCGAATTCCTCGGATTCCGACAGCTATTCCGATATTGATTTCCACTTGAACTCCGAAAGCAGTGTAACCGGAATGGATCAACCAATCAGCCATCATCAATTCTGGATTAATTAAGGATAGGTTCGTTGTCGACTTAATCAATGGAGATGCGTAGAATACGATCCTTTCCACCAATCAAATTACCCTCTTGACGAAGAACCCGAAGCACTTACCGGCGAACCAGTTCGAAACACCATCTTCACTTTCATTTCTAGAGTATATTGCCACGACTATATCATATTTACAATTCTAAACCTTATTCACCCGCTTGTTCCGACCGACAATCATCCCGGAGTAATTGAAGAAGTCACGAGCTTCGCGCTCGAGTAATCAATTTAGAAAACATGGTGCAAAACTTACCAGCTTCAGCATCATCACCGGCAACACCAGTACCACCAACAACCCAAGTTTCAACATCACACGTATCAACATCACAATCTATACCTCGAACTTAATTATCGTTCTACGAATCGTTCTACATCATTTATCTTTGTTCTACATGGCGATTATGTAATCTCTAATGTTTTAGAGATTATGTATTCTAGTTCTAACGGTAAATCAAATGAGTCTAATAACATATTAACTCATTAAATTCATGATTACATCTGAAGAAAATATATATGAAAGTATAGTTTCATAAAGATTGTAATTAAAAACTCTATTGTATAAACTGTTAATGATGAGAATATTTTAATATTGTAATACCCGAGAAATATTTAGATTTCACATTAATGTTAATGATGAGAATATTTTAATATTGTAATACCCGAGAAATATTTAGATTTCACATTAATAAGTTACACTGTACATTCTTCAAATCTGATTCAACATTCATTTACTATCCTACTTACATCTATAAAGATATGAATCCGTTCATCGCAGAATAACCATTTTCATTCAATTTCATATTTGGATTTTGACCTATCAGAATCCAACGAGTGGAATAATGAAGAAAACATTGGACAAAAAATAAAATTTGTTAGAAACAAACAAATTAACTATGAGAAATTTTGTTAAGAATTCACGCTAACTGTTCCTAGCTAACTGATTACATTTTATTTATCGCAATTTAATTATCGCAATTTATATTCTCGCAATTTTATTTATCGTCATTTAATTTCTGTTATTTATTTTACGCACTTTAAATATCGGGACACGTATACAAGTTTTTACATATCATATCGACGCATCTATATATATTATTTGGAATAACCAAAGACACTCTACATGCAGTAATGCTTGAGTTAGCTATACAGGGTTGAGGTTGATTCTACAATAATATATATACTTTGAGTTGTTATCGAGTCTGAGACATGTATACAATGGGTTACGATACGTATTAATTAATTCGAGTATTATATATTAAACTATATATGAATTATTGAATTACTAATTGTGGACTGCTAACTGTGGACTGCCAACATTTGACAATTAAAATGAATTAAAATATTGATTATAACATATGAAACTAAACAATTCTTCAAGTTTGCCGCTTGATTTCATCTTATACCTCATTTGTATCTTGACGATTACAATCTACGTTCA
Source organism: Rutidosis leptorrhynchoides (assembly GCF_046630445.1). NCBI lineage: Eukaryota > Viridiplantae > Streptophyta > Magnoliopsida > Asterales > Asteraceae > Rutidosis > Rutidosis leptorrhynchoides. The sequence goes on from NC_092336.1 coordinate 157,239,837, forward strand.
AACCTTTCATGATTCTTGAAAACACCTCAATCAAGAGGACGAAACAACCGCACTTCCTCTACAGAAGAAAAGATTGATGCATATAGTTATGCACTTGAAAATACTCGGAACCTGAGTAAACGTTTAACACGTATCTGTGCTAGCTCCTTTGGCATTGCTATTACCGAAAATAATGTTATAATTCTTTTTCAAATTAGCAAATTTTGTCACAGCTCCAGCAAATCAACTTCGACTTTTCGTTCGAAACAACCTTATTGTAACCTTGATATATATGCGTACTCTTTTATTGTTACCGGGGAACCTTTTATATTCCACCATATTACCAACAGACGTACCAACAACCTCGTTACTCTTTGACTTAAATCTCTCTGAAAAATCACTATATTTATCTATTGAAGCCTTATCATGAACTCATCGGCATCTTGTAACGATCATTACCATACCGAATACCGGGAGGCATCAATCGATAAACTCGAATTTCTCAGCGATTCTACGACAACAATTTATATATATATATATATATATATATATATATATATATATATATATATATATATATATATATATATATATATATATATATATATATATATATATATATATATAACTTCTATCTCCTGGATTTACGAACTTCAATTCTGAACTTTTGAAAAGTGCTTTAGCCTATGAATCAGTCTTCTGAGTTTTGAAAAAGCTGATGAAGCAGTGAAAACTGGAGACTGCCTTAACAGTCAAAAGTTTGATCATAAAGAATTGAGCAAACCATGAAGGAGACTCTAAACAAATCACAAGTACTAAACTTGTACATAAAGAATCCTAATGATTCTGTTTCTGATGAAATCTTTAGCGAATACCTTGTTCTGTAATTGTTCTAAATCATTGTGAATGAATTTCTTTATCACATTTTGATTGCAGAATTATAAGATATTATCATATCTTTCATTATAAATATACTCAATATTTATGAAGATATCTTCATAAATATTCTCGTCCGATATTAATTATCTCTCTGCACTATCTGTGATATATCATAAAAGGAAACTATTTTAGTTTCTAAATTCTGAAAAATTCGAATTTAAATTATGGATGTTTTTGAAGTAGTGTTGGAAGCTGATGCATGAGTTAGTATATGATGTACGTAGAGGCGTATATGAAATAGCTTACATTTTACTAGGAAAAACTATTAAATACGATACAATTTTACACAATATATTTATTTATTTATAGAATGGATATACCTAAACCTTGCTACAACACTTATAGGCAGTGTACCTAATCGTACAATAGTGTAGTTTTTAGTAAGTTTGGTTCGTTCAACGGGGAAAATCTTTTAAACAAAGCTTAACGCTATATTAGTTTTAATTTATAAAAATACAAATATATATATAAGTAATATTATTATTATAAAGGGGGGGTTTTACCGTTTAATGACCGGTTTGTCGATTTTTAAAACTTTAGTCGCAGTTAAAATCTAATGTAAAATATTAAATAAATAAAAGACTTAATTTAAAGCGTAAAGTAAATAACGATAATGAAATTGCGATAAAATAAACTTGCGATAATTAAAGAGTACGAAAATTAAAAGTGCAATTAAATACAATGACAATAAATAAAAGTGCAATTAAATACAATAACAATAAATTAAAGTATAATAATTAGAAGTGCAATTAAATATGAAAATAAAGGAATTATGCTTATTTAAACTTCCGTAATCATGATGTTTGACGTGTTGATTCTAGTTTTATGCCCATGGGTTAATTGTCCTTTGTTCTGTATTATTTAATATGTCCGTCTGGTTTTTGTCCATAATAGTCCATCAGTCATAAATATAAAGTGCGAGTATCCTCGTCAAATTATCCTTATACCCGAAGCAAATATTCCAACTAATTGGGGACTTAAACTGTAACAAGGTCTTAATACTTTGTTTAATAATTACACCAGGATATCGACTGCATGTAACCCAAGGTTTTAATACTTTGTTATCAATTATGCCAAGTGTCCTTGTACATAATTTCACCCCTGTTTTAATAATTCCATAGACTATTAATCCATTCCCGTGTCCAGTTAAATGAACGATTATTCGTACATATAAATATCCCGCCCATCGTGTCCGATCGAGTGTATGTGGTTATTTATAGGTACATCCAATTGTAAATCTTTATATTAAAATTAACAAACTATCATTTAGTTAAACAAATATAAAGCCCATTAATAGCCTATAGTCTAATTTCCACAAGTGTCATTCTTTTGTCCAAACCCCAATTATGGTACAAAGCCCAATTACCCAAATTTAAATATTTAGCCCAACATCATGATTACTTCGGTATTAAATAAGCATAATAATAACTTAGCTACGAGACATTAATGTAAAAAGGTTGAACATAACTTACAAAGATTAAAAATAGCGTAGCGTTACACGGACAGAATTTCGACTTACACCCTTACAATATTCGCTAACATACCCTTATTATTAGGATTTAAAATTAAAATTAAAATTAAAATATAAATATATATATATATATATATATATATATATATATATATATATATATATATATATATATATATATATATATATATTTTACGTATGATGAATGAGAAAAAGATGTGTTTTATGATCACAAAAAACGCGAGTTTTATAGGCCTGTGACCAGAAAAAGGGGCTCATGCGATCGCATGAGCTTTGCCCTTCAAGGCCATGCGATCGCATGGCCAGCTGGGGAGGCTCACATGTGTTTGTTTCTTCTGCCAACGGTTTATAAATAATAATATAATATATAAATAATTACAAGAATTATTTAAATATTATATTTTATTTATGTGCATAGTTGACTTGTAATTTTTAGTCCGTTGCGTCGAGCGTTGAGAGTTGACTCTGGCCCCGGTTCCGGATTTTCGAACGTCCTTTTGTACAATTTAATATCTTGTACTTTGCGTTTTGAATCTTGTACTCTTGTAATTTTGAGACGTTTCTTATCAATAATTGGAACCACTTTGATTGTATTTTGTACTTTTGAGCTTTTTGGTCGTTTGCGTCTTCAATTCGTTGAATCTGTCTTTTGTCTTCACCTTTTATTATTTAAACGAATATCACTTGTAAATAGAACAGTTGTAACTAAAAGCTTGTCTTTCTTGAGGGATAATGCTATGAAATATATGTTCGTTTTTAGCATTATCAAATATTCCCACACTTGAGCGTTGCTTGTCCTCAAGCAATATAGTCTTGAAATATACTAGAATCACTTCTTTATTCTTCACACTTTGTACATCAGTGATTTCTTTACGGCGGTATAAACAATGGTAGTAACGATGTGGTTTACAGTCCCACATGACTATAAAAATTTAGATCCTTTAAGGAAATTGGATCTTTATGAAAACATTTGATCTTTTGTAAATTAAATCTAGCTTTTACCCTAGATAAGTTTTCCAGAATAACCCTTCACCGGTGTTTGTAAATTCTTTTTGTGGGTTTGGTGGGTGTTAGATTTGAAAATTTTAGCTCAAAACTTGTGGTTTTGTGTCACCCACTTGCTAACCTTGTATTGGGAAAGCAACACGTCCAGTATACTTGCTCCGTATATTACCTTTTGGTAAACTACCATCTGGTTATAAAGGAAAGTGTTGAACAAGCAATTGTTAAGGCAATGTCCCCTGACATGCTTTTAATTATGGTCTATAACGTGTCAGACACAATTACTATCCTTGGTAGGAGCAATAGTAAAGCTCACCCTTATAATTTTTCGGTCTGGCACAAGGTCCTGTCTTTAACCATGCTATGCAACCACCGTTCTTACGGTTGACACCCGATTTGGTTCAGGTGACCTAATGAATTCCAGGTGAATTCCTAGGATTTTACGTTCAATGGTAATGAACGCATTGAAATTGGGTTTTCAGAAAACAAATCGGTTTATAATTTTGATCAAAATATTTTCTCGTTCAAGCTCGAGTTTAGATATCATTGAATTCCATGAGTTTGTAATTCTCAATCTTTAAGGTCAATCTCTAGGATTGAGTAATATCAGGCTTAAAAGCTGATTTTTGATCTTTAAAGAGATTATCCTTTCTGGAGATCTGATTCATTAGTCTTATCCAGCTAATTTGCACGGCATCCTCCCCATTTTACAAGACAGATCCTCTCATGGTTAGGATAAATCTGACCACTTGGCGACCCTGTTTAATGCTGAGGTCCGTGGATTTCCTGCTGATTTTAGAGATGACTTTTCTAGATTTTTCGTCAACCTACAGCTGGTCTGGACGACAACTTCATGACCTAAATCAAAAAGCTCGTTTCTTTTTCGGAAGACTTTACTTCCTTTTAATGATGGAATTGATTCATCGTGTAGATCCATCTTTCTTACAGTAAATCGGGTAAAACTTTTTAGAAATTGTCCAAAACAAAAGTATCTTCAGTTATTTGTACAAAAATATGTGATATATGTTTTAAATAACTTGGTAATTTTTCCCATACTTGGCTTTTTATTTTCCTTTTTATTATCCTCTATTCCATTTTAAATGAATTTTAACATTTTGGTTTATTTCTCAATTTATGTCCTTTCCGAGGTAACAATAATTTCGGTGTTAACACCTAGTTTTATCGTTCATAAATATATATAAACATGATTTTGAGTTCATTTAATTGAAAATTTTAAAAAATTTTACTAGAATTGGGTAGTCAGTATATAAGACTAGGGCTGTTCTTTATTATCAGAGAGCACTAGATTCTAATACAACTACTGCGTTACTAGTATTTTTAATGGTAACCAAGTGTTTAAATCAAAAAAAAAAAATTAAAATCCGAAAGAATTTAACCCCTTCCCACACTTAAGATCTTTCAATGCCCTCATTTGCAAGAAATCAGTAACAATTTAAATTATTGAGGGTGATTAGCGTAGAAAAATAATTAAATTTTACCAAAGTTTCCAAACATATTGGCGTTTGTTTGCTGAATGATAAATGGTGCACATCATTTGTTCATTCTGTCTTGTTGTTTCATCACATTTGTTTTTCGTTTTGTCGTCAAAAGTACTAGCTTTTGCTGAACTTAATGCCAGTCTTTGAAAATGCGCTGTTTTACCCTGTTTTGTACAATTGACAATATACATACAATACAAATATAAACATGCATGACAATTTGAAATGGGACTTAAAATCCCACTTTCAAATCCTAAATGTGAAATATTAGTACACAATAATAATAAAAATGATAAAAATTACATAAATATATCCAATAACATAAGTTTAAACATGAGAAAGTAGAAAGATAAAAACATAAAAATCATAAAAATAACCAATGGAACTAAATCAGTCTGGATAGGGGTTCCAGTTCATCTCATCAGGTGGGTTCCATTGTTGGTTATAGGTGTCCTGATAGGCTTGGTTATAGTCATACCGATTAAAGGGTGGTCGGATGTCGGGGTTGTGTGGCGGAAAATGAGCAGGTCGAGTAGGCACATAATTATTTGGTACCTGATATGATAGCTGGCTCATGATTTGGTGCTGATGAACTAACCAGCTATCGTGTTGGCGTCGCCTATAATCCTCGTATACTCGCTCAGAGTTCCACTGCTCATGCATACTATGTCTGGCCGCGCTCGTCATTGCTTCCTCATCTATACGAACGTGGACGTCAAGAATAGCATCTCGAATGACATCCCTAATGTCTTCTGCTTCCTCCATTTCTTCATCTGAACCCCTTTCTACCTGTGGATGATTACCTTCATAGGGTAATGCCTGGTTGCATCTACTCTTCAATACTTTAGCACCCACATAAACCCGCAATCCTATGGTCTCATCCTGTTCTCTACAAATCTATAATTGACCCCCTTAGTTCCTATCAACACCTAAATACTCTCCAATGAGAGTAACAAAAATACCTCCTCCTATTATACTCCCGTCCTGCATTACTTCTACCATTTTAGATAAATAAAAACCAACACAGTAAGGGATATTAACAAAGCTTCTCGGGTCTCGAATACACTTTAGGTAAAATAAATCATGTAAGGTCATTTTCTCCTTATTGTGACCTCTCTGTGTAATCGAGTTAGCCAAAAATCTATGAATTACACGAAGCTCGGCTTTGTTAATATGTAAGTAGGAGTGTTTTCCTCCCAGTGTAAAAACATTATAGTTTGACATACGCCTCCAAACGGCGTTCGCGTCAAAGTTCCTATCTACCCTTTCACCACGATAAATCAAACTCATACAATCGGGTAGTAGCAATTCACTAGGAGTGTAAATCTGTAATGCCCTGGCCATGTCCATCATGGACATTCTGTACATCCTACCGCCAAGGATAAATCTAAGAAAACTTCTATCATCTAACCTATCTACATCTACATTTAACGCTATAGTACTCATCAGCTCAACACACCATTCCTTATATACAGGTCTACGAATGGTGAAAAGACGTTCCCAATCTGTAAAAGAAGAACTGTCATACCTTTGAATCATTTGCTGTCTAACACGGTCAGCCAGATGGACCGTTTCTAAAGGATTCCAATCAATTACCCTCGGCACCTCTACCTCTTTTGTTACCAATTTAAATTTATTACTTTGATATGCCGGGTAATCTCTCCATCGTCTATCGAATCTTAGATTAGGATGTAACGTGTGTTCCGGAATTGTTGGGTATTCGACAGGCGAATGCGGGGGAAATACTGTGAATTCATTAGGTAACTGTAGCGGATCATAATAAGGTACGTGCTGATCAGGCTGATGTTGTGGTTCCTGTTGTGGTTGTTGTTCAGGTTCATATTGCATTTCTGGTTCTGGTTCTGGAGCTGGAGCAGGCTGTCTAGATGATAATGATGATCCTGAACCTCCAGTATCGGCTTTCTGCAAAACACATTAAACACAAAATTTGTGCATCCAAATATGCATTAGTGTTAGCAAAATAACAACTTAAAACAATCACAATAACATGTTAAATCAAAATTAAACTTATACACATTTTCACAATTTTTCACAATTCTACACTTTTCCAAATAAGCACATATGAAAATGTATACAAAGTTCTTAAGCATTTAACTCAAATAACATGTCAAAATAGTCATTACTAACAATTAAACAAGTCTCAATTGGCAATTATATCAAATTAATCAAGTTCATGAATTTTGTACCTAAAAAGTTCACTTTAATCTTTAAAAATCATGTTTAGGATCAATGTTTGGATCATTTAACTACCTAAACATGTTACACTACTCAATTTAGCAATAATTCATGACAAAAATTGGCCATAACCTGTTTATATCAAAAAGCCTCAAATTGCTCAAGAACACAAACCCTAGATTTCTAAAAATTTTGAAGTTTTTGGCTTCAAATCATGTTAAATAGCATCAATCTAGGTTATACATGCATAAAATACTAACAATTTAACACTAATTACACTAGAAATTAACAAAATTGCATTAGGTAAAATATTGGTAATTATCACAAAAACTAGGAATTTATAGAGTTTAGAGGTGTAATTTTTACCTTTTTGCTGAAAAATGCGAATCTATGCATGATTAGAGCAAGAAATTTGACGAATTGCGGTGAATTTTGGTGAAATTTGGAGAGAATTTGAGTGTGTTTTCGTATGTGTTTGTGTGTTGTGGTGTTGAAGACAGAACAGACTGGCCTTTTGTTTCTGGCCTGATTTCCAGCTCCATGCGATCGCATGGAGTTGGAGTTCAATTCCCATGCGATCGCATGGGTATCCGGGTACAGTGTTTTGGCCTTTTTTTTTTTTTTAAACCTTATAACTTCTAAAACATATAATTAATAAAATTCTAAAAATTTGTTTCTTTTAAGGATGAGAGCGTTTCGGATCGATGTCCTAGTCCGTCCCTCGACAAAATTTTAAAATTTGTCACTTTTTAATCGCGGTTTTAAAAGTAAAAATTTTTGGGTTTTTTTTATGTTTTTGGCATACTTTAATTCAATAAGATTAAAAATAATGATAATAAAAGTTCTCGTCCCTCCCTCTGGTAAAGCAATTTCGGTTCAATGACCTAGTCTTCAACTCACGACGAATTTTAAAAATCAAATTTTTAACTTAACGAAATAAAGTAAATTTTTTTTTTATTCACACCAAACTTAAATTCAAAATGCATAAAATTAAAAATTCATATTAAAAATTCACACCAAACTTAAATTATATTTTTGTTTTTATACACACAAACTTATATTAAAAATATTAATTTTTTCAAATATTTACAATTTTAAATATATATTAATTTTAACAAGTTTACAATATTATTTTAATATTAAATTTAAAAACAAAATAAAAATAAAATTAAAAATCTTTTTGGCTTTTATCCCACTTTAATCAATCAAATATTATCAAAAATATGCGCCCCTCTTTTCGGTAAAGTAATTTCGGTTCAATAACCTAATTTAACTCATGACGAATTTTTGAAATATTTTGGGTTGATTGATTAAAGATATATATACCTTAAAAATAAACGTTAAATTTCGCAGTGATGTAATAAATTTTTGAATGATAACAATAATTTCGGTCGTAAGACCTAATTTTATTGAATACCAATTTAATACCTTATAGCGAACAAATTAGCATTTATTATCAAAGGGTTAAAAATTAAAATAAAAAATGAAAACTGTACAAACTTACCTGTGAAATAGATTTCTTAGTGATATGCTCTAGCCCACTCATAAGATAGTCAGACTAATTGGTTTTCCATGGCTACATAGGCGTAACCTCGAGCATTTAACGTTTTTTCTTCTAAACATATGAACGGTCCGTCTCTGCATAAAGTAACAAATTCGGTGTTTGAATAGGTTTGATTATTTGAACATTTACCTTCATGTGACCATTTTCCGCATTTGTGACATTTTTCAAGGTGTCGTGCTCTTCTTTTCGCTGCGGATTTTGATTTTCCTTTACCAAATTGTAACTTATTATCTTCGCATCTGGATTCTTTTCTTACTCCGTCCAATTTACCTCTTATTAATGATACCAATTCACTTGGAAGTGTGTCATTATTACGTTTAGTGATTAAAGCGTGTAGCATTAGACCATGGTTTAATTCACAGGAAGTCTTCATTTCGAAAAACCTAAAAAAAATAAAAATTCAGAATGGGGGGAGAAGACTAGTTCTTTAGGGTCTGCTAGGGAAAGACCATTCGGGTTCCATTTTCGAGAACTACATGAAAACAGAAAATCTAACTCTAACAGAAATACATATTATCCTTTAAAGACTTGATTCTCCCCACACTTAGTTAGCTGTGGTGTCGAAATTGTGATTAACTTCGTTGTCGACTTCCATCGGACTATCTATGTAATATTTAACTCTATGACCATTAACCTTAAATTCAATCCCATTTGAATTTATTAATTCTACTGTTCCGTATGGGAAAACTCTTTTGACTATGAATGGTCCAGACCATCTTGATTTCAATTTTCCAGGAAATAGCTTGAATCGTGAATAGAAAAGAAGAACTCTGTCTCCTTCTTTAAATTCTTTGGAACTTCTGATTCATTTATCATGCCATTTCTTCGTTCTTTCTTTATAGATTAACGAATTTTTGTATGCTTCATGTCTTAATTCTTCTAATTCGTTTAATTGACTTAACCGTAGACGTCCAGCTTCATGTAAATCAAGATTACATGTCTTCAAAGCCCAAAATGCTTTGTGTTCAATTTCTATTGGAAGATGACATAGTTTTCCGTAAACGAGTTTAAAAGGTGTGGTTCTAATTGGAGTTTTATAGGCTGTTCTAAAAGCCCAGAGTGCATCCTCCAATTTTATGGACCATTCCTTCGGATTTGATCCTACGGTTTTCTCTAGAATACGTTTTAAAGCTCGGTTGGTATTTTCAACTTGTCCACTTGTCTGTGGATGATAAGCAGTGGAGATTTTATGAGTTACTCAATATCTTTTGAGAACTTTCTCAAGTTGATTATTACAGAAATGAGTACCCCGATCACTTATTAAAGCTTTCGGTGTTCCAAACCTTGCAAAAAGACGTTTTAAAAAGTTGACTACAACTCGTGCATCATTAGTCGAGAGAGCTTGTGTTCCGTCCATTTAGATTCATAATCAATGGCAACGAGAATATATAGATTATTATGAGATTTTAGAAATGGACCCATAAAGTCAATACCCCAGATGTCAAATACTTCACATACTTGAATGACATTTTGTGGCATTTCATCACGTTGACTTATTTTTCCGGCCCTTTGACAAGCATCACAGGATTTGCAAAGAAGGTGTGAGTCTTTGTAAATTGTAGGCCAATAGAATCCAGCATCATAAACTTTTCTTGCTGTAAGTTGAGGCCCATAATGCCCTCCTGTTGGTCCTGTGTGACAATGGTTTAATATTTTACTATCTTCATCTTCGAATACACATCGGCGTATTATTCCATCGGGACAACTCTTAAACAAATGTGGATCTTCCCAGAAATAGTGTTTTATATCACTAAAGAATTTCTTTCGTTTTTGGTACGATAATCCTTTTTCAAGGAATCTACATACTAAATAGTTTGCATAGTCTGCAAACCATGGAATTTCATTATAATCTATCTTCAATAGATATTCATCAGGAAAGTTGTCTTGTATGGCTGATTCATTTAGAACTTCTAATTCGGGATTTTCAAGACGAGAAAGATGATCAGCGGCGAGATTTTCTGCTCCTCTTTTATCTCGGATTTCAATATCGAACTCTTGTAAGAGTAAGATCCAACGGATTAATCTTGGTTTAGCATCTTGTTTCGAAAATAGGTATCTAAGAGCAGAATGGTCAGTATAGACCACCGTTTTAGCTAGAACGAGATATGAATGAAATTTGTCAAAAGCAAAGACAATAGCAAGGAGTTCTTTTTCAGTAGTTGTGTAATTTTTTTGTGCTCCTTGTAACGTCTTACTAGCATAATAAATAGGTTGAAATCGTTTTTCAATCCTTTGTCCTAAAACGGCTCCCATTGCAAAATCACTTGAATCGCACATTAGTTCAAATGGTAGATTCCAATTTGGAGTTATCATAATCAGCGCATTAGTGAGTTTTTCTTTAAGAATATTAAAAGATTTGATGCATTCATCTGAAAAGATAAATGGAGCATCCTTTTCTAGGAGTTTATTCATAGGAGTGGCAATTTTAGAGAAATATTTTATGAAACGTCGGTAAAAACCGGCATGCCCTAGAAAACTCCTAACTCCTCTAACATTGGTGGGATGTGGAAGTTTAGCAATTACATCTACTTTAGCTCTATCCACTTCAATTCCTTCCTTTGAAATTTTATGACCAAGAACGATGCCTTCTTTAACCATGAAATGACATTTCTCCCAATTAAGTACTAGATTTGATTGTTCGCATCTAATAAGCATTCGTTCAAGATTAACTAGACATGATTCAAATGTATCACCGAAGACTGAAAAGTCATCCATGAAAACTTCCATGTATTCTTCTATCATGTCGTGAAAAATCGCCATCATGCACCTTTGAAAGGTTTCAGGGGCATTGCAAAGTCCAAATGGCATGCGTTTGTAAGCAAAAGTACCATAAGGGCACGTGAATGTGGTTTTCTCTTGGTCTTCGGGTGCTATTAGAATTTGAAAATATCTGGAAAAACCATCAAGAAAATAATAGTAACTATTTCCGGCTAATCTTTCCAACATTTGATCAATGAAAGGTAAGGGAAAGTGATCTTTTCTGGTGGCGTCATTTAATTTTCTATAATCAATACATACACGCCATCCTGTTATAGTCCTAGTAGAAATAAGCTCATTTTTCTCATTTGTGATAACAGTCATGCCACCCTTCTTAGGCACGCATTGAATGGGCTTACCCATGGACTATCAGAGATTGGATAAATTAAACTTGCATCAAGAAGTTTAATAATTTCTTTTTTAACAACATCTTGCATATTAGGATTTAGTCTTCGTTGGCGTTGCATATACGTTTTATGACCTTCTTCCATAAGGATTTTATGTGTGCAATACGAAGGACTTATTCCTTTAATATCATGAATCTTCCATGCAATAGCTGGTTTATGAGCTTTTAGCACAGAAATGAGTTGAGATTTTTTATTTTTAGTAAGAGAAGATGATATTATTACAGGTAATTTAGATTCACCATGTAAATAAGCGTATTCCAAATGGTTTGGAAGTGGTTTTAACTCTAATGTCGGTGGTTCTTCTATCGATGATTTATATCGATATCTGTCTTCCTCTTTTAGCATTTGAATTTCTTCTATTGTTGGTTCGTATCCATTAGCCATAAGTGTAGCTAACATTTCAGTTTCATCAATTGGTTCAGTACCTTCTCCTAAAGAACATTCTCCTGTTCCTTGTAATTCTGGAAATTCTTCTAACAATTCTGCATGTGATTCTATAGTTTGAATATAATAGCATGTATCATCTGTAGATTGCGGTTGTTGCATTGCTCTATCAACTGAAAAGGTAACACTCTCGTCCTCTATACTTAGGGTCAGTTTCTTACCGAACACGTCTATCATTGCTTTAGCCGTGCTTAAGAATGGTCTTCCTAATATGAGAGGAACTTGAGAATCTTCTTCCATGTCCAGAATAACAAAATCTACTGGAAATACTAAAGTACCAACTTTAACTAGCATGTTCTCCATTATCCCTCTAGGATATTTTATTGATTGATCGGCTAGTTGTATGCTTATTCTTATTGGTTTCAATTCTCCAAGGTCTAGTTTAGTGTATAGTGAATACGGCATTAAATTTATACTAGCACCTAAATCTGCCAATGCTTCTATTGAACTAAGACTACCCAGAAAACATGAAATTGTGAAACTTCCTGGATCTGATAATTTTTCTGGTATCTTATTCAACAGTACTGCTGAACAATTAGTATTCATAGTAACAGCCGAGAGTTCTTCCATTTTCTTTCTATTCGAGATTAGATCTTTCAGAAATTTAGCATATCTAGGCATTCCTGAAATTACATCAATGAAAGGAATATTTACATTTATCTGTTTAAACATATCCAAGAATTTGGATTGCTCGGCTTCAAGTCTCTCTTTTCTCATTTTACTCGGGTAAGGAAGTGGTGGTTGGTATGGTTTAACATAAGGTTTAGCTTTAACTGTGTTATCTTTATTAACCTTTTCAACTACCGGTTCTTTTTCCTTATCTTGCTCAGGTTGTAGTTCTTGTGGAGTAGGAATAGCTTCTTCAGAAATTACAGGTATTTCAGGTGGTTTAAGTGTTGTACCACTTCTTGTGGTAATAGCATTAGCTGTTTCATTCCGGGGGTTAGCATTTGTATCACTAGGTAGACTTCCCGATTTTCTTTCACCTATTAACCTTGCTAGGTTACTTACTTCTTGTTCCAGATTTTGAATAGAAGCTTGTTGATTTCTAAATGCTTGAGCATTTTGTTCATTGGTTTGTTTCTGAGATGTGAAAAACTGTGTTTGAGATTCAACTAGCTTTGTCATCATATCTTCTAAATTTGGCTTTTTATCATCAGTTTGTGGTGGTTTGTTTTGAAAATTAGGTCTTTGCTGATTGTAAGTATTATTGGATACTTGTTGATTGCTAGGACCTTGTTGGTTGTTGTATGGAACATTTCGATTATAATTCTGGTTTTGATTGTAAATTGGTCTTGGCGATTGATAATTATTCTGATAATTATTTCCAGGCCTTTGGTTTAGATATGAAACATTCTCTCTTTGTTCCATTGTTAGTTCAATACTGAGATAATCTTTTGTCAAATGTGGACCTCCACACTGCTCACAACTAATTCGTATTGAGTGTATATCCTTAGTCATCTTTTCCATTCGTCTCTTGACAGCATCTATCTTTGCAGAAATGGAATCTAAGTCATGGCTAGAATCGGTGATAATGCTAAAAATGAACATATATTTCATAGCATTATTCCTCAAGAAAGACAAGCTTTTAGTTGCAATTGTTCTATTTACAAGTGATATTCGTTTAAATAATAAAAGGTGAAGACAAAAGACAGATTCGACGAATTGAAGACGCAAACGACCAAAAAGCTCAAAAGTACAAAATACAATCAAAGAGGTTCCAATTATTGATAAGAAACGTCTCTAAATTACAAGAGTACAAGATTCAAAATGCAAAGTACAAGATATTAAATTGTACGCAAGGACGTTCGAAAATCCAGAACCGGGACCAGAGTCAACTCTCAACGCTCGACGCAATGGACTAAAAATTACAAGTCAACTATGTACATAAATATAATATAATATTTAAATAATTTATATAATTATTTATATATTATATAATATAAAAATCCGTCAGTAAACAAAGAGCCAAAGCTGGGTGAGCTGTAAATACAAACTCCGCGACTCGTGGAGTTTGAATAGCAAAAAGGGCGCGAGTCGCGGAGTCCCCCTGGACGAAAATTCCTATAAAAGCCAGCTAATTCTGATCGTAAAAATATCCATAAAATCTTTCTCTATATGTAAACGTAATATATATATATATATATATATATATATATATATATATATATATATATATATATATATATATATATATATATATATATATATATATTTTAATTTTAATTTTAATTCTAATAATAAGGGTATGTTAGCGAATGTTGTAAGGGTGTAAGTCGAAATTCTGTCCGTGTAAGGCTACGCTATTTTTAATCATTGTAAGTTATGTTCAACCTTTTTACATTAATGTCTCGTAGCTAAGTTATTATTATGCTTATTTAAAACGAAGTAATCATGATGTTGGACTAATTACTAAAATTGGGTAATTGGGCTTTGTACCATAATTGGGGTTTGGACAAAAGAACGACACTTGTGAAAATTAGACTATAGGCTAATAATAGGCTTTATATTTGTTTAACTAAATGATAGTTTGTTAATTTTAATATAAAGATTTACAATTGGACGTCCCTATAAATAACCATATACACTCAATCGGACACGATGGGCGGGATATTTATATGTACGAATAATCGTTCATTTAACCGGACACGGGAATGGATTAATAGCCACTAGAATTATTAAAACAGGGGTGAAATTATGTACAAGGACACTTGGCATAATTGTTAACAAAGTATTAAAACCTTGGGTTACACTCAGTCGACATCCTGGTGTAATTATTAAACAAAGTATTAAAATCTTGTTACAGTTTAAGTCCCCAATTAGTTGGAATATTTAACTTCGGGTATAAGGATAATTTGACGAGGACACTCGCACTATATATTTATGACTGATGGACTGTTATGGACAAAAACTAGACGAACATATTAAATAATCCAGGACAAAGGACAATTAACCCATGGGCATAAAACTAAAATCAACACGTCAAACATCATGATTACGGAAGTTTAAATAAGCATAATTCTTTTATTTCATATTTAATTTCCTTTATTTTATATTTAATTGCACTTCTAATTATCGCACTTTTATTTATTGTTATTGTATTTAATTGCACTTTTAATTATCGTACTTTTTAATTATCGCAAGTTTATTTTATCGCAATTTCATTATCGTTATTTACTTTACGCTTTAAATTAAGTCTTTTATTTATTTAATATTTTTACATTTTGTTTTAACTGCAACTAAAGTTTTAAAATCGACAAACCGGTCATTAAACGGTAAAAACCCCCCTTTATAATAATAATATTACTTATATATATATTTATATTTTTATAAAATAAAACTAATATAGCGTTAAGCTTTGTTTAAAGATTTTCCCTATGGAACGAACCGGACTTACTAAAAACTACACTACTGTACGATTAGGTACACTGCTTATAAGTGTTGTAGCAAGGTTTAAGTATATCCATTCTATAAATAAATAAATATCTTGTGTAAAATTGTATCGTATTTAATAGTATTTCCTTGTAAAATTTAATAGTATTTTATACCCCTTAGCTTTAACTATCAAGTATTTTTGGCGCCGCTGCCGGGGACAATCTTGCTTAAAAGCCGGAAGCGCAACGCTAATAAATATATAAAAAAAGATTTTTTTTAGTTTACTTTTATAAAAAATACGCTTTTGTAAAAATACGTTTTAAATATTCGAAAACATAAAAAGAAAACAAAAATATAAATATTTTTAAGAGTTTGTTAAATATTTAAGTTTTATAAAGTTTCTTTATTTTTACTTTATAAAAATATAAGTTTTGTTTAAATATTTTGTTTTTATTTAAAACATAAAATCAAAGAATATATATATATATATATATATATATATATATATATATATATATATATATATATATATATATATATATATATATATATATATATATATATATATATAAATCTATTTTTAAGATTTTTATAAAATTATAGAGTATTTCTATTTTTTTTAATTTTTAAAACATAAGTTTTTATTTAGTTTTTATAAATATTTTATTTAATTATTAAAACAGAAAATATAATTTAAAAAAAATATATATACGTAAAAACGCGTCGAATTTGAAACAGCCTGTCATCTGGAATCTCGAACCCCGCGACTCGCGGAGATTTTTGCCAGGTGGAACCACTACTCGCGGAGGAACCCTGACACGGGTACACAGAACCCTAATCAGGCATTAATTACGGGTTTTTATTTTTATTATTTAAATTTAACCCTAATTAGGTTTAATTATTTTAATTAATTTAGTTTAGTTTATTTATTATTTTGTATTTTTAGTTAAATTAGTTTAATTAAAATTTAAAATTAATAGTTTTATAAAATAAATAATATAAAAATAATATTTTTATAAAAATTGTAATTTTTACAACTTTTAGTATATTTTTATATTTTGTCCCTTTTTAATTGTTTTAGCGTAATATTTGTGTTTTTCGCTCATATTTAGTTTTAAACATAGTTTTTGCCATAGTTATTTTTACTTCTAGATTTTTAGGCTTTGCCGTAAAATCCCTTAAGTGCCTTTTCTTTAGACTAAGATTTAAGTGCTTTAGAATTTTGCGACGCCTTTTTAAGTTTTAGTGCCTTTTTAAGTTATTTCCACTTGGGATATAGTTTTACTTGTAAGCTTTAATATTTTTCGACGCCTTTTACCTATGTATCAATTATCATTCCAATTAGTAATCTTAATTTGCGATTATAATTTTAAGTTAGTGATAGTAATAAGGTTGGGTTAGTCGAGTGTTTTAAAGTTTTATAAGTCACTCTTTTTCTTTCTTATTTTTCGACGCCTTTTATTTTTCAACTCTTTTCTTTTTCTTCCTTATTTCTCGACGCGCTCTTTTTCTTTCTTATTTCTCGCTATTCTAGTTTTTAGGACATAGATTTTTATTCTACTTCTTATCTAAATTTCTTAAAATTACGAAAATTTATTTTAAGTGTTTAAATTGATAGACATCAAAATTTTCTGGTTCGTAGTAATGGTTGGATTTGTACGTGGACCGGGTTATTGGAGCCAAACAGTCCTCAATTATATTGAGACCAAACGAATCCTGCCCCTCTGCTGCATCTTTTGGCTATTCGAAACGTGGGCAAAATCAGAAAAGTCTATTAATTGGATAACTTATATAATTTTTCTTTCTTTTTAAAAACTAATAGGATATTCAGTGAATGCACCGAGCAAGACGTTCACCACCTTTTGTACGTTCACCACCTGTAACTAGATCAAGACATCTAGCAAATATTACCGCCGTTGATTTTCCTTTAGAATCGTCATCCAGTCGACCAAGTACTCCAATTCAAATTTCCGATAATCCATTTTTTGAATCCGATCTCACAATTAAGAATCCGGAAAATATTCAGGGACGATTCATAGATCCTGAACCATTAATTTTTCCTCCAGAACCACCAATCATTCAAACAGAGATTGTTGAGGAACGAACCTTTAAATCAGAATCCTCTAGTGATTCCGATTCAACAAATTCAATTATGGAAGTAACAGAACCTTTAAGTATGGAAGACCGAATGAGAGCTAAACGCACTGGCCAAGGTCACGCAATTACTCATCCAGACATTAATGCGCCAGATTATGAAATCAAAGAACAAATTCTACACATGGTGACTAATCAATGCCAATTTAGTGGTGCGCCGAAGGAAGATCCAAATGAACATCTTCGTACCTTTAATAGGATCTGCACACTATTTAAAATCCGAGAAGTGGAAGATGAACAGATATATCTCATGTTATTTCCCTGGACGTTAAAGGGAGAAGCCAAAGATTGGTTAGAATCGTTACCTGAAGGGGCGATCGATACATGGGACGTTTTAGTTGAAAAATTTCTTAAACAATTCTTTCCGGCATCTAAAGCCGTAAGACTTCAAGGAGAAATTGTTACGTTCACACAGAAACCGAATGAAACTCTATATGAGGCGTGGACTAGATTTGGAAAGTTATTAAGAGGATGTCCGCAACATGGTTTAGACACC
Source organism: Rutidosis leptorrhynchoides (assembly GCF_046630445.1). Lineage (NCBI taxonomy): Eukaryota > Viridiplantae > Streptophyta > Magnoliopsida > Asterales > Asteraceae > Rutidosis > Rutidosis leptorrhynchoides. Next base: position 157,258,141 of record NC_092336.1, read on the forward strand.
TGTCAAATAGTACAAATATTCTACCAAAGATGCGACATCACTACAAGGAAAGACATCGATATAGCAGCTGGTGATTCTATTATGAAGAAAACCGAAACTGATGCTTATAAAATTATTAATAACACTGCTTCCCACTCACATGAGTGGCACCAAGAAAAAGATATCGTTAGATCATCTAAAGCAGCTAGAGCCGATTCTAGCCATGACTTAGATTCCATTTCCGCAAAAACAGATGCTGTCGAGAGACGAATGGAAAATATGACTAAGGATATACACTCAATACGAATTAGTTGTGAGCAGTGTGGAGGACCACATTTGACAAAAGATTGTCTCAGTATTGAATTAACAATGGAACAAAGAGAGAATATTTCATACATAAACCAAAGGCCTGGAAATAATTATGAGAATAATTATCAACCGCCAAGACCGATTTACAATCAAAACCAGAATTATAACAGAAATGTTCCATACAACAACCAACAAGGTCCTAGCAATCAACAAGTATCCAATAATACTTACAACCAGTAAAGACCTAATTTTCAAAACAAACCACCACAAACTGATGATAAAAAGCTGAATTTAGAAGATATAATGACGAAGCTAGTTGAAACTCAAACGCAGTTTTTCACATCCCAAAAACAAACCAATGAACAAAATGCTCAAGCATTTAGAAATCAACAAGCTTCTATTCAAAACTTGGAACAAGAAGTAAGTAACCTAGCAAGGTTAATAGGTGAAAGAAAACCAGGAAGTTTACCTAGTGATACAAATGCTAACCCCCGGAATGAAACAGCTAAAGCCATTACCACAAGAAGTGGTACAACACTTAAACCACCTGAAATACCTGTAAATTCTGAAGAAGCTATTCCTATTCCACAAGAACCACAACCTGATCAAGATAAGGAAAAAGAACCGGTAGTTGAAAAGGTTAATGAAGATAACACAGTTAAGGCTAAACCTTATGTTAAACCATACCAACCACCACTTCCTTACCCAAGTAAAATGAAAAAAGAAAAACTTGAAGCCGAGCAATCCAAATTCTTGGATATGTTTAAACAGATAAATGTAAATCTACCTTTCATTGATGTAATTTCAGGAATGCCTAGATATGCTAAATTTCTGAAAGATCTAATCTCAAATAGAAAGAAAATGGAAAAACTCTCGGCTGTTACTATGAATGCTAATTGTTCTGCAGTGCTGTTGAATAAGATACCAGAAAAATTATCTGATCCAGGAAGTTTCACAATTCCATGTTTTCTGGGTAGTCTTAGTTCAATAGAAGCATTGGCAGACTTAGGTGCTAGTATAAATTTAATGCCGTATTCACTATACGCTAAACTAGACCTTGGAGAATTGAAACCAACACGAATAAGCATACAACTAGCCGATCGATCAATAAAATATCCTAGAGGGATAATGGAGAACATGCTAGTTAAAGTTGGTACTTTAGTATTTCCAGTAAATTTTGTTGTTCTGGACATGGAAGAAGATTCTCAAGTTCCTCTCATATTAGGAAGACCATTCTTAAACACGGCTAAAGCAATGATAGACGTGTTTGGTAAAAAATTGACCCTAAGTATAGAGGACGAGAGTGTTACCTTTTCAGTTGATAGAGCAATGCAACAACCGCAATCTGCAGATGATACATGTTATTATATTCAAACTATAGATTCACATGCAGAATTGTTAAAAGAATTTCCAGAATTACAAGGAACAGGAGAATGTTCTTTAGGAGAAGGTACTGAACCAATTGATGAAACTAAAATGTTAGCTACACTAATAGCTAATGGATAAGAACCAACAACAGAAGAAATTCAAATGCTAAAAGAAGAAGACATATATCGATATAAATCATCGATAGAAGAACCACCGACATTAGAGTTAAAGCCACTTCCAAACCATTTGGAATACGCTTATTTACATGGTGAATCTGAATTACCTGTAATAATATCGTCTTCTCTTACTGAAAATGAAAAATCTTAACTCATTTCTGTGTTGAAAGCTCATAAACCAGCCATTGCATGGAAGATTCATGATATTAAAGGAATAAGTCCTTCGTATTGCACACATAAAATCCTTATGGAAGAAGGTCATAAAACATATGTGCAACGCCAACGAAGACTAAATCCTAATATGCAAGATGTTTTTAAAAAAAGAAATTATTAAACTGCTAGATGCAGGTTTAATTTATCCGATCTCTGATAGTCCATGGGTAAGCCCAGTTCAATGCGTGCCTAAGAAGGGTGGCATGACTGTCATCACAAATGAGAAAAATGAGCTTATTCCTACTAGGACTGTAACAGGATGGCGTGTATGTATTGATTATAGAAAATTAAATGACGCCACCAGAAAAGATCACTTTCCCTTACCTTTCATTGATCAAATATTGGAAAGATTAGCCGGAAATAGTTACTATTGTTTTCTAGATGGTTTTTTCGGATACTTTCACATTCCAATAGCACCCGAAGATCAAAAGAAAACCACATTCACGTGCCCTTATGGTACTTTTGCTTACAAACTCATGCCATTTGGACTTTGCAACGCCCCTGCAACCTTTCAAAGGTGCATGATGGTGATTTTTCACGACATGATAGAAGAATGCATGGAAGTTTTCATGGATGACTTTTCAGTCTTCGGTGATAAATTTGAATCATGTCTAGCTAATCTTGAACGAATGCTGATTAGATGCGAACAATCAAATCTAGTACTGTTTGCTAATCTTTGAATCATTCCTTTTATTGTTTTATCACACATGTTTTTCTTCAAAAACGGTTGCTTTTATGGACTGTTTGCTAATCTTTGAAAATGCATCTTTTACCCTAACTTATTATGCATGTTTATTAACGAGTTATGCACTAACCCGAACCCCTAATTTAACGTTAAGTGGGGTTAGACTTCCCCACACTTAGCTGACGACATGTGAAGTCGGTAGAATAAGTTCCACGAATTAAAATAGTGAGCCAGTTATTTACATCTCGGGTGGTATATATTATATCAATGGGTTTAAAGTTTAGACCCACCCGATCGTCACTACCTAATTCTTTTTTAAATGTAGCTTTTAGTAAATGTATATGATTCTTTTCTGGTTCTTGGTCAAATGGATCGATATACACCGACATACATATTTCTATAGGGTGGACAATTCCTAACATTTCCTTCCGTTTATTCTCGGGATCAAAGTTTTCACCTCTATTACCCAATTGGGTGAAATCCGAGGTGTCATTATCTATTACAGCTCGTAGTTCATTTTCGGTAGATGACTCGTCTATTGAGAATATTGGGTTGGAAGGTTGTGTAATGGTGAAGTTCGGTTTGGCCTCGGGGATAAAATTTTCAACGTTATCGTTTTCCCAAGAGTACCAATTTGTCACCCTTACTTCTTCTTCATCATCCATTGATGGATTGATGATTTCGTCGGTAGAGGCTAATGTGTCATTATGTTGTGAAATTGGTAAGACTAAATAAAAAGTATCATCGGGATAGTTGGTGATTTCGGAGCTCTCGAATTCATCAAAATTCGATGATATGAGATTTTCTTGTACAATACTCCTCAGATCAATAGGTGTGTAGTCTGATAGAGTTTCAGCTTGCCGGTTTACAAACTCTCTCATTTGTTCATTTTGAGCATTGAGTTCTTCGAGTTTGATTTTCATATTGTCTAATAAATTTTCAGACACGTAATTTTCCTCGTCTACTGGTTGTTGAGTTTGGAAATATTCTTGGGAATAATCCCAATTTGAATTGTATTCTTCATAATCATTCCATTCAGGTTCCGTGGGTGCGTAATTTTCCATAGGAACGTAATAATAACATTCCCATGTTGAGTGATAATCTCCACAGATTTCACAACCAGTTATTGTTTCATCGTTCGTGATCCAAGATTGACTGATCGAATTGTCATCAACACTCGGTTGAGAGTATTGATTTTGTATTTCATAAAGAGTTTCCAAAATATCTTCGAGACTTTTCATAATGCGCTTATTACCAAATTTTAATTATCCTATTAGTTATAAAAATAGAAAAACTTATATAAGTTGTCCAATTAATAGACTTTTCTGCTTTTGCCCACGTGTCGAATAGCCAATAGATGCAGCAGGGAGCCAGAACCCTTTAAATCGGAAGCTCACAACTCAGCCACTAACAAATCCAACTATTACTACGAAGCAGAAAATTTGGATGTCTATCAATTTAACCGCTTAAAATAATTTTTCGTTTTGAAATTTTAGAGAAGAAATAGAGAAAATTTCTAAGTCCTAAAAACTAGCGTGTAGAGAAATAAGAAAGAAAAAGAAGCGCGTCGAAAAATATCGAGAAATAAAAATAAGAAAGTAGTGCGTCGTGACTTAAAAGGCACTAAAATTTTAAAATCGTCGCAAAATTCTAAAGCACCTAAATCTTAGTCTAAAGAAATAGCACTTAAGAGATTTTACGGCAAAGCCTAAAAATCTAAAAATAAAAATAAGCTACGGCAAAACTAAATTTAAAATTAACTACGAACGATAAAAATATTACGATTACACTAAATAAAAGGATACAAAATATAAAAATAAAAAGTGATAAAATTACTTATTTTTATAAAAATATTATTTTTATATTTATTTTATAAAAGTATTAATTTTTATATATAATAAAACTAAATATAATTAATTAAAACTAATTAATTAAAACTAAAACTAGATAACAAATTAATTAAACCAATTTAGGGTTTTAAAAAATAATAATAATTAATATAATCCGTAATTAATGCGAAGTAGGGTTCCTGGATGCGCCTGTCAGGGTGGCTCCGAGTCGTGGAGATTTAAGCCTGCAAACTCCGCGAGTCGTGGAGTTTGAAATAAACTTTTTTTTTTTGTTTTTTTTTAAAAAATTTTATATTGTTTTTCTAAAAATATATAAAAATATATTTATACAAAAATAAATTAAAAATATAGCGTTTCGCCGAGTTCCCCGGCAGCGGCGCCAAAAACTTGGTGTTTTAGCAGAGTGGTATAAAATACTATTAAATTTTACAAGGATAAACTATTAAATACGTTACAAATTACACAAGTTTTAATTATTTATTTACAAATGGGATATACCTAAACCTTGCTACAACACTATAGGCAGTGTACCTAATCGTAGAGTAGTATAGTTTTTAGTAAGTCCGGTTCTGTCCACAGGGAGCGGGCTTATTGCACACTATATTTTTAAACAACTATATTTGTACAAAATATATATAATTATATATAATAATATATAAAAGGGGGTTTATCGTTTAATGATCGGTTTGTCGATTTATATTTTAAGCGAAGCGTATAGTAAATGATGATATTTAAATAACAATAATTAAAATGACAATAAATAAAAGTACGAGGAAAAATGAAATAAAATATATTATGCTTATTTAAACTTCGGTAACCATGATGTTTGACGTGTTGATTTTAGTTTTATGCCCATGGGTTAATTGTCCTTTGTCCTGGATTATTTAATATGTCCATCTGGTTTTTGTCCATAACAGTCCATCGGTCATAAATTTAAAGTGCGAGTGTCCTCGTCAAATTATCCTTATACCCGAAGTCAAATATTCCAACTAATTGGGGACTTAAACTGTAACAAGGTTTTAATACTTTGTTTAATAATTACACCAGGATATCAACTGCGTGTAACCCAAGGTTTTAATACTTTGTTATCAATTATGCCAAGTGTCCTTGTACATAATTTCACCCCTGTTTTAATAACTCCATAGACTATTAATCCATTCCCGTGTCCGGTTAAATGAACGATTATTCGTACATATAAATACCCCGCCCATCGTGTCCGATTGAGTGTATATGGTTATTTATAGGGATGTCCAATTGTAAATCTTTATATTAAAATTAACAAACTATCATTTAGTTAAACAAATATAAAGCCCATTAATAGCCCATAGTCTAATTTCCACAAGTGTCGTTCTTTTGTCCAAACCCCAATTATGGTACAAAGCCTAATTACCCAATTTTAGTATTTTAGCCCAACATCATGATTACTTCGTCTTAAATAAGCATAATAATAACTTAAGTACGAGACATTAATTTAAAAAGGAGAACATAGCTTACATTGATTATTTATCGCGTAGTGGTACACGGACAGAGCTTCGACTTTAAAACCCGTAAATAACTTCTACATAACCCAAACTAATCTAATATAAAACTACACTATACTATATATATATATATATATAATTTATATATATATATATATATATATATATATATATATATATTATAGAGGAGTATTATTATTTTTTTTGTTATTTTTACTCGCAGAATTCGTGACCTTTTATAGGAGTTTTGATTTCTGACAGCTCCGCGAGTCGTGGAGTTTTTAGCCTTCAAACTCCGCGAGTCGTGGAGTTTTTAGCCTTCAAACTCCGCGAGTCGTGGAGTTTGAAAATCCTGCTCAGGATCATTTGTCTTATAGCTTGTCGACATAATTTTTAAATATATATAATATATAAATAATTTATATAATTATTTAAATATTATATTATATTCTTGTGCATAGTTGACTTGGAATTTTTGGTCCGTTGCGTCGGGCGTTGATAGTTGACTCATGTCCCGGTTCCGGATTTTCGAACGTCCTTGCGTACAATTTAATATCTTGTACTTTGCGTTTTATAACTTGTACTCTTGTCATTTTTAGACGTTTTTCATCAATAAATTGAACCTTTTGAATTGTATCTTGAACATTTGAGCTTTTTGGACATTTGTGTCTTCAAATCTTCGTTTTCGCCTTTTGTCTTCGCACTTATTTATTTAAACAATTACAATGAAAATATAATACAATTACATATGAAAACCTATTATTTAGGAGGGATATTGCTATGAAATATATGTTCCTTTTTAGCCTTATCAGAGCTAAAGTAGATGTAATTGCTAAACTTCCACATCCCACCAATATTAGAGGAGTTAGGAGTTTTCTAGGGCATGCCGGTTTTTACCAACGTTTCATAAAAGATTTTTCTAAAATTGCCACTCCTATGAATAAACTCCTAGAAAAAGATGCTCCATTCATCTTTTCAGATGAATGCATCAAATATTGTAATATTCTTAAAGAGAAACTCACTAATGCGCCGATCATGATAACACCAAATTGGAATCTACCGTTTGAATTAATGTGCGATGCAAGTGATTTTGCAATGGGAGCCGTTTTAGGACAAAGGATTGAAAAACAATTTCAACCTATATATTATGCTAGTAAGACATTAGAAGGAGCACAAATGAATTACACAACTACTAAAAGAGAACTCCTTGCTATTGTCTTTGCTTTTGGCAAATTTCGTTCATATCTCGTTCTAGCAAAAGTGGTCTATGCCGACCATTCTGCTCTTAGATTCCTATTTTCAAAACAAGATGCCAAACCAAGATTAATCCGTTGGATCTTACTCTTACAAGAGTTCGATATTGAAATTCGAGATAAAAGAGGAGCAGAAAATCTCGCCGCTGATCATCTTTCTCGTCTTGAAAATCCCGAATTAGAAGTTCTAAATGAATCGGCCATACAAGACAACTTTCCAGATGAATATCTATTGAAGATAGATTATAACGAAATACCATGGTTTGCAGACTATGCAAACTACTTAGTATGTGGATTCCTTGAAAAAGGATTATCGTACCACAAACAAAAGAAATTCTTCAGTGATATAAAACACTATTTTTGGGAAGATCCACATCTGTTTAAAAGTTGTCCAGATGGAATAATACGCCGATGTGTATTCGAAGATGAAGCTAGTAAAATTTTAAACCATTGTCACACAGGACCAACAGGAGGGCATTATGGGCCTCAACTAACAGCAAGAAAAGTTTATGATGCTGGATTCTATTGGCCTACAATTTACAAAGACGCACACCTTCTTTGCAAATCCTGTGATGGTTGTCAAAGTGCCGGAAAAATAAGTCAACGTGATGAAATGCCACAAAATGTAATTCAAGTATGTGAAGTATTTGACATTTGGGGTATTGACTTTATGGGTCCATTTCCAAAATCTCATAATAATCTATATATTCTCGTAGCCATTGATTATGTATCTAAATGGGCGGAAGCACAAGCTCTCCCAACTAACGATGCACGAGTTGTAGTCAACTTTTTAAAACGTCTTTTTGCAAGGTTTGGAACACCGAAAGCTTTAATAAGTGATCGGAGAACTCATTTCTGTAACAATCAACTTGAGAAAGTTCTCAAAAGATATGGAGTAACTCATAAAATCTCCACCGCATATCATCCACAAACAAGTGGACAAGTTGAAAATACCAACCGAGCTTTAAAACGAATTCTAGAGAAAACCGTAGGATCAAATCCGAAGGAATGGTCCATTAAATTGGAGGATGCACTCTGGGCTTTTAGAACAGCCTACAAAACTCCAATTGGAACCACACCTTTTAGACTTGTTTATGGAAAAGCATGTCATCTTCCAGTAGAAATTGAACACAAAGCATTTTGGACTTTGAAGACATGTAATCTTGATTTACATGAAGCTGGATGTCTACGGTTAAGTCAACTAAACGAATTAGAAGAATTAAGACATGAAGCATACGAAAATTCGTTAATCTATAAGGAAAGAATGAAGAAATGGCATGATAAAAGAATCAGAAGTTCAAAAGAATTCAAAGAAGGAGACGGAGTTCTTCTTTTCAATTCACGATTCAAGCTATTTCCTGGAAAATTGAAATCAAGATGGTCTGGACCATTCATAGTCAAAAGAGTTTTCCCATACGGAACGATAGAATTAATAAATTCAAATGGAATTGAATTTAAAGTTAATGGTCACAGAGTTAAACATTACATAGATAGTCCAATGGAAGTTGACAATGAAGTTAATCACAATTTCGATACCACAGCTAACTAAGTGTGGGGAGAATCAAGTCTTTTAAAGGATAATATGTATTTCTGTTAGAGTTAGATTTTCTGTTTTCGTGTAGTTCTCGAAAATGGAACCCGAATGGTCTTTCCCTAGCAGACCCTAAAGAACTAGTCTTCTCCCCCCATTCTGAATTTTTATTTTTTTAGGTTTTTACGAAATGAAGACTGCCTGTGAACTAAACCGTGGTCTAATGCTACACGCTTTGATCATTAAACGTAATAATGACACACTTCCGAGTGATCTAGTATCGGTAATCAGAGAAAGATTGGACGGAGTAAGAAAAGAATCCAGATGCGAAGATAATAAGTTACAATTTGGTAAAGGAAAATCAAAATCTGCAGCGAAAAGAAGAGCACGACACCTTGAAAGATGTCATAAATGCGGAAAATGGTCACATGGAGGTAAATGTTCAAATAATCAAACCTATTCAAACACCGAATTTGTTACTTTATGCAGAGACGGACCGTTCATATGTTTAGAAGAAAAAACACTGAATGCTCGAGGTTACGCCTATGTAGTCATGGAAAATCAATTAAACCGACTATCTTATGAATGGGATAGATCATATCACTAAGAATACTATCTCACAGGTAAGTCTGTACAGTTTTTATTTTTTATTTTCATTTTTAACCTTTTGATAATAAACTCTAATTTGTTCGCTATAAAGTATTAAATTGGTATTGAATAAAATTAGGTTTGGCCACCGAAATTGTTGATATCATTCAAAAACTTATTACATCACGGCGAAATTTAACGTTTATTCTTAAGGTATAAATATCTTTAATCAATCAACCCAAAATATTTCAAAAATTCGTCATGAGTTAAATTAGGTCATGGAACCGAAATTACTTTACCGAAAAGAGGGGCGTATATTTTTGATAATATTTGATTGATTAAAGTGGGATAAAAGCCAAAAAGATTTTTAATTTAATATTGTAAACTTTTTAAATTAATATATTTAAAATTGTAAATATTTGAATAATTAATATTTTTAATATAAGTTTGTATAAAAACAAAAATATAATATAAGTTTGGTGTGAATTTATAATATGAATTTTTAAATTAAGTTTGGTGTGAATTTTTAATTTTTAAAATATGAATTTTTAATTTTATGCATTTTTAATTTAAGTTTGGTGTGAATTTAAAAACAAAAATTTACTTTATTTCGCTAAGTTAAAAATATGATTTTTAAAATTCGTCGTAAGTTGAAGACTAGGTCTTTGAACCGAAATTGCTTTACCCGAGGGAGGGACGAGAACTTTTATTATCATTATTTTTAATCTTATTGAATTAAAGTATGCCAAAAATATTAAAAAACCCAAAAATCTAAGCTTTTAAAACAATCGCTTGAATAAGACAAATTTTAAAATTTTGTCGAAGGACGGACTAGGACATCGTTTCTAAACGACCTCGTCCTAAAACAAAGGAAAACAAAATTTTAAATTTATTTTATATTTGTTTTATAAGTTAAGGCTTATATATAATAATAAAAAAAACACCGCGACTCGCGAAGTTTGAAAGAGTCAAATGCCGCGACTCGCGGAGAGACCAAAACCCAGAAAAAAATAAAACGAGCTGAACAGCTCAGTTGCACACACCCACCCACTCCAAACTGCGCAAACACCCGAAAAACACACACCAAATTCGCAATTTTTGACCGTTTATCATCAAATCTTTTACTAAAATCATGTTGAGAAGGATGTTATCAAGGAATTACTCAAGAAAAACGGTAAATTTCTACACCTAAACACCATTTAATCCGAAAATTAGTGTTCTTGAGCAATTTTTTCCCCAATTCGATTTTGATGCTTTTTAGTGTAATTATGCTTAAATTGCTTATGTATTATGCTTGTATAACCTAGATTGATGCTATTTAACATGATTAGAAGCCTTAAACTTCAAATTTTGAGTAATCTAGGGTTTGTGTTCTTGAGCAATTTGGGGCTTTTTGATATAAACAGGTTATGGTAGATTTTTGTCATGAATTGTTGCTAAATTAAGTAGTGTAACATGTTTAGGTAGTTAAATGATCCAAACTTTGAGCCTAAACATGATTTTGAGAATTAAAGTGGACTTTTTCAAGTCTAAAATTCATGAACTTGATTTTTGAGAAATAATGCCATTTGAAACTTGTTTAAATGCTAGTAATGATTATTTTGACATGTTATTTGAGTTGAATGCTTATGAACTTGGCGAACATTTTCGTATATGCTTATTTGAAAAAGTGTAGATTTGATAAAAATATGAAAATGAGCTTAAGTTTGATATAAATTGAACATGTCATTGTAATTATTTTGATTGATGATTTTGCTGACACTAATGCATATTTGGATGCACAAAAATTGTGTTTGATGTGTTTTGCAGACTGAAAGGGGTGAATCTTCATCCCAAGCTCGCAATGCTCCTGCTGAGAATGCGGAACAACAGGAGGTGGATAACTACTACAAACAAGATATACCTCATCCAGTTATGACATTTTCTGATATGCACTTGGAAGATTTGCACCCGAACTTGAGATTTGATAGACGTTGGATAGATTATCCAAAATACCAAAGAGGCTTGCATACTCTTCATTCTAAATTTGTTGAAGTACCTAGGGTAATAGAATGGGGACCATTAGAAGCTGTAGAATTGGCCGGGCCAATTAGAGAATTACTTACACAGAGGTATGGTAATTCTACTTTTAACGATTGGGTACGATTATTTAGCATGCGTAGGCCTGTATATAAAGTATGGTGTGAAGAATTATTGTGTAGTATAGAGATAAATGATCGGGTAGCTACTTTAACTGATCGATCTTTTATTAGATTTTTGTTAGGAGGTTCGATGCGCCACATGTCTCTACTAGACATGGCTCAGGCTTTACGTATATATATGCCTGATGAGCTAGCATCTGCCGATTGTAGAGGGTTGATATTGAACGGTAGAAAGATAGACGAAAATTTTGATACGCATGGTGTATGGAGTCAAATGACTAGCCATCACCAATTTAAAGGGGAAAATTACTCTTATTTGGATATAGATAGAGCTTAATTAAGAGTAATTCATAGGTTTTTAGCTAATTTGATTACACAAAGAGGTAAGAATACGGAAAAGGTAAATGAACAAGATTTGTTTTACCACATGTGTACTCGAGACCCACAAATCGCTGTAAGTATACCGTATTGTGTGGGTTATTATTTATCAGCTATGGTTAGGGGGATGAGACCACACAGTATAATATGAGGTGGTATATTTATTACACTAATTGCTGAGTATCTCAATGTGGATATAAGTCGGGGGTATTATTAGTCGAAGAACCAGAACCCCGCGATACAATAGGTTTAAATGTATACCATGGTGCGAAAGTTTTGAAGAGGCGAAATAACACCGCAGTACAATACCATGGTAGACATCCACAGGTTAAGAGAAACCAACAGCCAGGTAATGTGGGAGGGGGAAATGAAATGACAGAAATGCAAAGGTTTATAGCTTCACAAGAGTATGAAAATGCTAGACATAGAGCATTTGAAGATTGGCAAGTTCATCAAAAACAAATCATAGCTCATTGCCAACATGTAGGTAGAAACTATATTCCTACTCCATCGCCCGTATTTCCTCCCTGGTCTATAGAGATCCAACCACCGTATCCTACGTATAACCCAGCCGAAGCATTCTATAACACATACGGTTATGCATGGAACCCCTACTGGTATCAGTATCATCCCTAGTCTACTTAGTTTTATTTATTTTATTATTTGTAATATTGATACATTTAAGACTTATGTTGGAATTGTATTAGTTTTTATAATTTTCTAACTTTTATTTTTAGATTTTAATAATTTTTGAATGTGGGGTAATATACCAAACTTCAAAAATATGTATATATGTTTGCAGTTTATCTTATGTACACAACAGGGTAAAACAACGCATTTTCAAAGACTGGCATTAAGTTCAGCAAAAGCAACTAATTTTGAAGACAAGATGAAAAATATATGTGAAATAACAACGAGACGGAATGAACAAATGATGTGCACCATTTATCATTCAGAAAACAAACGCCAATATGTTTGGAAACTTTGGTAAAATTTAATCATTTCTACGCTAATCACCCTCAATAATTTAAATTGTTACTGATTTCTTGCAAATGAGGGCATTGCAAGATCTTAAGTGTGGGAAGGGGTTAAATTCTTTCGGATTTTTAAAATTTTTATCTTAAACACTTGGTTACCATTAAAAATACTAGTAAAGCAGTAGTTGTATTAGAATCTAGTGCTCTCTGATAAAAAAGAACAGCCCTAGTCTTATATACTGACTACCCAATTCTAGTAAAAATTTTCAAAATTTTCAATTAAATGAACTCAAAATCATGTTTATACATATTTATGAACGATAAAATTAGGTGTTAACACCGAAATTATTGTTACCTCGGAAAGGACATAAATTGAGAAACAAACCAAAATGTTAAAATTCATTTAAAATGGAATAGAGGACAATAAAAAGGAAAATAAAAGCCAAGTGTGGGAAAAATTACCAAGTTATCTTAAACATATGTCACATATTTCTGTAACAAATAATTGAAGATACTTTTGCTTTGGATTAAACTAAACTGTTTTACCCGATGAAAGAAAAGAAAAGATGGATCTACACGATGAATCAATTCCATCATTAAAAGGAAGTAAAGTCTTCCGAAAAAGACACGCGCTTCTTGATTTAGGTCATGAAGTTGTCGTCCAGACCAGCTGTAGGTTGACGAAAAACCTAGAAAAGTCATCACTAAAATCAGCAAGAAATCCACGGACCTCAGCATCAAACAGGGTCGCCAAGTGGTCAGATTTATCCTAACCATGAGAAATCCCGTACAATGGGGGGCACCGTGCAAATTAGCTTGATAAGACTAATGAATCAGATCCCCAGAAAGGATAATCTCCTTAAAGATCAAAAATCAGCTTTTAAGACTGATATTACTCAATCCTTGAGATTGACCTTAAAGATTGAGAATTCAAACTCATGGAATTCAATGATATCTAAACTCGAGCTTGAACGAGAAAATATTTTGATCAAATTATAAACCGATTTATTTTCTGAAAACCCATTTTCAATGCGTTCATTACCTTTGAACGTAAAATCCTAGGAATTCACCTGGAATTCATTAGGTCACCTGAACCAAATCGGGTGTCAACCGTAAGAACGGTGGTTGCATAGCATGGTCAAAGACAGTACCTTGTGCCAGACCAGAAAATTATAAGGGTGAGCTTTACTATTGCTCCTACAAAGGATAGTAATTGCATCCGACACGTTATATACCATAATTAAAAGCATGTCAGGGGACATTGCCTTAACAGTTGCTTGTTCAACGCTTTCCTTTACAACCGGATGGTAGTTTATCGAAAGGTAATATACGGAGCAAGTATATTGGACGTGTTGCTTTCCTAATACAAGGTTAGCAAGTGGGTGACACAAAACCACAAGTTTTGAGCAAAATTTTCAAATCTAAAACCCACCAAACCCACAAAAAGAATTTGCAAACACCGGTGAAGGGTTATTTCGGAAAACTTATCTAGGGTAAAAGCTAGATTTAATTTTCAAAAGATCAAATGTTTTCATAAAGATCCAATTTCCTTAAAGGATCTAAATTTTTATAGTCATGTGGGACTGTAAACTATATCGTTACTACTATTGTTTATACCACCGTATAGAAATCACTGATATACAAAGTGTGAAGAATAAAGAAGTGATTCTAGTATATCAAGACTATATTGCTTGAGGACAAGCAACGCTCAAGTGTGCGAATATTTGATAATGCTAAAAATGAACATATATTTCATAGCATTATTCCTCAAGAAAGACAAGCTTTTAGTTGCAATTGTTCTATTTACAAGTGATATTCGTTTAAATAATAAAAGGTGAAGACAAAAGACAGATTCGACGAATTGAAGACGCAAATGACCAAAAAGCTCAAAAGTACAAAATACAATCAAAGAGGTTCCAATTATTGATAAGAAACGTCTCTAAATTACAAGAGTACAAGATTCAAAACACAAAGTACAAGATATTAAATTGTACGCAAGGACGTTCGAAAATCCGGAACCGGGACCAGAGTCAACTCTCAACGCTCGACGCAATGGACTAAAAATTACAAGTCAACTATGTACATAAATATAATATAATATTTAAATAATTCTTATAATTATTTATATATTATATAATATAAAAATCCGTCGGTAAACAAAGAGCCAAAGCTGGGTGAGCTGTAAATACAAACTCCGCGACTCGCGGAGTTTGAAGAGCAAAAAGGGCGCGAGTCGCGGAGTCCCCCTGGACGAAAATTCCTATAAAAGCCAGCTAATTCTGATCGTAAAAATATCCATAAAATCTCTCTTTCTCTATATGTAAACGTAATATATATATATATATATATATATATATATATATATATATATATATATATATATATATATATATATATATATATATATATATATATATATATATATATATATATATATATATATATATATATATATATATATATATATATATATATATATATATATATATTTATATTTTAATTTTAATTTTAATTTTAATTTTAATTCTAATAATAAGGGTATGTTAGCGAATGTTGTAAGGGTGTAAGTCGAAATTCTGTCCGTGTAACGCTACGCTATTTTTAATCATTGTAAGTTATGTTCAACCTTTTTACATTAATGTCTCATAGCTAAGTTATTATTATGCTTATTTAAAACGAAGTAATCATGATGTTGGGCTAATTACTAAAATTGGGTAATTGGGCTTTGTACCATAATTGGGGTTTGGACAAAAGAACGACACTTGTGGAAATTAGACTATGGGCTAATAATGGGCTTTATATTTGTTTAACTTAATGATAGTTTGTTAATTTTAATAAAAAGATTTACAATTGGACGTCCCTATAAATAGCCATATACACTCAATCGGACACGATGGGCGGGATATTTATATGTACGAATAATCATTCATTTAACCGGACACGGGAATGGATTAATAGCCACTAGAATTATTAAAACAGGGGTGAAATTATGTACAAGGACACTTGGCATAATTATTAACAAAGTATTAAAACCTTGGGTTACACTCAGTCGACATCCTGGTGTAATTATTAAACAAAGTATTAAAATCTTGTTACAGTTTAAGTCCTCAATTAGTTGGAATATTTAACTTCGGGTATAAGGATAATTTGACGAGGACACTCGCACTTTATATTTATGACTGATGGACTGTTATAGACAAAAACCAGACGGACATATTAAATAATTCAGGACAAAGGACAATTAACCCATGGGCATAAAACTAAAATCAACACATCAAACATCATGATTACGGAAGTTTAAATAAGCATAATTCTTTTATTTCATATTTAATTTCCTTTATTTTATATTTAATTGCACTTCTAATTATCGCACTTTTATTTATTGTTATTGTATTTAATTGCACTTTTAATTATCGTACTTTTTAATTATCGCAAGTTTATTTTATCGCACTTTTATTTATCGCAATTTCATTATCGTTATTTACTTTACGCTTTAAATTAAGTCTTTTATTTATTTAATATTTTTACATTTTGTTTTAACTGCAACTAAAGTTTTAAAATCGACAAACCGGTCATTAAAAGGTAAAAATCCCCCTTTATAATAATAATATTACTTATATATATATTTATATTTTTATAAAATAAAACTAATATAGCGTTAAGCTTTGTTTAAAGATTTTCCCTGTGGAACGAACCGGACTTACTAAAAACTACACTACTGTACGATTAGGTACACTGCCTATAAGTGTTGTAGAAAGGTTTAAGTATATCCATTCTATAAATAAATAAATATCTTGTGTAAAATTGTATCGTATTTAATAGTATTTCCTTGTAAAATTTAATAGTATTTTATACCCCTTAGCTTTAACTATCAATCGGCTCTAGCTGCTTTAGATGATCTAACGATATCTTTTTCTTGGTGCCACTCATGTGAGTGGGAAGCAGTGTTATCAATAATTTTGTAAGCATCAGTTTCTGTTTTCTTCATAATGGAACCACCAGCTGCTATGTCTATGTCTTTCCTTGTAGTGATGTCGCATCCTTGGTAGAATATTTGTACTATTTGACAAGTATCTAAACCATGTTGCGGACATCCTCTTAATAACTTACCAAATCTTGTCCATGCCTCATATAGAGTTTCATTTGGCTTCTGTGTGAACGTAACAATTTCTCCTTGAAGTCTTACGGCTTTAGATACCGGAAAGAATTGTTTAAGAAATTTTTCAACTAAAACGTCCCATGTATCAATCGCCCCTTCAGGTAACGATTCCAACCAATCTTTGGCTTCTCCCTTTAAAGTCCAGGGAAATAACATGAGATATATCTGTTCATCTTCAACTTCTCTTATTTTAAATAGAGTGCAGATACTATTAAAGGTACGAAGATGTTCATTTGGATCTTCCTTCGGCGCACCACTAAATTGGTATTGATTAGTCACCATGTGTAGGATTTGTCCTTTGATTTCATAATCTGGCACATTAATGTCTGGTTGAGTAATTGCGTGACCTTGGCCAGTGTGTTTAGCTCTCATTCGGTCTTCCATACTTAAAGGTTCCAGATTCTCCATGATTGAATTTGTTGAATCTGAATCATTAGAGGATTCTGATTTAATGGTTCGTTCCTCAACAATCTATGTTTGAATGATTGGTGGTTCCGGAGGAAAGATTAGTGGTTCAGGATCTCGGAATCGTCCCTGAATATTCTCCGGATTCTCAATTGTGAGGTCGGGTTCAAAAAATGGATTATCGAAAATTTGAATTGGAGTACTTGGTCGACTGGATGACGATTCTAAAGAAAAATCAACGGCGACAATATTTGCTAGATGTCTTGATCGAGTTATCGGTGGTGAACGTACAAAAGGTGGTGAACGTTTTGCTCGGTGCATTCACTGAATATCCTATTAGTTTTTTTAAAAAGAAAGAAAAATTATATAAGTTATCCAATTAATAGACTTTTCTGATTTTGCCCATGTTTCGAATAGCCAAAAGATGCAGCAGAGGGGCAGGATTCGTTTGGTCTCAATATAATTGAGTACTGTTTGGCTCCAATAACCCGGTCCACGTACAAATCCAACTATTACTACGAACCAGAAAATTTTGATGTCTATCAATTTAACCGCTTAAAATAATTTTTCGTAATTTAAAGAAATTTAGATAAGAAATAGAGAAAATTCTATGTCCTAAAAACTAGAATGGCGAGAAATAAGAAAGAAAAAGAGCGCGTCGAAAAAGGTCGAAAAATAAAAAGGCGAAAAATAATAGGCGTCGAAAAATAAAAATAAGAAAGTAGCGCGTCTAAACTTAAAAAGGCACTAAAAACGAAAAATTAAAAGTTGCGTCTAAAAATATTAAAGCTTACAAGTAAAACTATATCCCAAATGGCAATAACTTAAAAAGGAACTAAAACTTAAAAAGGCGTCGCAAAATTCTAAAGCACCTAAATCTTAGTCTAAAGAAAAAGCACTTAAGGGATTTTACGGCAAAGCCTAAAAATCTAGAAATAAAAATAACTATGGCAAAAACTATGATTTAAAATTAAATACGAGCGAAAAATACAAATATTAGGCTAAAACGAATAAAAAGGAACAAAATATAAAAATATACTAAAAGTTGTAAAAAGTATAATTTTTATAAAAATATTATTTTTATATTATTTATTTAATAAAACTATTAATTTTAAAAATTATTAAAACTAAATTAACTAAAAATACAAATTAAAGAATTAAAACTAAACTAATTAATAAAATATTAAAACCTAATTAGGGCGGTTGGTCTTAGAGAACCAGGTCTTGCATTAGTGTGTCTAACTGATAGTTGTTTAGTGTAAGACCCAAATACTTATTGTACATAATGTATTTATGGTGTACGATGCGTGTATGAAGGTTACGTGTTGCTTGCTCGGACGCCGAAGGAAACTGGACGTTGTCTGAAGTGACAAGGTGTGTACGTATCCTTTCAACCCCAAATAAAGTTTGTGTTGATGTTCCAAAGCCTTACCATTAGAAAGGAAATCTTATCACGTTTCCAACGATATTTGATTCATCGAAAACGGAGCTACGGTCAAAAAGTTATGGCCAAAACAAGAAACTGAAAACTGACCTGAAGGTTGGAGCGGCGCTCCACCTTTCGGCGCGGCGCGCCGAACCCGTCTGATGCAATTTTCAGCCTTTTTAAAAGGTCTAAATGAAGGGTACTTTGGTCTTTTCACTTGGGGTCGGTTTGGGGTCATCAAAACTGATCCTTTGATCAGTTTGGATCACATTTTCACTCATCAAACACTCTCATCTTCAAACCCTAGAGTGAGAGTAGAGCTTTAGAGAGAGAGAGCTCCAATTGGAGAAGGAGAAGGGTGTTTCGGGTCAAACCTCGGGTATTAAAGTTGTTCTACTCGTCAACGGCATCATTTTGGCGGTATTGGTAAGTTCTAACTCCGAATTTCATCTTAGTGATTTGATATTCAAGTTAGGGTTTGAACTTAAATTGTTAATAAACCCATTCAAACTCTTGAATTGAGTTTGTGGATGCTAGTGATCGGGTTTATTGTTATTGTTGGTGAATTTTGTGTTGGTGAACTAATTGGCCATGGTTAGGACTTGTAATTGGGTTTAATCACTAGGTTTAGTGATTATGGAAGTATTGGAACCCATTTAGGGTTATTTGGTTGACTAATTTTGACCATGGGTCAAAATTAGGGTTTGGTGACGGTTATGACCCAATTGTCAATTTAATAGGGTTTATAAACTTAAAATGGATTAAGTTGAAGCATAGAACCGAGTTAAATATGTTTTGGTGTCAAAACTTGCTAATGGCGTGATATTGACTTCTTATGGGTCAAATTAGGGTTTAAGTGTCTTTTTGGGCAAGATATGTGTTTAACACCTATGATCGAGTTTAATTAGCGTATTAAGACCATTTTCACTTGTGTTAGTGATTATTGGTTAATTTTGGGCGCGGTTTGTACTTGGAAGTGCATTTGGGTCGAAATTACACTAAGTGTCATATGGGTTGGTTTGTAAGTCAACCCTAATCGTGTTATTGTATTTGTGATAATGGAATAGGTACTTTCCATTGGCGCGTGGCGGTTTATTTGGAAGCATTCATCAAGGCGACAAGGTGAGTGTTAATATCCTATGTGCATATGTATGTGTAGGATGGGTGCGGGTCGGGTTGAAGTGTTTCTTGGTTATAGAGCTCACTTCACATATAGGTGGATTTGATGGACTTGTGTATAGGTCCAATTGGCACGGTTGTGCATTTTGGTTGGCCACCTTTGGCGGGGTACACAATTTGTGTGTACATTATCACACGCAGTATGATGTGGATTATGTAACCCCAATGGCGAAGGGTTAATATTGGGATGCGGACTTAGATATAACCCCAATGGCGAAGGGTAGTATTGTGAGTGGAATAATTATACGTATGTGTATATGGCGTATTTATTTGTGAATGTTATGGTATGAACCATCGAGCCGGTAGTGCCATAATGTGTGTGTGTGATAGGATGTGAACCACGAGCCGGTAGCATCAAGTGTGAACCACGAGCCGGTAGCACTATAAAATAATCGAGTGTGAACCACGAGCCGGTAGCACTATAAAATAATTGATGTGAACCACGAGCCGGTAGCATCGAGTGTGAACCACGAGCCGGTAGCACTATAAAATAATCGAGTGTGAACCACGAGCCGGTAGCACTATAAAATAATTGATGTGAACCACGAGCCGGTAGCATCGAGTGTGAACCACGAGCCGGTAGCACTATAAAATAATCGAGTGTGAACCACGAGCCGGTAGCACTATAAAATAATTGATGTGAACCACGAGCCGGTAGCATCGAGTGTGAACCACGAGCCGGTAGCACTATAAAAGAGTATGACTCAATTGCGTATGGTGTGAACCACGAGCCGGTAGCACCATAGCGTTATAGTTAACCTTGGGAGTTTTACGCGTTGTTATATATATATTGTATACGTATAATGTTGTATTGACGTGATGTAGCTAACCTTCTGGTTGTAGCTTATTGGCATTGTTCGCAACGTTGTTTGCGAACTTACTATATTGTTGGTGTTATTAGCTTGTGCTTAGTGAACGTACGGTATGCTAGGTTTAGCTTGCCTTATACTTGAATGCTTCGGTATGCGCTATTTGATTATTATTGTGGCGTGTCCATTTTATACATATATATATATGTATGTAGTATATTTTCACTCACTAAGTGTTAGCTTACCCTCTCGTTGTTGACTTTTTTATAGATTGCATGGATGCGGAGGCTCGGGTAAGCGGGGACTAGTGGACTCGCGTAGTTGCTTTAGAAGGCTTGCTTTTGGATTGATTAGGATTGGGTAGCGTATCCCCAATCGCCATGCTCGACCTTAATTTTGTATTGCAAATCATGTGGTTGAAAACTTGTATTTTCGTACGAAAGTCGTAAAACGGCCAATGTGGGCCGGTCTTCGTAAAACTAATTTTATTAATGGAACGTGTTAGTTCTACATATATTAATGTATGGTTAAAAGCGTTTTGTCTAAATACGTCGGGAAGTGGTCAAACATTTTCGTATTTCATTACTTTTTGGACAGGCCACTTTGGCGCGCCGCGCCATGTGCTGTACCAGCAAAATATTTTTTTTTTAGCGTTATTGGTTGGTTAACGGGTTGGGTTGTTACAAGTGGTATCAGAGCATGGTCTAAGGGATTTAGGTGACTTGAGATAGGTGCCTAGACTTAGACTTTTGTGTGTGCTAAATTTGTTGCGGGACTTGTAGGATTACGGGTCAGAATGGGTTTAGTTAGTGCCTTGTTTATAGGTTGACTAACATTTATATTAGTAATGCGGATATTATTAATATATTATTGTGATGTGATAATAATTCTTGAGTGTGTTTATATCGCGTAGGATTTTGTTTGTGCTTTGTTTATGTTGCGGTTGCATATATCATCGAGCGGGGCGGTCGTTGTACTAACGAGCCGATACGGCGTGTATGCGTAATAAGGACTTGCAAACCTTATTACAGGTGCAAATCGTGTCTAGTAAGTGATGTACGACGAGTGTTTAGCAAGATGGGACGGTGTTGTGCGTGTGGTTTATACGTTCGTGATCTAATCGTTTGCATTCCTTAGAATGAAAACGGAAGATGGATGCGGAACGAGTGAGCCTATTCACGAAGGGAAGGATGAGTTAACGTTAAAGATTGAGGCTGTGTTTGAACGATATGTCTCGATTTTCACCGGCAGAGTTAGAGAAGTAACCAAGGAGTTGGTCGAAGGACAAATGACGAAGGTGGTCCGAGACCAAGTGACTAAAGTTGTAAAGGAAGAGTTTGAAAAGAGGTTTCCCAAACCTCGAGGTAGCGATGATGAAGATGTACTTGCAAGGTTAGGATTACATGGTGCTCATGGTAAGAGGGCACGAAGTACGCCTGAAGGCGTCGAGAATGTGAAGAAGAAGAGTAAGAAGGGTTACAAGCTTACGTGCTTTAAGTGTGGGGAACGGGGTCATTTGGCACAAGATTGTACGGTGGTGCCTTTAGGTACAATCAGATGTTTCATTTGCCGAATGGAGGGACACCGGAAGTCAGAGTGTTCCGAATCGCATGACGATCGGGTCAGGAGGTTAAAGCGCGAATATATGATGGGAAGTGGAGCACGGAAGCCCAACAGCGCTACATCAGGTACTTTTAGTACGAAATCATATGTCATTCGTTTGTAATAACATGCGGTATGTGCGTAAGTCTTAGCTAAACTTTATTCTCCGTTGGAGATAATTTGTAGCAAGCGGGCGGTCTACGTTTATGGTTCCGGTTTACTCTCAGCAGAGCGTATAAGTGGTGTGTTGTGCCTTGACTCTATGGTGTGAATCCTTGGGTGCTTAGGCATTTTGGTTGGTATCGGGTTGTTTAGCTCGTTCGAGTGAGACCCTTAAGGTCTCAATTGTGTTGTGCATGTTATTGATATGGGTGACGTTCCTAATGGAAGTACCCTATGGTGACTTTGGATTGTCGGGCGAAGGGCGTAAGACTTGGCGTAACCAAGCATTCCTTAGTATTTGGGAAATGTCTCTACCAATCCATGGAAATGAGTTTTGGTGTTCGGATGTTAGAGCGTGTTCGCTCTCGTGTTGAAGTTGATGAACCATGAGGTTCGATGGGTGGGATGAAACCCGAGAAATCGAGTGTTTTGGATCTCGATGTA
Source organism: Rutidosis leptorrhynchoides (assembly GCF_046630445.1). NCBI lineage: Eukaryota > Viridiplantae > Streptophyta > Magnoliopsida > Asterales > Asteraceae > Rutidosis > Rutidosis leptorrhynchoides. The sequence goes on from NC_092336.1 coordinate 157,281,256, forward strand.
TGTTGGTAAAGGATTCTACGTGACGCGACATTAGGTGCCTTTTTTATACCTACTAGCGTGGTGTTCGACTCCGATTGTGTTGCGGTTACATTGTACTCAGGGTACCGAAGTGAAACCCTTAGGTTCATGAGTGATCGGGTGAAATTCGACAAACTAAAGCAATTGGATGATTGCGAGTGTATAGTTCGTGTAATTTGTGGTACACTTTTCGTTCGAAATGTTCAAGGATAGGTTAGGATCCTTGGTATGCTCAAAGTTGGAGCAAGACATGGTGATGGGCCGTGCGAACCCAATTATTGGTAAAGTCTACCTTTGGTAGCATTGTACAGGTGTACGAGATGCGGTTATGGAACGTAATTCCAAGTAGAGGAGTTACACTCCCGCACGAGGAGGTTTTAGTGTGAGATTTCGGACAATGTTTTAGTAAACCGAAACTTGTGTCGGGACCTAGATTTGGTCGATTGTGGTAGAGTACAATTTCGGTTAAATTGTACTTATGATTTTGGATTTGAATTATCACCAAGGTGGTAATGTGGTAAATCTCGTTGAGAGATAATGGACGTGTTTGGTAAGCAAGGTGAAATCCCTCGGTTAAGGGATGTATGTGTCGGATTCTCTTTTAGAGAATTATTGTTTTGTACCTATGTTTGATATAGGTGGTTCTTGCTCGATTGTGTGGATGGTTAGTGGTATCCGTTAGGGTTCACTATAGTGTAACAGAGTGCGATGTTGCACTACTCGTTGTTCGAGGCCAAAAGTACGTATGTGATTGGTGAAGCATGACCTTCGGGGTCCGCTGACTTCATCATAGTATTTTTGATTGGTGGAGCATGACCTTCGGGGTCCGCTGACTTCATCCGGTGTTGAGTGATCTATTAGTTGTTTTATACACCGATGGTGGGATCGTGAGGACCATGTTGTGTGATTAGTGATTGCGATAGCCGTGTTTCGCTCACGTGTTGTTACGGGTGTGACAATAGTCGATTTTGGACACCTTAGGATTAGCGTTGCCATAGTCGTTTTGGGCGCTTTTGGTTTTAGTCGTTGCTTATGATGTTAGGATAGTGGCGTATTGGTTGTATTGCGCACTACAAAGGATGTTTAGTGGTAAGAGTAATCCGTGAGGATTCAAGTGGTTCGATCTTCAACGTTCAGATTGTTGACTTTAGGTTGAGACTTGGTCACTTTTAACGTTGTCCGTGGTAAAGGTACGCTAAGGAATTTATATCTCGGTACGAGGTTGGTTGAGTTTTTCCTGATATGGGAAATTGAGCAGGTTTTAGTGCTCGGATTGTGGTTTTGATAAATCACGGTTGACGATTTTAGTTATTAAAAGTGATCCGTTGGGAAGAATTGTCTAGGAAAGTTCGTATTGGGACTTGAGTGAGGATCGTTGAGTAGGTCCGGATTGGTTAAGTGGAGAAGATCACGAGGACGTGATCGAGTTTAAGTGGGGGAGAGTTGTAAGACCCAAATATTTATTGTACATAATGTATTTATGGTGTACGATGCGTGTATGAAGTTTATGTGTTGCTTGCTCGGACGCCGAAGGAAACTGGACGTTGTCTGAAGTGACAAGGTGTGTACGTATCCTTTCAACCCCAAATAAAGTTTGTGTTGATGTTCCAAAGCCTTACCATTGGAAAGGAAATCTTATCACGTTTCCAACGATATTTGATTCATCGAAAACGGAGCTACGGTCAAAAAGTTATGGCCAAAACAAGAAACTGAAAACTGACCTGAAGGTTGGAGCGGCGCTCCACCTTTCGACGCGGCGCGCCGAACCCGTCTGATGCAATTTTCAGCCTTTTTAACAGGTCTAAATGAAGGGTACTTTGGTCTTTTCACTTGGGGTCGGTTTGGGGTCATCAAAACTGATCCTTTGATCAGTTTGGATCACATTTTCACTCATCAAACACTCTCATCTTTAAACCCTAGAGTGAGAGTAGAGCTTTAGAGAGAGAGAGCTCCAATTGGAGAAGAAGAAGGGTGTTTCGGGTCAAACCTCGGGTATTAAAGTTGTTCTACTCGTCAACGGCATCATTTTGGCGGTATTGGTAAGTTCTAACTCCGAATTTCATCTTAGTGATTTGATATTCAAGTTAGGGTTTGAACTTAAATTGTTAATAAACCCATTCAAACTCTTGAATTGAGTTTGTGGATGCTAGTAATCGGGTTTATTGTTATTGTTGGTGGATTTTGTGTTGGTGAACTAATTAGCCATGGTTAGGACTTGTAATTGGGTTTAATCACTAGGTTTAGTGATTATGGAAGTATTGGAACCCATTTAGGGTTATTTGGTTGACTAATTTTGACTATGGGTCAAAATTAGGTTTTGGTGACGGTTATGACCCAATTGTCGATTTAATAGGGTTTATAAACTTAAAATGGATTAAGTTGAAGCATAGAACCGAGTTAAATATGTTTTGGTGTCAAAACTTGCTAATGGCGTGATATTGACTTCTTATGGGTCAAATTAGGGTTTAAGTGTCTTTTTGGGCAAGATAGGTGTTTAACACCTATGATCGGGTTTAATTAGCGTACTAAGACCATTTTCACTTGTGTTAGTGATTATTGGTTAATTTTGGGCGCGGTTTGTACTTGGAAGTGCATTTGGGTCGAAATTGCACTAAGTGTCATATGGGTTGGTTTGTAAGTCAACCCTAATCGTGTTATTGTATTTGTGATAATGGAATAGGTACTTTCCATTGGCGCGTGGCGGTTTATTTGGAAGCATTCATCAAGGCGACAAGGTGAGTGTTAATATCCTATGTGCATATGTATGTGTAGGATGGGTGCGGGTCGGGTTGAAGTGTTTCTTGGTTATAGAGCTCACTTCACATATAAGTGGATTTGATGGACTTGTGTATAGGTCCAATTGGCACGGTTGTGCATTTTGGTTGGCCACCTTTGGCGGGGTACACAATTTGTGTGTACATTATCACACGCGGTATGATGTGGATTATATAACCCCAATGGCGAAGGGTTAATATTGGGATGCGGACTTAGATATAACCCCAATGGTGAAGGGTAGTATTGTGAGTGGAATAATTATACGTATGTGTATATGGCGTATTTATTTGTGAATGTTATGGTATGAACCATCGAGCCGGTAGTGCCATAATGTGTGTGTGTGATAGGATGTGAACCACGAGCCGGTAGCATCGAGTGTGAACCACGAGCCGGTAGCACTATAAAATAATCGAGTGTGAACCACGAGCCGGTAGCACTATAAAATAATTGATGTGAACCATGAGCTGGTAGCATCGAGTGTGAACCACGAGCCGGTAGCACTATAAAATAATCGAGTGTGAACCACGAGCCGGTAGCACTATAAAATAATTGATGTGAACCACGAGCCGGTAGCATCGAGTGTGAACCACGAACCGGTAGCACTATAAAAGAGTATGACTCAATTGCGTATGGTGTGAACCACGAGCCGGTAGCACCATAGCATTATGGTTAACCTTGGAAGTTTTACGCGTTGTTATATATATATTGTATACGTATAATGTTGTATTGACGTGATGTAGCTAACCTTCTGGTTGTAGCTTATTGGCATTATTCGCAACGTTGTTTGCGAACTTACTATATTGTTGGTGTTGTTAGCTTGTGCTTAGTGAACGTACGTGTGACGACCCCGTCAAAACACTTAACGGATCCGTCAGTTGGTCCCATAGCTTGATCGGACTTAAATGAATTAAATAAACAAAGTTGCATTCTTTTATTTCAAAATGTTCCCCAAAAAGGAAACATACCAAATTAAGTAGTTTGAAAACCAACCAACCATAATATGAAACCAAAAGTTGACACAAAACATTGCCAACAAACCCACAATTTAAATTATCCAAAATAGAATGCAAACTTAAGTTTCATAAATTGTTTCATAAAATCTGCCCAAATGCATGCAGACTCTTCTAACGACAGCGGAAGCATCAAATAACTCAAGTACCTGTGAAAACATGCAAGTAAACTGTCAACACAAAGGTTGAGTGAATTATAGGTTTAAATAAATAGTAAACTTTAGACCACAAGATTTAAAAATGTTAGAAAACATTAAACATTATTCCATTATCAATGAGCCACCTGGTAACCACTTAACCCTTTATTTACCCTTGCCAAACACAATAAAAATATACACTTGGACAGTGTATCTACAACAAATTACGAAGTACTAAACATTCCGATTATAAATTGCTAGCGCGACTAGCTCGAAATGGGGTTGTCAAACCCGATAGATCTATCCGTAGGATTCGCGTTCACCGGTAGAAACCAATGATTACAGTTACCAGACTAGGGAATATTTTTGTCCAACTCACAATGAATAATTAAATTTAACTGTTACTTGTGTCTAAACGTAAATAAAAATCTGCATGTAATCACATCCCAAAAATATACTTTGAAAAGTATGTAAAAACGGGACTATAACTCACCTTAAATAGCAACTGAAGAAATCTCACAAACAAGCGAACAGCACGTAAAGTAAAGTGATCAAGAAAGATCACAACGCCGACCTATAAATAAAGCAGGTCGAAATAAATAACTAACTTAGGCCAAGTCTTAGTATGATAGCTATTGTACATGTTGCAAGTAGGCATAGAACATTACTCAACAAGCATCGGTTTGATTGGAACAGCATAAGGACACACACTTTCTATTTTTAGAAAGTTTCTATTTTTGGCAGGTTTCCATTTTTGGAAAGTTTTCTATTTTAGGAAAGTTTCTATTTTTGGAAAGTTTCTATTTTTGGAAAGTTTCTATTTTTGGAAAGTTTCCAAATTTAGAAAGTTCTATTTTTAGAAAGTTTTGAAGTTAGGAAAGTTTCCTTATTTAGAAAGTCAACAGAAGTCAACTGAAAGTCAAAGTCAACCGAAAGTCAACTCAAAAGTCAACCTTGGTCAAACCTAGTCAACATTAATTTTAAAAGTGTAAGTTATAATAATAACATAGGTTATAATGTTATTTAAAGTCAAAAGTGTATAATAATGTCTTAACATAAGTTTAATTAAATAAAATGAATTATTAAAGTTAATATAAGTTGAAATGTTATAATTAGTATAACATAAGTATTTAATTAATTAATTAAATATCAATCATAATATAAATATTATTAATTTATAATAAATTTTAAATCATATCATAAGTATTATTAATTAATAATGAATTATTAATCATATCATAAGTTTCTAATTAAAATTATTAAATCATAAGTATTTAATAATTAAGTCATAATTAAATAATAATTAAGTCTTATAATAATTAAATAATTATTTAATATTTATTATAAGTCTTATAATAATTTCTCATAATTAAATTTAATACTTATCATAAGTATTTTCCTTTAACAATTAAAAGTGTTATTAATCATAAGTTTAATTAAAATGTTAATTAAATTATAATTAATAATTAAATAATATAATAAATAATTATATTAAAAGTCTTAAAATAAAATAATTACTTCTTTAACATAAGTAATTAATTAATAATGAATTCCATAAATTTTATCATAAGTTTAATCATTAACCATAAGTTTTAAGTTTAAAAGTTCGCCGGGTCGTATCTTGAGCCCCGGGTGTCGGTTTCGGGCAAGCCACATATGCAACTTCACCTACTCAAACCACCCGACACATTTATGAACTCAAGAACACTCCAAGAACAGTCCCTAAGTCGTGCATATCAGCCATGACTTCAATTGGGAAATCATTTTAATCAAAACAGTAATTCGGGCAAAACGGGTGAACCGTGGCTCGGATTTAGGTGACCCGAACATGAATATTCGTCTCACCATCAGTCCTAACCAAATAACACACCCTAAAGACACCAAGGATGGTCACAAAGTCGGACCCAACCTTGTTCATGCCAAGAACACCTTTCAATCTTTAACAAAAACCAAATTAAGCGTATCTAGGGCTCCGGGAATCGAAACGACATGAATCCGGAGTCTAAAGTTAATGTCTTGATGAGAGGAACTCATTTATGTACTTTATTTTAACATTCAAATCAGTTATATGGTCAGAATATACGACACAAACTGCTGTCCAAAATTTACAAACCGAAAACATGAATAAACGAGTAATTCTACGCATTCAAACAACATTACAACAACTTATACATATCATACTAATCATATAACATCAAAATACAGAAAAATAAATAAATATGAAAAGATCTAGGGTTAGGGTTTATACCCTAATCAAGAATCAAAGTATATAGATGTGTAGAGAACGAAGAGAGGAACGCGTGTATGCTATTCAATCCTTGATCCAAGCTACAATTTTAGATGATGATGGTGATGATGGTGGTGGATGGTGACGGCACAAAGGAGGGAGGAAGAGAGGGTTTGAGAGAAAAATAATAGAATTAGGTTTTTGGTAATTTTGGTGAATTGTAAAATAATTTCAAAATGAAAAATCAAGGGAGTATTACTCCCTCCCATTGATTCAGCCGAATTCTTTAGTGGGGTGGGCCCCACTTGGTCCATCTCACTTAAATGTAATTTCCTGATGGCCCGAAAGCCCGAACGAAACCCGAAACGCGAAAACACGCTTACGCGATTAAAAATTCGGAAAGATAACGAACGCGCGACGAAAATTAAATATAAATACACCTACTAATGATATGACCTTAAAATATCATATTTAAAATATTTAGGATTTAAAAATCCAGAAAGCTCGACCGTTGGTTTAAAAACCGAAAAGATTCGCCGGATGGAAATCCGCGGAACGTAGAAACGTATAAATTAAAATATGAATACATATATTCACATAACACATAATAATTATTATATATATTATTATTACAAAAATAATAATATAGGTCATGGAAATGACGTGGCACACTAACAGCTAACGGTCGTTAAATAATTAACGGAAAAAGATAACGGAAAAAGTAGGGTCGTGACAGTACCTCCCCGTTATGGAAATTTCGTCCCGAAATTTAAGCAGGCGCAGGGGTTGACTCGGCATCTGAGAACAAATGCGGATACTTCTGCTTCATTTGGTCTTCACGCTCCCAAGTGAACTCGGGACCGCGTCTAGCGTTCCATCGGACCCGAACAATAGGAATTCTGCTCTGTTTAAGAGTCTTAACCTCTCGGTCCATGATCTCAACTGGCTCCTCAATAAAATGCAATTGCTTGTCAACCTGAAGTTCCTCCAAAGGAATAGTCTGATCAAATTCAGCCAAACACTTCTTTAAGTTCGAAATATGGAAAACATCGTGAACAGCACTGAGTTCTTGTGGCAACTTCAAACGATAAGCCACCGGTCCAACTCTTTCAATGATCTCAAACGGTCCCACAAAACGAGGACTTAACTTCCCTCTTTTACCAAAACGAATAACACCCTTCCAAGGCGAAACTTTTAACATAACACGATCACCAACTTGAAATTCAACATCTTTCCTTCCTTTGTCGGCATAACTCTTTTGCCGACTTCTAGCAGTTCTCAACCTTTCTTTAATTTGAACAATCTTCTCAGTAGTCTCGTGAATAATCTCTGGACCTGTAAGTTGAGCATCCCCAACCTCATTCCAACAAACAGGAGACCTACATTTCCTACCATACAAAGCTTCAAACGGTGCGGCTTTAATACTTGCGTGGTAGCTGTTGTTATAAGAAAACTCAGCTAACGGCAAATACTTATCCCACCCATTCCCAAAATCAATCACACAAGCTCGCAACATATCTTCTAATGTCTGAATGGTCCTCTCACTTTGACCATCCGTTTGAGGATGATAAGCGGTGCTCATATCCAATCTAGTGCCCAAGGCTTCTTGCAACGATTGCCAAAATCTCGATACAAATCGACTATCTCTGTCGGAAATTATAGAAACGGGAACACCATGCCTCGAAACAATCTCTTTCAAATACAAACGGGTGAGTTTCTCCATGGAATCGGTTTCCCTAATCGGCAAAAAGTGAGCCGACTTAGTGAGTCGATCTACAATCACCCAAATCGCATCGTAGCCACCCGAAACTCTTGGTAACTTAGTGATAAAATCCATAGTGATACCTTCCCACTTCCACTCGGGAATTTCTGGTTGTACCAACAATCCGGACGGTTTTTGATGTTCAGCTTTGACCTTAGAACAGGTCAAACACTTAGCCACATACGTAGCCACATCACCTTTCAAATTTGGCCACCAATACAGCTCCTTAAGATCATGGTACATCTTCCCTGAACCAGGATGAATAGAGTACCTAGACTTATGAGCCTCATCCAAAACAAGTTGTCGCAGTTCGCCAAACTTCGGAACCCAAAGACGTCCTACAAAGTACCTAGTACCACCTGCTCGAATCTCGAATTTCTTAGCCATACCTCTTACGTTTTCTTTCACAAAATTCTCTTCCTTTAAGGCTTCTTGTTGTGCCTCAAGAATCTGCCTTGCGAGGTTTGATCTAACTGTCATATTCAAGGCCCTAACCCTGCGAGGTTCAGTCCTTTCTTTACGACTCAATGCATCAGCCACAACATTGGCCTTACCCGGGTGATACAAAAGGTCACAATCGTAATCATTCAACGTCTCAATCCATCTTCGTTGTCTCATGTTCAACTGTTTCTGATCGAGGATATGTTGAAGACTTTTGTGATCTGTGTACACAGTACTCTTGACCCCATACAAATAATGTCTCCAAATCTTAAGTGCAAAAACAACGGCCCCCAACTCTAAATCATGAGTTGTATAGTTCTGCTCGTGAATCTTCAACTGACGTGATGCGTACGCAATAACCTTCTTTCGTTGCATCAAAACGCAACCATAGCCTTGTCGAGATGCGTCACAATAAACAACAAAATCATCATTACCCTCCGGTAAAGACAATATCGGAGCGGTAGTCAGTTTCTTCTTCAAAATCTGAAAAGCATTCTCCTGTTCATCCTTCCACTCATACTTCTTCCCTTTATGCGTTAAAGCAGTCAGAGGTTTCGCTATACGAGAGAAATCCTGGATGAACCTTCGATAGTAACCTGCCAATCCTAAGAACTGACGAATTTGAGTAGGAGTTTTCGGGGTTTCCCACTTTTCAATCGCCTCAATTTTAGCAGGATCAACTTGTATTCCTTGTTTGCTAACAATGTGACCAAGGAACTGAACTTCTCTTAACCAAAAAGCACACTTAGAGAACTTAGCGTACAACTCTTCTTTCTTTAACAAATCAAGCACTAACCTCAAGTGTTCTTCGTGCTCTTCATCACTCTTAGAATAGATAAGAATGTCGTCGATGAAAACAATAACGAACTTGTCCAGATAGGGTCTACACACACGGTTCATGAGGTCCATGAACACAGCAGGTGCATTTGTCAATCCGAACGGCATAACAAGAAATTCAAAGTGACCGTAACGGGTGCGAAAAGCAGTTTTTGAAACATCAGATTCTTTAACACGCAACTGATGATAGCCAGAACGAAGATCAATTTTTGAATAAACAGAAGAACCCTGAAGCTGATCGAACAGATCATCAATTCTCGGAAGAGGATAACGATTTTTAACAGTGAGCTTATTCAGTTCACGATAATCAATGCATAAACGAAAAGAACCATCCTTCTTCTTAACAAACAGAACAGGAGCTCCCCAAGGGGACGAACTAGGACGAATAAAACCTTTGTCTATCAACTCACGGAGTTGACTTGACAATTCTTGAAGTTCAGAAGGCGCAAGACGATAAGGAGCACGTGCTACAGGAGCAGCACCGGGAACAAGATCAATTTGAAATTCTACCGCGCGTTGCGGCGGAAGGCCAGGTAAGTCATCGGGAAACACCTCGGGAAAATCCCTAACAATATGAACGTCATCAACGTTCATTACTTCCTTACTAGGATCAACAACATGAGCAAGAATAGCATGACAGCCCTTACGGAGATGTTTACGAACTTTCATACAGCTAATAAGGTTTAACTGTGTGCATTTCTTATCTCCAAAGACCATCAGTGGCTCTCCAATCACATCAGTAATACGAATAGCCTTATCATAACAGACGATCTCGGCACGGTTCGCGGACAACCAATCCATACCAATAACAATATCAAAACTACCAAGTTCAATCGGTATCAAATCTATCTCGAAATTCCTACCACCCAGATTAATGTTACACTTACGATGTACAGTCTTAGCAGTAAGTTCCTTACCATTAGCTACTTCAACAACATAAGTATTGTCTAAGAGAGCTAACGGCGTTTTGATTCTCGGACTTAATTTACTCGACACGAAACTTAAATCAGCCCCTGAATCAAATAACACATAAACTGATAAATCATCGACTGAGAACGTACCAGTAACAAGCTTAGGATCTTCCTCCGCATCCTTAGCATTAATGTTGAACGCTCGGCCGCGTGCAGTCTCTGCAGTCTTCTTGTTGGGACAAGCATCTCGAAAATGCCCCGGCTTCCCACACTCATAACAAACCCTTGGATTACCTCCATTATTCGATTTCCCATTACCGTTACCGTTACCACCTCTATTACCAACATTATTATTATTACCACCAGTCGCGGGAGTAGCAGACCCCGGCAAAAGCACTGTACAATCTTTAGCAATGTGCCCTTGCTTAGAGCACCTCTTACAAGTAACTGTGCAGTAACCATCATGAACTTTATAGCAACGAGGACACACACGCTGATTCCTGTTGTTAGCACCTGAGGTATCCTGTTTCTTCTGCTGATTTTGGTTTTGATTGCGGTTGTTATCCCACTTTCGTTTCCCATTATCAGCTTTCTTGACAACCTCCTCACTACTTTCAACAACTGTAGTCTTGCTTCTTCTCAACACCTTGTCATTAAGTTTGTGGGCCATAGTCATCGCTGCCTCAATAGTCTGGGGTTCACTGGACTCAACCCCGTGTTCAATCTTCTCGGACAAACCATCAATGTAAGCCTCAATTTTGCGGTCCTCATCCGCATAAACCCTAGGACACAGCAAAGTTAACTCGAAAAACCTTCGTTCATAGGCATCTAACTCGGTGCCATGCATTTTCAAATTCTTGAGCTCAACCTCTAGCTTCTTAAGCTCACCCCGAGGTCTATAGCGGGTGATCAATCTTTCCTTAAAATCATTCCAGGCCAAACCATAAGCTACATCGCTTCCCAAACTACTAACCAGATTGTTCCACCATGTCAAGGCACTATCCTTGAGAGTGCAACTAGCGAAACTAACTTTGTCCTCTTCACGGACCCGACTGACCCTGAAAATAGATTCGATTTTCTCGAACCAACGAGTAAGCCCTATTGGTCCTTCCGTACCACTGAATTCTTGAGGTCGACCAGCCATAAAAGTTTTGTGGGAGCATCCCACGTTGTTGTTCACATTGGCGTTAACATCAGCATTTGCTGCCATAGCAGCAGCAATTCCTTCATTGATCAGGCGTTGCATACGCGCTTCAGTGGACTCTCTTGGAGGCATGATCTTCAAAATAGAATAACACATCCGTTAGTACCAAGAATAATACTAGTGTCATAAAGGAATAGATCAAAACACGAAAAGACTAACCATTAAGATATTAGTCAACTAACATTATGAGTAATAACATGACAGTTATGATTGTTATAGAAATAACCATCACATGCATACATATTTTATGATAACATCATACAACATACATAGCACCTAACATACATGAACATATATTACGCATAATATATCATGCCAAGAGCCACAACATCAGAAATAAAACATGATAATGATAATAGATGTCATAAAAATAACCATCCATACATAATGAAAAATATCCCATAACAAAATCTTAATAAAATCCTCGGCAAAACGCCGTACATAACCCAAAATGTATGTATAAAAAGGACATTAAGTCTGATGAAATAGATAATCAATATGAATAATCACATCACATTCGCTTAGAGCGGGTGTGATAAGCTGGTCCAGCATGAGTCTCAGCAGGATCCTCATACTTACGCAACTTCCCTTTCACAACATCCAACTCTTCCTTCAACACACGAACAGTGCTCTCGAGAGCCTCGAACTTAGCATTAACTTCCCGATCACGCTTGCGGTTTGCATCCTCAACCCTATGCTTGAAAGTGATAAAGTTACGCATGTCGGCACGGATCTCGTCCATAACTTCATTATGTGGCAAGGTGCGCAAACAATCACTAAGGGCGTTAATACGTGTCACCTCATTATAAGCCCGGTTCATATGAGTAATGGTAGAAAAATAGTAATGAACAGGATCATCGATCTCCGGTTGATTAGCACGACGTCTAGCAGGAGACGGAGGAGCAGGAGCAGCAACAGAGTTATCGCTCGAAGTCGACATCTGCAAACAGCAAAACCGCAAACCATATACCAAAAGATATGAAAGCTAATAATATAACTTATACGAAATGAACTGCATAATAATGCTATAGCAAAAAGGTCGGGCTGTAGACTAGACTCTAATGCACCCTAATAACCACGGGTTGACCACATTAAGACCGCCTAGTTCCCTACAACCAGCGCTCTGATACCACATGTGACGACCCCGTCAAAACACTTAACGGATCCGTCAGTTGGTCCCATAGCTTGATCGGACTTAAATGAATTAAATAAACAAAGTTGCATTCTTTTATTTCAAAATGTTCCCCAAAAAGGAAACATACCAAATTAAGTAGTTTGAAAACCAACCAACCATAATATGAAACCAAAAGTTGACACAAAACATTGCCAACAAACCCACAATTTAAATTATCCAAAATAGAATGCAAACTTAAGTTTCATAAATTGTTTCATAAAATCTGCCCAAATGCATGCAGACTCTTCTAACGACAGCGGAAGCATCAAATAACTCAAGTACCTGTGAAAACATGCAAGTAAACTGTCAACACAAAGGTTGAGTGAATTATAGGTTTAAATAAATAGTAAACTTTAGACCACAAGATTTAAAAATGTTAGAAAACATTAAACATTATTCCATTATCAATGAGCCACCTGGTAACCACTTAACCCTTTATTTACCCTTGCCAAACACAATAAAAATATACACTTGGACAGTGTATCTACAACAAATTACGAAGTACTAAACATTCCGATTATAAATTGCTAGCGCGACTAGCTCGAAATGGGGTTGTCAAACCCGATAGATCTATCCGTAGGATTCGCGTTCACCGGTAGAAACCAATGATTACAGTTACCAGACTAGGGAATATTTTTGTCCAACTCACAATGAATAATTAAATTTAACTGTTACTTGTGTCTAAACGTAAATAAAAATCTGCATGTAATCACATCCCAAAAATATACTTTGAAAAGTATGTAAAAACGGGACTATAACTCACCTTAAATAGCAACTGAAGAAATCTCACAAACAAGCGAACAGCACGTAAAGTAAAGTGATCAAGAAAGATCACAACGCCGACCTATAAATAAAGCAGGTCGAAATAAATAACTAACTTAGGCCAAGTCTTAGTATGATAGCTATTGTACATGTTGCAAGTAGGCATAGAACATTACTCAACAAGCATCGGTTTGATTGGAACAGCATAAGGACACACACTTTCTATTTTTAGAAAGTTTCTATTTTTGGCAGGTTTCCATTTTTGGAAAGTTTTCTATTTTAGGAAAGTTTCTATTTTTGGAAAGTTTCTATTTTTGGAAAGTTTCTATTTTTGGAAAGTTTCCAAATTTAGAAAGTTCTATTTTTAGAAAGTTTTGAAGTTAGGAAAGTTTCCTTATTTAGAAAGTCAACAGAAGTCAACTGAAAGTCAAAGTCAACCGAAAGTCAACTCAAAAGTCAACCTTGGTCAAACCTAGTCAACATTAATTTTAAAAGTGTAAGTTATAATAATAACATAGGTTATAATGTTATTTAAAGTCAAAAGTGTATAATAATGTCTTAACATAAGTTTAATTAAATAAAATGAATTATTAAAGTTAATATAAGTTGAAATGTTATAATTAGTATAACATAAGTATTTAATTAATTAATTAAATATCAATCATAATATAAATATTATTAATTTATAATAAATTTTAAATCATATCATAAGTATTATTAATTAATAATGAATTATTAATCATATCATAAGTTTCTAATTAAAATTATTAAATCATAAGTATTTAATAATTAAGTCATAATTAAATAATAATTAAGTCTTATAATAATTAAATAATTATTTAATATTTATTATAAGTCTTATAATAATTTCTCATAATTAAATTTAATACTTATCATAAGTATTTTCCTTTAACAATTAAAAGTGTTATTAATCATAAGTTTAATTAAAATGTTAATTAAATTATAATTAATAATTAAATAATATAATAAATAATTATATTAAAAGTCTTAAAATAAAATAATTACTTCTTTAACATAAGTAATTAATTAATAATGAATTCCATAAATTTTATCATAAGTTTAATCATTAACCATAAGTTTTAAGTTTAAAAGTTCGCCGGGTCGTATCTTGAGCCCCGGGTGTCGGTTTCGGGCAAGCCACATATGCAACTTCACCTACTCAAACCACCCGACACATTTATGAACTCAAGAACACTCCAAGAACAGTCCCTAAGTCGTGCATATCAGCCATGACTTCAATTGGGAAATCATTTTAATCAAAACAGTAATTCGGGCAAAACGGGTGAACCGTGGCTCGGATTTAGGTGACCCGAACATGAATATTCGTCTCACCATCAGTCCTAACCAAATAACACACCCTAAAGACACCAAGGATGGTCACAAAGTCGGACCCAACCTTGTTCATGCCAAGAACACCTTTCAATCTTTAACAAAAACCAAATTAAGCGTATCTAGGGCTCCGGGAATCGAAACGACATGAATCCGGAGTCTAAAGTTAATGTCTTGATGAGAGGAACTCATTTATGTACTTTATTTTAACATTCAAATCAGTTATATGGTCAGAATATACGACACAAACTGCTGTCCAAAATTTACAAACCGAAAACATGAATAAACGAGTAATTCTACGCATTCAAACAACATTACAACAACTTATACATATCATACTAATCATATAACATCAAAATACAGAAAAATAAATAAATATGAAAAGATCTAGGGTTAGGGTTTATACCCTAATCAAGAATCAAAGTATATAGATGTGTAGAGAACGAAGAGAGGAACGCGTGTATGCTATTCAATCCTTGATCCAAGCTACAATTTTAGATGATGATGGTGATGATGGTGGTGGATGGTGACGGCACAAAGGAGGGAGGAAGAGAGGGTTTGAGAGAAAAATAATAGAATTAGGTTTTTGGTAATTTTGGTGAATTGTAAAATAATTTCAAAATGAAAAATCAAGGGAGTATTACTCCCTCCCATTGATTCAGCCGAATTCTTTAGTGGGGTGGGCCCCACTTGGTCCATCTCACTTAAATGTAATTTCCTGATGGCCCGAAAGCCCGAACGAAACCCGAAACGCGAAAACACGCTTACGCGATTAAAAATTCGGAAAGATAACGAACGCGCGACGAAAATTAAATATAAATACACCTACTAATGATATGACCTTAAAATATCATATTTAAAATATTTAGGATTTAAAAATCCAGAAAGCTCGACCGTTGGTTTAAAAACCGAAAAGATTCGCCGGATGGAAATCCGCGGAACGTAGAAACGTATAAATTAAAATATGAATACATATATTCACATAACACATAATAATTATTATATATATATTATTACAAAAATAATAATATAGGTCATGGAAATGACGTGGCACACTAACAGCTAACGGTCGTTAAATAATTAACGGAAAAAGATAACGGAAAAAGTAGGGTCGTGACAGTACGGTATGCTAGGTTTAGCTTGCCTTATACTTGGATGCTTCGGTATGCGCTATTTGATTATTATTGTGGTGTGTCCATTTTATACATATATATGTATGTAGTATATTTTCACTCACTAAGCGTTAGCTTACCCTCTCGTTGTTGACTTTTTTATAGATTGCATGGATGCGGAGGCTCGGGTAAGCGGGGACTAGTGGACTCGCGTAGTTGCTTTAGAAGGCTTGCTTTTGGATTGATTAGGATTGGGTAGCGTATCCCCAATCGCCATGCTCGACCTTAATTTTGTATTACAAATCATGTGGTTGAAAACTTGTATTTTCGTACGAAAGTCGTAAAACGGCCAATGTGGGCCCGGTCTTCGTAAAACTAATTTTATTAATGGAACGTGTTAGTTCTACATATATTAATGTATGGTTAAAAGCGTTTTGTCTAAATACGTCGGGAAGTGGTCAAACATTTTCGCATTTCATGACTTTTTGGACAGGCCACTTTAGCGCGCCGCGCGGCCATATGGTGCGCCGCGCCATGTGCTGTACCAGCAAAATATTTTTTTTTTTAGCGTTATTGGTTGGTTAACGGGTTGGGTTGTTACATTTAGATGCATTAATGAGTCTGGACTTCGACCGTGTCTGCATGTCAAAAGTTTTGCTTATCATTTCTTGTCGGAAATTATTTGCTTATCATTCTTAGTCTAGACACATCTTACTGCATTGATTGCATGAATAGTGTATAGACAAAAATTCATATCTTAGCGTATCTGTTACTGTAGACTTTTCTTGATAGTTTGCGTAGATTCCTTCGTAACTTATGGGATTTTAGTATTATATATGCATATGTAAATAATGTATTGCAGGGTACTAATCTACATCCTATAATCTTTTTCATATCGAAAATCTTTCATCTAATCGTACAAGATGGATCCCTAAACCAATTCGAATTCCTCGGATTCCGACAGCTATTCCGATATTGATTTCCACTTGAACTCCGAAAGCAGTGTAACCGGAATGGATCAACCAATCAGCCATCATCAATTCTGGATTAATTAAGGATGGGTTCGTAGTCGACTTAATCAATGGAGATGCGCAGAAGATGATCCTTTCCACCAATCAAATTACCCTCTTGACGAAGAACCCGAAGCACTTACCGGCGAACCAGTTCGAAACACCATCTTCACTTTCATTTCCAGAGTATATCGCCACGACTATATCATATTTACAATTCTAAACCTTATTCACCCGCTTTTTCCGACCGACAATCATCCCGGAGTAATTAAAGAAGTCACGAGCTTCGCGCTCGAGTAATCAATTTAGAAAACATGGTGCAAAACTTACCAGCTTCAGCAACATCACCGGCAACACCAGTACCACCAACAACCCAAGTTTCAACATCACACGTCTCAACATCACAATCCATACCTCGAACTTAATTATCGTTCTACGAATCGTTCTACATCATTTATCTTTGTTCTACATGGCAATTATGTAATCTCTAATGTTTTAGAGATTATGTATTCTAGTTCTAACGGTAAATCAAATGAGTCTAATAACATATTAACTCATTAAATTCATGATTACATCTGAAGAAAATATATATGAAAGTATAGTTTCATAAAGATTGTAATTAAAAACTCTATTGTATAAACTGTTAATGATGAGAATATTTTAACGGTGTAATACCCGAGAAATATTTAGATTTCACATTAATAAGTTACACTGTACATTCTTCAAATCTGATTCAACATTCATTTACTATCCTACTTACATCTATAAATATATGAATCCGTTCACCGCAGAATAACCATTTTCATTCAATTTCATATTTGGATTTTGACCTATCAGAAGCCACCGAGTGGAATAATGAAGAAAACATTGGACAAAAAATAAAATTTGTTAGAAACAAACAAATTAACTATGAGAAATTTTGTTAAGAATCCACGCTAACTGTTCCTAGCTAACTGATTACATTTTATTTATCGCAATTTAATTATCGCAATTTATATTCTCGCAATTTTATTTATCGTCATTTAATTTCTGTTATTTATTTTACGCACTTTAAATATCGGGACACGTATACAAGGTTTTGACATATCATATCGACGCATCTATATATATTATTTGGAATAACCATAGACACTCTACATGCAGTAATGCTTGAGTTAGCTATACAGGGTTGAGGTTGATTCTACAATAATATATATACTTTGAGTTGTGATCGAGTCTGAGACATGTATACAATGGGTTACGATACGTATTAATTAATTCGAGTATTATATATTAAACTATATATGAATTATTGAATTACTAATTGTGGACTGCTAACTGTGGACTGCCAACATTTGACAATTAAAATGAATTAAAATATTGATTATAACATATGAAACTAAACAATTCTTCAAGTTTGCCACTTGATTTCTGAAATGTCCCGTTCTTATTGATTAAAAACGTTCCATATTAATTGATTTCGTTGCGAGGTTTTGACCTCTATATGAGACGTTTTTCAAAGACTGCATTCATTTTAAAACAAACCATAACCTTTATTTCATCAATAAAGGTTTAAAAAGCTTTACGTAGATTATCAAATAATGATAATCTAAAATATCCTGTTTACACACGACCATTACATAATGGTTTACAATACAAATATGTTACAATAAAATAAGTTTCTTGAATGCAGTTTTTACACAATATCATACAAGCATGGACTCCAAATCTCGTCCTTATTTAAGTATGCGACAGCGGAAGCTCTTAATAATCACCTGAGAATAAACATACTTAAAACCCTGTATAGCTAACTCCAACATTCACATATAGAGTGTCTATGGTTGTTCCGAAATATATATAGATGTGTCGACATGATAGGTCGAAACATTGTATACGTGGCTATGGTATCTCAAGATTACATAATATACAATACAAGTTGATTAAGTTATGGTTGGAAATGATTTGTTACCAATTTTCACGTAGCTAAAATGAGAAAAAATTATCCAATCTTGTTTTACCCATAACTTCTTCATTTTAAATCCGTTTTGAGTGAATCAAATTGCTATGGTTTCATATTGAACTCTAATTTATGAATCTAAACAGAAAAAGTATAGGTTTATGGTCAAAAAAATAAGTTACAAGTCGTTTTTGTAAAAGTAGTCATTTCAGTCGAAAGAACGACGTCTAGATGACCATTTTAGAAAACATACTTCCACTTTGAGTTTAACCATAATTTTTGGATATAGTTTCATGTTCATAATAAAAAAAAATTTCTCAGAATAACAACTTTTAAATCAAAGTTTATCATAGTTTTTAATTAACTAACCCAAAACAGCCCGCGGTGTTACTACGACGGCGTAAATCCGGTTTTACGGTGTTTTTCGTGTTTCCAGGTTTTAAATCATTAAGTTAGCATATCATATAGATATAGAAGATGTGTTTAGTTGATTTTAAAAGTCAAGTTAGAAGGATTAACTTTTGTTTGCGAACAAGTTTAGAATTAACTAAACTATGTTCTAGTGATTACAAGTTTAAACCTTCGAATAAGATAGCTTTATATGTATGAATCGAATGATGTTATGAACATCATTACTACCTTAAGTTCCTTTGATAAACCTACTGGAAAAGTGAAAAATGGATCTAGCTTCAACGGATCCTTGGATGGCTCGAAGTTCTTGAAGCAGAATCATGACACGAAAACAAGTTCAAGTAAGATCATCACTTGAAATAAGATTGTTATAGTTATAGAAATTGAACCAAAGTTTGAATATGATTATTACCTTGTATTAGAATGATAACCTACTGTAAGAAACAAAGATTTCTTGAGGTTGGATGATCACCTTACAAGATTGGAAGTGAGCTAGCAAACTTGAAAGTATTCTTGATTTTATGTAACTAGAACTTGTAGAATATATGAAGAACACTTAGAACTTGAAGATAGAACTTGAGAGAGATCAATTAGATGAAGAAAATTGAAGAATGAAAGTGTTTGTAGGTGTTTTTGGTCGTTGGTGTATGGATTAGATATAAAGGATATGTAATTTTGTTTTCATGTAAATAAGTCATGAATGATTACTCATGTTTTTGTAATTTTATGAGATATTTTATGCTAGTTGCCAAATGATAGTTCCCACATGTGTTAGGTGACTCACATGGGCTGTTAAGAGCTGATCATTGGAGTGTATATACCAATAGTACATACATCTAAAAGATGTGTATTGTACGAGTACGAATACGGGTGCATACGAGTAGAATTGTTGATGAAACTGAACGAGGATGTAATTGTAAGCATTTTTGTTAAGTAGAAGTATTTTGATAAGTGTATTGAAGTCTTTCAAAAGTGTATAAATACATATTAAAACACTACATGTATATACATTTTAACTGAGTCGTTAAGTCATCGTTAGTCGTTACATGTAAGTGTTGTTTTGAAACCTTTAGGGTAACGATCTTGTTAAATGTTGTTAACCCAATGTTTATAATATCAAATGAGATTTTAAATTATTATATTATCATGATATTATCATGTATGAATATCTCTTAATATGATATATATACATTAAATGTCTTTACAACGATAATCGTTACATATATGTCTCGTTTAAAAATCATTAAGTTAGTAGTCTTGTTTTTACATATGTAGTTCATTGTTAATATACTTAATGATATGTTTACTTATCATAGTATCATGTTAACTATATATATATATCCATATATATGTCATCATATAGTTTTTACAAGTTTTAACGTTCGTGAATCACCGGTCAACTTGGGTGGTCAATTGTCTATATGAAACATATTTCAATTAATCAAGTCTTAACAAGTTTGATTGCTTAACATGTTGGAAACATTTAATCATGTAAATATCAATCTCAATTAATATATATAAACATGGAAAAGTTCGGGTCACTACAGTACCTACCCGTTAAATAAATTTCGTCCCGAAATTTTAAGCTGTTGAAGGTGTTGACGAATCTTCTGGAAATAGATGCGGGTATTTCTTCTTCATCTGATCTTCATGCTCCCAGGTGAACTCGGGTCCTCTACGAGCATTCCATCGAACCTTAACAATTGGTATCTTGTTTTGCTTAAGTCTTTTAACCTCACGATCCATTATTTCGACGGGTTCTTCGATGAATTGAAGTTTTTCGTTGATTTGGATTTCATCTAACGGAATAGTGAGATCTTCTTTAGCAAAATATTTCTTCAAATTCGAGACGTGGAAAGTGTTATGTACAGCCGCGAGTTGTTGAGGTAACTCAAGTCGGTAAGCTACTGGTACGACACGATCAATAATCTTGAATGGTCCAATATACCTTGGATTTAATTTCCCTCGTTTACTAAATCGAACAACGCCTTTCCAAGGTGCAACTTTAAGCATGACCATCTCTCCAATTTCAAATTCTATATCTTTTCTTTTAATGTCAGCGTAGCTCTTTTGTCGACTTTGGGCGGTTTTCAACCGTTGTTGAATTTGGATGATCTTCTCGGTAGTTTCTTGTATAATCTCCGGACCCGTAATCTGTCTATCCCCCACTTCACTCCAACAAATCAGAGACCTGCACTTTTTACCATAAAGTGCTTCAAACGGCGCCATCTCAATGCTTGGATGTTTTTGAAGTATTGTTGGAAGCTGATGCATGAGTTAGTATATGATGTGCGTAGAGGCGTATATGAAATAGCTTATATTTTACTAGGTAAAACTATTAAATACGATACAATTTTACACAAGATATTTATTTATTTATAGAATGGATATACCTAAACCTTGCTACAACACTTATAGGCAGTGTACCTAATCGTACAGTAGTCTAGTTTTTAGTAAGTCCGGTTCGTTCCACAGGGAAAATCTTTTAAACAAAGCTTAACGCTATATTAGTTTTAATTTATAAAAATATAAATATATATATAAGTAATATTATTATTATAAAGGGAGGTTTTTACCGTTTAATGACCGGTTTGTCGATTTTTAAAACTTTAGTCGCAGTTAAAACCTAATGTAAAATATTAAATAAATAAAAGACTTAATTTAAAGCGTAAAGTAAATAACGATAATGAAATTGCAATAAAATAAACTTGCGATAATTAAAGAGTACGAAAATTAAAAGTGCAATTAAATACAATGACAATAAATAAAAGTGCAATTAAATACAATAACAATAAATAAAAGTGTAATTATTAGAAGTGCAATTAAATATGAAAATAAAGGAATTATGCTTATTTAAACTTCCGTAATCATGATGTTTGACGTGTTGATTCTAGTTTTATGCCCATGGGTTAATTGTCCTTTGTCCTGTATTATTTAATATGTTCGTCTGGTTTTTGTCCATAACAGTCCATCAGTCATAAATATAAAGTGCGAGTATCCTCGTCAAATTATCCTTATACCCGAAGTCAAATATTCCAACTAATTGGGGACTTAAACTGTAACAAGGTCTTAATACTTTATTTAATAATTACACCAGGATATCGACTGCGTGTAACCCAAGGTTTTAATACTTTGTTATCAATTATGCCAAGTGTCCTTGTACATAATTTCACCCCTGTTTTAATAATTCCATAGACTATTAATCCATTCCCGTGTCCGGTTAAATGAACGATTATTCGTACATATAAATATCCCGTCCATCGTGTCCGATCGAGTGTATGTGGTTATTTATAGGTACATCCAATTGTAAATCTTTATATTAAAATTAACAAACTATCATTTAGTTAAACAAATATAAAGCCCATTAATAGCCCATAGTCTAATTTCCACAAGTGTCGTTCTTTTGTCCAAACTCCAATTATGGTACAAAGCCCAATTACCCAAATTTAAATATTTAGCCCAACATCATGATTACTTCGGTATTAAATAAGCATAATAATAACTTAGCTACGAGACATTAATGTAAAAAGGTTGAACATAACTTACAAAGATTAAAAATAGCGTAGCGTTACACGGACATAATTTCGACTTACACCCTTACAATATTCGCTAACATACCCTTATTATTAGGATTTAAAATTAAAATTAAAATTAAAATATAAATATATATATATATATATATATATATATATATATATATATATATATATATATATATTTTACGTATGATGAATGAGAAAAAGATGTGTTTTATGATCACTAAAAACGCGAGTTTTATAGGCCTGTGACCAGAAAAAGGGGCTCATGCGATCGCATGAGCTTTGCCCTTCAAAGCCATGCGATCGCATGGCCCCTTTTTCTGGTCACAGGCCTATAAAACTCGCGTTTTTAGTGATCATAAAACACATCTTTTTCTCATTCATCATACGTAAAAAAAAAATATATATATATATATATATATATATATATATATATATATTTATTTATATTTTAATTTTAATTTTAATTTTAAATCCTAATAATAAGGGTATGTTAGCCATGCGATCGCATGGCCAGCTGGGGAGGCTCACATGTGTTTGTTTCTTCTGCCGACGGTTTATAAATAATAATATAATATATAAATAATTATAAGAATTATTTAAATATTATATTTTATTTATGTGCATAGTTGACTTGTAATTTTTAGTTCGTTGAGTCGAGCGTTGAGAGTTGACTCTGGCCCCGGTTCCGAATTTTCGAACGTCCTTTTGTACAATTTAATATCTTGTACTTTGCGTTTTGAATCTTGTACTCTTGTAATTTTGAGACGTTTCTTATCAATAATTGGAACCACTTTGATTGTATTTTGTACTTTTGAGCTTTTTGGTCGTTTACGTCTTCAATTTGTCGAATCTGTCTTTTGTCTTCACCTTTTATTATTTAAACGAATATCACTTGTAAATAGAACAGTTGCAACTAAAAGCTTGTCTTTCTTGAGGGATAATGCTATGAAATATATGTTCGTTTTTAGCATTATCAAATATTCCCACACTTGAGCGTTGCTTGTCCTCAAGCAATATAGTCTTGAAATATACTAGAATCACTTCTTTATTCTTCACACTTTGTACATCAGTGATTTCTTTACGGCGGTATAAACAATGGTAGTAACGATGTGGTTTACAGTCCCACATGACTATAAAAATTTAGATCCTTTAAGGAAATTGGATCTTTATAAAAATTTAGATCCTTTGAATTTTGAAAATCAACCGTGACTACGTCACCGGTTAAGACAAACCTACATTTACTCATTTCACTCTTTTGCGATAGCTTCATTCGTACTCTTCACAAAGTCAAATTGTTTTATCTATATTACTCAATAATGATAAAACTTTATTTATCAACTTATATTCGTCATAATAACATTCTTATTGTTATCCATGACGACCTCGATCAAATTTCGGGGACGAAATTTCTTTAACGGGTAGGTACTGTGACAACCCGAAAATTT
The DNA here is from genome assembly GCF_046630445.1 of Rutidosis leptorrhynchoides. Lineage (NCBI taxonomy): Eukaryota > Viridiplantae > Streptophyta > Magnoliopsida > Asterales > Asteraceae > Rutidosis > Rutidosis leptorrhynchoides. The sequence continues at coordinate 157,305,320 of NC_092336.1, forward strand.
CCGACCAAATTTAAACTTAATCTTTATATGGTTTCAACATGATAAGCAAAGTTTATAATGTTGATTCTCAATAAATTTTGAACTATTTATATGGAATCAATTACCCTTTGATTGTGCCCGACGATTCACGAACAATTGTGTGTAAATAAATATGTAAGTGTATATATATATATATATATATATATAAACATAAGTGGTCACCACCTCATCACCCTCAGACCACCATGTACGTCACCATGACATCAAGAACGACCACCCTCACTTCATCGTGGTCACCACCTCAACACCCATCACCGGAATACTAGTCACCACCTTCACCACCAAGAACACCTTAACACCTTTAAAGGCACCTGCAAACCTGTTATTTTACTATCACTGCTGCTATTTATCTTTGGTTTCAATTGCAAACGATCAACCCTCTATTACTGTAACTACTGCCACGATACTGTTTTGATTTAAACCGTTGCTGTTGCACTTTATATATTTTTTTCCTTCGCTGGGATGATAACGATGTTGGCGTTAGACAATAAGGATAATGATAATGTTATAGTAATGATGTTACTATTAATACAATTACTTAATTCCTCAACTTGCAAAACCACTTGCAGTACAGCTCCTATTCTCTTTTATTAAAAACCGAGAGTTTTTAATTGTTTAATGCATAGAGGGGCAAATACTTTGGTTTAGAAAATGACGTTTGTGGAATGGCAGACCAAGTAGGGACGTTTTATATTTTTAATTTAGGAGATGCAACTATGTAAGTAGATATAATATCCAAAGTAGGCAATGTTACAAGTGAGAAAGATAATAATCAGCGAATGATATTAGTATGATTATGATTATGTTATTGATTAAGTGATGATGTTAAATTGGGTTTAGGAAAGAAGAAGAAACAGAAACATTATGGTTAAACAGATTTATCTTATGAAGTATAACAGAAATGTATAGACAGCGTATTGGTTGGGTGTGTGTTTGTGAACCGAGAGGTCTCGGGTTCGAGCCTCAACTGTGGCAATTTTTTTTAGAAAAAGAAGATGAAGTAGAACAGACAGGATAAAATGGTTAAAAATTGATAGAAAAGAAATTAAACCAAGAAAAGCTGAGACAGATGATTGGTTAATGGTGTTATCGGGTTAGCGGGACGTCGCGGGTTCAAACTCGGACTTGGGCATTTTTTTTAGGACTACATCTTTGAGGTAGTTTACTTATTACTTATTTTTATTATTGTTGTTATTATTATTATTATTATTATTATTATTATTATTATTATTATTATTATTATTATTATTATTAAATATTAGTATCAGTATTATTATTAGAAACGTCATTATTTTTATAGTTATTATTATTAATATTCATTATTATTAAAATTAACATTTTTATTAAAATATCATTTTTATTAAAGTTACCATTTTTATTATTATCATTAAAAGTATCATTTTTATAAAAACTATCATTTTTATTATTATTATTATTATTATTATTATTATTATTAATATTATTATTATCAAATAAAACACCTTTTTATTTATTTATTATCAATATTATTTTATCAAATAACTGTTAGTTATATAAAACTATATTTACTACATCTAACATAACTATATTAATATTATAATTTTTTAAATATAATTAATTAGGTTATTAAGGAAACACATAATTAAAATAACAATTAAATCACTAATAATATATAAATTTGTTCGATTACCAGTACATGTGTTAATATATATATATATAAAAATGATATAGGTTCGTGAATCCAAGGCCAACCTTGCATTGTTCAGTTCCGTCGTATGAATATTTTTACTACAAAATATCGTATCGTGAGTTTCATTTGCTCCCTTTTTAAATGCTTTTGCAATATATATTTTTAGGACTGAGAATACATGCACTTTTATAAATGTTTGACGAAATAGACACAAGTAATCGAAACTACATTCTATGGTTGAATTGTTATACCCGATATCGCCCTTGTTGAACTTGGTAGCCTAAGAATTGGTGTTTATTATAATTGCCACCAATTGACGCGAATCCTAAATATAGATCTATGGGCTTTGACACGCCCCAGTCAGAGAATTTGAACTGCTTTAGTACTTCGATGTTTATATGTTTGGGGATATTCTAGACGCATTTTGTTAATGTCGGTTACCAGGTATTCAATCCATATGAATGAATTTTAAACACTTGCGGGTGTATGATTATTGAATAAATGAAATCTTGTGGTCTATTAAAATTATGAAAATTTTTGTTTATGATAAACTAACGAACTCACCAACCTTTTGGTTAACACTTGAAAGCATGTTTATTCTCAGGTATTAAAGAAATCTTCCGCTGTGCATTTGCTCATTTTAAAGATATTACTTGGAGTCATTCATGGCATATTTCAAAAGACGTTGCATTAGAGTCATTGAATTCATCAAGATTAATATTAAGTCATTTATAGTTTGGATATATTATGAAAGGGTATGCATGCCTGTCAACTTTCGACGAAATGAAAGTTTGTCTTTTAAAAACGAATGTAATGTTTGTAAAATATATCATATAGAGGTCAAATGCCTTGCAATGAAATCAACTATTATGAATCGTTTATAATTCGTTTGTTTCTAACAAATTTTATTTTGTCCAATGTTTTCTTCATCATGCCACTTGTTGGATTCTGGTAAATCAAAATCCAAATATGAAATTGGATGAAAATGGTTATTCTGCGGTGAACGGATTCGTATCTCTGTAGATGTAAGTAGGATAGTAAATGAATGTTGAATTAGATTTGAAAGAATGTACAGTGTAACTTATTAATGTGAAATCTAAATATTCCTAGGGTATTACCTACCCGTTAAAATATTTTCATCATTAACAGTTTGTACAAAAGAATTTTTAACTACAATCTTTATGAAAACATATATACATATATATTTCTTCAGATGTAATCATGGATTTAATGAGTCAATATGATATTAAACTCATTTGATTTACCGTTAGAACAAGAGTATATAATCTCTAAAACATTAGGGATTACATAATTGCCATGTCGAACGAAGATAAATGATGTAGAATGATTCTTAGAACGATGATTATACTCGAGGTACAGAATGAGATGTTGAGGCATGGATTGTTGAAACTTGGGTTGTTGGTGGTACTGGTGCCATTGGTACTGAGGCTGGTGATGTTACTTGTGACAACCCGGAAATTTCCAACCAAATTTAAACTTTAATCTTTATATGTTTCCGACACGATAAGCAATATTTGTTAAGTTAAATTTCAAGAATTTTAAACTATGTTCATACATTCATTCAACCTCGACCAAGTTCCAACGCTTCATGAACCATTAAACGAATATGATTATATATGTATATGTGTATATATATTATAACTTGAAACGTAAACAAAATATTAGATTAAATACTTTATATGATTATATCTGTTTCAAAATGTTTATCAATGGAATTAGAAGATAAGATCAAATGATTGAATTATCAGATATATTGAATTATGATTACAAGTCTCTATTGAAAGGCCCACGTTGATTGAGAAATCTTTTCATTTTAACAATATTCGGAAAATGGTAAAGTGATTTATAAATATGAATAAATTGTCAATCATTGAGAACTAGACAAAGGATAGTGGAAGATTGAATCTCATAAAGACTCGATTGATCTATTTAGTTTCAAACGTACAAAAACGTTTTCAGTTTAAAAAGAACTTTATTATTAAAACGTATATAACTTTTATAAATATCTAGAACCACTTTTGACAACTCATTACTTAACTAGTATGATAAAGATAACGATATTTATATTTTATTTTATTAAATATATATAACGATTTAAATTAATATTATATATATTTATACGCGTATTATACGTACATAGTTTTATACTTTTACTATACTTAAACTTTACCTTTACTTTATTTTTACTTTACTTTAACTTTAATAATTCATACTTTAATAATTCACTTTAATAATTCATACTTTAATAATTCACTTTAATAATTCATACTTTAATAATTCACTTTAATAATTCATACTTTAATAATTCACTTTAATAATTCATACTTTAATAATTCACTTTAATAATTCAAAAATCTATTATAAATAGAATTCAATAGGTTTCATTATTTCATAGAAACTTGAAAATAGTTTTCTCTAAACTCTCTCAATCGATTTACATATATATATTTACTCCGTATTATCTCAAGATATTATTAGTATACATAAAATATTACGACGGAGTGCTGTCCGAGTGATTTCGAAGTTGTTTTTTCGAGTGGGATAGGATTAAGGAAATTATGGGTTATAGCTATGGAGGTGATTGAGTATGGTTCATGGGTATGCTCGTGAGGTCAATATAGTGTTTATCATCTCCGTTGCGTTTACGTACCTTTCCTGCAATATTGAATCTCAATATTGATATGTGAGTACTCATAATATAATTTTTACATACTAATAGTGTATCCCTGACTAGTGCTCGAGTATATAGGATTATGCATGCTTGTACTTTTGATATTGCCATTAGATAGGTTATGTTGATTCCTGAATTAGTTACATATACGATTGAGATAAGGTATAAGATATGCATGTAGTTGGAAAGCTAGCGAAAAATAGTTGAATTTTGGTTTAAGAATCACTTGAATCCAAGTAATGGTTAGAAAGTTATGAAATAAACAAATTGCATAATTAATTTCGTAATTAAAATTGCTGATGATAATTAGTGAACTAATTTTCTGGGTTATAAAAAGTGGTTATTTGGATTCTACTCATCGAGTAGATGAATTTTCATATAAAGCACGTCTCGTTTCGTTGAACGGTTGTCAAGTTATGGACAAAAGAAGTTTTGCAAATTTTGATGAAATGTCGAAACGGGAACTGAAATTCTCACTGATCTGCGTTGTTTCATATATAAAACAAATACCACTGAATTCTTTGCTGTAAGGTCTAACAAACGACTCTGGCCGTTTGTCAATTCGAGCCTCGACGATTTTTCTAAAAATCATCAAAGTTGACGGTTTGGTCACATTTTAAAATTCTAAAAAGAGCTGAAACTTTTTTATTTAAAAATGTCAGTTTTGTATCAGTTGTCATGGTCGGCCTGATATGTGTTTACTCTTGCCAAAAATCATGTTATATCTTTGTGGTAACGAGAATTTGCAGGCTTTGACCGTTTGTCAATACGAGTTTTGAGGAATTTTCTAAAAATCTCCAAAGTAGGCTACTCGGTCACTTTTGTAAATTTATTAAAGCTGAAAAATTAACTTTGAAACGCCGAAAACGCGTTGGCAACTACGAGTTGTCTAGGTTTAGTTTACTTCTGTAATATTTATGGTTAATCTTTTTGGTAATGTGTAACTTTTATCTTTGGCCGTTTATCAATCGGAGTTCCGATAATTTTTCTAAAAATAGTTGAAGTGGCCCGTTTAGTCATGTTTGACCGAAAATCATTTTTGTATAAGTTATTATATATTTGCATGCGACCTCATTTTTACTTTGACCTTTGACTTTTGACTTTAACCTTTGACTTTTGACTTTGAACTTTGACTTTTCCTGTTAACTTTTCAGTTAACTTTTTGTGTTGATTTTCTCTTTAAAAAAAACCTAAAATACTATTTTATGATTATGAAACCATTTGTGTTACGTTGTTTCACACGTCACTTTTTACTAGAATCTTAATTGAGCATGAGTAATATAACATGTTACTATACTGTAGAGTCAGACTCGAGCTATAGGATAGGATTACACTATGACCTGACCTAAATTGCTATACAAATATTGACCAACATATAAATATATATAATTAATATAGGTTCGTGAATCCGAGGACAACCTTGCACTTGTTCAATGACGTTATATGTATTTTTACTACGAAATACAGTATGGTGAGTTTCATTACTTCCCTTTTACTCTTACATTTTTGGGGCTGAGAATACATGCAAATATTTTATTAACTGTTTTACAATATTTATATGCGTGAGTTTCATTTGCCTTTTTACCCTTTATATTTTTGGGCTGAGAATACATGCGCAATTTTTATAAATGATTTACAAAATAGACACAAGTACGTGAAACTACATTCTATGGTTGAATTATCGAAATCGAATATGCCCCTTTTTTATTTAGTCTGGTAATCTAAGAATTAGGGAACAGACACCCTAATTGACGCGAATCCTAAAGATAGATCTATCGGGCCCAACAAGCCCCATCCAAAGTACCGGATGCTTTAGTATTTCGAAATTTATATCATGTCCGAAGGAGGATCCCGGAATAATGGGGATATTCTTATATGTATCTAGTTAATGTCGGTTACCAGGTGTTCACCATATGAATGATTATTTTTGTCTCTATGCATGAGACGTATATTTATGAGAACTGGAAATGAAATTCTTGTGGTCTATTAAAATGATGGAAATAAATGATTATGATAAACTAATGAACTCGCCAACCTTTTGGTTGACACTTTAAAGCATGTTTATTCTCAGGTGTTAAAGAAATCTTCCGCTGTGCATTTGCTCATTTTAAAGATATTACTTGGAGTCTTTCATAGCATATTTCGAAGAACGTTGCATTCGAGTCATTGAGTTCATCAAAGATTATTATTAAATCAATTTATAGTTGGATAGTGGATATTATGAAATGGTATGCATGCCTGTCAATTTTCGATGTAAAGAAAGATTGTCTTTTAAAAACGAATGCAATGTTTGTAAAATGTATCATATAGAGGTCAATTACCTCGCAATGTAATCAACTATTGTGAATCGTTTATAATGTATATGAACGGGTCCTTTCAGTTGCTATCAGAGCGGTGGTCTTAGCGAACCAGGTCTGCATTAGTGTGTCTAACTGATAAGTCGATAGGATGCATTAGTGAGTCTGGACTTCGACCGTGTCTGCATGTCAAAAGTTTTGCTTATCATTTTGTGTCGAAAATTAACTACTTATCATCCTCAGGAAATTACCTGCTTATCATTTTTAGTCTAAGACACGTCTTGCTGCATTGATTGCATGAATAGTGTATAGACAAAAATTCATATCTTAGCATATCTGCTAAATCATATCTTATCGTATCTGTTACTTTAACCTTTGCCTGACATATCCCGCAAAGTCCTCCGTAATCTACGGAATCTTTTGATCTATATCTATATATATATATATATATATATATATATATATATATATATATATATATATATATATATATATATATATATATATATATATATATATATATATATATATATATATATATATATATATATATATATATATATATATATATATATATATATATATATTCTATGTAATTAGAATACCATCCGTTAGCCAAAATCATTTCATATCGAAAAAAAAAATCCTTTATCCAATCGTACGAAATGGAATTCATCATCAGTTCAAGTCACTCAGATTCTGAAATGGAATCCCATTCAAGCTCCGAAATCAGTGTGACCGGAATAGATCAACCAATCAGTCATCACATATTCTGGATGAATTGGGGATGGGTTCGTAGCCTCCTCAATCATTGGAGACAAGAAGAAGGTGATCCATTCCATCCACCAAATTGCCCTCTTGACGAAGAACCTGAAGCACTTACCGGCGAACCTGTCCGAAACACCATGTTCTCGCTCATTTCCAGAGTATCTCGTCACGATTATATATTACATCAAATTTTAGATTTTATTTATCCGCTCGTCCGAACCGACAATCACCTCGGTGTAATAGAAGAAGTCAACGAGCTTCGCGCTCGGGTAGTGGCTTTGGAGAATATGGTGCAGAGATTACAAACACCAGCAGCAGCATCAGCAGCATAACCAGTAACACCATCATCAACGCCAATAGTACCATTACCACCCCAACCACAACCACGTCGTAAACCTCAACTTTACACTCTGTCCCACGAGCACCAATGTCATACGTCCTGTAGATACCAAGGAATACCAACAACAATAACCGACGAAGTATTAATTCATAACTTCATTGGAGAAACATTCCGCGCAGATTATGTAATCTCTAAAGTCTTAGAGATTATCTAATCTAGACCTAACCATAAATCAGTTAAGCGAACCAAAATGATAGAAGGAAGAGTAGAAACCCTGACAAAAATGGTGTGTGATTAACAAGCTAAACTTGTTTTACCAACAGCATCAACGGTACCGTCAGCGTCACCAGCATCATCAGTACAGTCAACATCAGAATCAACAACACCTATAACATCACAAACTCCGTCAGCTCAAGAATCACTATGGACATCATTACGAATCAATAACCCGTATATTGTATCAACGAGTTATGAAGAATTAACTCATTCCCTTTGAAGAAATTATATGTATATTTTATATATTTTGAAATAAAAATAAATCTTTCCGTGCTAAGCTATTGTGTGTGAATCTTAACTACTTGGTTAATTCATATTACAAATATGCAATAATGTACGTCCTTCGGCCGCAACTTAACCAGAATTAACTACAAGCTCTGTCGCAATTCAACAAATTCCAATTCATAATAAATCAAGTATATATTTGATTTTACACTTTCATCATCGATGTACCCGAAACTTTTCAGATAACATCATTCGTACTTTGCGAAATTCACAAGAATTCCACGAACCGAACATCATACATCAACAAATAACGAAGTATTGATTCATAATTTCAATGTCATTAAAGAAATACTGCGTAAAAGTTATGTACTTTTTAAAGCCTTTAGGGATTATTCAATTCTAGTTTCAACCGTAAATCAAATGAGTTTAATTTAACATTAACTCATTAAATCTATGTTACATCTGAAGAAAATATACATATATATATTTTCATAAAGACTGTAATAAAATTCTTTTGTACAAAATATTAATTGTGAAATTTTTTTTAACGGGTAGGTAATATCCGAGAGATATATAAATTCACAATTAATATATTACATTCTTCGAATCTGATTCAGCAAATCATCCATTATACTCCGTACTTTCACAACAATATACATTCTTTTATAGAAATCAAAACAACCATACTCATTCAAAATTTAATTACATATTCTGATTTTGAAATCTCAAAATTCAACTTGAGATATGACCAAAATCATCACTCTTAGATCCTTACATCTTTCATAAGCTATATTTTGACTTCAAAACTGTGCTAGAACATCAAATGTATGTTAACGATTACAATCTGTGTTCAAACCCTTCAAAAATTTCTGAAGACACTTCGAATGATGAGCAATCGAGATGATGATCCAACCACATGTTACCCACAGTTATGTACCTGAAAAACTCTTGAAACCAAAGTAAAAGTTTAAACAACGTATCCGCGTCAGATTCTTTAGCATTTATTAGCAAAAATAACTTTGCGAATCCTATTCAAAGTAGCCAGTTTTGTCACAGCTCCAGCAAGTCAACTTCGACTTTTCAGTCAGACTAACCTTATTATAACCTTGAGATATACACCATCGTTACCAGGGAACCTTTTACATTCCACCACATTATTAACAGATGTATCAACAACTTCATTACCCTTTGACTTTAGCCTCTCCAAAAAGTCATTATAATTATTCATTGAAACCCCATCATTTACTCATTCCCATCTTGTAATGAGAATTTCCATACGAATCATTGGGAATTAGCAATCAGTATTTTGAAATCTCGCAGCATGTCTACACCAACAGTTATATGTGTATATATAACGTCTATCTTCTGGACTTAATTTGAATGTGAAGATTCTGAAAAACACTTCGAACTACGAATTGGTTCTCCGAAAATGGAAAAATACTGATGAAGCAGCAAAAAAACTATAAACGACCTTAACAGTAAAAGTTTGATGATAATGAATAGGTGTGCTGGCAAAGCGCAGAAAAAGAGAAGTCTTGGAACTGGAAAACGGATTGAGCAAAGTAGGAAGGAGGCTGTGGACAAATTACAAAGACTGAACCTGACTTCAAAGGATCCAAATAATTCAGTATCTGCTGAAGTCATTAACGAATACCTTGCTCCTGACTCTAAACCCCTGCGGACAATATTCTTCATCATCCTCTGATATTAGAAATTCTAAAATATCATCATATCTTTCATTATAAATATCCTCCATATTTCTGAAGATATTTTCTTAATTTTTCTTATTTGAAATCATTTACCTCTTCGCGCTATCTGTATTACATCATAAAAGAAACTATTTTAGTTTCTAAATTTTGAAACATTCAAGTTTAAAATAGGAATATTTTGAAGTAGTGTTGGGAACTGAAGCATGAATTAGTATAATATAATGACACTTGATCAATGTGATTATATTACAGTAAGTCATGCTGAGTTTCTAAATGGAACGTGATGATTCACAAATCATAACATCATCATGTGCCATGTTATACGACTCTTGTATTCTATTTAACCTCTAAAATATCAAGAAAATATTTCTTGATGATTCGGCCTTTTCCAAGGTATTTTAGTAATTTGACAAGTCAAGATCGTGCCATCACAATTTCCTTCCTAGAACATTAACAATGTTCATTTCGAAATTTGTATCTGTGAATTCTGGACCATTACAAGCGGTGCTTAATCGCAAGAAGAAGAAACGAAAGGACAAAACTTCGAAATAGAAATTGGGGTATAAATTGTAGCAAATAAAAGAGAGCATTAACTGTGAATGATAATGATTATAGAAGACAGAAGCAGAGACTTTGAAATATAAGGGAACATATAAAGCCCAATGACAAACCAGAAATTATAAACCATATATATCGATGCATATAGCAATATAAAGACACGGGAGAACTAGGAACACTATAAACCCAAGAGTATAGTAGAAGTAAATAGATTCTTCCGGCGGTAGATGAAAAAAAAGAAGAATGACCGATATGAAAGTTAGAAGTATATCGAGAATCAGAACTGGATGGAGCATATTGATGAATACTTTAAAATATGGGTTGAGGGGGAAAGAATAGAAGGTGATGAAACATGACTAGGAACTTAGAAATCAACAGATTTAACTCACACAAAGGCAGAATAAGTGAATCAAACCCTCTAGTGAATAGGTTAAGTTTTTTTTTGATTAATTTAGTCAAACCACAACTAAATCAAGTGTGATTAGATCAACACCTAGAGCTATTATTCACCACCTGGGTGATTTGGACTGAGAGAGAATCGAAGGAGCTCACTAGATCTGAGTGTGTGTAACAAATGAGAGGCTTAACCTAAAATGAAGAACATAAGACTTTATATACCCTTACTGTTGACACACCCATACGATTCATTCATCACACGTACGAGTTGGCTTCATCAACCGTACGGGTGATCACTCACTCGTGTCTTATCATTTAGGTTGTAATTGTGACTTAGCTCAGCATCAACCATGCGTATGAGCCTGTCAGCCGTACTAGTGAGGCTTCACTCGTACGTCTGACTAAGTCTAACATAGTCAAACATCTAAATCTCGTTCCTGCAGTTCTTGTAACCACATACAAACAAGGATAGGATAATAACGAGCAATCATGGTGGCCTGTAAACTGTTGTACCTGCAATGGACGTGGGTAGATGTCTAGGGACTTGCATAAAATGCATCAACAGATGGTGTGAGTTGTAAGGAAACGAAGGAGGTGAATTTATAAGAAAATCTCTGACAGAACAATTAAAATGGACGATCGCATTTAAAGCGGATCATAACTCCCTTGATTACCGGAGAGTCAAATCTTATTAAGAAGATTTTCTTCAAATTCCTTAAAATCTGGGAATCAATCATATCTACGTCAAATGATAAGATGAATCTACACTTACTCATTTCACTCTTCTATGTTAGCTTCATTCGTACTCTTCATATAAATGGATTGTTTATCCAAATTATTCGCTGATGATAAAACTCTAATTTTCAGCCCGTATGCATCATGAAAACATACTTATTATCATTCACGACCTTTCCACTCAAATTTCGGGACGAAATTTCTTTAACGGGTAGGTACTGTGACAACCCAGAAATTTCCAACCAAATTTAAACTTTAATCTTTATATGTTTCCGACACGATAAGCAATATTTGTTAAGTTAAATTTCAAGAATTTTAAACTATGTTCATACATTCATTCAACCTCGACCAAGTTCCAACGCTTCATGAACCATTAAACGAATATGATTATATATGTATATGTGTATATATATTATAACTTGAAACGTAAACAAAATATTAGATTAAATACTTTATATGATTATATCTGTTTCAAAATATTAATCAATGGAATTAGAAGATAAGATCAAATGATTGAATTATCAGATATATTGAATTATGATTACAAGTCTCTATTGAAAGGCCCACGTTGATTGAGAAATCTTTTCATTTTAACAATATTCGGAAAATGGTAAAGTGATTTATAAATATGAATAAATTGTCAATCATTGAGAACTAGACAAAGGATAGTGGAAGATTGAATCTCATAAAGACTCGATTGATCTATTTAGTTTCAAACGTACAAAAACGTTTTCAGTTTAAAAAGAACTTTATTATTAAAACGTATATAACTTTTATAAATATCTAGAACCACTTTTGACAACTCATTACTTAACTAGTATGATAAAGATAACGATATTTATATTTTATTTTATTAAATATATATAACGATTTAAATTAATATTATATATATTTATACGCGTATTATACGTACATAGTTTTATACTTTTACTATACTTAAACTTTACCTTTACTTTATTTTTACTTTACTTTAACTTTAATAATTCATACTTTAATAATTCACTTTAATAATTCATACTTTAATAATTCACTTTAATAATTCATACTTTAATAATTCACTTTAATAATTCATACTTTAATAATTCACTTTAATAATTCATACTTTAATAATTTACTTTAATAATTCAAAAATCTATTATAAATAGAATTCAATAGGTTTCATTATTTCATAGAAACTTGAAAATAGTTTTCTCTAAACTCTCTCAATCGATTTACATATATATATTTACTCCGTATTATCTCAAGATATTATTAGTATACATAAAATATTACGACGGAGTGCTGTCCGAGTGATTTTGAAGTTGTTTTTTCGAGTGGGATAGGATTAAGGAAATTATGGGTTATAGCTATGGAGGTGATTGAGTATGGTTCATGGGTATGCTCGTGAGGTCAATATAGTGTTTATCATCTCCGTTGCGTTTACGTACCTTTCCTGCAATATTGAATCTCAATATTGATATGTGAGTACTCATAATATAATTTTTACATACTAATAGTGTATCCCTGACTAGTGCTCGAGTATATAGGATTATGCATGCTTGTACTTCTGATATTGCCATTAGATAGGTTATGTTGATTCCTGAATTAGTTATATATACGATTGAGATAAGGTATAAGATATGTATGTCGTTGGAAAGCTAGCGAAAAATAGTTGAATTTTGGTTTAAGAATCACTTGAATCCAAGTAATGGTTAGAAAGTTATGAAATAAACAAATTGCATAATTAATTTCGTAATTAAAATTGGTGATGATAATTAGTGAACTAATTTTCTGGGTTATAAAAAGTGGTTATTTGGATTCTACTCGTCGAGTAGATGAATTTTCATATAAAGCACGTCTCGTTTCGTTGAACGGTTGTCAAGTTATGGACAAAAGAAGTTTTGAAAATTTTGATGAAATGTCGAAACGGGAACTGAAATTCTCGCTGATCTGCGTTGTTTCATATATAAAACAAATACCACTGAATTCTTTGCTGTAAGGTCTAACAAACGACTCTGGCCGTTTGTCAATTCGAGCCTCGACGATTTTTCTAAAAATCATCAAAGTTGACGGTTTGGTCACATTTTAAAATTCTAAAAAGAGCTGAAACTTTTTTATTTAAAAATGTCAGTTTTGTATCAGTTGTCATGGTCGGCCTGATATGTGTTTACTCTTGCCAAAAATCATGTTATATCTTTGTGGTAACGAGAATTTGCAGGCTTTGACCGTTTGTCAATACGAGTTTTGAGGAATTTTCTAAAAATCTCCAAAGTAGGCTACTCGGTCACTTTTGTAAATTTATTAAAGCTGAAAAATTAACTTTGAAACGCCAAAAACGCGTTGGCAACTACGAGTTGTCTAGGTTTAGTTTACTTCTGTAATATTTATGCTTAATCTTTTTGGTAATGTGTAACTTTTATCTTTGGCCGTTTATCAATCGGAGTTCCGATAATTTTTCTAAAAATAGCTGAAGTGGCCCGTTTAGTCATGTTTGACCGAAAATCATTTTTGTATAAGTTATTATATATTTGCATGCGACCTCATTTTTACTTTGACCTTTGACTTTTGACTTTAACCTTTGACTTTTGACTTTGAACTTTGACTTTTCCTGTTAACTTTTCAGTTAACTTTTTGTGTTGATTTTCTCTTTAAAAAAAACCTAAAATACTATTTTATGATTATGAAACCATTTGTGTTACGTTGTTTTACACGTCACTTTTTACTAGAATCTTAATTGAGCATGAGTAATATAACATGTTACTATACTGTAGAGTCAGACTCGAGCTATAGGATAGGATTACACTATGACCTGACCTAAATTGCTATACAAATATTGACCAACATATAAATATATATAATTAATATAGGTTCGTGAATCCGAGGACAACCTTGCACTTGTTCAATGACGTTATATGTATTTTTACTACGAAATACAGTATGGTGAGTTTCATTACTTCCCTTTTACTCTTACATTTTTGGGGCTGAGAATACATGCAAATGTTTTATTAACTGTTTTACAATATTTATATGCGTGAGTTTCATTTGCCTTTTTACCCTTTATATTTTTGGGCTGAGAATACATGCGCAATTTTTATAAATGATTTACAAAATAGACACAAGTACGTGAAACTACATTCTATGGTTGAATTATCGAAATCGAATATGCCCCTTTTTTATTTAGTCTGGTAATCTAAGAATTAGGGAACAGACACCCTAATTGACGCGAATCCTAAAGATAGATCTATCGGGCCCAACAAGCCCCATCCAAAGTACCGGATGCTTTAGTACTTCGAAATTTATATCATGTCCGAAGGAGGATCCCGGAATGATGGGGATATTCTTATATGTATCTAGTTAATGTCGGTTACCAGGTGTTCACCATATGAATGATTATTTTTGTCTCTATGCATGGGACGTATATTTATGAGAACTGGAAATGAAATTCTTGTGGTCTATTAAAATGATGAAAATAAATGATTATGATAAACTAATGAACTCGCCAACCTTTTGGTTGACACTTTAAAGCATGTTTATTCTCAGGTGTTAAAGAAATCTTCCGCTGTGCATTTGCTCATTTTAAAGATATTACTTGGAGTCTTTCATAGCATATTTCGAAGAACGTTGCATTCGAGTCATTGAGTTCATCAAAGATTATTATTAAATCAATTTATAGTTGGATAGTGGATATTATGAAATGGTATGCATGCCTTGTCAATTTTCGATGTAAAGAAAGATTGTCCTTTAAAAACGAATGCAATGTTTGTAAAATGTATCATATAGAGGTCAATTACCTCGCAATGTAATCAACTATTGTGAATCGTTTATAATGTATATGAACGGGTCCTTTCATTACTGGTGTTGGTGATACTGCTGGTGCTTGCAAATTGTGTACCGTGCTCTCTAAAGTTAACACTCGAGCTCGGAGTTCTTTAACTTCTTCTACTAACCCTGGTTGGTTATCAGTGTGAGGTAGAGGTCGGATATCTTCTCTAGTTCCGTTAATGGTAGCCTCAAGACAAAAAATTCTTGCAAAAAGGGTATAAACGGTGTTGCGAACAGGTTCGTCGGTGAGCGGGTCGAGTACTCCAAGGTTAGGTGGTAGATTCGGTTCATGATATGGAGTACCTTCTTCCCTTCTCCATAGGGTGAGTATGTCGCGAACCCACCCCCATTTTATCCAGTAATCACGGTAGTTGATTGGTTGGTGTGCTCCTGTCACGCTGTCTTCGGAGTCAGAGGAACGTGGTCAATTCGTAGAGGCCAACTTACGCGATCACATAAAAGATTTTTGGTATGAAGAGTTTAGTGACAGCAATTGATAGTTGGATGTATTCTCAATGCATAATATGCATAGATATATATAGTACCAAGATCCCTTAAATTAAGGAGAAATTTATGAGAGACATCAGGCAAGGTCTACAGTAACAGATACACTAAGATATGAATTGACAGATACGCTAAAATCTGAATTTTTTCTATACACTATTCATGCAATCAATACAGTGAAACGTGTCTAGACTAAGAATTATGAGCAGGGAATTTCCTAAGGATGATAAGCAGATGATTTCCGACAAAAATGATAAGCAAAACTTTTGACATGCAGACACGGTCGAAGTCCAGACTCACTAATGCATCCTAACGACTATCAGTTAGACATACTAATGCAAGACCGGGTTCTCTAAGACCACCGCTCTGATACCAACTGTAGATACAATGGGGACAACCACCGTCCCACCCAGTGCCTTCCTAGCTAACCACCTGGTGACCACTGAGTGTACCTCAGATACTGATTTTAGGGTCTGCCTCTCAGCTACTGCCAACCCTCGTAAGGGATCACAAGGAGTAAGAGCCAATGCTTCGTTACAGGTAACACTGTAAGAACCTCCTTTGTGACTAACCCGCCACACATGGACGGCGTTATACCAGCTCTGATAACAACTGTAGAGACCCGTCCTAATCCATCTAGACGTAGTCCATATCGATTACAAATGATTCACAATAGTTGATTACATCGCGAGGTACTTGACCTCTATAAGATACATTTTACAAACATTGCATTCGTTTTTAAAAGACAATATTTCATTACATCGAAAGCTGACGACATGCATACCATTTCATAATATATATCCAACTAATATTGACCTAGTAATAATCTTGATGAACTCTACGATTCGAATGCAACATCTTTTGAAATATGTCATGAATGACTCCAAGTAATATCTCTAATATGAGCAAATGCACAGCGGAAGACTTCTTTCATACCTGAGAATAAACATGCTTTAAAGTGTCAACCAAAAGGTTGGTGAGTTCATTAGTTTAACATAAATAATCATTTCCGTCATTTTAATAGACCACGAGATTTTTATTTTCAGTTCTCATAAATATACGTCCCATGCATAGAGACAAAAATAATCATTCATATGGATTGAATACCTGGTAACCGACATTAACAAGATGCATATAAGAATATCTCCTATCATTCCGGAAAATCCTTCGGACATGATAAAAACAACATCGAAGTACTAAAGCATCCGGTACTTTGGATGGGGTTCGTTAGGCCCAATAGATCTATCTCTAGGATTCGCGTCAATTAGTAGATCGGTTTACTAATTCTTAGGTTACCAAGCAAAAAAGGGCATATTCGGCTTCGATAATTCAACCATAAAATGTAGTTTTGATTACTTGTGTCTATTTCGTAAAGCATTTATAAAAGCAGCGCATGTATTCTCAGTCCCAAAAATATATATTGCAAAAGCATTTAAAATGGGAGCAAATGAAACTCACCTAATGTATTTTGTAGTAAAAATACATATGACTATACTGAACAATGCAGGGTTAACCTCGGATTCACGAACCTATATCATTTGTATATATATTAACACATATAATTGTAATCGAACAAAATTGTATATTTATGTATTATAATAAAAAAAAATGAAAAGTTATGTACGATCCTAATTGATTTTGGATACTTCTGAGATTGAATTGGATTCAAGTGACGATATTTGGAGACCAAAACAAAATAATACAACAGTTTGATAGGTGTAGTTAACAAATCTTGTACGATTAATCATAATTTAAAGAATTTATATAATTTATGTAATTTATATTAATAATTAATAATTATATTATTAATAATAATAATTATATTAATAATAAAAATAAATAATAATGATACTATAATCATATGATGATAGTAATTATGTTATAAATGACAATAATAATATGTTGTATTATTTTCCATTAATAATAACTATAAGAATAATAATGATATTAATAACACAAATAATATTGATAAAAATATTAATATGATAATATTGTTAATAACAAAAATGATAACAATGATAATAATAATTTTATTAGTGATAATAATAAATTATATTATTTTTATGATAATAATAAAAAAAATATATTGATTCTTAATGACAAAACATGATAATACTACTAGTAATAACAAGTTACATATTTCCTTTTTTTATATTTATCTATATATTATATATTATTTTATTATTAACAATACAGACATAAATATTAATAATAAAAATTGAGAATAATACTTATAATATTAATATAACAAATTATGCTTTTTAAATCTCATATTAATAATACAAATATCAGTATTAATAGTGAAAGTATTGTAACAACTATACGTTAACTTGTATATAAGAATATTACTTTTTATTAATTATGTAATACTTATATCATATAATAACATATTTGAATATTTAGTATTTATATATATTATGCAAATTACATCCTACATATTTAATTTAAATGATTAAATGGTATTATATTAATTCAATTTAAAATATACACTAATATTTACATATATATATATATATATATATATATATATATATATATATATATATATATATATATATATATATATATATATATATATTTACATATTTATTTACACACAATTGTTCGTGAATCGTCGAGAACAGTAAATGGTTAAATGTATGCATAAATATAATTTCAAAATTTTGAGATTCAACATTACAGACTTTGCTTATTGTCGAAATCATGTAAAGATTAAGTTTAAATTTGGTCGGAAATTGCCTGGTCGTCACAGGATACACGCATAAAAGCACCATTTTTATACAGAAAAATGTATCAAACAACACAAAAGATAACAAAATTTGGCGGTTTTCGTTATTTGCCGCCTAGCGTTCAGCAGGCCGCCCAGCATCAAACGTAAGTCCTGCAGGCAGCTTCTATGCATAAGCCCTTTAGCTCAGCGCGTGAACGGCACGCAGCCACGTCAGCACACGCCACCGACCTTCCGGATATTTCGTGTAACAGAACCACTCAGTATTTGACACGTGTATCCCGAGAATTTCGGACATTCTACGCCTATAAATAGACCCCCTGCATTCTGATCTGAACTTCAGTCAGAGAGAAGTACACTTTCTCTCTCACACAGTTCTTTCTCACTCTAAATGCACATTAGCCGCTTAGCAGCATTACGCTATACGGATCAATTTCAGATTGATCCTCAGATTGATTGAGGCCACCCCACGGATCATCCATCCGTGTTCCGGGTCTACATAGATCATTTCTCGAGGGCAAACAACAATCAACATTATACGCCACACGCTGAGCAGCTATTGTCTTGTACTGGTACCTTACAGCCGCTATACGGAAAATCGTACCAACACCAAGCAGAAAGACATTTCTTTGTATTGTCGATAATGTAAGACCAAGAGTCTACTCGATTCATGTTGTGACCCACGGGCAATCCCAGGAAACGAAAAGGCAAGTGTGTAGCTTCACAACCCAATTCAGCCGCAAGCCTAGAAACTTCATTGTGAGGTCACGTAATATACTTAGGGAGCTCCCAACGGTCCGCCCAGCTCCACCGCCCACAGCCGTCCAGGCTGGGCGCCGTTGGCACGGAGGCCGCCCAGCTTCCGCTCAGCACCCCGCCCAGCTCCATCTGATTCGATTTCGTCCAGTTTGAGCATATTTGAGGACGGGATTTTCTCCATTTTCGACCATAAAGCTTTTTTCTTTTTATTTTTTTTTATTTTTGTGGAGCTTGAAAGCCATGGAAATGGCTGTGAATGTATTAATTTAGCAGGAAGAAGATATGGAAGAAGATGAAATATGAGTGGATGTGAGTGTGAGTGATAATTTTAGTATTATTTTAGTTTTGGTCCCACAATTTGTGTGGTAAATAGAGTACTTCTATTACATTATTTTAATCAAGTTATATTTTAAGTTTAAATTAGATTTAGTTTAATAATTATAATTAATAATTAATAATTAAAGTTAATAATATTAATTATAGTTATTATTATACAAAAAATTGTAATTATTTGATATTATAAAAAAATTAAAAAAGAAAATAAAAAATGGAAGGAGTAGTGTCTTTGTTGAGAGTGTTTAGTCCTGGGAAGGAAGTGAGATGGAGGTGCTGATGTGGCGCTGAATGGTTGGTTAGTCCTGGAAGAAACCCTGTCATGGTTGGGAGCGCTCTTATGAATTTGAAGTATTTTTTTTTTTTTAACCTGGGTATCCAAACGGTCAACTTGACTAATCTCAGGGCGACTACTCGCTACGCGAGCAGCCCGGAGTCATTGCAGGCGAACCTCTTTGGCCATGAGTGGATATCTGTGGGTGCTTGGAATCGAACCCATGACCTCCACTATGGAAGGCCAGGGTCATAACCATTCAACCACCACACTCATGGTTGAATTTGAAGTATTTATTAACTAAACGCAATGCACATTTATAGCTCTGGTGACTAGAATTTGAAAATGATCCTGTTTCTTTTTACATTTGTTTTTATATATTTAAATTTTGAATAAACTCACGCAATAATATACTTATGAATATGAATTTGACTTTCGATCACCTTACATATAATTTTATTTTATTTTAAAATTTACAATTTAAAATTTAAATTTAAATCAAACTTAAAACCAGGCGAAAAAATCACCTAATTTCGAAATTTCCGAAAATTCAAATTTTAAAAAGTACAATTTGCCATCTCAACTCCAATTATACATTAATATCCCTAAAAATCTCATGACTATTTTCCTAAAATACGACTAACTCAAGGGTTATTATCGACAGTTAACAATTACAATATCGACAAAATATAAAAATCTATAAATTGATCTAATCTTTCCCCTGAAATCAATAAACCACCGTTCCCCCTTTTCAAAATCCTAATCACACACACCGAAACGCACACACACTAGCCATGAAAGCTTCAATCAAATTCAGAGATGAGCAAAAACCTCTATTTCGGGCCAAAATTCCTCTCAATATCATCGGTCTTCCGTTTCAATCAGGAATTGTAGCCGGTGAAACGAAAGAATTATCACTAAATCTCGCAACTTTTTTCGAATCGGGTCCTCAATTGAAGCTCGCGTATCGTCCAAACGATTCAATTAATCCGTTCAGTGTCATATTCAAAACTGGAATAGGCCATTTTGGATCTCCGATTTCAAGCTCGTTAAACATGAGCGCTGAATTTAATTTGACTGGTGGAAGTCAAAACCCTACCTTTTTTGTTCACTTCAAACCTCAATTTGGCGATTTCACCGTTAAGAAGACTCAATCTTCAGTGTTTAAGAAGAAAATCAATAGCTCTGTTGATTCAATTGATAATGAATTGAAGTTTTCCGATTCGGCTGTGAATTCTCATCCTCCGGTCTCCGGAGCGGTGAACGGAGTATTGTCTGACGTTGAATTATCTGCGACAACTGCAGTTCCGGTGAGCAAATACGGTAGGTTGAATTTCCGGTGGGGTGTTAGGGTTCCGGGCCTTCCGGCGACGGATGAAATGGCGACGGTGGTGATGAAAAAGAGTAACAAATCAACGGCTGGGATTTCATTTCAGAAGCTTCCTGTTTTGCTCATAAATAAGATCGGGATTGAACACGTGGCGCGTGGGGATTGTGTTCAGCTACAAAAGGTGAGCCCGGTGGCTAGTGACGTGGCGGATCCTTTTTTGGGAGTTAAAAAACAGATAGAGATCATACAAATGGAAAATGAGGCGTTAAAGAAAGCAATGGAGAATCTGAAGTGTGAATTTTCTGTCGTTAAGTCTGGGACTAATACCGTTAGAGTTAACGGCGGGGATAGGGGGATTAAGGATGGTGAGTTGAAGGATGAATGTTGAATGTAGGAATAATTGTTGGTGTTTATGATTATTTAATTACATGTGTTTAAATTTAAATTTGCTTTTTAAGAAAGATGTTTCAAATTTTGAAGTAATTAATTAAATTCATGTGATGTATTATGTGAAATTATTAATATGATGATGATGATGGTTCATGAAAATCACCGATGTTTTTTTTTGTCTAATTGTTGGACTTTTTGGTTAGTTATCAAAGTGTGCGTTGGTTTGTGCTCTTTTTCATTGTATTAGTTCAACTCTTTTGGTTAAATGTTGGAGTCTTGGTTCCAAATATACCGTACGTGTTTTTGTTTGTTTAGAACTAAGCTTGATCACTGCCAGTGTTATTTTCAACAAAATACTGCTGTGTAATAGATTTGTTCGAATTTGTATGTTACACTCTTTGCATGGCTTCGTTCTTGGTCCCGTTGAGCAAGCACAAAGCAAGTTCGAGTTGTGTTAGTGTGAAGTATAAATGACAATGGGTTCAACATGGATCATCCGATGTCATACCATATCTCTATTTGTTTAATTATTATTTATACATATCTATATATCTATATGACTATATCCATATCAATTTAACTTGAATTCATTCATATTTGTTAAATTACTCTGTTTAATAGATATAACTAGTGGAGGAGCCATCGCTACGCGTTGGGACTCCGTTTCGGATATAATTTGTTGTGTTTGGTTCGTAAAATTATTTCGTGTTTAACGGTTATATCGGTTAAACCTATCCCGAGTCGTACGAAAATTTAAAGGCGGTTAAAAATTTAGGTGGATTTGTTGGGGAGTTTTATGAAAAATAAAGAAGTTACAATTTGGCCCTTGAAGTTTAACTTTAGACCCCTATGGAGTTTACATTTTTTACCCTAGGAATTTACATTTGGCGCACTAAAGTTTATAATTGTTGTCAATGTTTGTGGGTACAACCTTTTTGCACGACGTACAAACGATTAAAGCATGAGGAAGAGCTATTCATAAAGCCTTTGTCTTTTAGAGATATAGATTATATATATATGTATATGTATATATGTATATATATATATATATATATATATATATATATATATATATATATATATATATATAATGAGTTACGTAGTTAATTTATAATAAGGAAAAAAAGTTAAACAATAATAAAGCAAAAAATTATGTGGTTGATTTAATAATAATAATAATAATTATAATAATAACAATAAGACTTTTTTGCTCCGTTGGTCCTTCAATTATACACGAAATTGCAATCCGAGTCCCTCAAGTTTTTTTTTTTTGATTTTCGCGTCCTTTTAATTGCAATATTTTGCAATCCGAGTCCCTCCGTCACTTTGCCATCTAAATTGGCCGTTAGTACCATCACGTGACCAAAACGTGATGGGTAAAATCGTCTTTTTGCATCCTGACCAGCTCCTTTATACGTTCAACAAGTTAGGTGCCTTCATTTTTAACACCTCTTTCTCTTTCATCCCTCAATTTCATCAAATAAAAAACCAGATAGCGAACCAAAATTTCATTGATCGATGGCTGAGAACTGGGTTATTCGTGCACCAGAGATGGAACAAAAAGATATAGATCAACTATACGGTATGTTTGTCAAACCCTAATCGTCATCGTTGTTTTTGTTTTTAAATTTTGAACAGTAAAACCCTAAATCGTTATTATGTTGCAGATATCTACCCTGATTTGTTCTCGATTATATTACATCATGGTGGGTATTTAAGTATGGGTAGTGAAGTAGTTTACACTGATGGTCAGACCACATACATTGATTGCTTCAACATTGAGACATTTTCTGTATTAAAATTGCATGAGGTTATGCAAGCATTAGGTTATGATCCTATGAAACATGTGTTATTTCGCTACCTTAAACCCAATACAAAGTTAAATAGTGGGTTAGAACTTTTAGATGATAGAGAACATCGTATTAAAATTGATGATCTTGACTTGTCTCTCAATTCTAACTTTACATTCATATCAGACAGACAAAAGGTATTCACTTTGACTTTATTAATATAGTTTAGTCTATAGTTTATTAATATTCAATTGACTTTTATTAATAATTAATTTACTTAACTTAATATTTATTATGGTAGGGTTTGATACAAGCTGTGAGCAACTTGTATCCAAGTGCTGAACATAGACATTGTCTAAGACACATTCATGGCAATATGAAAGGTTGCTTTAGAGGTTTAGCATATAAGAACCATTTGTGGAGGTGTGCAACTGTGACAACAGTGCCCGAGTTTGAACAATCCATGCTGCAGTTGAAAGAGTTTGATAATGAAGCATATGTTTGGTTGACTAAGATTCCTCCTCAAGAGTGGGCTAGAAGTCACTTTACTGGGTGGGCTGTGTCTGATGTATTGCTTAGTAACATGTCTGAAGTGTTTAATAGATGGTTGGTTGATGCAAGAGACAAACCAATAGTTACACCTTTAGAATACATTAGAGAGTATTGTATGAAAAGAATTGTGAATGTTAAAAAGAAGATTTTAAAAACAAATGGAATTTTAACTCCTGCTGCAAGTAAGGTGTTTGAGAAGATTAAGTCTGATGCTAACAAATGTGATGTTTTATGGGGAGAAAATCAAAGATATCAAGTTAGTGGACATGGGAATGAGCAGTTTGTGGTTGATATTGAGTCAAAATCATGTGCTTGTAGGAAGTGGGAACTTACTGAAATACCTTGCAAGCATGTTGTTGCAGTTATCAATAACATGGCAGACAATGGTCTTGAAGTTGGTGAACCAGAAACATGGGTTCATCCAGTTTATTTGTTAAATACTTGGATTAACACATACCAGTTTACAGTTGAACCATTGAATGGAAGAACTTTGTGGGAAAAAGCTGAAGATGGGTACACTCTTGTTGCACCAAAGAAGATATCCACCCCTGGTAGACCAAAGAAAAAGAAAAGAATGTCTGCTAATGAGAAGGATGTGGTTGGTGTAGATGGTAAACTGTCATCACAAGGTATGAGTACAATTCTTTTACTTTAACTTTCTTATACATTACTTTACTTATTAATTCTTCAAAATAGGTAAGTTAAAGAAATGTGGTGCTTGTGGAATTTATGGTCGTAACAAAAGAAAGTGTCCTAATGGGGGTACTAATGGAGCATCTACAAGTGGTGGTGGTGGTGGAAGTAATGGTGGAAGTAAGAAGAAGAAGGCATCTGATGGTGATAATGGGGGTACTAATGGGGCATCAAAAAGTGGTGGTGGTGGTGGAAGTAATGGTGGAAGTAAGAAGAAAAAGGCATCTGATGGTGACAAGAAGAAAAA
Organism: Rutidosis leptorrhynchoides; assembly: GCF_046630445.1. Taxonomy (NCBI): domain Eukaryota; kingdom Viridiplantae; phylum Streptophyta; class Magnoliopsida; order Asterales; family Asteraceae; genus Rutidosis; species Rutidosis leptorrhynchoides. Next base: position 157,330,425 of record NC_092336.1, read on the forward strand.
AAGGAGTGATGGTAATGGGAAGAAGAAGACTTAAATGTCTGTGTTAGTTTGTATGAACAATGTATTTTGGCTAAACTTGTTATGTATTTTGTAACTTCTTTTGCTAAGCTTGTTATGTATTTGGTCAACTTGTTATGTATTTGGCTAAACTTGTTATGTATTTGGTAATGGTAGGTTTTTAAGTTGTAATCGAATGATAATAGTCTGTATTTGGTGGTCTGTATTTGGTAACTTCTTTTGCTACTCCTAATATATATGTTATCTTTAATGACTAATGTATTTTGTCACTTATTATGCTACTGCTAATATGTATTAGTGTCAATATAGTGTCAAGCAAAAGGTACCAAATGTAGTTCAAGAAAAAAATCATGCATTGCAATTAGATTGAAGGAAATGTCAATATAGTGTCAACCAAATTACCATTCTCCATTTCAAGTAGATTCAACAAAAAAAGATACATTCAAGGCTTGTCTACATTGATACATTACATCATTCGAATACTACTAAAACACTGCAATTAACCCAGTTCAATTTGAGAAGTACAACATTACAAACACAACCCAGCTAACAATCAACATAATCTTCAGATTCCACTCTTTTTTTTCTGATTCTCTAAGCTTTTCATCAACTTCCAATTTGGCATTCATAACTGCAGATATGCCATACAGTGTATTTGGAGGATCGTACCAAGCAAAGAACGAGCAATACGATATCTGCAAAAATAAGAAACAAGAATTCGTAACAGATATGGAATTATCAACGAATTGGATCAAGTCAAATTACCTTTTTTCACACGTATAGTAACGACGTCCGGGGTTAGCTTCAGAGTTTGAGAATTGTATTACACACGGTCGACCACACCAGCATTCCATCTCTACAAATTAGGGTTCGAATTTTTGATTTCAATATTTGGGGATTTATCTAGGGTTTGAAATGAACGAGGTGTTGAAAATGAAGGCACCTAACTTGTTTGCAACGTATAAAGGAGCTGGTCACGTTTTGGTCACGTGATGGTACTAACGGCCAATTTAGACGGCAAAGTGACGGAGGGACTCGGATTGCAAAATATTGCAATTAAAAGGACGCGAAAATCAAAAAAAAACTGGAGGGACTCAGATTGCAATTTCGTGTATAATTTAAGGACCAACGGATCAAAAAAGTCTAATAATAATAATAATAATAATAATAATAATAATAATAATAATAATAATAATAATAATAATAATAATAATAATAATAATGAATAGTTATTAGTTAGTAAAAATTATGTGGTCGATTTATAATGAATGAGAAGTTTAATGGTTAATTTATAAAATGTGTAAACGTTGTGGTAAATTTGTAAAAGCTATAAAGTTAAGTATTATAAAGAGCGGGGTTGAATTGTGAAAATATAAAAAGTTCGAGGTGAGTTTGTGAAAATTATGAGTGTTACTATTCATTTGGCCTATACCATTTAGATATGGGGGATGATTCTCACACACACTTTTTTGATCCTCACACACCTATTTTAACCTTTTACTCTTCTAATAATACTCAATTGGTGTGTGAGAATCATCCACCTTTAGATATATAGAGTAATTTGGATATTTAAATAAATGTTAGAAACTTTCCTATTATGAAACACGTATGTAATCTGTATATATTTTTTGGTTAATTATACATGTTTTAATTATATTTTATCGTCGATTGTGATTTCATTATATGGTTGAAAGTAAAATTTGACTGCAGAATATTTTATTCAACGACATTTATATTTATATTTGATAACACATGAACAATCTTTTAATTGTAGGTTCCATGGTTGTTTAGATTGTGTAGTTAATGTGTGTGTGCTCGCGCATATATCTTGTTTGGTTGTGGTTTTGTCGAGTTTGATAGGTTGCTCCCGGTTTATATGTTTGAGAGGATTTATATTTTTGATGAACCTTTAAGTTGGTTACAAAGTTTATAGTTTTTTCTCAAATAGAACAAAATATATCGGTATCCACTATTCATTCGTGTAAATTATCAATATATTCATCAATAAACGAATGATTTGGGTGAATATACAATGGATCGAATGACTAGTGTCATCATAATGTGAACAATTGTTTGCAACAATTCTGATTTTTTTTTTATTACAAAAACATAAATCAAATTGACTACTATATTGAATCATTGACGCTTTTTAAACTTACTTATTTTATATATATATATATATATATATATATATATATATATATATATATATATATATATATATATATTTGAAAGGCAACATTAGTTATTATTAAATATATGATGTGGGTTAACGGGTATACCTTCATGTTGCTCAAACGAATATCATATATTTACGGGTCAAATTTTACTCGTAGCAAGAATGGTACATCCATAATTCGCCTCCAACCCATGAATATCTACAATTTTTACCTAAATCATACTCTAGGATCTATTCTATGCTTGATCTCTACGTACAGATTTTTACCTAAATCATACTCATGATTCACCTCCAACCCATGAATATGTACAGATTTTTACATGCGCTACCGGACTCAATAGCATCCTAATCTTCACTTACAGTTAAAGGTAACATTCTATGAACATAAACCCTAGACACCACCCTTGAGCCATCGATACTGGTTTGCCCGAATGATGGTGAGTCGACGTTTAACCATCCTGGTGAGATCATCATCTCACACTAGGATTATTCAGGGTACATCGGACCGGAGAATTAAACTGAATGACCCTTAACTCTCTCTCTTTGGTTGACCAAGTGTAGACCGAACCCTTGGATCTATTCTATGCTTGATCACTTTTAAAAAATGTATCGATGTATACAAATGGTAACCAATCACTGGTTGTTCCGGTTGAAATTCCTACGTGGCTTTTTTAAACATCATTAAACATGACATGGATATTAATTGGAAGTTTATGACCTACAAATAAGTCATATACTTTCAGTATTGTCTTGATTAAGCTATATAGATTTTTCAACTTTTATTTTTTTGGCAAAATAACGAAGAGTTTTATAAAAATGGAAACGTTTTAGAAAAGAAAAAGAAATCAACAAGAGAATACAAAAGAGAACCCGATGATGCTCGTACCTAAAAAATGGATAATAAACGAATTACCTACATCGCGTCTCACCAAACCTAAAGCGAAGAAAAAAAAACACTGCAAAATGCTAACAAAAAACAAACGATCCATTAACCAATTTTTTCTTACGCTTTTGTTGAAACTTATTTTAACTGGCGCACGAGAGATCTCACTAGAATTAATTAGGTTAACCGTAACCGGTTCGCTCTCAGCTATATGAGTTAACAAAACTGAAAGTATATAGCTTACAAGTTACATCAGAACAAAAATTAAAGTATACAACTTATTTGTAGGCCATAAAGTTAAGTTATTATGCAAGTTATCTTTTAAAAAAATAAAAAATGCCACGTTACACGTAAATATTTTAAATGGCAATTAGATACACGTAGGATGCTACATCACTTCGTTTTTTTGTCCGATTTATAAGTTCGGTGCATTCATTTGAAAGTATGTAACATACACTAGTATTTTTTGATTATATAGTCTATATATTAGAATATAGTCTATATATTAGAACAAAACTAAAAATCCAAAACTATAAGACGTAGCCTTTCTTTAGACCATTTGTAATGGGGTTGTATGTTGTGGGGTGGTGTTGTGGGTTTTTTGATGATTAGGGTGTGTTGTGGGAGAGAGTGGAGTAGTGGTGGTGTTGAAAGTTGGTGTTGTGGGTTGGTGTTGTGGTAGTGGAATGCTGATGTGGCATTTATTTTCGTATTTTCCTGTTTTATTTTATTCTTTTAACTTATTTTTATTATTTAATGTAATAAAATTAAATTTTAAAAAAAAAAATTGAATTGCAACGGCTAGAAACTAGCCGTTTATTTTTAAATGTTTTTTTTTAAAATTTTTCTTTATATAAACACCCATTTACCTCAAATTAAAACACACACTTATCATATTAACTCTCTCAAATTCATCTCAATTTCCTCTCAAATTTCAAAATGAGTCCATTCAATATTCACATCAAAGTTCATCACGGAGGTCAGTTTTCCAACGACATGAAGAATTACACACCCTGCGACACACTTAGTTATTGGGTCGATACGCGTGAGTATCGTTATTGGTATTCTTTCCTTTCAATTATCCAGCGAGACGTACCATACCAACCGATAGAAGTTTGGTATTTCAAAAACCCAAACGTCCAAGCAACCAAAATTGAAGATGACTTTCATTACTATGGTTTGATTAGAAAAGCTTTGGTTCGTGAAGAAGCAATTAATCTATATACCGAATTTAGGGATGAAAGTTACGCCATTTCAAGCAGTGGAGAGGATGTACCAGAAAGCTCAGACAATGAAGATCCGGAGATGCGAGCTTCACTTTATGCAACAAGTGACGATGAAGTTGCACCAAATGAAGATGGTGTTGCACTAAGTGACGATGACGAGTAGTCTGTTCAAGATAGCCGTTAGGAAATAATGTAATATCGTTTTAGGAACTATGTTGGTTTTTTATTTTAATGTAATCGTTTTATGAAACAATGCAATAAACGGCTATTTTAAGTAAACAACAGTTGCATTAATATTACATAACATATTAGCGGAACTAGAAATACATAAATTATTAAACTGATAAAAAAAAGTACATCAAACTGAAACACATAAAAAATAAACTAGAATAATACATCACATACTACTCGACATTATTAGCGGAACGAAAAAAGGGTGACAAGTTCCAAACATGTTCGGTTAGATCGGCCTCTAACATATTGTGTACTTGACGATCTTGTATTTCCTTAACAATAGCATTTCGATCCCTCAAATTCCTGATTAACCGTCGTGGCGGATTCCTTGCAATCATTCTTTACTCTCGGTGAGTTATCACAAAACCATTGTTTTCTTGAATCATGTTATGTAAGACAATACAAGCGTACATATGTCTTCTAATTTTGTTGAAGTCTAAAGTTCTCGCCGGAGTTTTTAACATTGCAAATCTACCTTGAAGTACCCCAAATGCACGCTCAATATCTTTCCCTGCACTTTCTTGAAACCTTTTAAATTTTTTGCGTGGTTCGTCAATTGGGTTGTGGGGAGCTTTTACCAACATAGCCCAATCTGGGTATATACCATCACCTAAATAATACCCTCTCTCATAGTGATGCCCGTTTACTTCAAATGGTGAAGGTCGAGCAGTGCCATCTTTTATGGTGTTGAATAATGGGGACATATTTAAAACATTAATGTCGTTGTTTGAACCCGCCATACCAAAAAATGCATGCCATATCCACAAATCTTGAGAGGCTACTGCCTCGAGCATAACAGACGGGCCTTTTTGATCACCTCGAGTATATTGCCCTTGCCACGCAACAGGGCAATTTTTCCACTCCCAATGCATACAATCAATACTACCAAGCATACCCAGTAAACCATGTTTTTTTGAATGAAAATTATAAAGCAGAGTAATATCATCGGCGGTTGGTTTACGCAAATACTCTCTTGCAAACAAATGAAATACGTATTGACAAAAGTTTTCTAGACATTGGGCAGCAGTTTTCTCACAAATTTTTATATATTCGTCAAACATATCAGGTGTGGTTCCATACGCCATTTGGCGTATGGCCGCCGTACACTTTTTGTATATTGTCAAACTTTGTCTTCCAGTACAATCGGGACGCTCCCTAAAGTACAAAAAATAATCGGGTATATTATGACTATTATAGTTAGATATACCTTCGATGATACGGAGCAACAATTGACGACTCATTCGAAACCGTCGCTTGAACTTTTTTTCAGGATAATTCGGTGATTCCGCAAAATAATCATTGTATAACCTCTCGGCAGCAGCTTCACGATCCCGTGCAATATAAGTGCGGGGACGAGGGACGAGGGACTTGTGAACTACTCGCCTCTCCTTCTACTTCTTCTTCCTCTTCTTCCCATAAACTGTTAACGAACGTAGCAATTTTTTCATCATCCGAATCATCAATTAAAAAGTTAAACATTTTGAAGGCCTTATCCATTTTTTGTGATTTTTAATAAGAAGAGAGTTAAAGAATGAAAGAAAGATAATTGTTGTGTGTAAAATTATAAGGTAATTATGTATATATATAGATAAAATAAATATATTAATTTTTTTTTTTTAACCGTTAAAGACCAACGACTAGTTTCCTAGCCCAACCACAAACAGCCACCTGTCCAACACTGCCGTTTATTGCTCCGTTGAAACATCGCCAATGCCGCCGCAACGCCACCAACCACGGCGCCGTTACGGCGTTTTGCAGGCGTTTTCTGCCCTCCAGCTCGGCTACAACGGCGTTTTCTCCCCCTGTTACGAGTGGTCTTAAAGATAAAATTATGCGAAAAGTCCGTATGATTTAGTAGTGAGTTACCCTAGTTTGCCCACATGTTTACACTTTACACCACTACGCTTTTGCAAATGAAAAAAATGGCGGCAAGTTGCCAAAATTAGGGGGAAACAACGAAAAAACAATGGCGACCCAAATTTCATACTCGTTAATAAAAAAAATTTAAATCATAGAGCCGAAAGTTCATTTTCAAACAATATCATACGGAGTGGTAAATTATAATTTCGTTCCCCTCAAATTCCACGCTCCTCAATTATTTTCCACCCTAATTTACTCTCAATTGTTCCGTAATCCCTCAGTATACGATCTAGGGTTTATAGTTCTATACTCCTGACTTCAATTCATATCCAAATCATGGCTCGAATTGCAAAAGGCGAACCGAGTAGTAGTGATGACGTTGTGAATCGAAGAAGTAAAGGAGAGAGTGATGTTAATGATAATAATGACGGAACTGATCAAAACGACGGTGGATTGGAACGCAGAGTTCTTCGATCTCGATATCTCGCTGTGAAGAATCTAATCAGTGGTATGAAAAGTATTTATTATTATTATTATTATTATTATTATTATTATTATTATTATTATTATTATTATTATTATTATTATTATTATTATTATTATTATTATTATTATTATTATTATTATAATAATAATAATAATAAACTTAAAAGTTTTAAAACTTACAAAAAATTAGTGGGAAGCCTAGAGACAATCTGGGCCCCCACACCTCTAGCAATATCAAAACCTATCCTAGTAAAAATATGAGCAGCAGCACCGGCACCAATATCTTGCGCCATCGAACTCTTCTGAACCCGTTTTAGCAAAGAAACAGCCTCCTTCTCTAATTCCCCAAGGGAAGAAAATGAGAAAGGAATGAAACCATAACCAATCGCCAGACAACTAGATTCGTACTTGACCCGCTTCCGACGAGCCGCATTAATCACAGCACGTCCAGGGACAAAGTCAGAAAGCCCAGACTGTGTCAAAGGAGAAGACCCTGTCAAGTCAACACAAACATCGCGACCACAATCCCAGGAATAAAGTAACACATCTGCAGGTCTGAGGGCCCTGTCGTTCCCTCCAGACAACCCAATGTCAACCTCCTTTCTCGCTGAAATCCCAGATCGATAACAAACATCAACAAGGGAATCCCGGACAATATTATGTCGATGCTTAATACCCACCATACCAGCACAAGACACCGCGTGATCCCCGAAAATATCCCCAGTAAAAACCCTTGAACAGGCAGAGCATGCCGTCGAGATAGAGAACAATGGAACACCTAACCGGTAGCACAACACACATCGGTAAGTCTTTGCGTTCATCGTCTGACCCAACCCCAAAATAGGGACTGTCCTTAGCCAAGCAGAGGTGTGATCACTCTGCTGTGATTTCCATAAGGCCGATTGTCGGGGAGATAACGAAAAAGTGGATTCTGCAGAAGCGGTAACCTTTGTGAAATAAACATCTGCCAATTTCTTCATGAGTATTGGGGCAGCGACCTCACTCGGATTACCTAAAATATCAAACCCAACCGTTTCATTAAACAGACCCAATGCATCTTCAAAAGCACGACCAAGACCAACAATACCCGCATGACGAAGGAGCTTGGTCTGCAATCCAGCAGACTGTAATCGAGAAGCCAGAAAAGCATAATGACGAACATCTTCCGCAGAATAAACACCAAGCCCTCCAAATGCAAATGGCAAGGTGGCAAGCCGCCACTGCCAATCACCAAACCCAGGCCCTGAAGCAGTAACAATACGCTCCAAGGAAGATCGAAGGGCTCCATCGAAAGCGCGTTGAGCCGCCTCAAATATACTAGGAGGACAAGTACGCAAGGAAAAGTAGAGTTTAGAAACTCCCGTACATGCCCTAAGCAACAACAACTCACACTGAGGATCATCAAGCTTAGCAACCTTATCCATAAGCGCAATGGACTTGGTCACCCTTTGCATCACCAGTTCACTACTAAAACCAGGATCGGAACTTGCGGGGGCCCCAAGCAACTTAACACCATTTAAAGGCCGAGCAATATTAAGAGGAAAGACACCTACTTGCCTGCTGCGAGGGTCCTCCGTAGGCCAGAAAATTTCTGTTTTTTCAACGTTGAGATGCAGCCCAAAACGAGGCCCATCCTCCATAATCAAATGCAAAACCTTCCCCACCACCAAAGTGTCCCCAATAATAGTACCATCATCCAAATACCACGCCTGAAGACAAACCTCAAAATTATCTCTGATTTTAGAAACCAAGGGTTGTAGGACCAAAGCAAAAAGCAGCGGACCAAGGGGATCACCCTGTTGCACCCCCTGAGAAGACCATAATGTGTGGTTCCCATAATACAATCTGGCTGGATTAGAGTAGCAAAATTCAACCCACCGAGAAATGCTCGGACAAAGGCGGCGAACTTCACGTAACATGACCGTACGATCAACTAGATTGAAGGCATTTTGAAAATCAACTAATAACATAGAGAGGCCAACATCAGAGCCACAATCCTCAATCAGCCGATTCACAGCATGAAGAATAGCCTCACCACCTGAAGAAACACCAACACCAAACTGAAGACCATCGAAGTAACTTCCCAAAGACTGGCCAACCATAGCAGCGCCAACCTTCGAAACAAGACGTCGCCAAACAGTACCCACAGCTATAGGACGAAGACCACCGCCGGGCTTGACAAGCGGTGTGAGGGGAGCACTAGCAATATACTCTCCTAATTCCATAGGGCACCTTCCAGCTAGAAAGAGATTAACGACTCCGGTAATAGAGCCAACCAACTCATCCGAGACTGCCACAGCAGCACCACTCAAGCAATCCATAAGGTGTTGTGCACGTAAACCATCCCTACCACATGAAGTGCCCCGAGAAAAACTTTTAATCTGGCCCAAAACAACAGCAGAAGTCGTAACGAGGTGAAGGTGATCAACCGCCATATCAGGCAAGGATGGAGCGATAGAAGAAGGGTGCTTAGACAGCAAGTCTGCTAGTGTGGCGTCATTATAAGGAGCAACGCCTGATGAAGAAAGAACACGAGCTGCAGCGGTGTAATGGCCATCACAAATCTTCCTACGACACTGCTTAATATTACGCTCTTCCAAATCAAGGACCTCATCATCAACCACTGACAACATAGGAGAATCCTCTGCCAAATACTCTCTCACAAGCTGTAAACTCCCACCCGCTGTCCCCCAAGAGCAAATAGCACGGGAAATATTCTCTTCCTGATGCCGACGCTTTATCGAAGACCTAGACTCACGACTACTCCGTGGCCGAAAGGTTTTAAGGGTACAGAGGGGTAACACCAACAAAGAGACTCAACTAGAAATGTCATCAGGCTTAGAGATCACCTTATCAAGAGCACCTTTCAAAACCCGAGAAAACCCCAAACGACACTTGGGAGGGATAGACTTAACCGTGCGAAACCCCTTAGAGAACAACTGATCCAGGAGAGCCACGTCAAAACCATCGTTATGATCACGCACCGAACCATCCTCAATACAAAGTCGAGCAGGAGAAGAGGGAGCTAGTGGCTTGGAAAAATTATGAAGCACAAAACGAACAACACCATTTCCCTCATCGGGGGGCGGCACATCCGGGCCCCTACCATGACGGCACTTAGCACGTACCGTGTGTGTTTTGTAGCAAACACCACATAACCAAATCCCCATACGCCTAAAAGTAACATCAGCGTCAGTATAAACACCCAAATTAGAAGTAAGAGAATGTCGAGTGATATCCCGCGCATCGATACCACAATGACGATCACTAAGATGCTTGATAAGAGAACTTCTAACAAGCCCATTTCCACTCCCATTTTGACAGCCACTAAGACCCACAAAGGGACAATGAAACTTCACTGTGGCATGCGACATAACTGCACACAACCTTTAGTTGTAGTGCATAGCTAAAATGACAGAAACAAAATCCCCATACACCAATAAAATAATAACCATGAAGCCAAGAAAAAACTGGGGACTTTTAACAAACACCTTGTGAGCACAAATTCAATTGAGTAATGATACAGACTCTATCTTCTCCCAAAATCTTCCTGCTAGCTGCTACAACCCTCAATCCATCAAATCATATCTCTCCGTATGCCTGCAATTCCATTCTCTGCAAGTCTTTTAGAGTTAAGAAACATAACCGGGTCTCTTGTTTTTTTCTATTTGAGAGCATTGATTGAATGGCATCAGAAGTGTATTGGTGCAACATGAACGAGGCAACTGATTGAACTTGATGTTGTAAGGACAATGTCTCTGTATTTGAAATTGTAAAGGTTTTGAAGCTTTTTAATTTGACGAAATTGAAGGTGGGTTGAAATTATTTGTTACTCGAATCAGCCTGTTGAAACAATCCATTGAATTAGGATGATCTGGTGGTGTTGTAACTATAGATCTAACTATAGATCTTCAACTAAATGCATCGATCTTTATTATTATTATTATATTATTGCGTGTAATTACATTTATTGAGGTTTTGTAACAACCGTGTGTTACTTGTTGCAGATAAGAGAGATGATATAACAAAGGCGAATTCTGATAACTTTAGGTCAATTTTTGATGAAGTTGAATGCCTGCATCAGCAAGGTAATATCTTCTGTTTTAGTTAATAAATAGAGGTTTTTTTAGGCGACTGATTGTTGATCGTTTGAAATTAACATAGAAGGTCTTACCTTACAATCTCGATTGCTTCAACTTCTAGGGCTGCATAGTGTTAACTAGGGTTGTTATTAAATTAGAAAAAATTAATTAATGTATATGAATGTAAAGGGTCTTTTATACTCACAAGCTTGTCCGAGCTCGATATAAGAAGCTCGTTGAGTTAACGATCTTCAAAATATATTCGAGCTTGGGGTTATGTGTTCTTGATACGTGATAAACATGCATAATGCTCGTGATGAGAGACTGCCTAACTTGTGCTCTGTATGGTATACAGTTCAGAAGCCTAGGGAGCAAGTTGCTGATGCAGAGGCATTATTGGACATCACTAATACGTTGATGACATCAGTTAAGGCACAGACCAATGAAGGAGTGACTGCAGGGGATTTTGTGTCTTGTCTCCTAAAGGGCTTTGGAAGAATTGGTGGTGCTGATGAAAGTAGGAACTCTGTTAAGTGGAAGGAAATTGGTATTGCAGCATCTCATGTTTTTTTGAAGGGTGATGGATGCTGTACAATGTAAATACAAAATTTATATATGTTTGCATTTTGTTTGTGAGTTGTTTTCTTTCTCTTAATTGGGTTTTTGGCCATTGTAGGCTTGGACCCATGAGTACTGAAATCAAGCAACGAAAGACTATTGTGCATCGAAAGCATTCAAGACCAACTGAAAAGGCCCGTCCCGAAGAGGTAATTTTTGAGTTTAGTCCTTGGCTGTACTAAAAGAAAAGATAGCATGCTTTCTATAGTTTTTGCCCTGAATTTGCTTAAAGTTTTATCTAGACCCAAGGTGTTGTATTAAATGCAATAAAAGATACCTGTTTTCACGTGTTGCCCACATTGTGTAACCTGTCTGTTTGGCCACTTTTGAGTGTGCAAGTTACAGCGTTCTGATCCGCGAGATAAAAAGTTCTGTTTTAATGTGATGGTATACAATTACTCGAATTGAAGTTTTTTATGTTATTTGAAAGGCAATGTTTTTGTGTGTGCGTATTCAACTGTTTAATATTAAGAATGCCCTGTTATTTTTTGTCTGCAGTTAATAATTCTCTTTTAATTGGTTGAATCCACTATAGTTTTCTGGAAATGCACATTTACAGGAAACAGCACCTAACCTTGTGTATTTACACTTCTATTTGTGGGTTGTAGAAACACACTGACTTTGGGTTGACTTTTGCAGCTTGCTTCAAGTGTTACTGAAGAGAAAACAGACACGGATAAGAACATGGCAACCATGTTTAATGTGTTAAGGAAAAACAGAAATGCAAAGCTCGAATGTTTAGTGTTGAATAGAAACTCGTTTGCACAGACTGTTGAAAATCTATTTGCTTTGTCCTTTCTTGTTAAAGATGGGAGAGCTGAAATTAAAGTTGATGACAAAAGATGCCATATAGTTAGTAAGTTCTTTTAATTGTTCTTTAATAATACCTTTTTTTTTTTTTTTTTGGCAAAAAAAATGATAACTTTTAATAATACCTATGATAATTTTTTTTTAACTTTTTTTTTAATCCTACTTTTTTCAGTACCTAGGAATGCTCCAGCTGCCAATGCAGTTGCTTCAAAGGAGGTTACATACACCCATTTTATCTTCCGATTAGACTTCAAAGATTGGAAGGTAAATGTATATTCATAATTTTTTAGACCTGTAGTTTAATGCTAAGACAACTATTTTTTTACTGCTAGTTACAGTTATTTTTTTTTATCCCAATACAAACTTAATTGCTTATAGAAATTCAACATCTGAAAAATGTTTCTTTTTTACACTCGATGAGTTTGAGTAAGCGATTGTAATTTGATGTGTATCCCAATAACTTATTTTAATACAAATTGTGATGGTTTTCTCATTGCTGGATATGATATATTCATATAAATTATATGCTTTTCCATAAAATGAATAAGATAGACTATTCTATTTGTTCATTGACACTCGGTTATTGATTTACACAGTTGATGCTTGACTCGGTTGCTGAAGGAGATGAGCTAATGCCACACAGGAATCCAGTTGATACATCACCTAATTCTGCACGAGAACATAAACCCGTGCCCACAACACCAATCAGAAAGTTTTCAAGGAACCGTGGTCTGGTTCTGCAAGAACAAATTGTCGTTGAAGACTCACCTGAAAGTGGTGATTCTGGATCAAGGGATGGTGGGATCCTTGGAAGGAAGCGAAAGAGTAGGTAATGGGGTTACTGTCTAAGAGCACTCATCATTTTTGTGGAGTAATATTATGTATAAATCTATTGCTGTTTGTGGTTAGTTGTTAGTACTAATTCTGACTAAATCTTTAGTGACATTTCTAGTTCTTGGAAGACTTCATTGTCTTGTAGTATGCTCCAAGTTTGTTTTAGCAGTTAATGTATTTATTTATTTTTTTTTTTTATTTCTTTTGCTGGTGGGGATATTTTCTATCACTATTAAAAATATATATTAACAATATATATAATTAACATTAGAGGGAAGCATTTTTCTGGAAGGAAGTGTGACGAAGTAAATTCTTTTGGTTTTTTTCAAAATTTTTTTTTAGGCATCAAGATCACATGAAAATATGAACATTTAAAAAAGACACTTTGTGATGAATGTTATTATTTTGGCGGGAAAACACTCGAAAAGAAAAATGAAAATATGCATCATATGTAATATTATGCTTCTGAGTTTTTTTTTTAAAGTTTAAAAATTAGGGTTTAGTAATTCGGGGTTTAGAAATTAGGAGGTTAAAAATTAGGGTTAAGCTATTAGGGTTTAGAAATTAGGGTTAGATTGAATTTTTAACACGAACGTTATAAAGTTTAGGGTTTAGGGTTTAGGGACTGAACCCAAAACACTAAACCCTAAACTCTAAATCGGGCTAAATTTTGAAAAAAACTTCATATATGATGAAAGAAAACAACGTTCTAAAAATATTATTAGGAATAATATTACTCATAATAAATGTTATCAATTATTTTTTCGATCGTTTTCCGGCCTAAATAATGACATTCATCACAAAGTGTCTTTTTTAAATGTTCATATTTTCACCTAAACTTGATGTATGAAAAAAATAATTTCGGAAAAAACCAAAAGCTTTACTTCCCCCCCACTTCCCCCCAAAAAAAATAATTCCCTCTTGATTATGACCCTAATTAACATTAACATTAACATTAACAATTATTAACAATATATATACTAGCCAACATGAATGAATAGTATCTTGGTGACATCATCATGAAGTCAACAATTTTGTCATTTACTAACCTTTTTTGTTTTTTTTGTCGGTCCAATTTTTTTGGCCCAACGGAGTGGGACAACCACCAACTTCCTAGTTTCTAATAATGCTTAAAGTAGAGTATAGTAAAACTTGTAATTACACTTGTGTGGGCACTGTTGTAAACAGCGTCCGTTGCATCCGTTGCGACGCCCGTTGCGGCGTTTTGGTGACTAAACCATTTCGACCCCATCCCGTTTTCTTAGAGCACAGGGTGTCGTGACGCGTCAGTTCAGTGTTAGTTCAGTGTCTTGCTGATGAATGTACGCTGACTGGACTGACATTGTAAACTGACATTGGTGAAAAAACGGGGGAATTGGGACGATTGTCAGTTCAGTGTCTTGGAGAGAGAAGATAGGATCCACCAATTATTTATTTATACATTTTCTTATATATTTTTAACACATTATTAAATATAATTAATAAAAATACGAACAAATATTAAATTAAAAAATACATTAAAAGTCCTAAAATGCAGTTTTATTTAAACAAAAAATTCCTAAAACGGTTACAATTAAAAACCTAAAATTAAAAGTTGCAAAAAATAAAAAAGTCCCAAAATTACTTATTAAACCTAAAATTACTTATTAATCCTAAAATTACTTATTAAATCCTAAAATTACTTATTAAAAATAACAACAATTTAACGGCCATAGCGAGTCGGAGATCCCGATTCATGCGAAGACGTATCATCATCTGGACCGTTCGAAGCGGGAAGGCTCCACACGTTCCTACAGTACAACGTGATACATTTGTTCGTCAGTTTGGCCTTTCCGACCATGCGTTCCCACACGGCTTCGGATCGGAATTCCTTGAACAAATCCGTGACCTCGTCACAGTACCAAACGTCGGCGACTTCACAATCTACCTTATCGCGTATAAAGCTTACTACGCGTTCTACATCGAAGCCGGTAACATCTAGAGCTTCGAACGATTGTGTGTACCCGTCGTACCAATACTGGCGGTTATCGGAAAGCTCACCGTTGTGATGGACGACTAGTTGATCAAGCAACGATTGGCCATATTTTTTTAGTTGTGAATGTGTAAAATAATGAAGAAAAGAGAGAATTTTGTGTAAATGTGTGTGTAAAAAATGAGATTGTGGGTGTTTTTATATAGAGATAGAGAAATGTGTAAAAAAAAAGGGGCATCAAACGTTCATGTAACGTCCTCCCAATAGGGTCTGGAAGGAACGTCACTAATATCAAAACATACCAACATATTATAATAAACGAGAACAATACTAAATGATGAATTTAACTTTAATGAGTACGCAGCGGAAAATGAAATGTCGTTACAATGACAGGAATAACAATATCGTAAATGTTCACATGCAGAAGTAATAAATGCGATATCTCTTGATCATATGTCCAAGTAGCATCACATAAGCAGTAAGTATAAGAGCTTGAATCAAACAGCACCTGAGACAAAACATGCTAAAGTGTCAACCAAAAAGGTTGAGTGAAGTTCATAGGTTTAACAAAAAGTTTGTCGTTGTTTTAGACCACAAGATTTAGTTTGTAAAGTTGATCTCCCACAGGATCAAAAAGTTATGCCAATGCGTGATATTTAGACTAAACGTTCAAGTTTGCCCCATGACAAGTTGTGTCTGTCCTTGTCGGTTTAATTTCATTATTAAGTAATACAATGACTTGGTCAAATGTATCGGGGACGTTACTCCCGATAGGCCTACCCCCAATAATTAAGCATGCCGCAGCAATTAAAAATATCACTGTAGGGACTTAGTCGGACATAGCCGGGTATAGCATAGTTTAACAGTTTGGTACTTGTGTCTAAAGTGTAAAAAGTAAAAACAGCATGTGTCTCACCCCAAGTAAAAGTAAGTAAGTTTGCTAGCAATTAAAGAGGGGCTATGAATTCACCTTAGTAAGTAGAGAGAGAGTTATTCCTCGGAATAAAGAGTTGAACGAGTGAGCAGAAAAGTCAACCTATTGACATTTAAGAGTAGTTAAGTGTTTTGCCCATGTTTAAGTTTAAGTATGTGTTTGTTTTACTAAGTTTCTATTCCTAGTAAGTTACTATTTTTATAAAGTTTCCATTTTTAGAAAGTTTCTTATTTTACTAAGTTTCTATGACTAGAGAGTTTCTACTTTTATCAGTGTTTTCCATTTTAGGATACTTGCCGTATTAGATAAGCTTCCAATCACCCCTTTCCCTTCGAATAGCTAATTTAGATCTAGGGGCTTGAGCCATAGGACCCTTTGAATCGGAAATCCAAACCCTCTGCCTAGAATCTCATAGAAACCATTCGTCAAGAAAGTTCGAAGATCTATACATCTCTAATACATATCCCAAAATGTTTTTATGTTACAATATAAGTAGTAGGTTATAGGTGCTAGTAATAGTAATAGTGTATACATGTTATTTATTTTATTTTTAATTGCATATAATTTATAATATTATTTACATGTTTCGGTAAAAATAATAACCGAAGTAAAAAGTAAAAAGTAAAAAGAAAAAAAAATAAAAAGTAAGAAAAGAATACTTACTAGTAGTAATTCTTCAAAGAGAGAATGAGAGAAATTTTGGTGTGAGTTTGAATGAGAAATGAGGGGTATTTATACTTGAAAAAATTAGGTAAAAAGAATTAAATAATTAAAAGAAAAAGAAATATTTAATTCTTAATGGGATTTTAAAATTAAAAAGTATTAAATGTTAGGTCATGGGATAATGCACAAAATAAAATAATAAAAGTAGTTTTTCCATTAAAATTTTTAATTAAAAAGTAATTTATTTATTTATTTATTTATTTATTATTTATTTTAAGGATTTTTTTTATGTAAATAAACAAATTTATTTAATGTTTTTCCAAGAATATTTGTCTATAATATTTTATTTTTATTTTTATTTTTATTTTTGTTTTATTTAATTAATAAATATAAATTTTGCATAAAAATAATAAATAATTCTGTATTTTGTATTTTTAATAATAATTATGATTTTAATTATTAAACTATAGTTTTAGTAAGTTTGTAAATATTATTACATTTATATATAATTGGATTTATTATATAGGTAAATATATAATACATTAACTAAATAATAAAAGTGATACAAAGTTTATATACTTAGTTAAATTATGTCAAATTATATAAATTAATAATATATTATTTATTTAAGCGTACATTGTTGACTAAAAATTACTATTCGGTCAATATTTAATTGTATATAACAACCCTTAATACATATAGTCAGACATATAACCCTAGGGTTAATTCAGTAATTTAGAAGTCGAAAAGTGAGGGTTGTTACAGTACCTCCCCGTTAATAAAAACTTCGTCCCGAAGTTTTAGGTAGACTTCTCGGATGCATCAGCGGTTGAGAAGAGATGGGGATATTTCTGTTTCATTTGGTCTTCACGTTCCCAGGTATGTTCGGGGCCTTGCGTGTTTTCCAAAGGATAGAATATTGTTTTGTTTCAAGCGTTTAAGTCATACAAACCATAATCTCTATAGGTTCTTCTACGAAGTGCATTTTATCATTAATGCAGAGATCATTCAAAATGATGATGTTATGCAAGTCATTTCAGTAAATTGGATACATGAAATGTGTTATGAATAATATTGAGCTCATTTAAAATCTTGAGCGTTTATGCTGCAATATTAGGCAGACAAAACAGAGAGGAGTTCATGAAAATCATAGTCATGAAATTTGATAGAGATCGTCATTCTTTATAACAAGAATGATGAATTAGAGTTTTATCGACATTAAATAATATGGATAAAGTAATTCGATTATAGAAAGAGTATAAACGAAGCTATCGTAAAAGAGTAAATGAGAAAATTAAATGTTTGCCTTAACTTTTGACGTAGTTACGATTGATTTCCGGATTTCAAGGAATTAAAGAAATCTTCGAAATCTTTATAAGATTTGATTTTCCGGTAATTACAGAAATTAGGATTTTCTTTAATTAAAGGCGGTGAATTGCCTCCATTGCTGTGTCTGGAATTTTTGCTATAAATTAGCTTCTTCCGTTTCATTATCTTCACCACTTATATACTTTCTTTCTCAATTCATACTTCCAAAAGTTTTGTTAATATGCTCAATCCAGTTCTTGTCTTTGACATTATATTGGTTATCGCCACAATCATCCTTCTTTTCTAACTCCCACCAGAGGAGTCTGTTTACTTCTACTATGCTCTAGAATTTATTGTGTTTTTAGTTCTCCCGTGTCTTTATATTGCTATACGCATTGATATACACGGTTTGTAATTTCAGTGTTGTTATCGGGATTTATATTTTCCCTTATATGTCGAAGCTTCATGCTTTTGTAAAGCAAGTAACGGTCCAGAATTCGTAGGTATGAAGTTTCGAATGATCATGATATTCAAAGCAGAAGGAAAGGTAATAGCACGATTTGATTTGTCATATTACCAGAATATCCGGAAAAGACCGAATTATCAAGAAAAATATTTTCTTGATATGTTTAGAGTTTAAATAGATAAGATTCGTGTAACATGGCAAATGATGATTATAAAGTCTATGAATCATCATCTTCCATTAAAAATTTAGCATGACTTACTGTAATATAATCACGTTGGCCTGACGTCATTATATTATACTAACTCATGCTTCAATTCCCAACACTACTTCAAATCATTCATAATTTAAACTTAAACTTTACAGAATATAGAAACTAAAACAGTTTCCTTTATGATGTGATAAAGATATCGCAAAGAGATAATTAATTGCTGACAAGAATCGTTATAAAGATATCTTCAGAAATATAGAGGATATTTATAACGAAAGATACAGTGATATCTCAGAATTTCTAAGTTCCAACGACGAGGAAAATTCTTTTGTTTCCTCTGCATTTAATGCTACCATATCTGAATCATTGGTTATCAATCCGAGATGGTTTCAAGAAATTTTATTTTTTTAGATGATTAAACAATGATTGTAATCGTCAACGGATCTAATGGTTAACGAATAGGCGTTGTTGATGATAATTTCGATGGTTTGATGTGATAATTCATCATAGAATACGAATGAATATAATTCATGAATGTAGTGATCTTTAGGAAGATAACACCTGCTAAAGCTTTACTTGAATTCTGGTATGTTAATTTCAGAATGTGTAATTAAATTTGTATGAAAATGATTGTGTATCACAGTGAAGGCAGTGAGTATAATTAATGATTTATGAATCGAAATTGAAGAATGTACAGTGTATTTATGTGAGATGTAAATATTTCTCGGGTATTACCTACCCGTTAAAATATTTTCACAATTAACAGTTTTTACAATCTTTATGAAGATATACGTTCATATATGTATTCTTCAGATATAATCATGGATTTAACGAGTTAATATATATTAAACTCATTTGATTTGCGGTTTGGAACGAGAGTAAATAATTTCCAAAATCTTAGAGATTTCATAATTGTTGCGAAATATTTCGCTAATGAAGTTATGAATCAATACATTCATCGTTATACTTGATTTATTATGAAATGGAGTTTATTATGCTGAAGCAGTGATTAACAATTGTTAAGTCATTAGCGAAAGGTGTACATCATAGCATATTAGTGATATGAATTAACCAAGTAGTACATACTAGTTGAGATTCTCATGTAATTGCTTAGTACGACAAGATTTATTATTGTTCCAAATCATATATATATAAGGTATACATATATAATTCTTCACGAAGAATGAGTCAATACATCTTAACTCTTTATTGCTAATATTCCTTGGTATCTATGGGGCGTATCATGTTGATGTTTGAGGTACTGAGTGTGTTGTTGAGGCGGGGGATGCGAATGTTGTTGTTGTTGATGAAGCTGATGCTGTTAGTGGTGATGTTGATGGTACTGGTGGTGATGCTGGTTATGCTGCTGGTGCTGCTGCTGGTGTTCGTAGGTTTCGCACCAGATTTTCCAGAGCCACTACTCGAGCGCGAAGCTCGTTGACTTCTTCTATTATTCCGGGATGATTGGTGGTTGGAACAAGGGGGTGAATAAGATCTAGAATCTTCGATATTATATATTCGTGATGGGATACCTGGAAAGAAGAGAGAAAATGGTGTTTCGGACTGGTTCGCCGGTAAGCGCTTCAGGTTCTTCACCAAGAGGTGAATTCGGTTGGTGGAAGGGATCACCTTCTTCTTGTCTCCATTGATTGAGTCAGCTACGAACCCATCCCCAATTCATCCAGAATAGATGATGGCTGATTGGTTCGTTTGTTCCGGTTACGCTGCCGTGGGAGCTTGAAGAGTTTGAGAAATTCATATTATATGTTTGGAATAGGGTTTGATATGAAATGGGTATTGAATACCGAATGATATATTCGTCTCCTTGAATACGTATTTATAGCAAAAAGATTTCCGTAATTTACGAAGGAAATTTAGGATAAGTGGTAGATAAAGTTTATAGACATGATAATATATGATAAGATATGATGTGTCATCCATTTATGTAATAATGGTGGTATGACGTGTTGAGATTTGTAACCAGATATTGATTAAAGAATTTCAATTCGTATACTGTGATAACCCAATAATATTTTCCGGTTCGCAAACTGATGCATAAAGGCATAAGATACGTGAGTGTTTGAAGTAGTAGCAGGAGCTTGTGGACGAACCGTTATCTTCAATAATATATAGAAGTTTGATAAACTTGATAGGTCATAAGTTTGAAAAAAAAATTAAGTGGAATAAAGATGAATATGATATAAACGAAAAACTTTATTTTATTAAGAACAAGGCTTTAAACAAGCCTTCTTATTACACGATTCAGGGATAGAAATAGTTTAAGGCATAGCCTTTACATAGATAAGAAATTTGGAAAAATAAATTAGGAAATATTAAGATTGAAGTAGTCTTCATATCTCTTCTTCTCGTCCTCAACCTTCTTCATAAACTTCTCAACTTTCTCATTCTTCGCCTTTTGTTTCTCATGCAGGAATTCAAGATTATCATAAAGATTAGAAACACCATTGTTGATTACATGGTACTTGTGATCCCTTATAGAAAGTTGATTATTCACGCGATTTTCCTCCATCTTCAATCTAAAGTCAACATCTTCTCTTAGGTAGGAGAGAGATTACTTCCCCATCGGGCATTTCTTGTAAGGGTGCAAACCAAAGTCCACATCGGTCATGGGATAAAACAAATGTATGTATATAATCTCTTTCTTTAGCTCAGCATTTTCCTCCATGAGCTTCTTGATCGCTAGGTCTTTTTCGTTCATTTGAGCATCGATCCTTGCAATATGGCGAATAAGGTCATCGGTAGTTTTTCGCAGATTCATGAGCTCGTACTTGGCATCAACTTCATCGTAGGAAGGAGATCGGGATCTTTTATTTGAAGGCCCAGTTTCTTCAAGACATTTCCTCTTGTCTTTATTCCTCGGGGTTGGATAGTATTCAGGAGACCCATATAACTTTAGAGTAGTATTTGGGCTATAATTTGGTGAGGGAGGACCACCAAAGCCATAAGGTGGACTTTGGACTGGTCTTTCTGTGAAAGACCTTTCAGTATCTTTTTCGGTTAGCTTGAAAAGATTTATTTTGGTCGTTTGATGATAATTAGACATCCTAACATTAGGAAGGAGATTTTGATCAGTTTTAGGATAGGATTGTAAGGCATATGTTTTAAGATTACAAGGCAAATCCGAAGTGCTTTAAAGTCTAAGGCAGGAAAGGTTATAGTTTCCTAGATTGCTAAGGCACCCTAGCTAACAAGTAAGGCACACATAAAAATGCAATCCTGGTTCTCTATAACAGCCTGGTTATGCTCTGATACCAATCTGTAATGTCCTCCCAATAGGGTCTGGAAGGAACGTCACTAATATCAAAACATACCAACATATTATAATAAACGAGAACAATACTAAATGATGAATTTAACTTTAATGAGTACGCAGCGAAAAATGAAATGTCGTTACAATGACAGGAATAACAATATCGTAAATGTTCACATGCAGAAGTAATAAATGCGATATCTCTTGATCCTATGTCCAAGTAGCATCACATAAGCAGTAAGTATAAGAGCTTGAATCAAACAGCACCTGAGACAAAACATGCTAAAGTGTCAACCAAAAAGGTTGAGTGAAGTTCATAGGTTTAACAAAAAGTTTGTCGTTGTTTTAGATCACAAGATTTAGTTTGTAAAGTTGATCTCCCGCAGGATCAAAAAGTTATGCCAATGCGTGATATTTAGACTAAACGTTCAAGTTTGCCCCATGACAAGTTGTGTCTGTCCTTGTCGGTTTAATTTCATTATTAAGTAATACAATGACTTGGTCAAATGTATCGGGGACGTTACTCCCGATAGGCCTACCCCCAATAATTAAGCATGTCGCAGCAATTAAAAATATCACTGTAGGGACTTAGTCGGACATAGCTGGGTATAGCATAGTTTAACAGTTTAGTACTTGTGTCTAAAGTGTAAAAAGTAAAAACAGCATGTGTCTCACCCCAAGTAAAAGTAAGTAAGTTTGCTAGCAATTAAAGAGGGGCTATGAATTCACCTTAGTAAGTAGAGAGAGAGTTATTCCTCGGAATAAAGAGTTGAACGAGTGAGCAGAAAAGTCAACCTATTGACATTTAAGAGTAGTTAAGTGTTTTGCCCATGTTTAAGTTTAAGTATGTGTTTGTTTTACTAAGTTTCTATTCCTAGTAAGTTACTATTTTTATAAAGTTTCCATTTTTAGAAAGTTTCTTATTTTACTAAGTTTCTATGACTAGAGAGTTTCTACTTTTATCAGTGTTTTCCATTTTAGGATACTTGCCATATTAGATAAGCTTCCAATCACCCCTTTCCCTTCGAATGGCTAATTTAGATCTAGGGGTTTGAGCCATAGGACCCTTTGAATCGGAAATCTAAACCCTCTGCCTAGAATCTCATAGAAACCATTCGTCAAGAAAGTTCGAAGATCTATACATCTCTAATACATATCCCAAAATGTTTTTATGTTACAATATAAGTAGTAGGTTATAGGTGCTAGTAATAGTAATAGTGTATACATGTTATTTATTTTATTTTTAATTGCATATAATTTATAACATTATTTACATGCTTCGGTAAAAATAATAACCGAAGTAAAAAGTAAAAAGTAAAAAGTAAAAAAAAATAAAAAGTAAGAAAAGAATATTTACTAGTAGTAATTCTTCAAAGAGAGAACGAGAGAAATTTTGGTGTGAGTTTGAATGAGAAATGAGGGGTATTTATACTTGAAAAAATTAGGTAAAAAGAATAAAATAATTAAAAGAAAAAGAAATATTTAATTCTTAATGGGATTTTAAAATTAAAAAGTATTAAATGTTAGGTCATGGGATAATGCACAAAATAAAATAATAAAAGTAGTTTTTCCATTAAAATTTTTAATTAAAAAGTAATTTATTTATTTATTATTTATTTTAAGGATTTTTTTATGTAAATAAACAAATTTATTTAATGTTTTTCCAAGAATATTTGTCTATAATATTATATTTTTATTTTTATTTTTGTTTTATTTAATTAATAAATACAAATTTTGCATAAAAATAATAAATAATTCGGTATTTTGTATTTTTAATAATAATTATGATTTTAATTATTAAACTATAGTTTTAGTAAGTTTGTAAATATTATTACATTTATATATAATTGGATTTATTATATAGTTAAATATATAATACATTAACTAAATAATAATAGTGATACAAAGTTTATATACTTAGTTAAATTATGTCAAATTATATAAATTAATAATATATTATTTTTTTAAGCATACATTGTTGACTAAAAATTACTATTCGGTCAATATTTAATTGTATATAACAACCCTTAATACATATAGTCAGACATATAACCCTAGGGTTAATTCAGTAATTTAGAAGTCGAAAAGTGAGGGTTGTTACAGTTCAAAAAGTTGAATTTGGGTCCCACATATCTCCTTCACCCAACTCGAGCAGACGACGTCGGGACCTTCGACGCCGGACTGATGCCGGGTCGGTGTTGTCCGACCGTCGTCTGCATAAAAATGGGGTGGCGACGCCGGTTTTTTGTTTCCCATACCTCACGCTCTTATAATCAAGTCAACGGTCAAAAGTCAGGTCAAATGCAGGAAAAATTGGATCAACGCCGGTCAAAAGTCAGAAATTCTGTTAAAACTGGTCATAAGTAGGTCAAATCTTTCATGACCCGTCCTAATCCATCTGGACGAATACATTACATTTGGTTACATCGCGAGGTACTTGACCTCTATATGATACATTTTACAAACATTGCATTCGTTTTTAAAAGACAAACTTTCATTACATAGAAAGTTGACGACATGCATACCATTTCATAATATATCCAACTATAATTGACTTAATAATAATCTTGATGAACTCAACGACTCGAATGCAACGTCTTTTGAAATATGTCATGAATGACTCCAAGTAATATCTCTAAAATGAGCAAATGCACAGCGGAAGATTTCTTTAACACCTGAGAAAAAACATGCTTTAAAGTGTCAACCAAAAGGTTGGTGAGTTCATTAGTTTATCATAATCCATCAATTTCATATTTTTAATAGACCACAAGATTTAAATTCCATCTTTCATAAACATAATCTCGTATAAGGCATTTCGCAAACTGCATAGAGATAAAAATCATTCATATGGATTGAACACCTGGTAACCGACCTTAACAAGATGCATATAGAATATCCCCCAGTATACAGCGCGCAACTAATATACTAAATAATACCTCGAAGTACTAAAGCATTCATACCCTGGATGGGGCTCGTTGGGCCCGATAGATCTACCTTTAGGATTCACGTCAATTAGGGGCCATTTCCCTAATTCTTAGGTTACAAGACTTGAAGGGGCGATATTCGGTTTAATAATCCAACCATATAATGTAGTTTCCGATTACTTGTGTCTATTTCGTAAAACATTTATAAAAGCAGCGCATGTATTCTCAGTCCCAAAAATATATATTGCAAAAGCATTTAAAAAGGGATCAAATGAAACTCACTCTACAATATTTTGTAGTAAAAATATTCATACGACGGAACTGCACAATGCAGGGTTGGCCTCGGATTCACGAACCTATATTCATGTAATGGAAATCAAATAGTTTCAACTATTAATTATATAACTTTTATATAATTAGTGTTGTAGTTATATAATTAAATTCCAATTAAAATATATATACATTATTTATATATTATATCTTCAGTCATATCTTATATATATTTATTTTATAAAATAATTTATATTTAAACCTATAGTTATATTTATGTTACATGTAATAGTTATATTTTAAATAAAGAATATTTGTTGTAATAATAATAATAATACTAGTAGTAATATTAGTAATACAAATAATGATAATAATAATGTTAAAAAAAACAATAATTTTAATGTTAAAAATAATAATGATGATAATAATAATAATAATAATAATTTATAATATTCATAAAAATAATAATAATAGTAATTTTCATAAAAATGATAATGATAATAAAAATAATGACAATTCTAATAATAATAATGATAGTTTTAATGATAATAAAATGATAGTTTTCAATAATAATAATAATAATAATAATAATAATAATAATAATAATAATAATAATACTTACATTAATAATCATAATCATAATGATAATAATAATAATAATAATAATAACAATACTTATATTAATAATAATAATAATAATAATAATAATAATAATAATAATAATAATAATAATAATAATAATAATAATAATAATAATAATACTAATAACACTTAATGATATTACTTAATAATAACTAAGATGATAATAATAATACCCATTTTATTAATACTATAATAATATCAATAATTAATAATAACAATAATAATAATAATAACTACCTTTGGAGCTTTTCACAAAAATAAATGCCTCTGACAAGGCTCGAACCCGTAACCTCCCGCTTAACGAACACACATCCAAACCATCTAGCCAAGTCTGTTTTTCTAATTTAGATTATACCTTAATTTATATAACATTTAATTTCGAAGTCCATTGTTACATAAATAAGGCCCATTTACTAATAGTCCATCTGCTTAATTAATTTAGATCTATCACACTAGCCCATTAACATGATTGAGATAAACAGATCGATGGATTTTTGGGGTTTTTAATCGATGCAGACAACACACACACATATGGGTTCGTTTCTTTAGGTCATCATCTTCTAATCATGATCTCTTCATAATCAAACCGCCATCATCGTCTCACGATCATAACATCGTCAATATCATCCTCATCATCATCTCTGTATCACCATCATTAATCATCTAACATAAAGACATCATGACATCTCATGATCATCTATCATCATCATTCTTCATAATCACCATCATCTAATTCATTAATTTAATGGAAACAGAAATAGAATTATATTGTAGTAGAAAACATCATAGAACCTTCATCATCTTACGGTTATCATCTAACAATCGTAACCATCATCATCACGTATCATCATCTCACTTTTGCAGATAAGGGTTTTTGAAAAAAAATTTATATGGAAACAGGAACAGAAACATTCAGCGGTACAGCAAGATGTGGGTTTAGAAGTTGTTCGATTACTTTATCGTTTTCATTACACCCAAACTGTTTATTCATCGTGTTGTCATTAACCTCAAAAGTTTGATCATTGTTAGCCGGTGACAGCCACCACGGGCCAACAACTGCAGAAGAATCAAAATAGCAGTGGTTTAACAAGGGTCGGTGATATTCACGGTGGTGGTAGAAGTGGCGGTTGTAGGAGGAAACAACAACAAAGAAAATAGGTTTCGATGGTGGTTTTTAATTTAAGAGAGAGAGATGAGAGAGAGAGTGAGGATAGAGAGATGGTGGTGTTATTTGTTTCGGCTGAAGCCAGAAATAAAAGGGAAGGAAGGCAGCTGCGTTCAAGATGGTGAGGTGATGGAATTGAAAATGGTACTCGTTGGTGTTAAGGTCCGGTGGTGATGAGGTTCATCAAATTTTTTTTTCCTGGTGGTTCGTTGATTGGAGAATAAAGTAAAGTTTGTGAAGGTTGAAGGTTAAATGGGTTTGAGAAAGATTAGTGACCGATGGTTTCAAGGTAGCAGGAGGTGGCGGTTGTATGGTGTTCGGTGGTTGATGAAGGTGGTGAGTGGTGCACAATGGTGGAGGTGGTTTTGATGGTGGATTCTCGGACATAATAGAGAGGAAGAGAGTTGTGATGGCGGTCTTCATGAATTTATGGTGGTCGTGATTGCCTAAGGTGTCGATGGTATGCATATGCATATATATAACGAGTATTTGTATGTATATCTAAATATGTGTCTTTATGCATATGCATATGTAAATGTAAATTTATATATAGATATTTATCTTGTGAGAATATTAAACAAAGATCAATCAGTGGCTAACTTTAATAATGTGTACAATTAGCAGCCGGCAATAATGGAGTTTTCTACCGACACTATTCCACGGAGTGCTAAATCGTGCTCCATTGATAATCAATGGCGGATAAAAGTACTCAGAAAAATCCCATATTTTTAAATTAATTATTTTTATTTTATTTTGGACATTATGGTATAAAATTTGGTCATTAACTATTAAATAAAAATTACATTAATTATTCACTCCCAGCCCCAAGTAAAATATAAAAAGTTTTAAAATTTATCTAATAACTTCTAAATGTATTATTAATAAGCCTATAATTTGTAAAACTCATTTTTTTTATCACCGTTTATTTTAAAATCACATAAGTTCCTTTTTAACTCGCTTACTATTAATCGAATGAAAATTGAGCGTTACCTTTGCTTACTAAATAACTTCGAAATTACAAAATATATATATATATTATATATACTTTATTTATATATAGATACTTTTTATATATTATTATTATTTTTACAAAATTAATTATAGCAATTACGATATATACTATTTCATATTATTATTATATATATATATATATATATATATATATATATATATATATATATATATATATATATATATATATATATATATATATATATATGCATATTCATTTACAAGCAATCATATCGTGAGTCGTTGGGAATAGTCAAAGGTTAAATGAATTCATGTAAACAGTTCAAAATTTTTGAGACTCAACTTTACAAACTTTACTTATCGTGTCAAAATTGTATAAAGATTAAGTTTAAATTTGGTCGGAAATTTCCGGGTCGTCACAGTACCTACCCGTTAAAGAAATTTCGTCTTGAAATTTGATTTAGGTCGTCATGGTTAGCCATAAAAATGTTTTCATGACGAATATGAGTTGATAAATACAGTTTTATCATTATTGAGTAATATAGATAAAACGATTCGATTATGTGAAGCGTACGAGTGAAGCTATCACAAAAGAGTAAAATAGGGAAATAAAGTTCGTCATAACTTTTGACGTAGTCATGGTTGAATTTCCGGAATTCAAGGGATTAAGGAAATCTTCGAAATCTAAATAAGATATGAGTCTTCGGAATTTAAGGAAATTATGATCTTTTTAATTAAATGTGGTCATCTGTCTAGATTGCTACGTCTGATATTTTCATTATAAATTAAACCCTTCCGTTCCATTATTTTCATCACTCCTATACTTTCTTTCTTAATTCTTATTTCTAAAAGATTGTGAAAATACTTCATCTAGTTCTAATCCTTGATATTTTTCTAATTATCATTTATGTCATCATTCTTTTTAATCTTCCACCAGAAGAATCTATTTACTTCTACTATTACCTTGGGGTGATACTATTCTTAATTCTACCGTGTCTTTATATTGCTATTCGTATTAATGTACACGGTTTGTGATTTCGGTGTTGTTGTCGAGTTTTGTATCTTCCCTTATGTTTCGGAGCTCTTTGCCTTTTTATTCTCCTCTCGATCTCTAGTAAAACGAGTAACGGTTCAGAATTCGTAAGTATGGAGTTTCGAATAAACTTAATGTTCTAAACAAAAAAGTACGTAATAGCACGATTTGATTTGTCAAATTACCAGAGTCACTGAGAATAGAACTATCAAGAATATACTTTCTTGATATGTTTAAGCAGAATGAAATAGTTGTGTAACATGGCACATGATGACGTTATGATCTGTGAATCATCACGTTCCATTAGAAACTCAACATGACTTACTGTAATATAATCATGTTGATCAAGTGTCATTATATTATACTAACTCATGCTTCAGTCCCCAACACTACTTCAAAATCATTCATATTTTAAACTCGAAGGTTTCAGAATTTAGAAACTAAAATAGTTTCTTTTATGATGTAACACCGATAGCACGAAGAGATAACTAGTTTCGGATGAGAATATTTATGAAAAATATCTTCAGAAATATTGAAGATATTTATGATGATATTTTGGAATTTCTAAGTTCGATGGTTGATGAAGAAAGATTTTCCGCAAGATTTTAACATGAGTAAGGAGCAAGATATTCGTTGAAGGTTTCATCAGATCCAGAACTACCTGGTTTCTTTGAATATATGGAATGGTCCTTGTATTTGGCCTTGGTCTCCTTCATGGTTTGCTCAATCTGTTTTGCAGTACCAAAATTTTTTATCGAGCGTTCCTAACACTCCTTTATTTATTATCAAACTTTTGGCCGTTTAGACCATCTACAATTTTTCTGTTTCCTCTGCACTTAATGCTACGATATCTGAATCATCGATTATCAATCCGAGGTGGTTCCAGGAGAATTGTGTTTTTAGATGGTTAAACGCTGATGGTAATATGGTGAAATATAAAAGGTTCTCCGGTAACCATAAATAAGTACACATATATATCAAGGTTATAATAAGGTTGTTTCGAACGAAAAGTCGAAGTTGACTTGTTGGAGCTGTGACAAAATTGGCTAATTTGGAAAGAGATTGCAAAGTTATTTTCGGTAATGGTAACGCAAAGGAATAAGCACAGCTACGCGTTAAACGTTTACTCAGTTTCCGAGAGTTTTTCAGGTGCAATACTATATGCATAAATCTTTCCTTCCGTAGATGAAGTGCGGTTTGTTCATCCTCTCAATTGAGGTGTTTTCAAGAATCATGAAAGGTTTGAACGTGGATTGTAATCGTCAAGATACAAATGTGGTTTAAGATAAAATCAAGTGGCAAACTTGAAGAATTGTTTAGTTTCATATGTTATAATCAATATTTTAATTCATTTTAATTGTCCAATGTTGGCAGTCCACAGTCGATAGTCCACAGTTAACAGTCCAATAATTCATATATAGTTTAATATATAATATTCGAATTAATTAATACGTATCGTGACCCGTGTACATGTCTCAGACTCGATCACAACTCAAAGTATATATATTATTTAGAATCAACCTCAACCCTGTATAGCTAACTCGGTCATTACTGCATATAGAGTATCTATGGTTATTCCAAATAATATATATAGATGCGTCGATATGATATGTCAAAACCTTGTATACGTGTCCCGATATTTAAAGTGCGTAAAATAAATAACAGAAATTAAATGACGATAAATAAAATTGCGAGAATTTAAATTGCGATAATTAAATTGCGATAAATAAAATGTAATACAGAATTAACAGTTAGCTAGGAATAGTTAGCGTGGATTCTTAACAAAATTTCTCATAATTAATTTGTTTGTTTCTAACAAATTATATGCTGTCCAATGTTTTCTTCATCATGCCACTTGTTGGATTCTGATAGATCAAAATCCAAATATGAAATTGAATAAAAATGGTTATTCTGCGGTGAATGGATACGTATATCTGTGGATGTAAGTAGGATAGTAAATGAATGTTGAATCAGATTCGAAGAATGTACAGTATAACTTATTAAAGTGAAATCTAAATATTCCTCGGATATTACCTACCCGTTAAAATATTTTCACCATTAACAGTTTGTACAAAAGAATTTTTAATTACAATCTTTATGAAAACATATATACATATATATTTTCTTCAGATGTAATCATGGATTTAATGAGTCAATTTGATATTAAACTCATTTGATTTTCGGTTTGAGCTAGAATAAATAATCTCTAAAAACTTTTAGAAACCACATATTCTTCGCAGAATATTTCTTTAATGAAGTTATGAATTAATACTTCATCGTTCATTGTTGTTGGTACTCCTTGGTATATATGGTGCGTATGACGTTGATATTCGTGTGACAGATTGTGAAGTTGAGGGTTGCGATGCGGTTGTTGTTGGTGGTGGTAATGGTACTGTTGGCGTTGATGATGGTGGCACTGGTTATGCTGCTGGTGCTGCTGCTGGTGTTTGTAACCTTTGCACAATATTCTCCAAAGCCACTACCCGAGCGCGAAGCTCGTTGACTTCTTCTATTACACCGGGGTGATTGTCGGTTCGGACGAGCGGATAAATATGATCTAGAATTTGGTAGAGTATATAATCGTGACGAGATACTCTGAAAATGAGAGAGAAAATGGTGTTTCAGACAGGTTCGCCGGTAAGTGCTTCAGGTTCCTTGCCAAGAGGGCAATGTGGTGGATGAAAAGGATCACCTTCTTCTTGTCTCCAATGATTGAGGAGGCTACGAACCTAGCCCCAATTCATCCAGAATAGATGATGGCTAATCGATTGATCCATTCCGGTTACACTGCTTTCGGAGCTCGAGTGAAAATCCATATCAGAATAGTTATCGGAATCCGACGAACTTGAACTGGTTGCGAAATTCATCTTGCACGGTTAGGTAAAGGATTTTATGAAATGATTTTCGAATATCGGATGATATTCTAATTACATAGAATATCTATGTATAGTACAGAAGATCCCGTAGATTACGGAGGAAATTAAGGAAACGTGTCAGAAAAAGTCTACAGTAACAGATACGCTAAGATATGGATTAGCAGACACGCTAAGATATGAATTTTGTCTCTACACTATTCATGCAATCAATGCAATAAGAAGTGTCTAGACTAAGAATGATAAGCAGGTAATTTCCTAAGGATGATAAGTAGATGATTTTTGACACAAAATGATAAGCAAAACTTTTGACATGCAGACACGGTCGAAGTCCAGACTCACTAATGCATCTAAACAACTATCAGTTAGACACACTAATGCAAGACCTGGTTCGCTAAGACCACCGCTCTGATACCAACTTTCATGACCCGTCCTAATCCATCTGGACGAATACATTACATTTGGTTACATCGCGAGGTACTTGACCTCTATATGATACATTTTACAAACATTGCATTCGTTTTTAAAAGATAAACTTTCATTACATAGAAAGTTGACGACATGTATTCCATTTCATAATATATCCAACTATAATTGACTTAATAATAATCTTGATGAACTCAATGACTCGAATGCAACGTCTTTTGAAATATGTCATGAATGACTCCAAGTAATATCTCTAAAATGAGCAAATGCACAGCGGAAGATTTCTTTAACACCTGAGAAAAAACATGCTTTAAAGTGTCAACCAAAAGGTTGGTGAGTTCATTAGTTTATCATAATCCATCAATTTCATATTTTTAATAGACCACAAGATTTAAATTCCATCTTTCATAAACATAATCTCGTATAAGGCATTTCGCAAACTGCATAGAGATAAAAATCATTCATATGGATTGAACACCTGGTAACCGACCTTAACAAGATGCATATAGAATATCCCCCAGTATACAGCGCGCAACTAATATACTAAATAATACCTCGAAGTACTAAAGCATCCATACCCTGGATGGGGCTCGTTGGGCCCGATAGATCTACCTTTAGGATTCGCGTCAATTAGGGGCCATTTCCCTAATTCTTAGGTTACCAGACTTGAAGGGGCGATATTCGGTTTAATAATCCAACCATATAATGTAGTTTTCGATTACTTGTGTCTATTTCGTAAAACATTTATAAAAGCAGCACATGTATTCTCAGTCCCAAAAATATATATTGCAAAAGCATTTAAAAAGGGATCAAATGAAACTCACTCTACAATATTTTGTAGTAAAAATATTCATACGACGGAACTGCACAATGCAGGGTTGGCCTCGGATTCATGAACCTATATTCATGTAATGGAAATCAAATAGTTTCAACTATTAATTATATAACTTTTATATAATTAGTGTTGTAGTTATATAATTAAATTCCAATTAAAATATATATACATTATTTATATATTATATCTTCAGTCATATCTTATATATATTTATTTTATAAAATAATTAATATTTAAACCTATAGTTATATTTATGTTACATGTAATAGTTATATTTTAAATAAAGAATATTTGTTGTAATAATAATAATACTAGTAGTAATATTAGTAATACAAATAATGATAATAATAATAATAATGTTAAAAAAACAATAATTTTAATGTTAAAAATAATAATGATAATAATAATAATAATAATAATTTATAATATTCATAAAAATAATAATAATAGTAATTTTCATAAAAATGATAATGATAATAAAAATAATGACAATTCTAATAATAATAATGATAGTTTTAATGATAATAAAATGATAGTTTTCAATAATAATAAAATGATAGTTTTCAATAATAATAATAATAATAATAATAATAATAATAATAATAATACTTACATTAATAATCATAATGATAATAATAATAATAATAATAATAATAATAATAATAATAATAATAACAATACTTATATTAATAATAATAATAATAATAATAATAATAATAATAATAATAATAATAATATTACTTAATAATAACTAAGATGATAATAATAATACCCATTTTATTAATACTATAATAATATCAATAATTAATAATAATAATAATAATAATAATAATAATAATAATAATAATAATAATAATAATAATAATAACTACCTTTCGAGCTTTTCACAAAAATAAATGCCTCTGACAAGGCTCGAACCCGTAACCTCCCGCTTAACGAACACACATCCAAACCATCTAACCAAGTCCGTTTTTCTAATTTAGATTATACCTTAATTTATATAACATTTAATTTCGAAGTCCATTGTTACATAAATAAGGCCCATTTACTAATAGTCCATCTGCTTAATTAATTTAGATCCATCACACTATCCCATTAACATGATTGAGATAAACAGATCGATGGATTTTTGGGGTTTTTAATCGATGCAGACAACACACACACGGATAGGTTCGTTTCTTTAGGTCATCATCTTCTAATCGTGATCTCTTTATAATCAAACCGCCATCATCGTCTCACGATCATAACATCGTCAATATCATCCTCATCATCATCTCTGTATCACCATCATTAATCATCTAACATAAAGACATCGTGACATCTCATGATCATCTATCATCATCATTCTTCATAATCACCATCATCTAATTCGTTAATTTAATGGAAACAGAAATAGAATTATATTGTAGTAGAAAACATCATAGAACCTTCATCATCGTACGGTTATCATCTAACAATCGTAACCATCATCATCACGTATCATCATCTCACTTTTGCAGATAAGGGTTTTCGAAATAAAAAGAATATATGGAAACATGAACAGAAACATTCAGCGGTACAGCAGGATGTGGGTTTAGAAGTTGTTCGATTACTTTATCGTTTCCATTACACCCAAACTGTTTATTCATCGTGTTGTCATTAACCTCAAAAGTTTGATCATTGCTAGCCGGAGACAGCCACCACCGGCCAGCAACTGCAGAAGAAACAAAATAGCAGTGGTTTAACAAGGGTCGGCGATATTCACGGTGGTGGTGGAAGTGGCGGTTACAGGAGGAAACAACAACAAAGAAAATAGGTTTCGATGGTGGTTTTGAATTTAAGAGAGAGAGATGAGAGAGAGTGAGGATAGAGAGATGGTGGTGTTAGTTGTTTCGGCTGAAGCCAAAAATAAAAGGGAAGGAAGGCAGCTGCGTTCAAGATGGTGAGGTGATGGAATTGAAAATGGTACTCGTTGGTGTTAAGGTCCGGTGGTGATGAGGTTCATAATTTTTTTTTTTTTGTGATGGTTCGTTGATTGGAGAATAAGGAAAGTTTGTGAAGGTTGAAGGTTAAATGGGTTTGAGAAAAATTAGTGACCGATGGTTTTGATGTGAAGCGAGGTGTATATAAAATAGTTATTAAATTTTTGCAGGAAATACTATTAAATACGATACAATTTTACACAAGATATTTATTTATTTATAGAATGGATATACTTAAACCTTGCTACAACACTTATAGGCAGTGTACCTAATCGTTCAGTAGTGTAGTTTTTAGTAAGTCCGGTTCGTTCCACAGGGAAATCTTTAAACAAAGCTCAACGCTATATTAGTTTACTTTTATAAAAATACAAACATATATATATAAGTAATATTATTATTATAAAGGGGGGTTTTTTTACCGTTTAATGACCGGTTTGTCGATTTTAAAACTTTAGTCGCAGTTAAAACCTAATGTAAAATATAAAATAAATACAAGACTTTAAATTAAAGCGTAAAGTAAATAACGATAATGAAATTGCGAATAATAAAAATGCGATAAAATAAAATTGCGATAATTAAAAAGTACGATAATTAAAAGTGCGATAAAAATAAATAAAAGTGCGATAATTAGAAGTGCAATTAAATATAAAATAAAGGAAATTAAATATGAAATAAAAGAATTATGCTTATTTAAACTTCCGTAATCATGATGTTTGACGTGTTGATTTTAGTTTTATGCACATGGGTTAATTGTCCTTTGTCCTGGATTATTCAATATGTCCGTCTGGTTTTTGTCCATAACAGTCCATCAGTCATAAATATAAATTGCAAGTGTCCTTGTCAAATTATTATTATACCCGAAGTTAAATATTCCAACTAATTGGGGATTCGAATTGTAACAAGGTTTTAATACTTTGTTTAATGAATACACCAGGTTATCGACTGCGTGTAAACCAAGGTTTTACTACTTTGTTAACAATTACACCAATTACCCTTGAATGTAATTTCACCCCTGTTTTAATTATTCTAGTGGCTATTAATCCATTCCCGTGTCCGGTTAAATGAACGATTATTCGTACATATAAATACCCCGCCCATCGTGTCCGATCGAGTGTATATGGTAATTTATAGGGACGCCCAATTGTAAATCTTTATATTAACATTAACAAACTTTCATTTAGTTAAACAAATATAAAGCCCATTAATAGCCCATAGTCTAATTTCCACAAGTGTCGTTCTTTTGTCCAAACCCCAATTATGGTACAAAGCCCAATTACCCAATTTTAGTAATTAGCCCAACATCATGATTACTTCGTTTTAAACAAGCATAATAATAACTTAGCTACGAGACATTAATATAAAAAGGTTGAACATAACTTACAATGATTAAAAATAGCGTAGCGTTACACGGACAGAATTTCGACTTACACCCTTACAACATTCGCTAACATACCCTTATTATTAGAATTAAAATTAAAATTAAAATATAAATTATATATATATATATATAAGTTTTACGTATGATAAGAAGAAAGAAAGATGATGAATTTTGATCAGAATTCGGGTTGCTTTATAGCCAGACTTGATTTTTGGGGCTCCGCGACTCGCGGCAAAATGCCCTTCAAACTCCGCGAGTTGCGGAGATAGAAATTACAGCTCAGTCCTTGGAGTTTTCTCTGCCGACAGTTTTTATTATATATAAATATAATATATATATAATTAATATAATTAATTATATATTATATTATATTTATATACATAGTTAACTTGTAATTTTTAGTCCGTTGCGTCGAGCGTTAAGAGTTGACTCTGGTCCCGGTTCCGGATTTTCGAACGTCCTCGCGTACAATTTAATATCTTGTACTTTGCGTTTTGAATCTTGTACTCTTGTGATTTCGAGACGTTTCTTATCAATAATTGGAACCTTTTTGATTGTCTTTTGTACTTTTGAGCTTTTTGGTCGTTTGCGTCTTCAATTCGTCGAATCTGTCTTTTGTCTTCACCTTTTATTATTTAAACGAATATCACTTGTAAATAGAACAATTGCAACTAAAAGCTTGTCTTTCTTGAGGAATAATGCTATGAAATATATGTTCGTTTTTAGCATTATCAAATATTCCCACACTTGAGCGTTGCTAGTCCTCAAGCAATATTGTCTTGAAATACTAGAATCACTTCTTTATTCTTCAAACTTTGTACATCAGTGATTTCTATACGGCGGTATAAACAATGGTAGTAACGATATGGTTTACAGTCCCACATGACTATAAAAATTTAGATCCATTAAGGAAATTGGATCTTTATGAAAACATTTGATCTTTTGAAAATTAAATCTAGTTTTTACCCTAGATAAGTTTTCCGGGATAACCCTTTACCGGTGTTTGCAAAATATTTTTGTGGGTTTGGTGGGTTTCAGATTTGAAAATTTTAGCTCAAAACTTGCGGTTTTGTGTCACCCACTTGCTAACCTTGTATTTGGAAAGCAACACGTCCAGTTTACTTGTTCCGTATATTACCTTTCGGCAAACTACCGTCCGGTTGTAAAGGAAAGCGTTGAACAAGCAACTGTTAAGGCAATGTCCCGTGACATGCTTTTGATTATGGTCTATAACGTGTCGGATGCAATTACTATCCTTGGTAGGAGCAATAGTAAAGCTCACCCTTATAATTTTTCGGTCTGGCACAAGGTCCTGTCTTTGACCATGCTATGCAACCACCGTTCTTACGGTTGACACCCGATTTGGTTCAGGTGACCTAATGAATTCCATGTGAATTCCTAGGATTTTACGTTCAATGGTAATGAACGCATTGAAAATAGGGTTTTCAGAAAACAAATCGGTTTGTAATTTTGATCAAAATATTTTCTCGTTTAAGCTCGAGTTTAGATATCATTGAATTCCATGAGTTTGAATTCTCAATCTTTAAGGTCAATCTCTAGGATTGAGTAATATCAGTCTTAAAAGCTGATTTTTAATCTTTAAGGAGATTATCCTTTCTGGGGATCTGATTCATTAGTCTTATCCAGCTAATTTGCATGGTGCCTCCCCATTGTACGAGATAAATCCTTCTCATGGTTAGGATAAATCTGACCACATGGCGACCCTGTTTAATGCTGAGGTCCGTGGATTTCCTGCTGATTTTAGTGATGACTTTTCTAGATTTTTCGTCAACCTACAGCTGGTCTGAACGACAACTTCATGACCTAAATCAAGAAGTGCGTTTCTTTTTCGGAAGACTTTACTTCCTTTTAATGATGGAATTGATTCATCGTGTAGATCCATCTCTTCTTTTCTTTCATCGGGTAAAACAGTTTAGTTTAGTCCAAAGCAAAAGTATTTTCAGTTATTTGTTACAGATATATGTGACATATGTTTAAAATAACTTGGTAAATTTTCCCACACTTGGCTTTTTATTTTCCTTTTTATCGTCATCTATTCCATTTTAAATGAATTTTAACATTTTTGTTTCTCAATTTATGTCCTTTCTGAGGTAACAATAATTTCGGTGTTAAAACCTAGTTTTATCGTTCATAAATATGTATAAACATGATTTGAATTCATTTAATTTAAAAATTTTACTAGAATTGGGTAGTCAGTATATAAGACTAGGGCTGTTCTTTTTTATCAGAGAGCACTAGATTCTAATACAACTACTGCTTTACTAGTATTTTTAATGGTAACCAAGTGTTTAATATAAAAATTTTAAAATCCGAAAGAATTTAATCCCTTCCTACACTTAAGATCTTGCAATGCCCTCATTTGCAAGAAATCGGTAACAATTTAAATTATTGAGGGTGATTTGTGTGAAAATGATTAAATTTTTACCAAAGTTTCCAAATATATTGGCGTTTGTTTGCTGAATGATAAATGGTGCACATCATTTGTTCATTCCGTCTTGTTGTTATTTCACATATATTTTGCATCTTGTCGTCAAAATTAGTTGCTTTTGCTGAACTTAATGCCAGTCTTTGAAAATGCGTTGTTTTACCCTGTTGTGTACATAAGATAAACTGCAAACATATATACATATTTTTGAAGTTTGGTATATTACCCCACATTAAAAAATTATTAAAATCTAAGAATAAAAGTTAGAAATTATAAAAATAATTACAATATTAAAAATATTAAATGTATCAATAATTACAAATTACAAAATAATAAAAAATAATAAGTAAACTAAGGATGATATTGGTACCAATAGGGGTTCCAGGCATAACCATAAGTGCTATAGAATGCTTCGGCAGGGTCATACGTAGGATATGGTGGCTGCATCTCTATCGACCAAGGAGGGAAGACGGGTTTCGGTGTAGGAATATAGTTTCTACCTATATGTTGGCAATGCGCTATGATCTGGTTCTGATGAACTTGCCAATCTTCAAATGCTCTCTGTCTAGCATTTTCGTATTCCTGAGAAGCTATAAACCTATGGTTTCTCTCCACCTGTGGATGTCTACCATGGTATCGTACTGCGGCGTTATTTCGCCGCTTCAAAACTTTCGCACCATGGTATACATTTAAACCTATAGTGTCGCGGGGTTCCGGCTCTTCTAGTAATAATCCCCCCCGACTTATATCCACACCGAGATATTCACCAATCAAAGTAATAAAAATACCACCTCCTATTATGCTATGTGGACGCATCCCCCGAACCATAGCTGATAAATAATAACCCACACAATATGGTATACTTACAGCGCTCTGTGGGTCTCGAATACACATATGGTAAAACAAATCTTGTTCATTTACCTTTTCTTTGTTCTTACCCCTTTGTGTAATCGAATTAGCTAAAAACCTATGTATTACTCTTAATTCGGCTCTATCTATATCCAAATAAGAGTAGTTTCCCCCTTTGAAACGGTGATGGCTTGTCATTTGACTCCACACACCGTGTGTATCAAAATTCTCATCTATCTTTCTACCGTTTAGTATCAATCCTCTACAATCGGCAGACGCTAACTCCTCAGGCGTATATATACGTAAAGCCTGAGCCATGTCCAGTAAAGACATGTGGCGCATCGAACCGCCTAACAAAAATCTAATAAAAGAACGATCGGTTAAACTAGCTACCCGATCATTCAACTCTATACTACATAATAACTCTTCACACCATACTTTACATACAGGTCTGCGTATGGTGAATAAACATATCCAGTCATTAAAAGAAGAATTACCATACCTCTGTACAAGTAATTCCCTAATTGGCCCGGCCAATTCTACAGCTTCTAAGGGTCCCCATTCTATTACCCTCGGTACCTCAACAACCTTGGAATGAAGAGTATGCAAACCCCGTTGATATTTTGGATAATCTATCTAAAGTCTGTCAAATCTCAGGTTCGGGTGCAACTGTTCCAAGTGCATATCTGAAAAGGTCATGACTGGATGAGGTACATCCTGCTTGTAGTAGTTATCTACCTCCTGTTGGTCCAAATTCTCAGCAGGAGCATGGCGGGCTTGGGATGAAGATTCACCCCTTTCATTCTGCAAAACACATCAAACACAAATTTTGTGCATCCAAATATGCATTAGTGTCAGCAAAATCATCAATCAAAATAATTACAATGACATTATCAATTTATATCAAACTTAAGCTTATTTTCACATTTTTATCAAATCTACACTTTTTCAAATAAGCATATACGAAAATTTTCGTCAAGTTCATAAGCATTCAACTCAAATAACATGTCAAAATAATCATTACTAGCAATTAAACAAGTCTCAAATGGCATTATCTTTCAAAAATCAAGTTCATGAATTTTGGACTTTGAAAAAGTCCACTTTAATTCTCAAAATCATGTTTAGGCTCAAAGTTTGGATCATTTAACTACCTAGACATGTTACACTACTCAATTTAGCAACAATTCATGACAAAAATCGGCCATAACCTGTTTATATCAAAAAGCCCCAAATTGCTCAAGAACACAAACCCTAGATTATTCAAAATTTGAAGTTTAAGGCTTCTAATCATGTTAAACAGCATCAATCTAGGCTATACAAGCATAATACATAAACAATTTAAGTCTAATTACACTAAAAAGCATCAAAATCAAATTGGGAAAAAAATAGCTCAAGAGCACAAAATTTCGAATTAAATGGTGTTTAGGTGTAGAAATTTACCGTTTTTCTTGAGAAATTCTTAGATAGCATCCTTCTTAACATGATTTTAGCAAAAAATTTGGTGATTAACGGTTAAAAATTGGAATTTTTGGGGGTGATTTTCGGGTTTTTTCGCAGTGTTTTTGCAGTATTTTTCGAGTTGTTTTTGTGTGGGGAGTGAACTGATCGTTCAGCTATTTTTTTTTTTTCTGGGTTTTGGTCCCTCCGCGAGTCGCGGAGGTTTGCACTTCAAACTCCGCGAGTCGCGGAGTTTGCTCTTTTTTTTTTTTTTTTTTTTTTTTTTATATAATCTTTAACTTATAAAAACAATTAAGTAATTAATTTTAAAATTTTGTTTCCCTTGTTATTTAGGACGAGGTCGTTTCGGATCGATGTCCTAGTCCGTCCTTCGACAAAATTTTAAAATTTGTCTTTTTGTAGCGATTGTTTTAAAAGCTAAGATTTTTGGGTTTTTTCAATGTTTTTGGCATACTTTAATTCAATAAGATTAAAAATATTGATAATAAAAGTTCTCGTCCCTCCCTCGGGTAAAGCAATTTCGGTTCAAAGACCTAGTCTTCAACTTACGACGAATTTTTAAAAATCATATTTTTAATTTAATGAGATAAAGTAAATTTTTGTTTTTAAATTCACACAACTTAAATATAAAATTCAAAATTAATATTAAAAATTCACACCAAACTTAAAATTTGAAATGCATAACATTAAAAATTTATATTTTAAAAATTAAAAATTCACACCAAACTTAATTTAAAAATTTATAAATTCATATCAAACTTATATTAATTTTTCAAATATTTACAATTTTAAATATATTGTTTTTACAAAGTTTACAATATTAATTTAAGATTTAAATATTAATTTTAAAAACATAATAAAATTAAAAATCTTTTTGTCTTTTTATCCCACTTTAATCAATCAAATATTATCAAAAATATGCGCCCCTCTTTTCGGTAAAGTAATTTCGGTTCAAAGACCTAATTTAACTCATGACAAATTTTTGAAATATTTTGGGTTGATTGTTTAAAGATACTTATACCTTAAAAATAAATGTTAAATTTCGCAGTGATGTAATAAATTTTTGAATGATATCAATAATTTCGGTCGCCAAACCTAATTTTATTCAATACCAATTTAATACTTTTTAGCGAACAAATTAGCGTTTATTATCAAAAGGTTAAAAATAAATAAAAATAAAAAAAACTGTACAGACATACCTGTGAAATAGATTT
The DNA here is from genome assembly GCF_046630445.1 of Rutidosis leptorrhynchoides. Classification (NCBI taxonomy): domain Eukaryota; kingdom Viridiplantae; phylum Streptophyta; class Magnoliopsida; order Asterales; family Asteraceae; genus Rutidosis; species Rutidosis leptorrhynchoides. The sequence goes on from NC_092336.1 coordinate 157,372,923, forward strand.
CTTAGTTATATGATCTATTATATTCATAAGATAGTCGGTTTAATTGGTTTTCCATGGCTGCATAGGCGTAACCTCGAGCATTCATTGTCTTTTCTTCTAAACATATGAACGGTCCGTCTCTGCATAAAGTAACAAATTCGGTATTTGAATAGGTTTGATTATTTGAACATTTACCTCCATGTGACCATTTTCCGCATTTGTGACATCGTTCTAGGTGTCGTGCTCTTCTTTTCGCTGCGGATTTTGACTTTCCTTTACCAAATTGTAACTTATTATCTTCGCATCTGGATCCTTTTCTAACTCCGTCCATTCTTTCTCTGATTACTGATACTAATTCGCTCGGTAGTATGTCATTATTACGTTTAGTGATCAAAGCGTGTAGCATTAGACCATGGTTTAGTTCACAGGCAGTCTTCATTTTGTAAAAACCTAAAAAAAATAAAAATTCAGAATGGGGGGAGAAGACTAGTTCTTTAGGGTCTGCTAGGGAAAGACCATTCGGGTTCCATTTTCGAAAACTACACGAAAACAGATAATCTAACTCTAACAGAAATACATATTATCCTTTAAAGACTTGATTCTCCCCACACTTAGTTAGCTGTGGTGTCGAAATTGTGATTAACTTCGTTGTCGACTTCCATCGGACCATGTATGTAATGTTTAACTCTGTGACCATTAACTTTAAATTCAATCCCATTTGAATTTATTAATTCTATCGTTCCGTATGGGAAAACTCTTTTGACTATGAATGGTCCAGACCATCTTGATTTCAATTTTCCAGGAAATAGCTTGAATCGTGAATTGAAAAGAAGAACTCTGTCTCCTTCTTTAAATTCCTTTGAACTTCTGATTCTTTTATCATGCCATTTCTTCGTTCTTTCTTTATAGATTAACGAATTTTCGTATGCTTCATGTCTTAATTCTTCTAATTCGTTTAGTTGACTTAATCGTAGACGTCCGGCTTCATGTAAATCAAGATTACATGTCTTCAAAGCCCAAAATGCTTTGTGTTCAATTTCTACTGGAAGATGACATGCTTTTCCATAAACAAGTCTAAAAGGTGTGGTTCCAATTGGAGTTTTGTAGGCTGTTCTAAAAGCCCAGAGTGCATCCTCCAATTTAATGGACCATTCCTTCGGATTTGATCCTACGGTTTTCTCTAGAATACGTTTTAAAGCTCGGTTGGTATTTTCAACTTGTCCACTTGTTTGTGGATGATATGCGGTGGAGATTTTATGAGTTACTCCATATCTTTTAAGAACTTTCTCAAGTTGATTATTACAGAAATGAGTACCCCGATCACTTATTAAAGCTTTCGGTGTTCCAAACCTTGCAAAAAGACGTTTTAAAAAGTTGACTACAACTCGTGCATCGTTAGTTGGGAGAGCTTGTGCTTCCGCCCATTTAGATACATAATCAATGGCTACGAGTATATATAAATTATTATGAGATTTTGGAAATGGACCCATAAATTCAATACCCCAAATGTCAAATACTTCACATACTTGGATGACATTTTGTGGCATTTCATCACGTTGACTTATTTTTCCGGCCCTTTGACAAGCATCACAGGATTTGCAAAGAAGGTGTGCGTCTTTGTAAATTGTAGGCCAATAGAATCCAGCTTCATAAACTTTTCTTGCTGTTAGTTGAGGCCCATAATGCCCTCCTGTTGGTCCTGTGTGACAATGGTTTAAAATTTTACTAGCTTCATCTCCAAATACACATCGGCGTATTATTCCATCGGGACAACTTTTAAACAGATGTGGATCTTCCCAGAAATAGTGTTTTATATCACTGAAGAATTTCTTTCGTCTTTGGTATGATAATCCTTTTTCAAGGAATCCACATACTAAATAATTTGCATAGTCTGCAAACCATTGGATTTCTTTATAATCTATCTTCAATAGATATTCATCAGGAAAGTTGTCTTGTATGGCCGATTCATTCAGAACTTCTAATTCGGGATTTTCAAGACGAGAAAGATGATCAGCGACGAGATTTTCTGCTCCTTTTTTATCTCGGATTTCAATATCAAACTCTTGTAAGAGTAAGATCCAACGGATTAATCTTGGTTTAGCATCTTGTTTTGAAAATAGGTATCTAAGAGCAGAATGGTCGGTATAGACCACCGTTTTTGCTAGAACGAGATATGATCGAAATTTGTCAAAAGCAAAGACAATAGCAAGGAGTTCTTTTTCAGTAGTTGTATAGTTCGTTTGTGCTCCTTGTAACGTCTTACTAGCATAATATATAGGTTGAAATCGTTTTTCAATCCTTTGTCCTAAAACGGCTCCCATTGCAAAATCACTTGCATCGCACATTAGTTCAAATGGTAGATTCCAATTTGGTGTTATGATGATCGGTGCATTAGTGAGTTTTTCTTTAAGAATATTAAAAGATTTGATACATTCATCTGAAAAGATGAATGGCGCATCCTTTTCTAGGAGTTTATTCATTGGAGTGGCAATTTTAGAAAAATCTTTTATGAAACGTCGGTAAAAACCGGCATGCCCTAGAAAACTCCTAACTCCTCTAACATTTGTGGGATGTGGAAGTTTAGCAATTACATCTACTTTAGCTCTATCCACTTCAATTACTTCTTTTGAAATTTTATGTCCAAGAACGATGCCTTCTTTAACCATGAAATGGCATTTCTCCCAATTAAGTACTAGATTTGATTTTTCGCATCTAATTAGCATTCGTTCCAGATTAACTAGACATGATTTAAATGTATCACCGAAGACTGAAAAGTCATCCATGAATACTTCCATGCATTCTTCTATCATGTCGTGAAAAATCGCCATCATACACCTTTGAAAGGTTGCAGGGGCGTTGCAAAGTCCAAATGGCATGCGTTTGTAAGCAAACGTACCATAAGGGCACGTGAATGTGGTTTTCTCTTGATCTTCGGGTGCTATTGGAATTTGAAAATATCCGGAAAATCCATCTAGAAAACAATAGTAACTATTTCCGGCTAATCTTTCCAACATTTGATCTATGAAAGGTAAGGGAAAGTGATCTTTTCTGGTGGCGTCATTTAATTTTCTATAATCAATACATACACGCCATCCTGTTACAGTCCTAGTAGGAATAAGCTCATTTTTCTCATTTGTAATGACAGTCATACCACCCTTCTTAGGCACGCATTGAACTGGGCTTACCCATGGACTATCAGAAATTGGATATATCAAACCTGCATCTAGCAGTTTAATAATTTCCTTTTTAACAACATCTTGCATATTAGGATTTAGTCTTCGTTGGCGTTGCACATACGTTTTATGACCTTCTTCCATAAGGATTTTATGTGTGCAATACGAAGGACTTATTCCTTTAATATCATGAATCTTCCATGCAATGGCTGGTTTATGAGCTTTCAACACAGAAATGAGCTGTGATTTCTCATTTTCAGTAAGAGAAGACGATATTATTACAGGTAATTCAGATTTACCATGTAAATAAGCGTATTCCAAATGGTTTGGAAGTGGCTTTAATTCTAATTTCGGGGGTTCTTCTATCGATGATTTATATCGATATCTGTCTTCTTCTTTTAGCATTTGAATTTCTTATGTTGTTGGTTCATATCCATTAGCTATAAGTGTAGCTAACATTTCAGCTTCATCAATTGGTTCATTACCTTCTCCTAAAGAACATTCTCCTGTTCCTTGTAATTCTGGAAATTCTTCTAATAATTCTGCATGTGCATCTATAGTTTGAATATAATAACATGTATCATCTGCAGATTGTGGTTGTTGCATTGCTCTATCAACTGAAAAGGTAACACTCTCATCCTATATACTTAGGGTCAGTTTCTTACCGAACACGTCTATCATTGCTTTAGCCGTGTTTAAGAATGGTCTTCCTAATATGAGAGGAACTTGAGAATCTTCTTCCATGTCCAAAACAACAAAATCTACTGGAAATACTAAAGTACCAACTTTAACTAGCATGTTCTCCATTATCCCTCTAGGATATTTTATTGATCTATCGGCTAGTTGTATGCTTATTCTGGTTGGTTTCAATTCTCCAAGGTCTAGTTTAGCGTATAGTGAATACGGCATTAGATTTATACTAGCACCTAAGTCTGCCAATGCTTCTATTGAACTAAGACTACCCAGAAAACATGGAATTGTGAAACTTCCTGGATCAGATAGTTTTTCTGGTATCTTATTCAACAGCACTGCTGAACAATTAGCATTCATAGTAACAGCCGAGAGTTCTTCCATTTTCTTTCTATTTGAGATTAGATCTTTCAAGAATTTAGCATATCTTGGCATTCCTGAAATCACATCAATGAAAGGAAGATTTACATTTATCTGTTTAAACATATCCAAGAATTTGGATTGCTCGGCTTCAAGTTTTTCTTTCTTCATTTTACTCGGATAAGGAAGTGGTGGTTGGTATGGTTTAACATAAGGTTTATTCTTAACTGTGTTATCTTCATTAACCTTTTCAACTACCGGTTCTTTTTCCTTATCTTGATCAGGTTGTGGTTCTTGTGGAGTAGGAATAGTTTCATCAGAAGTTACAGGTATTTCAGGTGGTTTAAGTGTTGTACCACTTCTTGTGGTAATAGCTTTAGCTGTTTCATTCCGGGGGTTAGCATTTGTATCGCTTGGTAGACTTCCCGGTTTTCTTTCACCTATTAACCTTGCTAGGTTACTTACTTCTTGTTCCAGATTTTGAATAGAAGCTTGTTGATTTCTAAATGCTTGAGCATTTTGTTCATTGGTTTGTTTTTGAGATGTGAAAAATTGCGTCTGAGTTTCAACTAGCTTCGTCATCATATCTTCTAAATTCGGCTTTTTATCATCGGTTTGTTGTGGTGGTTTGTTTTGAAAATTCGGTCTTTGCTGATTGTAAGTATTATTGGATACTTGTTGATTGCTAGGACCTTGTTGGTTGTTGTATGGAATATTTCGGTTATAATTCTAGTTTTGATTGTAAATTGGTCTTGGCGGTTGATAATTATTCTGATAATTATTTCCATGCCTTTGGTTTATGTATGAAATATTCTCTCTTTGTTCCATTGTTAATTCAATACTGAGACAATCTTTTGTCAAATGTGGTCCTCCACACTGCTCACAACTAATTCTTATAGCATGAATATCTTTAGTCATCTTTTCCATTCGTCTCTCGAAAGCATCTATCTTTGCCGAAATGGAATCTAAGTCATGGCTAGAATCGGCTCTAGCTGCTTTAGATGATCTAATGATATCTTTTTCTTGGTGCCACTCATGTGAGTGGGAAGCAGTGTTGTCAATAATTTTGTAAGCATCAGTTTCGGTTTTCTTCATAATAGAACCACCAGCTGCTATATCTATGTCTTTTCTTGTAGTGATGTCGCATCCTCGGTAGAATATTTGTACTATTTGACAGGTGTCTAAACCATGTTGCGGACATCCTCTTAATAACTTTCCATATCTTGTCCACGCCTCATATAGAGTTTCATTTGGCTTCTGTGTGAACGTAACAATTTCTGCTTGAAGTCTTACGGCTTTAGATGCAGGAAAGAATTGTTTAAGAAATTTGTCAATTAAAACGTCCCATGTATCGATCGCCCCTTCAGGTAACGATTCCAACCAATCTTTGGCTTCTCCCTTTAAAGTCCAGGGAAATAACATGAGATATATCTGTTCATCCTCCACTTCTCGGATTTTAAATAGTGTGCAGATCCTATTAAAGGTACGTAGATGTTCATTTGGATCTTCCTTCGGCGCACCACTAAATTGGCATTGATTAGTCACCATGTGTAGAATTTGTCCTTTGATTTCATAATCTGGCGCATTAATGTCTGGATGAGTAATTGCGTGACCTTGGCCAGTGCGTTTAGCTCTCATTCGGTCTTCCATACTTAAAGGTTCCAGATTCTCCATAATTGAATTTGTTGAATCGGTATCACTAGATGATTCTGATTTAATGGTTCGTTCCTCAACAATCTCTGTTTGAATGATTGGTGGTTCCGGAGGAAAGTTTAATGGTTCAGGATCTACGAACCGTTCCTGAATATTTTCTGGATTCTCAATTTTGAGGTCGGGTTCAAAAAATGGATTATCAGAAATTTGAACTGAAGTACTTGGTCTACTGGATGACGATTCTAAAGAAAAATCAACGGCGGTTATATTTGTTAAACGATGTCTTGATCGAGTTACAGGTGGTGAACGTACAAAAGGTGATGAACGTCTTGCTCGGTGCATTCACAGAATATCCTATTAGTTTTAAAAAGGAAAGAAAAATTATAATAAGTTATCCAATTAATAGACTTTTCTGATTTTGCCCACGTTTCGAATAGCCAAAAGATGCAGCAGAGGGGCGGGATTCGTTTGGTCTCAATATAATTGAGGACTGTTTGGCTCCAATAACCCGGTCCACGTACAAATCCAACTATTACTACGAACCAGAAAATTTTGATGTCTATTAATTTAACCACTTAAAATAAGTTTTCGTAATTTTGAGAAATTTAGATAAGAAGTAGAATAAAAATCTATGTCCTAAAACTAGAATAGCGAGAAATAAGAGAGAAAAAGAGTTCGTCGAAAAAGGTTGAAAAAGAAAAAATGGTTGAAAAATATTAAAGCTTACAGGAAAAACTAAATCCCAAATAGAAATAACTTAAAAAGAAACTAAAACTTAAAAAGGCGTCGCAAAATTCTAAAGCACCTAAATCTTAGTCTAAAGAAAAAGCACTTAAGGAATTCTACGGCAAAGCCTAAAAATCTAGGAGTAAAAATAACTATAGCAAAACTAAGTTTAAAATTAAATATGCGCTAAAAATACAAATATTACGCTACAACGATTAAAAAGGTATAAAATATAAAAATATACAAAAAGTTGTAAAAAGTACAATTTTTATAAAAATATTATTTTTATTTTATAAAACTACTAATTTTACAATTTAATAAAACTAATTTAACTAAAATACATAAATAAAAAGTAAAAGTAAAATTAAAACTAATAATAATAATAATAATAATTATAATTAGGTTAAATAATAATTATAATTAATAATATCCCGTAATTAATGCTCGATTAGGGCTTCCTTGTCGCCTGTCAGATGATCTCCGCGAGTCGCGGCAATTAAAGAAGAAAACCCCGCGAGTCGCGGGGTTTAGAAATTCTGTTGACAGCTTTGAAATTTTTACGCGTTTTTCTTTATTTTTTTTTTATTTTATGTTTTCTGTTTTTTTAAATAAATAAAAGATTTTAAAATAAAACTTATATTTTTATAAACTAAAATAGAAATAAAGAAACTTATAAAACTTAAATATTTAACAAAATCTTAAAAATACTAATATTTTTGTTTTTCTTTTTATATTTTCGAATATTTAAAACGTATTTTTACAAAAACGACTTTTAATAAAAGTAACTAAAAATCTTTTTTTTTTATATATTAGCGTTGCGCTTCCGGCTTTTAAGATAGTTCCCCGGCAGCGGCGCCAAAAATACTTGATGTGAAGCGAGGTGTATATAAAATAGTTATTAAATTTTTGCAGGAAATACTATTAAATACGATACAATTTTACACAAGATATTTATTTATTTATAGAATGGATATACTTAAACCTTGCTACAACACTTATAGGCAGTGTACCTAATCGTTCAGTAGTGTAGTTTTTAGTAAGTCCGGTTCGTTCCACAGGGAAATCTTTAAACAAAGCTCAACGCTATATTAGTTTACTTTTATAAAAATACAAACATATATATATAAGTAATATTATTATTATAAAGGGGGGTTTTTTTACCGTTTAATGACCGGTTTGTCGATTTTAAAACTTTAGTCGCAGTTAAAACCTAATGTAAAATATAAAATAAATACAAGACTTTAAATTAAAGCGTAAAGTAAATAACGATAATGAAATTGCGAATAATAAAAATGCGATAAAATAAAATTGCGATAATTAAAAAGTACGATAATTAAAAGTGCGATAAAAATAAATAAAAGTGCGATAATTAGAAGTGCAATTAAATATAAAATAAAGGAAATTAAATATGAAATAAAAGAATTATGCTTATTTAAACTTCCGTAATCATGATGTTTGACGTGTTGATTTTAGTTTTATGCCCATGGGTTAATTGTCCTTTGTCCTGGATTATTCAATATGTCCGTCTGGTTTTTGTCCATAACAGTCCATCAGTCATAAATATAAATTGCAAGTGTCCTTGTCAAATTATTATTATACCCGAAGTTAAATATTCCAACTAATTGGGGATTCGAATTGTAACAAGGTTTTAATACTTTGTTTAATGAATACACCAGGTTATCGACTGCGTGTAAACCAAGGTTTTACTACTTTGTTATCAATTACACCAATTACCCTTGAATGTAATTTCACCCCTGTTTTAATTATTCTAATGGCTATTAATCCATTCCCGTGTCCGGTTAAATGAACGATTATTCGTACATATAAATACCCCGCCCATCGTGTCCGATCGAGTGTATATGGTAATTTATAGGGACGCCCAATTGTAAATCTTTATATTAACATTAACAAACTTTCATTTAGTTAAACAAATATAAAGCCCATTAATAGCCCATAGTCTAATTTCCACAAGTGTCGTTCTTTTGTCCAAACCCCAATTATGGTACAAAGCCCAATTACCCAATTTTAGTAATTAGCCCAACATCATGATTACTTCGTTTTAAACAAGCATAATAATAACTTAGCTACGAGACATTAATATAAAAAGGTTGAACATAACTTACAATGATTAAAAATAGCGTAGCGTTACACGGACAGAATTTCGACTTACACCCTTACAACATTCGCTAACATACCCTTATTATTAGAATTAAAATTAAAATTAAAATATAAATTATATATATATATATAAGTTTTACGTATGATAAGAAGAAAGAAAGATGATGAATTTTGATCAGAATTCGGGTTGCTTTATAGCCAGACTTGATTTTTGGGGCTCCGCGACTCGCGGCAAAATGCCCTTCAAACTCCGCGAGTCGCGGAGATAGAAATTACAGCTCAGTCCTTGGAGTTTTCTCTGCCGACGGTTTTTATTATATATAAATATAATATATATATAATTAATATAATTAATTATATATTATATTATATTTATATACATAGTTAACTTGTAATTTTTAGTCCGTTGCGTCGAGCGTTAAGAGTTGACTCTGGTCCCGGTTCCCGATTTTCGAACGTCCTCGCGTACAATTTAATATCTTGTACTTTGCGTTTTGAATCTTGTACTCTTGTGATTTCGAGACGTTTCTTATCAATAATTGGAATCTTTTTGATTGTCTTTTGTACTTTTGAGCTTTTTGGTCGTTTGCGTCTTCAATTCGTCGAATCTGTCTTTTGTCTTCACCTTTTATTATTTAAACGAATATCACTTGTAAATAGAACAATTGCAACTAAAAGCTTGTCTTTCTTGAGGAATAATGCTATGAAATATATGTTCGTTTTTAGCATTATCAGGTTTCAAGGTAGCAGGAGGTGGCGGTTGTATGGTGTTCGGTGGTTGATGAAGTGATGAAGGTGGTGAGTGGTGCACGATGGTGGAGGTGGTTTTGATGGTGGATTCTCGGACATAATAGAGAGGAAGAGAGTTGTGATGGCGGTCTTCATGGATTTATGGTGGTCGTGATTGCCTAAGGTGTCGATGGTATGCATATGCATATATATAACGAGTATTTGTATGTATATCTAAATATGTGTCTTTATGCATATGTAAATGTAAATTTATATATAGATATTTATCTTGTGAGAATATTAAACAAAGATCAATCAGTGCCTAACTTTAATAATGTGTACAGTTAGCAGCCGGCAATAATGGAGTTTTCTACCGACACTATTCCACGGAGTGCTAAATCGTGCTCCATTGATAATCAATGGCGGATAAAAGTACTCAGAAAAATTCTATATTTTTAAATTAATTATTTTTATTTTATTTTGGTCATTATGGTATAAAATTTGGTCATTAACTATTAAATAAAAATTACATTAATTATTCACTCGCAGCCCCAAGTAAAATATAAAAAGTTTTAAAATTTATCTAATAACTTCTAAATGTATTATTAATAAGCCTATAATTTGTAAAACTCATTTTTTTTTATCTCCGTATATTTTAAAATCACATAAGTTCTTTTTTAACTCGCTTACTATTAATCGAATGAAAATTGAGCGTTACCTTTGATTACTAAATAACTTCGAAATTACAAAATATATATATTATATATACTTTATTTATATATAGATACTTTTTATATATTATTATTATTTTTAGAAAATTAATTATAACAATTACGATATATACTATTTCATATTATTATATACAAATATATATATATGCATATCCATTTACAAGCAATCATATCGTGAGTCGTTGAGAATAGTCAAAGGTTAAATAAATTCATGTAAACAGTTCCAAATTTTTGAGACTCAACTTTACAAACTTTACTTATCGTGTCAAAATTATATAAAGATTAAGTTTAAATTTGGTCGAAAATTTCCGGGTCGTCACAAAATCAATCAAAATTGACTTAGTTTAGTATTCCATTATGTATTATATCAACGCTAATAGCAATTATAGGTACAAACTTGTCAACGAAGATTTTTTTAGCTCTATAATATGTCTAAATATATATTTATATATATAAAAGTCAACATTAGTCAACATTCGTTTCGACCCTTTCTCGGCTCCGTTTTTTCCGTTGCGACGTTTTGAAGTCGCTACCATTTCGGTCCCGTCTCGCGTCTTTTTCAACCTTGGGTGTGGGTTCATTAAAGTTGTTTACAGAGTATATCATTGATCTTATTTTATAGTGTAGATGCTTTTAAGGGTGTTTTGGATGTGATTTTAGAATCAATTGCTTTAACTAGAAAGGGATAGTAGAATCGTAGATTAGTAGTTTTGCAAATCACCTATTGTCTCATTGAGGTATCACAAATACAATCGAAATACTACTTAGGGCACATTATAGTTTTTTTTTTTTTTTTTTAAATTTTTATGAAAAAATTCGATATCTAATAAAAAGTTTTATTTGATTAAAAGAGTTTAAAGTTTTTCGACGGAGAAAAAAAAGGCTAAAACTAATAGAATTAGTGTTTGAAAAAAAGCTCTTAACTTTTTGTCATTTAACTTTGTAATTTAACAGTTCCAGCTAATATACAAAACACATAAATACATATAAAAAGCTAACAGCTATCAGTTATTAGCTACGGGTATAAGTTATCAGTTAATTTTGTCAAACATACCTTAAACACTCTGAAACGCTCTTAGTACAGAGAAATTAAAACTTTATCTTCTTTCAAAAAGCTTTTCTCGCCCATTATACCTCTACCATGAGAACTTTGCAATTTCGGGATTCCGAATACAATGCTCAAACAAAAAAAACAGTTCAATTTACACTTTGATTAACTGATTTAGGATCTGTACCTAAAGGCCCAGTATATAAGCTAATTCACAAAAAATTAGGGATGACACCCGTGAGCGACGAGCATGGATCCATAATATCCTCGATTCGTTCATCAAGATTTTTCTTTACCCGCGGGTACTTGTTTGCCCGCAAACGGGTAAATTTTCTGCCTGTACCCGCTACCTGCAGGTACTCGTAATGCATGGGTAAACCCGCGGGTTTAAAAAATGTGCACTTTAACTAATTTTTAATCATGGATACCCACTACTCGCGGGTAAACCCGCGAAGAATTATGAAAATACATTAAAAAAATTAAATTATATATTATATAATTATGTATATGTATGCGGGTAAACGAGTATATACCCGCGCATAGCTCAAATAGACATCACGGATTGACGGACCAGGTTTTACCTGTGAGGGGTATGGGATACCCGCGACCCACCCTTGACCCGCCAACGGGTACATAGTTTTACCCAACCCGCGTTCGCGGGTACATTCTTTTATAAATATATGTCGGTCACGAGCTCGGATACTTGCGGGTCACCGGTTTTTTCCACTCATTGCCATCTCTACAATAATAGCGAAGTAACAACCCTAACATGTTTTTTGCAACAATTTGCACTTATAGTCCTCGATACATTACATATTTACGTTCTAGGCCTTCAACTTTCTTTTCTTCTTAAATTGATGACTTTCTTTGACTTATACGTTTGACTTTGTGATTGACTTCGTCTATAGCCATTGGAATCTTGCTTGTGATTCGAATATACTTTCTAACTTTCTTTCCTTCTTCATGTGTATCCTCCTCTCTCTTTCCTGCTCGTTTCTTTCGCCTCAACCATTTTCTTCACGGGTTTGACATCAAAAAAATATTTAAATTTTGTAGATAGATAAGTTACATTTTTTATGGTTATAAACCAATATGATATCTCAATAATTGTGGCATTTGTGTGCTTGACATACTTTAACCTCTCTTATAATTCTATCTTTGAGGTGATCATCATACACGATATTTTAATCCATATACACTTTTTAATTATCATACCATCTTTTTGAAAGCCAGTTATGTCACTAACGGAGTTCGTACGCGATGTTGGAATCTATCCACTCGATCATTTCCCGGGACGAACCATTTACAGTCCTACTGCTTCTCACGATGAAACCCTCACGACGAATCCATACGGCACGTAAAACCTTCTCGGATGAGGCTCAAACACAAGATGTCTGATACCTCCGAAGCTCATTAAATAGGCGGGTAACTTCAAAGGAATTATTTTGAAGCACATGAGAATCGAACCTCTGACTTTCTTTATAAGAAGTCATATCACCTCTAATGCACCTTGACATTAAAATAAATTGTAGTTATTCGTATTATTATTTTATAGAAAGAGAAATAAAAATAATTTATATGAAATTAAACGTATTGAAAAATAGAATTTCGATAATAGCCTTAAAGACTGTCATTAATAAAATAAATTTTTGCATATATATTTTTTTTTGGCATAAAAAAATAGAAAGTAAATTGTATATTAGATTTTAGATCTAAAATTGATACAAACAATTGGCACCACACTAACTACCATTAAACAATTGACGGTGACACAAAAGGTCATCAAACACTGTATGTAAACTCATCTATTAAACATCTCCATCAAAAAGCAATTCATCTAAGCTGATTCATATGGCGATGAAATTGTGACCATCTAATGAAGATGTGAAAGATGTGGGAGCGAATTAAACAACTCAAATAGCCCAGGTGTAGCCGAAGAAGCAAACCGGTAGAAACATCCGAACCACTTGATTTTGTCAAACCGCCGATCAAACACCAACGAAATCCTAAATCAAACTAAATTAGTAGAAGACCAGTCGAATATAACCACCCCAAACCGGAAACTAAATATTAACTAGAAAATCACCCACAACTGCAACCAAATCCTCGACCCAAAACCATTACCGCAGTACCAAATCAATAAATTGGTTGAAAGTAATCATTTTTAAAAAGTATGTAGTTACAAAGTATAATTGTCAGAACTTCCTAAAGTCAATTTCACTAGAAATTCTTAAACTAAAACTATTAAAACATGTTAAAAAAATCCTACTATTGATTTTCTTTTTCTTCCCTTTTTATAATCACTAAAGTAAGTAAAAGTAAATATTCGTAATCGTTAATTTATAGGGAAAAAATTATTTCACTTTGTGGTTATTTTCGTATATATAAATAAATAAATACATATACATGAATAAATAATTTCACTAATTCATAAAAAAGCACCCTGTTTGACTTACCTTTTTTGTTTTACTACCTTTAGAAAAACTCAAAAAAATAAAATCCCTCTTCGTTCATGTTCTACCCCTTTCAATTCCAATACTCAACGCCAAAACCCTAACCCTAGCCCTAATTTAGGTTTTTTTTTCTTTCGGAAATTGAGTTCTGACTGTAATCTGCAATAACTAATCAAATTTATTATAATCTTCAACATCAGCTATGAAGAGAGCATGGCCTAATTCTAAACCCAATGGCGCTTACAAAAAATCCAAATCAGGTTTCTACTTCTTTCATCCTCAATTAAACCATATACATATATATATGCATGCTTTATTTTAAATTAACGATTAGTATTACAATTTAATCTGTTCATGTTGCTATATCATGTCTTTTTGTTTATTCGATTTGCTTTTAAAATATATAAATTAATTATTTATATGTAGTAGTCAAACTAACCTAATTAATCAATGAATTTGTGCTACTGCTATATAATAGAATTGAACATTGTTGGTTAATAATAAGGTTCACCTATTGATTTGGTCATCTTAACCACAAACATCACCTTTTTTTGGTGATTATTTGAACCATTTGATCTTTTTAATTCAAATGATCAGTCTTTGGTTTATATTGCTAGCTGAGGCCAATTGTGATTCGACTGTCTGATTGTTTTAGAGAACTTCTAGAAAGTACTGAGTACAATATTAAAACGCCAATTGAAGTATGGTCTTTAAGGCTAGATTTTTATATTTTTGTTTTGGTTTAGTTCCCTTGTTATAGTGTAGTGATAAAGAGCATTCAGACTCAAACTTAGAAATGCATCTCCGGTGATATTAGATGTTAGATGGTTTTAAAGCTTTTTAACTAGAGAGTTACGAATGAGTGAATGAGGCGCCTTAAGTTATTATATTGAGGTGTCTGTTCTGACCCAGTTCTTTATAAATGGGTTGGTAAGGGTTATGTGTTATCTAAAATTGACCAAATCAAAAACTAAACTAAACTAAAAGAGGAATGTGTTAAAAGGGTTGAAAGCCGCCCAAAGTTCCGTTTTAATGTATACAACCTCTTATATTGTCTTAATGCAAGGATTTACTCAATATTGTAATCATATCGTTTTGTACTCATATTAACATTTAAAAATTATTTGCAGCAAACCTACTGAATCTGGCCCACTTCGACAGATACTAAAATAGACTAATCCAAATTGAACCCCTTTTGATGTATGATCCAATGTGCTTAGTGTACCATCTCTAGTTATTCCAAAAATAAAAGTAGACTAAAGTTGAAGTAGACCTATTTGTATGCCAGCATATTTAAGTATCTAACCCTTCACAGAATCATATTTTACTGAAGATAACCAAAAAATATAGTCCCAAACAAAGCCGGTGGTAGAAGCAAAAGTGGTTTTTATAATCTGGCTTTTGAACAGATCCTTTTTGCATTGATTGTTCATGATTCTCTATAAACTTTCCACTTATCAGAAGTGATCTAAGCAAACTTTAGAATAATGGTTAAAAGAGTTTTACCTCTTCGATTCAAACTTTTAATGTTATCATGTTAACAGTTAAAACACCATTTTGTAGTTAAAACTTGTCATGATATATTACACACAAACATATATGAATGCCCGATTATAACACCGGTTTCTTTTATTATACACCCAATAGTTGCTTTATGTTTTTATTTTAGAGTTTTTCACTTTTAAACTTGTAATCTAAATTTCTCTAGTTTCGGAATTTAATTCAGAAAGGTAAGTCGATATATAAGTGTGGTTCTGATAAAAGAATTGCAAATATTATCTTATTCTTCTCCATTTATCTTTTAATATTTATTAGAATTAGAATTTAGAATATGTACAACAAAAAAAGTACAAAGAAATCTAACTGAGAGAAAAACACCTAATGTCTTATAACAGAATCGGAGAATTTACCAAGTGGTATAAGAGGCAAAACCAAGCCTTGCATGAAGTATTTCAGGTTAAATCCTTGTCCATTTAACTAATTATTATTAATTACTCCGTATTTTAGTATTATACCATTTCTAAGAACATCACTTCAAGTTCAGCAAAAGATAATCGATCAACTAAATCACATTAGCCTGTTAAAAAGCTAGAAGTGATTTTAGCAGGTTACACAAGATAAATAATTAAAATGTCAGAAGTTGGTTTCAATTGACAATTATTGCCTACTCTCAAATGAAGTTATAGGATGAGGCTATTTTGTGTCTCCTAAAATCACACAGTTTTGGGTGCATTGATATTTGCAAACATATTTTTCGAAAAATGATTTGATGCTAAGAAAATGTCTCAAACTAAGAGTTACACAACAAAACCAATATTCCAAGTTAGCAATAACATCGTTTCTCGTTTGACAATACTATTCATAAAGACCTAGACTAGATAGTTTTTGGTTTGAGAATGGGTCTGGAATATGTAAATTGAAAATCATGCAATCTAGGTCTTCATGAATACCATTGTTAGATGATATGTGTGCATTCTTCCATTTAAGACATCTTCATAAAATGATATCCTATTTGTGCAAGAATGTTTTCACATATCTCATATGTCCCCGAGACTGCATGGTTTTAGACTTTTAGGAGACAACAATCTCATCTCTTAGAGCTTTGTTCGGAAGTCGTCAATAATTATCAACCGAAACCATTAATGCATTATACAGTTTTCAAAATACTTAATCTTGTGTAACTTCGACTCTTCACTGCTATTTTATTAGTTGCATGAATTTATTTATAAAATAACAAGTTATCCTTTTTTATTTTTTACTTGGTACTTTGTGATTCAAACTAATGAATATTTTTTTCTTTACATAGCATTGAAGGCTGTCCATTTGGAGAAAAATGTCACTTCCTCCATTACTTCCCCGGTGGCTATAATGCCGTTGCCCAAATGATGAATCTTCCGCTAATTTCAACCGCTCAAGCCACCACACAAAACGGGCCCCAGGCAGTTTTAAAATCCAAGATGTGCAACAAATACAACACCCCTGAAGGCTGTAAGTTTGGTGACCAATGTAGCTTTGCTCATGGAGACCGGGAACTCGGTAAACCTATCGCTCCATCGCACGATGACCCGCGGACCCTACCACCCGTCTCGGGCCGCCCCACACCAAGTGTAGTTACCACCTTTGGTGCCTCAGCCACCGCCAAAATCAGCGTTGACGCTTCTCTCACCGGTGCCATTATCGGTAAAGGCGGTGTAAATTCCAAACAAGTTTGTAGACAAACAGGAGTCAAACTTGCAATTCGGGATCACGAGAGTGACACAAATATTAAAAACATCGAACTTGAAGGGACATTTGATCAAATTAAGGAAGCAAGTACCTTGGTTAGAGAGCTAATATTAAATGTGAGTGCGGGTGCAAGTTCAAGACATGGTTCAGCGGGTCCACCTAGAACTTCTGGTGGGGCCCCTTCGAACCCTACCAGAAGCAACATGAAGACAAAGATGTGTGAAAATTTCACCAAGGGATCTTGCACCTTTGGTGAAAGGTGCCATTTTGCGCATGGTGATGCTGAGTTGCGAAAACCAGGTGTGTAAGATTTAGATGTTTTATTTAGGCATAAAGTTTTGGTAAGTGACTGCCTTTTTTTCTGTAGTAAAGATTTTTGTTTATGTGGACCTGTGTCAACAATTAATGGTATCATGGGTATGGGACACCTGAACATAGTGGTGCTGCGATAACGTTTAGTAATTCGTGGGTTCGGGTGCTTGATCTAAGTTATGAAACTTTTAGATTGTAATATCAAAGTTGTTTGCCTAAAGGATGCTATGCAGCTATCACCAACCGATATTAGTATGTCGAAAAGGTCGGTTCTTGTGTTTTTTCTTAGGTGTTTAAATAATGGATTAAATCTTAACGTATACGGAGTATTAAAGTTTAAGGACCATAGATGGAAAATTTTGTTAGCCTTTACACTTTGGCTATTACAATAATAGTCGACTCTTATGAGTTGCATCAATAATCTAGAAAACGAGATGACTTGCATTTCGACCTTATACGAAATTATTGTAAAATAACGACCTTCTACGAGTTGAATTAACAGAAGCTCTTTGAGTTATGAACATTTTGACTTTTAAATCAACTAAATCGGGTATGAAGAGGATATGACCACAGTGGTGAAGGTTCGCTGAATCTGCGAGTTGTCACCGTTTTTATCATATCTAATTTATACATACTCCAAATTACTTGATTTAAAAAGCTTATATGCTCGTGACTTAAAAAGACTACAAATTTCATTTTATGTTGAGGGGGCCAAAGCCTCTCATTTCCCTTGCTAAACTTCGTATCTGAAGTAGACAATAAACCTACTTGGATCAAAGTTTAACATTGAAAGCTACAAAAAGTCTGAATTGAAACTATGGATGCGTTATATAAAATAAATGGTTAAGCGCCGAATGATTCATAATTTAAATGATTTAAATGTTCTGAATGAGTTTGATTCTGAATGACAATAAGTTATTTAATAATCATTTCAAATGAGCAATGTTATTGTTGTAAAATTACCTTATTAACATTTATATATATAAAAATTAGAATATAGTTCTTTAATAAGTGTTCTTGATATAATTTAAAGAGGATATTACATAAAATTTATGTGTTTAATGGTTAAAAGAGTGTTTCAGCTCTGAATGGTTCAACACTGAATATCTGAACCATTCAGCGCTGAACTAATCCATTAAGAGGTAAACAAACACACGTTAACTCGACATGAATAAATCATTAAACCTTAAACTTAATTTGAATGTCGAGTAACGAATTTGTGTCTTTAACTGGTTATGACTGTGTAAATATTGTCTAAGCTAACGTTATCGTTATTCATACTTGAGCAAGATGCTTGTTGTTAAAAATTACTTAACGCTATCAACTTTAATCAAACTCTACATATAGTTTTTGAAATTAAAGTATCTTATTTATGAAAGAGATAAAGATCACGTGATGCGGGTGTGAGTGTATTTTGAATAATTAGAGTTTAGACTTTTTTTAACCAGATTCCGTCAAACGAGGTGGGGATTTATGACGTCCTCTAACGCTGTTAAAGTGGCGTCAATGGTGACAAATGGTGACAAAGTGGGGGCGTTAGTCGAGGGAATGACGAAAAAAAGAGTCAAGGATATGTGGCGCGAGCTTATTGGTGGAAGAAATATAGCCGTTTTCAAATGGCTTTATAGTCGTTTCACTCTTTTAGGAGATAACAATTTTGCACTATGTAAGTAGAAGGAAAGATTTATTACCGAGGACATGGAGAATCGTCCCCAACGTATAAGAAATAGCGGACGAGATCAAAACATTATCATAAGAGAAATAAGGGATAGGGCGGTGCACGGCTAATTTACCAATGATTGATCGAGCATATTTGAAACCTTCCATCGACATTTCGAACTATGCATTAATGTTTGTTTATGTAATCTCTATTTTTAATATTTTTAGCTCATTTTTAATCGTTAACTTTTATGTATTGTTGCATTTAATGAAATGTATTACGGTGTATATTTTTTGTAATGTATTTTATTATTAACATATATATGTAACGTATTTTTTATATAAAATTTATAAATTAAATTAAAAACTGATGGACCTTATAGGTTTCTGACACAACATTTGACATAAGGGTTAAATGACATGTCACAGGTATTTTTCATTTTTTGGTCAAAAAGCACACAACATGTATGTGACGTTACAAGCAATGTGAGAAATTGTCTTAAAGGTTGTCAGTAGACTTCCACTACAATTCGAGACTTTAACTCTTTATGTTTGTTTTATGTTTGGATTGTGCTTACCTTATAACCGCTTAAAACATACGAAGTAACTATTTATACATTATATAAAGCGTGTGATATAAATCGTACGTGTCAACTCCTGATTAATTCATGTCACGTGTCAACTCCTCCTTTATTCCTGCCACATGTCAGTCAATCAATTATTTCCATATATTAATTGAATTATTAGATTTCCTAATTTAATTTAATATATAGATTTCATTACCTAAAATATATATTATATTATATTATATTATCATATATCATATAATATTATATTAATTTTAACAACGATAAATGTTATAATTATATTAATATTAATAATATTATATATTACATTATTATAATGAAATTCTTTTAAATGGTCATCATAATATTGTTTAAACGATACATTAATTTAATATAAATATCGGTAATTGTTATATATATAAATGGTCATATATTGAAAATCATTTACAAAGAATTTTATTGTAATAAAAATTATAAAATAGATATTTCTTTACTAACATTATAATATTGTTAATAAATGATATTTTATATAGTATAAAATTAAGTTATAGTTTGAGCATAAATTTAAAAAATTAAGTTAATATAATATTTGTAGAATATTATATAAAAGTACGGACTCATGTTTGTTAATTGAAGTTAAAATGGTTATTTGATAATCCTTATAGATATTTAGATTTATGTCTGTTTTGTTTCGTTTGAAATTTTGACATTATTAAATTAATTTATACTAAAAACATATGGGGGATGATTCTCACACACACTTTTTTGATCCTCACACACCAATTGAGTATTATTAGAAGAGTAAAAAGTTAAAATAGGTGTGTGAGGATCAAAAAAGTGTGTGTGAGAATCATCTCCCAAAACATATACAATTAGAGATGTACATAAAGTATTATTCTTAACAATCGGTTTTAAAACAATTTTTTGGGAGCTCATGTTTGATATTTTATCGATTATTTATCAATTGAAGTTAAAATAATTTCAACGGAGAGGCTCGTAATTTATGCGTTACATTCATAATTAATGTTTTCGATACAAATGTTATAAGTTGTAAATGATTGTATTTATCGTAGTTGTATTATACATTTGATAAATTATACATTATCGACTACTAATTTATACAAATAACGTGCAACGCACGAACTTATAAAACTAGTATTATATATTTCACGTGATCACATATTTTCACATATATTTCACGTGATCACATATTTTGTGTGAAAACACACCATACAATTCCTAGCGACACACGCTATGTCTTAAATCGACAAGTTATTTGTTTTTGAAATATATAACGATATATTATGGTTAGAACCTTGTTTGTGTCGAGTTGACATAAATCTTGCCAACTTATGTCAAATATTGTTTTTCTTATTATTGTTTCAAAGTGTGTGAACTTTATACTTGGTAAGCTTTATAAGACGAATTATGAAAATATAATCTTGTTTGTTTCGAGTTAGACCAAATCATCCTTCTTATTAGCTAAAATATATATATAAAAAAATAATAATTATGCTTTGTTATATTTCAATAGGCTTATAACTACCTTTAGTGGTCTGGTTCAATATATTCAAATTGAAAGAACCAATAAAAGAGAGATGTGTTGTAGAAGATATAGGAGAGAAAGAGGTTGAAGAGAGGTGTGATGTATTTAATGTATATGTGTGTTTTTGTAACTTACATTATGCACATATATATATAGTACAAATTTTACTATCCATATTTGACTAATTACCATCCATATTTAACTACTAAATTTACAACACTCCCCCTTGGATGGTAATTTTTTTTAAAGAGCAATTAATACTGCCTCGTTAAAAACCTTGCTAAAGAAAACCCAGTGGGATAAAACTTTAGCTAAGGGAAAAAGAGTGCAGCATAGAGTTGACTCCCCCTCAAGTAGACAACGTTGAGTCGTCACATCTTTTGAACTTGCCTCATGCCAATATTGTGAACGTATGTTTTGAAAACAGCGATTGACAGTGCTTTGGTATAAAGATCAGCAGAGTTGTTGATTGAACGTATCTCATTTTAATCTGGTTGTCTTTTACGAGATCTTGAGTATATGAGAAGAATCTGAGGTTTTCATCTGAAACTGTATCATCTAAATCTTTTATGTACAAGTTTGACCCTTGTGATTTGTCTACAGTCTCCTTCATGGTTTGCTCAAACTGTTGTTTCAATTCCTATTCCCTTTCAGTCTTTTTCTGAGCCTTACCAATATACCATTCTTTTCCATCAAACATATGACCGTTAAGACCGTTTATAGCTTTAGCGCCTCGTCAGCATTTATGTTTTGTTTTGTCATTTTTGATACTCTTATTTCATTTGTACTATGTAAACTGTATTATCTTCATAGATAGTTGTTGGGCTTTTATAGCGTTCTAGTCCACAAGAATCAATAATGATTTGTATCATTGATCTTAACTAAAATCATTCCCGAGTAGATTCATGTAATGCAATCACTTCGGCATGATTTGATGATGTTGCAACAAGTGTTTGTTTTGAGAACGTCATGATATTGCGGTGCCTCCATTTAGGAATACATATCCAGTTTGAGATTTAGCTTTATGTAGATCAGATAAATAATCTGCATCTGTATAACCAAACAAATCTTGTTTCGAGTTGTTAGAATAAAATAATTATAAATCAGTAGTTCCCCGAAGGTATCAAACTATTTGTTTGATCCCATTCCAATGTCTTTTGGTAGGGGCTGAGCTGAACCTTGTCAACAAATTAACTGCAAAAGAAATGTCAGATCTTGTATAATTTGTAAGATACATAAGAGCCCCAATTGCACTAAAATATGGAACTTCTGAACCAAGAAGATCTTCATGATCTTCTAGAGGATGAAATGGATTAGTATCAATATTAAGATCTAACAACCATATGAGTACTTAATGGTTTTTGTCTTGTCCATATTAAAATATTTTAAAATCTTTTCGGTATAAGTTGTTTGATGTATAAGTAAGTCATTAGTTATATGCTCAATATGTAAATCAACGTAATACTTGATTTTTTTTTATTTTAAAATCTTTCTTTAGAAGTTGAATGGCTTCATAGATTTCTTTATTTAAGATAATTGATATAAACAGCTATGATCACATATCCGAACATTGTTTTTATAAAACACACGTGCAAATAAGTTTATATGTATACCCTTTTCTTATCAAGTAGTAATTTAATCGATTATACCACATACGTCCCGATTGTATATACCCATTTAGAAATCTTTGTGATTTAATGGAATATGTTCCCTTGGGTTTTGCATTAGATGCTTATGATACCTTAACCCTTCAGGTATATTTATATATATATCACTATTAAGTGATCCATACAGATAAGTAGTAACAACATCCATGAGATGCATTTAAATAACTACCAGGTTGATTAAGTATCTAATAAGTAATTATATTGATTATAGGAGGATAAGTTTTTCTCCTAATTCATTTCTGGTCTTTGTGGAAAATCTTGAGTTACAAGTCTAGTTTTGACTTGTAACTTCATTTGCACATTTCTTTTCGGATAAAAATTCATTTGTATCCCATTGTTTCACATCTTTAAAAGTGATAACGATTGATCCAAAAACTTTTCTTTTATTGAGCGATTCTAATTCAGCTCGTATTGCTCCTTTCCGTTGAGTTCAATCACGTCTATTTTGATATTCAATGACAGATTTTGGTTCCAGATCATCATCTTTATTCATGATGTCATTGTAACATTATATGAAAATATCTCATCAAGATTTTTCACTTCATTTCAGTTTCATAATATTGCATAATTTATTGCAATTTATGCATTTACATTTATCAATATCCTCTGCAGAAGGAGTATTGATTTGTGGTTCTTGTTGAACACTTTCTTTTATCTCATTATCAGCTGATTTTCTTTTTCGAGGATTTTTATCTTTGGAACCAATTGGTCTCCCACATTTCTGCCGTAGCAAAGACTCATGAGTGACATTATTGCCAGCTTTTGTAATTTCAATTCTAGCTGAAGCATTTACTACTGGTATATATGATTTAGTCACTTATTTTTTGTATCTTTAAATGCATAAAGTAATTAATTTGCAAGTTCTTGCATATGCATTATATTTGAAATTTCTTTTCGCATTCTTTTGTGCGATGATCAATATTCCTTAATTGATGTTCACACCATGAAACATCATTTTATTTATATTTCATTTCTCCCCCTAATATAGGGAACAATGTTTCATAAAAGTGACAATCGACAAAACTTGCTGTAAAAACATCACCCGTTATGGGTTCAATATATCTTATGATTGAAGATGTTTCATATCTAACATATATTTCAATCCTTCTTTGAGGAACCATTTGTTGTAGTTGTTCAATTAAAAATACACTGCACAACCAAATGTTCTAAGATGGAAAATATTTGGTCTCCACCAAAATTAAATTGGTAATGGAGAATATTTATAACTTGCACTTGATTTAATGCGAATTAATGTCACATCATGTAAATTTACATGTCCCCATATAAATATTGAGAGTTTTGTACTCATTTCTAATTGTCTAGTTATTAGCTGTAAGCGTTTATCTATTGATTCAGCTAAACCAATTTTGTGTATACACATGAGCAACTGGATGTTCAACAACAATCCTTGTAGACATATAATAATCATTAAAAGCTTGAGATGTTAACTCACCAGCATTATCAAGTCTCATTCTTTTAATGGTGTAATCAGAATAATGTGTTCTTAATTTAATAATTTGTGCAAGAAACTTTGCAAATGCCATATTATGGCTTGATAACACACAAACATGAGACCATGCGTTAGATGCGTCTATTAGAAAAATGATCCACATGATGGATGAATTGGTCCATATATATACCCTTGAATTCTTTCAAGAAACATTGGTGATTATTTCTCAATGTGCTTTTCATTAATCGCCATATGTGATTTTCATTAATCACCATATGTGTTTTTCGTTAATCACTATATGTGCTTTTCATTAATCACTATATGTGCTTTTCATTAATCACCATATGTGATTTTCATTAATCACCATATGTGCTTTTCATCATATATCATTTTCACCATATGCGCTTTTAATCATATGTGCTGCGCTTTTCGTCATATGCACTTTTCATTATATGCGCTTTTAATTATATGCGATGCGCTTTTCATCATATGCGCTTTTTATCATATGCGCTTTTAATCATATGCGCTCCGCTTTTCATCATATGCGCTTTTTATCATATGCGCTTTTAATCCTATGCGCTTTTCGGTGCTACATAGATATTTCTCATTTTCGATTATCATTGACTGATAATCATATCCATTATGATATATATCAGAGAAACTTAACAAATTTCTCTTTGATTTGGGAGAAAACAAGACATTGTTTACCCAAAAAATTCGTACCATTTGGTAATATAAAATTTTGCCTTTTTCGTTTCTTATATCAAGTTTGCAAGAGCTGATATAGTATTTATAATTCCTTCATTTGATTTAAATCAATGAAATATTTCTTAGATTTGATCATAGTGTGTATGTTACTACTATCTGCAATACATAGGTCTTTACCATTTAATTGATGTTGTATTTCTGCAGGATTCATACTAAAACTTCAAATAAGATAAGCAAATAATGAGTTATATTTGAGCAAGATAATCAAATTATATTACCTGCAAACAAGTTATAATCTGAAGTACATAAAAGATAACACTTAATAAAACATATGCGTTATGGTCTAAAACCATTTATTTATGAGTGATACATAAAAAAACTAGGCATCTTAGAAAATTCAAACCATTCAAGTCTCAAGGTAGCTCAGGGTTAATTTAATCAAGATTTGTCAACAGATTCACTCTCATTTTCTTTTCTTTTGGGACTTATTTGTAGATCTAAACAAGATGTTCATGTATTCAAGAAATACTAGACTGATGATCCACGTTACCAGATCATTAATAAGAATCTCCGGAATTCTTATAAGAGCGTCTACTAATATCTTTAATTTTATTCTTTCATGGATCACCGTTATTTTTTTTTTATTTTTTTTATTAATATCGTATCTATCTTTGAGTATTTTCCATAATACACTTGGATTTTCGATCATATAATATGTAGATTCTAAGGACTCGTCAATATGTTTGCTAAGAAAAATACTTACTATTGCTTTCTCTTGTTCGGAATAATTGTTATTTTCATTCAGGGTTTCTAAAATACCGGTTGATTCGAGATGTTTTTCTACATTCATAACCCATGTTAAGTAGTTGTTCCCACTTGTTCTAAATGAGCAAATTTAAGCCTTTTCAAATTCGACATTTTCTATTATAAAAAAGATGAATAACATAAATCATAATCATAATCAACTTCTATTCATAGACAAATAATAAAATGAAATTAGAATCATTTTAAATTCATAAGTAGCAAACAACAGAATAATGGTATGATTACAAATAATAAAATCACAAGGGCAGGATAGAATATAGGTTCACCCGGTGGTATATTAGCAACAATGATGATAGTTAATATGACCAATACAATAGGAAAAATCATCCTTGTGTGAATCATTTTTACAAAAACTTTTTGAGAGTAGTAATCTGAAAAATGAAGATTGATTTGTGAAAATGTGAAAACGGAGATGTTTATTTTATATTTGAAAAATATAGTTGTTGTAACGTCGTCAGTTGACGTTAACAACCGTTATGTATATATGACCGTTGTAACGTCGTTAGTTGACGTTAACGAATAAAGTCACTATGTCAAAACGCATATGAGTAATATAAAGGACAAGATACTTTTTCTTATTTTAACTTTTAAGATTTACTTTTAATAAAAATACAAACTACTTTTTCTTATTTTAAATTTTAAGATTTACTTTTAATAAAAATACAAACTACTTTTTCTTATTTTAACTTTTAAGATTTACTTTTAATAAAAATACAAACTACTTTTTCTTATTTTAACTTTTAAGATTTACTTTTAATAAAAATACAAACTACTTTTTCTTATTTTAACTTTTAAGATTTACTTTTAATAAAAATACAAACTATTTTTTCTTATTTTAACTTTTAAGATTTACTTTTAAGAATAAACATTAGTATGCATGAAATAAATAATGATTAATTGCATAAGTAATCATAAATGTTAGATAACATATAAAGACCCCATCGTATTCGTATTGATCGGAATTAATCTCGACCCATGGTACCGTGTTGTCAAATGACGTGTTGCGTACATAAAGTATCGTGTTGTCAAATGACTTGTTGCGGACAATCATGAGGTCTTATTAACATAAATATAAATGTTAGTGAAGTTAATAAGAGTTAGATTACAGAAAATATAATTCAGGCGGTATAACCGACCATATATAACTTAAATAACATAAATATAAATGTTAGTGAAGTTAATGAAAGTTAGATTACAGAAATATAATTCAGGCGGTATAACCGACCATATATAACTTAATTAACATAAATATAAATGTTAGTGAAGTTAATAAAAGTTAGATTACAGAAATATAATTCAGGCGGTATAACCGACCATATATAACTTAAATAACATAAATATAAATGTTAGTGAAGTTAATAAAAGTTAGATAATTTCTTACCTTGATTAGTGACGTGTGCTTGCTTAGATAAACCTTGATTATACGGAGCACTTCGTGCTGATAACGTGTTATATTTCAGTAGGCTTATAACTACCTTTAGTAGTCTGGTTCAATATATTCAAATTAAAAGAACCAATAAAAGAGAGATGTGTTGTAGAAGATATATGAGAGAAAGAGGTTGAAGAGAGGTGTATGTATTTAATGTATATGTGTATTTTTGTAACTTACATTATGCACATATATATAGTACAAATTTTACTATCCATATTTAACTAATTACCATTCATATTTAACTACTAAATTTACAACATGCTTTACTTTGTATGAAAATATAATCTTGTTTTATAAGACGAATTATGAAAATATAATCTTCTTTTATACAGGTTTCATATTGTACGAGTTATTTCTTCGCTTATTACTGGAAAATTTGTGGTGTAATTTTGCCACCGACCTGATGAATCACTTTGTTTGCGGCGTCACACTTTGATGGATCCTCTCTTAATCTCTTGGTGTAAAATGTATTTTTTGGCTAGTGTTTGTTCCAAACATAAATTAATTGTCAACTAAAAAGTTAAGTATTTAAGTGTACATAAATACGACCACTTGTTCCACAAATGCACCTTTCGATACCATAGATATTGTGTTCCATGTAACTTAAATCCAGACCGTAGAGTTGCACTATGAAGATCAGCCGCCAACATTTTATCTATCTATCTATCTATTAATAAATGCTTTTTTTTTTTTTTTTTTGAAAAGCAAAAAATTATATTAATAAGACTTTGAAATGTACATCATAGGCATTTGAGATTATGCCAAGAAAGGAACTAGAAATCTACAATACTACTTACATACTACTATCGAAGTTGATTGAGAATAGCAAGAAACAGTGGGCTACTTAAAAAACAGAGAGTTTGGGCATTCAGCCGTGATCGTCAAACGATGAAGGATTAAGAAGCCATTGATTCCAATCTAACTTTAGCTTCTTCGACCGACTCGATATCCATTCAAATGATTTTATTTGTAGCTCATTAAGTAGCACCGGACCATTTCCTTTCTTCTTCCGAAAAATTGTGTTATTTCTATTTTGCCAAATCAAGTAACCACATATCAACTCGATTGCTTGCCATAGTTTTGATGGTGTGTTTGCTACGCCGGCGGTTTGAATTCCTTTGAACCTTTCACCAATGTTACAATCCATCACTTGACCTAGATTCCACCAACGATACACACGATTCCATAGGTCTTTTGCAAGTGAGCACTTAATTAGTATGTGCTCGACAGTTTCAATATCATCATCATAAATCGGACATCTTAACGAATTAAGGTCGATATCCCGCTTATCCAGTTCGACTCTCACCTGTAATCTACCCATAATTGCACGCCATATGAAAATGCTTATTTTTTGTGGAATCAACTGCTGTTCATTGTTTCTGTGTTCGGCATAGTCACCGGCAGAATCTTTCCGTCTATAAGGTGCGTGAGGTTGGCGACAATGAATAAACCCTTTGGATGTATGTTGCACTTCCATGTATCAACTTTGCATCTGTTGAAGGTATAGTTGTTTAGGAGACCTTGAAGTTCATTCAATTCATCACATGTTCTCCCTGTAGGCTCTCTAGACCACCCCCATGACGCTGTCCAAATGTTCTCATGGTGGTAAATTCTATCAACCACCAAAGCATCAACATTTCCTTCTAGTCTGTAGAGTCTTCCGAATTTTTCACAAAGAGCTTGAGAACCTAGCCATTTATCCTTCCAAAAGAGTGTTGCATCACCTTTGTTTACTTCCTTCACAAACATGTTAGAAAACAAAATCCCCATGCTATTTAAGTCATGCTCAATATTACGGATAGTATTCCAAGTGGATCTTCGAGTTAAATTTTGATTCGAATTTGGACATCCCAAGCCCCCTTGCCGCCCATTTATACTATGAATAACCCTTGCCCAAAACATGTCCCGTTCGGTTCGAAAACGCCACCACCATTTTCCCAATAGTGCCAAGTTTTTTGCTTTAAGGGACCCAATGTTCAACCCCTCACCCTTATAAGGTAAAAGAATTTTTTCCCGTTTGACCCATGAGATGTTTGTATTATCCCCCGACCCGTCCCAATAAAAATTTCGTCTCAAACCTTCGAGCAAGTTTAGGACACACGATGGAGCACGGAATAGGGAGAATGCATACAACGAAAGGCTACTAAGTACGGCTTTTATAAGAGTGAGACGACCACCGAAAGATAACATCTTTGCTTTCCACCCCGCCAATCTTGACTTGAATTTTTCAATGATGGATTCCCAATCTTGAACGTTATTCATTTTTTGACCAATCGAGAGCCCAAGATAAGTAAACTGGAATGTACCAACCCAACACCCGAGGTAATTAACCATGTTCTCTACTTGAATGGTTGAACACCCGATTCCATAGAGACAACTCTTCATCAAATTAACCTTTAATCCCGAAAAAATCTCAAAGCATTTTAGTAGTTTAAAAAGGTTACCGACATTTCTTTTATCCCACTCACCAAAGAAGATAGTGTCGTCGGCATATTGAAGGTGCGAGACCATGATGTTTTCGGTGCCAACTCTTAATCCTCGAATCAGACTTGTCTCTAGGGCACATTTTATGAACATATTTAACCCTTCAGCCACTATTATAAATAGATAAGGAGATAGCGGATCTCTTTGACAGACGCCCTTTTGAAGTGAAAATTCCTTTGTTGGTGATCCATTCACTAGAACCGATATCGATGCCGACTCTAAACAAGTTTTAATCCATGCTATCCATTTTTTTCTGAAGCCCATTAGTTCCATTATCTTGAATAGGAATTGCCAATTGATGCTATCGAACGCCTTCTCAAAGTCGG
Organism: Rutidosis leptorrhynchoides; assembly: GCF_046630445.1. NCBI lineage: Eukaryota > Viridiplantae > Streptophyta > Magnoliopsida > Asterales > Asteraceae > Rutidosis > Rutidosis leptorrhynchoides. The sequence continues at coordinate 157,402,783 of NC_092336.1, forward strand.
CCTTAAAAATTAGGCATTTCTTCTTTTGGTGTTTGACATATTCAACAACCTCATTTGCCACAAGTATGTTATCAAGTATGTATCTACTCTTTATGAACGCACTTTGTTCGCTTCCCACTATTTTGCCAATTATCTTTTGGATACGATTCGCAAGGATTTTTAAGATTACCTTGTAATACCCTCCAATAAGGCTAATTGGCCGGTACTCGTTGAGCTTCATTGGGATGTAGATTTTTGGGATAAGTGTAAGAAAGGACGCATTGCATCCTTTTGATATGCACTCATTATTCCAAAACCATTGTATTGCGTTCATCAAATCATCCTTTATGAGCTAAAAGAATTTTATAAAAAAGTTGAGGTTAAAACCGTCCGGTCCCGGGGCTTTATTAGGCTCGCATTCGTTTATCGCTTGCCATACATCTTTTTCTGAGATTGGATCCTCCAGCATACGTGCATCTTCAATACTAATTTTCGAAAAGGGCAGACTGTTTACACTCTCCATGTCAGGTCGAGCAGATTGAGTGGCTTTGAAACAGTTACTGAAGTATTCAAAAACAGCATCTTTGATCTTAATTGAATCCTCCTCCCATCTACCGTTTAAGTGTAACCCTCTTAGTTTCGATCTGTTGTTTCTCCTTCGGATTATTGAGTGAAAAAGATGTATTATCATCACCTTCTGCCATCCATTTTAGCCTCGCCTTTTGCCTTAACATATTCGTCTTCTCATTTTCTTTCTGAATTAAATTGTGCCTAGCATTTTTCCATGCTGCTTGGTCCTTATTTGACCACACACCTGAATCTGCTTTTGCTTCAAGACTTTCAACCGAATGTTTCCACATATTGAGTTCAGCATCCAAAGTCCCATATCTATTTTTACTCCATTCTCTAAGAGCCTCCTTTACATTTTTCAACCTATTTCTAAACAAACAGTCTGGTCTTGTTCCATGTAACTCCTTATTCCACGCCTCTACAATCACCTTGTCAATATTTTTGTCTTCGAGCCAAACATCAAATATTTTGAAAGGTTTTGGACCAAAGTCATCGTTTTTATCTCTTAAGAGTAGAGGGTAGTGATCCACGGTTTTTTTCTCCAACGCAATAGCAGAGACATCACCCCACGTCTTAAGAAAATTATTCGAGACAAGGAAGCGATCTAATTTACTAAATTTCTTACCATCATCACTGATCTGCGTAAACCTTTTACCGAATAGAGGGACATCTATCAGGTCTTGTTTTTCAATGAAGTTGTTAAACAGTTTGGCTCGATATTCTTTGAAGATACTGTTTAGCCGTTCATGTTGTGACCTCACCTCATTTAAATCTCCCCCAATCACCTAATCAACATCTGGTAGATTCATTAATTCATCAAGACTATCCCAAAAAATCTTCTTTTCTACGTCTTTGTGGGGGCCGTATACGTTAACAACAACCGTATCTCGATCCTTTCCTATCCATATACCTTTGAGGGCTAAAAAATGCCTTTTCTTCACTGCTTCACTGACATGAAAAATTGATGGATCCTAGATCAAGAGAAGTCCCCCTGATTTACCAATCTTTGGTTTCTGAACAAACTTGAACGATGGTGTTCCCCAAATGCTTTCGATCCACTGTTTAGTTACCAGGTTACACTTACTTTCCTGTACTGCAACAATATCAGGAGTTTTAGAAGCTCTAAGTTTCCTGAACCAACCACTTTTACTTTTCGCGTCATCATCTTTCCCAAAACCTCGAATATTGATTGATATAATCTTCATTGAAAAAAATTCTTACGAAACATGGCTGAACGCAGGAGGTCATGGGTGGTTTTCCCACCTCACCCCTAGTTTGTTACCAAAATCTTCAAGGCCTATGCTGGCAGATGAATCATGTGACCTGCTTTTTGTGGATCTTTTTTCTCTCTGTTTGATTTTTCTTACCATGTTGTCCTTTGTGTTTTGGGATTTTGAGAGTTTGGACTTGTTCTTTGCTTGTGTTCTCGCCATGTGTTTGAAACGAAGGATGTTAGAGGAAATAAGATGGCTTTGGTTTTTTGATTTTTGCTTGAAGCTTACAGGTTTGGATGTGTTGGAGGTAGAGGGAATGGAGGGTTTGGGGATTCGTTTAGGGTGAGGGGGCAGGTTAAGATTTGAGGGTGATTTTAGCTTTGTTTTGGTAGGAATGGGTAAACTTCTATTGATGGTTTGGTTATGTAAGTTATTTTGGTCATGTAAGTCATTGAAGAGGTTAGTAATTCGGACCGGGCTTGAAGGGTTATCGGTTTGGTTTAGGTTATGGCATGATTGGTGATCAGCGTAATGTTCGTTGCAAGGGTGAAAAAAGTCAGTTGATTCAGGTTCGATTAATGGTGAAGGAATTGGTTTTGGGCTTATAATTTTCTGGCTAAGTTCAGGTTGTGGGCTTGGTGCAATAGGGATTGTGGTTGTCGGGTTAAAAGATTGGGCCGGACTAGTTGAGGGAATAGGGATTGGGCTAGAAAGATTTTGAGGTTTTGTGTTTGATTTTGGGCTAGAAAGAATTGGGTTGGGGGTAGGTTCCAAGTTATCCTTTTTAATATTAGATGTGGATTTATATTTTTCAGGATTGATGTGGGGCCCAGGAGATAAAATATTGGCTTGGTTTTGGGGCACTTGGGTATTATTTTGAGCTGTCGTATCAAAAAAACTCTTACTTGTATCTTTTGGATCTTTTGAGCTGCCAACATCTTCCTCAGAAATTGAACCATCGCTCCTTTTTTTGGGAATATCTCTTCATTATTAATGTTTCCATTAAACCCTTCACATGTCCCCATGCATTTTGATGCTTGATCTTCTGCCGTTGACGGATTTTTGTTTACTGGAACTTCAGTTTCCGGCACTGAATCGTTGTCTGAAAAAGCTTCCAGTTCAGATTCTTCTTCGAACGTCCATTCTCTATCGTTATCTTCTGGCTCAATGTCCGGTTCATATATATCCAAACATTCCTCAGTTCCTCTTACATAGATCATGGAATTGTTTATCTTCACTTCCAAGGTTTCTTGTATCGGAACTGGACTTCTTACTTTAACCAAAATTTTTCCTACAACTAGATTTTGGTTCTGTTCATTAATGCTGCAATTTTTTGTGTCCAACACAGGACCCCACCAGTTTGCTATTTTCTTGAATGTGTCTTCCTCCCATAATGTAATAGGGACTCCGTAGACATTAATCCATGTTAATCGGCCATAGATATTATGCTTGTTATCCCATCTTCGATAGTTATTAATCCACCTTTTGATATTATGGTTCTCAACTTCTAGGATATTTTCTACTGTTTCCCTTGAGTCAAAAATGAGCATCATATCAAGACCTCCTAAGTATTTGATAGAGCAGTTAAAAAGACCTTCTTCTTCACACAAGACCTGTATTTGTTCCAATATTTCTTTGTCTGTTACATCACCAATTATTGCTCTTTTAAACAGATCCTCATAGGTATTTGAGCTGTCTAAATTTATAACTCTGGGCTTGTTATGATTGGGGGGTTTTTGGTGGGTATCGTTGTGATGTGTATGGGGTGTGTGAGAATGTTTGTATTGGTTTTGGTTCTGTTTTAGGTTATGGTTGGGGCTAATGGAAGTGTTATTGGTTGGGTTGTGGTAAGTGTAGCTATGTTGATTTAGGTTTCGTGAGTATTTGCCATATATTTGTTTGGGTTGTTAATAAAAAGGTTTTTTCTTATATTGATAGTGCGAGGGTGGTTCTGGGTGAGGTTGGTGGTTGGATTGTTGGTGGTGGTTTAGGTTTGGTTGTGCAGGAGGTGCTTGTCTAGGGTGATTTGAAGTGAGGTTAGGGAAAGCTTGATGGTAGGGTTCGGTATTATGGTTAAGGTGGGTAGGGTGAGGGTTGTTATGGTGGTGGTTGTATGATTTTCGAGTGGAGTTGGTTACTACATCGTTGAACTTTCTATCGTCACGCAAAGATCTAGTGTTTTCATTGACCTTGTATCGTCTTTCTTCAACTGTGTCTCTTCTTTCGAAAGACATTTTTTCTTGGTTTCTGGCAATATAGAACCTGAGGTATTTTCCTTCAACGCTGACTCTTCTTAACTCACTGGCAAAAGACTCAGTATTTGCAATACCTTCATACCTTACAAACCCAAATCTCTGCCCATTTGTTAATGTTTTCCTTGCCATGTAGATTTCCGACGCCTTGCCGTATCTCTTGAAAAATCTCCACAGGTCGGACACTTCCCACGTTGGTGGATGATTGTAGAAGAAGAAAGATGTTACTCGTTTGCCGATCACTCTAGAAAAACTGTACCCGTTGCCGGATTTGTTGTAGCTTCCATACGCCGCCGCCGTGCTCCTCGAACCGCCATAGGCCGCTCTCTCTCTCTCTCTCTCTCTCTCTCTCAAGTTTCTCTCTCTCATTTATCTCACCTATATTGGGGCACGAACGGATATATTGGGGCCTAAATGCTTGTAACAAAATTCATTTGCACGAACGGATATTGGGGCATGAAAGACGTGTAGTTGTACAAGACCCAATATATATTAGGGCCTAAAAAAATTAGCCTAATATTACATATCTTAGGCTCATTTGCTAATTAAAAGTTTGAAAAACACAAAAAAAATTATATATATAATTATTTGATTTGATAATACATTTTGTAGAACAGTTAATTTGATTGATCTTACTTATTATTATATATGAAAAAATTCCTTATATAAATGGCGCATTTTCATTTATCGAACAAGGCCCATGAAATTGACAGGATAGCCCTGTCCATTTGATATGTTATTACTTAAGATAAGATTATTTCCAAATATTGTAGTGATATGTAGTTGTAGATGAGAACTGCTGACATGATAGTGTTGCAGAAAATAGAGATTGTTATGGTAGTGTTGTAGCATATGTGACATTAAGCATGTCAATTAGTACCATATGGTGTGGTTCAAACATTGTATTTAATTTGTCACGCTTTTGTACTTTAATTATATTTTAGGGAGAAATTGAAGACTCGGGATAAACTGAAGCCTTGGATATGCCAAACAATAATGATGATTCTATGTTGACATTGTGCAAGTTAAAGCCAGCATATCGTAACCATCACTTTTTTTCGTGCCCATGTACCAAACAATAATGATGATTTCTGGTTAATGTTTGATGTTAGGTTGTACGTTTGTCGAGTTATTTTGTGGCTTATGGATAATGTTTGATTTAGATTTTGGGTTTGGTTCATATTGCTTTCGCGTTTAAGCCCTATATGGTAATTATAAACGATTATTTTGGACTTTTTTGCTCAGTTGGTCCCTCTATTATACCCCAAATCTCTAGTTTGGTCCCTCAATTTTTAATTTGACAATCAGCGTCCCTGAGTTATTTTGATTTTGCAATTGACGTCCTTCCGTCAACTGGACATCCAAATCGAATGTTAACTCCCATCACGTGAGTTACACGTGATGGGTATTATCGGAATTAAATTTTATTTTTCTGTATTTAATAAACTCAAATGGGTATGGTCCCCCACTTTCATCCACCTCTTTTCCCTCTCTTCTCCATTGAAACCCTAGATCTTATACATACCGTATTAATCTAAAATTGGAGCAAAAAATCGTTAACAATGGAATGCTGGTGTGGTCGACCTTGTGTAATTCGAATTTCTGGCACTGATTCTAACCCTGGACGTTGATTCTATACTTGTGCAAAAAAGGTAAGAATGTTTATGTTGATTCGAATTTTATGAAGTAATTAACAAGATGTTACCATTTCATGTTTCTGCTGTTGCTCAGATCACAATGTGCGACTTCTTTGCTTGGTATGATCCTCCAAATACAATGAATGCCCTAGCTACACTTATGAATGCCAAAATTGAAGTTGATGAAAAGCTTAAAAATGCAGAAAAAAGAGAGACGAATTGGAAGATGATATGTATACTTAGCTGGATTGTGTTTGGTATTTATTTTTTCAGTAATTGAAATTGTGGTGTAGTTTGTTTGTTTGTTTTGTAGAAGCATGTATTTTGTAGTTTGTAGAATGGTAATGGTAATTGAATGAAGATTGTTTTGTTCAATTTTGTATCTGTTTTTTTCTGTATTTCAGTAACCAAAAAGCACAACACAATACAATACATTGTAACTAAAGTGATACAAAAAACATAAACATTACCAAATGTCATACATTGTACCAAAAAACAACATAGTACCAGTTACCAAATGTGATACCAACAAACCATCAACATTGTACCAAAGTGCTTAAAGTTACCAAAAGACAACAACACACCATAACAAAATACATAACATTGTACCAAAATACATAACAAGTTTTAACTAAACATAAAACACATGATAAAAAATAAACCACCACCAACATTCACATCTTCTTCTTCCATTTTCCAACTGTCATTGTCTTCTTTGAAGGAGATAGCTTTTCTTTCACTGTCTTTTTTGTCCACTTGTTATCCACATTCCCACTTCTTTTCTTCTCAACTGTACAACCTCTCTTATTGTGTCCATAACTACCACATGTGCCACACTTCTTTAACTTGCCTATAAATATTAACAAAATAAATACCATATTAATTGAAATGGTACTAGCTGTAAGTAATAAATAAAATGAACATACCTTGTGAGCTAAGTTTACCACTATCACCAATGTCATCAACTTCATTTTTTGACAACCTTCTTTTCTTTTTTGGACGACCAGGTGTGGAAACATTCTTTGGTGATACCAGTTTGAACATGCCTTCTGCCTTTGGCCATAAACTTCTCCCATTCAATGGCTCAATGGTATATTGGTAAGTGTTGATCCATGTATTTAACAAGTAAACTGGATGAACCCATGTTTCTGGTTCACCAGTTTCCAAACCATTTTAACACATTTTATAAAACACTGCAATTGCATGCTTACAAGGTATTCCTGTTAGTTCCCACTTTCTACAAGCACATGACCTAGTCTCCATATCCACAACATATTGATTAACTTTTTCGCTAACTTGGTACCTTTGATTTCCACCCCATAAGACAGTACACTGGTGAGCCCCAGATTTGATTTTCTCAAACAATTTGGTGACTGCGGGTGTTAAAGGGCCATTAGTCTTGGAAATGTTGATCTTTACATTAACAATTCTTTTCATGCAATACTCTCAGATGTATTCTAAAGCTGTAACTATGGGTTTGTCACATGCATCAACTAACCATCTGTTGAAACACTCACACATGTTATTGAACAAGACATCTGACACAGCCCTTCCTGTAAAATGACTCCTTGCCCACTGATGGGCAGGAATTTCAGCTAACCAAACAAAAGCTTCATTATCAAACTCCTTCAATTATTTCATAGCCTGCTCAAACTCAAGAACTATTGTTACACTGGCACATCTCCATAAATGATTCTTATAAGCAACACCCCTAAAATTGCCTTTCATATTCCTATGAATATGTCTAAGGCAGTGTCTATGCTCAGCACAAGGAAACACATTTGTAACAGGTTGTATTAAACCCTAACAACATTACGTAATAAAAGTTAAACTATTTAACCATTAACAAATGTAAATAAATATGAATTAAACAAGTAAACAAAGTAATTATTACCTTTTGTCTATCACTGATGAAAGTGAAGTTAGAATTAGTAGACAAGTCAAGATCTTGACCCAAGCACTCTAAGAACCAAGTCCAGGATGAACCACACTCTTGTTCAATAATGGCATATGCTACAGGATATATGCCATTGTTTGAGTCAACCCCTACAGCACTCAAAATACAACCGGTTGCAGGTTGTTTCATAAAAGCACCATCCAGCCCAAGCAGATCTCTACCTATTGCTTTAAAACCCTTCTTCAATGGTCCCAAACAAATGTAAATTCTCTTGAAAACCCTAGTTTCAGACTTTGGGGTTCCTGGCTCAACATCAAACTTAACAGTAGTATCAGCATTACCTCTCTTTAACTCACAAACATAATCTCTGAGCTCAGCATATTGAGATTTATAATCCCCTTGAATTATCTTTGTTACCCTTCTCGCAGCACGATATGCTTTATGCTCACTAATGATTAGTTCAGTATCTGTTTCCAAATAAGATCTGACAGCTTTAATTGGTATCTTTGGATTCTTTTGAATTTGAGGTACCAATCTATTTGATAAAAATTGGTAAGTGCAGAATTTTAGTTTTCTTGCTGGTTGACATTCATGTTGGGGTCTGTATGTTCTCACCTCCTATTCTTCACTATTTTTATCTTTGGATACCAATAATACCCACTCACATACAATATGTAATTCTGATAGTGCTCCAAATGAACATATATTTAGTCGCAATATCATCTCAATATGTAAAGTTTTTAGTTGTAATTATTTTATTTTTAAGTTGTAATCGTTTAAATAAATAAATGTGAAGATGAAGCACGAAGATTAAAGAATTGAAGAAAAAGTGCCACTAAAGCTTGAAAAGTACCACTAAAGCCATAGTGCACTCAAAAGTGCCACTAAAAGTGAGTTAAACACTTGCGCGGATTTTGGGAGTTAAGGAAATAATTTTTTGTGCAAATTACAAGTTGCGAAACATAAAGTACAAGATATTAAAGCGTACGAAAAGACGTTCGAAAATCCAGAATCGAGACATAAACCGAGCATCAATGCGCGAGACAACGAACCTAAAATTACAAGTCAACATTGCACAAGAATATAATATAATATATATAATTATATAAAATTATATATATTATATTATATATATTAAATAATCGAGCCGCCCACGTTTTGTAATCAAGTTGAGATGTCACAGCTGGCCATGCGATCGCATGGCCAGGAAGCACATATATAATGCGATCGCATGAGCTCAGAAAGTTGGCCAAGTCCTATAAATACCACGATTTCTGATCGAGTTTCACACACCTCAATTTCTTTCTTTCTCTCTATATGTAATATATATATATATTTATAATTTTAATTTTAATTTTAATTTGAGTTTAATAATTATTGGGTTATTGTAAGAAGTTTTACGGGTTTTAAAGTCGAAACTCTGTCCGTGCGACGCTACGCGATTAATAACCACTGTAAACTATGTTCTTCCTTTTTAAATTAATATCTCGTAACTAAGTTATTATTATGCTTATTTGAGCCGAAGTAATCATGATGTTGGACTAAATATTAAGACGGGGTTATTGAATTTTGTACCATAATTAGGGTTTGGACAAAAGACCGACACTTGTGGACATTGGACTATGGACTATTAATATATGGGGGGTATTATCTAATCGAATGACAACTCATTGGAATCTGTCGAACCTATCTTCAAATTAGTTAATCTAATAATTATTAAATGATTATGAATGCCCTATTTAGTGATGTTTATACGACATCCTTTACAATCATGTAATTAATTATTCGGGTTAGGTAATTGATTATTCAAATTGATCAAGTGGGTAAATTAATATTCATATCTCATTAAAATAGGGGTGGATTACTTACAAGGGTAATTGGTGTAATTGTTAACAAAGTATTAAAACCTTGAATTACGCGCAGTCGATAACCTGGTGTAATTATTAACAAAGTATTAAAACCTTGTTACAGTTTGAATCCCTAATTAGTTGGAATATTTGACTTCGGGAATAAGGTTAATTTGACGAGCATTTTATAATTATGACCGATGGACTATTATGGGCAAAAACTAGATAGGTTTCAAATAATCCAGGACAAAGGACAATTAACCCATGGTAATAAATTAAAATAAAAACGTCAAACATCATGATTACGGAAGTTTAAATAAGCATAATACTTTTATTGTATTTCTCATCGTACTTTTATTTATTGTCATTTTAATTAATTTCATTTTATTATTCGCAATTTTATATATCGTCATTTATTTTACGCATTTTTATTATCGTTATTTATCTTTACGCTTTATTAAAAATTGACAAACCGGTCATTAAACGGTAAACCCCCTTTTTTATAATAATAACACTTATATGTATATATATATATATATATATATATATATATATATATATATATATATATATATATATATATATATATATATATATATATATATATATATATATATATTTGCAAAAATATAGTTCTATAAAAATATAGTACGTAATCACTAGCTCCCTGTGAAACGAACCAGACTTACTAAAAACTACACTACTTTACAATTAGGTACACTGCCTATAAGTGTTGTAGAAAGGCTTAGGTATATCCGTAAATTAAATAATAAAACTTGTGTAATTTGTATCGTATTTTGTAATAAAAATAATAATATTTCGTACCCCTCCGCTCGCACATCAAGTTTTTGGCGCCGCTGCCGGGAAATCGGTGAAAAACGCTATATTTATATTTTGTGTAAAAATATATAATTTTTAATTTTAATTTCGTAAAAATATTTTGTATTTATAATAAGTGTTAAAAAAAAGCTGAAACTGCCGAACAATTTTTAGCCTGCAACAAATCTGAACCTGCAAGCCATGCGACCGCATGATAGTGATGCAGGAAACCCATGCGATCACATGGGTTAATCTGACATGCCTGAATCCTCGTATAGCATTTAATACGGTAGGGTTTTTATAAATTATTATTATTAATTAATTAGAATTAGGGTTTTAATTTAATAATAATTAGTTTTAGTTTTAATTAAATTTGTAAAATTAAGTTTTATTAGTTTTATTAATTATATTAATTTAATACTTATATATAAATAATATAAAAATAATATTTTTTATAAAAATTGTATTTTTATAACTTTAGTTTTACTTTTATATTTTGTATCTTTTTATCGTTTAATCGTAATTTGTATATTCATCGTTCGTAATTAGTTTTAAATTTAGTTTTTGCCGTAGTTATTTTATATTTCTAGATTTTTAAGCTTTACCGTAAAATACCTTAATGTGCTTTTTCTTTAGATTTAAAATTTAGACGCTTTAGAATTTTGTGACGCCGTTTATATATTTTAGTGCCTAAATTAAGTTTATTTCCGTTTTCGAAATAGAATTCCATTTAAGTTTTAATACCTTTAGGCGTAACTTTTTAAATTTAACTTTTAGACTTTTAAGTTTCGACATTTTTCTTTCTTATTTTTATTTTTCGACCTTTTGTTTTTCGACGCGCGCTTTTTCTTTCTCATTTCTACGCTCTAGTTTTTAGGGCATAGATTTTTATTTCAAAATTTCGACGAAAAATTATAAAAATCGATTAAATCAATAGACATCCAAATTTTCTGGTTCGTAGTAATAGTTGGATTTGTTAGTGGCGAGTTGTGGATTTTCAGATTTAAAGGATCCTGGCTACCTGCTGCATCTATTGACTATTCGAAACGTGGGCAAAATCAAAAAAGTCTATTAATTTGATAACTTTAATAATTTTTATATGTATAACTAATAAGATATTCAGTGAATGCACCGAGCAAAACGTTCACCACCTTTCATACGTTCACCACCTGTAACTCGATCAAGACATCTAGCCAATATTGTCGCCGTTGATTTTTCTTTAGAATCATCATCTAGTCGAACAAGTACTCCAATTCAAATTTCTGATAATCCATTTTTTGAACCCGAATTCACAATTGAAACCCCACAGGATATTCAAGGACAATTCAGAGATCCTGAACCACTAATCATTCCTCATGAACCACAAATCATATAACCAGAGGTTGTCGAAGAAGAAACCGTTAAATCAGAATCCTCTAGTGATTCAGATTCAACAAATTCAATCATGGAAAATCCGGAACCTCTAAGTATGGAGGATCGAATGAGAGCTACACGCACGGGCCAAGGTCACGCCATTATTCGGCCAGATGTTAATGCGCCAGATTATGAAATCAAAGGAAAAATCCTACACATGGTAACTAATCAATGCCAATATAGTGGTACGCCAAAAGAAGATCCAAACGAACATCTTCGAACCTTTAATAGGATCTGTACTCTATTCAAAATCATAGAAATTGAGGATGAATAGATCTATCTCATGTTATTTCCCTGGACTTTAAAGGGAGAAGCCAAAGATTGGTTAGAATCGTTACCCGAAGGAGCGATTGACACATGGGATGTTTTAGTTGAGAAATTTCTTAAAAGATTCTTTCCGGAATCTAAAGCCGTGAGACTTCAAGGAAAAATTGTTACGTTCACGCAAAAGCCAAATGAAACTCTATATGAGGCGTGGACAAGATTCGGAATATTGTTGAGAGGATGTCCTCAACACGGTTTAGACACTTATCAAATAGTACAAATATTCTGTCAATGTGTCAACGTCGCTACACGAAAAGACATCGACACAGCAGCTGGTGGTTCCATTATGAAGAAAACCGCAACCGAAGCTCACAAAATTATTGATAAAACAGCCTCCCACTCGCATTAGTGGCACCAGGAAAAAGATATTTTTCGTTCATCTAAAGCAGCTAGAGCCGCTTCTAGCCATGACTTTGATTCCGTTTCCGCAAAAATAGATGCTTTCGAGAGACGAATGGAAAAGATGACTAAAGATATTCACGCAATACGAATCAGTTGTGAGCAATGCGGTGGACCACACTTAACGAAAGATTGTCACATTGAACAAACCATGGAACAACGTGAGAATGTTTCCTACATGAACCAAAGGTCGAGAAATAATTATCAGAATAATTATCAACCGCCAAGGCCAAACTTCAATCGAAATCAAAACATTCTTTACAATCCAAATGGGCCAAACAATAACTCGTACAACCAACAAGGTCCGAATAACCAACCAACTCAAAACAACACTTTCAATCAACAAAGACCTGGCTTGTATAAACCACCACAACAAACCGAAGATAAAAAGCCAAATCTAGAAGAAATGATGGCAAATCTAATGGAATCTCAAACACAATTTATTACAACTCAAACCCAAATGAATGAGAGGTTTGATCAGTCATTTAGAACTCAACAAGCTTCCATTTTGAATCTAGAAATACACGTTGGTACTCTTGCTAGCATGATGAGTGAGAGGGAACAAGGAAAGCTACCGAGTAATACTGAAGTAAATCCTCAGAATGAGAATGTTAATATGGTGTCAACAAATTCTGAAAAACCAGCACCAGAAGATGGGAAGGTTTTAGATGTGTATAATGATGAAGAAGATACACCAACACCACCACCACCCGAGTATGTAAAGCCAGTGGTGGCACCATACATACCACCCATTCCATTTCCAAGAAAAGGAGTTGAGTATGAGCAAGTAATAGGTAATAAAGTTTGTGATACCTCTGGAAAGAAAAAGAAGAATAAAAAAGTGCAAGAAACAAAAACCGTAAAAGTAAACTCGGTGAAGACAGTTCCACCAAAACTTCCACCCAGGTTGGGTGATCCAGGTGAATTTATTGTTCCTTGTCTACTTAATGATTATGTCATGTATGATGTACTAGCAGATTTAGGTGCAAGTGTGAGTGTTATGCCTCTTTCGTTATATAAGAGATTAGGTATAGGTGAGTTAAGTCCAACGGAAATGAGTGTTCGACTCTTTGATCAAACCATTAAGCACCCAGTTGGAATTGCTGATAACCTACCCGTTCAAGTGGGTAATTTAACCTTTTTAGTCGAATTTATTATCATTGACATAGAAGAGGACTCAAACATTCCTCTAATTTTAGGTCGACCATTCTTAGCGTCCACCGGGGCGTTAATTGATATAAAAGAGGGTAGAATGACACTTAGTAATGGTGAAAAATCGATCACCTTTGTGATTCAAAAGTCTAAATCTCCACCAACCAAAATCATTGAACCAATAAAAACGATTGGTAAGAAGCATATTGTTTTACCAACTCCAACGGTAGGGCTTAAGAATAATAAAACGCCTAAGTGTGGGGAAGATGAAGCAACACCTAATGATGACCTGATAACAAAGAACCCCATTGTTGATACAAAATTAAATGACCCCGTTATTAACAGTTCAATGAAGAAACTTATTAAACGGATTCGCGATGCTGGAACCAAGGGAAACTTTAAGTTATGTAACCAGTTAGTATCCAATCTATCGCCTAAATAAAAGGCGAAACTAGTTGAATTTGTGGATATTACACAGGACTCCGACCAATGGCTTAAAGCAAAAGTCACAGATATGTAAGTTGATTATGTTCTAAGAGAAATTGACAATGAAGTTAATCACAAATTCGACACCACAGCTACCTAAATGTGGGGAGATTCAGATGTTCTAAAAAGAAAATGAAGTCTAGAGTTAGTTGTTCTGTTCTCGTGTAGTTCCGAGAATGGAATCCGATTGGTCTTTTCCACTAGCAGACACTAAAGAACTAGTTTTCTCCCCCCATTCTGATTTTTTTATTTTGTATGTTTTATATGAAATTAATATGCTTTTTAAATTTAAGTTTTGTGTGAATTTTGAAAACAAAATTTACTTTTTTTCATTAAGTTTAAAAAATGATTTCTAAAAATTCGTCGTAAGTTAAAGACTAGGTCATAGAATCGAAATTGATTTACCCGAGGGCGGGGCGAAAAATTTGGTTATCATTATTTATAATTTTATTGATCTAAAGTATGCCAAAATTTTTTTTTTTTAAAAAAAAAAACCAAAAATCTTTGCTTTTAAAACAATCGCTTTAAAACGAAAATTTTAAACTTTTGTCGAGGAACGGACTAGGTAAATGTACCGAAACTACCTCTACCTTGTAAGACCCAAATATTTATTGTACATAATGGAATTATGGTGTACGATGCGTGTATGAAGTGTACGAAGCATGTACGTGTTGCTTGCTCAAACGTCGAAGGAAAACTGGACGTTGTTTGGAGGTACAAGGCGTGTACGTACCTTTTCGACCCCAAATAAATTTTGAGTTGATGTTTCAAAACCTTACCATTAGAAAGGAAATCTTATTACATTTCCAACGATATTTGATTCATCGAAAACGGAGCTACGGTCGAAAAGTTATGGCCAAAACAAGTTACTGAAAACTGTTTTTCCTCGATTGCCAGCACCTGAAGGTTGGAGCGGCGCTCCACCCTTTGGAGCGGCACTCCGATCGCGTCTGATGCAATTTTCAGCATTTTTAAAGGGTTAAATGAGGGGTACTTTGGTCCTTTCACTTGTGGACGGATTTGTGGCATTTAGAGTAGTTTTAGATCCACTTTTGGATCATTTTGACATCCACACATCTCTCTCATCTTATCTTAGAGAGAGAGGGAGATTCTAGAGAGAGATTTGGAGCTTTGATGAAGATGAAGCTTGAATCGATCAAAGGTGCTAGTGATAAAGTTGTTCCTTTCATTCTCGGCTACGTTTTGATTGTTATGGTAAATTCTAAATCTGAATTTCATTGTTTGATTTGAGATTTCATGTTAGGGTTTTGAGATTGTTATTTGTAAAACCCATTTAGATGATGAAGAGGGTTTATGGAAACTCACTATTTTGATATTTTGCGGGTTTTGGGTTGGTTATTGATTTAAGCATGTTTAAGGTTTGTAAGTGGGGTATAATCGCTAGTATTAGTGATTTTAGGAGTGTTGGAACTTGTAAGACCCATTTGGGGGTAAAATGGGTGAATTTGGGTTATGTTGAGATAAGGAAAACCTTAATAGCTATGATCTAGGGTTTGACCATGTGAATTGAAGTTGTAAGTGTTAAATTTTGTTGATTAGTCACTAATACACTTGTAAATGATGGAAGAATTGTAAATGGGTCATGTTTGGCTAAAATGGTATGTATAAGTGTTGAAATGGGTCAAATGAGTTAAGGTTGACCTAATTGGGTGAAATGGGTATGAAATACCCTAAGTTTGTGTTAATTGGTGTTAGTAGACTTACATCACTGGTTTTAGTAATTAAAGATGAGTCTTGGCCATTTATGGGCGGTTTTGGGTGTAAGTGAGTTATTTAATGCTTTTGGGTCATTAAATGCTCGAGAGTGAGTATTGTGGTTAATTCCACAAGTTGTGTATTGAATGTGTACTTATGTATTAAGTACCTTGCTCGAAGCATACGGAAGTGCTAAATCACCACCGACGTGATAAGGTGAGTGGAATAATTATATGCGTAGGTATATAATGTATTTATTTGTTGTAGCGTGAGATGTGAAGTGTCGAGGTGCTAAGACGCCACATTTCACGTGACAGGTGAAGCATCGAGGTGTTAAGATGCCACCTAGGAGTGAAGTGTCGAGGTGTTAAGACGCCACTCTGAAAAAAATAAAGAGTGAAGCATCGAGGTGTTAAGATGCCACTCGGGGTGAAGTACCGAGGTGTTAAGGTGCCACCCTAGGGTTTAGTGATACGAGGTGTTAAGTACACTAACGGATGTTATAAACACCGATGGCATTTTCGTGAGCGCCATTCCCTTGTACGATTGGTTAACCATGGTTATTGTGTTGTAGTGTAGCATATTATATTTGTTCGGGTTATATATATATGCTATTGTTGTGCTAGCTTGTGATATTAAAGGTTATAGCTTTGTACTTGTGATGATAAGCTAATTGTGTTGCTAGCATGTATGCGGTATGTGAGTAAGTGTTCGCAAGTAGGTATATTATATATATATGTGTGTATAATTATTGCATTCACTAAGCGTTAGCTTACCCTCTCGTTGTTTACATTTTTATAGATTTGCGTGGAGGATGGCTCGGGTAAGTGTGCGGGACTAGTGGACTTGCGTAGGTTGCTTTAGAAGACGTGATGTTGGATTTGATTATGATTGGGTAGTGTATTCCCAATCGCCATGCTCGGTCTATGTTTTGTATTAAACTAAAATGGGTCGAAATGGTCACTTTTTCGTAATTTGGGTCGATGTGGGCCCGGTGATGTAAAACTCGATTTTATTGTGGGAAACTCTTAGTTTTACTTATATTGACGTGTTATGATAAATTATTTCATTTAAAAGTGTTGCGGAACGTGTTTTACGAACAAGCATAAAAAGAAAGTGGACAGATCACTTTGGAGCGGCGCGCCCCTATTTGGAGCGGCGCTCCATATGCCTGAAACTGGACTGATTTAAAAAAAAAAAAAATTTAAGCATTGTCGGTTGGATAACGGGTTGGGATGTTACAAGTGGTATCAGAGCATGGTCTAAGGGAATTAGGTGACCTTGGTATAGGTGCCTAGTCTTAGACTTATTGGCGGTTATGCATTATTTGCGGGACTTGTAGGAATACGGGTCAGACTGAGAATTGTTAGTGCCTTAGAGTAGGTGACTAACTAGGAATTGCGTTTGTCCAATGTAGATTTTGTGGGGCCTTATTTCGTGTGTAAATTAGTGCCTTAGATTGCTAGTGCCTAATGTAAGTAGGCGAACTTGGACGTTGTTCTAGTGATTGTCACATAGGTTGTAGGTTGACTTGTTATTGTGGTGTACTTGTGTACGTTTATTATTATTGTATATTGGTGTGTATATACAGGTATGTTTTGGTGCGGCGTCCTAGGGACAAATCTATTGGAGAGATTCGCATGTTTGGAGGTTGAGTGATCAAGTTCACGGTAAGGACTTGGGTCATTCGGGTACTAGGAGTTATCGCGTGTTATTTTGTGTGAATGTTGCGTCAGTTCGGGAAAGTACTTTGCATGACCATGTGGAAATGGTAAGGTACGCATTTGTAATAGTGACTGATCACCATTATTACGAAAGTGTATTTTGACACCAAGCATGACATGACAAGTACCGAACAGAGGAAACGTGGCATGGTTGGGGTAGAACGGGACGTATTAGGAATCTTTTATTGGTTCCTAGGATATAGTGGTCTCGATTGATGTGCTTGTTGTCACGTCAAGTTCTTTACGAGTCGGGAAGTGTTACGCTGGATTCGGTTAGCTAAGGTGAGTGAGCAACTCACGAGTTTGGCGCGTGCTTAGTCACCCTAAGTAGTGGTGTACTGTTGAGAATGTTATTGGTTTTAGTTACCTATCGTAACTAGGATGACCAATTTACGTGCACGTGTATGCGGCGAAGACTTGAATTCCGTAATGGAATGCAATAAGTCTAATGATTGTAGTTTTGAGTTACACTCGGTAGAGTGTGGTTAGAAAATCGTGTTAGGATTCTTGTTGTGAGTCGCCTTGGAATTGGCAAAATTGAGGAGTCTTCGGGTCGTTAAACTCATGGGAGTGGGACCCGTATGACGGTGATTGCGTAGTGTGTTAGCATGTTGGGGATATTAGGGTAACATTCCTAACGGAATACCCCTTGATGACGTGGTTGTGTCGATGTGCGAAAGAGTGTAAGACTTGGTGTTTCCAAGCATCTCTTTAGTGTTAGATGAAGGGTTTCGTGAGGCTATATCGTTTGGCCTTGTGGACAATTGCGGGTAGCGTGTGATCGCTAGGAACTTTCGATAAGACGATAAACCGTAAGGTTTGCTGGGTAGGTATGACTGCGGGTCATTATTATTGAGAGATGGGTGACATCGGGTGTATGGAACCTAAAGATCGAGTTTCTAAAAATTCGGTTGATTATGGTGGGAGTCTGCATGACACGGCGTCAGGTGCCTTCTTATACCTGCTAGTGTAATGTTCAACTCCGGTGATGGTGTGATCACTTTGTGCTTAGGGTGCTCGTGAGATACCCTTGGAAGCATCGAAGATTTTAAATAGTGATCGACGGGTGATAGTAATTCGACGGTTGCGAAAGTCGAAGTTTAAGAGCATTGCAGTAAATACTTCCTATGAAGTGGCGGATGAGCGAATATTGTTGCTCTTAAGTGTTAGACTGGTAAAGATGACCAGTGAGCCGGTGATGGACTTAATGATCGGTTAAACCAAAGGTTATGATGACGTGTTGATATTGTGGTAGACACAATTATGGTGTCGGATTTGGTCACTTTTCTCCATGAGAGTGAGCAATGGTTGATAAAGGTTCGTTGTGTAGGAGGTCGGGTGATCTCGAATGAGAAGCACGACTGATTAAGCAGAGTGGCATATGCCTAGTCATAGAGGCGTATGTGGGACTTTGGTGGAGTTCGCTTTGCGAACGATGAAGAACTATTAATTGTGATTTGTTGTATGAAGGTGTGATATCGTCGCGTGTACGACGTCTCAAGTGATTGTGCATGTCGGCTCTGAGAGCCTAATGTGAATTTGCGGTGATTTGATGTTTATGACCAACGGTGAGAATGGTCAGGTGTGATGTGGAATTACAATTCCGCGGGATGTTATCATCTTGGCTGTGAGAATGGGGAGATAAATCCTAAGTAGGAGAGTTTTTACTGCTGCCCGAGGAAAACTCCAGTGGTGTTATGTATAGCGAAATGTCGGAGTGTACCGTGCTAAGCCTCAATAGGTATTCGGGGTTCCTAACGAGGAAGAGTGACGGGTTGTTAATGTCGACTCGAGATCGTGCTTTACGATTGTGAGTTACAATTTCAGAATGTTATGCGTGAAGATTGTGATGGTGGGATCGAAGGGAGTGTAAGTCTTCTTATGTAAAGTGGTCGTGTAGTACCAAGTGCGGTATGAGACCAAGTGTGAAGTTTGAGATCACGGACGTGAGAGAATGTAACTGTCGTTGCGGGTGCTCTCATGATGTAAAATTGGGTTGGTGCGAAACCCGGATAGTACTGTTGAGTAGGTACGAGTTCGATTTCGGTATGGATACTGTATTCTCCCTTTCGGGAAACGTGATCGTGGAAATCGTAAGTCGATTATTCCATTTTATGGACGATTGTGAGGCGCGGAGTGCCGGTTCCGATTGCCTCACATAGAGACGCGCGGATGTTGTTTGTTTGCATGAGTGTGTTCCCTAGTGATATGACCCGTTAGTTGCATCTTTATGTCGAGGCCATCCTTAACGGACGGTCTAGGTAGGAGGATTCCCCAGACGTGGTGGATATTATTGTGGGTCGTGCGGTAAATTGTGAATTAGTTGTGATGATAATTCACTGTTGACGGGATTCTAGTACGCGAATAGTTTCCATGCTAGTACTAGGGGGTCGTCTTGTGTGGTTGTGTTGTAGGGTTTGGAGGAGAAACCCTGTGTCGAGTATTGGTGAGTTGTTTGGCACGTGGTGTATTATTGTCGTCCTGGATTAATTCAGAGACTGATGGTCATGTGTGGATTAATTGATGGGAAAGTTGTATCCCTAGTGTGATTATTTGGCGATACCAAAATTTCTTCGTCGAAGAAATGACCCGGTGGTGCAGACAGGGGGAAGTTGGTTCTTGATTCATAGAACATTCATGATTGGTTGGTTTTTTTGAAGTTCGGAGGTTTGACGCGACATAAATCCTTCTCGATTTGGATTAATGCAAGACTTGGTTCACGGCGTAGTGGACCTAGTAGATCGTGTTGGGTGATATAGTTAAGGATGTAACTTGTTGCGAGTTATAGCCGATAGAATTTGAAGGGATGTTAATTGGTAAGTGTTATCCGTAAGGATTCACTTTTACTCGGTCTTCGTCATTTTGGATGTTGACCTTATTGTGGGACGTGTTTACTATTGGCATTGTACTTGTTAAGGGTATACTAAAGGGGTGATATCTCGGTATGAGATTGGTTGAGTTCTTCCCGTTGTGAGGGATTGAGCAAGGTTCTAGTGCTCGGATTCGTGGATTTGGTAAATCGCGGATGGAGATTTAAGTTAAAAGGGGGTGATTCATCGGAAGGGTCGCTTAAGTGCGGTGTGAGATCTTCGGGTTGCGGGAAATTTCGTAGACTTCGAGTTCGAAAGTACACCATAGGGTGTAGGTCCGGATGGGTTAAGTGACGGAGATCACGAGGACGTGATCGAGTTTAAGTGGGGGAGAGTTGTAAGACCCAAATATTTATTGTACATAATGGAATTATGGTGTACGATGCGTGTATGAAGTGTACGAAGCATGTACGTGTTGCTTGCTCAAACGTCGAAGGAAAACTGGACGTTATTTGGAGTTACAAGGCATGTACGTACCTTTTCGACCCCAAATAAAGTTTGAGTTGATGTTTCAAAACCTTACCATTAGAAAGGAAATCTTATTACATTTCCAACGATATTTGATTCATAAAAACGGAGCTACGGTCGAAAAGTTATGGCCAAAACAAGTTACTGAAATCTATTTTTCCTCGATTGCCAGCATCTGAAGGTTGGAGCGACGCTCCACCCTTTGGAACGGCGCTCCGATCGCGTCTGATGCAATTTTCAGCATTTTTAAAGGGTTAAATGAGGGGTACTTTGGTCCTTTCACTTGTGGATGGATTTGTGGCATTTAGAGTTGTTTTAGATCCACTTTTGGATCATTTTGACATCCACACATCTATCTCATCTTATCTTAGAGAGAGAGAGGGAGATTCTAGAGAGAGATTTGGAGCTTTGATGAATATGAAGCTTGAATCGATCAAAGGTGCGAGTGATAAAGTTGTTCCTTTCATTCTCGGCTATGTTTTGATTGTTATGGTAAATTCTAAATCCGAATTTCATTGTTTGATTTGAGATTTCATGTTAGGGTTTTGAGATTGTTATTCGTAAAAACCCATTTAGATGATGAAGAGGGTTTATGGAAACTCACTATTTTGATATTTTGCGGGTTTTGGGTTGGTTAATGATTTAAGCATGTTTAAAGTTTGTAAGTGGGGTATAATTGCTAGTATTAGTGATTTTAGGAGTGTTGGAACTTGTAAGACCCATTTGGGGGTAAAATGGGTGAATTTGGGTTATGTTGAGATAAGGAAAACCCTATTAGCTATGATCTAGGGTTTGACCATGTGAATTGAAGTTGTAAGTGTTAAATTGTGTTGATTAGTCACTAATACACTTGTAAATGATGGAAGAATTGTAAATGGGTCATGTTTGGCTAAAATGGTATGTATAAGTGTTGAAATGGGTTAAATGAGTTAAGGTTGACCTAATTGGGTGAAATGGGTATGAAATACCCTAAGTTACTGTTAATTGGTGTTAGTAGACTTACAGCACTGGTTTTAGTAATTAAAGATGAGTCTTGGCCATTTATGGGCGATTTTGGTTGTAAGTGAGTTATTTAATGCTTTTGGGTCATTAAATGCTCGAGAGTGAGTATTGTGGTTAATTCCACAAGTTGTGTATTGAATGTGTACTTATGTATTAGGTACCTTGCTCGAAGCATACGGAAGTGCTAAATCACCACCGAGGTGATAAGGTGAGTGGAATAATTATATGCGTAGGTATATAATGTATTTATTTGTTGTAGCGTGAGATGTGAAGTGACGAGGTGCTAAAACGCCACATTTCACGTGACGGGTGAAGCATCGAGGTGTTAAGATGCCACCTAGGAGTGAAGTGTCGAGGAGTTAAGACGCCACTCCAAAAAAAATAAAGAGTGAAGCATCGAGGTGTTAAGATGCCACTCGGGGTGAAGTACCGAGGTGTTAAGGTGCCACCCTAGGGTTTAGTGATACGAGGTGTTAAGTACACTAACGGATGTTATGAACACCGATGGCATTTTTGTGAGCGCCATTCCCTTGTACGATTGGTTAACCATGGTTATTGTGTTGTAGTGTAGCATATTATATTTGTTCGGGTTATATATATGCTATTGTTGTGCTAGCTTGTGATATTAAAGGTTATAGCTTTGTACTTGTGATGATAAGCTAATTGTGTTGCTAGCATGTATGCGGTATGTGAGTAAGTGTTCGCAAGTAGGTATATTATATATATATATGTGTATAATTATTGCATTCACTAAGCGTTAGCTTACCCTCTCGTTATTTACATTTTTATAGATTTGCGTGGAGGATGGCTTGGGTTAGTGTGCGGGACTAGTGGACTTGCGTAGGTTGCTTTAGAAGACGTGATGTTGGATTTGATTAGGATTGGGTAGCGTATTCCCAATCGCCATGCTCGGTCTATGTTTTGTATTAAACTAAAATGGGTCGAAATGGTCACTTTGTCGTAATTTGGGTCGATGTGGGCCCGGTGCTGTAAAACTCGATTTTATTGTGGGAAACTCTTAGTTTTACTTATATTAACGTGTTATGATAAATTGTTTCATTTAAAAGTGTTGCGGAACGTGTTTTACGAACAAGCATAAAAAGAAAGTGGACAGGCCACTTTGGAGCGGCGCGCCCCTATTTGGAGCGGCGCTCCATATGCCTGAAACTGGACTAATTTAAAAAAAAAGATTTTAAGCATTGTCGGTTGGATAACGGGTTGGGATTTTAAGCATTGTCGGTTGGATAACGGGTTGCGATTGTTGGGATAGTTGTTGTTGTATTGGTGACTCTTATCACCGTTTTCCTCCCACTTTCTTTTGACTATCTTCACGTTGGCCTCTTCGGCCGCCTGTTCTTTAATTCTTCCCTCAATCTGGTTCACTATTTTGTGAGCCATTCTACATGCCTTTTGTATAGAGGCAGGCTCGTGTGAACTTATATCTTCTTGGATTCTCTCCGGTAACCCTTTCACAAACGCGTCGATCTTCTCTTCCTCATCTTCAAACGCTCTCGGACACAATAGGCACAATTCTGTGAATCATCTTTCGTACGAAGTAATATCGAATCCCTGTGTCCGTAACCCTCTAAGTTCTGACTTGAGCTTATTGACCTCGGTTCTCGGACGGTACTTCTCTTTCATCAAGTGCTTGAATGCTGACCACGGTAGCGCGTAAGCAGCATCTTGTCCCACTTGCTCTAGATAGGTATTCCACCATGTTAACGCAATACCTGTGAAGGTATGCGTAGCGTACTTCACTTTGTCTCCTTCAGCACACTTACTTATGGCAAACACCAATTCAACTTTCTCGGTCCACCGTTTCAATCCGATTGGTCCTTCGGTCCCATCAAATTCTGAAGGTTTGCAGGCAGTGAATTCCTTGTAGGAGCATCCTACACGATTTCTTGCGCCGTTAGCTGTATTGCTAGATTCAGAGTTATTGTTGGTATGTAGCGCGGCCTGTACTGCGGCTATGTTTGAAGCAAGAAAGGCACGAAATTCCTCTTCGCTCATATTCTAGGTGTGTCGAGTAGTCGGTGCCATTTCCTTCAAAATAGTCAAATGAAACAAGTTAATCATACAGAATATTAAGAGTAGTCAATAGTATCTCGTAGCATAATATGAACTCATTTATAAAAGCTTTTTCTTCATATTAGCGTTTTATAAGTTTAAATTCGGGTACTACCTACCCGTTAAGTTCATACTTAGTAGCTAATATACAATTCAACTACTACAATTCCATATGAAAAACTGATAATAATAATATATCACATACAAATATTCTTCAAACTTACAACTTCGCTATATTACATATAACATGAAATATAATACACTATGATACATGACAGTTTTGAAGATAAATCTAGTTAATACGCAAGTTGTTTAGCAAAGGAAATAAAGACACGTAATTCATAAGTCCAGAAACAAGTCATGCATTCTGGTTTTACTAAGGCGACTTCCCATCCTTGGTCTTGTGAAAAATAACCGTTATGACCATTGGCTAGGCAGCATGTTGTAATGTCGTCAAAAGGACGAGAGTTTCGTAATGTCCAACAGCCCCGTAATAATCTAAAAACCTTGTTTCTCACCCCAACTACTGAATCCGTCACTTGTGGGAAGGTTCTATTTAAAAGTTGCAATCCGATGTTCTTTTTCTCACTTTGGTAAGAAGCGAACATCACTAACCCGTAAGCATAACATGCTTCTTTATGTTGCATGTTAGAAGCTCTTTCTAATTCACGAAATCCTATGTTGGGATATGTTGAGTCAAAATAGGTTCTTAACCCGTAGCGTAAAATTGCATTTGGGTTCCCCGCATTTAACGCTTTAAAGAAAACACGGCGTAACTTAAAGTCTCCCCAATGTGATATACCCCACCTATCAAAGGAAAGCCTTTTATAAACTAAGGCATTTCTGGAAAGTCTTTCAAATATTTGACAAGTTAATTTCGCCATAACTAAATGTGCTGATGAATTCTGACCGACTCTAGACAAGATTTCCTCAATCATATCCTCTGGTAGGTCTTCTAAAATATTCGGTTGTCTATCCTTAACGTCCATTTTGCTTTTATACTGTAAAATATACAAGGATTAGATTCGTAATAACAAACAATACAAGCAATTTTTACATAGAACATAAAAGTACAAGCACACTACAATACATTTATTAAACAACATGCTCACACCCCTCTAATCTGAATCACTGGTTTCTTCTTCTTCGGACTTGGTTCTTTTTCCTAATTTTCTAGGGATATATGATGTTCCTCTAATACGAGTCATCGTTTTCCACATTGGTTTAGAAAAACCTGGTGGTTTAGAGGTTCCCGGGTTATTGTCACGATATTGAAATTACGGGTGTTGACGGTACATATAAAGTTCATCGGGGTCGGAATCAGATTTCTCTATTTTGATGCCTTTTCCCTTATTATTTTCTTTTGCCTCATTAAATTGGGTCAGGGTAATTTCTATAACATCATCGGAATCCTCATCAGGATCCGATTCATCAGAAAATTGGTAATTTTCCCAATATTTTGCTTCCTTAGCGGAAACACCATTGACCATTATTAACTTTGGTCCATTGGTTGAGGATTTTCTTTTATTTGACCGGTTTTCTGTGGTTCCTACTATTACCCCCTCCGGAACCTCTTCTTCTTCCGGTTCCTCTTCTTCTGGTTCCTCTTCTTCCGGTTCTTCGGGAACTTGTGAATCTTGCCAATATATATTCGACTCTTCGTTATTATTAGGTGATTCAATGGGATTTGTGCTAGAAGTAGACATCTATCACACAATATCAAACATGTTAAGAGATTAATATATTACATAATATTTACATGTTAATAATTTATAGTTTCCAACAAAAATGTTAAGCAATCATTTTTAAAGAAAACGCGGTCGAAGTCCAGACTCATTAATGCATCCTAACAAACTCGATAAGACACACTAATGTAAATTTTCTGGTTCTCTAAGACCAACGCTCGAATACCAACTGAAATGTCCCGTTCATATTGATTATAAACGTTCCATATTAATTGATTTCGTTGCGAGGTTTTGACCTCTATATGAGATGTTTTTCAAAGACTGCATTCATTTTTAAAACAACCATAACCTTTATTTTATCAATAAAGGTTTTAAAAGCATTACGTAGATTATCAAATAATGATAATCTAAAATATACTGTTTACACATGACCATTACATAATTGTTTACAATAGAAATATATTACATCGACATATGTTTCTTGAATGCAGTTTTTACACAATATCATACAAACATGGACTCCAAATCTTGTCCTTATTTTAGTATGCAACAGCGGAAGTTCTTAGTATTCACCTGAGAATAAACATGCTTTAAACGTCAACAAAAATGTTGGTGAGTTATAGGTTTAACCTATATATATCAAATCGTAACAATAGACCACAAGATTTCATATTTCAATACACATCCCATACATAGAGATAAAAATCATTCATATGGTGAACACCTGGTAACCAACATTAACAAGATGCATATATAAGAATATCCCCATCATTCCGGGACACCCTTCGGATATGATATAAATTTCGAAGTACTAAAGCATCCGGTACTTTGGATGGGGTTTGTTAGGCCCAATAGATCTATCTTTAGGATTCGCGTCAATTAGGGTGTCTGTTCCCTAATTCTTAGATTACCAGACTTAATAAAAAGGGGCATATTTGATTTCGATAATTCAACCATAAAATGTAGTTTCACGTACTTGTGTCTATTTTGTAAATCATTTATAAAACCTGCATGTATTCTCATCTCAAAAATATTAGATTTTAAAAGTGGGACTATAACTCACTTTCACATATATTTCCTTCCTCGGAAATAAGACTTGGCCACGGATCGATTCACTAACCTATACAAATATGTACATATATATCAAAGTATGATCAAAATATAATTACAACCATTTTTATTATGTTTTAAAGATTTGAGTGTATTAAGTCAGCTGTCCTCGTTAATAACCTACAACTAGTTGTCCACAGTTAGATGTACAGAAATAAATCAATATATATTATCTTGAATCAATCCACGACCCAGTGTATACACGTCTCCGGCTAGATCACAAATCAAAGTATATATATTTTTGGAATCAACCTCAACCCTGTATAGCTAACTCCAACATTACTGCATATAGAGTGTCTATGGTTGTTCCAAATAATATATATACATGGGTCGATATGATATGTCAAAAAATTTGCATACGTGTCTATGGTATCCCAAGATTACATAATATATTATAATACATGTATAATACAATATAATTTAGCTAGGATATGATTTGTATAGATTTGTTAAACATTTCCCGTAGCTAAAAAGATCAAAAATATCCAATCTTGTTTTACCCATAACTTCTTCATTTTAAATCCGTTTTGAGTGAATCAAATTGCTATGGTTTCATATTGAACTCTAATTTAAGAATCCAAACAGAAAAAGTATAGTTTTATAGTCAGAAATTTAAGTTACATGTCAATTACTAAAGAGGTAGTCATTTCCATCGAAAGAACGACATTTTGATGACCATTTTGAAAAACATACTTTCACTTTGAGTTTAACCAAGATTTTTGGATATAGTTTCATGTTCATATGAAAAATCATTTTCCCAGAAGAACAACTTTTAAATCAAAGTTTATCATAATTTTTAATTATCCAAACCAAAACAGCCCCCGGTTTCACTACGACGGCGTATATCCGATTTTATGGTGTTCATCGTGTTTCCAGGTTTTAAATCATTAAGTTAGCATATTATATAGATATATAATATGTGTTTAGTTGATTTTAAAAGTCAAGTTAGAAGGATTAACTTTTGTTTACGAACAAGTTTAGAATTAACTAAACTATGTTCTATTGATTACAAGTTTAAACCTTCGAATAAGATAGCTTTATATGTATGAATCGAATAATGATATGAACATCATTACTACCTCAAGTTTTCTGGATAAAACTACTGGAAATGAGAAAAATGGATCTAGCTTCAAAGGATCCTTGGATGGCTTGAAAGTTCTTGAAGCAGAATCATGACACGAAAACAGTTCAAGTAAGATTTTCACTAGAAATAAGATTGTTATAGTTGTAGAAATTGAATCAAAGTTTGAATATGAATATTACCTTGAATTAGAAAGATAACCTACTGTAAATAACAAAGGTTCTTTGATCTTAGATGATTACTTGGAATGGATTAGAAAGCTTGGAAGTAGACTTGCAAACTTGGAAGTATTCTTGATTTTTATGAAACTATACTTATGGAATTTATGAAGAACACTTAGAACTTGAAGATGGAACTTGAGAGAGATCAATTAGATGAATAAAATTGGAGAATGAAAGTGTTTGTAGGTGTTTTTGGTCGTTGGTATATGGATTAGATAAAAAGGATATGTAATTTTGTTTTCATGTAAATAAGTCATGAATGATTACTAATATTTTTGTAATTTTATGAGATATTTCATGCTAGTTGCTAAATAATGGTTCCCACATGTGTTAGGTGACTCACATGGGCTGCTAATAGCTGATCATTAGAGTGTATATACCAATAGTACATACATCTAAAAGCTGTGTATTGTACGAGTACGAATACGGGTGCATTCGAGTAGAATTATTGATGAAACTGAACGAGGATGTAATTGTAAGCATTTTTGTTAAGTAGAAGTACTTTGATATGTGTATTGAAGTCTTTCAAGAATGTAAGAATACATATCAAAACACAACATGTATATACATTCTAATGGAGTCGTTAAGTCTTCGTTAGTCTTTACATGTAAGTGTTGTTTTGAAACCTTTAAGTTAACGATCTCAATTAATGTTGTTAACCCAATGTTTATTATACAAATGAGATGTTAAATTATTATGTTATTATGATATTATGATGTATGAATATCTCTTAATATGATATATACATTAAATTATTGTTACAACGATAATCGTTACATATAAGTCTCGTTTCGTAATTCTTGAGTTAGTAGTCTTGTTTTTTACATATGTAGTTCATTGTTAATACACTTAATGATTTATATAAATATCATTTTATCATGTTAAATATAGTGTATCAATATCTTAATATGATACATATGTATTTAGTAGACGTTATCATAACGATAATCGTTATATATATCATTTCGAGTTTCTTAACTTAGTAATCTTATTTCTTATGTATATCACACATTGTTAATATACTTAGTGAGATACTTACTCATCATAATCTCATGTCAACCATATATATATGTCTATATATACCACAACATGTAGTTTTTACAAATTTGTAACGTTCGTGAATCGCCGGTCAACTTGGGTGATCAATTGTCTATATGAAACTTATTTCATTTAATCAAGTCTTAACAAGTTTGATTGCTTAACACGTTGGAAACATTTAGTCATGTAAATATCAATCTCAATTAATATATATAAACATAGAAAAGTTCGGGTCACTACAGCATGCATACCATTTGATAATATATCCAACTATAATTGACTTAGCATTAATCTTGATGAACTCGACGACTCGAATGCAACATCTTTTGAAATACGTCATGAATGATCCAAGTAATATCCCTAATATGAGTAAATACACAGCGAAAGATTTCTTTCATACCTGAGAATAAACATGCTTTCAAGTGTCAATCAAAAGGTTGGTGAGTTCATTAGTTTATCATAATCAGTTATTTCTATAATTTTAATAGACCACAAGATTTTCATTTCCATTTCTCATAAACATAATCTCATATCAGGCATTTTGAACGGCATAGAGATAAAAAAAATTATTCATATGGTGAACGCTTGATAACCGAACTAATAGGATGCATATAGAATATCCCCATCATTCCGGGACTCTCATCGGACATGATAATCGAAGTACTAAAGCATTCGTAACCCGAATGGGACATGCCAAGGTCCATAGATCTATCTTTAGGATTCGCGTCAATTAGGGGTCATTTCCCTAATTCTTAGGCTACCAAGCTAAAAAGGGGCATATTCGATTTCGATAATCCAACCATAGAATGTAATTTTTGAATACTTGTGTCTATTTCGTCAAACATTTATAAAAGTTGCGCATGTATTCTCAGTCTCAAAAATATATATTGCAAAAGCATTTAAAAAGGGAGTAATGAAACTCACAATCATGTATTTTGTAGTAAAAATACATATGATGATAATGAACAATGCAGGGTTGACCTTGGATTCACGAACCTATATCATTTATCTATATATATTAACACATATAATTGTAATTGAACAAATTTATATATATATATATATATATATATATATATATATATATATATATATAAATTGATTAGTGATATCATTTTTGTATTAATAACCTATATGTTTCATATATTCATTTTAATATAAATAAAAATATTACTTTTATTATGTTATATGTATTAAATATATTTTTGTGTGTATATATATATATATATATATATATATATCGTTTGTTTGTAAAATTTATAATAATACTAAAATAATATTAGTAATGATAAAAATATTAGTAGTGATAATAGATTTAAAAATGATACTTTTAATGTTAATGATAAAAATGATAAAAATGATACTTTTAAATAAAAATGTTAATTTTAATAATAATAATACTAATAATAGTAACTATAAAGATAATGATTTTACTGATAATAATAATGATACTAATATTTATATTAATAACTATAATGATGATAACACTACTAATAATAATACTAATACTTATGATAATAATAATAATAATAATAATAATAATAATAATAATAATAATAATAATAATAATAATAATAATAATAATAATAATAATAATAGAAAAAAATGCTAATTTACTAAAAATGATAATTTCAATAGAAATGATAACTTTAATAAAAATGATAGTTTTTATAATTTTAATTATAATGATACTATTAATATTAATAATGATAATAATAATATTAATAATTCTAATAATAATAACAATAAAACTAATAATAATAATAATAATAATCATAATGAAAATACTACCTTAGAGTAACAAGCTCATTTTTTTAAAAAAAAATAAGCGCCGTTGCCCGAGCTCGAACCCGAGACCTCTCGGTTAAACCCAACACTCCAAACCATTCAGCCACTTCCATTTTTCTGTTTTAATACCCACATAAAAATGTATAACCCGTATTCTAGCAGTTTCTATCTTCTTCGTTCTTCACAAATTTAATAAGTCAAGAATCAATTCAATCCTAATTGTCTTAATCATCTTTATAACTATTTCGTTTCATATCATCAACATAACATCATTCGAACGTCATCCTTAATATCATCATGATTATCATCAATAAATCAGAATCAAATCATAAAATTATAATCATGATCGTAATATCATAATCGAATCATAAAATTATAATCGAAATCATAATCCTCTCGTCCACCCGTTTCTTTGTTCCTTCTCGCCATCATCATCGATCAATGTAAATCGTAATCATAGTATCATCATCTCTATAACCATCATGTACATCTCATCGGCACCCATAAAAAATAAATAACGAGTATCAATTTATCCTCAACACGTCTGCCTGCATCTTTTTCGGCCCACAGGTAGTTCCCAAGCCCAACAAGCATAAACAAACACTCTAGATCTTTAGTCCATTACAAGCCCAATTAGAAAATCCAAAAAAAATATAATACGGCCGTCCCATTTAAGCCTTTAAATTCACGGCCCCAAAGCAAGTTACTAGAATCCATTTAACAAAAGAAAGATTCGTTTTAAAAAAATAATATTAATCATAGGTCCATGTTGTCGGTCATGGAACTTAGATATTTTTCTAAAAGGTTGAATAATCATTGTATTAATATACCCTCTTGCCTCCCTTGTAAGCGTTCAAAAGGAATCAAGTAAAAAGAAGAAGGAAACGTGCTGCTTGATCTCATAAGAAAAAAATAAGAATACCGGAGGTGATGGTGGTTTACGAAGGGAGAATCAAGAAGAAGAAGGAGAGAAAAGATGGCCGTGGTGTGGTGGTTAGCAATGGTGGATTCCAAGGTGATGAAAATGAGATGGTGGTGGTTCGTATATGTGTGTAGCGGAGGTAATGAAATGGGTGAAAGTGTCGATCAAGAAAAATAAGAAAAACGGTGTCGGTTTTGGTGTTGGGAGGTGGTGTTTCAACAGTTGAAGTGGGTTTCGAATTGAAAACGAAAAAAAAATAGAAGTAGTACGTAGCAGTTGTAATAACAGAAAACAATGATGGTGTTGGGTTCTCAGCTGCAAAAATAGAAATCGAAATAGGTGGTGAAGTTTGTTCTTGAATAGTTGTAGCAGGTGATCGTTGCAAGTGTGAGTTTCGAGTAGAGAAAGAGAACCGTAGCAGCTGCAAACCAAGTGGGTTTTTCGAATAGGAAAGTGACCCATAGTTCGATGGTGACTAGTGTTGGTGGTCTTGGATGAATTCGAACAACAACAGTGATTTTTGATGATAGTTTGCATGTGATCTGGGTCTTGATCAAAACAGTAGCTAAACCATTTAATTCGTAATCGGCTAGCAGTAATTAGGAGACCTACGGTGGTAGTGATGGATGGTTGATGATCTTGGTGTTTGTTGAACCAACCCGAAACTAGAATAGAAGTAGTAGTGGGTTAAAGATGATGATGGATATTGTCTAGTAATCAATAAGAAACAAGATATCGATTGGTGATGTTGAATAATCAATTTATCTTTTGTATATATAGAATTTATGTTATTATTATAATACATGTTTAACGCACATGTAATAAACAAAGGCCATAAAGTCATTCAAGTTGTACAAGTTATAGTAATATAATTAAAAGGAGTTAGGATGTGTTCGATTATGTAAGCAGAAGACAAAAGAAAAAAATGTAATACAGTAAAGCCATCGGATAATAATTTCAA
Organism: Rutidosis leptorrhynchoides; assembly: GCF_046630445.1. Lineage (NCBI taxonomy): Eukaryota > Viridiplantae > Streptophyta > Magnoliopsida > Asterales > Asteraceae > Rutidosis > Rutidosis leptorrhynchoides. The sequence continues at coordinate 157,435,428 of NC_092336.1, forward strand.
GTGTGGGGTTCATAACAATAATACAAGTGGTAGGAATCAAATATGTGGTGTGATTTATAATATGCAGTGTGCTATGTATATGTAACATATATATATATATATATATATATATATATATATATATATATATATATATATATATATATATATATATATATATATATATATATATATATACATTTATATATTAATATATATCATATTCTATGTAGTGATGAAATGAATGATGCAGAGAGTTTGCTATAGTATATAATTGTCAGTGGATATGAAAAGAATGCAACTTTCAATCAATCCTCTTATATCAATTAGGCACAATAATTTTACACGTAATTCAATTGAAACGTGAAAAGTAGAAACATAAAGTAGTAGCCATATTATTAGAAATATCCTACCGACAGTTTTTACGGAGTGCTAAATTGTATCCCGTTGTTTACTCAGTGGAGAATAAAAGTCTTCGAAAAATTCTATATTTTTGAATTAAATAGTTTTATTTATTTTGGTCATTATGGTATAAAATTTGATCCTTAATTTGTTAAATAAAAATTACATCAACCGTCCCTCTCATTTTTGGGTAAAATATAAAAAGTGTTAAAACTTAACAAATAGTTCCTAAATACATTTTTAATAAGCCTAAAATTTATAGAACTCATTTTCGTATCACCGTTTATTTTAAAATTACATAAGTTTGAATTTAACTTGCTTAATATCAATCGAAACATCAAACGAGTATTACAATCGTTTAATATTTATTTTTAATATACTTATTTATATATAGAGATATATTTTAAATAATAATTATTATAATATCCTATTTTTATTTTATTAATTTTTTTTATAACAACAACATATAATACTTCAAATTATTTTTCAAATTATTATTTATATATACATACACACATATCTATTTATAATTAATTGTTCGTGAATCATCGAGAGCAGTCGAAAGTCAAATGCATGTATGAAATAGTTCAAAATTTTGAGACTCAGTTTAATAGACTTTGCTTATCGTGTCGGAATCATATAAAGTTCAAGTTTAAATTTGGTCGAAAATTTCCGGATCGTCACAGTACCTACCCGTTAAAGAAATTTCGTCCCGAAATTTGATTGGGATGGTCATGGTTGACAATAAGTATGTTTTCATGACGCATACGAGCTAGAAATTAGAGTTTTATCATCATCAAGTAATATAGATAAAACAATTTGATTTTGTGAAGAGTACAAGTGAAGCTATCACAAAAGAGTGAAATGATTAAATGCAGGTTCGTCTTAACCGGTGACGTAGTTACGGTTGATTTTAGAAAATAAGGTGCGTCTTAACTTTTGACGTTGTCTTTGTTGAATTCCGGAATTTAAGGGATTTTAAAATAAAATCTTGGAAATCTAAAAGATTTGATTCTTCGACGAGTAAGGAGATTAAGATCTCTATAATTAAATACACTGATCTGCCTCCATTACTCTGTCTGATGTTCCATTATAAATTAATATTTTTTCGTTCCATTATTTTCACCACTTCTATACTCAATTCCCAAATTCAAAAGATCATGAAAATGCTTAATCCAGTTCTGATCCTTGTCCTTATACTGACTATCACAACAATAATTCTCCTTTTCAAACTTCCACTGGAGGAATCTGTTTTCTTCTACTTCGCCCTTGGGGTTATAATGTTTTTAATTCTCCCGTGTCTTTATGTTGCAATAAACATTGATATACACGGTTTGTAATTTATGTGTTGTTATCGGGCTTTATATTCTCCCTTATATTTCGGAGCTCTTTGTCTTTTTATTCTCTTCTCGACTCTAACTACAATAAGTAATGGTCCAGAATTCGTAAGTATGGTGTTTCGAATGAACATGGCTAATGTTCTAAGAAAGAAATTGTGATAGCACGATCTTGATTGGTTAAATTACCAGAATTCAAGAGAAAAGATAGAACTATCGGGAAGATATGTTTTCTAATGTTTGGAGATTAGATAGAATGTAAGAGTCGTGTAACATGGCACATGATGACGTTATGATCTGTGAATCATCACGTTCCATTAGAAACTCAGCATGGCTTACTGTAATATAATCACGTTGATTAAGTGTCATTATATTATACTAACTCATGCTTCAGTTCCCAACACCACTTCAGAATTCATTCATAGTTTATACTTAGATTTTACAGAAATTTCCAATATAACGTATTACAGATAGCACGAAAAGTATATAATTTCGGACGAGGATATTTATGAAAATATCTTCAGAAGTATCGAAGATATTTATGATGATATTTTAGAATTTCTAAGTTCGAAAGTAGATAAGGAAAAATTTTCCGCAAGATTTTAACATGACTTCGGAGCAAGATATTCTCTAAAGATTTCATCGGATTCAGAACTACCTGGATTCTTTGAATATAGGGTTTGGTCCTTGTATTTGTCCTTGGTCTCCTTCATGGTTAGCTCAATCTGGTTTTCAGTACCAATTTTCTATCGAGCGTTCCCAACATTTAATTCTTTATTAGCAAACTTTTGGCAGTTTAGACCATCTACAATTTTGTTGTTTCCTCTGCATTTAATGCTACCATATCTGAATCATCGGTTATCAATCCGAGGTGGTTTCAAGAGAATTGTATTTTTAGATGATTAAATGCTGATGGTAATATGGTGGAATATAAAAGGTTCTCCGGTAACAATAAAAGAGCACGCATATATATCAAGGTAATAATAAGGTTGTTTCGAATGAAAAGTCAAAGTTGACTTGCTGGAGCTGTGACAAAATTTGCTACTTTGAAAGGGATTACCAAGTTATTTTGGGTAATAATAACACTAAAGGAATTAGCACAGCTACGTGTTAAACGTTTAATCAAGTTCCGAGTGTTTTCAGGTGCATAACTATATGCATCAATATTTTCTTCCATAGATGAAGTGCGGTTGGTTCATCCTCTCGATTGAGGTGTTTTCAAGAATCATGAAAGGTTTAAACGCAGATTGTAATCGTCAATATACAAATGGGGTTTAAGATGAAATCAAGTGGCAAACTTGAAGAAATGTTTAGTTTCATAAATTATAATCAATATTTTAATTCATTTTAATTGTTCAATATTATTAGTCCACAGTCGATAGTCCACAGTTAACAGTCCAATAATTCATATATAGTTTAATATATAATATTCGAATTAATTAATACGTATCGTGACCCGTGTACATGTCTCAGACTCGATCACAACTAAAAGTATATATATTATTATAGAATCAACCTCAACCATGTATAGCTAACTCAAGCATTACTGCATATAGAGTGTCTATGGTTATTCCAAATAATATATATAGATGCGTCGATATGATATGTCAAAACCTTGTATACATGTCCCGATATTTAAAGTGCGTAAAATAAATAACAGAAATTAAATGACGATAAATAAAATTGCGAGAATATAAATTGCGATAATTAAATTGCGATGAATTAAATGTAATCAATTAGCTAGGAACAGTTAGCTAGGAATAGTTAGCGTTGATTCTTAACAAAATTCTTCTCATAGATAAATTGTTTATTTCTAACAAATTTTATTTTGTCCAATGTTTTCTTCATTATGCCACTTGTTGGATTCTGATAAGTCAAAATCTAATTATGAAATTGAATGAAAATGGTTATTCTGTTGTGAACGGATTCGTATATCTGTGGATGTAAGTAGGATAGTAAATGATTGTCGAATCAGATTCGAAGAATGAGCAGTGTAATTTATTAATGTGAAATCTATTCCTCGGGTATTACCTACCCGTTAAAATATTTTTACCATTAACAGTTTGTACAAAAGAATTTTTAATTACAATTTTTATGAAAACATATATACATATATATTTTCTTCGGATGTAATCATGGATTTAATGAGTCAATATAATATTAGACTCATTTGATTTTCGGTTTGAGCTAGAATAAGTAATCTCTAAAACTATTAGGAACCACATATTCTTCGCAGAATATTTCTTCAATGAAGTTATGGATCAATACTTCATCATTCATTGTTGTTGGTACTCCTTGGTATCTATGGTGCGTATGATGTTGATGTTCGTAGGACAGATTGTGAAATTGAGGCTTGGGATGCGGATGTTGTTGTTGGTGGTACTTGTTGATGCCGGTGATGTTGCTGAAGCTGGTACGTTTTGCACCATATTCTCCAAATTGATTACTCGAGTGCGAAGTTCGTTGACTTCCTCTATTATTCCGGGATGATTGTCGGTCGGAACGAGCGGATGAATAAGGTTTAGAATTATAGATAGAATATAATCGTGGTGAGAGATTCGAGAAATGAGGGTGAAAATGGTGTTTCGGACTGGTTCGCCGGTAAATGCTTTAGGTTCTTCGCCCAGAGGACAATTTGGTGGATGAAAGGGATCGCTTCTTCTTGTCTCCAATGATTAAGTAGACTACGAACCCATCCCCAATTTATCCAGAGTTGAAGATGACTAGTTGGTTGATCCATTTCGTTTACACTGCTTTCGGAGCTTAGGTGAATATCCATGTCGGAATAGCTGTCGGAATAACTATCGGAATAGCTATCGGAATCTGAGGGACTCGAACTGGTTAAGGGATTCATATCGTATGATCAGATGAAGGATTTTCGAATAGAAATAGATTATAGGATGTAGTTTAGTACCCTGCACTACATAATTTACATATGCATATAATACTAAAATCCCATGAGTTACGAAGAAATCTACGGAAGCTGTCAGGCAAATGTAACAATAACAGATACGCTAAGATATGAATTTATCTATACACTGTCTATGCAATAGAGGAAGTAAGACGTGTCTAGACTTTAAGGATGATAATCAAATAATTTTCGACACTAAATGATAAGCAAAACTTTTGACATGCAGACACGGTCGAAGTCCATACCTACTAATGTATCTAAACAACTATCAGTTAGACACACTAATGCTAGACCTGGCTCGCTAAGACCACCGCTCTGATACCAACTGAAAGGACCCGTCCTAATCCATCTGGACGAATACATTACATTTGGTTACATCGCGAGGTACTTGACCTCTATATGATACATTTTACAAACATTGAATTCGTTTTTAAAAGATAAACTTTCATTACATCGAAAGTTGACGGCATGCATACCATTTCATAATATATCCAACTATAATTGACTTAGCATTAATCTTGATGAACTCGATGACTCGAATGCAACATCTTTTGAAATATGTCATGAATGACTCCAAGTAATATCCCTAATATGAGCAAATGCACAGCGAAAGATTTCTTTCATACTTGAGAATAAACATGCTTTCAAGTGTCAACCAAAAGGTTGTTGAGTTCATTAGTTTTTCATAATCAATTATTTCCATAATTTTAATAGACCACAAGAGTTTCATTTCCATTTCTCATAAACATAATCTCATATCAGGCATTTCGAACGGCATAGAGATAAAAAAAATCATTCATATGGTGAACGCTTAATAACCGAACTAACAGGATGCATATAGAATATCCCCATCATTCCGGGACTCTCGTCGGACATGATAATCGAAGTACTAAAGCATTCGTAACCCGAATGGGACATGTCAAGGTCCATAGATCTATCTTTAGGATTCGCGTCAATTAGGGCCATTTCCCTAATTCTTAGGCTACCAAGCTAAAAAGGGGCATATTCGATTTCGATAATCCAACCATAGAATGTAATTTTTGAATACTTGTGTCTATTTCATCAAACATTTATAAAAGTTGCTCATGTATTCTCAGTCCCAAAAATATATATTGCAAAAGCATTTAAAAAGGGAGTAATGAAACTCACAATCATGTATTTTGTAGTAAAAATACATATGACGACAATGAACAATGCAGGGTTGACCTTGGATTCACGAACCTATATCATTTATCTATATATATTAACACACATAATTGTAATCGAACAAATATATATATATATATATATATATATATATATATATATATATATATATATATATATATATATATATATATATATATATATATATATATATATATATATATATATATATATATATAAATTGATTAGTGATATCATTTTTGTATTAATAACCTATATGTTTCATATATTCATTTTAATATAAATAAAAATATTACTTTTATTATGTTATATGTATTAAATACATTTTTGTACATACATATATATATATATATATATATATATATATATATATATATATATATATATATATATATATATATATATATATATATATATATATATTGTTTATTTATAAAATTTATAATAATACTAAAATAATATTAGTAATGATAAAAATATTAGTAGTGATAATAGAGTTAAAAATGATACTTTTAATGTTAATGATAAAAATGATACTTTTAAATAAAAATGTTAACTTTAATAATAATAATAATACTAATAATAGTAACTATAAAGATAATGATTTTACTGATAATAATAATGATACTAATATTTATATTAATAACTATAATGATAATAACACTACTAATAATAATACTAATACTTAGGATAATAATAATAATAATAATAATAATAATAATAATAATAATAATAATAATAATAATAATAATAATAATAATAATAATCATAATAATAATAGGAAAAAAAATGCTAATTTACTAAAAATGATTGTTTCAATAGAAATGATAACTTTAATAAAAATGATAGTTTTTATAATTTTAATTATAATGATACTATTAATATTAATAATGATAATAATAATATTAATAATTCTAATAATAATAATAACAATAAAACTAATAATAATAATAATAATAATCATAATGAAAATACTACCTTAGAGTAACAAGCTCTTTTTAAAAAAAAAAAAATAAGTGCCGTTGCCCGGGCTCGAACCCGAGACCTCTCAGTTAAACCCAACACTCCAAACCATTCAGCCACTTCGATTTTTCTATTTTAATACCTACATAAAAATGTATAACCCGTATTCTAACAGTTTCTATCTTCTTCATTCTTCACAAATTTAATAAGTCAAGAATCAAATCAATCCTAATTGTCTTAATCATCTTTGTAACTATTTCGTTTCATATCATCAACATAACATCATTCGAACGTCATCCTTAATATCATCATGATTATCATCAATAAATTAGAATCAAATCATAAAATTATAATCATGATCGTAATATCATAATCGAATCATAAAATTATAATCGAAATCATAATCCTCTCATCCACTCGTTTCTTTGTTCCTCCTCCCCATCATCATCGATCAATGTAAATCGTAATCATAGTATCATCATCTCTATAACCATCATGTACATCTCATCGGCACCCATAAAAAAATAAATAACGCGTATCAATTTATCCTCAACACGTCTGCCTGCATCTTTTTTGGCCCACAGGTAGTTCCCAAGCCCAACAAGCATAAACAAACACTCTAGATCTTTAGTCCATTACAAGGTCAATCAGAAAATCTAAAAAAAAAATATAATACGGCCGTCCTATTTAAGCCTTTAAATTCACGGCCCCAAAGCAAGTTATTAGAAGCCATTTAACAAAAGAAATATTCGTTTTTAAAAAAAAATATTAATCATAGGTCCATGTTGTCGACCATGGAACTTAGATATTTTTCTAAAAGGTTTAATAATCATTGTATTAATATACCCTCTTGTCTCCCTTGTAAGCGTTCAAATAGAATCAAGTAAAAAGAAGAAGGAAACGTGCTGCTTGATCTCATAAGAAAAAAATAAGAATACCGGAGGTTATGGTGGTTTATGAAGGGAGAATCAAGAAGAAGAAGGAGAGAAAAGATGGCGGTGGTGTGGTGGTTAGCAATGGTGGATTCCAAGGTGATGAAAATGAGATGGTGGTGGTTCGTATATGTGTGTAGCGGAGGTGATGAAATGGGTGAAAGTGTCGATCAAGAAAAATAAGAAAAAGGGTGTCGGTTTTGGTGTTGGGAGGTGATGTTTCAACAGTTGAAGTGGGTTTCGAATTGAAAACGGAAAAAATAGAAGTAGTACGTAGCAGTTGTAATAACAGAAAACAATGATGGTGTTGGGTTCTCAGCTGCAAAAATAGAAATCAAAATAGGTGGTGAAGTTTGTTCTTGAATAGTTGTAGCAGGTGATCGTTGAAAGTGTGAGTTTCGAGTAGAGAAAGAGAACCGTAGCAGCTGCAAACCAAGTGGGTTTTTCGAATAGGAAGGTGACCTGTAGTTCGATGGTGACTAGTGTTGGTGGTCTTGGATGAATTCGAACAGCAACAGTGATTTTTGATGATAGTTTGCATGTGATCTGGGTCTTGATCAAAACAGTAGCTAAACCATTTAATTCATAATCGGCTAGCAGTAATTAGGAGACCCACAGTGGTGGTGATGGATGGTTGATGATCTTGGTGTTTGTTGAACCAACACGAAACTAGAATAGAAGTAGTAGTGGGTTAAAGATGATGATGGATATTGTCTAGTAATCAATAAGAAACAAGATATCAATTGGTGATGTTGAATAATCAATTTATCTTTTGTATATATAGAATTTATGTTATTATTATAATACATGTTTAACGCACATGTAATAAACAAAGGCCATAAAGTCATTCAAGTTGTACAAGTTATAGTAATATAATTAAAAGGAGTTAGGATGCGTTCGATTATGTAAGCAGAAGACAAAAGAAAAAAATGTAATACAATAAAGCCACCGGATAATAATTTCAAGTGTGGGGTTCATAACAATAATACAAGTGGTAGGAATCAAATATGTGGTGTGATTTATAATATGCAGTGTGCTATGTATATATATATATATATATATATATATATATATATATATATATATATATATATATATATACATTTATATATAAATATATATCATATTCTATGTAGTGATGAAATGAATGATGCAGAGAGTTTGCTATAATATATAATTGTCAGTGGATATGAAAAGAATGCAACTTTCAATCAATCATCTTATATCAATTAGGCACAGTAATTTTACACATAATTCAATTGAAACGTGAAAAGTAGGAACATAAAGTAGTAGCCATATTATTAGAAATATCCAACCGACGGTTTTTACGGAGTGCTAAATTATGCCCCGTTGTTTACTCAGTGGCGAATAAAAGTCTTCGAAAAATTCTATATTTTTAAATTAAATAGTTTTATTTATTTTGGTCATTATGGTATAAAATTTGATCCTTAATTTGTTAAATAAAAATTACATCAACTGTCCCTCTCATTTCTGGATAAAATATAAAAAGTGTTAAAACTTAACAAATAGTTCCTAAATACATTTTTAATAAGCCTAAAATTTATAGAACTCATTTTCGTATCACCGTTTATTTTAAAATTACATAAGTTTGAATTTAACTTGCTTAATATCAATCGAAACATCAGACGAGTATTACAATCATTTAATATTTATTTTTAATATACTTATTTATATAGAGAGATATATTTTAAATAATAATTATTATAATATCCTATTTTTATTTTATTAATTTTTTTATAACAACAACATATAATACTTCAAATTATTTTTCAAATTATTATTTATATATACATACACACATATCTATTTACAATTAATTGTTCGTGAATCGTCGAGAGCAGTCGAAAATCAAATGCATGTATGAAATAGTTCAAAATTTTGAGACTCAGTTTAATAGACTTTTCTTATCTTGTCGGAATCATATAAATATCAAGTTTAAATTTGGTCGAAAATTTTCGGGTCGTCACATTTTCTACACTAATCACCCTCATGAATTTAAATTTTTACTGATTTCTTGAAAATGAGGGTATTGCAAGATCTCAAGTGTGGGGAAGGGTTATAAATTCTCTCGGGTTTACACTTGGTTTAATTGCCAAATTTTGTGAAAATTTGAAAAATTTTCAACTAAATGAATTCAAAATCATGTTTATACATATTTATGAACGATAAAACTAGGTGATAATACCGAAATTATTGTTGCCTCGGAAAAGACATAAATTGAGAAACAACCTAAAATGTTTGAATTCATTTAAAATGGAATAGAAGAGAATAAAAAGGCAAAGAAAGAAATAAAATAAAAGCTAAGTGTGGGAAGAATTTACCAAGTTCTTTAAAACAGATATCACATATTTTTGTACAAGATTATTGCAGGTACTTTTGCTTTGGAGCAAACTAATCAGTTTTACCCGGTTTACTGTAATATATTTGAAAGAAAGATGGATATACACGATGAATCAATTCCATCATTAAAGGGAAGTAAAGTCTTTCAAAAAAGACACGTGCTTCTTGATTTAGGTCAAGAAGTTGTCGTCCAGACCAGCTGTAGGTTGACGAAAAATCTAGAAAAGTCATCTCTAAAATCAGCAGGAAATCCACGGACCTCAGCATCAAACAGGGTCATCATGTGGTCAGACTTATCCTAATCATGAGAGGATCTATCTCGTAAAATGGGGAGGGCGCCGTGCAAATTAGATTGATAATACTAATGAATCAGACCCTCAGAAAAGATAATCTCCTAAAAGATTAAAAATCAGCATTTAAGACTGATATTACTCAATCCTTGAGATTGACTTTAAAGATTGAGAATTACAAACTCATGGAATTCATTGATATCTAAACTCGAGCTTGAACGAGAAAATATTTTGATCAAATTAAAACCGATTTGTTTTCTGAAAACCTATTTTCAATGCGTTCATTACCATTGAACGTAAAATTCTAAGAATTCATCAGAATTCATTAGGTCACCTGAATCAAATCGGGTGTCAACCGTAAGAATAGTGGTTGCATAGCATGGTCGAAGACAGGACCTTGTGCCAGACCGAAAAATTATAGGGTGATCTTTACTATTTCTCCTACAAAGGATAGTAATTGCATCCGACACGTTGTGGACTATGATCATCTGCATGTCATTAGACATTGCCTTAACAGTTGCTTGTTCATCACTTTCCTTTACAATCGAACGGTAGTTTACCGAAAGGTAATATACGAAGCAAGTATACTGGACGTGTGCTTTCCTAATACAAGGTTAGCAAGTGGGTGACACAAAACCGCAAGTTTTGAGCTAAAATTTTAAAAATATGAAACCCACAAAAACATTTTGCAAACACCGGTGAAGGGTTAATCCAAAAAACTTATCTAGGGTAAAAGCTAGAATGAATTTTTAAAAGATTAAATGTTTTCATAAAGATCTAATTTCCTTAAGGATCTAAATTTTCATAGTCATGTGGGACATTAAACCACATCGTTACTATCATTGTTTATACCGCTGTATCAAAATCACTGATGTATAAAGTGTGAGAATAAAAAAAAGTGATTCGAGTGAAGTGTGATTTAATTTCAAGTTCTGTATTGCTTGAGGACAAGCAACGTTTAAGTGTGGGGATATTTGATAGTGCTCCAAATGAACATATATTTAGTCACAATATCATCTCAATATGTAAAGTTTTTAGTTGTAATTATTCTATTTTTAAGTTGTAATCGTTTAAATAAATAAATGTGAAGACGAAGCACGAAGATTAAAGAATTGAAGACAAAGTGCCACTAAAGCTTGAAAAGTGCCACTAAAGCCGTAGTGCAAATTACAAGTTGCGAAACATAAAGTACAAGATATTAAAGCGTACGAAAAGACGTTCTAAAATCCGGAACCGAGATATAAACCGAGTATCAACGCGCGAGACAACGGACCTAAAATTACAAGTCAACATTGCACAAGAATATAATATAATATATATATAATTATATAAAATTATATATATTATATTATATATATTAAATAATCGAGCCGCCCACGTTTTGTAATCAAGTTGAGTTGTCACAGCTGGCCATGCGATCGCATGGCCAGGAAGCACATATATCATGCGATTGCATAAGCTCAGAAAGTTGGCCAAGTCCTATAAATACCACGATTTCTGATCGAGTTTCACACACCTCAATTTCTTTCTTTCTCTCTATATGTAATATATACATTTATAATTTTAATTTTAATTTTAATTTAAGTTTAATAATAATTGGGTTATTGTAAGAAATGTTTTACGGGTTTTAAAGTCGAAACTCTGTCCGTGCGACGCTACGCGATTAATAACCACTGTAAGCTATGTTCTTCCTTTTTTAAATTAATGTCTCGTAACTAAGTTATTATTATGCTTATTTGAGCCAAAGTAATCGTGATGTTGGACTAAATATTAAGACGAGGTTATTGGATTTTGTACCATAATTAGGGTTTGGAAAAAAGACCGACACTTGTGGACATTGGACTATGGACTATTAATAGATGTGGGGTATTGTCTAATCGAATGACAACTCATTGAAATCCGTCGAACCTATCTTCAAATTAGTTAATCTAATAATTATTAAATGATTATGAATGCCCTATTTAGTGATGTAACGTCCTCCCAATAGGGTCTGGAAGGAACGTCACTAATATCAAAACATACCAACATATTATAATAAACGAGAACAATACTAAATGATGAATTTAACTTTAATGAGTACGCAGCGGAAAATGAAATGTCGTTACAATGACAGGAATAACAATATCGTAAATGTTCACATGCAGAAGTAATAAATGCGATATCTCTTGATCCTATGTCCAAGTAGCATCACATAAGCGGTAAGTATAAGAGCTTGAATCAAACAGCACCTGAGACAAAACATGCTAAAGTGTCAACCAAAAAGGTTGAGTGAAGTTCATAGGTTTAACAAAAAGTTTGTCGTTGTTTTAGACCACAAGATTTAGTTTGTAAAGTTGATCTCCCGCAGGATCAAAAAGTTATGCCAATGCGTGATATTTAGACTAAACGTTCAAGTTTTGCCCCATGACAAGTTGTGTCTGTCCTTGTCGGTTTAATTTCATTATTAAGTAATACAATGACTTGGTCAAATGTATCGGGGACGTTACTCCCGATAGGCCTACCCCCAATAATTAAGCATGCCGCAGCAATTAAAAATATCACTGTAGGGACTTAGTCGGACATAGCCGGGTATAGCATAGTTTAACAGTTTGGTACTTGTGTCTAAAGTATAAAAAGTAAAAACAGCATGTGTCTCACCCCAAGTAAAGTAAGTAAGTTTGCTAACAATTATATAAATTGTCAATAATATATTTTTTTTTATATAAATACAAATTTTGCATAAAAATAATACATAATTCGGTATTTTGTATTTTTAATAATAATTATGATTTTAATTATTAAACTATAGTTTTAGTAAGTTTGTAAATATTATTACATTTATATATAATTGGATTTATTATATAGTTAAATATATAATACATTAACTAAATAATAAAAGTGATACAAAGTTTATATACTTAGTTAAATTATGTCAAATTATATAAATTAATAATATATTATTTATTTAAGCGTACATTGTTGACTAAAAATTGCTATTTGGTCAATATTTAATTGTATATAACAACCCTTAATACATATAGTCAGGCAGATAACCCTAGGGTTAATTCAGTAAATTTAGAAGTCAAAAAGTGAGGGTTGTTACAGTACCTCCCCGTTAATAAAAACTTTGTCCCGAAGTTTTAGGTAGACTTCTCGGATGCATCAGCGGTTGAGAAGAGATGGGGATATTTATGTTTCATTTGGTCTTCACGTTCCCAGGTATACTCGGGGCCACGTCGTGAATTCCAATGGATCTTAACAATAGGTATGGTGCTTTGTTTTAAGCGTTTAGCAGATCAGTCCATGACTTCTACGGGTTCCTCTATGAAGTACATTTTATCATCAATGCGAATGTCATCCAAAGGAATAACGAGAGTGTCATCAGCGAGACACTTTTTAAGATTCGAGACATGGAATACGTCGTGTACGCTGCTAAGTTCAGCAGGTAATTCTAATCGATAAGCTACGGGTCTGATCCTTTCAGTAATCTTGAAGGGTCCAACAAAACGCGGACTTAGTTTGCTTCGTTTACCAAAACGAACGACGCCTTTCCAAGGGAATACTTTTAACATGACTTTGTCACCAACTTGGAATTCCAAATCTTTCCGACCTTTATTAGCATAGCTCTTCTGTCGGCTGCGGGCAGTTTCTATTCGTTTCTTAATCTGAACTATCTTTTCGGTTGTCTCGTGTATGATTTCAGGACCAGTTAACTGTCTGTCTGATAATGCTAAAAACGAACATATATTTCATAGCATTATTCCTCAAGAAAGACAAGCTTTTATTGCAATTGTTCTATTTTAATGTGATATTCGTTTAAATAATAAAAGGTGAAGACAAAAGACAGATTTGACGAATTGAAGACGCAAAGGTCCAAAAAGCTCAAAAGTACAAAATACATTCAAAGTGGTTCCAATTATTGATAAGAAACGTCTCGAAATTACAAGAGTACAAGATTCAAAACGCAAAGTACAAGATATTAAATTGTACGCAAGGACGTTCGAAAATCCGGAACTGGGACATGAGTAAACTCTCAACGCTCGACGCAACGGACTAAAAATTACGAGTCAACTATGCACATAAATATAATATAATATTTAAATAATTCTTAAAATTATTTATATATTATATTTATATTAAAAATCCGTCGGCAAACAAAGAGCCAAAGCTGGTTGAGCTGTAATTTCAAACTCCGCGAGTTGCGGAGTTTGAAGGCAAAAATTTACACGACTCGCGGAGTTCACCTGGACTCAAATTCCTATAAAAGCCAACGCAGTTCGACGAGTTTTAATATCATATAATCTATCTCTCTCTCTCTCAATATATACGTAATATATATATATATATATATATATATATATATATATATATATATATATATATATATATATATATATATATATATATATATATATATATATATATATATATATATATATATATATATATATATATATATATATTTATATTTTAATTTTAATTTTAATTTCTAATAATAAGGGTATGTTAGCAAATGTTGTAAGGGTGTAAGTCGAAATTCTGTCCGTGTAACGCTACGCTATTTTTAATCATTGTAAGTTATGTTCAACCATTTTACATTAATGTCTCGTAGCTAAGTTATTATTATGCTTATTTAATCTGAAGTAATCATGATGTTGGGCTAAAAATATTAAAATTGGGTAATTGGGCTTTGTACCATAATTGGGGTTTGGACAAAAGAACGACACTTGTGGAAATTAGACTATGGGCTATTAATGGGCTTTATATTTGTTTAACTAAATGATAGTTTGTTAATTTTAATATAAAGATTTACAATTGGACGTCCCTATAAATAACCATATACACTCAATCGGACACGATGGGTGGGGTATTTATATGTACGAATAATCGTTCATTTAACCGGACACGGGAATGGATTAATAGCCACTAGAATTATTAAAACAGGGGTGAAATTATGTACAAGGACACTTGGCATAATTGTTAACAAAGTATTAAAACCTTGGGTTATACTCAGTCGACATCCTGGTGTAATTATTAAACAAAGTATTAAAATCTTGTTACAGTTTAAGTCCCCAATTAGTTGGAATATTTGACTTCGGGTATAAGGATAATTTGACGAGGACACTCGCACTTTATATTTATGACTGATGGACTGTTATGGACAAAAACCAGACGGACATATTAAATAATCCAGGACAAAGGACAATTAACCCATGGGCATAAAACTAAAATCAACACGTCAAACATCATGATTACGAAAGTTTAAATAAGCATAATTCTTTTATTTCATATTTAATTTTCTTTATTTTATATTTAATTGCACTTCTAATTATCGCATTTTTATTTATTGTTATTGTATTTAATTGCACTTTTAATTATCGTACTTTTTAATTATTGCAAGTTTATTTTATCGCACTTTTATTATTCGCAATTTCATTATCGTTATTTACTTTACGCTTTAAATTAAGTCTTTTATTTATTTAATATTTTACATTTGGTTTTAACTGCGACTAAAGTTTTAAAATCGACAAACCGGTCATTAAACGGTAAAACCCCCCTTTATAATAGTAATATTACTTATATATATATTTGTATTTTTATAAAATAAAACTAATATAGCGTTAAGCTTTGTTAAAAGATTCCCTGTGGAACGAACCGGACTTACTAAAAACTACACTACTGTACGATTAGGTACACTGCCTATAAGTGTTGTAGCAAGGTTTAAGTATATCCATTCTATAAATAAATAAATATCTTGTATAAAATTGTATCGTATTTAATAGTTTTTCCTTGTAAAATTTAAAAACTAGCGAAAAACACAAATATTACGCTAAAACAATTAAATTTTAGTGTTTTTTTTAAGTTATTGCCATTTGGGATATAGTTTTACTTGTAAGCTTTAATATTTTTAGACACCTTTTACCTATGTATCAATTATCATTCCAATTAGTAATCTCAATTTGCGATTATAATTTTAAGTTAGTGATAGTAATAAGGTTGGGTTAGTCGAGTGTTTTTAAGTTCTATAAGTCATTTCTTTTTATTTCTTATTTTCCGACGCCTTTTATTTTTCAACCCTTTTCTTTTTCTTTTTCAACGCACTCTTTTTCTTTCTTATTTCTCGCTATTCTAGTTTTAGGACATAGATTTTTTTTTTCTACTTCTTATCTAAATTTCTTAAAATTACGAAAATTTATTTTAAGTGGTTATATTGATAGACATCAAAATTTTCTGGTTCGTAGTAATAGTTGGATTTGTACGTGGACCGGGTTATTGGAGCCAAACAGTCCTCAATTATATTGAGACCAAACGAATCATGCCCCTCTGCTGCATCTTTTGGCTATTCGAAACGTGGGCAAAATCAGAAAAGTCTATTAATTGGATAACTTATATAATTTTTCTTTCCTTTTTAAAAACTAATAGGATATTCAGTGAATGCACCGAGCAAGACGTTCACCACCTTTTGTACGTTCACCACCTGTAACTAGATCAAGACATTTAGCAAATATTACCGCTGTTGATTTTTCTTTAGAATCGTCATCCAGTCGACCAGGTACTCCAATTCAAATTTCCGATAATCCATTTTTTGAACCCGGCCTCACAATTGAGAATCCGGAGAATATTCAGGGACGATTCATAGATCCTGAACCATTAAATTTTCCTCCGGAACCACCAATCATTCAAACAGAGATTGTTGAGGAACGAACCATTAAATCAGAATCCTCTATTGATTCCGATTCAACAAATTCAATTATGGAGAATCTAGAACCTTTAAGTATGGAAGACCGAATGAGAGCTAAACGTACTGGCCAAGGTCACGCAATTACTCATCCAGACATTAATGCGCCAGATTATGAAATTAAAGGACAAATTCTATACATGGTGACTAATCAATGCCAATTTAGTGGTGCGCTGAAGGAAGATCCAAATGAACATCTTCGTACCTTTAATAGGATCTGCACTTTATTTAAAATAAGAGAAGTTGAGGATGAACAGATATATCTCATGTTATTTCCCTGGACTTTAAAGGGAGAAGCCAAAGATTGGTTGGAATTGTTACCTGAAGGGGCGATCGATACATGGGACGTTTTAGTTGAAAAATTTCTTAAACAATTCTTTCCGGCATCTAAAGCCGTAAGACTTCAAGGAGAAATTGTTACGTTCACACAAAAACCGAATGAAACTCTATATGAAGCGTGGAAAAGATTTGGAAAGTTATTAAGAGGATGTCCGCAACATGGTTTAGACACCTGTCAAATAGTACAAATATTCTACCAAAGATGCTACATCACTACAAGAAAAGACATCGATATAGCAGCTGGTGGTTCCATTATGAAGAAAACCGAAACTGATGCTTATAAAATTATTGATAACACTGCTTCCCACTCACATGAGTGGCACCAAGAAAAAGATATCGTTAGATCATCTAAAGCAGCTAGAGCCGATTCTAGCCATGACTTAGATTCCATTTCCGCAAAGATAGATGCTGTCGAGAGACGAATGGAAAAGATGACTAAGGATATTCACTCAATACAAATTAGTTGTGAGCAGTGTGGAGGACCACATTTGACAAAAGATTGTATCAGTATTGAATTAACAATGGAACAAAGAGAGAATGTTTCATATCTAAACCAAAGGCCTGGAAATAATTATCAGAATAATTATCAACCGCCAAGACCGATCTATAATCAAAATCAGAATTATAACCGAAATATTCCATACAACAACCAACAAGGTCCTAGCAATCAACAAGTATCTAACAATACTTACAACCAGCAAAGACCTAATTTTCAAAACAAACCACCACAAACCGATGATAAAAAGCCGAATTTAGAAGATATGATGACGAAGCTAGTTGAAACTCAAACGCAGTTTTTCACATCTCAAAAACAAACTAATGAACAAAATGCTCAAGCATTTAGAAATCAACAAGCTTCTATTCAAAACTTGGAACAAGAAGTAAGTAACCTAGCAAGGTTAATAGGTGAAAGAAAACCGGGAAGTCTACCTAGTGATACAAATGCAAACCCCTGAAATGAAACAGCTAAAGCCATTACCACAAGAAGTGGTACAACACTTAAACCACCTGAAATACCTGTAACTTCTGATGAAGCTATTCCTACTCCACAAGAACCACAACCTGATCAAGATAAAGAAAAAGAACCGGTAGTTGAAAAGGTTAATGAAGATAACACAGTTAAGGCTAAACCTTATGTTAAACCATACCAACCACCACTTCCTTACCCGAGTAAAATGAAGAAAGAGAAACTTGAAGCCTAGCAATCCCAATTCTTGGATATGTTTAAACAGATAAATGTAAATCTTCCTTTCATTGATGTGATTTCAGGAATACCTAGATATGCTAAATTCTTGAAAGATCTGATCACGAATAGAAAGAAAATGGAAGAACTCTCGGCTGTTACTATGAACGCTAATTGTTCAGCAGTGCTGTTGAATAAGATACCAGAAAAATTATCTGATCCAGGAAGTTTCACAATTCCATGTTTTCTGGGTAGTCTTAGTTCAATAGAAGCATTGGCAGACTTAGGTGCTAGTATAAATTTAATGCCGTATTCACTATACACTAAACTAGACCTTGGAGAATTGAAACCAACAAGAATAAGCATACAACTAGCCGATCGATCAATAAAATATCCTAGAGGGATAATGGAGAACATGCTAGTTAAAGTTGGTACTTTAGTATTTCCAGTAGATTTTGTTGTTCTGGACATGGAAGAAGATTCTCAAGTTCCTCTCATATTAGGAAGACCATTCTTAAACACGGCTAAAGCAATGATAGACGTGTTCGGTAAGAAACTGACCCTAAGTATAGAGGACGAGAGTGTTACCTTTTCAGTTGATAGAGCAATGCAACAACCGCAATCTGCAGATGATACATGTTATTATATTCAAACTATAGATTCACATGCAGAATTGTTAGAAGAATTTCCAGAATTACAAGGAACGGGAGAATGTTCTTTAGGAGAAGGAACTGAACCAATTGATGAAGTTGAAATGTTAGCTACACTTATAGCTAATGGATATGAACCAACAACAGAAGAAATTCAAATGCTAAAAGAAGAAGATAGATATCGATATAAATCATCAATAGAAGAACCACCGAAATTAGAGTTAAAGCCACTTCCAAACCATTTGGAATACGCTTATTTACATGGTGAATCTGAATTACCTGTAATAATATCGTCTTCTCTTACTGAAAATGAGAAATCACAACTCATTTCTGTGTTGAAAGCTCATAAACCAGCCATTGCATGGAAGATTCATGATATTAAAGGAATAAGTCCTTCGTATTGCACACATAAAATCCTTATGGAAGAAGGTCATAAAACGTATGTGCAACGCCAACGAAGACTAAATCCTAATATGCAAGATGTTGTTAAAAAAGAAATAATTAAACTGCTAGATGCAGGTTTAATTTATCCAATTTCTGATAGTCCATGGGTAAGCCCAGTTCAATGCGTGCCTAAGAAGGGTGGCATGACTGTCATTACAAATGAAAAAAATGAGCTTATTCCTACTAGGACTGTAACAGGATGGCGTGTATGTATTGATTATAGAAAATTAAATGACGCCACCAGAAAAGATCACTTTCCCTTACCTTTCATTGATCAAATGTTGGAAAGGCTAGCCGGAAATAGTTACTATTGTTTTCTTGATGGATTTTCCGGATATTTTCAAATTCCAATAGCACCCGAAGATCAAGACAAAACCACGTTCATGTGCCCTTATGGTACTTTTGCTTACAAACGCATGCCATTTGGACTTTGCAACGCCCCTGCAACCTTTCAAAGGTGTATGATGGCGATTTTTCACGAAATGATAGAAGAATGCATGAAAGTTTTCATGGATAACTTTTCAGTCTTCGGTGATACATTTGAATCATGTCTAGCTAATCTTGAACGAATGCTGATTAGATGCGAACAATCAAATCTATTACTTAATTGGGAGAAATGCCATTTCATGGTTAAAGAAGGCATCGTTCTTGGACATAAAATAAAAGAAGGAATTGAAGTGGATAGAGCTAAAGTAGATGTAATTGCTAAACTTTCACATCCCACCAATGTTAGAGGAGTTAGGAGTTTTCTAGGGCATGCCGGTTTTTACCGACGTTTCATAAAAGATTTTTCTAAAATTGCCACTCCTATGAATAAACTCCTAGAAAAGGATGCTCCATTCATCTTTTCAGATGAATGTATCAAATCTTTTAATATTCTTAAAGAGAAACTTACTAATGCGCCGATCATGATAACACCAAATTGAAATCTACCGTTTGAACTAATGTGCGATGCAAGTGATTTTGCAATGGGAGCCGTTTTAGGACAAAGGATTGAAAAACGATTTCAACCTATATATTATGCTAGTAAGACGTTACAAGGAGCACAAACGAACTATAAAACTACTGAAAAAGAACTCCTTGCTATTGTCTTTGCTTTTGACAAATTTCGTTCATATCTCGTTCTAGCAAAAACGGTGGTCTATACCGACCATTCTGCTCTTAGATACCTATTTTCGAAACAAGATGCCAAACCAAGATTAATCCGTTGGATCTTACTCTTACAAGAGTTTGATATTGAAATCCGAGATAAAAGAGGAGCAAAAAATCTCGTCGCTGATCATCTTTCTCGTCTTGAAAATTCTGAATTAGAAGTTCTAAATGAATCGGCCATACAAGACAACTTTCCTGATGAATATCTATTGAAGATAAATTATAATGAAATTCCATGGTTTGCAGACTATGCAAACTATTTAGTATGTGGATTCCTTGAAAAAGGATTATCGTACCAAAAACGAAAGAAATTCTTCAGTGATATAAAACACTATTTCTGGGAAGATCCACATCTATTTAAAAGTTATCCAGATGGAATAATACGCCGATGTGTATTCGGAGATGAAGCTAGTAAAATTTTAAACCATTGTCACACAGGTCCAACAGTAGGGCATTATGGGCCTCAACTAACAGCAAGAAAAGTTTATGATGCTGGATTCTATTGGCCTACAATTTACAAAGACGCACACCTTCTTTGCAAATCCTGTGATGCTTGTCAAAGGGCCGGAAAAATAAGTCAACGTGATGAAATGCCACAAAATGTCATTCAAGTATGCGAAGTATTTGACATTTGGGGTATTGACTTTATGGGTCCATTTCCAAAATCTCATAATAATCTCTATATTCTCGTAGCCATTGATTATGTATCTAAATGGGCGGAAGCACAAGCTCTCCCAACTAACGATGCACGAGTTGTAGTCAACTTTTTAAAACGTCTTTTTGCAAGGTTTGGAACACCGAAAGCTTTAATAAGTGATCGGGGAACTCATTTTTGTAATAATCAACTTGAGAAAGTTCTCAAAAGATATGGAGTAGCTCATAAAATCTCCACTGCATATCATCCACAAACAAGTGGACAAGTTAAAAATACCAACCGAGCTTTAAAACGTATTCTAGAAAAAACCGTAGGATCAAATCCGAAGGAATGGTCCATTAAATTGGAGGATGCACTCTGGGCTTTTAGAACAGCCTACAAAACTCAAATTGGAACCACACCTTTCAGACTCGTCTACGGAAAAGCATGTCATCTTCCAGTAGAAATTGAACACAAAGCATTTTGGGCTTTGAAGACATGTAATCTTGATTTACATGAAGCCGGACGTCTACGATTAAGTCAACTAAACGAATTAGAAGAATTAAGACATGAAGCATACGAAAATTCGTTAATCTATAAGGAAAGAACGAAGAAATGGCATGATAAAAGAATCAGAAGTTTAAAAGAATTTAAAGAAGGAGACAGAGTTCTTCTTTTCAATTCACGATTCAAGCTATTTCCTGGAAAATTGAAATCAAGATGGTCTGGACCATTCATAGTCAAAAGAGTTTTCCCATACGGAACAATAAAATTAATAAATTCAAATGGGATTGAATTTAAGGTTAATGGTCACAGAATTAAACAGTATATAGATAGTCCAATGGAAGTTGACAATGAAGTTAATCACAATTTCGATACCACAGCTAACTAAGTGTGGGGAGAATCAAGTCTTTAAAGGATAATATGTATTTCTGTTAGAGTTAGATTGTCTGTTTTCGTGTAGTTCTCGAAAATGGAACCCGAATGGTCTTTCCCTAGCAGACCCTAAAGAACTAGTCTTCTCCCCCCATTCTGAATTTTTATATTTTTTAGATTTTTACGAAATGAAGACTTCCTGCGAACTAAACCATGGTCTAATGCTACACGCTTTGATCACTAAATGTAATAATGATACACTTCCGAGTGAAATAGTATCAGTAATCAGAGAAAGATTGGATGGAGTAAGAAAAGAATCCAGATGCGAAGATAATAAGTTACAATTTGGTAAAGGAAAATCAAAATTCGCAGCGAAAAGAAGAGCACGACACCTAGAAAGATGTCACAAATGCGGAAAATGGTCACATGGAGGTAAATGTTCAAATAATCAAACCTATTCAAACACCGAATTTGTTACTTTATGCAGAGACGGACCGTTCATATGTTTAGAAGAAAAAACACTGAATGCTCGAGGTTACGCCTATGTAGCCATGGAAAACCAATTAAACCGACTATCTTATGAATGGGATAGATCATATAACTAAGAATACTATCTCACAGGTAAGCCTGTACAGTTTTTATTTTTTTATTTTTATTTTTAACCTTTTGATAATAAACGCTAATTTGTTCGCTATAAAGTATTAAATTGGTATTGAATAAAATTAGGTTTGGCGACCGAAATTATTGATATCATTCAAAAATTTATTACATCACTGCGAAATTTAACGTTTATTCTTAAGGTATAAATATCTTTAATCAATCAACCCAAAATATTTCAAAAATTCGTCATGAGTTAAATTAGGTCATGGAACCGAAATTACTTTACCGAAAAGAGGGGCGTATATTTTTGATAATATTTGATTGATTAAAGTGGGATAAAAGCCAAAAAGATTTTTAATTTTACCATGTTTTAAAAAATTAATATATAAAAATTAAAATAATATTGTAAACTTTTTAAAATTAATATATTTAAAATTGTAAATATTTGAAAAATTAATCTTTTTAATATAAGTTTGTATGTTTAAAAACAAAAATATAATATAAGTTTGGTGTGAATTTTTAATTTTTATTATATGAATTCTTAATTTTATGCATTTTAAATTTAAGTTTGGTGTGAATTTAAAAACAAAAATTTACTTTATTTCGCTAAGTTAAAAATATGATTTTTAAAATTCGTCGTGAGTTGAAGACTAGGTCTTTGAACCGAAATTGCTTTACCCGAGGGAGGGACGAGAACTTTTATTATCATTATTTTTAAACTTATTGAATTAAAGTATGTCAAAAACATTAAAAAAAAAACCCCAAAAATCTTAGCTTTTAAAACAATCGCTACAAAAAGACAAATTTTAAAATTTTGTCGAAGGATGGACTAGGACATCGATCCGAAACGACCTCGTCCTAAAACAAAGGAAAACAAAATTTTAAATTTATTTTATATTTGTTTTATAAGTTAAGGCTTATATAAAAAAAAAAAAAAAAACACCGCGACTCGCGGTATTTGAAACTGCCAAACGCCGTGACTCGCGGAGAGACTAAAATACAGATAAAAATAAAATCGCTGGAACTGATCAGTCCACACACCACACACAAAAACTGCGAACAAAACACCCGAAAAACACACACTAAAACCTCCAAAAATCGAAATTTTTCACCGTTTTTCCTCAAATCTTTTACTAAAATCATGTTGAGAAGGATGCTATCAAGGAATTACTCAAGAAAAATGATAAATTTCTACACCTAAACACCATTTAATCCGAAAATTGGTGTTCTTGAGCAATTTTTTTCCCCAATTCGATTTTGATACTTTTTAGTGTAATTATGCTTAAATTGCTTATGTATTATGCTTGTATAACCTAGATTGATGCTATTTAACATGATTAGATGCCTTAAACTTCAAATTTTGAGTAATCTAGGGTTTGTGTTCTTGAGCAAATTTGAGGCTTTTTGATATAAACAGGTTATGGCCGATTTTTGTCATGAATTGTTGCTAAATTAAGTAGTGTAACATGTTTAGATAGTTAAATAATCCAAACTTTGAACCTAAGCATGATTTTGAAAATTAAAGTGGACTTTTTCAAGTCTAAAATTCATGAACTTGATTTTTGAGAGATAATGCCATTTGAAACTTGTTTAATTGCTAGTAATGATTATTTTGACATGTTATTTGAGTTGAATGCTTATGAACTTGGTGAACATTTTTGTATATGCTTATTTAAAAAAGTGTAGATTTGATAAAAATATGAAAATGAGCTTATGTTTGATATAAATTGAACATGTCATTGTAATTATTTTGATTGATGATTTTGCTGACACTAATGCATATTTGGATGCACAAAAATTGTGTTTGATGTGTTTTGCAGACTGAAAGGGGTGAATCTTCATCCCAAGCTCGCAATGCTCCTGCTGAGAATACGGAACAACAGGAGGTGGATAACTACTACAAACAAGATATACCTCATCCAGTCATGACATTTTCAGATATGCACTTGGAAGATTTGCACCCGAACTTGAGATTTGACAGACGTTGGATAGATTATCCAAAATACCAAAGGGGTTTGCATACTCTTCATTCTAAAGCTGTTGAAGTACCTAGGGTAATAGAATAGGCACCGTTAGAAGCTGTAGAATTAGCCGGGCCAATTAGGGAATTACTTACACAGAGGTATGGTAATTCTACTTTTAACGATTGGGTACGTTTATTCAACATGCATAGACCTGCATATAAAGTATGGTGTGAAGAATTATTGTGTAGTATAGAAATAAATGATCGGGTAGTTAGTTTAACCGATCAATCTTTTATTAGATTTTTGTTAGGAGGTTCGATGCGCCACATGTCTTTACTAGACATGGCTCAGGCTTTACGTATATATACGCCTGAGGAGTTAGCATCTGCCGATTGTAGAGGGTTGATACTAAATGGTAGAAAGATAGACGAAAATTTTGATACGCATGGTGTATGGAGTCAAATGACTAGCCATCACCGATTTAAAGGGGGAAATTACTCTTATTTGGATATAGATAGAGCAGAGTTAAGAGTAATTCATAGGTTTTTAGCTAATTCGATTACACAACGAGGTAAGAACAAGGAAAAGGTAAATGAACAGGATTTGTTTTACCACATGTGTATTCGAGACCCACAAAGCGCTGTAAGTATACCTTATTGTGTGGGTTATTATTTATCAGCTATGGTTAGGGGGATGAGACCGCATAGCATAATAGGAGGTGGTATATTTATTACTTTGATTGCTGAATATCTCGGTGTGGATATAAGTCAGGGGGGATTATTAGTCAAAGAACCAGAACCCCGCGATACAATAGGTTTAAATGTATACCATGGTGCGAAGGTTTTGAAGAGGCGAAATAACGCCGCAGTACAATACCATGGTAGACATCCACAGGTTGAGAGAAACCAACAGCCAGGTAATGTGGGAGGAGGAAATGAAATAACAGAAATGCAAAGGTTTATAGTTTCACAAGAGTATGAAAATGCTAGACATCGAGCATTTGAAGATTGGCAAGTTCATCAAAACCAAATCATAGCTCATTGCCAACATGTAGGTAGAAACTATATTCCTACTCCATCGCCCGTATTTCCTCCCTGGTCTATAGAGATCCAACCACCGTATCCTACGTATAATCCAGCCGAAGCATTTTATAACTCATATGGTTATGCATGGAACCCCTACTGGTATCAGTATCATCCCTAGTCTACTTAGTTTTATTTATTTTATAATTTGTAATGTTGATACATTTAATACTTATGTTGGAATTGTATTAGTTTTTATAATTTACAAATTTTTATTTTTAGATTTTAATAATGTTTGAATGTGGGGTAATATACCAAACTTCAAAAATATGTATATATGTTTGCAGTTTATCTTATGTATACAACAGGGTAAAACAACGCATTTTCAAAGACTGGCATTAAGTTCAGCAAAAGCAACTAATTTTGACGACAAGATGCAAAATAAATGTGATATAACAACAAGACGGAATGAACAAATGATATGCACCATTTATCATTCAGCAAACAAACGCCAATATGTTTGAAAACTTTGGTAAAATTTAATCATTTTCACACAAATCACCCTCAATAATTTAAATTGTTACTGATTTCTTGCAAATGAGGGCATTGCAAGATCTTAAGTGTGGGAAGGGGTTAAATTCTTTTGGATTTTAAAATTTTTACTTAATACACTTGGTTACCATTAGAAATACTAGTAAAGTAGTAGTTGTATTAGAATCTAGTGCTCTCTGATAATAAAGAACAGCCCTAGTCTTATATACTGACTACCCAATTCTAGTAAAAATTTTCAAAATTTTCAATTAAATGAACTCAAAATCATGTTTATACATATTTATGAACGATAAAACTAGGTTTTAACACCGAAATTATTGTTACCACGGAAAGGACATAAATTTAGAAACAAACCAAAATGTTAAAATTCATTTAAAATGGAATAGAGGACAATAAAAAGGAAAATAAAAGCCAAGTGTGGGAAAATTTGCCAAGATATTTTAAACATATGTCACATATTTCTGTTACAAATAACTGAAAATACTATTGCTTTGGACTAAACTAAACTGTTTTACCCGATGAAAGAAAAGAAGAGATGGATCTACACGATGAATCAATTCCATCATTAAAAGGAAGTAAAGTCTTCCGAAAAAGAAACGCGCTTCTTGATTTAGGTCAGGAAGTTGTCGTCCAGACCAGCTGTAGGTTGACGAAAAATCTAGAAAAGTCATCACTAAAATCAGCAAGAAATCCACGGACCTCAGCATAAAACAGGGTTACCAAGTGGTCAGATTTATCCTAACCATGAGAAGGATTTATCTCGTAAAATGGGGGGGCACCGTGCAAATTAGCTGGATAAGACTAATGAATCAGATCCCCAGAAAGGATAATCTCCTTAAAGATTAAAAATCAGCTTTTAAGACTGATATTACTCAATCCTAGAGATTGACCTTAAAGATTGAGAATTACAAACTCATGGAATTCAATGATATCTAAACTCGAGCTTGAACGAGAAAATATTTTGATCAAAATTACAAACCGATTTGTTTTCTGAAAACCCATTTTCAATGCGTTCATTACCATTGAACGTAAAATCCTAGAAATTTACCTGGAATTCATTAGGTCACCTGAACCAAATCGGGTGTCAACCGTAAGAACGGTGGTTGCATAGCATGGTCAAAGACAGGACCTTGTGCCAGACCGAAAAATCATAAGGGTGAGCTTTACTATTGCTCCTACCAAGGATAGTAATTGCGTCCGACACGTTATAGACCATAATTAAAAGTATGTCAGGGGACATTGCCTTAACAGTTGCTTGTTCAATGCTTTCTTTTACAACCGGACGGTAGTTTACCGAAAGGTAATATACGGAGCAAGTATACTGGACGTGTTGCTTTCCTAATACAAGGTTAGCAAGTGGGTGACACAAAACCGCAAGTTTTGAGCTAAAATTTTCAAATCTGAAACCCACCAAACCCACAAAAATATTTTGCAAACACCGGTGAAGGGTTATTCCGGAAAACATATCTAGGGTAAAAGCTAGATTAAAATTTTCAAAAGATCAAATGTTTTCATAAAGATCCAATTTCCTTAATGGATCTAAATTTTATAGTCATGAGGGACTGTAAACCATATCGTTACTACCATTGTTTATACCGCCGTATAGAAATCACTGATGTACAATGTGTGAAGAATAAAGAAGTGATTCTAGTATTTCAAGACTATATTGCTTGAGGACAAGCAACGCTCAAGTGTGAGAATATTTGATAATGCTAAAAACGAACATATATTTCATAGCATTATTCCTCAAGAAAGACAAGCTTTTAGTTGCAATTGTTCTATTTAAAAGTGATATTCGTTTAAATAATAAAAGGTGAAGACAAAAGACAGATTCGACGAATTGAAGACGCAAAGGTCCAAAAAGCTCAAAAGTACAAAATACAATCAAAGTGGTTCCAATTATTGATAAGAAACGTCTCGAAATTACAAGAGTACAAGATTCAAAATGCAAAGTACAAGATATTAAATTGTACGCAAGGACGTTCGAAAATCCGGAACTGGGACATGAGTAAACTCTCAACGCTCGACGCAACAGACTAAAAATTACGAGTCAACTATGCACATAAATATAATATAATATTTAAATAATTCTTAAAATTATTTATATATTATATTTATATTAAAAATCCGTCGGCAAACAACGAGCCAAAGCTGGGTGAGCGCAAATTTCAAACTCCGCGAGTTGCGGAGTTTGAAGGCAAAAATTTACGCGACTCGCGGAGTTCACCTAGACTCAAATTCCTATAAAAGCCAACGCAGTTCGACGAGTTTTAATATCATATAATCTATCTCTCTCTCAATATATACGTAATATATATATATAAATATATATATATATATATATATATATATATATATATATTTTAATTTTAATTTTAATTTCTAATAATAAGGGTATGTTAGCAAATGTTGTAAGGGTGTAAGTCGAAATTCTGTCCGTGTAACGCTACGCTATTTTTAATCATTGTAAGTTATGTTCAACCTTTTTACATTAATGTCTCGTAGCTAAGTTATTATTATGCTTATTTAATCCGAAGTAATCATGATGTTGGGCTAAAAATATTAAAATTGGGTAATTGGGCTTTGTACCATAATTGGGGTTTGGACAAAAGAACGACACTTGTGAAAATTAGACTATGGGCTATTAATGGGCTTTATATTTGTTTAACTAAATGATAGTTTGTTAATTTTAATATAAAGATTTACAATTGGACGTCCCTATAAATAACCATATACACTCAATCGGACACGATAGGCGGGGTATTTATATGTACGAATAATCGTTCATTTAACTGGACACGGGAATGGATTAATAGCCACTAGAATTATTAAAACAGGGGTGAAATTATGTACAAGGACACTTGGCATAATTGTTAACAAAGTATTAAAACCTTGGGTTACACTCAGTCGACATCCTGGTGTAATTATTAAACAAAGTATTAAAATCTTGTTACAGTTTAAGTCCCCAATTAGTTGGAATATTTGACTTCGGGTATAAGGATAATTTGACGAGGACACTCGCACTTTATATTTATGACTGATGGACTGTTATGGACAAAAACCAGACGGACATATTAAATAATCCAGGACAAAGGACAATTAACCCATGGGCATAAAACTAAAATCAACACGTCAAACATCATGATTACGGAAGTTTAAATAAGCATAATTCTTTTATTTCATATTTAATTTTCTTTATTTTATATTTAATTGCACTTCTAATTATCGCATTTTTATTTATTGTTATTGTATTTAATTGCACTTTTAATTATCGTACTTTTTAATTATCGCAAGTTTATTTTATCGCACTTTTATTATTCGCAATTTCATTATCGTTATTTACTTTACGCTTTAAATTAAGTCTTTTATTTATTTAATATTTTACATTTGGTTTTAACTGCGACTAAAGTTTTAAAATCGACAAACCGGTCATTAAACGGTAAAAACCCCCCTTTATAATAGTAATATTACTTATATATATATTTGTATTTTTATAAAATAAAACTAATATAGCGTTAAGCTTTGTTAAAAGATTCCCTGTGGAACGAACCAGACTTACTAAAAAGTACACTACTGTACGATTAGGTACACTGCCTATAAGTGTTGTAGCAAGGTTTAAGTATATCCATTCTATAAATAAATAAATATCTTGTGTAAAATTGTATCGTATTTAATAGTATTTCCTTGTAAAATTTAATAGTATTTTATACCCCTTAGCTTCGACATCACTGTCCTCTAATTCATCCCAGCATAGTGGGGATCTACATTTTCGTCCGTATAAGGCCTCAAAAGGTGCAGCCTTAATACTTGAGTGCTAACTATTATTGTAAGAGAATTCAACCAAAGGCAAATGTCTATCCCAGCCTTTGCCGAAGTCGATAACACAAGTACGAAGCATATCTTCCAATGTTTGAATGGTTCGTTCACTTTGACCATCGATTTGCGGATGATAAGCAGTACTCATGTCGAGTTGAGTTCCAAGAGTAGTTTGTAAGGATTTCCAGAATCTGGAAGTGAATCTACTGTCGCGATCGGATATGATTGATATAGGAACACCATGACGAGAGACAATTTCTTTGATATACAGTTGTGACAATCTCTCCATCTTGTCGGTCTCCTTGATCGGTAAGAAATGAGCAGATTTAGTAAGATGATCTACTATGACCCATATAGTATCATTGCCACTAGAAGTCTTGGGCAATTTTGTAATAAAGTCCATAGCGATACATTCCCACTTCCACTGCGGAATATCGGGTCGTGTCAACAGACCAGAAGGCTTTTGATGTTCAGCCTTGACTTTCAAACAGGTGAGACACTTACTAACATAAGTAGCAATGTCGGCTTTCATATTAGGCCACCAGTAGAATTCCTTCACATCGTGGTACATCTTATTGGAACCTGGATGAATAGAATACCTAGTCTTATGCGCTTCATCCAAGACTAGTTCACGGAGATTACCGAAGCGAGGAACCCAAATTCTGTTGCCAAAGTACCGTGTACCATTAGCTTTCACTTGGAGTTGGTTCTTGAAACCGATAGGTCCTTCACCTTCGATAAGTGTTGGTTTAATAGCTTCCAGTTGAGCTTCGCAGATTCGTGATATAAGATTTGATTTGATTTTCAGGTTTAAGGCACGAACACGTTTAACATCGTCTTTTCAACTAAGGGCATCGCCAACTACGTTTGCCTTGCCAGGATGATATTCCATCTTACAGTCATAATCGTTCAATAACTCGAGCCATCGGCTTTGCCTCATATTCAGCTGTTTTTGATCAAAGATGTGTCGAAGACTTTTATGGTCAGTGTACACCGTAAACTGGGTACCATATAGATAATGTCTACATATCTTTAATGCAAATACCACGGCACCTAACTCAAGGTCGTGTGTGGTATAGTTCTCCTCGTGTTTCTTCAACTGTCTAGATGCGTAGGCAATAACCTTTTCACGTTGCATTAAAACACAACCAAAGCCTTGCTTTGAGGCATCGCAGTAAACAACAAAATTGTCAGTACCTTCAGGTAAAGATAGAATCAGGGCTGTGGTCAACTTCTCTTTCAGAATCTTGAAAGCAGATTCCTATTCTTCAGACCACTCAAACTTCTTCCCTTTTTGAGTTAGCTTCGTAAGAGGTTTGGCAAGAAGGGAAAAATCCTTTATGAATCTCCGATAATAACCGGCAAGTCCCAAAAATTGACGAATATGCTTCGCAGTCTTTGGTATCTCCCAGTTCTGGATAGCGGTAATCTTAGATGGATCGACATGTATTCCATTACTATCAACAACGTGTCCAAGGAATTGTACGGTTTTGAGCCAAAACTCGCACTTAGAAAACTTAGCGTAGAGTTGTTCCTTTCGTAAGAGTTCAAGAATCACGCGCAGATGTTGCTCATGTTCCTTCTCACTCTTGGAGTAGATCAAAATGTCATCAATGAAAACAATGACAAATTTATCGAGATAAGGTTTATAGACACGGTTCATGAGATCCATGAAAACGGCAGGAGCATTGGTCAAACCAAAAGGCATGACACAGAATTCATAGTGCCCATAACCAGTGCGAAAAGCAATCTTAGGAATATCGGATTCCTTGACTCTAAGTTGGTGATATCCGGACCTCAAATCAATCTTTGAATAAACACTTGACCCTTGAAGTTGGTCGAATAGATCATCAATACGTGGCAACGGATAACGGTTCTTGATAGTAATCTTGTTAAGTTTACGGTAATTAATGCACATCCTTAACGTATCATCCTTCTATTTAACAAATAGAATAGGAGCTCCCCATGGGGTCGAGCTTGGACGAATGAAACCTTTATCCAGTAGTTCTTGGAGCTGGTTGGAAAGTTCCTTCATTTCGGAAGGTGCTAAACGGTATGGTGCTTTAGCAATAGGAGCAGCACCGGGAGCTAAATCAATTTGAAATTCAACTTGTCGAGGAGGTGGAAGACCAGGAAGATCTTCGGGAAACACATTGGGATAGTCTCTAACCACTGGTACATCTTCAATACGCTTATCTTTCGATTCGATCAGCTTAACGTGGGCTAGAATGGCTGGATAACCTTTCATAAGGTATTTACGGGTTTTGATACAGGAGATGATATTGAGATTGGAACCACTCTTTTCACCTTGGATGATGAGAGTATCTCCATTCTCCAATGGAACATTAACAGTTTTATCGTAACACATGATAGCAGCATGTAATGGACGTAACCAATCCATACCAACTACGACGTCAAAACTTCCGAGTTCGACCGACAAAAGGTCTATTGATAGTTAAAGCTAAGGGGTATAAAATACTATTAAATTTTAGCAGGAAATACTATTAAATACGATACAATTTTACACAAGATATTTATTTATTTATAGAATGGATATACTTAAACCTTGCTACAACACTTATAGGCAGTGTACCTAATCGTACAGTAGTGTAGTTTTTAGTAAGTCCGGTTCGTTCCACAGGGAAAATCTTTTAATCAAAGCTTAACGCTATATTAGTTTTATTTTATAAAAATACAAATATATATATAAGTAATATTATTATTATAAAGGGGGGATTTTTACCGTTTAATGACCGGTTTGTCGAATTTAAAAACTTTAGTTGCAGTTAAAACAAAATGTAAAATATTAAATAAATAAAAGACTTAATTTAAAGCGTAAAGTAAATAACGATAATGAAATTGCGATAAATAAAAGTGCGATAAAATAAACTTGCGATAATTAAAAAGTACGATAATTAAAAGTGCAATTACATAAAATAACAAAAAAATAAAAGTGCGATAATTAAAAGTACAATTAAATATAAAATAAAGGAAATTAAATATGAAATAAAAGAATTATACTTATTTAAACTTCCGTAATCATGATGTTTGACGTGTTGATTTTAGTTTTATGCCCATGGGTTAATTGTCCTTTGTCCTGGATTATTTAATATGTCCGTCTGGTTTTTGTCCATAACAGTCCATCAGTCATAAATATAAAGTGCGAGTGTGCTCGTCAAATTATCCTTATACCCGAAGTTAAATATTCCAACTAATTGGGGACTTAAACTTTAACAAGATTTTAATACTTTGTTTAATAATTACACTAGGATGTCGACTGAGTGTAACTCAAGGTTTTAATACTTTATTATCAATTATGCCAAGTGTCCTTGTACATAATTTCACCCCTGTTTTAATAATTCTAGTGGCTATTAATCCATTCCCGTGTCCGGTTAAATGAACGATTATTCGTACATATAAATACCCCGCCCATCGTGTCCGATCGAGTGTAAATGGTTATTTATAGGGACGCCCAATTGTAAATCTTTATATTAACATTAACAAACTATCATTTAGTTAAACAAATATAAAGCCCATTAATAGCCCATAGTCTAATTTTCACAAGTGTCGTTCTTTTGTCCAAACCCCAATTATGGTACAAAGCCCAATTACCCAATTTTAATATTTTTAGCCCAACATCATGATTACTTCGGATTAAATAAGCATAATAATAACTTAGCTACGAGACATTAAATTAAAAGGGTTGAACATAACTTACAATGATTAAAAATAGCGTAGCGTTACACGGACAGAATTTCGACTTACACCCTTACAACATTCGCTAACACACCCTTATTATTATAAATTAAAATTAAAATTAAAATTATAATATAAATATAAATATTATACGTTGAATGAGGAGAAGAAAAAGATGTGTTTTGATGTTCACCAAGCTGCGAATTTTATAGGCATGTGGGCTGGAAAAGTGGCTCATGCGATCACATGAGCTTTACCCTTCAAGGCCATGCGATCGCATGGCCAGCTGGAGAGGCTCACATGCCTTTGTTTTTTCTGCCGACGGTTTTTAATAATATAATATATAAATAATTATAAGAATTATTTAAATATTATATTATATTTATGTGCATAGTTGACTTGTAATTTTTAGTCCGTTGCGTCAAGCGTTGAGAGTTGACTCTGGTCCCGGTTCCGGATTTTCGAACGTCCATGCGTACAATTTAATATCTTGTACTTTGCGTTTTGAATCTTGTACTCTTGTAATTTTGAGACGTTTCTTATCAATAATTGGAACCTCTTTGATTGTCTTTTGTACTTTGGAGCTTGTTGGTCATTTGCGTCTTCAATTCGTCGAATCTGCCTTTTGTCTTCACCTTTTATTATTTAAACGAATATCACTTGTAAATAGGACAATTGCAAATAAAAGCTTGTCTTTCTTGAGGAATAATGCTATGAAATATATGTTCGTTTTTAGCATTATCAAATATTCCCACACTTGAGCGTTGCTTGTCCTCAAGCAATATAGTCTTGAAATACTAGAATCACTTCTTTATTCTTCACACTTTGTACATCAGTGATTTCTTTACGGCGGTATAAATAATGGTAGTAACGATGTGGTTTACAGTCCCACATGACTATAAAATTTAGATCCATTAAGGAAATTGGATCTTTATGAAAACATTTGATCTTTTGAAAATTAAATCTAGTTTTTACCCTAGATAAGTTTTCCGGAATAACCCTTCACCGGTGTTTGCAAAATATTTTTGTGGGTTTGGTGGGTTTCAGATTTGAAAATTTTAGCTCAAAACTTGTGGTTTTGTGTCACCCACTTGCTAACCTTGTATTAGGAAAGCAACACGTCCAGTATACTTGCTCCGTATATTACCTTTCGGTAAACTACCGTCCGGTTGTAAATAAAAGCATTGAACAAGCAACTGTTAAGGCAATGTCCCCTGACATGCTTTTAATTATGGTCTATAACGTGTCGGACGCAATTACTATCCTTTGTAGGAGCAATAGTAAAGCTCACCCTTATAATTTCCGGTCTGGCACAAGGTCCTGTCTTCGACCATGCTATGCAACCACCGTTCTTATGGTTGACACCCGATTTGGTTCAGATGACCTAATGAATTCCAGATGAATTCCTAGGATTTTACGTTCAATGGTAATGAACGCATTGAAAATGGGTTTTCAGAAAACAAATCGGTTTATAATTTGATCAAAATATTTTCTCGTTCAAGCTCGAGTTTAGATATCATTGAATTTCATGAGTTTGTAATTCTCAATCTTTAAGGTCAATCTCTAGGATTGAGTAATATCAGTCTTAAAAGCTGATTTTTGATCTTTAAAGGAGATTATCCTTTCTGGAGATCTGATTCATTAGTCTTATCAAGCTAATTTGCACGGTGCCCCCCATTGTACGAGATAAATCCTTCTCATGGTTAGGATAAATCTGACCACTTGGCGACCCTGTTTTATGCTGAGGTCCGTGGATTTCCTGCTGATTTTAGAGATGACTTTTCTAGATTTTTCATCAACCTACAGCTGGTCTGGACGACAACTTCATGACCTAAATCAAGAAGCGCGTTTCTTTTTCGAAAGAATTTACTTCCTTTTAACGATGGAATTGATTCATCGTGTAGATCCATCTCTTCTTTTCTTTCATCGGGTAAAACAGTTTAGTTTAGTCCAAAGCAAAAGTATCTTCAATTATTTGTTACAGAAATATGTGACATATGTTTAAGATAACTTGGTAATTTTTCCCACACTTGGCTTTTATTTTCCTTTTTATTGTCCTCTATTCCATTTTAAATGAATTTTAACATTTTGGTTTGTTTCTCAATTTATGTCCTTTCCGAGGTAACAATAATTTCGGTGTTAACACCTAGTTCTATCGTTCATAAATATGTATAAACATGATTTTGAGTTCATTTAATTGAAAATTTTTACTAGAATTGGGTAGTCAGTATATAAGACTAGGGCTGTTCTTTATCAGAGAGCACTAGATTCTAATACAACTACTACTTTACTAGTATTTCTAATGGTAACAAAGTGTTTAAAGTAAAAAAAATTTAAAAATCCGAAAGAATTTAACCCTTCCCACACTTAAGATCTTGCAATGCCCTCATTTGCAAGAAATCAGTAACAATTTAAATTATTGAGGGTGATTAGCGTAGAAAAATG
Source organism: Rutidosis leptorrhynchoides (assembly GCF_046630445.1). Lineage (NCBI taxonomy): Eukaryota > Viridiplantae > Streptophyta > Magnoliopsida > Asterales > Asteraceae > Rutidosis > Rutidosis leptorrhynchoides. The sequence continues at coordinate 157,471,861 of NC_092336.1, forward strand.
ATTAAATTTTACCAAAAGTTTCCAAACATATTGGCGTTTGGTTGCTGAATGATAAATGGTGCATATCATTTGTTCATTTCGTCTGTTGTTACATCACATTTATTTGTCATCTTGTCGTCAAAATTAGTAGCTTTTGCTGAACTTAATGCCAGGCTTTGAAAATGCGATGTTTTACCCTGTTTTGTACAATTTACAATATACATACATACAAATATAAACATGCATGGCAATTTGAAATGGGACTTAATATCCCACTTTCAAATCCTAAATGTGAAATATTAGTACACAATAATAATAAAAATTATAAAAATTACATAAGTATATTCAATAACATAAGTTTAAACATGAATAAGTAAAAAGATAAAAACATAAAAATCATATAAATAACCAAATGGAACCAAATCAGTCTGGATAGGGGTTCCAGTTCATCTCATCAGGTGAGTTCCATTGTTGGTTATAGGTGTTCTGATAGGCTTGGTTATAGTCATACCGGTTAAAGGGTGGTCGGATATCGGGGCTGTGTGGCGGAAAATGAGCAGGTCGAGTTGCCATGTAATTATTTGGTACCTGATATGATAGCTGGCTCATAATTTGGTGCTGATGAACTAACCAGCTACCGTGTTGGCATCGCCTATAATCCTCGTATACTCGCTCGGAGTTCCACTGCTCATACATACTATGTCTGGCCGCGTTCGTCATTGCTTCCTCATCTATACGAACGTGGACGTCAAGAATAGCATCTTGAAAGACATCCCTAATGTCTTCCGCCTCCTCCATTTCCTCGTCTGAGCCTCTCTCTACCTGAGGATGAGATCCCTCATAGGGTACTGCCTGGTTACGTCTACTTTTCAATACCTTAGCACCCACATAAACTTTCAATCCTAAGGGCTCAACCTGTTCTCTACAAAGCTGTAATGGACCCCCTTGGTTCCTATCAACACCTAAATACTCTCCAATGAGAGTAACAAAAATACCTCCTCCTATTATACTCCCGTCCTGCATTCCCTCTACCATTTTAGATAAATAAAGCAACACAGTAAGGGATATTGACAAAGCTTCTAAGATCCCGAATACACTTTAGGTAGAATAAATCATGTAAGGTAATTTTTTCTTTATTGTGACCTCTCTATGTAATTGAGTTAGCCAAAAATCTATGAATAATACGAAGCTCGGCTCTGTCAATATGTGTATAGGAGTGTCCTCTTGCTCGTGTAAAAACATCAAAATGTGACATACACCTCCAAATGGCGTCAGCATCAAAGTTGCTATCTACCCTTTCACTATAATGAATCAAGTTTGTACAATCGGGTAGTAGCAACTCACCAGGAGTATATATCTGTAAAGCCCTGGCCATGTTCAGCATGGACATTCTGTACATCCTACCGCCAAGGATAAACCTAAGAAATCTTCTATCATCTATTCTAACTATATTTGTATCAAGTGATACAGTACTCATCAACTCAACACACCATTCCTTATATACAGGTCTACGAATAGTGAAAAGACATTCCCAATCTGTAAAAGAAGAACTGCCATACCTTTGTACCAAAAGCTGTCTAACACGGTCAGCTAGATGGACCGTTTCCAAAGGGGCCCAATCGATTACCCTTGGTACCTCTACATTTTTTGTTACCAATTTGAATTTGTTCCTTTGATATGTCTCGTAATCTCTCCATCTCCTATCAAATCTCAGATTAGGATGCAGAGTGTGCTCAGGAATCGTTGGGAATTCTACTGGCGGCCTCATTGGGAATACTATGAATTCATCAACAAACTGTATCGGATCATAATAAGGTATGTGCTGTTGTGGTTCTTGTTTGTGTTGCATTTCTGGTTCTGGTTCTGGTGCTGGTGCTGGTCGTCTAGATGATGATGCTCCTGAACCTCCAGTATCGGCTTTCTGCAAAACACATTAAACACAAAATTTGTGCATCCAAATATGGATTAGTGTTAGCAAAATAACAACTTAAAACAATCACTATAACATGTTAAATCAAAATTAAACTTATACACATTTTCACAATTTTTCACAATTCTACACTTTTCAAATAAGCACATATGAAAATGTATACAAAGTTCATAAGCTTTTAACTCAAATAACCTGTCAAAATATTCGTTACTAATAATTAAACAAGTCTCAAATGGCAATTACATCAAATTAATCAAGTTCATGAATTTTGGACTTAAAAAGTCCACTTTAATCTCCAAAAATCATGTTTAGGATCAATGTTTGGATCATTTAACTATCTAAACATGTTACACTACTCAATTTAGCAATAATTCATGACAAAAATCGGCCATAACCTGTTTATATCAAAAAGCCCCAAATTGCTCAAGAACACTAACCCTAGATTTCTAAAAATTTTGAAGTTTTTGGCTTCAAATCATGTTAAATAGCATCAATCTAGGTTATACATGCATAAAATACTAACAATTTAACACTAATTACACTAGAAATTAACAAAATTGTATTAGGTAAAAAATTGGTAATTATCACAAAAACTAGGAATTTATAGAGTTTAGGGGTGTAATTTTTACCATTTTGCTGAAGAATGAGATTCTAGGCATGATTAGAGCAAGAAAAATGATGAATTACGGTGGATTTTGGTGAATTTTGATGAAGATTTGAGAGTATTTTCGTATGTGTTGTGTGTGTGTTGGTGTGAGGCAGAAGCAGGTCGACTGGGATTTTTGTGTCTGGCCTGATTTCCAGGGCCATGCGATCACATGGCTGCAAAGGCCAAACTCCATGCGATCGCATGGATTCCCGGGTACAGTACTTTGCCCTTTTTTTTTTTTTTTACAAAACCTTATAACTTCTAAAACATATAATTAATAAAATTCTAAAAATTTTGTTTTCCTTTAGGAGCGAGGGCGTTTCGAATCATTGTCCTAGTCTGTCCCTTGACAAAATTTTTAAAATTTGTCAAATCAAAGCGCAGTTTTAAAAGTAAAGATTTTTGGATTTTTTTTTTTAATGTTTTTGGCATACTTTAATTCAATAAGATTAAAAATAATGATAATAAAAGTTCTCGTCCCTCCCTCGGGTAAAGCAATTTCTGTTCAACGACCTAGTCTTCAACTCACGACGAATTTTAAAAATCATATTTTTAACTTAGCGAAATAAAGTAAATTTTTGTTTTTAAATTCACACAACTTAAATTTAAAATATGCATAAAATTAAAAATTCACATTTTTTTAAAAAATTAAAAATTCACACCAAACTTATATTATATTTTTATTTTTATACATACAAACTTAAAAATATCAATTGTTCAAATATTTACAATTTTAAATATATTAATTTAAAAAGTTTACAATATTAATTTAAGTTCTATATATTAATTTTAAAAACATGGTAAAAATAAAATTAAAAATCTTTTTGGTCTTTTATCCCACTTTAATCAATCAAATATTATCAAAAATATACGCCCCTCTTTTCGGTAAAGTAATTTCGGTTTCATGACCTAATTTAACTCATGACGAATTTTTGAAATATTTTGGGTTGATTGATTAAAGAATTTTATACCTTAAGAATAAACGTTAAATTTCGCAGTGATGTAATAAATTTTTGTATGATATCAATAATTTCGGTCGCCAAACCTAATTTCATTCAATACCAATTTAATACTTTATAGCGAACAATTTAGCGTTTATTATCAAAAGGTTAAAAATAAAAATAAAAAATAAAAACTGTACAGACTTACCTGTGAGATAGTATTCTTAGTTATATGATCTATCCCATTCATAAGATAGTCGGTTTAATTGGTTTTCCATAGCTACATAGGCGTAACCTCGAGCATTCAGTGTTTTTTCTTCTAAACATATGAACGGTCCATCTCTGCATAAAGTAACAAATTCGGTATTTGAATAGGTTTGATTATTTGAACATTTACCTCCATGTGACCATTTTCCGCATTTGTGACATCTTTCAAGGTGTCATGCTTGATGTTTCGCGAGGTGTATATAAAATACTATTAAATTTTACAAGGAAATACTTATTAAATACGATACAATTTTACACAAGATATTTATTTATTTATAGAATGGATATACTTAAACCTTGCTACAACACTTATAGGCAGTGTACCTAATCGTACAGTAGTGTAGTTTTTAGTAAGTCCGGTTCGTTCCACAGGGAAAATCTTTAAACAAAGCTTAACGCTATATTAGTTTACTTTTATAAAAATACAAATATATATATAAGTAATATTATTATTATAAAGGGGGGTTTTTACCGTTTAATGACCGGTTTGTCGATTTTAAAACTTTAGTCGCAGTTAAAACCAAATGTAAAATAATAAATAAATACAAGACTTAATTTAAAGCGTAAAGTAAATAATGATAATGAAATTGCGAATAATAAAAGTGCGATAAAATAAACTTGCGATAATTAAAAAGTACGATAATTAAAAGTGCAATTAACTACAATAATAATAAAAATGTGATAATTAGAAGTGCAATTAAATATAAAATAAAGAAAATTAAATATGAAATAAAAGAATTATGCTTATTTAAACTTCCGTAATCATGATGTTTGACGTGTTGATTTTAGTTTTATGCCCATGGATTAATTGTCCTTTGTCCTGGATTATTTAATATGTCCGTCTGGTTTTTGTCCATAACAGTCCATCAGTCATAAATATAAAGTGCGAGTGTCCTCGTCAAATTATCCTTATACCCGAAGTTAAATATTCCAACTAATTGGGGACTTAACCTGTAACAAGATTTTAATACTTTGTTTAATAATTACACCAGGATGTCGACTGAGTGTAATCCAAGGTTTTAATATTTTGTTATCAATTATACCAAGTGTCCTTGTATATAATTTCACCCCTGTTTTAATTATTCTAGTGGCTATTAATCCATTCCCGTGTCCGGTTAAATGAACGATTATTCGTACATAAAAATACCCCGCCCATCGTGTCCGATTGAGTGTATATGGTAATTTATAGGGACTCCCAATTGTAAATCTTTATATTAACATTAACAAACTATCATTTAGTTAAACAAATATAAAGCCCATTAATAGCCCATAGTCTAATTTCCACAAGTGTCGTTCTTTTGTCCAAACTCCAATTATGGTACAAAGCCCAATTACCCAATTTTAGTAATTAGCCCAACATCATGATTACTTCATTTTAATTAAGCATAATAATAACTTAGCTACGAGACATTAATATAAAAAGGTTGAACATAACTTACAATGATTAAAAATAGCGTAGCGTTACACGGACAGAATTTCGACTTACACCCTTACAATATTCGCTAACATACCCTTATTATTAGAATTATAATTAAAATTAAAATTAAAATTAAAATATAAATATTTACGTAGTATTATGAGAGAAGAAGAAAAAGATGATTAAAATGATCAGAATTCGGTTGGCTTTATAGGCAGTTTCTCATTTTGGGGCTCCGCGACTCGCGGCATTTTTGGCCTTCAAACTCCGCGAGTCGCGGAGATTGAAATTACAGCTCAGTCCCTTTTGGAGTCTTTCTTGCCGACGGTTTTAATTATAAATATAATATATTAAATAATTATAAGAATTATTTAAATATTATATTATATTTATGTGCATAGTTGACTTGTAATTTTTAGTCCGTTGCGTCGAGCGTTGAGAGTTGACTCTGGTCCCGGTTCCGGATTTTCGAACGTCCTTGCGTACAATTTAATATCTTGTACTTTGCGTTTTGAATCTTGTACTTTTGTAATTTCGAGACGTTTCTTGTCAATAATTGGAACCTTTTTTATTGTCTTTTGTACTTTTGAGCTTTTTAGTCATTTGCATCTTCAATTCATCAAATCTGTCTTTTGTCTTCACCTTTTATTATTTAAACGAATATCACTTGTAAATAGAACAATTGCAACTAAAAGCTTGTCTTTCTTGAGGAATAATGCTATGAAATATATGTTTGTTTTTAGCATTATCAAATATTCCCACACTTGGGCGTTGCTTGTCCTCAAGCAATATCGTCTTGCAATACTAGAATCACTTCTTTATTCTTCACACTTTGTACATCAGTGATTTCTATACGGCGGTATAAACAATGGTAGTAACGATATGGTTTACAGTCCCAAATGACTATAAAAATTTAGATCCATTAAGGAAATTGGATCTTTATGAAAACATTTGATCTTTTGAAAATTAAATCTAGTTTTTACCCTAGATAAGTTTTCCGGAATAACCCTTTCACCGGTGTTTGCAAAATATTTTTGTGAGTTTGGTGGGTTTCAGATTTGAAAATTTTAGCTCAAAATTTGCGGTTCTGTGTCACCCACTTGCTAACCTTGTATTTGGAAAGCAACACATACAGTTTACTTGTCCCGTATATTACCTTTCGGTAAACTACCGTCCGGTTGTAAAGGAAAGCGTTGAACAAGCAACTGTTAAGGCAATGTCCCCTGACATGCTTTTAATTATGGTCTATAACGTGTCGGACGCAATTACTATCCTTGGTAGGAGCAATAGTAAAGCTCACCCTTATGATTTTTCGGTCTGGCACAAGGTCATGTCTTTAACCACTATACAACCACCGTTCTTACGGTTGACACCCGATTTGGTTCAGGTGACCTAATGAATTCCAGGTGAATTCCTAGGATTTTACGTTCAAAGGTAATGAACGCATTGAAAATAGGGTTTTCAGAAAACAAATCGGTTTGTAATTTTTGATCAAAATATTTTCTCGTTCAAGCTCGAGTTTAGATATCATTGAATTCCATGAGTTTGTAATTCTCAATCTTTAAGGTCAATCTCTAGGATTGAGTAATATCAGGCTTAAAAGCTGATTTTTGATCTTTTAAGGAGATTATCCTTTCTGAGGATCTGATTTATTAGTCTTATCTAGCTAATTTGCATGGTGCCCCCCCATTGTACGAGATAAATCCTTCTCATGGTTAGGATAAATCTGACCACTTGGCAACCCTGTTTAATGCTGAGGTCCGTGGATTTCCTGCTGATTTTAGTGATGACTTTTCTAGATTTTTCGTCAACCTACAGCTGGTCTGGACGACAACTTCCTGACCTAAATCAAGAAGCGCGTGTCTTTTTCGGAAGACTTTACTTCCTTTTGATGATGGAATTGATTCATCGTGTAGATCCATCTTTCTTTTCTTTCATCGGGTAAAATAGTTTAGTTTAGTCCAAAGCAAAAGTATTTTCAGTTATTTGTTACAGATATATGTGACATATGTTTAAGATAACTTGGTAAATTTTCCCACACTTGGCTTTTATTTTCCTTTTTATCGTCCTCTATTCCATTTTAAATGAATTTTAACATTTTGGTTTGTTTCTCAATTTATGTCCTTTCCGAGATAACAATAATTTCGGTGTTAAAACCTAGTTTTATCGTTCATAAATATGTATAAACATGATTTTGAGTTCATTTAATTGAAAAAAAATTTTAAAAATTTTACTAGAATTGGGTAGTCAGTATATAAGACTAGGGCTGTTCTTTATTATCAGAGAGCACTAGATTATAATACAACTACTGCTTTACTAGTATTTTTAATGGTAACCAAGTGTTTAAGATAAAAATTTTAAAATCCGAAAGAATTTAACCCCTTCCCACACTTAAGATCTTGCAATGCCCTCATTTGCAAGAAATCAGTAACAATTTAAATTATTGAGGGTGATTTTTGTGAAAATGATTAAATTTTTACCAAAGTTTCCAAATATATTGGCGTTTGTTTGCTGAATGATAAATGGTGCACATCATTTGTTCATTCCGTCTTGTTGTTATTTCACATATATTTTGCATCTTGTCGTCAAAATTAGTTGCTTTTGCTGAACTTAATGTCAGTCTTTGAAAATGCGTTGTTTTACCCTGTTGTGTACATAAGATAAACTGCAAACATATATACATATTTTTGAAGTTTGGTATATTACCCCACATTCAAAAATTATTAAAATCTAGGAATAAAAGTTAGAAAATTATAAAAACTATTACAATATTAACATAAGTATTAAATGTATCAATATTACAAATTACAAAATAAATAAAATAAAATAAAAAACTAAGTGGACTAGGGATGATACTGGTACCAATAGGGGTTCCAGGCATAACCATAGGTACTATAGAATGCTTCGGCAGGGTTATACGTAGGATACGGTGGTTGCATCTCTATAGACCAGGGAGGGAAGATGGGTTTTGGTGTAGGAATATAGTTTCGACCTATATGTTGGCAATGAGCTATGATTTGGTTCTGATGAACTTGCCAATCTTTAAATGCTCTCTGTCTAGGATTTTCGTACTCCTGTGAAGCTATAAACCTTTGCATTTCTTGCATCTCATTCCCCCCTCCTACATTACCTTGCTGTTGGTTTCTCTCAACCTGTGGATGTCTACCATGGTATGGTACTGCGGCGTTATTTCGCCTCTTCAAAACTTTCGCACCATGGTATACATTTAAACCTATAGTATCGCGGGGTTCTGGTTCTTCTACTAATAATCCCCCCCGACTTATATCCACACCGAGATATTCAGCAATCAAAGTAATAAAAATACCACCTCCTATTATGCTATGTGGTCTCATCCCCCTAACCATAGCTGATAAATAATAACCCACACAATACGGTATACTTACAGCGCTTTGTGGGTCTCGAATACACATATGGTAAAACAAATCCTGTTCATTTACTTTTTCCTTGTTCTTACCCCTTTGTGTAATCGAATTAGCTAAAAACCTATGAATTACTCTTAATTCAGCTCTATCTATATCCAAATAAGAGTAATTTCCCCCTTTGAAACGGTGATGGCTTGTCATTTGACTCCACACACCGTGTGTATCAAAATTTTCATCTATCTTTCTACCGTTTAGTATCAACCCTCTACAATCGGCAGATGCTAACTCCTCAGGCGTATATATACGTAAAGCCTGAGCCATGTCTAGTAAAGACATGTGGCGCATCGAACCGCCTAACAAAAATCTAATAAAAGAACGATCGGTTAAACTAGCTACCTGATCATTCAACTCTATACTACACAACAATTCTTCACACCATACTTTATATACAGGTCTACGCATGGTGAATAAACGTACCCAGTCATTAAAAGTAGAATTACCATACCTCTGTACAAGTAATTCCCTAATTGGCCCCGCCAATTCTACAGCTTCTAAGGGTCCTCATTCTATGACCCTCGGTACCTCAACAACCTTAGAATGAAGAGTATGCAAACCCCTTTGGTACTTTGGATAATCTATCCAAAGTCTGTCAAATCTCAGGTTCGGGTGCAACTCTTCCAAGTGCATATCAGAAAAGGTCATGACTGGATGATGTATATCCTGCTTGTAGTAGTTATCCACCTCCTGTTGTTCCGCATTCTCAGCAGGAGCATTGCAGGCTTGGGATGAAGATTCACCCCTTTCAGTCTGCAAAACACATCAAACACAATTTTTTGTGCATCCAAATATGCATTAGTGTCAGCAAAATCATCAATCAAAATAATTACAATGACATGATCAATTTATATCAAACTTAAGCTCATTTTCATATTTTCATCAAATCTACACTTTTTCAAAATAGCATATACGAAAATGTTTGCCAAGTTCATAAGCATTCAACTCAAATAACATGTCAAAATAATCATTACTAGCAATTAAACAAGTTTCAAATGGCATTATCTCTCAAAAATCAAGTTCATGAATTTTAGACTTGAAAAAGTCCACTTTAATTCTCAAAATCATGTTTAGGCTCAAAGTTTGTATCATTTAACTACCTAGACATGTTACACTACTTAATTTAGCAACAATTCATGACAAAAATCGGCCATAACCTGTTTATATCAAAAAGCCCCAAATTTGCTCAAGAACACAAACCCTAGATTACTCAAAATTTGAAGTTTAAGGCTTCTAATCATGTTAAACAGCATCAATCTAGGTTATACAAGCATAATACATAAACAATTTAAGCATAATTACACTAAAAAGCATCAAAATCAAATTGGGAAAAAAATGGCTCAAGAACACTAATTTTCGAATTAATTGGTGTTTAGGTGTAGAAATTTACCATTTTTCTTGAGTAATTCCTTGATAGCATCCTTCTCAACATGATTTTAGTAAAAGATTTGATGATTAACGGTTAAAAATTGTGATTTTGGGGGTGTTTTTGGTGTATTTTCGTGCAGTATTTCAGGTTTATTTTGCAGGTTTGGGTTTGTGGTGTGTGGACTGATTAATTCGATCAGTTTATATTTTTTTTCTGGATTTCGGTCCTCCCGCGACTCGCGGGGATTAAACCTCCAAACTCCGCGAGTCGCGGAGTTTGGTATATATATATATATATATATATATATATATTTTTTATATATATCTTATACTAATTAGAACATTTAAGTAATTAATTTTAAAATTTTGTTTCCCTTGTTATTTAGGACGAGGTCGTTTCGGATCGATGTCCTAGTCCGTCCTTCGACAAAATTTTAAAATTTGTCTTTTTGTAGCGATTGTTTTAAAAGCTAAGATTTTTGGATTTTTAAATGTTTTTGGCATACTTTAATTCAATAAGATTAAAAATAATGATAATAAAAGTTCTCGTTCCTCCCTCGGGTAAAGCAATTTCGGTTCAAAGACCTAGTCTTCAACTTACGACGAATTTTAAAAATCATATTTTTAACTTAATGAGATAAAGTAAATTTTGGTTTTTAAATTCACACAACTTAAATATAAATTCAAAATTAATATTAAAAATTCACACCAAACTTACAACTTGAAATGCATAAAATTAAAAATTCATATATTAAAAATTAAAAATTCATATTAAAAATTCACACCAAACTTATATTAATTTTTTCAAATATTTATAATTTTAAATATATTGTTTTTACAAAGTTTACAATATTAATTTAAGATTTAAATATTAATTTTTAAAAACATGGTAAAAATAAAATTAAAAATCTTTTTGGCTTTTTATCCCACTTTAATCAATCAAATATTATCAAAAATATGCGCCCCTCTTTTCGGTAAAGTAATTTCGGTTCCAAAACCTAATTTAACTCATGACGAATTTTTAAAATATTTTGGGTTGATTGATTAAAGATATTTATACCTTAAGAATAAACGTTAAATTTCGCAGTGATGTAATAAATTTTTGAATGATATCAATAATTTCGGTCGCCAAACCTAATTTTATTCAATACCAATTTAATACTTTTTAGCGAACAAATTAGCGTTTATTATCAAAAGGTTAAAAAAAAAAAAAAATTGTACAGACATACCTGTGAAATAGATTTCTTAGTTATATGATCTATCCCATTCATAAGATAGTCGGTTTAATTGCTTTTCCATAGCTACATAGGCGTAACCTCGAGCATTCAGTGTCTTTTCTTCTAAACATATGAACGGTCCGTCTCTGCATAAAGTAACAAATTCGGTATTTGAATAGGTTTGATTATTTGAACATTTACCTCCATGTGACCATTTTCCGCATTTGTGACATCTTTCTAGGTGTCGTGCTCTTCTTTTCACTGCGGATTTTGATTTTCCTTTACCAAATTGTAACTTATTATCTTCGCATCTGGATTCTTTTCTAACTCCGTCCATTCTTTCTCTGATTACTGATACTATTTCACTCGGTAATATGTCATTATTACGTTTAGTGATCAAAGCGTGTAGCATTAGACCATGGTTTAGTTCACAGGCAGTCTTCATTTTGCAAAAACCTAAAAAAATAAAAATTCAGAATGGGGGGGAGAAGACTAGTTCTTTAGGGTCTGCTAGGGAAAGACCATTCGGGTTCCATTTTCGAGAACTACACGAAAACAGACAATCTAACTCTAACAGAAATACATATTATCCTTTAAAGACTTGATTCTCCCCACACTTAGTTAGCTGTGGTGTCGAAATTGTGATTAACTTCGTTGTCGACTTCCATCGGACTATCTATATAATGTTTAACTCTGTGACCATTAACTTTAAATTCAATCCCATTTGAATTTATTAATTCTGTCGTTCTGTATGGGAAAACTCTTTTGACTATGAATGGTCCAGACCATCTTGATTTCAATTTTCCAGGAAATAGCTTGAATCGTGAATTGAAAAGAAGAACTCTGTCTCCTTCTTTAAATTCTTTTGAATTTCTGATTCTTTTATCATGCCATTTCTTCGTTCTTTCCTTATAGATTAACGAATTTTCATATGCTTCATGTCTTAATTCATCTAATTCGTTTAGTTGACTTAATCGTAGACGTCCAGCTTCATGTAAATCAAGATTACATGTCTTCAAAGCCCAAAATGCTTTGTGTTCAATTTCTACTGGAAGATGACATGCTTTTCCATAAACAAGTCTAAAAGGTGTGGTTCCAATTGGAGTTTTGTAGGCTGTTCTAAAAGCCCAGAGTGCATCCTCCAATTTAATGGACCATTCCTTCGGATTTGATCCTACGGTTTTCTCTAGAATACGTTTTAAAGCTCGGTTGGTATTTTCAACTTGTCCACTTGTTTGTGGATGATATGCGGTGGAGATTTTATGAGTTACTCCATATCTTTTAAGAACTTTCTCAAGTTGATTATTACAGAAATGAGTACCCCGATCACTTATTAAAGCTTTCGGTGTTCCAAACCTTGCAAAAAAACGTTTTAAAAAGTTGACTACAACTCGTGCATCGTTAGTTGGGAGAGCTTGTGCTTCCGCCCATTTAGATACATAATCAATGGCTACGAGTATATATAGATTATTATGAGATTTTGGAAATGGACCCATAAAGTCAATACCCCAAATGTCAAATACTTCACATACTTGGATGACATTTTGTGGCATTTCATCACGTTGACTTATTTTTCCGGCCCTTTGACATGCATCACAGGATTTGCAAAGAAGGTGTGCGTCTTTGTAAATTGTAGGCCAATAGAATCCAGCTTCATAAACTTTTCTTGCTGTTAGTTGAGGCCCATAATGCCCTCCTGTTGGTCCTGTGTGACAATGGTTTAATATTTTACTAGCTTCATCTCCAAATACACATCAGCGTATTATTCCATCGGGACAACTTTTAAACAGATGAGGATCTTCCCAGAAATAGTGTTTTATATCACTGAAGAATTTCTTTCGTTTTTGGTACGATAATCCTTTTTCAAGGAATCCAAAAACTAAGTAGTTTGCATAGTCTGCAAACCATGGAATTTCTTTATAATCTATCTTCAATAGATATTCATCAGGAAAGTTGTCTTGTATGGCCGATTCATTTAGAACTTCTAATTCGGGATTTTCAAGATGAGAAAGATGATCAGCGGCGAGATTTTCTGCTCCTCTTTTATCTCGAATTTCAATATCAAACTCTTGTAAGAGTAAGATCCAACGGATTAATCTTGGTTTAGCATCTTGTTTTGAAAATAGGTATCTAAGAGCAGAATGGTCGGTATAGACCACCGTTTTTGCTAGAACGAGATATGATCGAAATTTGTCAAAAGCAAAGACAATAGCAAGGAGTTCTTTTTCAGTAGTTGTATAATTCGTTTGTGCTCCTTGTAACATTTTACTAGCATAATATATAGGTTGAAATCGTTTTTCAATCCTTTGTCCTAAAACGGCTCCCATTGCAAAATCACTTGCATCGCACATTAGTTCAAATGGTAGATTCCAATTTGGTGTTATCATGATCGGTGCATTAGTGAGTTTTTCTTTAAGAATATTAAAAGATTTGATACACTCATCTGAAAAGATGAATGGAGCATCCTTTTCTAGGAGTTTATTCATAGGAGTGGCAATTTTAGAAAAATCTTTTATGAAACGTCGGTAAAAACCGGCATGCCCTAGAAAACTCCTAACTCCTCTAACATTGGTGGGATGTGGAAGTTTAGCAATTACATCTACTTTAGCTCTATCCACTTCAATTCCTTCTTTTGAAATTTTATGTCCAAGAACGATGCCTTCTTTAACCATGAAATGGCATTTCTCCCAATTAAGTACTAGATTTGATTGTTTGCATCTAATAAGCATTCGTTCAAGATTAACTAGACATAATTCAAATGTATCACCGAATACTGAAAAGTCATCCATGAAAACTTCCATGCATTCTTCTATCATGTCGTGAAAAATTGCCATCATGCACCTTTGGAAGGTTGCTGGGGCGTTGCAAAGTCCAAATGGCATGCATTTGTAAGCAAAAGTACCATAAGGGCACGTGAATGTGGTTTTCTCTTGATCTTCGGGTGCTATTGGAATTTGAAAATATCCAGAAAATCCATCTAGAAAACAATAGTAACTATTTCCGGCTAATCTTTCCAACATTTGATCTATGAAAGGTAAGGGAAAGTGATCTTTTCTGGTGGCGTCATTTAATTTTCTATAATCAATACATACACGCCATCCTGTTACAGTCCTAGTAGGAATAAGCTCATTTTTCTCATTTGTAATGACAGTCATGCCACCCTTCTTAGGCACGCATTGAACTGGGCTTACCCATGGACTATCAGAAATTGGATAAATTAAACCTGCATCTAGCAGTTTAATAATCTCTTTTTTTACTACATCTTGCATATTAGGATTTAGTCTTCGTTGGCGTTGCACATACGTTTTATGACCTTCTTCCATAAGGATTTTATGTGTGCAATACGAAGGACTTATTCCTTTAATATCATGAATCTTCCATGCAATGGCTGGTTTATGAGATTTCAACACAGAAATGAGTTGTGATTTCTCATTTTCAGTAAGAGAAGATGATATTATTACAGGTAATTCAGATTCACCATGTAAATAAGTGTATTCCAAATGGTTTGGAAGTGGCTTTAACTCTAATTTCGGTGGTTCTTCTATCGATGATTTATATCGATATCTGTCTTCTTCTTTTAGCATTTGAATTTCTTCTGTTGTTGGTTCATATCCATTAGCTATAAGTGTAGCTAACATTTCAGCTTCATCAATTGGTTCATTACCTTCTCGTAAAGAACATTCTCCTGTTCCTTGTAATTCTGGAAATTCTTCTAATAATTCTGCATGTGCATCTATAGTTTGAATATAATAACATGTATCATCTGCAGATTGTGGTTGTTGCATTGCTCTATCAACTGAAAAGGTAACACTCTCATCCTCTATACTTAGGGTCAGTTTCTTACCGAACACGTCTATCATTGCTTTAGCCGTGTTTAAGAATGGTCTTCCTAATATGAGAGGAACTTGAGAATCTTCTTCCATGTCCAAAACAACAAAATCTACTGGGAATACTAAAGTACCAACTTTAACTAGCATGTTCTCCATTATCCCTCTAGGATATTTTATTGATCTATCGGCTAGTTGTATGCTTATTCTGGTTGGTTTCAATTCTCCAAGGTCTAGTTTAGCGTATAGTGAATACTGCATTAGATTTATACTAGCACCTAAGTCTGCCAATGCTTATATTGAACTAAGACTACCCAGAAAACATGGAATTGTGAAACTTCCTGGATCAGATAGTTTTTCTGGTATCTTATTCAACAGCACTGCTGAACAATTAGCATTCATAGTAACAGCCGAGAGTTCTTCCATTTTCTTTCTATTTGAGATTAGATCTTTTAAGAATTTAGCATATCTAGGCATTCCTGAAATCACATCAATGAAAGGAAGATTTACATTTATCTGTTTAAACATATCCAAGAATTTGGATTGCTCGGATTCAAGTTTCTCTTTCTTCATTTTACTCGGGTAAGGAAGTGGTGGTTGGTATGGTTTAACATAAGGTTTATCCTTAGCTGTGTTATCTTCATTAACCTTTTCAACTACCGGTTCTTTTTCCTTATCTTGATCAGGTTGTGGTTCTTGTGGAGTAGGAATAGCTTCATCAGAAGTTACAGATATTTCCGGTGGTTTAAGTGTTGTACCACTTCTTGTGGTAATAGCTTTAGCTGTTTTATTCCGGGGGTTAGCATTTGTATCACTAGGTAGACTTCCCGGTTTTCTTTCACCTATTAACCTTGCTAGGTTACTTACTTCTTGTTCCAGATTTTGAATAGAAGCTTGTTGATTTC
Source organism: Rutidosis leptorrhynchoides (assembly GCF_046630445.1). Lineage (NCBI taxonomy): Eukaryota > Viridiplantae > Streptophyta > Magnoliopsida > Asterales > Asteraceae > Rutidosis > Rutidosis leptorrhynchoides. Next base: position 157,487,798 of record NC_092336.1, read on the forward strand.
TAAATGCTTGAGCATTTTGTTCATTAGTTTGTTTTTGAGATGTGAAAAACTGCGTTTGAGTTTCAACTAGCTTCCTCATCATATCTTCTAAATTCGGCTTTTTATCATCGGTTTGTTGTGGTGGCTTGTTTTGAAAATTAGGTCTTTGCAGATTGTAAGTATTATTGGATACTTGTTGATTGCTAGGGCCTTGTTGGTTGTTGTATGGAATATTTCGGTTATAATTCTGGTTTTGATTGTAAATTGGTCTTGGCGGTTGATAATTATTCTGATAATTATTTCCAGGCCTTTGGTTTATGTATGAAATATTCTCTCTTTGTTCCATTGTTAATTCAATACTGAGACAATCTTTTGTCAAATGTGGTCCTCCACACTGCTCACAGCTAATTCGTATTGAGTGAATATCTTTAGTCATCTTTTCCATTCGTCTTTCCACATCATCTATCTTTGCAGAAATGGAATCTAAGTCATGGCTAGAATCGGCTCTAGCTGCTTTAGATGATCTAACGATATCTTTTTCTTGGTGCCACTCATGTGAGTGGGAAGCAGTGTTATCAATAATTTTGTAAGCATCAGTTTTGGTTTTCTTCATAATAGAACCACCAGCTGCTATATCTATGTCTTTCCTTGTAGTGATGTCGCATCCTTGGTAGAATATTTGTACTATTTGACAGGTGTCTAAACCATGTTGCGGACATCCTCTTAATAACTTTCCATATCTTGTCCACGCCTCATATAGAGTTTCATTCGGTTTCTGTGTGAACGTAACAATTTCTGCTTGAAGTCTTACGGCTTTAGATGCCGGAAAGAATTGTTTAAGAAATTTGTCAACTAAAACGTCCCAGGTATCGATCGCCCCTTCAGGTAATGATTCCAACCAATCTTTGGCTTCTCCCTTTAAAGTCCAGGGAAATAACATGAGATATATCTGTTCATCCTCCACTTCTCGGATTTTAAATAGTGTGCAGATCCTATTAAAGGTACGTAGATGTTCATTTGGATCTTCCTTCGGTGCACCACTAAATTGGCATTGATTAGTCACCATGTGTAGAATTTGTCCTTTGATTTCATAATCTGGTACATTAATGTCTGGATGAGTAATTGCGTGACCTTGGCCAGTGCGTTTAGCTCTCATTCGGTCTTCCATACTTAAAGGTTCCAGATTCTCCATAATTGAATTTGTTGAATCGGAATCACTAGAGGATTCTGATTTAATGGTTCGTTCCTCAACAATCTCTGTTTGAATGATTGGTGGTTCCGGAGGAAAGTTTAGTGGTTCAGGATCTACGAATCGTTCCTGAATATTCTCCGGATTCTCAATTGTGAGGTCGGGTTCAAAAAATGGATTATCGGAAATTTGAACTGAAGTACTTGGTCGACTGGATGACGATTCTAAAGAAAAATCAACGGCAGTAATATTTGCTAAATGTCTTGATCTAGTTACAGGTGGTGAACGTACAAAAGGTGGTGAACGTCTTGCTCGGTGCATTCACTGAATATCCTATTAGTTTTTAAAAGGAAAGAAAAATTATAATTAGTTATCCAATCAATAAACTTTTCTGATTTTGCCCACGTTTCGAATAGCCAAAAGATGCAGCAGAGGGGCAGGATTCGTTTGGTCTCAATATAATTGAAGACTGTTTGGCTCCAATAACCCGGTCCACGTACAAATCCAACTATTACTACGAACCAAAAAATTTTGATGTCTATCAATTTAACCACTTAAAATAAATTTTCGTAATTTTAAGAAATTTAGATAAGAAGTAGAATAAAAATCTATGTCCTAAAACTAGAATAGCGAGAAATAAGAAAGAAAAAGAGTTCGTCGAAAAAGAAAAATGGTTGAAAAATAAAAGGTGACGGAAAAATAAAAGAAACTTATAAAACTTAAAAATACTTGACTAACCTAACCTTATTACTACAACTAACTTAAAATTATAATCGCAAATTGAGATAACTAATTGGAATGATAATTGGTACATAGTAAAAGGTGTCTAAAAATATTAAAGCTTACAGGAAAAACTATATCCCAAATGGAAATAACTTAAAAAGAAACTAAAACTTAAAAAGGCGTCGTAAAATTCTAAAGCACCTAAATCTTAGTCTAAATAAAAAGCACTTAAGGAATTCTACGGCAAAGCCTAAAAATCTAGAAGTAAAAATAACTATGGCAAAAACTGAGTTCAAAACTAAAAACTAGCTAAAAATACAAATATTACGCTACAACGATTAAAAAGGGACAAAATATAAAAATATACAAAAAGTTGTAAAAAGTACAATTTTTTTTAAAATATTATTTTTTATATTATTTATTTAATAAAACTACTAATTTTACAATTTAATTAAACTAATTTAACTAAATAAAACAAATTAAATAAAAAGTAAAACTAATTATAATAAAACTAATTATAATAATAATAATTAATTAGGGTTTAAAATAATAATTATTAATAATTACTCGTAATTAATACTGAATTAGGGTTTCTGTCAGCGTGTCAGGTTTACTCCGCGAGTTGCGGTATTTGAAGCTGTAAACCTACGCGAGTCGCGGGGTTCAAAAATTCAACTGACAACTTTTAAAATTCGACGCGTTTTTTTTTTTTTTTCTTTCTAATTTTCTGTTTTTAAATAAATAAAAGATATTTAAATAAAACTTTATATCTTTATAAACTAAAATAAAAATAAAGAAACTTATAAAACTTTTAACAAACTCTTAAAAATATATAAATTTTTGTTTTTCTTTTTATATTTTCGAATATTTAAAACGTATTTTTATAAAAACGAATTTTAATAAAAGTAAAATAAAAATCTTTTTTTTTATTAGCGTTGCGTTTCCGGCTTTTAAGAGTAGTTCCCCGGCAGCGGCGCCAAAAATAACTTGATGTTTCGCGAGGTGTATATAAAATACTATTAAATTTTACAAGGAAATACTTATTAAATACGATACAATTTTACACAAGATATTTATTTATTTATAGAATGGATATACTTAAACCTTGCTACAACACTTATAGGCAGTGTACCTAATCGTACAGTAATGTAGTTTTTAGTAAGTCCGGTTCGTTCCACAGGGAAAATCTTTAAACAAAGCTTAACGCTATATTAGTTTACTTTTATAAAAATACAAATATATATATAAGTAATATTATTATTATAAAGGGGGGTTTTTACCGTTTAATGACCGGTTTGTCGATTTTAAAACTTTAGTCGCAGTTAAAACCAAATGTAAAATAATAAATAAATACAAGACTTAATTTAAAGCGTAAAGTAAATAATGATAATGAAATTGCGAATAATAAAAGTGCGATAAAATAAACTTGCGATAATTAAAAAGTAAGATAATTAAAAGTGCAATTAACTACAATAATAATAAAAATGTGATAATTAGAAGTGCAATTAAATATAAAATAAAGAAAATTAAATATGAAATAAAAGAATTATGCTTATTTAAACTTCCGTAATCATGATGTTTGACGTGTTGATTTTAGTTTTATGCCCATGGGTTAATTGTCCTTTGTCCTGGATTATTTAATATGTCTGTCTGGTTTTTGTCCATAACAGTCCATCAGTCATAAATATAAAGTGCGAGTGTCCTCGTCAAATTATCCTTATACCCGAAGTTAAATATTCCAACTAATTGGGGACTTAAACTGTAACAAGATTTTAATACTTTGTTTAATAATTACACCAGGATGTCGACTGAGTGTAATCCAAGGTTTTAATATTTTGTTATCAATTATACCAAGTGTCCTTGTATATAATTTCACCCCTGTTTTAATTATTCTAGTGGCTATTAATCCATTCCCGTGTCCGGTTAAATGAACGATTATTCGTACATAAAAATACCCCGCACATCGTGTCCGATTGAGTGTATATGGTAATTTATAGGGACGCCCAATTGTAAATCTTTATATTAACATTAACAAACTATCATTTAGTTAAACAAATATAAAGCCCATTAATAGCCCATAGTCTAATTTCCACAAGTGTCGTTCTTTTGTCCAAACCCCAATTATGGTACAAAGCCCAATTACCCAATTTTAGTAATTAGCCCAACATCATGATTACTTCGTTTTAAATAAGCATAATAATAACTTAGCTACGAGACATTAATATAAAAAGGTTGAACATAACTTACAATGATTAAAAATAGCGTAGCGTTACACGGACAGAATTTCGACTTACACCCTTACAATATTCGCTAACATACCCTTATTATTAGAATTATAATTAAAATTAAAATTAAAATTAAAATATAAATATAAATATTTATGTAGTATTATGAGAGAAGAAGAAAAAGATGATTAAAATGATCAGAATTCGGTTGGCTTTATAGGCAGTTTCTCATTTTGGGGCTCCGCGACTCGCGGCATTTTTGGCCTTCAAACTCCGCGAGTCGCGGAGATTGAAATTACAGCTCAGTCCCTTTTGGAGTCTTTCTTGCCGACGGTTTTAATTATAAATATAATATATTAAATAATTATAAGAATTATTTAAATATTATATTATATTTATGTGCATAGTTGACTTGTAATTTTTAGTCCGTTGCGTCGAGCGTTGAGAGTTGACTCTGGTCCCGGTTCCGGATTTTCGAACGTCCTTGCGTACAATTTAATATCTTGTACTTTGCGTTTTGAATCTTGTACTTTTGTAATTTCGAGACGTTTCTTGTCAATAATTGGAACCTTTTTTATTGTCTTTTGTACTTTTGAGCTTTTTAGTCGTTTGCGTCTTCAATTCGTCGAATCTGTCTTTTGTCTTCACCTTTTATTATTTAAACGAATATCACTTGTAAATAGAACAATTGCAACTAAAAGCTTGTCTTTCTAGAGGAATAATGCTATGAAATATATGTTTGTTTTTAGCATTATCAGTGCTCTTCTTTTCGCTGCGGATTTTGATTTTCCTTTACCAAATTGTAACTTATTATCTTCGCATCTGGATTCTTTTCTTACTCCGTCCAATCTTTCTCTGATTACTGATACTATTTCACTCGGAAGTGTGTCATTATTACGTTTAGTGATCAAAGCGTGTAGCATTAGACCATGGTTTAGTTCACAGGAAGTCTTCATTTCATAAAAACCTAAAAAAAATAAAAATTCAGAATGGGGGGAGAAGACTAGTTCTTTAGGGTCTGCTAGGGAAAGACCATTCGGGTTCCATTTTCGAGAACTACACGAAACAGAAAATCTAACTCTAACAGAAATACATATTATCCTTTAAAGACTTGATTCTCCCCACACTTAGTTAGCTGTGGTATCAAATTGTGATTAACTTCGTTGTCAACTTCCATCGGATTATCTATGTAATGTTTAACTCTGTGACCATTAACTTTAAATTCAATTCCATTTGAATTTATTAATTCTATCGTTCCGTATGGGAAAACTCTTTTGACTATGAATGGTCCAGACCATCTTGATTTCAATTTTCCAGGAAATAGCTTGAATCGTGAATTGAAAAGAAGAACTCTGTCTCCTTCTTTAAATTCTTTTGAATTTCTGATTCTTTTATCATGCCATTTCTTCGTTCTTTCCTTATAGATTAACGAATTTTCGTATGCTTCATGTCTTAATTCATCTAATTCGTTTAGTTGACTTAATCGTAGACGTCCAGCTTCATGTAAATCAAGATTACATGTCTTCAAAGCCCAAAATGCTTTGTGTTCAATTTCTACTGGAAGATGACATGCTTTTCCATAAACAAGTCTAAAAGGTGTGGTTCCAATTGGAGTTTTGTAGGCTGTTCTAAAATCCCAGAGTGCATCCTCCAATTTAATGGACCATTCCTTCGGATTTGATCCTACGGTTTTCTCTAGAATACGTTTTAAAGCTCGGTTGGTATTTTCAACTTGTCCACTTGTTTGTGGATGATATGCGGTGGAGATTTTATGAGTTACTCCATATCTTTTAAGAACTTTCTCAAGTTGATTATTACAGAAATGAGTACCCCGATCACTTATTAAAGCTTTCGGTGTTCCAAACCTTGCAAAAAGACGTTTTAAAAAGTTGACTACAACTCGTGCATCGTTAGTTGGGAGAGCTTGTGCTTCCGCCCATTTAGATACATAATCAATGGCTACGAGAATATAGAGATTATTATGAGATTTTGGAAATGGACCCATAAAGTCAATACCCCAAATGTCAAATACTTCACATACTTGAATGACATTTTGTGGCATTTCATCACGTTGACTTATTTTTTCAGCTCTTTGACATGTATCACAGGATTTGCAAAGAAGGTGAGCGTCTTTGTAAATTGTAGGCCAATAGAATCCAGCATCATAAACTTTTCTTGCTGTTAGTTGAGGCCCATAATGCCCTTCTGTTGGTCCTGTGTGACAATGGTTTAATATTTTACTAGCTTCATCTCCAAATACACATCGGCGTATTATTCCATCGGGATAACTTTTAAACAAATGTGGATCTTCCCAGAAATAGTGTTTTATATCACTGAAGAATTTCTTTCGTTTTTGGTACGATAATCCTTTTTCAAGGAATCCACATACTAAGTAGTTTGCATAGTCTGCAAATCATGGAATTTCATTATAATCTATCTTCAATAGATATTCATCAGGAAAGTTGTCTTGTATGGCCGATTCATTTAGAACTTCTAATTCGGGATTTTCAAGACGAGAAAGATTATCAGCGGCGAGATTTTCTGCTCCTCTTTTATCTCGGATTTCAATATCGAACTCTTGTAAGAGTAAGATCCAACGGATTAATCTTGGTTTGGCATCTTGTTTCGAAAATAGGTATCTAAGAGCAGAATGGTCGGTATAGACCACCGTTTTTACTAGAACGAGATATGAACGAAATTTGTCAAAAGCGAAGACAATAGCAAGGAGTTCTTTTTCAGTAGTTATGTAATTCGTTTGTGCTCCATGTAACGTCTTACTAGCATAATATATAGGTTGAAATCGTTTTTCAATCCTTTGTCCTAAAACGGCTCCCATTGCAAAATCACTTGCATCGCACATTAGTTCAAACGGTAAATTCCAATTCGGTGATATCATGATCGGTGCATTAGTGAGTTTCTCTTTAAGAATATTAAAAGATTTGATGCATTCATCTGAAAAGATGAATGGAGCATCCTTTTCTAGGAGTTTATTCATAGGAGTGGCAATTTTAGAAAAATCTTTTAAGAAACGTCGGTAAAAACCGGCATGCCCTAGAAAACTCCTAACTCCTCTAACATTGGTGGGATGTGGAAGTTTAGCAATTACATCTACTTTAGCTCTATCCACTTCAATTCCTTCCTTTGAAATTTTATGACCAAGAACGATGCCTTCTTTAACCATGAAATGGCATTTCTCCCAATTAAGAACTAGATTTGATTGTTCGCATCTAATAAGCATTCGTTCAAGATTAACTAGACATGATTCAAATGTATCACCGAAGACTGAAAAGTCATCCATGAAAACTTCCATGCATTCTTCTATCATGTCGTGAAAAATCGCCATCATGCACCTTTGAAAGGTTGCAGGGGTGTTGCAAAGTCCAAATGGCATGCGTTTGTAAGCAAAAGTACCATAAGGGCACGTGAATGTGGTTTTCTCTTGATCTTCGGGTGCTATTGGAATTTGAAAATATCCGAAAAAACCATCAAGAAAACAATAGTAACTATTTTCGGCTAATCTTTCCAACATTTGATCAATAAAAGGTAAGGGAAAGTGATCTTTTCTGGTGGCGTCATTTAATTTTCTATAATCAATACATACACGCCATCCTGTTACAGTCCTAGTAGGAATAAGCTCATTTGTCTCATTTGTAATGACAGTCATGCCACCCTTCTTAGGCACGCATTGAACTGGGCTTACCCATGGACTATCAGAGATTGAATAAATTAAACCTGCATCTAGCAGTTTAATAAATTCTTTTTTAACTACATCTTGCATATTCGGATTTAGTCTTTGTTGGCGTTGCACATACGTTTTATGACCTTCTTCCATAAGGATTTTATGTGTGCAATACGAAGGACTTATTCCTTTAATATCATGAATCTTCCATGCAATGGCTGGTTTATGAGCTTTCAACACAGAAATGAGTTGTGATTTCTCATTTTCAGTAAGAGAAGACGATATTATTACAGGTAATTCAGATTCACCATGTAAATAAGCATATTCCAAATGGTTTGGAAGTGGCTTTAACTCTAATTTCGGAGGTTCTTCTATCGATGATTTATATCGATATCTGTCTTCTTCTTTTAGCATTTGAATTTATTCTGTTGTTGGTTCATATCCATTAGCTATAAGTGTAGCTAACATTTCAGCTTCATCAATTTGTTCAGTTCCTTCTCCTAAAGAACATTCTCCTGTTCCTTGTAATTCTGGAAATTCTTCCAACAATTCTGCATGCGAGTCTATAGTTTGAATATAATAACATGTATCATCTGCAGATTGCGGTTGTTGCATTGCTCTATCAACTGAAAAGGTAACACTCTCGTCCTCTATACTTAGGGTCAGTTTTTTACCGAACACGTCTATCATTGTTTTAGCCGTGTTTAAGAATGGTCTTCCTAATATGAGAGGAACTTGAGAATCTTCTTCCATGTCCAGAACAACAAAATCTACTGGAAATACTAAAGTACCAACTTTAACTAGCATGTTCTCCATTATCCCTCTAGGATATTTTATTGATCTATCGGCTAGTTGTATACTTATTCTGGTTGGTTTCAATTCTCCAAGATCTAGTTTAGTGTATAGTGAATACGGCATTAAATTCATACTAGCACCTAAGTCTGCCAATGCTTCTATTGAACTAAGACTACCCAGAAAATATGGAATTGTGAAACTTCCTGGATCAGATAGTTTTTCTGGTATCTTATTCAACAGCACTGCTGAACAATTAGCATTCATAGTAACAGCCGAGAGTTCTTCCATTTTCTTTCTATTCGTGATCAGATCTTTCAAGAATTTAGCATATCTAGGCATTCCTGAAATCACATCAATGAAAGAAAGATTTACATTTATCTGTTTAAACATATCCAAGAATTTGGATTGCTCGGCTTCAAGTTTCTCTTTCTTCATTTTACTCGGGTAAGGAAGTGGTGGTTGGTATGGTTTAACATAAGGTTTAGCCTTAACTGTGTTATCTTCATTAACCTTTTCAACTACCGGTTCTTTTTCCTTATCTTGATCAGGTTGTGGTTCTTGTGGAGTAGGAATAGCTTCATCAGAAGTTACAGGTATTTTAGGTGGTTTAAGTGTTGTACCACTTCTTGTGGTAATGGCTTTAGCTGTTTCATTCCGGGGGTTTGCATTTGTATCACTAGGTAGACTTCCCGGTTTTCTTTCACCTATTAACCTTGCTAGGTTACTTACTTCTTGTTCCAAGTTTTGAATAGAAGCTTGTTGATTTCTAAATGCTTGAGCATTTTGTTCATTAGTTTGTTTTTGAGATGTGAAAAACTGCGTTTGAGTTTCAACTAGCTTCGTCATCATATCTTCTAAATTCGGCTTTTTATCATCGGGTTGTGGTGGTTTGTTTTGAAAATTAGGTCTTTGCTGGTTGTAAGTATTGTTAGATACTTGTTGATTGCTAGGACCTTATTGGTTGTTGTATGGAATATTTCGGTTATAATTCTGATTTTGATTGTAAATCGGTCTTGGCGGTTGATAATTATTCTGATAATTATTTCCAGGCCTTTGGTTTAGATATGAAACATTCTCTCTTTTTTCTATTGTTAATTCAATATTGAGACAATCTTTTGTCAAATGTGGTCCTCCACACTGCTCACAACTAATTCGTATTGAGTGGATATCTTTAGTCATCTTTTCCATTCGTCTCTCCACAGCATCTATCTTTGCGGAAATGGAATCTAAGTCATGGCTAGAATCGGCTCTAGCTGCTTTAGATGATCTAATGATATCTTTTTCTTGGTGCCACTCATGTGAGTGGGAAGCAGTGTTATCAATAATTTTGTAAGCATCAGTTTCGGTTTTCTTCATAATGGAACCACCAGCTGCTATATCTATGTCTTTTCTTGTAGTGATGTCGCATCCTTGGTAGAATATTTGTACTATTTGACAGGTGTCTAAACCATGTTGCGGACATCCTCTTAATAACTTTCCAAATCTTGTCCACGCCTCATATAGAGTTTCATTTGACTTCTGTGTGAACGTAACAATTTCTCCTTGAAGTCTTACGGCTTTAGATGCCGGAAAGAATTGTTTAAGAAATTTTTCAACTAAAACATCCCATGTATCGATCGCCCCTTCAGGTAATGATTCCAACCAATCTTTGGCTTCTCCCTTTAAAGTCCAGGGAAATAACATGAGATATATCTGTTCATCCTCCACTTCTCGGATTTTAAATAGAGTGCAGATCCTATTAAAGGTATGAAGATGTTCATTTAGATCTTCCTTCGGCGCACCACTAAATTGGCATTGATTAGTCACCATGTGTAGAATTTGTCCTTTGATTTCATAATCTGGCGCATTAATGTCTGGATGAGTAATTGCGTGACCTTGGCCAATGCGTTTAGCTCTCATTCGGTCTTCCATACTTAAAGGTTCCAGATTCTCCATAATTGAATTTGTTGAATCGGAATCACTAGAGGATTCTGATTTAATGGTTCGTTCCTAAACAATCTCTGTTTGAATGATTGGTGGTTCCGGAGGAAAATTTAATGGTTCAGGATCTATGAATTGTCCCTGAATATTCTCCGGATTCTCAATTGTGAGGTCGGGTTCAAAAAATGGATTATCGAAAATTTGAATTGGAGTACTTGGTCGACTGGATGACGATTCTAAAGAAAAATCAACGGCGGTAATATTTGCTAGATGTCTTGATCTAGTTACAGGTGGTGAACGTACAAAAGGTGGTAAACGTACAAAAGGTGGTGAACGTCTTGCTCGGTGCATTCACTGAATATCCTATTAGTTTTTAAAAGGAAAGAAAAATTATATAAGTTATCCAATCAATAGACTTTTCTAATTTTGCCCACGTTTCGAATAGCCAAAAGATGCAGCAGAGGGGCAGGATTCGTTTGGTCTCAATATAATTGAGGACTGTTTGGCTCCAATAACCCGGTCCACGTACAAATCCAACTATTACTACGAACCAGAAAATTTTGATGTCTATCAATTTAACCACTTAAAATAAATTTTCGTAATTTTAAGAAGTATAGATAAGAAGTAGAAAAAAAATCTATGTCCAAAAACTAGAATTGCGAGAAATAAGAAAGAAAAAGAGCGCGTCGAAAAAGGTCGAAAAAGAAAAGATCGAAAAATAAAAGGCGTCGAAAAATAAGAAAGAAAAAAAAATGACTATAAAACTTAAAAAAAAAAACTCGACTAACCCAACCTTATTACTATCACTAACTTAAAATTATAATCGCAAATTGAGATTACTAATTGGAATGATAATTGATACATAGGTAAAAGGTGTCTAAAAATATTAAAGCTTACAGGAAAAACTATATCCCAAATGGCAATATCTTAAAAAGGTACTAAAACTTAAAAAGGCGTCGCAGAATTCTAAAGCACTTAAATCTTAGTCTAAAGAAAAAGCACTTAAGGGATTTTACGGCAGAGCCTAAAAATCTAGAAATAAAAATTACTATGGCAAAAACTATGTCTTAAAACTAAATAGGAGCAAAAAATACAAAAGTTACGCTAAAACAATTAAAAAGGAACAAAATATAAAAATATACTAAAAGTTGTAAAAATTACAATTTTTATAAAAATATTATTTTTATATTATTTATTTTATAAAACTATTAATTTTACAACTTAATTAAGCTAATTTAACTAAATATAAAATAAATTAAAAACTAAAATTAAACTAAATAATAAAATATTAAAACCTAATTAGGGTTTATTAAATAATAATAATAATACACCGTAATAAATGCAGTTTTAGGGTTGCAGTTGGCGTGTCAGACACTCTCATACGATCGCATGAGTTTATGCCTTCGGACTCATGTGATCGCATGAGCTGAGGTTTTAGGCCAGGTTACGGGCAGCTACAGTAGCAGGCCTGAGTGTTTTTATATATTTTTTTTTCTGTTTTGAATTTTCTGTTTTATATATTTATGTAATATATTTATATAAATTAAATAAAACTTATATTTTTATAAAATAAAAAAAATAGAAATAAAAAAACTTTATAAAACTTAAATATTTACCAAACTCTTAAAAATATTTATATTTTTCTTTTTCTTTTTATATTTTTGAATATTTAAAACATATTTTTACAAAAGCGTATTTTTTTATAAAAGTAAACTAAAAAGAAAATTTTTTTTTTTTAATATATATTAGCGTTGCGCTTCCGGCTTTTAAGCTAGATGTTCCCCGGCAGCGGCGCCAAAAATACTTGATAGTTAAAGCTAAGGGGTATAAAATACTATTAAATTTTAGCAGGAAATACTATTAAATACGATACAATTTTACACAAGATATTTATTTATTTATAGAATGGATATACTTAAACCTTGCTACAACACTTATAGGCAGTGTACCTAATCGTACAGTAGTGTAGTTTTTAGTAAGTCCGGTTCGTTCCACAGGGAAAATCTTTTAATCAAAGCTTAAAGCTATATTAGTTTTATTTTATAAAAATACAAATATATATAAGTAATATTATTATTATAAAGGGGGGTTTTTACCGTTTAATGACCGGTTTGTCGAATTTAAAAACTTTAGTTGCAGTTAAAACAAAATGTGAAATATTAAATAAATAAAAGACTTAATTTAACGCGTAAAGTAAATAACGATAATGAAATTGCGATAAATAAAAGTGCGATAAAATAAACTTGCGATAATTAAAAAGTACGATAATTAAAAGTGCAATTAAATAAAATAACAAAAAATAAAAGTGCGATAATTAGAAGTGCAATTAAATATAAAATAAAAGAAATTAAATATGAAATAAAAGAATTATGCTTATTTAAACTTCCGTAATCATGATGTTTGACGTGTTGATTTTATTTTTATGCCCATGGGTTAATTGTCCTTTGTCCTGGATTATTTAATATGTCCGTCTGGTTTTTGTCCATAACAGTCCATCAGTCATAAATATAAAGTGCGAGTGTCCTCGTCAAATTATCCTTATACCCGAAGTTAAATATTCCAACTAATTGGGGACTTAAACTGTAACAAGATTTTAATACTTTGTTTAATAATTACACCAGGATGTCGACTGAGTGTAACCCAAGGTTTTAATACTTTGTTATCAATTATGCCAAGTGTCCTTGTACATAATTTCACCCCTGTTTTAATAATTCTAGTGGCTATTAATCCATTCCCGTGTCCGGTTAAATGAACGATTATTCGTACATATAAATACCCCGTCCATAGTGTCCGATCGAGTGTAAATGGTTATTTATAGGGACGCCCAATTGTAAATCTTTATATTAACATTAACAAACTATCATTTAGTTAAACAAATATAAAGCCCATTAATAGCCCATAGTCTAATTTCCACAAGTGTCGTTCTTTTGTCCAAACCCCAATTATGGTACAAAGCCCAATTACCCAATTTTAATATTTTTAGCCCAACATCATGATTACTTCGGATTAAATAAGCATAATAATAACTTAGCTACGAGACATTAAATTAAAAAGGTTGAACATAACTTACAATGATTAAAAATAGCGTAGCGTTATATGGACAGAATTTCGACTTACACCCTTACAACATTAGCTAACACACCCTTATTATTATAAATTAAAATTAAAATTAAAATTATAATATAAATATAAATATTATACGTTGAATGAGGAGAAGAAAAGGATGTGTTTTGATGTTCACCAAGCTGCGAATTTTATAGCCATGTGGGCTGGAAAAGTGGCTCATGCGATCGCATGAGCTTTACCCTTCAAGGCCATGTGATCGCATGGCCAGCTGGAGAGGCTCACATGCCTTTGTTTTTTCTGCCGACGGTTTTTAATAATATAATATATAATATATAAATAATTATAAGAATTATTTAAATATTATATTATATTTATGTGCATAGTTGACTTGTAATTTTTAGTCCGTTGCGTCAAGCGTTGAGAGTTGACTCTGGTCCCGGTTCCGGATTTTCGAACGTCCTTGCGTACAATTTAATATCTTGTACTTTTCATTTTGAATCTTGTACTCTTGTAATTTTAAGACGTTTCTTATCAATAATTGGAACCTCTTTGATTGTCTTTTGTACTTTTGAGCTTTTTGGTCGTTTGCGTCTTCAATTCGTCGAATCTGCCTTTTGTCTTCACCTTTTATTATTTAAACGAATATCACTTGTAAATAGGACAATTGCAACTAAAAGCTTGTCTTTCTTGAGGAATAATGCTATGAAATATATGTTCGTTTTTAGCATTATCATCTATCTTAAATTCCTTATCGGCTAAGATTAGATTGCAGTTTTTAAATATTTTATCGACTTGCATGACTTTTCCATTAGCCACTTCTACTAATCGTTTAGTTTCTAAGGGTTGAGGCTTTTCAGTAAATAGGGTACAAAAATTACTAGACACGTAACTTCTATCGGCACCATTATCGAACAAAATAGTTGTATAACAATTATTGACAAGATACGTACCTGTGATAACTTCATCTTCATCTCGGGCTTCAGCAGCAGTAATAACAAACGCACGACCCTTCGCAGCAGTAGCATTAGCTCCAGTAGCGGGATTATCCTTCTTCTTAGGACAATTCGGACTAATGTGTCCCTTCTCAAGTATAGCATGTAGGAGGAGCTTTGGCCGGAACAATAGCCTTATCCTTCGGAGGAGTCTTACACGTCTTAGCAACGTGTCCCACTTTCTTACACAACGCACAAACCGCAGTACACTTCCTCGGGTGATGCCTCTCACAATGAATACAGAAAGGATAAGTACCCTTATAATTTGACCTTGTACCATCCGCAGGCTTCTTATTATCATTCTAAGCCGAACCTTGAGATGGCTCAAACTTCCTCTTACCATCATTACCCTTGGTTTCAACTTGCTTATTGGCCGACGCCCTTCTTCTCTTGGCCAACATAAGATTTTATGCCATGAGAATCACAGCATCCAAAGTAACCTTCTCAGCAGCAATAACATTCCCTTGAACATCCTCGGGAAGACCTTCAATATACCGCTCAATTCTTCTAGCTTCAGTAGGAAACATTTCAGGACATAGAGTAGAAAGCTCCAGATAACGATTGGTATAGTTCTCAATGTCAGTACCCTTGACCTTGAGTTCCCAGAACTCAGCTTCAAGTTTCTGAACTTGACTTCGAGGACAGAATTTGTTGACCATCATGCTTTTGAGTTCATCCCATGGAATTGAATTAGCATTATCAATTCCTACGGACTTGGCATGAGCAGTCCACCAAGTTAAAGCATTGCCACCCAATGAGCTAGTGGCATACTTTACTCGATCGTTATCACCACAGTTGCAAATACGGAAAATAGATTCCATCTTCTCGAACCAACGGACTAGTTCGACAGCTTCTTCAGTCCCCTTAAATGCAGGAGGATGATAGTTTGAAAAATCCTTGTAGGAACAAGGTTTCAGTTGTGGATTAGCATGGTTAGCTTGGGCGTTGCCTTGGGCGGCAGCGAGTAACTGTTGGAATTGCTCAGTAGTTAACACAACATTGTTAACGGTAGGTGCAGCTGAACGAACCATGATGTCACTACATAAATGTGAACATAAGTCGGATAAGTTAACAAATTTGAGCAATTACAAGTAGGAATAAGATAAAGTATTAATATCACATGATATAACTAAAAAACTTTATTTTGTTAAGGAACTAGGCATTAAATAAGCCTTTTAATATATGATTCGGAAATAGAAATAGTTTTAAGGCATAGCCTTTACATAGATGGAAAATAGAAAGATAACTAAAGAATATTAAGATTCATATTCCTTCTTCTCGTCCTCAACCTTCTTCATAAACTTCTCAACATTCTCATTCTTCGCCTTTTGTTTCTCATGCAGGAACTCGAGATTATCATAAAGGTTAGAAACTTCATTGTTGATTACATGGTACTTGTGATCCCTTATAGAAAGTTGATTATTCACGAGGTTTTACTCCATCTTCAATATAAGGTCAACATCTTCTCTTAGGTAGGAGATAGATTGCTTCCCCCATCAGGTATTTCTATCACCTTCATACTTCACCAACTTTATCTCTTTCTTTAGTTCAGCATTTTCCTCCATGAGCTTCTTGATCGCTAGGTCTTTTTCCTTCATTTGAACATCGATCCTTGCAATATGGCGAATTAGGTCATCGGTAGTTTTTCACAGATTTATGAGCTCGTACTTGGCATCAACTTCATCGTAGGAAGGAGATCGGGATCTTTTCTTTGACAGCTCAGTTTCTTCAAGGCATTTCCTCTTGTCTTTATTCCTCGGGGTTGGATAGTATTCAGGAGACCCATGTAACTTTAGAGTAGTATTTGGGCTATAATTTGGTGAGGGAGGACCACCAAAGCCATAAGGTGGACTTTGGACTGGTCTTTCTGTGGAAGACCTTTCAGTATCTTTTTCGGTTGGCTTGAAAAGATTCATTTTGGTCGTTTGATGATAATTAGACATCCTAACATTAAGAAGGAGATTTTGATCAGTTTTAGGATAGGATTGTAAGGCATATGTTTTAAGATTACAAGGCAATCCTAAGTGCTTTATAGTCTAAGGCAAAAAAGGTTATAGTTTCCTAGAGTGCTAAGGCACCCTAGCTAACAAGTAAGGCACACATAAAAATACAATCCTGGCTCTCTATAACAGCCTGGTTATGCTCTGATACCAATTTGTAACGTCCTCCCAATAGGGTCTGGAAGGAACGTCACTAATATCAAAACATACCAACATATTATAATAAACGAGAACAATACTAAATGATGAATTTAACTTTAATGAGTACGCAGTGGAAAATGAAATGTCGTTACAATGACAGGAATACCAATATCGTAAATGTTCACATGCAGAAGTAATAAATGCGATATCTCTTGATCCTATGTCCAAGTAGCATCACATAAGCGGTAACTATAAGAGCTTGAATCAAACAGCACCTGAGACAAAACATGCTAAAGTGTCAACCAAAAAGGTTGAGTGAAGTTCATAGGTTTAACAAAAAGTTTGTCGTTGTTTTAGACCACAAGATTTAGTTTGTAAAGTTGATCTCCCGCAGGATCAAAAAGTTATGCCAATGCGTGATATTTAGACTAAACGTTCAAGTTTTGCCCCATGACAAGTTGTGTCTGTCCTTGTCAGTTTAATTTCATTATTAAGTAATACAATGACTTGGTCAAATGTATCGGGGACGTTACTCCCGATAGGCCTACCCCCAATAATTAAGCATGCCGCAGCAATTAAAAATATCACTGTAGGGACTTAGTCGGACATAGCCGGGTATAGCATAGTTTAACAGTTTGGTACTTGTGTCTAAAGTATAAAAAGTAAAAACAGCATGTGTCTCACCCCAAGTAAAGTAAGTAAGTTTGCTAGCAATTATATAAATTGTCAATAATATATTTTTTTATATAAATACAAATTTTGCATAAAAATAATAAATAATTCGGTATTTTATATTTTTAATAATAATTATGATTTTAATTATTAAACTATAGTTTTAGTAAGTTTGTAAATATTATTACATTTATATATAATTGGATTTATTATATAGTTAAATATATAATACATTAACTAAATAATAAAAGTGATACAAAGTTTATATACTTAGTTAAATTATGTCAAATTATATAAATTAATAATATATTATTTATTTAAGCGTACATTGTTGACTAAAAATTGCTATTTGGTCAATATTTAATTGTATATAACAACCCTTAATACAAATAGTCAGGCAGATAACCCTAGGGTTAATTCAGTAAATTTAGAAGTCGAAAAGTGAGGGTTGTTATAAGTGACATTTATACGACATCCTTTACAATCATGTAATTAATTATTCTGGTTGAGTAATTGATTATTCAAACTGATCAAGTGGGTAAATTAATATTCATATCTCATTAAAACATGGGTGGATTACATACAAGGGTAATTGGTGTAATTGTTAACAAAGTATTAAAACCCTGAATTACGTGCAGTCGATAACATGGTGTAATTATTAACAAAGTATTAAAACCTTGTTACAGTTTGAATCCCTAATTAGTTGGAATATTTGACTTCGAGAATAAGGTTAATTTGACGAGCATTTTATAATTATGACCGATGGACTATTATGGGCAAAAACCAGATAGGTTTCAAATAATCCAGGACAAAGGACAATTAATCCATGGTAATAAATTAAAATAAAAACGTCAAACATCATGATTATGAAAATTTAAATAAGCATAATACTTTTATTGTATTTCTCATCGTACTTTTATTTACTGTCATTTTAATTATTGTCATTTTATTATTCGCAATTTTATATATCGTCATTTAAATATTATTATTTATTTTACGCATTTTAATTATCGTCATTTATCTTTACGCTTTATTAAAAATCGACAAACCGGTCATTAAACGGTAAACCCCCTTTTTTATATTAATAATAACACTTATATATATATATATATATATATATATATATATATATATATATATATATATATATATATATATATATATATATATATATATATATATATATATATTTGCAAAAAATATATGTGATGCCCCATACAAAACCATCGTGTACGATTCGTCAACAACGGGATCTTTACACGGTCAAGTACTACATGCTGTTTGAAAACCAGTTTGCATTCATAAAAAGATAACGTTTACAAAAGATAACGTGACACAAAGGTCGTTACAAAGTCATTATTTGAAAATAACGTAAGTTACGAATGCAAGATAAAGTTTCATGATTGAGACATCTCTAAGTAATGCAGTGAAAATCTAACATAGCAGGTCCATAACAAGAAGTCTAACGGCGGAAGCAACATCGTCTAAGCACCTGAGAAATACATGCTTAAAAGTCAACACGAATTTTGGTGAGCTATAGTTTGTAATCAGTAAAGTAATGTAGACCACGAGTTATCGTATTCAAAATAGTATGAAAAGTATATGCTTGTCCGTGGGCACCCGGTGTAGTGACCCGAACTTTTCCATGTTTATATATATTAATTGAGATTGATATTTACATGATTAAATGTTTCCAACATGTTAAGTAATCAAACTTGTAAAGACTTGATTAATTGAAATATGTTTCATATAGACAATTGACCACCCAAGTTGACCGGTGATTCACGAACGTTAAAACTT
The DNA here is from genome assembly GCF_046630445.1 of Rutidosis leptorrhynchoides. NCBI lineage: Eukaryota > Viridiplantae > Streptophyta > Magnoliopsida > Asterales > Asteraceae > Rutidosis > Rutidosis leptorrhynchoides. The sequence continues at coordinate 157,506,979 of NC_092336.1, forward strand.
GTAAACTATATGATGACATATATATGGATATATATATAGTTAACATGATACTATGATAAGTAAACATATCATTAAGTATATTAACAATGAACTACATATGTAAAAACAAGACTACTAACTTAATGATTTTTAAACGACACATATATGTAACGATTATCGTTGTAAAGACATTTAATGTATATATATCATATTAAGAGATATTCATACATGATAATATCATGATAATATAATAATTTAAAATCTCATTTGATATTATAAACATTGGGTTAACAACATTTGACAAGATCGTTAACCTAAAGGTTTCAAAACAACACTTACATGTAACGACTAACGATGACTTAACGACTCGGTTAAAATGTATATACATGTAGTGTTTTAATATGTATTTATACACTTTTGAAAGACTTCAATACACTTATAAAAATACTTCTACTTAACAAAAATGCTTACAATTACATCCTCGTTCAGTTTCATCAACAATTCTACTCGTATGCACCCGTATTCGTACTCGTACAATACACAGCTTTTAGATGTATGTATTATTGGTATATACACTCCAATGATCAGCTCTTAGCAGCCCATGTGAGTCACCTAACACATGTGGGAACCATCATTTGGCAACTAGCATGAAATATCTCATAAAATTACAAAAATATGAGTAATCATTCATGACTTATTTACATGAAAACAAAATTACATATCCTTTATATCTAATCCATACACCAACGACCAAAAACACCTACAAACACTTTCATTCTTCAATTTTCTTCATCTAATTGATCTCTCTCAAGTTCTATCTTCAAGTTCTAAGTGTTCTTCATATATTCTACAAGTTCTAGTTACATAAAATCAAGAATACTTTCAAGTTTGCTAGCTCACTTCCAATCTTGTAAGGTGATCATCCAACCTCAAGAAATCTTTGTTTCTTACAGTAGGTTATCATTCTAATACAAGGTAATAATCATATTCAAACTTTGGTTCAATTTCCGTAACTATAACAATCTTATTTCAAGTGATGATCTTACTTGAACTTGTTTTCGTGTCATGATTCTGCTTCAAGAACTTCGAGCCATCCAAGGATCCGTTGAAGCTAGATCCATTTTTCACTTTTCCAGTAGGTTTATCCAAGGAACTTAAGGTAGTAATGATGTTCATAACATCATTCGATTCATACATATAAAGCTATCTTATTCGAAGGTTTAAACTTGTAATCACTAGAACATAGTTTAGTTAATTCTAAACTTGTTCGCAAACAAAAGTTAATCATTCTAACTTGACTTTTAAAATCAACTAAACACATGTTCTATATCTATATGATATGCTAACTTAATGATTTAAAACCTGGAAACACGAAAAACACCGTAAAACCGGATTTACGCCGTCGTAGTAACACCGCGGGCTGTTTTGGGTTAGTTAATTAAAAACTATGATAAACTTTGATTTAAAAGTTGTTATTCTGAGAAAATGATTTTTATTATGAACATGAAACTATATCCAAAATTTATGGTTAAACTCAAAGTGGAAGTATGTTTTCTAAAATGGTCATCTAGACGTCGTTCTTTCGACTGAAATGACTACCTTTATAAAAACGACTTGTAACTTATTTTTCCGACTATAAACCTATACTTTTTATGTTTAGATTCATAAAATAGAGTTCAATATGAAACCATAGCAATTTGATTCACTCAAAACGGATTTAAAATGAAGAAGTTATGGGTAAAACAAGATTGGATAATTTTTCTCATTTTAGCTACGTGAAAATTGGTAACAAATCTATTCCAACCATAACTTAATCAACTTGTATTGTATATTATGTAATCTTGAGATACCATAGACACGTATACAATGTTTCGACCTATCATGTCGACACATCTATATATATTTCGGAACAACCATAGACACTCTATATGTGAATGTTGGAGTTAGCTATACAGGGTTGAGGTTGATTCCAAAATATATATAGTTTGAGTTGTGATCAATACTGAGATACGTATACACTGGGTCGTGAATTGATTCAAGATAATATTTATCGATTTATTTCTGTACATCTAACTGTGGACAACTAGTTGTAGGTTACTAACGAGGACAGCTGACTTAATAAACTTAAAACATCAAAATATATTAAAAGTGTTGTAAATATATTTTGAACATACTTTGATATATATGTATATATTGTTATAGGTTCGTGAATCAACCAGTGGCCAAGTCTTACTTCCCGACAAAGTAAAAATCTGTGAAAGTCAGTTATAGTCCCACTTTTAAAGTCTAATATTTTTGGGATGAGAATACATGCAGGTTTTATAAATGATTTACAAAATAGACACAAGTACGTGAAACTACATTCTATGGTTGAATTATTGAAATCGAATATGCCCCTTTTTATTAAGTCTGGTAATCTAAGAATTAGGGAACAGACACCCTAATTGACGCGAATCCTAAAGATAGATCTATTGGGCCTAACAAACCCCATCCAAAGTACCGGATGCTTTAGTACTTCGAAATTTATATCATATCCGAAGGGTGTCCCGGAATGATGGGGATATTCTTATATATGCATATTGTTAATGTCGGTTACCATGTGTTCACCATATGAATGATTTTTATCTCTATGTATGGGATGTGTATTGAAATATGAAATCTTGTGGTCTATTATTATGATTTGATATATATAGGTTAAACCTATAACTCACCAACATTTTTGTTGACGTTTTAAGCATGTTTGTTCTCAGGTGATTATTAAGAGCTTCTGCTGTCGCATACTTAAATAAGGACGAGATTTGGAGTCCATGCTTGTATGATATTGTGTAAAAACTGCATTCAAGAAACTTATTTTGTTGTAACATATTTGCATTGTAAACTATTATGTAATGGTCGTGTGTAAACAGGATATTTTAGATTATCATTATTTGATAATCTACGTAAAGCTTTTTAAACCTTTATTGATGAAATAAAGGTTATGGTTTGTTTTAAAATGAATGCAGTCTTTGAAAAACGTCTCATATAGAGGTCAAAACCTCGCAACGAAATCAATTAATATGGAACGTTTTTAATCAATAAGAACGGGACATTTCACCCGGTAACTAACTTAACGTAATAGTAATACCCCCTAAAAGTACACTTGGCGAGTGCGTATGTCCTCGAAGTATCAAACACCCGTTAAATGCTAGCGCGACTAGCCCGAGTGGGGATGTCAAACCCTATGGATACATATCTAATATTCGCGTTCACCGGTTCAAAACCAATGATTAAACGTTACTGTGCTAAGGGGAATCTTTATGCCGTTATATAACCCACACATATGTAAAATTTAAGTACTCGTGTCAAGTAAGTAAAACATAAAAAGCGCATGTATTCTCAGTCCCAAAAATAGTATAAGTAAAAAGGAAGCTATAACTCACAGTGAATAAGTAGTAAAAGTCGATATGAAACGTATGCAGGTAGTAAGTCGGTCCGAAAGGTCGTCAACCTAAGTCAAAGGTCACTAGGTCAGTATGTTGTCCCAATAAGTTTAAAAATGAATAAATTAAGTTTAAGTGTCATCATCGACATCATCATTATCATCATCATTCATCAACACTAAGGTAAGTTTAACAAGAATAGAGATCGAAACAAAAGGCTGACTTCGGACAGCTGTTACGACCTCTATACAAATCGAAAAGATGCGTAGTCAGTGGATATGGCTCCGTATATGAGTCCTCTAACTGCTGACCAATTTTCAGAACCTAACTCATCTTCGTTTGACCGTGGCAACGGTTTAAGTGCGAGTAGGTCAGAAATTTCAGCACAACGTTACAAAGGCGTAGTGACTTTCAGAGGGCTATAAATCCTAAACCGTATATCGGATTAAGACGAGGCCTAAACGAAAAGTCATCTACTCGAAACGAAATAACTGAAAATCAATTTTCCAGAAGTCCAGAAATCTGATCAGATCCCGAAAAACAGTAAACAAGTGCTCCGGTGGGGTTCTTGGTGCTTGATGCTCATCACGGTTCTCATCCTTGATGCTTGTAGCTTCAAGTGTACAACTCATTGATGGGTTAGCATCACCTTGACCAAGATTCAACCATCAACACATAATATGTCAAGACCAAGTAAGAACACAACTCAATTAAGAGTCTTAGATGGATGATGAACCAAAGTTACATCATATCCTTAGTCTTAACACAATTACAAGTTCCATTTACAACTAAAGCTATAAACTTTACATCAATCAAACAAGTATGAACATAATCTAAGTCAAATGAGGTGATGGAACCCTAAGCTAGAGAGCTTGGATCCTTTTCACACAATTTGCAAGGTTACAAAGCTAGAAAGCTTGAATCTTTACAAGACTAATGAGACTATAAGCTATAAAGCTAAGATCTTTAACAAAATAATGAAAGTAATGAGACCATAAGCTAAAAAGCTAAGATCTTTAACATAATAATGAGACCCTAAGATTAAAAGCTTGGATCTTTAGTGTTCTTGAAGATCTTGAAGCATAAAGCTTGGATCTTTAAGATACATGAAGATTACAAACACAAGTTTGAATCTTTATAACAAAATAACAAGATTAAAGCTAAAAGATTTGGATCTACAAAGTAGGTGAAGATTCAAAGCTAGAAAGCTTGAATCTTCCATGTTCTTGAAGGATTCAAATCCATGTTTGAATCTACCAGATGTAATCAAGATCAAAAGCTAAAAAGCTAGACCCATAATGATGATGATGATTTTGTGAGAGTGAGAGGTAGAAGAAGAAGAAAAATCAAATACTTACACTTTTTAGAGAGAGAAAGAACTAGAGAAAGAATTAGAGAGTAAATGTTTGTAAATTACAAATGAAAGCAAGTGTAAAATGGATGGAATAAGGCTTGTATTTATAGGTGGTGAGGGTGTGGGAGGGGTGAGTTGGCCGTGGGTATGGGGAGGGGACAAGGGGGACACCTTTTTGCTTTTTGGTTAATGGTTGTCTAAAGTTGGTGCTTAAGTTAGGATCTCATGCAACATTAAGGATAATACTTGACAAAAATGCTAGTATGTTCCCTCTAATAAATGGACATTTGTCTTACTTATTAATGCGTCACTAGTTACTTATAATTGGGATAATTAAATAGTCCACTAACTAGTGTAGGGTGGGCTAAGGTCCAACAAGGTAGGAAGTCCAACAAGACTAACTAGTGTGCTCTAGTAAATTAATAAGCGTAATTAAGCATCCAAAAACCGAAGTAATTGTCATTATAAAATAACAATTAGTATTTCGTAGTCATAATATTCCAATTACGACAAAAGTTAAACGTGTACGCAGTACGCAGTTCGTTAAAAACGTCAAGTGACACTAACGGTCATAAAAGCTTCTGAGGGTTAAGTTAAGTATCCTAAGTACTTAATGATACGTTTTAACATATAAATGAAAGTAATCAACATGTAGGGAGTCCCCAGAGTATAATATAGCTCAGTACGCACAAATACGCAGTTTCGCAAAAACACAAAGTACAAAAGCAAGTCGAAAAAAGTCGGGTCATTACAATATAATTCTATAAAAATATAGTACGTAATCACTAGCTCCCTGTGGAACGAACCGGACTTACTAAAAACTACACTACTCTACGATTAGATACACTACCTATAAGTGTTGTAGCAAGGTTTAGGTATATCCGTAAATTAAATAATAAAACTTGTGTAATTTGTATCGTATTTTGTAATAAAAATAATAATATTTCGTACCCCTCCGCTCGCACATCAAATTCCCTTTTTGCCCATTTGTTACTCTTACCACTACAAGATTCCCTATTACCAGCTTTTTTAATTTAACAACTCACTTTGTCTTTACTCTTCCCAACTACACCACCTTTAACACTTAATTTACTAGGCCACACATCACATTTTGTCTTCTTTGACAACTCACTTTGATTAACTTTCTCACAACCTTTTGAATTTAGACACAACCCTTCATATTTAACCCTCATTCTTCTTTTGTCATTCTTAACAAAAACAAGTTTTCTCCTAGTTTCAATAGCATGCATTTTCACTGCTTCCTTAATATCTACTTTACTTTCAAACTTTTGTCCAAGATAAAAGAAGTTTTTTCCACTTGAACACTACCTTCAACCTCCTTTTTAAGATTACGAATTTTCTTCTTCCTTAGCCCTTCTTCATCACTTTGAAAATCATAGCTTTAAAAACCATCATTGTTCAATACTTCCAATTCTGTACCCTCTATATTGACCTCAACATCTTCAAATGAATTACAACCATTTTTCATAAACTCTACATTCTTATCAATGTTAAAATTAAAATCTTTCATCTCTACATGAACATCCACATTCTCATTTTCCTCATCAACAATGTAATCACTATCCTCAGAGTCATTACCTTCATTGTGATCACCCTCTACTAAGCTCCCTTCACTGTGAACAACACCATCTACTAAGTTATCATTATTAATTTGTTGTGTCCATAACCTCTTCCCTTTTATATCCTCATGTTCAACATACACATCAATTTACCTATAAATCACATCACCATCTTCTAGAAAACCATATAGTCCCTCTGTTCATTATCATTTAAAAGATTTAACGCAGTATCTCTGTTTGTATTGGGTTTAAGAAATCTATATAACACAGTCCTGGTGGGATCATAACCTAATTCTTGCATGACTAAATCCAGTTGTCCTAAACAAAACTTTTCAATGTCAAAACAATCAATGTAGTCAGCTTTACCTTGCGTGTACACAACTTCACTTCCCATTCTAAAATATCCACCATGATGTAACACAACCGTGAACAAATCAGGGTATACATCTGAAAAATGTAAAAAAAAAATAAAGTTAACAAAACAATTAACTAATATTTAGGGTTCTGCAGAATTATCAGCTTTAGGATTCATAAACCATACCGTATAGTTGATCGATATCCTTTTGATCTTTTTCTGGTGGACGAATAGTCTATGAATCATCCATTTATGATCAAATTTGATATTAGGGTTTTGTTCGTTGTTAACAGTAATTGGAGGGATGGAGAGGGAAAAGAGTTGGATGAAAGTGGGGGACCATACCCGTTTGAGTTTATTAAATACAGAAGAAGAAAAAAATTAATTTCGATAATACCCATCACGTGTAACTCACGTGATGGGAGTTAAAGTTCGATTTGGATGTCCAGTTGATGGAAGACGCCAATTGCAAAATCAAAATAACTCAGGAACGCTGATTGCCAAATTAAAAACCGAGGGACCAAACTAGTGATTTGGGGTATAATAGAGGGATCAACTGAGCAAAAAAGTCATTATTTTGCTCTTCAATATATTTATTGGCTTTAAAACATTTCTTCGAATATTAATAATAATATAAAGAGACATAGAAGGGTTACACTTAAGAGATTATTATATTTACTTGTAATAATCTCCTTACCAATTTTAATGTACCATCTTTGAAACTTCATTTAACTTCTTAATTATAGCGTTTTGGATTATAGTAAGAACTATATTTATATAAATTCTAAAATAAAATAAAATAACAAAACATTATAATTGAATAAAGACTTTAAATATGTAAAAACGTGAGATTATGAGATATATATATATATATATATATATATATATATATATATATATATATATATATATATATATATATATATATATATATATATATATTCACACACATACACATATATATATATATACTTTTTTTTAATTACGGCTCTATTAAGTGAGGCAAATGCAAGCGTCAATTTATTGGCGTCTTGACTGTCGCTTAGAGCCTAAATCGAACTTCAGACATGTCCTAAAACCCATGAAAATTTGATTCTACCATTTTCTTGGGGAAATTAATTAATTTATTATTATTATTATTATTATTATTATTATTATTATTATTATTATTATTATTTTTAATTATTATTTTTTAATTATTATTATTATTATTTATTTATTTATTTTTTAATTTTTTAATGTTATCTTTTAATTTTATTTTTTATTTATCTATTTTATTTTATTTTTTATTTTTTTATTTAATTTTATTTATTATATTTTTTCTTTTCTTTTATTTATTTATTATTTTTTTTTGTTCCTTACTTTTTGGCCGGAGGTCCGCTTGGAAGCAATCTCTTTATCCGTCGAATTGAGAGAGGGATGACTCTCTCTACTCTTGGGAGTGTTTCAGTCGGGGTGGAAAAATGACTTCTCTTTATTCAAGGATAGAGAAAGGATTGTCTACGTCTCACCTTCCCATACTCCACACATATATTGGGTTTTGTTGTTGTTGTTGTTACGAGCAGGGTAGCTCTACCTCGTTAAAAACTATACGTTAACAGGATTTTTAATGATAATTTTTAGAACTGTTATTAAAAAATAATTTTATATTAAAATTAGTAGTTGATGGTAGTTACTTGTATAGGTGAGTGATTATTTTAAGTTTACAAATACATAATACATAATACATGTTTAAATTGATCTGAAATTGACTTATTTGCTTGATCAATCGCGTACTAAGAATGCGACATCGTACACTAATAACTTTCTCCGTATTTATTTCTTCCTAAGACGTTTTTTTTTAATGAAAACGTGAATTCAGTAGGTCGTACGAACCTAAACTTAAGTACAAATCTTTGTAGTTACACAATTAAAGGTCACATCAACTCATTTTCTATTACTTTTTTACTTATTTGTTATGCTTAAGTTTTTATTTCCTAAAAAAAACAATATTAAGTACAACTTATCAATGCATCAAAATGATGGATTTATCAATTTCTGATGTAGATTTTTTTTATAGTAAAAATAACGAAAATATATAACTTAGCCTTGTCATCAAAAGATGAAAAGACAAACGAAAATACAAAGTCGAAACGGATCGCAACAAGGCTCGGAATATACAAAACTAACAAGCTAACAAACAACAAACCTTGCGCAACAAACATAAACAAACCATTAAAACGGATACAAACCAAACATACACCGAGTGACACAATAACCTGGACAAAAAAGAATCGCCAACAACTTACCGTCTACTCCTTACCTTTCCGTTTACCCACATTACCTTTCCGAGTTTTGACAACCGGTTTGACCACCACACTATCCACTTTCAAACGATTGAACATCTTACCTTTCAGATTCGTAATTTCATAAGACGAGACACAAGAAGCTCCATTTCCAATTCTAACACTCGGGACGGGAGGTGGAAGCACTACTTCCATTAAAAGTTCTTCAAAAAACCCACTTTTCACTCAACACCACTAACACCCACGTGCTCATTTCTACACTCACTTGAACCCAAAGAATCTGAAGAACCAACATGATTTGCGTCTATAAACGCCTTTTGAATCATCTCACCACAAACCAAGTCAATATCGTAGTCTTTAAGCGAAAAAGTACCCGAACTCGAACCCCCATTAAGCTCTCTTCTTGCCATTTTGAATTTTAAACCCTCACCCCGAATTCGATTAGAAATAATCTTCCTCTTCAACGTATCTTTATTTAAGACCTCCGTCCTTTCAGTAAAATAAAGAATGGGTTGAGACTGATCCGATTCAAGAACCTAATCTCCGTTAGTTCCTACACTCAGCCCAATAGGCCCAACAGGTTGCACCTCCACATCTCCACCCATTGGGCCACTAACCTGGGCCGTTGTTAGCCCAACATAAATGTCAACAATGTGATCCACACCCTTACCAACACCCGTCTCTTGATCTTGGGCCTTACCTGGCCCAACAGGAAGGCATCTGAACTGTCCCAGCCCACTACCCTTCTACGGTCCAGTAATAATATCAGTTGGGCCCAAACCAGGCCCAATAACAGGCGAAGATCACTCATCAAACTGGCCCAGTCTAATATCACCAATTACTTCCTGTCTAGCAACCTGATCATTAACAGACATTTCAAACACACCCAACCGAACACGAATTATCCACTGACAGGAATCTTAACTCTGAACCATTGACACGCAATCCCGACCCATCAACATTAATCCCCAAAACAATAATCGTATCAGATTCAACGAGATGATTAACAAAAGATGGTGTCGATTTAAAACTATTAAAATTTGCCACCAACAAACGATTAGTATAAGTAAGCAAATCCCCATTAAAAGAATCACCCAACCGATTAAGAGAATTAACATCCGAAACCTCAGATACCCAAACATTAGACAAAGTGCACGTCGAACAAGACTCATCTTCTAAATCAACCATAATTGAGTCATGAATATGCTTCGGGTTTATAGGCTTCACAAAAACAAAAAGAGAGCACACATTACCCAAATTCGATGTGGATTTCGCAACAACGATCACATCCCCAAATAGTTTACCCACAACCGAAGCATTTTTTCCAGAAACAAACGGCACCTGAATCCCTGAAATTTCAAGCCAAGCAAAATGAAAATACTTATTTGCAATCCTTTCAAATGGTGATTGAAAGGACCCGTTCATATCGATTATACATGATTCACAATAGTTGATTACATTGCGAGGTACTGACCTCTATATGATACATTTTACAAACATCGCATTCTTTTTAAAAGACAAACTTTCATTTCAACGAAAGTTTACAAATATGCATACCAATGATATTAACATGTTTCCCAAATATAATTGACTAATCTGTCGTTCATCTATTAACAATCTTTTTGGACTCGATGATTTGAATGCAACGTCTTTTCAAATATGCCATGAATGACTCCAAGTACTATCTTTAAAATGAGCAAATGCACAGCGAAAGATTTCTTTCATACCTGAGAATAAACATGCTTAAAAGTATCAGCCAAAAGGTTGGTGAGTTCATTAATTTATCATGATCATTCATTTCCATAATTTTAATAGACCACAAGATTTAAATATTTAACCGCACACGTAACCTGTGTACAAAACATGATACACATAACCTGTGTATAAAAATCATTCATATGGTGAACACCTGGTAACCGACATTAAAAAAATGCATCTAGAATATCCCCATCATTCCGGGACTCTCATCGGACATGATAAAATCGAAGTACTAAAGCATCCGTAACTCGGATGGGATTTGTTAGGCCCAATAGATCTATCTTTAGGATTCGCGTCAATTAGGGTTTCTGTTCCCTAATTCTTTGATTACCAGACTAAAAAGGGTGATATCCGGTATAATAATCCAGCCATAGAATGTAGTTTCAAGTACTTGTGTCTATTTCGTAAAATAGTTATAAAAACAACGCATGTATTCTCAGTCCCAAAAATATATATTTCAAAAGCATTTAAAAAGGAAGCAAATGAAACTCACGATACAATATTTTGTAGTAAAAATATTCATACGACGAAACAGAACAATGCAGGGTTGGCCTCGAATTCACGAACCTATATCAAGTTTATGTATTAAGATCTATAATAATAAATAAACACGTTCATATATTATCATTTGTAATATACATATTATTTTAATAAGTTATATGTGATATTAAATAGCTTACAATAATTCTATATATTTTAAGTAGTTAATATTTACCATTCATTATATAATATATTAATAATAAAAATTTATGTTAAAATTTATATATGATAAAATATATTTTTATATATCAAGTAATATAATTTATGTAGTTTAATTAATATCATTTTAATAATAAAACTATAGTGATATGTATTATTAATATAATTGTATTACATGTAAAAAATATATCTTTGTATCAAGTATTTATTTAATAAAAATAATATTAATAATAATAATAATGAATAAGAGTTGTATAATAATAATAATAATTATAATAATAATTATTATTTTAATAATAATAATAACAATAATTATATTCACTAATAATAATAATTTTGATAATAAATAATAATCATTTGTAGTGATACTAATATAATAATATTAATGATAATGACAATAACAATAATGTTATTAAAAATGATACTAACAATGATAATAATAATGTTATTATTAATAATACTAATAATATTAATAAAAATGATAATTTTTAATGAAAACGATAAAAATGATAATTTTAACAAAAATGATAGTTTTAAGATTTATAATAATATTTTCTATCAAACATGATAATTTTTAATAATAATAATAATTTTTAGTAAAAATGATAGTTTTAATAATAATAATAAATTTTAAATGATAATTAATACTCCCTCCGTCCCAAATCTATTGTCCATTATTCCATTTTTAGATGTCCCAAATTAATTGTCCAGATTCTTTTTCAACCAATCAAAAGAGGTTAATCTGGAGAGAGAAGATATATTATTGGTGGAGAATGAAGTTAGTGTGATTTCCTAAAACTGCGTGTTTTTTGTCTGGGGACAATAGATTTGGGACTGAGGGAGTAATACGATGTTTTAATGATAGTAATAATAATAATAATAAAAATGTTAATTTTAATAATAACGATACTTTTTAGTATTAACGATAATAATAATTTTAATATTAGTAAATATAAATTATTTTAATAATAATATTATTTACTAACATCAATAATCAATGATCATAATAATAATGATAATAATAATAGTAATAATAATAATAATAATAATAATAATAATAATAATAATAATAATAATAATAATAATAATAATAATAATAATAATAATAATAATAATAATAATAATAATAAAAGTGACGAGAGTTATACCATCCTAGTCTCATCATCATCGCCTTGCTAATATTACCATACTCATAACCTCCTTAGCTATAACCCATAATTCCATAACTATAACCCGTTTGAAAACCAGTTTTTGTAATTACCCGAACATCACTCCGTCGTAGTATATTAGGTGTAATACTAATAATGATTAATAAGATTAATAATAATATTAATCTTAATAATATTAATAATAATAATAATAATTTAAATAGAATAAATAATATGCGGAGTACATATATTAGATAGAGATTGAGAATGGATGAATGAATTCGGCAACCGAGCTCGAGATTTATAGGCCAGAATTGGGACCACCTGCTCTGCGATTGAGGAGCATTTGTGCCTAACAGGCTAGCGATCGCGGCCTTCCCAGCTCCAGCTCACAATTCAATGATTAATGGCTGCCGACAGTTTTAATATATATTTTAATATATAATTATTTATTTTATATAATTATATTTATATTATATTATATTCTCGAGCATAGTTAACTTGTAATTTTTGTTCCAATGACCTGTACGTTGTCACTCGACTAATGTCTCAGTTCCGATTTTTTGAACGACGTTTCGTACGCTTAGAAAACTAGCACTTTACGTTTTACGTTGTATACCTTTATCAAAAATTAGACTTAATCATCGATAAATTATATTATAAGAAATGTAACTTGAACGTTCGAGTGTTTTGGTCATTTGCTTCTATAAATCAACGTCTCGTTATATATACATATGCATATATATATATATATATATATATATATATATATATATATATATATATATATATATATATATATATATATATATATATATATATATATATATATATATATATATATAGTGGTAGGATCAAGAGGGAAGTAACCATTCGGGGGGAAGCGGGGGGAAGAAATTTTTTTTTTTTCCATTTTTTGAAAAAACTTTGTTCACGAACATTATAGATGAGATGAAAATATGAACATTTAGTAGAGACACTTTGTGATAAATATTTTTATTTTGGCGGAAAAATGCTCGAAGAAGTAATATATAACAATTATCGTGTTTTCGAGCGTATTTTGAGGTTTTAGCTATTGGGGTTTAGATATTAGGGTTTAGATATTAGGGTTTATAGGGTTTAGATATTAGGGTTTAGAAATTTAGGGTTTAGGGTTTAGATTTAGGGTTTAGATTTAGGATTTAGATTGAGTTTTAACACGAACGGTTTAGAGTTTAGGGTTTAGGGTCTAGGGTTTAGGGTTTGGTGTTTTGGGTTTATGGAATAAACCCAAAACACCAAACCCTAAACCCTAAACCCTAAACTCTAAATCGGGCTAAATTTTACTTCACAAAACATGAAAAAAAAATGTTCATATTCTTCACGAACAATATTATCTTGAATGTTATTTTTGTCGATCGTTTTCCCGCCTAAATAATAACATTCATCACGAAGTGTCTCTTCTAAATGTTCATATTTTCGTGTGATCTAGATGCCGAAAAAAAATTCAAAAAAAATGAAATTTTTTTTTTTTGCTTCCCCCCGCTTCCCCCCGATTGGTTACTTCCCCATTGATCCTGCCCCTATATATATATATATATATATATATATATATATATATATATATATATATATATATATATATATATATATATATATATATATATATATATATATATATATATATATATATATATATATATATATATATATAAAATAGTATTATTAAATAAAATGTTTTAGAACTAAATTAATATTAAATCCTATTACATTGTAAAATATATATATACTTTCATTTCGAAATATAAATTTGAAATATTTAAATATAATATATAATTTTTCAAAACTAAATATATTTCAAGTTCATTATATAATTTAAAATCTTTTCGAAAATATTATTTAGTAATACTTTCACCTTTTTGAAACAATAAAAATATATTTGCAAAATTAATATACAAAGCTTTAATTATGTAATGACCCAGAATTTTCTGACCAAATTATACTTATGAGATTAATATTTACGTAAATTAAACCATACCAACATGATAAGCAATCCAAATTGTTGAGACTTGTGTTTTTGAAAAGAGTTTTACACAACGTTTGACCGTCCAATATGACCGATGATATCACGAACTATATAACATACGATAATTATACGTTTGTGTATATATATGTATTTATATATATTTAACATGATCTAAGGATGGTTTAACATCTCATTGTGTACTAATGACAATGAGTTATAAGTATATTTTGAAACTACTAACTTAAGTTTTCAAAACGATAACTATACGTAACATTCTTTGATATATATACTTATAATCTATAATGCTTATACATGTATCGTATATATAATGTATTTAATCACTTTTTAAGGACTTAAATACATAAAACAATATAAGTATATTCACAAAAGATAGCTATATTTGAATTCTCATTCCGTTTTCTCAAGATTTCTATACGTATATCTAGGGTATATGTACCCGTATCATACCCAGCTTCTATACGTATTTACTATTGGTATATACACATCAAATCAACATTCTAATCAACATTATTACTGCCCTAGATATGAGGTAACTAGGATTTGTCAAGTAGTATGAATTATTAGTAAGAAAACAAAATTAGAAATCCTTTTCTTTCTTTATAAACTAAAAACGTTTTTATAATTGAACACCATTTCTTCACTCCATTTTCTCATATCTACACCCTCATTTATCTCTCAAAATACTCCTAACTTCATACTTGATCATCTCCAAGCATTTTCCCCATCATTTAGCTTCAATTACAAGCCTTAAACACCATAAGAAAACTCTTTCAAGAACATATCAAAATAACCACCCATTTGAAGAAGTTTACTTTCAACCTTTTGATCTAACTCCACCACTCTTTGATTCCAAGATTATTTCTTATCTTTTGCAGTAACTTTGTCCAAGTAACTTGAGGTAGTAACCTTGTTCATAATCTTATTCAATTCATATTCATATAGCTATCTTATTTTGTGGTATAAAATTTTAACAACAAGAACATAGTTTGAATGATTTCAAACTTGTTCGCAAACTAAATAGATCCTTCTAACTTGACTTTTAAAACACTTCAAGACCTATAATATATCATAATGATATGCTAACCTAATAAGATATAACTTGGTTTTACAAAGAACATCTTAAAAACTGAATCTACGTCGTCGGAGTGCAACCGGGGGCTGTTTTGGGTTTGATAATTAAAAACCATCTTGAACTTTGAATTAGAAGTTCATGTTCTGGAAAAATGATATTTCTTATGAATATGTTAACACATAAAAATTTCATGGTTAAACTCAAAGTGTAAGTATTTTTAGAAAAATGATCATTAAATGTTGTTTTTATGATGGAAAATGATCACTTTCATAAGTTTCACCAAAGTTTGACCTATAACCTATAATTTCGAATACAAACTAAGGTATTTTCAGTTCATATTCTTAAAATTTGACTCGATCCAAGGAAGTGGCAAGTTGAACCAACAAAAACGGAGTTGTAATGAAGAAACTACGACTAAAACAAGATTGGGTATCCGAAGCTAGTTTAGCTACGAAAATATTTGGAGAAAAGGTAAATTAATCATATCTTTTCTAATTAATATGATATTTTATATATAATTACTTATGATTTGATTTTATATATTTCAGGACCACCCGTAAACAACACGAGAAGATTAATCATAAGACCTCATGATTGTACGCAACACGTCATTTGACAACACGGTACTTTATGTACGCAACACGTCATTTGACAACATGGTACCATGGGTCAAGATTAATTCTGATCAATACGAATACGATGGGGTCTTTATTTATTTTATTTAAGCAACTAATTGTGGACCACTAACATCGGACTGCTAACTACGGACTAAGAAAATATTAAAAGTGTTAAAAGTATATATATATGTAACGATTACTTAAAAAGAAAATATGTTGATATATTATATATATGGTTAGGTTCGTGATATCTATCGGAGACCAAGTCGAATTAAATACCTTCAAGGCAAAAGTGAGTTTCATTTGCTCCCTTTTTAATTGCTTTTGCAATATATATTTTTGGGCTGAGAATACATGCGCTACTTTTATAAATGTTTACAAAATAGACACAAGTACTTAAAAATATATTCTACGTTGAGTTGTACCACTGACATATTTCCCTGTAGCTTGGTAACTACTATTTACATGGGTATTGTAAACGCGAATCCTGTTGATAGATCTATCGGGCCTGACAACCTCAACCGGACTGGACGACCAGTATTCAACGGTTGCACAGTACTTCGTTTTGGTGACTACACTTGGTACGGTGTAGTGAGATTTCATAATAAAGGGAATATGCGACGTTGATTAAATGTTAAGTATGGTTACCAAGTGCTCAACCACTTAGAATGCTTTACATACACTTGCGAGTGTATTATGTTTATGATTATGAAATCTTGTGGTCTATTAACATATTGAAATGATTGTTATGATAAACCTATGAACTCACCAACCTTTTGGTTGACACTTTAAAGTATGTTTATTCTCAGGTACGAATTAAGTCTTCCGCTGTGCATTTGCTCAATATAAGGACATTACTTGGAGCCGATCATCGCAATGGGACCAAATGTTGATGACTTCGTCCAGGTGGATTAGGACGGGTCCTTTCAGTTGGTATCAGAGCGGTGGTCGTAGCGAACCAGGTCTTGCATTAGTGTGTCTAACTAGTAGTTGTTAGGATGCATTAATTAGTCTGGACTTCGACCGTGTCTACATGTCAAAAGTTTTGCTTATCATTTCTAGTCGGAAATCATCTGCTTATCATCCTTAGGAAATTACCTGCTTATCATTCATAAGTCTAGACACGTTTTACTGCATTTACTGCATTGATAGTGTATAGACGAATTCTTATCTTAGCATATCTGTTATTGCGAACTTTGACTAATATCTTTTCAAAGATTCTCCGTAATTTACGGGATTTTGGTGTTATATATACATATGTAAATTATGTATTGAAGAGTACCAAATCTAACTCCTATAATCTATTCCATACCAAAAATTCATTTTCCCCATTATACAAGATGGATTCCGCATCTAGTTCGAATTCTTCAGATTCCGACAGTTATGCCGATATGGATTTCCATTCGGGCTCCGAAAGCAGCGTCACCGGAATGGATCAACCAATTTCCCATCATCTATTCTGGATGAATTGGGGATGGGTTCGTAATATACTAAATCACTGGAGACAAGAAGAAGGTGATCCATTCCATCCACCAAATTGCCCTCTTGGCGATGAACCCGAAGCACTTACCGGCGAACCTATTCGAAACACCATTTTCTCTCTCATTTCTAGAGTATCTCGTCACGATTATATATTATCCCATATTACAAATCTTGTTCATTCGCTCGCTCCAACCGCCAATCATCCCGGTGTACTAGCAGAAGTTAACGAACTTCGCGCTCGCGTGACGGCTTTGGAGAACATGGTGCGAAGGTTGCAAACACCAGCAGCAGCACCAGCAGCATAATCAGCACCACCATCAATAACATCAACAATACCATCATCACCACTAACAAACAACATCCGCATCACACGTCTCGACATCATAATCTGTCCCACAAACATCAACATCATACGCACCATAGATACCAAGGAGTACCAACAATAATGAACGATGAAGTATTGATCCATAACTTCATTGATATTCTGCGAAGAATATGTGGTTTCAAAAAGTTTTAGAGATTTCTTATTCTAGCTCAAACCGAAAAGCAAATGAGATTAATATCATATTAACTCATTAAATTCATGATTTCATCTGAAGAAAATATATATGTATATATGTTTTCATAAAGATTGTAATTAAAAGTTCTTTTGTACAAAATATTAATGGTGAAATTTTTTTTTAACGGGTAGGTAATACCCGAGGAATAATTAGATTTCATCTTAATAAGTTACATTGTACATTCGTCGAAGCTGATTCAACAGTCATTTACTATCCTACTTACAACCACCGATATATGTATCCGTTCACTGTAGAATAACCATTTTCATTCAATTTCATATTTGAATTTTGACTTCCCAGAATCCAACAAGTGGCATATGAAGAAAACATATGACAAAATAAAATCTGTTAGAAACAAACAAATTAACTATGAAAATTTTTGTTAAGAATCCACGCTAACTGTTCCAGCTAACTGTTCCTAGCTAACTGATTACATTTTATTTATCGCAGTTTATTTATCGCAATTTAATTATCGTACTTTTATTTATCGTCATTTAATTTCTGTAATTATTTTACGCACTTTAAATATCGGGACACATATACAATGTTTTGACATATCATATCGATGCATCTATATATATTATTTGGAATCACCATAGACACTCTATATGCAGTAATGATCGAGTTCTCTATACAGGGTTGAGGTTGATTCTAAAATAATATATATAGTTTGAGTTGTGATCGAGTCTGAGACGTATACGGGTCACGACACGTATTAATTAATTCGTATATTATATATTAAACTATATATGAATTATTGGACTGTTACTGTGGACTATCGACTGTGGACTAATGACATTGGACAATTAAAATGAATTAAAATATTGATTATAACATATGAAACTAAACATTTCTTCAAGATTGCCACTTGATTTCATCTTAAACCTCATTGTATCTCGACGATTACAATCAGCGTTCAAATCTATCATGATTCTTAAAAACACCTCAATCGAGAGGATAAACCAACCGCACTTCATCTACGGAAGAAAAGATTGATGCATATAGTTATGCACATGAAAAACCCTCGGAAACTGAGTAAACGTTTGACACGTATCTGTTCTAGTTCCTTTGACATTGTTATTACCGAAGATCGTTTTGCAATCCCTTTCCAAAGTAGCTAATTTTGTCACAGCTCCAGCAAGTCAACTCCGAATTTTCATCCGAAACAACTTTATTATAACCGCGATATATATGCGTACTCTTTATTGTTACTGGGGAACCTTTTATATTCCACAATATTACCATCAGCGATTAATCATTCTAAAAACACAATTCTCCTGAAACTACCTCGGTTTGATAACCGATGACCCATATCAGTTAACTTTGAAAATGCTGACGAAGCAGCATGTTGTAGATGATCTTAATGGCCAAAAGTTTGATGATAAAGAAAGGAGTGTTAGGAACGCTCGATAGAAAATTTAGTACCGAAAAGCGGATTATGCGAAACTATGAAGAAAGTCGTGGACAAATCACAAAGAATAAGTTTGCCTTCAAAGAATCCAAATGATTCTGTGCCTGCTGAAATCGTTAGCAAACATCTTATTTCTCATTCTAAACCTTTACAGACAAATCTTCTTCCTCATCCATTGATATTAGAAATTCTAAGATATTCTCGTATGTTCTATTATAAATATCCTCCATATTTCTGGCGATATTTTCACAACTATTCTTATTTGAGATCATTTATCTCTCTGTAATATCTGCAACATAAAAGAAACTGTGTAAGTTTCTAAATTTTGAAACCTTCGAGTTTAAAATATGAATGTTTTGAAGTAGTGATGGGAACTGAAGCATGGATTAGTATAATATAATGACACTTGATCAACGTCATTATATTACAGTAAGTCATGCTGAGTTTCTAATGAAGCATGATGATTCACAGTACCGTCATCATGTGCCATTTACACGATTCTTACATTCTATCTAATCTCTAAACATATCAAGAGAATATTTTTCTGGATGACTCGGTCTTCACCAGGGTATTCTGGTAATTTAACAAATCAAAATCGTTCTATTACCATTTTCTTCTTAGAGCATTAGCTATGTTCATTCTGAATTTCATATCTACGAATTCCGGACCATTACTCGCTTGACTCGAAGTCGGGAAGAGAAAACGAAAGCATGAAGCTCCGAAAAATAATGAAGAATATAAACTCCGATAATAACCCCGAAATTACAAACCGTGTATATCGATGCAGATAGCAATATAGAGACACGGGAGAATTAGAAACACTATAAACACAAGAGTATAGTAGAAGTAAATAGATTCTTCTGGTGGTAGATGAAAAAGAAGAATGACAGATATAAAAGTTAGGAGTATATCAAGAATCATGACTGGATGGAGCATATTGATGATTGCTTTAAAGTAAGAATCAAGGGAGAAAGAATAGAAGGTGTGAGTCGTGGAAAATAAGGAAACGAAGGGGTGAATTTATAGTGAAATATCCGACAGAGCAATCGAAACATATTATTGCATATAATCAAAGAAGATCCTTATTTCCTTAATCACCAAAGAACCAAATCTTATTACGTAAGATTCTCTTTAAATCCCTTAAATCTCGGAAATCAATCATAACTACGTCATCGGTTAAGACGAATATATTTTACTCATCTCACTCTTTTACGATAGTCTCATTTATATTCTTCGCATAATCGAATCATTTTATCTACATTACTCAATGATGATAAAACTCCATTATCACCTTATATTTGTCATGAAAACCTTCTTATTGTTATCCATAACAACCTCTATCAAATTTCGGGGACGAAATTTCTTTAACGGGTAGGTACTGTAATGACCCGGAATTTTCCGACCAAATTATACTTATGAGATTAATATTTACATAAATTAAACCATACCAACATGATAAGCAATCCAAATTGTTGAGACTTGTGTTTTTGAAAAGAGTTTTACACAACGTTTGACCGTCCAATATGACCGATGATATCATGAACTATATAACATACGATAATTATAAGTTTGTGTATATATATGTATTTATATATATTTAACATGATCTAAGGATGGTTTAACATCTCATTGTATACTAATGACAATGAGTTATAAGTATATTTTGAAACTACTAACTTAAGTTTTCAAAACGATAACTATACGTAACATTCTTTGATATATATACTTATAATCTATAATGCTTATACATGTATCGTATATATAATGTATTTAATCAGTTTTTAAGGACTTAAATACATAAAACAATATAAGTATATTCACAAAAGATAGCTATATTTGAATTCTCGTTCCGTTTCCTCAAGATTTCTATACGTATATCTAAGGTGTATGTACCCGTATCATACCCAGCTTCTATATGTATTTACTATTGGTATATACACATTAAATCAACATCCTAATCAACATTATTACTGCCCTAGATATGGGGTAACTAGGATTTGTCAAGTAGTATGAATTATTAGTAAGAAAACAAAATTAGGAATCCTTTTCTTTCTTTATAAACTAAAAACGTTTTTATAAATGAACACCATTTCTTCACTCCATTTTCTCATATCTACACCCTCATTTATCTCTCAAAATACTCCTAACTTCATACTTGATCATCTCCAAGCATTTTCCCTATCATTTAGCTTCAATTACAAGCCTTAAACACCATAAGAAAACTTTTTCAAGAACATATCAAAATAACCACCCATTTGAAGAAGTTTACTTCCAACCTTTTGATCTAACTCCACCACTCTTTGATTCCAAGATTATTTCTTATCTTTTGCAGTAACTTTGTTCAAGTAACTTGAGGTAGTAACCTTGTTCATAATCTTATTCAATTCATATTCATATAGCTATCTTATTTTGTGGTATAAAATTTTAACAACAAGAACATAGTTTGAATGATTTCAAACTTGTTCGCAAACTAAATAGATCATTCTAACTTGACTTTTAAAACACTTCAAGACCTGTAATATATCATAATGATATGCTAACCTAACAAGATATAACTTGGTTTTACAAAGAACATCTTAAAAACTGAATCTACGTCATCGGAGTGCAACCGGGGGCTGTTTTGGGTTGGATAATTAAAAACCATCTTGAACTTTGAATTGGAAGTTCATGTTCTGGAAAAATGATATTTATTATGAATATGTTAACACATAAAAATTTCACGGTTAAACTCAAAGTTTAAGTATTTTTAGAAAAATGATCATTAAATGTTGTTTTTATGATGGAAAATGATCACTTTCATAAGTTTCACCAAAGTTTGACCTATAACCTATGATTTTGAATACAAACTAAGGTATTTTCAGTTCATATTCTTAAAATTTGACTCGATCCAAGGAAGTGTCAAGTTGAACCAACAAAAACGGAGTTGTAATGAAGAAACTACGACTAAAACAAGATTGGGTATCCGAAGCTAGTTTAGCTACGAAAATATTTGGAGAAAAGGTAAATTAATCATATCTTTTCTAATTAATATGATATTTTATATATAATTACTTATGATTTAATTTTATATATTTCAGGACCACCCGTAAACAACACGAGAAGATTAATCATAAGACCTCATGATTGTACGCAACACGTCATTTGACAACACGGTACTTTATGTACGCAACACGTCATTTGACAACATGGTACCATGGGTCGAGATTAATTCCGATCAATACGAATACGATGAGGTCTTTATTTATTTTATTTAAGCAACTAATTGTGGACCACTAACATTGGACTGCTAACTACGGACTAAGAAAATATTAAAAGTATATATATATGTAACGATTACTTAAAAAGAAAATATGTTGATATATTATATATATGGTTAGGTTCGTGATATCTATCGGAGACCAAGTCGAATTAAATACCTTCAAGGCAAAAGTGAGTTTCATTTGCTCCCTTTTTAATTGCTTTTGCAATATATATTTTTGGGCTGAGAATACATGCGCTACTTTTATAAATGTTTACAAAATAGACACAAGTACTTAAAAATATATTCTACGTTGAGTTGTACCACTGGCATATTTCCCTGTAGCTTGGTAACTACTATTTACATGGGTATTGTAAACGCGAATCCTGTTGATAGATCTATCGGGCCTGACAACCCCAACCGGACTGGACGACCAGTATTCAACGGTTGCACAGTACTTCGTTTTGGTGACTACACTTGGTACGGTGTAGTGAGATTTCATAATAAAGGGAATATGCGACGTTGATTAAATGTTAAGTATGGTTACCAAGTGCTCAACCACTTAGAAAGCTTTACATACACTTGCGAGTGTATTATGTTTATGATTATGAAATCTCGTGGTCTATTAACATATTGAAATGATTGTTATGATAAACCTATGAACTCACCAACCTTTTGGTTGACACTTTAAAGCATGTTTATTCTCAGGTACGAATTAAGTCTTCCGCTGTGCATTTGCTCAATATAAGGGCATTACTTGGAGCCGATCATCGCAATGGGACCAAATGTTGATGACTTCGTCCAGGTGGATTAGGACGGGTCCTTTCAAATTAAGTTCTTCAAATTTTATAATCATAAACAAATTACCTTATAAAACGTTTTAATAATAAAGTTCTTTTTAAACTGGAAACGTTTTAGTACGTTTAAAACTAAATCAAATAAATATAAAAATTTTGTTCTCCAAACTAAATATATTTAAAAATCATTTTGTTAAAATGTTAAAATGTTAAAATAATGGAATCATTATATCATAAAATGTTTTAGAAAGGTAAAATTATATATATTTCTAATAGGTTTCAAGTTTTTAAATCACAGTTTGTTGGTGAAGCGTGGGATAAAGTTTAAAGGTTAAATAAACGTATGAAATCTTCTTAATGTAAAATATCGATTTACTTATCGATATCCAACATCTAAGTTATTTACACTCCACGTTCTTACTTTCACATTAAAAAATATAAAAGCTAAATAGTTATGTTATCAAAGTCACGAGGAAATTATGGTAAAGCATGTATTGGAAATCAAATAGGAATCTCCACTAACCTTTGTCTAACTCCCGATAATTGACACTTTTGTTCTCGCTTGTAAATCACTTTACCATTTTCCTAATATTGATAAAAAGAACAGATTTCTTAAATTATAGTGGACCTCTCAACAGAGACCCGTAATCATAACACAATGTATCTGATAACTCAATTATTTGATATTATCTTTTAATTCCGTTGATAAATATATTAAACCTATATTGAAACAAATATGTTCATATAAAGCATTATACATCTAATACTTTGTTGACGTTTCAATTAATATAACAATATATTATATATACATATTTATATACACATAAATGTTCGTGAATCGTCGAGCACAGTCAAAGGGTAATTGATTATATGAATATAGTTCTAAAATTTTTGAGACCCCACATTACAGACTTTGCTTATCGTGTCGAAATCATATAAAGATTAAGTTTAAATTTGGTCAGAAATTTCCGGATCGTTACAGCGATACTAACACAAAATCATGGTCAACATCATTAATTAAATTATTAAAACTACCAATATCACTCAAATGCAGATACAACTAAAAACACCAAATTTACTAATATGAGAAACCTGATCGAAGACGTAATTAGAAAGCTAGAAACCTTGGTTTCAACCAGAGGGACATAATCAACCACAATAATAGAAAACCTCATCTGATTATGCATAGAAGAGTTGGGAAAGATCTTAGAGCGCAACGGTTTAACCGTTAAAGTTTTATTGCGGCTAAATACCCCAGAAGTACGAACCACATGCCACCCGACATAAATAGAACTTCCAAAGATCTTGGAACCATTCAAGGCAATAACATCAGCAAGAGCATCCTTAGCATCTACAAAGGAAACAAAGGAATATCGTTTATTCATCCAAAATTTGATTTCCATCAAAGGCCCAAAATTACTGAACGTAGCCTCCATCATGTGCCTGGTGACAGTTTTTCTAATCCTCCCCGCGAAAATTGAACTTTTAGTCCTTTGCACCCTCGAAATCATTACAGACATGTTTTGATTGTCGGAAACCCTTTATGCCATCGTCTGGAATTCCTACCTCGAGAATCCCGGTGGTGAATCATCGTCAGCGAACATGTTACAAAAGTTGGGAGGAAGCAAATCCCCAAAAGTGGCAGGTTGTGGCCGTGAAAAAGAAATTAAGAGTGTAGGTGTATGGAAGTTAGGGTTAAGGTTTGTAAGTGGTGATTGATCCATAATTGAGAACGATGAAGGCTCTAAGAAGAATTCGTTCTAACAATTAGAGAAGATTGAAGGTTGAAGTGGTTGAAGCTTGGTGGTTTACTCCAATGGAAGGAGCAGATTCCGGCCGAAAACTATAGGCATAGTTTTCAGGTCAGAGAAAAGAAAACGGCTATATTTTTGTGTCTAATATTTTTTTGGACTTTGGGGTGGATTTATTATCATCCATTAGTTATAAGTTTTTTTATTACTCTCACTCATCTCAAATATATTGTCGACAATTTTTTTTTTCAAATTAATTGTTCACTTTTATATATAAATAAGAATAATGTAATCGAGTTCTTTCGTGCTCCTACTTTATACATATATAAGACAATAAGATATGTAAAAAGTAAAGGGTAAAACTGAAAAGTTAAAAAAAAATAGTTTTGACTATTATTTTTTATTAAAGTGTGTGTCTTTTTATTTCATGACAATAGATTTGGAACAGAAGAAGTATAATTTTAATTATATAATTTTATTTTTATTACTAAATTTTATGTAAATTTAATTTTTTTTCTAACGATATACAAAAAATAATAGTAAAATTTCAAATGACTTGTGACTTAGTGGTATCAAGATAACTTGTCAATCTTAAAATTATGAGTTCGAGTCATGTCGTGCATTATATAATGTGTATGTGTTTGCTTTAAAATAATAATACTTTTTTCATCTCATATTTGTAGTCTTGTATTATTATTATTATTATTTTTTAAATTAATAGTCTACTTATATGCTAATAAATGTGTATAGTTTTTTTTTATATCTTATATTGCATATTGAATATAAGAGAGAAAAAAAATAATACTAAATTCGTGTCATTATTAATATTCATTTATTTTTTCACACAGTTTTAAAACATATCAACTATATTCTCTATTAATCAAATTTTTTTCTCTCTTTAGGATAATCTTTTATGATTGATTGAAAATATAAATGAAAATTTGAAATGCGACAATTCAAAAATGAAAAAGTGGACATATGAAGTGGGACGAGAAAATACTTTTGTAGTAAACATAAATAGAAAAAGTACACTCCCTCCGTTCTAATTTAATAGTTCCGAGACAAAAAGCACACAGTTAAAAAAAGTGACTGATACATACATGTACTATTTTGTCTATTTTTCAGTTTTATCTCTTATTTTTTATCTATATTTTTGTCTCACTTAAATAAAGTAAAGATGTAAAAATATTTTAATCAATTATTCTTATATATTTATTGAATTTAAGAGAGATAAAATAAAAAACGAGTACTATGGACGGACGGAGTACTCGGTAAATTAAATAAAAATTAAGTGTATGAATTTGTTAAACTGCGTTGTTTTATTTGGGACGACTAATTTATGTGGGCCACACCATAATGTAAATCAAGCACACATATTGAGACTCAGAAACCTTTCAAAAAGCTTAAATAGCAGCCCACTTAGCGTCCGCAATAAAATTAGGCCGGCAACTTAACTCGCCGGACGGCCATTTCGTTATTCAGATCCAGATTTACATTTCAATTCAACAAATCTAACTCTCAATCCTTCCTTTCTTCCTTCCGGTAAATATTTCTTACTAATCGATATATACAAATTCTATATCTATATATTATATCATATTGACGTTGAATGCGCCGATTTAACGCACAAATTTTTATTCATATTGCTTAATTTTATTATAATTATAATAATCGATATATATCGATTTTTATCTGTACGTTTAATTGTGGAACATTTGATTAAAATGTGTTAATTTAAGGATAATTAATGCTAAAATTATTATTTAGGTGCTTAATTTCAGATTGATATTAGACTCTCTGTTATTGAATCTGCATGTTATCTTTGTGTAATTTGTGCAATTTTTGACGGTTATTTAAGTATGACTCTCAATTGATATTACTACTCGTAATAGAGATAGAGATTGAATCTGTATGATATATGTCAATTTTTCATCTGAATGTGACGATTTATTAATTTTTAATCTAAAAGTTCAGAGATTAATAGCTTCAAATGGTGATTTATCTGAGGATACTTTTATCTTGAATTTGAGTTTGGTTTGTTGCAATTGTAACAATTTAAGGTCTGAATTTTATTACAAACTTGATATATTCAGTAGATCTAAAAATTGCATAGTTTTACTGCTTACAATTTTTTAGGTAGAATGGGAGTTAAGCTATGTTCGCGTAAATTGGGATATGTTCATTCTTTTTTTGTTAAATTTGCTATTTTTGTCAACTTTACTTTTTTTGTTTAGCTTTTTTCTTTGTGAAAGTATTTCTAATTGGATCATTGAGGAATTTGATTGTTGTTTGCTTTACTTGGTGACTTTTAATTCCCTATTTAGATTTAGATAAAATAATTGACACCTCGATTTTCTCTTTTGTTTTATATTGCTTAACATAAAGTTCTTTACTGTATTTCATCAAAATAGTGGAAGAAAAGGCGTAAAATTCGTTGAAGTTTTTACAAATTGTAAAATGTTTTGTTTATATATTTTGATAACAAAAAAAAAAAAAAAAAAAAAAATTGCTTGTGCACATTTTTTTAAGATCAATTGAATTAGTAGAACACGAGTTACTAAACATATCATCAACCCTTTTAAGTTCAATTTTTCCATCTTTCTAAACTATGAGTGTTAACACTGGAAAAACTGTAAGGCTGTAAACGAGTCGAGCCGAGCTCGGTTTAAATTTCATAGAGCTCGAGTTTGGCTCGATTCGAGCCTAATAGTTTAAGTTCGAGCTCGGCTTGTTTGGTATTTTACAAGCTCGTGTTCGGCTCGTTAGTTTTATAATATATTTTTTCTTTATATATATATTTTTTATATTCCAAATTCATTGTTTTTATAATTTTATTTATCAACATAAAATAAGATTTACTATTATTCTGTCAACTATTATTAATATATAATTACTTATTCATTATATAACTCTATATTAATTATTTAAAAATTAATATTTTGTGTATATAATTGAACTTAATTTGAATCTCGTTTAGGCTCGTGAGCTTGTTCTAGCTCAAGGTCGTTTACTAAACGAGCTTCTAATAAATTTCAAGCTCGGACTCGAGCTCGTTTAGGCTCGACTCGAATCGAGCTTCTAACGAATCGAACTCGAGTAGCTCACGAGTAGCTCGGCTCATTTATAGCCCTAGGAAAAAGTAATACAATGACTAAGCAATTTGTTATGCAACACATCACGAGTACTAAATTTGGCATATTTTTTGTTTTTGTCCTTTTTCCATTTCTCAAACTACTAGGCATGTGGGCCTCACCTAATTTTGCAACTTAGTGAATAGATTTTTTTTTTGTTAGGCCAACTACGCTCATTTTTATACTAGCATATTCTCAGATCAGTTTTGTTTCATCAAATACTCGTGTTTTCCTAGGAGTCTCCTATTTCTCTCCTTCAATTAGACATATACTTAATTTTTTTGTTTTCTTATAAGTTTCCTTTCACATGGATGTAAATTCTTAGTCACTGTTATAATAGTCGGCCGACGCATGGGTTTGGGGACTAGCCCGTCCCGAGTTGTCAAAAAATGCCTTAAAAGTCGGTCTATGCTTAAAAGTAGGGTCAAAGTCGGTTTGAGTCGGTCAAAGTTAGGTGAAATAATTAGTCCATCCGTCTCAAAATTGTCTTAATATCAAGTAGATGAGAAATATTTGAAAAGTCAAACACTGACTACTAAATTGAGACGAAGTGAGTATATTTTTGCAATATCTACATGTTTGAGATATTTGTGTGTTATGTTTGATATATATATGTGTAGTATATATACGATTAATGTATTTTATTACTAAAAGTCAATGTTTATCAACGCCCGATTCGTCACCATCTCGTCTCTGACTTGACCGACTCGCGGCTTTTACAACTTTGTTCTTAGTTGAACAACTCTTAACATCAAAAAAGTTTACTTTATTAGATATACTTTTACTAATTACTTACATTGTTGAGCGTTCTCATCAAATAAAATTTCAATAGTTGTATATATTTGAAGAAGTTGCAGTCATTATTATGCTAGCACGACTAGCACTTTTTTTTTTACATCTTTAAACTTTTTTTAGATCATTGCAATATATCTATCTATGTATATATTCTAAGAAAGCACAAGCTCTTTAATGGCAAAATTTGTACTTGAGGTATTCAGTTTTTGATTTGTTTGTCTATGCATTAATGTAGCTTATCTTTGATCTTTTACCATTATGTACGCCAACTCATAAATCATGCATAGTATTTAAAATTCAATCTATTGATTGTAAGTTTATGTTCTACTTGTTGGCCCTCTTGTAAGTTACCATGACTTATTACCTTATGAAGTTGACATCAGCACATGGTTGCTACAAGGTTGCTTAATAATTGGATCATGCAATACATTTTATAATATTTAATTTCCTCTGTTATTTTGCAGATCATTGAACAATGGGTGCAGGTGGTCGAATGTCAGATCCCGCCAACAGCAACAGCAAAACCGAACCCGAAACTATCCAACGAGTCCCGTACCAAAAACCGCCCTTCACGGTTGGAGACATCAAAAAAGCCATCCCACCTCATTGTTTCAATCGATCCGTTATCCGTTCTTTCTCTTACGTCATCTATGACCTCACCATCATTTTCATTCTTTATTACCTTGCTAACAACTACATCCAACTCCTCCCTAAACCGCTCGCCTACGTGGCGTGGCCCGTTTACTGGGCCGTTCAAGGTTGTGTTTCAACCGGGGTTTGGGTCATAGCCCACGAATGTGGCCATCACGCCTTTAGTGACTACCAATGGCTCGATGATACTGTCGGCCTTATCCTACATTCCGCCCTTCTCGTCCCGTATTTCTCATGGAAATACAGTCACCGCCGACATCACTCCAACACGGGTTCGATCGAACACGACGAGGTTTTCGTCCCGAAACTAAAATCGGGTGTACGGTCAACCGCTCGATATCTTAACAACCCACCGGGCCGTATCCTCACCCTTCTTGTCACACTAACCCTAGGTTGGCCTTTATACCTAATGTTCAACGTTTCGGGCCGATACTACGATCGATTCGCGTGCCATTTCGACCCAAATAGTCCCATTTACTCCAACCGTGAACAGGCCCAAATATTCATCTCCGATGTCGGGATAATAGCCGTCCTTTTCGTACTCTTTCGAATCGCAATGGTTAAAGGACTAACATGGGTATTAACCATGTACGCGGGCCCGTTACTTGTGGTCAATGGTTTCTTAGTATTAATCACATTCTTGCAACACACGCACCCATCGTTACCTCATTACGACTCAACCGAATGGGACTGGTTACGAGGTGCTCTAGCCACTATTGACCGAGACTACGGGGTCTTAAACAAGGTGTTCCATAACATAACCGACACTCACGTGGCCCACCATTTGTTCTCTACAATGCCACATTATCACGCAATGGAGGCCACAAAGATAATCAAGCCGATTTTGGGAGATTATTATCAGTTTGATGGAACGTCGATTTTCAAGGCTATGTATAGGGAAACAAAGGAATGCATTTACGTCGATAAAGATGCTGAGGTTAAGGATGGGGTTTACTGGTACAGTAACAAGATCTGATCGTTCGAAGCATGAGTATTAAGAGAATGGCAAAATCGTCTTCCTTTTGTTAAGTTGTGTTATTTAGTGTATGTTTGGTTTTTGATGCATGTTTAAGATGGACATGGAATTGAATTGTACTAGTCAGTCAGATGAATAACTTTGTACTAAGAACATTGTGTTTCTAGACTATCTGTTTTAGCATTTTATTTCGAATCTGTGTGTTTTTAGTTGGCATATCATCTAAGTTATATTTAGAGCAATAAAACGGTAGTAAAAAATCGGTTCTGATTTTACAACTAGTTTCACCTAACCACGCCTAGCTCTGTGGTTAAATGAGATATGTTATCCATGTGAATGGATTGATATCAGAACCTGAGTAACCGGTTCTGATTGGTTCAATATAGTTTTGGTTTGATTTTCAAGTTCACGTAGTTTGGGTCAAGTTTATGATACCCTGGTTGCGTCCGATTCAGAGAAGAGACTTTAGTGAATTCGATTTTTGCCAAGATTTGAGAAAATAGTACAAATTGAATTTATCCTTTTGAAAAAGTAAGTTTGCGTTTGTAATTAAACAGTGACGGTGGTAGGAGATTGATGGTGGTGGGTGGCAGGAGGTTGATGATGGCAGTGGCAAGTGGCCGAGAGTGGTGGAATGGTGGCCGGAGGTATAGTGGTGGTTGTGGTGTGAGGTATAGTGATGGTGGCAAAGAATGTAATAGTAAATAAAGGAAGTAAAGACAAAAATATCCAAGTATAAGTTCATGAGGTTTAGTATATAGTTATGATCTAATAATACGGAGTAATATGTGTGTGAGTAATATGTTTTGTGATTGTGATATTGTACAGTAAAGAAATAAACATAGACTATGTGTAATGATCTAGAGGTATATTTAATGGAAAACAGATAAAACAATAATTGTATGAATCAATAGCATCCTTTTGTATTGGAACATACTAATTTAGTGACTTAAAGTTATTTGGTCCTAAGAAAACAAGATCTTGGCTACACTAATATGACAAATTATGATTATTATCATCCAGTAATACACAACTAAAAGCTAAACTATGAGAAAACAAAAAAAAAACGGACATGTCCGGCAGTTAAACAAGGAGGCTAGTGAATAGTGATGAGTTGGATGCCGGTCTTTTTTTATATGTTTCTCAGCCCGCCTTTTGGGATTATTTGTTTAGTTTAGGCTTCTTGTTATTGTTTTAGTGGCTATTTTTTTCCGTTTTGGTTTGTGGATTAGTCTTTAGTTTCGGGAAGCTTTGATTGTAGATACGTTTTAGGTAGTTTGAGTGGGGTTTTTAGTTTTAAGGCGTGTACGATGATCATTTGTATCTCTTGGTTTGGACCCTTTCACTTTTCCCAAAAGTGCCAATGATTATATATTAGAAGTTATTTTGGCCTAAAATATAGCTCTTTATACGTTATTAAGTCTATTTTCTTGAAAATTAATCGAAAATACTATATAAGATTGGTATTGATTTTGTTTAATCCAAATTTTTAATGAACTTGTTGGAATAAGATCTGATGAGTCAAAATGTTTTGCAGGAAGTTAGAGTCTGGAAGTTAGAGTCTGGAGATGCAAGTTGCAGAATCTGTTTGTGTGAACGGTTTAATTACTTGGTAAAGAAGCTATGGGAATTCTGGAGATCTGGATAAATATTTAGAAGATCACGTTTTGATTTGATATTATCTCTAGAAGATAAACACTGATTTGTTTAGAATATTAATAAGTTTTAGTTTATCTTTTCCTATCTTTTAGTCAAGTAGTTTTGGAAATCAAATCTTGGAGATTTGGTTTAACCTTGTATAAATAGGGGTACGATGTTCATTGTATTTTGTATCTCTCAAGCACGATTACTTTGTCTTTCATATTATATATCATTCGTGTTCTCTCAATTTTGTTAATATAATTTGTATCTATTGTTTATTGAGAGTTTAGTGTTCATAATCAAGTTATTGTGAACTAATAACTGGTATCAGAGCGGGTTTGGTGTAAATCCAATTCGGTAATCTTAAAACGATCCATATATTGTTCAAAGATGTCCTCCAGTACCATCCCAACTCCAGTTATGGCTGGTAAAGGAGTGCCAATTTTCGATGGCACAGACTTTGCAACCTGGAAACTAAAAGTTCTATGGTTTCTTGGTTCGATTCATGAAGATGCTGAACAAGTCCTTACAGTAGGACCTATTATACCTGGTACAATGGTTGAAGCTGTTCCTGCTACAAGTACTGCTTCTGCTCAACCTGCTTATCTTCGTGAAAAACCAAGAGATAAGTGGACAGAAGCAGAAGCCATAAAGTTCAAGCTTGATAGCAAGATAAGAAGTATTATAGGTAATGGTGTTACTGTTCCAATTCTCAGGAAGATCAGTCATGCTAAAACTGCAAAAGCTATGTGGGATCTCTTGCTTAATGACTATGAAGGTGTCACAGTTGTTAAGACTCAGAAGAAAAAGAATCTGATAAGGTGTTATGAAAATTTTGCTGCTCAGCCTAAAGAATCATTGAGTGATCTTCATTCAAGATTCCAGGTTCTGATTAATGATCTTGAAAGTGTTGGTGTAGAGAAAACACAACAAGTGTTGTGTCAAAAGTTCATTGAACTGTTACCTTCAAACTTTGAATCTGTGATTACATCAATGGTAATCAGTGAAAAGATAGACACTTATGAACTAAGTGAGTTGTTTGGCATATTGTCAAACTTTGAAGAATCACAGTTGAAGAACAAGATCAATGCTAAGAGAGTTGTTAAAGATCCAGAAGCTGCATTGATAGCTACTACTAAGAAGAACAAGCAATTGTTCTCTAGTTACTCTAGTAGGGTTGATTCTGAAAGTGATGAGACCTCTGATGATAGTGATTCTGATGTAGATGAGGAGATTCAGGATCTGGAAAGTCAGGTGGCTCTTTTGACTCAAAGGATTGAGCAGAAGAAGTTTGGTTTTAAGAAGGGTAAAGGCAAGAGTTCTTTTGATCCAAAGAAAGCTAAATGTTTCAAGTGTGGCAAGGTAGGTCATATAGCTGCTGATTGCTGGTCCAAGAGTGAAGGAGGTTCAAGTTTCAACAAACCTGTTGACAAAGCAAGAAAGTATAAACTCAAGTACAAGAAGATGAAAGGTGAAGCAGAAAAGTTGAAGAATAAAGAACAGGAGAAAGCATTGTACACAGAAGCATGGGAAGATGAAGATTCATCATCTGATGATGAAGAGGATAAGTGTCTGATGGCTATAATTGAAAAGGATAGTGAGTCTAGCAAGTTTGAGGAAGATTTGAAAGCTATTGAGAAGATGGATAAAGACTCTACTTGTAACAAAGGTTCTGCCTATAAGGTACAAAACTTTGTAAACTATCTTAATAATGAAAAAGTGAGAATGTTTCAGTATTTGTTGCTTGATTTCAATTGGTGCTTAGAAGATAGTGACAGGTTAAGAACACAGATCATTGAGCTTAAGAACACCATCAAAGATAAAGATGCTGAAATTAAAGTATTAAAAGAATGTGAGGTAGAACTTGACACATACAAAATGGCATATTCAGAAGAAACTAAACGGTTAAATACTGAATTAGGAAGATCAATTAAAAAGGCAAACCATTATGAAAATATTTGCAAATCTTGGTGTGTTTCTTCAAAAAAGAATTCTGATGCTATTGCTAAGCAAGTACCAAATGATGTCAAAGCTATACTTGGTGAAAACTACACATTAGATAATAATGTGGAAGTTGATCCTATTATATTTAAGCCTGACATTTTACCAAATACTTTTATAAAATTTGATGGTGAGAGAAAAATTTTAACTAATGCTTTTGTAAGATCAACTGAGTTTGTAAAATCATTAGAACCTGTTAAACCTTCAGAGACTATAATTTTAGACTGTAGAAATCCATCAGAGTCTGAACTATTGAAACCTTCAGACTCTAACAGTTTAGTCTCTAAAAGTGAAAGTGTATGTTCTGACCTAGTATCTTACACCCAAGAATCAAGTAGCATAAGTGATACTGAATCATCTTCTGATAGTGACACTTGTCCAGATCCTAAATGGTCAACTAAAAGAAAGTCAGAGTCAAAACAAGCTAAGACTATAAAAAAACTGAAAAGGAGAATTTCAAAGCTTAATGAAAGATTAAAGGGTCATGAAAAATTCTCAAAATCATCTTGTTTTCCTGAAAATTTTAAAAAGGTATGGAAACCTAAAGTTTGTGAAAATAAAGGTGGTTTAAAAACAGTTGTGGATAAGTTGATCTGGATTGGTAATAAAGCTTTTGTCTGGAGGGTTAAATGCACTCCATCTGAACCCACTGCAAAGTGGGTTCCCCCTAAGATTTAATCATTTTTCTCTTGCTTGTGTCTTGTGTAGCAGGGTAATAAGTGGTATTTAGACAGTGGTTGCTCAAGACACATGACTGGATGCAAAGAGCATCTTGTAGGGTTTGTAGAAGAAAAGGGTCCTTCTGTGAGATATGGTGATAATTCTGTTGCAAAAACTATTGGTTATGGTACTGTTATTGCTGGAAGTGTGTCATTCAAGAAAGTTGCTTTAGTTGAAGGATTAAAGCATAATCTGCTAAGTGTGAGTCAAATTGCTGATGAAGATTGTGAAATCAGAATAAGAAAGAAAGCTGGAATTATTTATGATCCTAAAGGAAGACCAACTCTTGTTGCCTGGAGATTTCAAAATGTGTATATGCTGGATTTGGATTCTGTTGATTCTGAAATTGAAACATGCTTGTATTCTCAAACTGTTCCAGAACTTAATTGGCTTTGGCATAAAAGGTTATCTCATCTGAATTTTAAAAATATTAATGAGCTTTCCAAAAAGAAGCTTGTTAGAGGTTTGCCTCAGCAACCTTTCAAGAAAGATAAACCTTGTTCTGCTTGCATTATGGGTAAACAAACCAAAACAAAGTTTCCCTCAAAATCCCTAGCTACTATTAGTGATCCACTTCATATGCTTCATATGGATCTTTTTGGTCCAATGAACACTAGTAGTCTAGGTGGGAAAAGATACACTTTGGTTGTTGTTGATGAGTATTCAAGGTTTACCTGGGTTATCTTTTTAGCTGCAAAGAGTGATGCTCCTGAAGAAATCATTAATTTAATCAAGAAAGAGCAGGTTCAAAAAGGTGTTCTTGTTAAACAATTGAGAAGTGACCATGGCACCGAGTTCAAGAATGTTACTTTAATTGAATTTTGTGAAGAATCTGGAATTGGTCAAAATTTCTCAGCTGTTAGAACTCCACAACAGAATGGAGTTGCTGAGAGAAGAAATAGAACACTTATTGAGGCAGCCAGAACCATGTTATGCCAATCAAATATTGCACTCAGATTCTGGGCAGAAGCTGTCAATACAGCTTGTTATACTCAAAACAGGTCATTAATTGTGAAGAGGCATGGCAAAACTTCCTATGAATTGTATCATAAAAAGGTGCCTACTATTCATTACTTTCATGTATTTGGATGTAAGTGCTATATTTTGAATCAAAGGGATCAGCTTGAGAAGATGAGGCCAAAATCTGATGAAGGTGTGTTCATTGGTTATTCTTCTGTTTCTAAAGCTTATAGAGTGTATAATAAGAGGAGAATGAAGATTGAAGAATCCATTAACGTTTCTTTTGATGAAAGTCCCATTGAAATGGATCAATCATCTAGTTCTGAGCATTCTGCACTTGGTGAATTGTCTAAATTAATTTCTGGAAACAGTGTTCAGACTCTAGATTCAGAGTCTGAGACAGATGAATTTAATTTGTCTGGATTGAAAAATTCTGCAGATAATGCTCTCACTGAAGAAGTTCAACAAGAAGATGAGCCAAGTGTTACTCATGAAGATGATCAACCTTCTAATACTACTTTGAATCCTGTTGTTCCTATCAGAAAATCTTCTAGAAATATTGTTATTCCAAAGCATCTTGAAGATTATGTTGTAGATCCTACTGGTTTACCTAAAACTGGTTCTTCATCTCAGACACCTGTGTCTGATTTTGCAATTGCTAATTATTGTTTCTTCTCAAATTTTCTTTCACTCATTGAACCCAAAGAAGTAGATGAAGCATTGGCTAACAATGATTGGGCTGAAGCTATGACTGAAGAATTGACTGAGTTTGAAAGAAATGATGTGTGGGAATTGGTTCCAAAACCTGAAGGTAAAACTGCAATTGGTACTAAATGGGTTTACAGAAACAAGGTTGATAAAGATGGTATTGTGGTTAGAAATAAAGCAAGACTAGTGGCTCAAGGGTACAGACAAGAAGAAGGTATAGATTATGATGAGACCTTTGCTCCTGTTGCTAGAATTGAAGCAATCAGATTGTTTCTAGCATATGCTTCAGATAAAGATTTTGTGGTGTTTCAAATGGATGTAAAGAGTGCTTTTCTGAATGGTATATTGCAAGAAGAGGTGTATGTAAAGCAACCTCCTGGTTTCAAAAATAAGAAGTTTCCCAAGCATGTCTACAGATTGAAGAAAGCACTGTATGGTCTGAAACAAGCTCCCAGAGCCTGGTATGATACTTTGTCAACATTTCTTTTGGAAAAGAAATTTTCTAGAGGAGCTATTGACAAAACTTTATTCATCAAAAAGGAGAAAGGTGATGTGTTACTGGTTCAAATTTATGTTGATGACATTATTTTTGGGTCTACTAATCCAATTTTGAGAAAATGGTTTTCAGATATAATGTCTAAAGAATATAGGATGAGTAACTTGTGTACTTTAAACTATTTTCTTGGGCTACAAATTAAGCAGAGTCAAGAGGGTATTTTTATTAACCAAAGTAATTATGTTTCTGATATGCTTACCAAATATGGTTTTAAAAATTGTTCCACTTTAAGAACCCCAATGAGTATTTCTGAAAAGCTTGATAAAGATGAATCTGGAAAACCAACTTGTCAATCAACCTATAGAGGTATGATTGGATCTTTGTTATACTTAACTGCTAGTAGACCTGATATAATGTTTGCTACATGTATGTGTGCACGTTATCAGTCAGATCCTAAAGAGTCTCATTATAAGGCTGTGAAAAGAATTTTTAGATACCTGAAAGGTACTCCTAACCTGGGTCTTTGGTATGCTAAAGACTCAGGGTTTGATCTAATTGGTTATACAGATGCAGACTATGCAGGTTGTAAGTTAGACAGAAAAAGCACATCTGGTGGTTGTCAATTGTTAGGTGGCAAATTGGTGAGCTGGTCAAGTAAAAAGCAGAATTCAGTTGCTACTTCAACAGCAGAAGCTGAATATGTAGCTGCAGGGAGTTGTTGTGCTCAATTGCTTTGGATGCAACATCAGTTATTGGATTTTGGATTATCATTAACCAAAACTCCAATCATGTGTGATAATGAAAGTGCTATTGCTATTACTGAAAATCCAGTGTTTCATTCCAGGACCAAGCACATAGAGATCAGACATCATTTTATAAGAGATTGTGTTGAGAAAGGCAAAGTGGTTTTAAAACATATTGGCACAAAAGATCAACTGGCAGATATTTTTACAAAGGCACTTCCTGAAGAGAGGCATTTCTATCTTCTAGAAAAACTTGGTATGATAAATCCATCAACAGAAATGTTGATATGTGAAGACACTCTCTAATCTTGTTGTTGTAAAAAAAAAAAAAAAAAAAAAAAAAAAAAAAAAAAAAAAAAAGTCTGATTTTCAGAGTCTGGATGACGTCATATTTATCCAGAGTCTGAGGTTATTTATTTCTTTTATTTTTTTTTATTATGTATTTTAGTATATTTTTATTTTTGTTTTTAAAAGGAAAAAGGGTTATTTTAAAAGGGGTAAACGGTAAATAAGTTGGAGGGTTAAAAGTAACTTTTTGAAATCTTGTTAGATATAAATATCCCTCCATCTGTCACAATCGATTTCAATCTTTTAAACCCTAAATCCCCTTTTCGATCTTCAAGTTCAAAATTCCCTCAATTTTACTGCAATTCTCCTTCGATCGATTATAATGGCACGCACAAAGTACATTCCTTATGTTCTGGTACCCACTCCAAACATGATCCGAGCTGTAGAGATCAAAGCAAACAAAGATGTTATGGTTTCAGCAAACAATCGAGTTGCTTGTGATAGTATTCCAGAGAATTTTGTGAATGAAGGTTATGAAGAGGTGATCGAGTTCATGCATAATCATCCACTAAGGGATGCATTCTTCAAAACGACCATAATGTTTCCTGAGTTGTTAGCCGAATTTTGGTACACCTGTGTTGGTGATAGAGAAGCATGGACGCTTACAGGGACTTACAGAAACGGTAACAACACACTTGTCCTTACTGAAGATCATCTAAGGTTAGCTTTAAACTTTCCAATGAGAAACGATTATGTTAGAACGACTTCTAAATCAGCTGCTAGATTAAGCTTTAATATGGTAGGTCAACAAGTGACTGATTCAACTGTTAAAACAAGTATGTTTTCACCTCGATGGATGTTTGTTTTGTCGAATGTTGTAAGGAGTTTGAGTTTCAAAAGTGGTAGCTTGACTGAAATCAATGATTTTGAGGCTTACTTGTTTCATGCTATTGTTACTGGGAGGAATATCGATTTTGCAAGGTTGTATTTCAATGAGATGTTGTTGTTAGCTGAAAGAACACCCAGAGATCATAATGTTCCATTCATAAGGGTTTTAAGTTTGATGATAGAACAGGCTATTACTCCTAATTTGTATGATGGGTTGAGGGTGTTCAGGGTTTATGAGTTTACAGCTGTTCCTGAGTGTAGCACAAGGATGTTTCACAGTCACATCCACAACAATGAAATTGGACTCACTCCAGCTATGCTTCAGTGGATCAACAATGGTCAACCAGCTCAACCTGGTCAACCAGATCAACCTTTAGATCATGAGCAATCAGGGTCTGAAGGGGAATCACATGCAGGGTCTGATCAACCAGGGTCTGCAGGTGATCAAAACATTGATCAACCAATTATAGAATCTGATCATTCTGATTCTGCACCCCCAGTTACTCCACCACATAATGATCAACAAGCAGAGCAGGCAGAAGGCATGAATGAGGAACTCCAACTTGATTCAAACCCACCTTCTCCCACTGCTCAAGAGGTACACTCTCCATTAAACAACCTTATGAGCTTACCAACTCATATTGAGAATATTCACATGTCTGAAAACCTAGTTGTTTCAGCACCCATAGATGCACATCAAACATCTATTAGGCAAGGTGCTGCAAGTGCAACTCCATCACCTCTGCTAGAGGTTGGTGAGGGGAGTACTTTAACCCAGCCTAAACCATCTAGGATAGTGAGCTTGGATAACCTCATTACAGTTACTGAATTAACCCCCTCAGATAACTTAAATCAAGTCCCAATCCTGGACTTATCAAACCAAACTCAAGACCAATCTATGGCTAAACCTACCTCAGACATCAGTCTGCCACTCCACTCTCCAAATGTCCAATCCTTACACATCCTTGCACAGGCTGCCAATGCTTCATTCAGATCACAGGATGAAGTACAAGTCTCAATAACTTCTTTGTCCAAGGATCACTCTACTTCACAACAGGTAAGTGTTGAGGACATACAACCTTTATTAATCCCAACTGGTTCTACTTTGCAGGCTGAGGCACCAGTCACAGAGGTTGGCTTTTCTCAAGCTTTGACTTCTATGGCTCAGGAGTTTGATGACAAGCTTCAGGGTGTGCAGTCACAAATTAATAAACTTCATTCTAACTTTAATAATAATTTGGTTTCAAATAATGAGGTGTTGGAGGTTAGGAGGTTGGTTGGGATTGTACAGGGTTCTGGTGATATTGCAGGTTTTGGTGATCGATTGAGCAGTTTGGAGGCTAAGATGCAGGGTGTTGAAGAAATTAAAGAGTGTTTTGCTGGTTTTGCCTCAGATATCAAGTCTATTAAGGATGATCAAGCTGAAATTTGGAGATTCTTATCTGCTCTCTCTCAAGATGATGTCAAAAAGGGGGAGAAACGAAAGAGGCTAGCTGCAGGTGGTGATGGTGAGTCTTCCAAAAGGGCTCGTATTGAGGGGGAGTTACAGGTTGAGGGGGAGAATAATGATAATGAAAGAACTGAAACTGAAGCTGAGGTTATCGAAACTGAAGTTGTTGATGCTGAAGTTGTTCCAATGGTTGAAGATGAGATTGTTGTTAGAGATGATGGTGATCAAGTTAGAGATGATGGTGATCACGCAGTTTCTCAAGAAAATGTTGAAAATGTTCAAGTTGTGGTTGCAAATGTAAGTCAAACCGATGTACAAATGAATGTTGAAGAGTGTGGTGCTAGTGTTGATCAATCTGGTGTTCAAACCGATGTTGGTGAAAGTGGTACTCAAATCATAGTTGGTGGTCAAGAAAGTGTTCTTGATATTGCTGCTGCTCAAGAGAGGCTGAGGTCTTTGATGAATAAAAGGTTTAGGTTTAAAAGGTATGAAGGAGATGTTGTCAGTGTTGAGATTGTGAAGATTGAAACTGAGGTGAATTTGTTATTAACCTTGACCCATTTGTCTGATAGAAGAATAAAGGTGAAAGTGAGTCATATTTTGAGACTTGGTTTTTGTGAATGGAGAGGGTTGGCTATTTGTATTCAAAGATGTGAGGGAGATAAGGAAATTGTTGATGAAGTGTTTAAGAAAGTTTGTAATTTAGTTCATCTTGTGTTTGAAGAAGGTTTTATTAGCTCGAAGGATTATGAAGTTTTCTGTAGTATGTTCAATTTGGAGATGAAAGAGAGAAGATTTAGAGGACATGTTGGTAGATACTCTGTTCCAGAACATTTGCAGTTCATTGATGAATGTTATGTTGAATATTTAGATGCTCTGATGATTAAAACGACTAGAAACCAAAGGATGCTGATTAGAGTAGAGCAGTTTGAAGGTGCTGACATTAACTTGTTGCTTGGACTGTTAACTAGGTGTACGAATGAACAGAATCATCCTTTTCGGGTTAAATTGTTGAAACATTTGGAAGGTAAGTTGTTTATGTTGAAGAGCATTAAGTCAATGAAGAGCAAGTGTAGGTTGATCGAAAAAGAGCTTGCAAAACTGAAGAAGTAGAAAGGGTAGTTTTTGACATCATCAGATAGGGGGAGATTGTTGGAATAAGATCTGATGAGTCAAAATGTTTTGCAGGAAGTTAGAGTCTGGAAGTTAGAGTCTGGAGATGCAAGTTGCAGAATCTGTTTGTGTGAACGGTTTAATTACTTGGTAAAGAAGCTATGGGAATTCTGGAGATCTGGATAAATATTTAGAAGATCACGTTTTGATTTGATATTATCTCTAGAAGATAAACACTGATTTGTTTAGAATATTAATAAGTTTTAGTTTATCTTTTCCTATCTTTTAGTCAAGTAGTTTTGGAAATCAAATCTTGGAGATTTGGTTTAACCTTGTATAAATAGGGGTACGATGTTCATTGTATTTTGTATCTCTCAAGCACGATTACTTTGTCTTTCATATTATATATCATTCGTGTTCTCTCAATTTTGTTAATATAATTTGTATCTATTGTTTATTGAGAGTTTAGTGTTCATAATCAAGTTATTGTGAACTAATAGAACTATAAATACAAAGATATATCTAAAATAAAATGGGAACTTTCTGGAGCTTGCAAGAGTATTTTTATTTTATTTTATTATTTTTGGACAAAAAAATAGTAAAATTAAAGGGGAGTTGGAAGATTACGAAAATTGGGAGAAAATATAAAAAAGTAAAATATAATGTTCCTGCCCGGGATCGAACCGGAGACCTTTTGCGTGTAAAGCAAACGTGATAACCACTACACCACAGAAACTTTGTTATCTCAGCATAATGATTAATTAATAAATTTAATTAATACTAAATATGGCAATCAATGAGTACAAAAAAAAAAAAAAAAAAAAAAAAAAAAAAATTCGAATATGTTTTAGCACACAGATTATATGAGTAAAATTATGCACGAGTAATTGATTCGATAGATATTACACGAGTATAATTCTTTTGGGGAAGAATCAACGTTACGAGTTCTATGACCGGGATTGGAATGATGATGGGCCAGTTATAAATTTTTACAACAAAGATTCACTTGAAGATGATAAATCTATTGCCGATAATGTGGGAAAGAACGATGATAATGTTGTGAAAGATGAGGTGCTAAAGGTAACTCCTTACAAGATGAATTCAAATAAAATTATTAAGGATTGATCTTAATTTTAATGTTAGACCTTTGTTTCAGTAGAGATCTATAACTTATATAATTTGAAGTTGTTACCTTTATAATAACCGTACCTGTTGCAGAGTTTCATATAATTTGGTTGAATTAAAATTAGAATTGTTATTCTGCGTATGATTGTATCTCTGTTGTGGAGTTTCATATATTTTGGTTGAAGACAAACTGAAACTCAAAGTATAACTCAAAGATTGAGCTTGGTAGGGTGGCAATTTGGGCTTGGGTTGAAATTACTCATCTTGAACACGACTTGAAATGAGAAACAGATTACGAGTTTCAACCTTAACTCGGTACTTTCTAACGAAGACACGACTGAATTACATAAGCAAAGTTTTACACTATTTATTAGACCTGTTTAATACTCAAATTTAACATTGATCGAGATGTGAACGGAACAGATTTGAAGGTGTAAGTAAAACTTAGCTCTGATCAATTGGGCATTTAGAGATTTAAAAAAATCAATAGAACATCATCATGACATCATCAACACGCTAATTGTTTAGTTTAATCTCAATGTTATATGAAGCCTAATTAACGGAAAGAGAGGCAAAGCGCGTACGTACACTTCATGCCCGTGAAAACCACCTGCGATAACGGTTCGGAATCTTATAAGCTTGCCTAATATGTTTGGTAAATAGTTAAGATCAGTTAAATTGAAAAAATAAAAAAATAACTAGCTTTAGTTAGGTATTTTAAATATCTCCAATATATAATCTCTCTTATCACAAGCAAGTAATAAAACTCGAGTAAAATGGATATAAATAACTCCGTTAGAAAAGCAGTATGCTGTTTGTTTTTAACATCATTGATTGCGAGGAATCATGGCCGCCCCTGA
Organism: Rutidosis leptorrhynchoides; assembly: GCF_046630445.1. Lineage (NCBI taxonomy): Eukaryota > Viridiplantae > Streptophyta > Magnoliopsida > Asterales > Asteraceae > Rutidosis > Rutidosis leptorrhynchoides. Next base: position 157,551,056 of record NC_092336.1, read on the forward strand.
CCCCCAATTTTTTTCCAGTATATATATGTGTTAGAGTTTGACGTTTAGTGTATTTGTAGGTTAGTTAGGCTTAAAGCAACATGACCAATGAGTTTTAAATCAAAACGGATTTATGTAGTCGACACAAGTTTGATATCATAAGGCTATTGGAAACTCTAAAAGTAGATCAGCAGTGCTATCAAATCTGTAGTTTTTGGATCAGTATAAATTACTATTACTTTACTATACATATTATTACCTAATGAAAAACATTGAGTTTTTGACTGATGTTTGGCAATTGGAATGACATTTTTAGGTAAACCTACCATATATTACATAAGTTTTAGAATCTCTTTAGGTGGTTACAAGAAGTCCTATATATAAATCCAAGTAATAACACATTGTTTATAGTTTTATGAATTTCTAAGGAGTTGTTACACTGCACATTTTTACTTTAAGAAGATAAATCTAACTTACAAACATTACTTTTAAATAAAATGGATAAAAAAATTTCTATTCAGTTTACTAAGTCTTTTTACTAAAATGTACATGGTCTAACTGGGTTATCCGTGACCGATTTTGACCCATTTCCTGGTCACCCCAAGAGATGTTGCTACTGATGTTTGAAATAATATATAAGGACTCCATCTACTAAACTATCTCGAGATGGTTTACAAACATTACTTTGAATTAATTAGGTAAAATTAAAGATATAAATACTACTACTAAATAATTAACTAAATTACTCCTTAGTTACAATTCCCTCCATTATCAAATACTGTTTAAGGAAAGCTCTATAAACATAATATCCTTGGATACATCAGTATAAATAAATAAATGGGTATAATAATAAAGTTAATTCAAAGTGCATTATGCTGCTTATTTCTTCTGTCTTTGGCTGTAAAGAATCATGCTGCTGTTATTGACGTAAAAACTAAAGGTGCTAAGGGAGATGGAGTAACCGATGATGGTCCGGTAATATATATTCTTCTCATCTTATGTGTTTCTTACACGTACATTAATTAATGTTTTATGACGATTATTAATACTGTAACGTTAATCCTTGTCAACGAGTTGCAATTAGGTGATAATGAACGCATGGAACGAAGCATGTGGAGGAGCACCACCAAACACACTATTGTTTCCACCAGGGACATATATGGCCTTTCCTCATATTAAACTGACTGGTCCATGTAAGGGTCCGATAGAGATCAAGGCTACAGGTGCAACGATAAAGGCCCCGTCTGACCTAACACTGTTTAAAAAAGACACTTGGATCTACATCTCGTTTGTCGATGGATTAACTATGACCGGTGGTACTTTTGATGGCCAAGGACAACAATCATGGAGAACTAAAAATTGTAATAACGATAAAGCGGCTTGCACAAAGCCAGTCGTAAGTTTCGATTAATAAAGTTAATAGGTTTTCCTGTTCGAGTTTCCAGTATTTTTTACTCTGATATGCGCGGCCTGTCCGGAAAGGTCCGTGACCGTTTCCAAACACTGCCACTGCAACCGATGTACGATCTCTTTTAAGCCTAACAACATGTCATACAAATAAGCCCGCAGAGTTCCTTAGTACTCTAAAATAGTTGGTGATCGAGGGAGGTTCCCATAAGCCCAATAACATGTTATACATATAAGCCCATTGAGTTCTTTAATACTCTAAAACCAATTGGTGATTGGTGATAGAGGTAGGTTCTTATATAAGCTTATAAGCATTCTTTCAATAGCTTAGTAGTACCCCAGGTACCTTAGAAGCCGGGACCCGCCATGTGGAAGCTTGATTCATAAAATGGCACAGGTTCGATCCCCACTTGCGACAAGAATTCACAACTCTTGTTGCCAGTGGGATGATAGTTGCTCCTGTCATGTGTGGGGGCCCGGTAATTTTCCGGCATCCTATTCTTTCGGGATGGGTATGGTGGGTTTACAAAGGAAACAAGGGGTCGAGGTGTCCCGATACACCTTTTGATCCAAACCCTGCCATTGCAACTGATTAATCGATTCAGTAATATTCTAATAATAATTTTAGAGATAACAACACTTGTACACTTGTTATTTCAGAATTTGAGATTGCGTCACGTTAGTCACTCATTGATCAAAGATGTGACGTCTATTCATAGTAAACGTTTCCACATCGCTATGATGGGTTGTGACAACACGACACTGGACCACATCACCATCAATGCTCCGGGAGACAGTGTCAACACTGATGGAGTTCACACATCCAAATTAAACGGGCTTAAAATCCTAAACTCGGATATAAAAACGGGCGATGATTGCATTTCTTTTGGGGAGGGAAGCAAGAACATCCACGTGGAAAAAGTGACGTGTGGACCAGGACATGGCTTTAGTATTGGAAGTTTAGGTAATTCCCCAAATGAAGAACCTGTACAAGGAATTTGGGTCAAGAACTGCACCCTAGCTCGCACCGATAACGGAGTCAGGATCAAGACTTGGCCTGGTGGTTACCCGGGAACTGTTAGCGACGTGCATTTTGAAGATATTGTTGTCGACAAAGTAGCAAATCCGATTATTATCGATCAAAATTATTGCCCTTTTCGTTCTTGTGTGCAGGTATCAAACGTTACAGATTAAGCACTTACGTTATTATTCTTTAACATGATCAATAATGTGTGCAAACATCACTAGCGTATATCTTGAGATGCTCTGGTAAACGGGTCCGAAACAGTTACGGGATAATCCAATTAAGCCGTATGCACCTGAATAAAAGTAGTTTATTTTCTCGTGTAACTCAAACAGAGAAAAACCTTATCTGTTTACCATTGTCAGACAAGTGGTCCGTCAAAAGTGAAGATATCGGATGTGAGCTTTAGGAATATCAAAGGAACATCAACAACACAAATTTCGTTGAAACTTAATTGTAGCGCAGAGGCACCCTGCATCAATGTTGAGTTGGATAATGTCAACTTGGTTCACACGCGGGGACCACCTGCTAAATCTCGATGTTTTAATATCAAGCCTAAAATCGTTGGTCAAGTTGTCCCACCAGCTTGTTCAGCCTGATGATCGATGAACATAATCTGGGTACATGGCAAATTAACATGAATACGATCCATATTTTTAATGTTGAATATTGTACATAATAACTACATATACACCATATTTTTAATGTTGAATACATATACATATATTTATGCGCAGTACGTAGTCAACTGATTTTATCAGAAAGCATCACATTATTATCCGAAGGACCTGGACCTTATTAAGTTCATTGATGGATGAATTTAATCATGTTCTAGATTTATTGCTTAAACTAACTTTGTTCCAGAGTTCTATTTTGAAGAGAAAGGAAAAGAAACTGGAAGAATATAATCTTTTTTGGTGTTCCTTTGTTTTGACTCGAAAGAAAAGAAAAAAAGTGGATTGGTGATTTTAGCCTAGTTTTCCTTTCAACTCTTCCTTCTAAATTGAAGGGATCACATTTCCTTCCCTTTCACTTAGTTCCATTTCAATCCATTACTTTTAATGAAAAACTCAGGAACAAAACTAAAAGATATTCATTGTAACAGCAAAATTTGCAGATTGTTAAAGGAGCAGACGCTTGTAATTACATATAATTCTTTTTGAAAAAACCAGTTACATATAAATCTTTTCAAATATTGCATATCATGAGATGCTAAAAATAACTAACTTCTACTAAGAAGAATTATTTTTTTTCATCTTACATGTCTATCGTTCAAGGGATGTTCTTCTGAATTACTTCAACAGTTCATATCATGAGTTATTTTATCAGTATTACATGATTATATATACGTATAAAATAAAAATAAATTTTAATAAAATATTGTTCCTGCCCGGGATCGAACCGGAGACCTTTTGCGTGTAAAGCAAACGTGATAACCACTACACCACAGAAACCATGTTTTGCTATGCTTAATGTTTTCGACTTCAAAACCCATATTCGACTGTGGATAAAGAGTAGGCTTAGTTTTCTGATATCTATTCATTTTTTTATTTTTATTTATATATATACCATAATAATAACTCTATGATTTCAACCTTTTTACCCAGTTATTCCTTTTAATTTTCTTTTGTTGTCATAAGCATCTCTCATTATTTATTTATTTATTTATTTATTTTTTTTGAAATGCAACAATTTTATAAACTCAAGATGATGGGCCATCAAGGAGACCCAACCCATTACATTACAGACTCGGGATATGAAATATAACAGACGCGAAGCCCACTCGAACCAGATTATGGACTTGTAGGCATTATACTGACTAAAGACTCACACCATAGTTAAGTTAGTAAGAGTGCAACTAAACTCAAATGATTAAACTAAGCATGACCATGGATCTGAGATCCAATCTAACCAATCAATCCTTCTGTTCTTGATACGGTTTGAGATTCACTCGTATGATTTGAGTTGAATTTTCATCAATGCCGTCGGACCATTTCAACACGTGTTTTGCAAAAGGACACGACCTTTTATTGCTGAAATTCATTTAATAAAATCATGGCCCGAAAACTTAAATGTTGGGCTGAAATTTTTAAATCCACCAGCAACGAAGTGGGCTTCCTATACTATTATAATTTATTACGGCCCCAATTTGTTTCATTTCCCGCTTTCTCATTAAACAATTGCCCCCAATTTTTTTTTTGCCTCCGTTCGCCGGCCGATAATTCTCCGCCATGGATATCGAAACGGCGTCGCTTCACAGAAAACAATCGCTCTATCACTCCATGGTAACTTTGACTTTCTCAGTTACAAAGTTTCAGTTGCTAAGTATCTTAATTATTACTGTATTTATTTACACATTTATGTACTTAAAACTTATACCGTGTGTGTATTTTGATTTTGAATAAACAGGATGAAATATTTGAGATTCAGAAAGAGATGTATAAAGGTCAACAATATAGTCAAATATATTATATTAGGTTACATTTAATCAGAACTCTGATTCACTCTCTTCTTCCTAATTGGAAACCTCATTTACCAGGTAGATCTTTTCATTTACACATATATTGACCTTTTGTGTAATTAGTGATGTTGAATTGAATTGCATTTTGTGATTTGGTTGTAATAAAAGTTGATTGCTTGTTAAATTATGAAATTTTATTTGTGATGTTAGTGTTCTAGGGTTTGAGGTTTTATATATATATTTAAACTGTGTCGATATATTAATGATGATTATGATTATTTGATGGATGTATCATGTACACGTAAATGATATTTGTGTCTAGTTAAATTAGTTTAGGATGATCAAATCATGTGTACTGACTTTCAATTTAACGTGTCATATTTATGATGTATTAGTGTATTATTTCTAAATCAAATTGAAATATATGTTCTGTATAAAGTGAAGTTTAATTGATTTGGATGCTTCATGTAGAGATTTTGTTTATTGAGGTGTTACTTGAATGATCAATGTTTTTTTTTTTTTTTTAATGTTAAAGTCAGATTTTGCTAGTCATTGTCGATGATTTGTTGTTTTTGACATATATTTACGGATTGATGGTCTATGCAACTTTTGGTTGTCACAAATCAGCATATTTTCTTTTCTGTGCTGCATATGTATTCATCTACAATAACCCCCTTGCACTTATTTTATATCATAGATAATTTAACGTTATGTGTTTAAATGTACATGTACCAAGTTAGCTTGCAGCTTTATGATTGCAACGTTCTTCTTCAAATAATCCATTCTTAAGGTATACCTTTTTCTATTAGTATTCTTATCATTTTGTACGTTTGTTATGATGTAGTATGTACGGTTTTGGGACTAGAGGAAGGTAAACAGTGCATTATTGTTGGGACACTCTATAAACATATGAAGCTCAAACCTACCATCCTCAGTGAGTATTCAAAAGAGGTATAAGTTTTCATAGTATCTAATGCTTATATTCAGTTTCTTTGGATCATAATCATAAAATTCGTTTTGTTCTATGTACACAGAGGTCTGCGACTCCACTTGTAATCCCTGATAATTTCGTGCACCCAGATGATAATTTGGTTCTTGAAGATGAGAGTGGAAGAGTAAATCTAAAAGGCGACGTATTATCTCCGTCTGTATATGTAACAGGTTCTTAATGATATTTCTTGATAAATTCTAAAATGACTTTAAGGCTATACATGTTTTTGGAATAATGTTCGAGAATGCTTACACCATGTTAGTTTTTTTGCGTAACCAAAAATGAGAAGTGGTATTTCAAAAGTTTATATTGATGAAAAGTATTTTTGTGTTGGTTTGCAAAGGCAATGTTGTTGCTATACACGGAAAGGAAACTAGTGGAGGTGATTTTATTGTTGAGGATATTCTTGAACCCGGCTTACCACCACAGTTTGATTTACCAAATAACTTAGGTACGTGCATATGCTGTTATGATTACATTTATATTGCTGTTGTGTAACTAACATGTGCAACAATGTGCTACCTAGTACTTATATCATATACATTGAGCTCATTTTCACATTATGTGCATTGTTTGAATTTGCATTAATGTTTTTGTTACTGCCATAAGTAATTTATGTTTTTATTATAACAGGAGAAGAAAAGTATGTAGTTTTGGTATCTGGATTAAATGTTGGTAGCAGCTCTTCTAACCCACTTCAATTACAACTTCTTGTTGATCATATCACGGGTCATTTAGGAGATGAGAAGGTCAGACCAACTTATTATGGTTTGTCTTTTTTATTTATTATAAATAAGTAAGTAATTATAACTCATTTTAAGTAATTATATCTCATATGTATGTATCAATGAACAGGAGCAAAGCTTGGCAGCTCAAATAGTTCAAGTAGTTGTTGCTGGGAATTCTGTTGAAGTTCAAAATGGGCTTCTTAATGGTCAGGTAATAAAGATAATTGCCATTGTTAGCCGTACCTAGATGTGGGAAAATGGATACGGTTCAGAATGGGTTTAGGTCAAAACAGTTAAACCCAAAGAACACGTCCAATTGGTTGGGTGGGGTTGACCTTCTATCAGTTTTTTGAAGTTCAAAAACTCTATTACTAATATGAATTTTATGGCGGATTTACAAGGTTCTAAACTTCATAATACACTTAGGAACTTTTCAACCTGTTCAATACATTTGACCTCTTTTCCTTTATTTAACCAATCTGAACTGTTTGACCCATCATTATTATATTAGTAAAACTGAACTCAAGTTGACCCATTTTCATGTAAATGGGCTGAAATCAACATCTAGCCATTTCAGAAGCCTTCTCTCAAGTTTCATTTTTTTTCTTTTCTATTAGCATGTAAAAACCACACAATAGCAGTATTACTCTAAGTACATACATCAAAATGAAATTGAATACCAAAAACATGTATGCAATTATTTCTTTGCAGAATCTGGCCCCCAAGGACCAATCAAAGTTATCTGAGCCAATCAAAGAGCTGGATATCTTTTTGACTCAGGTAATTGATCAAATTACCATTAATCGGTAACATTCAGATTCAAAAACGAATGTAAGCCAGATATTAATCGTCTGTAGCTGTACACAGATTGCTGCAGGTATACCTATAGATATCATGGCCGGATACAATGACCCTGCAAACTTTGCTCTCCCACAGCAGGTTGTCTTACTGTATAATAATTCATCATGTACCTCATGCAGTATTTTTTAATTCTTTTTTTTTTCTTTTCTCAAAAATTGTTTGTTTATCCAGCCTTTGAACAGATGCCTTTTTCCTGGATCATCAGCCTATAACACATTTAGGTCCTGCACTAATCCTCATCTGTTTGACGTGGACAATGTGAGGTAAGAGATTTTAATACGAATCATTTAATCTAGTTTAGCATTTGATGTAATGGATTTAGAGCGGGAATCTAATGGTTAATTCTATCATAATGAACGAAAACTGTTCATTTTGTCCGATGGAACATAATGAGTCTAGTTTAGCAGATGTAATAATTTTTCTGTTTGTTAAATTTCATATTATGGTCAGGCTGCCACGAGTTTTTCTATTTTAATTGCATCATGGAATGGAGTGAAAAGAAACAACATAATCCAATAACACATACTTTGTAAAAATCTTAATAACTTTATGTAAGTGTTTGTTTCCCGTGCATAACTAAATAAACTCATTATTTATTAAGACATCATTTGAGGTCATAATGAGCTTTTTACCTTGCTTAGTGTGTATCATTTGTACGTAGGAAGGTCAATGGCTTCTTGTAAACAATGCATCAAGTAAACATGAAGTTATACACTTCCTTTATGTATAAAAATTCTTTCTAAACCAAGTATGGTATTTAGTTTGTAAAGATCTATTCCATTACTTTTATCACATTATGCTTTTCTTTACATTCTTTTATTATTCCATTTCAGACAACTTAACACGGTATTAGTTTTTAGCACTTGTGTTTATACTTATACATGCACTGATATTCAGATTTCTTGGAACATCTGGTCAAAATATTGACGATCTTAAAAAGTATTCAGAAGCAAAAGATACATTAGAGTTCATGGAAAGAACACTGAGGTGGAGGCACCTTGCACCAACTGCACCAAATACACTTGGTAACATATTTGATTGACAATTCGTGATAACATATATTGTGCTAAAATGATGAATCTCGATTGTGTTGTTTGATTATAATGCTCAGTTTACTCTTAACATTCTACAATCGTTGGTTGTCAGGATGTTATCCCTTCACTGATAGGGACCCTTTCTTCATTGAAAGCTGTCCACACGTTTACTTCGTTGGTAATCAAGATAAATTTGCTACTCGAATAATGAAAGGTTCTTGTCAGAAACATCATAAATTATTTACCTTTTTCTTCTCTGAAGTAGGTAATAATCATTAACTACGGTAAAACCTTCGTGCAGGATCAGAGGGTCAGGTAGTGAGACTCATTAGCATTCCAAAATTTAGTGAAACAGGCATTGCTGTTATGGTAAGCCCTCGCACCAAGTAAACCTGATATAAGTTTATAGAAAAGTTAAAATGGCAAGCCAATTATATAGGTAACATTAAAAGTTACACCGAAACGTATATAACTTGACCATTTTTGCTGCTATATGTATTGTATATAAAATCTTCTATGACATGCATTATAAGATACATACTAAAGAGTTTTGGGAAAGCTGATGCATACTATAGAACTTATTTAAGGTGAACACAAACAATAGCAAAAAATTGTGAAGTTGGATACATTCTTGTGTAATTTGCCAATTTTATTTAGTACAGATGTTAAAATGTTGTAATTACAGTATCGCTTGTCATGCAAATCCTTTAAAGAGTTTATTATTAATGAATTTGGTATGCAGGTGAACCTGAAGAACCTCGAGTGCCACACTCTCAGCTTTGGTACTTCGCTAAGCTCTTAACGTGTTATGTTTCTACTCATTTAGTTGGTTTAGAGGTATGAATTACTGTAAGTTACTGATGCACATGACTGGTTAAAAAATTAGGCGTTGGTTGGCACGTTTTAAGAATTGTATTTAACTTTTTAAGTACTCAGATCCTTGTTTTAACGATGTGAATTTTTATTACAAGTTATGTCAAATTGATCTCCATATCTTTGTGATTTATATCTCGGTTGCATTTATCTGATATAAGCAAATTTTTTAATTTGAATTTGTAGTTATTTTTGTAAAACATAAGTCTTGTTTGCTAGATTAGTTGATATAGACTAATTGTTTTTCTGTTAATCTTGATATACTATATCAAAGCTTATCATTAGTATAATGGTATTAAGACAACCATATTGGTTCGCCCTTTGTTATGTTGCATTCTCAAATCCTCCGCTTCAGTTTGTTGTTTTACACATATGTTTTATTTATTACACTTTCTTTTTCCTAATTCATTAGATTGAAAATGGTAATGAACCATTATGCTCGCTTACGTTGTCTAGACGAGGTTAGAAGATACAAAATGATTAAATGCTTGATGTTATGAATGGCTGATTTTGTTCAAGCCCGATTAGAATTTATGTATTTCGATAATATACCGAAAAAGTAATAAACGTTAAGACCACCACCTATGGGTTCATCTTCTAGACGTTGTCAACAGGGGCGGAACTAGCCTTAAATAGGGGGGGGGGGGGGTGCCAGGTGCTGTCCGTGGACAAGCAAATTTTAAGCCTAAAATTTTGGATTATTTTATTTTGCCCCTAGCTCAAATCCTAAAATTTTGAATTATTTTATTTTGCTCCCGGTGTTACGGATTCCTGGATCCGCCACTGGGTGTCATAGACGTTGTCTTGTCTCGCTACTGGTTCTTGCACACTCCATTCTCTGCAAGTCAGTACAAGACGAAGGTTATGTATGTATTTATGTGACGATGGTCAACGTTCCAGTATTGAACAGTTTCAACTCTAAATTGATAATAAAATAATAATTAAAAAATAATGATTATATATAAGAGGTCACCGTATTTTTCAAATCTTTACTATAAGCCATATATCAAATCTGATTTAAAAACTAAAAAAAAAAAAAAAAAAAAAAAAAAAAAACAAATAGCACATATATATTAATTGCCATTATTTATTATTTATATTATTATAGTTTTTTACTAAATATTTGAGTATTGGTTCTTTTCAGGTATTCACCATGAATTTTTACCTTGGTATGTATAGAAAAAAAATTTCAAATTTGAGAGTCCTAAACAATCGTTTTCAAAAAAGGTGAAAAAAAACTTCTAGATATATAATCTCGAGAAGTTGATTCATAGAGTAATAATAATGATAATGATCAAACTATAAAAATCATCCCTCAGTCCCAACATCCCCTTAAAACATTTATTTCATTTCATCATTAAGAGGCGCGTCTGTTTTTTTCCTTTATTAGATCCATCATTATTAAATATTTTAATTTTAATTATTTATTATTGTCCATTATTATAATATAATTAGCACATAAAAATTTATACATTTTTATCAGACTGTACCCCCTAACGGCTATATTCCCTCCACCAGCCAACCACCACTACCAACGGTAATTAAGTTCTCATTTTCCCACCATAATAACAATATCTCAGTTCACACTCTGTTCATCCCTCTCTGAAACCCTTCTCTTTCTCGATTTCTCGATCTCGAACAACCAAAATGAAAACCGCAATTGTCACACCAACACCAACACCAACAACTACGGCTACAGTACAACACGTAACTAAAACATCATCTGATCAAATATTAAGCAAATTCGCCGAATCAGATTCGCATGATAATTACAGCTCCAAAAAAGCGTTGCGTTTGATGAAACGACAGAAGCGATTCGCGAAATCTGTTGCGCCAATTGTAACTAAACGCCGTGAAAGCTCTGAGTTTACCGGTGGAGTTGTTGAACGGAAATCGCTGCTTATTCCGGTTCCAACTGCTCGTCGATCGTCTGGTGCCGGAGCGTTGGTTAGGGTTGGGAAAACTCATTTTAAGTCTAGAGTTTTCAGGAACAGATCGATTTTTGGAACGATTGAGAAGGTAATTGAATTGAATTGAATTCTATTTGATTTAGGGTTTAGTTTAGCCCTAATTTTGTATTTGTATATTTGGTTTAAATTGCGCATGCTTATCTCTAATTAGGTTGATTTTAGAGTGATTAATGCTAGTTAGAATAAGTTAATTGGTTATTTAAAGCCTTGGATAATGCCAGTAGACGTTAGATAATTAAGAATTGAAACATTATTAGCCTCATATCTTATGATGGCTACTACTAAATAATTGAAAATAGTTACGGAACTGATTAGACCGAGTATATGTGAATAACTAGTGAAATGATCCGTGCTACGGGTTTGTTTAAACGAAATAGTTTAATGATATATTTTAGTTATTAAGTGAATGTAAATGCTAAAGTCATTTAGTTTAAAGACCCGTGAAACTACGAATTCCGACTAAGAAATTTGTCGTTTTTACAAACATGTTGAGACATGTATTTTCGGATACATATTAACGTAATTAATCCCGTAAAGAAAATCCATATTTGAATATTAATAATTTAATAATAAAAAATAATAATACTTATTATAATTAAAATAAATAATAATAATAAATTGAGTATTTTTATATTTTTAATAATAATTAATAATCATTAGTAATAACAAATGCCTTTTGAAATTTTTTTTAAAGATTAAAATACAATTATTATATAAAGGTTGTATAATATGCTTCAAAATTTGTACATGTGTTCATTGAGTGTTTTGTAAAGATTGTACATGTTGTTTTAAGATTTGTATATATGGTCATGGGGTGTTATAAGATTGTACATAATGCTTCATATATTATATATATGTTAATGTTAATGGAGGTGTTTTATCATAATGTTGTACATAATGCTTCATATATTGTATAATTAACATGTTAATATTTTTATTAAAAAAATTAATTATATTAATGACATCATCATGAGGGGCTTACAATTTTTCTTTTTCTTTTTGAATTTTCTTTAAGCTTAGATAATCCTTATTTTTGACATCATCATTTTAGAGATTTAATAGATACTATAGATAGATAATATTTATTTCAATTTTGTAATGGTGTGCATTGTTTATATCTAGCATTAAACATTAAATTCTAGTTAGAAAAACCTTGTGTTGTAGCTCATGTGATAGTGACATGTCTCTCTTAGCGATAGATCAGAAGTTCAACTTCTTTGGGGTGCAGCATTGCACACAAGGTTGCCTCTTTACCCTTGAATTTCATCCAAGGGTGACTTCCGCACATCGCGTTGCGGGGGCCAGTGGGGGAGGGGCCTCGGATTGGGTCGGGTTTCCTCCTGGCCAGCAGTTGGGGGCGGGTTATGCTACTGTGGGAGATGAACGCGTGAGTAATTAAGTCCCCTTAGGTGATCCCGTACTGCTGTTAAAAAAATGCTAGTTAGAAACAATGCATGTCGAATTGAGACACTATGATCTCTAGTATCGTTTTGTGCTTTGGCCATTGCTAGTTGCGGTTAAACCCCATGATACAATTTAGTGAGACCGACCAAAATTTCATACTTGTACTGGTATGATTCATATACGAGCTCAATAATAGCTCACATATGAATCATATCAATACATTTTGGTCGGACTGAACATTGTAACACTCTTCTTTTTAGTTGTTTTAAAGTAAATAGTGGTTCAAACATTTACAGTTATGTTTGTCTCTTTTAGACTTGGCGAAGGACTATTGATGGAGCATCACATATGTTTATGGAGAAGCAATATAATCGCCACAAACGCTTGCTAAGCGACACAACAACCTAAGCGAAGACGCGATATATGATTATGTTTAACGTATTCTTTCTTGTGAGATCTCATTCACAAGAAATGTGTAGGAATTTTTTTTTTAAGAAACAATAAGTTTGCATTTTGCTGCTTTCTGGGTTTGTTTTTTTGTTCAAGCAGTTTAGATGTATGTCTGTGTATGTAAAAGTAATGCTACTTTTTATTGTTTGCCATCATCATTATTTAGTAGGATTTGAGTATCTGATCTTAATCAACACGATTGTTGTATATTGTTGTCTAGGGTTACATGATCAAATTTTTTTCAGCTTAATTTATTTTTTGTAACGTGAGTTCTAAATATTCTAGTTTTTATTTATTTGTTTTATTTTGGCAAGTACAGAAAACTTTTTAAAAATGTTAAATCATAATATGACCATTTTTTTCTCTCCCAAATATGAGCTACTGTGCGTGGCTAAGGGCCTAAGGGGGAGTTTGTCTTTGCGTTTGGAACTTGATTATTTGATTATCACGTTTTCAAATCGTAAATAATCAGTTTATAGTGTTTGGCAAGTTAAACAAAAAAAATCAATTATTTGCGATTTTGAAAAACACAAAACGTGAAAATGAAAAAGTAAGTCCCCCTAAACGTGATTATCATATTATTGCGTTTTACTTGTTAATTTAATAAATAATCATATTTACCCAACACTTATTTGATTGATTATTTAGTTATTGCGTTGTCAAACAGTATAATCAAATCTAAACACTACTAATTTATAACACGTTTTGATACAACTAATTATTTGATTCTAATTATCTTAAACGCATAATCAATTTTCAAACGCAAACCCGTACCTCCTAAGACAACATTCCAGGTCATGATCGAAAATTATGTGACCATCACTAAGTTTTTTCAAAAAAACAAGGAGTCTTCGTTTTTTCCTAAAAATATTTGGTCTCAAACCACTATAAGGCCCGTTTTCCATCGTAAACTAAGCCCCACAACCAACCACATTAAACAAGGAATGTACGGCGGTTTGTCAACTGATAGAATTAAAAAAATACAATATTTTAAAAAAACAAAAACGATGACTAAATCGGAGTTACGGATCAAAAGATACATCCATTCAAAGTTCAGGTGCAACTCACACCACTCACCCGCACTCGTTTGGTGTATGTTGCGATGAAAATAGGTCGTCTCGGTGAATATCTCTGTAATATGCACCCCGCACCAAGTACCACGCACGGTGTATGGTGCGTGAAAAGAGAACTTTTTTACAATTACAATTTTTTGACGGCATATTACTAAACACTCAGAAAAATTGAGACATTTTGATCAATTTCTCTATTTTTCGTTGTATCTTAAGTTGTAGTTTGGTGTTGTATTAGCCCACTCCTTGTGAGCTTGGTCCCCATGTATTTGATTCATAATTAATAAAATTGCTAGTTTTCTAAAAATTATCTCAACTAGCTTTTAGACATGTGTGCTTGCTTATTACCTTTTCATGATAACAAATTTTCAAAACGCGTCGTAGAAAGTACCTCAGATCAAGTTTCATAAATGCAGTCATATGTTACAGAACTTATCATCATAAAGATAGACCTTCTATAAAAATTTGTCGATATCACGATATGCACTTGTCCTAGTTTCGTGTGTGTGTATATATATATATATATATATATATATATATATATATATATATATATATATATATATATATATATATATATATATATATATATAGGGGCAGGATCAATAGGGAAGTAACCAATCGGGGGAAGCAAAATTTTTTTTTTAAATTTTTTTTTTCCGGCATCAAGATCACATGAAAATATGAACATTTAGAAGAGACACTTTGTGATAAATGTTATTATTTAGGCGGAAAAACGATCGAGAAAAATAACATTCAAGATAATATTGTTCGTGAAGAATATGAACGTTTTTTTTTTCATGTTTTGTGAAGTAAAATTTAGCCCGATTTAGAGTTTAGGGTTTAGGGTTTGGTGTTTTGGGTTTATGGAACCCTAAACCCTAAACTCTAAACCGTTCGTATTAAAAACTCAATCTAAATCCTAAATCTAAACCCTAAATCTAAACCCTAAACCCTAAATTTCTAAACCCTAATATCTAAACCCTATAAACCCTAATATCTAAACCCTAATATCTAAACTCAATAGCTAAAACCTCAAAATACGCTCGAAAAATACGATAATTGTTTATATATTACTTCTTCGAGTGTTTTCCCGCCAAAATAAAAACATTTATCACAAAGTGTCTCTACTAAATGTTCATATTTTCATCTCATCTATAATGTTCGTGAACAAAGTTTTTGCTTCCCCCCGCTTCCCCCCGAGTGGTTACTTCCCTCGATCCTACCACTATATATATATATATATATATATATATATATATATATATATATATATATATATATATATATATATATTGGATTATAATCATATAAATAAATAAAATACTCACATAATAATATACATGATATGTAGTGAAATACGTATCGTACAAGTTGATGAAAATTGAAATGAATATTTTCTGATGCATTTTATTGCATAAATTAATTAATTACTTCAGGGGGATTTATACACTTAAGGAAATCGTGAATGACAGTTAAATACAAAAATAAAAGCATTAAATGATAGAGTTCAAAAGCTACAAGGAGAAACTAAGCAGTTTTATAGCCAACCAACCGCACTAAGACCAATTTTAACGGTGTCAAAGAGAATCCGCCAGATGAGCTGTCTAACTGACGCCCACTAACACCGTTAACAGGATGTCAATTTTGACGGACGACGGTCGTTAGTCGAAGGAATGGTGGAAAAAAAGGATCACAGACAGGTGTCGGTTTCTTAGTGGGAACATGCTAATCGTTTTCAAATGGCTGCCGTTAGACTTTTTTTTTTCTTTTTTTTTTTAAACTTACACGATTTATGTATAAATACCTTTTTATCATTTCTAATTTTTACATACCAAAACATCTATTTTTTTTTTTTTTTTTTTTTTTTTTATTATCATTTTATACATTATAATTATAATCTTAATTGTAACATCCCCCTTATCACAACCACAATATTGTTCGCTTTGCCCGTAGGCGCACGGCTTTTTCTTGGTGACCACACAAGGCCTTCCCAGGAGGTCACCCATCCTAGTACTACTCCCGCTCGAGCACGCTTAACTGCAGAGTTCTGACGCGTTGTGTCTAGTAAGGATGGAAGTTATCTTATAAACGACTCAAACTTTCTAACACAAATCAATGTGGGACGGGGTATTACATTAATTATATATAATTATGACATCGTATTTACTTAGCTCCGCTTCCGATTCAGAGGATATTCATATTATTCAGCTTATTCAGGAATTAGTGGAAGAGTCTGAGGTCGAGTCCGCGCCACGTATTCCTAGAGTTCAAGGTTACATTCCGAGAGATCTTGAGGATGTCGCTCAACGATTGTGGAATGATTATTTTTGTGAGACACCAATTTTTCCGACAAAGAAATTTAAAATGCATTCTCGTATGCAAA
Source organism: Rutidosis leptorrhynchoides (assembly GCF_046630445.1). Taxonomy (NCBI): domain Eukaryota; kingdom Viridiplantae; phylum Streptophyta; class Magnoliopsida; order Asterales; family Asteraceae; genus Rutidosis; species Rutidosis leptorrhynchoides. The sequence goes on from NC_092336.1 coordinate 157,567,694, forward strand.
TACAATGATTCCTCCGAATAGCGCAAGGTATAACTGCTTTTTCTAGTAATTATATTCCCGAGCATTTTAGTTATTTTACGGAAAGCATTGATACTATCAGTAGGAAGTCGTTTACTACTTTACAAAATATACTTCGGTTATACGCCAATTTGTGTATGAAACTAGCGCCGATATGTTCGATGAATATTTACAAATGAGTGAGCAAATGATATCGGCTAAAAAGTCATGTTTTCACCCCAGTATTGAGGCCCAAAAACAATAAAGTTCCACGATTTATCGCCAAAATACTCGCTTTGTCGGTTAAAATTGAAGATCGAGAAATTACAAAGACGATGCAAAAAAGAATCGTGCAAAACAGAGCTAAAACGAAGATTCTAGAACGAAAACGATGAAAGCCAAGTTACGACCCCGGAAACCAAGTTACGATCCCGAGAACGAGCAAGACGATCCAAGCAAACAGCAAGACCAGGAGTAAAACTGGCCTCCCACGCCGGCCTGCCACACCGGCCTGCCACTTGGCTTGGCCAACGGGTACAAGAAACGGCTTGGGCAAATGGCTTTCCTGGCACCGGTCTCCCACACCGGCCTGTGGCGCCGGCCTGCCAGCCGTTTCCCATCCAAATTTCAACTATTTAAGGGGCCATTTGTCATCCATTTTTCCACACACTTCAATTCACTCCTTTCTCTCTCTTTCTACAATAATTAGTCATACTTTCAAGGTCTTCGACTCCGTTCGGGAAAATTAATACGTGGAGAAGAACGCCGAAGATTGTATTAGGAGCGGTTTGGAGTTTGAAGTGGTCACTTTTGTACTTTCGGAACTCGTTTAATCTACTGGTACTTCTATCATTTGTCTTTATATAATGTCTTTCATTAATATGATTTACGATATTGTTACCATGATTAGCGAGTAGTTATCTTTAGTGTATGTTATGATGTAGTTAGTTATAATGCCGAAATAATGTTATGGTTTGTGTATGTTGTTGAGATGCTTTCCGATTATGCTTTAAACTCAATCACTTTTTCAACTAATAGAACGTAGTTATTGGCTCTGTTATTGGGAGGTTGCAAACCCCAATTCTGAAAGGACCCGTTCATATACATTATAAACGATTCACAATAGTTGATTACATTGCGAGGTATTTGACCTCTATATGATACATTTTACAAATATTGCATTCGTTTTTAAAAGAAAATCTTTCTTTACATCGAAAATTGACAGGAATGCATACCATTTCATAATATCCACTCTCTAACTATAAATTGATTTAATAATAATCTTTGATGAACTCAATGACTCGAATGCAACGTTCTTCGAAATATGCTATGAAAGACTTCAAGTAATATCTTTAAAATGAGCAAATGCACAGCGGAAGATTTCTTTAACACCTGAGAATAAACATGCTTTAAAGTGTCAACCAAAAGGTTGGTGAGTTCATTAGTTTATCATAATCATTTATTTCCATCATTTTAATAGACCACAAGAATTTCATTTCCAGTTCTCATAAATATACGTCCCATGCATAGAGACAAAAATAATCATTCATATGGTGAACACCTGGTAACCGACATTAACTAGATACATATAAGAATATCCCCTATCATTCCAGGATCCTCCTTCGGACATGATATAAATTTTGAAGTACTAAAGCATCCGGTACTTTGAATGGGGCTTGTTGGGCCCGATAGATCTATCTTTAGAGTTCGCGTCAATTAGGGTGTTTGTTCCCTAATTCTTAGATTATCAGACTTAATAAAAGGGCATATTCGATTAGATAATCCAACCATAGAATGTAGTTTCGATTACTTGTGTCTATCTCGTAAAGCATTTATAAAAGCAGCGCATGTATTCTCAGTCCCAAAAATATATATTGCAAAAGCATTTAAAAAGGGGAGCAAATGAAACTCAACATACTGTATTTCGTAGTAAAAATACATATAACGTCATTGAACAAGTGCAAGGTTGGCCTCGGATTCACGAACCTAAATTAATTATATATAATTATGTGTTGGTCAATATTTGTCTAACAAATTAGGTCAAGTCATAGTGTACCACAATCCTAATGCTCGAGACTAATATGCAAAAGTCAACAAAAGTAAATTTGACTCAAAATAATTTCCAAAAATCTATACATAATTAATATATAGTTTAAATATCGTCGTTTTATATTTTTAAATATTTTTAAAAGATTTATTAGAGTAAATAATATAATTTATTTATTAATAAATAAAGTTTTATATTAAATTTATATAATAAAATATACTTTTATATATATTAAGTAATAAAATTTATAGGGTTCATTTAATATCATAAAGATAATATGATAGGTATTATTAAAGTAAGTTATTACACGTAGTAAAATATGTTTGTATCACATATTTATTTGATAAAATAATATCTATAATGATAGTAAGTAAAAGTTGTATTATTTTGTAATAATAATTATTATTATAAAAATATCATTATTTATAATTACTAAGATGACATTATGATAAAACGATAATTCTAATTATGATAACTTTAATATTTACGATACTTTTTAATATTAACTTTAAAGTAATAATTTTTATTTAAAATGATAATAATAATGATATTTTATAATAACAATGACATTTCTATTAAAATGATAATTTTTTTTAATAAATGATAGTTTTTATACTAACGATACTTTTAATAATACTAGTAATGATAAAATAATAAAAACGATAATTTTTTTTTCCTAAATCATTATCTTACAATAATTAAATTTCATCATGATACTCATACTCATTATTTCCTAATTAATTTGTTAAAGGTTCTTAAATCATCTTTTATATCGCGTTCATTTTAATGAATATAATAGTAATCATAATAGTTAAATGTTACTGTTACTAGTTTTAATTATAATACTAATAATAATAATTATTATGATAATGATAATACTAATAATCTATTTTAATGATAATAATAATAATAATACTAATTATAACTTTTAATGATAATAAATGATAGTAATAATAAAAATATCAATTTTTAAGGGTAATACTTTTTATAGATAATAATAATAATAATAATAATAATAATAATAATAATAATAATAATAATAATAATAATAATAATAATATAATAATAATAATAATAATAATAATAATAATAATAATAATAATAATAATAATAATAATAATAATAATAATAATAATAATAAAAATTAGAACGACGATAATGACGACGATAATAATAATCATTTTTACACAACTTCAAATGACTATAACTTCTAATCCGTTCATCGGAACGATTCGACATCTAAAGGAAAAGTTCTTAATTTTTCGCTAGCTTTCCAACGACATGCATATCTTATACCTTATCTTAACCGTAGATGTAACTACTTCAAGATTTAACATAACCTGACTAAGGGCAATATCAAAAGTACAATCATGCATAATCCTATTTTCTCGAGCACTAGTCAGGGATACACTATTAATATGTAAAAATTAAATTATGAGTACTCACGTATCAATATTGAGATTCAATATTGCAGGAAAGGTACGTAGACGCAACGAAGATGATAAACACTAGTTTGACCTCACGAGCATAACCTTGAACATTACCCATTACCTCCATAGCTCTAACCCATAATTTCCTTAGCTCTATCCCGCTCATAAATCCCGTTTTTAAATGACTCGTTCATGACCTCGTCGTAATATTTTATGTATAAAAATACTAATAATAATGCTTCTAGATACTACTAATAACAATATTTCTTAATCATAAAATAATAATAATAATAAATAAAATAAATATATACTACGGAGTAAGATAGATAGATGAATTGAATGAAATGAAATCAAATTACGTTCGAGACTTTATAGATCAAATTTGGGTCCCATTACTCCGAAATTTCGGATTGATAAAGAAAATGGAACCGCAATTTGCGGATTACTTCCTCATACATGAACGTAATCCAAACTTATATATATAAAGATTTTATAATATTTTAATTTATATGATTAATTAAATATTATATTATATTTACGTACATGGTAAAAATATAATTTTTACAAAAATGACACGGACGTGGTCTCACGACTCATGTACCACTTTCGGTTTCTCGAGCGCACTTTCGTACGTTTAGAAAACTAGCTTTTTACGTTACGCGACGTGTACCTTTAGTAATAGTTTGATTTATTCATCAATAATTTACTTTATGAAAAATGTAATTTATAAAATTGAGCGTTGTGGTCATTTCCTTCTATAAATCAAAGTCTCGTTGTTTGTCAAAATATTTTATTTTAAATTAAACATTTTGTGACATGTACCTTTATTAATAACTAGACTTAAATTAATTAAAAACTAACACACTCAAAGTGTAACTTAACCTTTTGAGTGTTTTGATCATTTCCTTTTATAATTCATAATCTTGTTATTTATCAAAGCCTATTTATTAATATTAGTTTAAAATCAAGACGTTTTATGCCTAATTTAAATTAAATTTTATAATCTTATACATATTTTTGAAATATTTATCTAATAACATACTAGTTATCCTTTCAAAACTAATTATATAATTTAAGATCATTTACATAATCGAAAATCCTATAACGTTTATGCTTTAAAACTTAATTTGATTTCATTCTTTTATGCGTAAATGTTTAGTTTAATTTCCTTAACTTTCTTAGTATAACATATCAAATGGGTTTATCTAGTCAATGAATCTTATCCCAATTATTCCTTCTATATGATCAATCGATTATTATGAAATTCAATTCTCCACTAACTTTTGTCTAACTCCCAATAAGTGATACTTTGTTCTTACATGTAAATCACTTTACCATTTATTCTGAATACCGTTAAAAAGTAAGGGTTTCCTAATTCAAAGTGGACCTCATAACAGAGACTCATAATCATAGTTCAATGTATCTGATAATTCAATCATTTGATGTTATCTTTCAATCTCGTTGATAAACTTATATCGAACAAATACGTTTATGTAAAGTATTATTATTCATTCAATACCTTGATCGCATTTCCAAGTTCATAAAATAAATCTCATATCTTATATTTATATCAACTAATCCGTTCAATGTTTTATCAATATTTCTCAATTTAAAAATCACACATATGTATATATATTTATTTACACATAATTGTTCGTGAATCGTCAGGCATGGTCAAAGGGTATTTGATTAAATGAATATAGTTTCAAAACTTTCGAGACTCAACATTACAGATTTTTGCTTATCATGTCGGGTACATATAAAGATTAAAGTTTAAATTTGATCGGAAATTTCCGGGTCATCACAGATTCAAAGTACACTATCTGTGTCACCCCTTAGTAAGAGAAGTCTATCGAAAACAACACAAGTTTGACTGAGGCACACCGGTTGTAGTAAGTCTACCGATCTTTGGATTCCGACTGAGGACTCTTTCATAGTGAAACATCTAACTAGGCCCATAGTACATTGTCGGCCCTAGACCATGCTACTGTAGTCACCAAGCATATAAACTTCGTACGTGCAGGCTGAAGCACAACGATTGTTGTAAGCTGTACCTCTACTAAGTAAGGCCATGGAACCCGGTCAGTGCTGATTAGTACACTTCACCATAACGCGGTCTCAAGCATTGCACCTCGCTTGAGGGATTCATAGTTAATTAATGAACTGTTTGTTTAAACTCGTAAATATAACAACCCTCATTTTTCCACTCTGTAATGACTATAATGCCCTAGGGTTTCATTGTTGATTCGTACATTATATTAGGGTTGTTATCCGGACATAATAAATGAAGTAATTAATATACTCGTAACCTAAACCCTAACCCTAATATTCGTATTAAATGGACTATAATTTATTAAATGATTGTATTTATTACTCTAACCATAACCTTATTATTATTATTATTATTATTATTATTATTATTATTATTATTATTATTATTATTATTATTATTATTATTATTATTATTATTATTATTATTATTATTATTATTATTGTTGTTGTTATTATTAAACGTATACATTATGTATTAATTTGTACGTGGCACATATAAAATGTAAATGTATATATAATTATGTGTTTATATGTAAACTAAGTAGGTTATGGGTAATAAATATAAAATTTGTAAAATAAATATAAAAATATATGTGTATGTATATAAGCCGAAATATATATATATATAAATATATAATAAATTATGTTAATTATATAAAAGGAAATAAAATACAAAACAATTCTAGATTATTCCAAATAAATAAATAAAATAAAAAAGAAAAAGCCTAGTCGGCCGAATAAAAAAAAGAAATTTAAATTGATTTTGTTTTAAAAAGGAATGTGTATTTATCTTGGAGCCCGAGTAATTAAAAACTATAAATAGAGCCTTAACCCCTCATAATTTTTACATCAAACTTTTGAGAGCTCTCAAACCCTAAAAAAATTAATGAGTTTCTTTTCTTCTTTTCTTTCTTTTTCTTTTTCATTTTTTTCTTTTTCTTGTTTTTTTTCTCGGTCGAAACCCCCAACAAAGAAAAAAAAATACTTTTGCACTTTATAAATTTTTTCTAAATTCATGGTAATTAAATACATGATGAATAAGTTTTATAAAAATTTATTTTACAAAAAATTAATTCATTTTTATATTATTTTTATTTTTATTTGTGTTTATTTTCGACCGAATATATATATATATATATATATATATATATATATATATATATATATATATATATATATATATATATATATATACGGTATACGTATATACTTATAAAAAAAATGGGAAAAAGGCTATTTAAGCTATACAAATATTTTTTCAGTAAAGTATGATATTTAACTTAATTATTTAGGTCAGAAAATAATTTATAAGAATTAACTCGAATTATGTGTTAATTAATTATAGAAACAAGGTGAAATTGGTAATAAAAATATATACAGTAAATAAAAAATAAAAAAAAAAATTCTGGGTTCATAAACTTTGTCTATATCTGATAAAATTATAAAAATTAATTTATGGGTCAAATTAATAATTATTACATAATTAAACACTATTATTATGTAAATAGGAGGTAAATAAGGAAATAATTGTAAAAATAAAGAAATATTTTTATACAGGTTATTTAACTATAAGAAACTTATAAAATTTTTAAAAATAATTACTTATGTTTATTTAGTATTTTATATGGAATTAAACTTGTTTTGTGATTAAATTAAGGATAAAAACAAATATAAATACAAAATTGTAATAAAAATATTTTGTTAAAATTTTCTACTGATTTTTATAATTAACTAAGACTATAAAAATTATATATATGATTATTAGGTATTTAATTAATTATTTAGGTATTTATGGATAATATTGGGTTAATAAAGTATTATATTATTAAGTATCTTGTAAATTAAATAACAACTAATATAATACATTTATGTTACATATATTGTATGAGATAATGATTAGTATATTATAGATATTAATTAATCCATGTCATAAGTTAGTAATTATATAATTATAAAACTATTAATAGTTATATAAAAATAAATAGTAACTATATATATATATATATATATATATATATATATATATATATATATATATATATATATATATATAACTTAGCTATATAATAAAAGGCTATACACCCATAATATGTGAAGGTTATAATCAAGATAAAGTGCACTATATATGAACCTCACCGCTACATATGGCCTAGGGTGGTCCTTGTTGCCTTATGGGAACCGCTTGTGGATTTCGAATGCCAAGACATATATTCTGGTCAAGAATCCTGGGCGCCCGGTAACAACTGACCTTCAGAGTGACTTGTATGATAGCAACGAGATTTGGGTAAAGGTGTACAACGTCTTGTTGTAGATTATAACCCGAACTTTCTATAATTAGGAAGTTACTATAAGTGAAAACTTTCCATAAATAGTAACTTTCCGAAAATGGAAATTCTTTTAGAAAACCATCATCATTAGTATAATTATTATACTTAAGTCTTTTAGGCAATATCTGATCGTACATTCTAACTCTAGGTTGATATCTCGATCACGTTCTTCCGTTCAATTTATTTCTCTTGTGGAATAACTCTTCTGTGCTACTAAGGTGAACTCATATCCCCGCTTTTTACATATTTTAATGTATTTTATAAATCTTGGGGTGAGACACATGCTTGCTTTAAATGATTTACAAGTTAGACACAAGTGCTTAAACTTTTGATATGCAACTTCATGAGATTATTGTTAACTTGTATTCTTACATGCAAAATCCCCGCCATAATATCGTTAATTGCTGGAATTAAAATGTTGCAAGCTTAATTATTGTGAGTAGGCCTATTGAGAGCGACGTCTCTACCCATTGACCGATCGTCAATGGGGTACATAATAATGATTACCGATACCCGTACAGTGTCAGGGGTTAATGTTTAGCTCAATATTATAACTCATGGCATATTAAATATTTTGATATTTTGAAATAAATCTTGTGGTCTAAACTTATTAATTATTAAAATATGATGTTCACTCAACCATTGTGTTGACATTTTAAGCATGTTTGTCTCAGGTGAAGAATAGCTTATGTGCTGCCCTATGTTGCTTACTTGCTGTTGCATTGGAGTCCACATTATTTACATTATAGCATTTGTTAAACATTTATTACATTTGGGTTTATCATGTAAAACAATTCGTTTTCCACTGCAATTAAATTACTGATTTTATTAAACGTCTCATTTAGAGTCGTTCTCGTTTATATAACGGTGTGATGGTATTGGAAAAGTCATATTTACCCCCGGCCCTATCTAGGAGTATGACAGATTGGTATCAGAGCACAGTTTGTTATAGAGAACCAGGATTGCATTTGTGTGTGCCTTATGTGTTAGTTAGGGTGCCTTAGCAATCTATAGGACTATAACCTTTCCCGACTTAAGATTTTAGTGCCTTTCCTTACTATTTCCTTTCGTGCTTTTACGTCTATCTTAAAAACATTCTGATTTCTTTCTTTCCTTTCTTTTAGGATGTCAAGCCACAACCCGATCATTATTTCTGACTCCGAGGAATCTGATATGGAGAGGTCCGTCCACACTCCAGCTTATGGACCCGTTTCTCCACTAAAATCTCCAATTTACCGACCAGCTACTCCACCCGCATCTCCGGTCTACACACCTGCCACTCCACCACACTCATCAGTGAAGGAAGAAACTCAAAATGATTATGATGGGGACAATGAGGGTGATGATGAAGAGATTGAAGAACACATTGAAGATGAGGATGATTCCGAGGAGGAACCCGAGGAAGAGTCCGAACCTGAAGAAGAGGAAGTGGTTTGGGAACCAGATAATGAGGAGGTTAATCCGGCTTATGATGGTCTTGGAGTTATCTGCAGTTTAGAAGATGATTCCGAGGAGGAAGTTGAACCTCCTGTTACTAAGACTCCCTCACCTAAAAGGAAGGAGCCGGAGACTCCCGCTACCGATGATGCTAGTTCATCTAAGAAGCCAAAGGCTTCCGAGTTTGTCTATATCGAGTATGGACATACTCTAGTTCGGTGTGATATCATGAACCTATAGAGTCGCACTGTAACTTTGAGAGATACGTTCCGCGATCGTTTGGCTAAGATGGAGAAGCGCATGGACTATACAAACAGCGATGTAAAAAGGGTCTATGACAAGTTCTCCGTGATGTTTGCTAGGCAAGAGAGAGAGCTCGACTGCCAGCGTTATGCACTAGTGGAATAAGAAAAGTTTGTAATGTACTTCAAGGGGTACATTAAGGATCATTTTAAGCCTCCGTCGCCTAAGAAAGATTAGATCTTAGGATTCTCATTTATTTCCATTTTCGTTTTTATGTAAAGGCATATGCCTAAGTTACATTGGTTTTCTTTGATTCATGTAAAACTAGTGGTTTTTATGGTTTAATTCAAGTATTTTGATTACATCTTGTTATTCCTACCACTTATCATACCTCAATTCGTATCTGTTTGGATATATCTGTTTGGTTGTATTTGTTGTGTGAACCTTGTGCATTTATAAAACTTATCATTTATTAGCACCATGAACTCTTCAACTAATATCGTATTTATGTATTGAAGAACGATGGCTCAATCAACTCGAGGTGCTACCAATATCCCAAATGTCTCTCTGACTCCTGCACAATTCCAACAGCTGTTGGCCGCCGCTCAAGGTAATCATAATAATCACAATGGGAACAACCATGGAAATCCTCCCACTTCTTGCAGCTACAAGGAGTTTATGAATTGCAAGCCTCCATCCTTTAAGGGGAGTGAGGAAGCTGTCGAACTGACTTGTTGGTTCGAAAAGCTCGAATCCATCTTTCGTATCTGTAACTGTGCGGATGTCGACCGAGTAAAGTATGCCACTCACATGCTAAGTGGCCTAGCTCTAACATGGTGGAACGGCTATGCCCAAACTGTGGGGCTAGATGTTGCAAACGCCATTCCATGGCCTGTTCTGAAACGAATGATGACAGAAAAATTCTGTCCGTGAAACCAAATTCAAAAGCTGGAAGTTGAGTTCTGGGAATTGAAGGTAAAAGAAACCGACATTGAAGCTTATACCAACAGGTTTATAGAGTTGGTTACTTTGTGCCTAGAGATGGTACCAACTGAGCAGAAAAAGATAGAAAGGTACATAGAAGGCCTTCCTGAAGAGATTCAGGGAAATGTCATTGCTGCTAGTAAGGAGACTTTATATGCAGTGATACTGATGGCTCAAAACCTCATGATGGCTAAGAGGAGAAAGGCCACGGCAAATAAACAAGCTGAGGCCAAGACAAATGAGGGCAAAAGGAAGTTTGAATATGCTCAGGGATCGAACCAAGGTTCAAATAAGAAAGTTGCCGATAATTCAAAAGGAGGTTACTCTGGGAAACAACCTTTCTGTAAGCGTTGTGAGAAACACCATTCTGGGTGGTACAAGGCTGAGTGCACCAAGTGTAAGAAGATTGGCCATATAGTCAAGAATTGTAGAGTTGCAGTTCCTCCAGTGGATACACCTGCAACCAAAGCCAACGCAATCGTTCCTACATGCTATGACTGTGGTGAAAAGGGGCATTTCCGCAACCAGTGTCCGAAGAAAAATTGCAACACGGGAAATGCTAATGCTAAAATCCGGGCATTTGTGATGACTGCTGAAGAAGCCCGTGATGATGATGAAGTGATAACTGATAACAGGTACGTTTCTTGTTAACAACTTCTATGCTACTGTTTTATTCGATTTTGGTGCGGATAGAAGTTATGTGTCTACTGAGTTTTGTGCCTTATTCACTGAAAAACAGAAGCCTTAAAAATTAAGCGTCTTGTAGAAGTAGCAAATGGTAAGGTTATGAAAGTAGACAATGTGTATAAAAACTGTGATCTGGTTTTAGCTGACAAACACTTTAATATCGACCAATTGCCAGTCAAATTAGTAAGCTTTGATGTGGTCGTAGGGATGGATTGGTTACGCCCATTAAAAGCTACAATCATGTGCTATGAGAAAACCATTAACATACCTCTTGAAAATGGGGAAACCTTAATTGTCCAAGGGGAGATGAGTGGATCCAAACTCAACATCATCTCTTACATCAAGGCCCGCAAGTATCTAATGAAGGGATACCAAGCCATTTTGGCTCATGTTAAGGAAGTCGAATCGGAAGAGAAACGCATTGAAGATGTGCCGGTCATTAGAGACTTTCCTGAAGTATTTCCTAAAGAACTCCTTGGTCTCCCTCCCCAACGACAGGTTAAGATTCAGATTGATTTGACCCCCGGTGTTACACCTATTGCAAAGACACCATACCGCTTGGCTTCACCGGATATGAAGGAATTATCTAACCAATTCCAAGAACTTTTGGAGAAAGGTTTCATTCGTCCTAGCTCGTCTCCTTGGGGAGCACCCGTTCTATTTGTCAAGAAGAAAGATGGTATGTTCAGGATGTGTATTGATTACCGTGAACTCAACAAGCTAACCATCAAGAATCGCTACCCACTCCCACGTATTGATGACATGTTTGACCAATTGCAAGGGTCCAGCATCTATTCGAAGATTGATCTTAGGTCAGGTTACCATCAGCTGAGAGTCAAGAAAACCGATGTTTCTAAGACTACTTTCCGAACTCGATATGGACATTATGAGTTCCTTGTCATGCCTTTTGGTTTAACCAATGCTCCTGCCATATTCATAGATCTTATGAACCGTGTATGCAAGCCTTATCTTGACAAGTTCGTGATCGTCTTTATCGATGACATTCTAATCTACTCCAAGAGCGAGAAAGAGCATGAACAACATTTGCGATTGATTCTAGAGCTCTTAAAGAAGGAATAACTCTATGCTAAGTTCTCCAAGTGTGAATTTTGGCTGCGAACAGTACAATTCCTCGGACATGTAGTTGATTGTGAAGGAATACATGTCGATCCGGCAAAGATCACCGCTATTCAAAACTGGGAAGTGCCTAAGAGTGCGAAACATGTTCGTCAATTTTTGTGACTTGCTGGTTATTACCGAAGATTCATCAAAGATTTTTCTATTCTAGCCAAACCTCTTACCAAGCTAACTCATAAGGGGAGGAAGTTTGAGTGGTCCGAAGAACGGAAATCTGCTTTCAAGATTCTGAAGGATAAATTGACCACAGCCCCGATTCTGTCATTACCTGAAGGTACCGACAATTTTGTAGTCTATTGTGATGCCTCGAATCAAGGTTTCGGATGTGTTTTGATGCAATGTGAAAAGGTTATTGTCTATGTGTGAAGACCCATCCTAATCCATCCGGACGAAGTCCATATCGATTATAAACGATTCACAACAGTTGATTACATTGCGAGGTACTTGACCTCTATATGATACATTTTACAAACATTGCATTCGTTTTTGAAAAGACAATATTTCATTACATCGAAAGTTGACGGCATGCATACCATTTCATAATATATCTATCTATAACTGACTTAATAATAATCTTGATGAACTCAACGACTTGAATGCAACGTCTTTTGAAATATGTCATGAATGACTCCAAGTAATATCTCTAAAATGAGTAAATGCACAGCGGAAGATTTCTTTCATACCTGAGAATAAACATTCTTTAAATTGTCAACCAAAAGGTTGGTGAGTTCATTAGTTTAACATAAATAATCATTTCCATCATTTTAATAGACCACAAGATTTCATATTTCCATTTCTCGTAAACATACGTCCCATGCATAGAGACAAAAATATCATTCATATGGATTGAACACCTGGTAACCGACATTCACAATATACATATAAGAATATCCCCATCATTCCGGGATCCTCCTTCGGACATGATATAAGTTTCGAAGTACTAAAGCATCCGGTACTTTGGATGGGGCTTGTTTGGCCCGATAGATCTATCTTTAGGATTCGCGTCAATTAGGGTGTCTGTTCCCTAATTCTTAGATTACCAGACTATAAAGGGGCATATTCGATTTCGATAATTCAACCATAGAATGTAGTTTCACGTACTTGTGTCTATTTTGTAAATCATTTATAAAAGCAACGCATGTATTCTCAGTCCCAAAAATATATATTGTAAAAGCATTTAAAAAGGGAGCAAATGAAACTCACGCATATAAATATTGTAAAACAGTTAATAAAGCATTTGCATGTATTCTCAGCCCAAAAATGTAATGAGTAAAAAGGGAGCAAATGAACTCACATAATGTATTTTGTAGTAAAAATACATATGACGACATTGAACAAGTGCAGGGTTGGCCTCGGATTCACGAACCTATATCATTGGTATATATATTAAAACACATAATCGTAATTAAACAAATTTATTTATTATATCTTTAATTTATTATGTAGGTTTAATTTGTGTATATGTTCATAATGATTAATATTCATATAGTTATATTTATATATCCATATTTATATATAAATGTTTAGTGTTATATTTAAAAATCAATAGTTTGTTATATGTAAGTATTTATATAAATAATATTAATAGGTTTTATATATATAGTTATGTAAAATATTAATATAATTATAATATACGTAATAAGTATATTTTATGCACAGAATATTTATTTGTTTAAAAAAGATAGTTTTGATAATATTAATGATTTACTAATAATAATAACAACTTTATTAATAATGTTAACACTAATAACAAAAATGGTAATGGTAGTAATAATAATAATAATAATAATAGTAGTTATGTTAATAATAATAATACTTATAATTATAAATAATACAAATTCTAATATTCATGATAATAATAATAAGTTTTTATTACTTTCATGATACTAATGATAATAATAATCATAATCATAATAATGGTAATACTAATATTATTAGTAATACTTTTGATAATAATAATACTAGTAACAACATTAGTAATAATATTAATAACAATAACGATAATAGTAAATAATAAATAATAATGATAATAATAATGGCAAAAGTAATAAAGAAGTTAAATAACTACCTCAAAAGAAAACTAGAAAAAAAAATGTTGTCGCGAACCAGACTCGAACCTCCGACCACTCGAATACCCGTCACTACCCTTAACCAGCTAGGTTGTTGCCCATATTCTGAGCTAATAGCGAACACCATTCTATATATCTCTCTATTATCCTTTTCGGCCCACCAACCAAATAAACACAGCCCGTAATTAAATCTCGGCCCAACTGTGAGCACAAGCCCAACAGCAAGCACAACCCAACAGAAGCTTTTATTGCTAGTAAAAAAATGCAGGCGCAAAGGTTCGAACTCAGGACCTTTTATTAACCTAACAACACCCTCCACCACTCCTCTAATTCAATTTATCTGATTAAATCTCCATTTTATTATTTTTAAGCTATAGTTTTCTGTTTCCTTTCTTCTTCATTCGTATCCATCACCATCGACTTACAACATCATCAAAACATTATCACCGATCGTCGTCTTAACATCTATCATCTTTTCTTCATTATTATAAAATCATAATCGCTAATTCCTCATCATTCACCAATTCCTATCATGACATAAAATCATTATTATCATATTATTCCGAAATCTTTCATCATACGTCTACATAAACATCATCATTTAATCATCATCCCCTTGTATCATTATCATTCTTATTCTAACTTTAATCGTGTAACATCACGATCATATTGTCATTCCTCCGGTCGTTTGTTGGCCCAACCAAATTAAATCAATTTTTCAGCCCAACTAAGAAAATTTTGGATTCGGCCTAATACTAAGAACAAGATCCAATAAACAAACTACACGGCCCAAGTTGGTTTTTGTGGCTGTTTTGTTCTCTCATCAACCCGTACAGGACAACAATAATATTTGTGTTATTCTTTTGAGAAGAAAAGTATCAAGTGGGTGAAGTGGGGTTATAAGCTAGTAAATGTCGGCCATTAAATTCCATTTAGTTCCAACATGTAGTAATATAATATGATCAAGTTGACATCTTTAAATTGTGCAACTATCTGTTTTATCAACACGTCGCTGTACATCAATATTTCTTCCATTATCATTATAGTTAGAAGAGAAAGTGCAGTAGTAGCTGCAGTCGAGCAGCATGGTAGACGAACAGTAGAAACAGAAGGTTACAGGTGGCGTTACAGCTGAATAGAAATAGTACAGTGGTTGTTGCAGGTGCCATTTGTGGCGGGGTTTTCCATCTGCAATTAGTAGTAAGAACAGGAGGATGGAGCAGCTATTTTAGGTTGGTGATCATGGTGGTCATAGGTGATATTTGGTGTGATTTACAGTTGCAAACAACAGTCTGTTTTGGTCTATCACTAGCATCAGGTTCGAGTAGTTTTGACGGGTTTAAGTGGGTGTTATTTGGGTTTAAATTATAGAACAGAAAATAGTAATAGTCGGCTAGAAATATAAGCGGGTTTTGATTGAAGATAGTTGTCGATGGTAGTGAGGGAGGATGATGATTCACGTATGAAACAAGAAAGAAAAAAAATATATATATAGGGATTGATAATGGTGGTTTGTTGGATGGCGGGTGGTGAAGGGTTGATAAACATATATCGGGTGTACGTATATTTATGTGTTATATATATACATAGATAATAGATAGATAAGATAAGTGATGTCGGCGGTTTGATCAAGATGGAAGGGGAAAGTGACTTACCATGGTGAAGGTGGTAGAAGGTGATTGGTAGTTGTCCATGATAGATAGATAGGAGTGTTTATGAAGAAGGAAACAAGATTAAGTTAGGGTGTTGTGTAAGTCCTCGCATGTATCAATTGTGTAAGTATATATAAACTATATAGGATTTGATGAAGGAGAAACAAAGAAAGATGAATGGGTGTTGTTTAACATGAAAATGCATATGTCCATATATATCTCAATATATTCAGCAGCCATCGATTTATATATAAACAAGTGGCCTCCTTTAAACCATATTATACTAATGATAATTACAAATAATAATTAATAATACTAATACAATAATAATCTTAATATTCGCTTGTCGGATGAAAAGGAAAGAAAGCATAACAACTTTGAATCAGATTCAATGTATTTGGTGGTTCAGTGTCTTTGTGTAACTATCTATTTACATATGCATTTAACAAACATATACATACAAATGATGCACTACACAAAATGATATAATTAATATTATAATATGAAATAAAGGTTCAATGAATTATAGGAGTAATAGTGTAGTAGCCGGACCTTTGGCTTATTATCAAATCACAGAGTGTTATAACGTGGTCCATTGCTAAACAGTTAACCTATATAAGTCTTTAAAAAAAAATCCCATGTTTTCAAATTAACTATATTTATTTATTTATTTTATCTCACATAATTAATTTTAATACAACAACATATAATATTTAAAGTAAATTTCCAAATTATTTTAAATATATATATATATATACATATATATTTAATACACACAAATCTATTTACATTTATTTGTTCGTGAATCGTAGGGAGCAGTCGAAAGTCAATTGAATAAATGAAATAGTTTAAACTTTTTGAGACTCATTATTACAGACTTTGCTTATCGTGTCGAAATTATATAAAGATTATGTATAAATTTGATCGGAAATTCCCGGGTCATCACACTATGCATCTAGACAGTTGAAGAAACATGAGAAGAACTATACCACACATGACCTGGAATTAGGAGCCGTGGTATTTTCACTAAAGATGTGGAGACATTACCTCTATGGGGTTAGAATCACGGTGTATACCGATCATAAAATTCTTCAACATATCTTTGACCAGAAGAAATTAAACATGAGGCAAAGACATTAGATTAAGTTATTAAAATACTATGATTGTGAACTTCGATATCATCTTGGCAAGGCGAATGTAGTAGCCGTTGCCCTTAGTATAAAGGATTGTGTCAAACCGATTCGAGTCCGAGCTTTAAATATACGTATTCGTACGAATCTTACATCTCGAATTCGTGAAGCACAACTTGAGGCATTGAAGGAAGAGAATGTCCAACTTGAGGGACTGAAGGGTCTCGAAAAGCAACTTGAACTCAAGGGAAACGGAACTGTCATAACCCGTCCTAATCCATCTGGACGAAGTCACCAACATCTGGTCCCATTGCGATGATCGACTCCAAGTAATGTCTTTAAAATGAGCAAATGCACAGCGGAAGATTTCTTTCATACCTGAGAATAAACATGCTTTCAAGTGTCAACCAAAAGATTGGTGAGTTCATAGGTTTATCATAAAACAATAAAATTCATCATTTTGATAGACCACAAGATTTAAATGCTGCATGATACAAATGGGCCAGAATCCTATACCCACCTGTAATGTACATGCGATATCTTTTAAATACAGTACATCTTTCTTGTGTACGAAATCATCTTTCATAAATCTTAGTAACCGTACACATATCTTGTGCACAAAAATAACATACACATAACCTGTGTATAAAATCATTCTCTCGATACATAACATTCACTTTTCATTTCTTTCATAGCTTGGCTTGGTAACCGACCTTAACATATAATGCGCATAATAATATCCCCAAAACAGAACATCTCGTCTGTATAATAATCATATAAACTTCGAAGTACTAAACACCACGCCCACTAGCCCTTCCATCTAGTGAACATTCTGGGTGGGGGTGTTAAACCCGGTAGCTACCTTTAGGATTAGCGTGAATTAGGGCCATACCCGATTCTAATTCTTAGGTTACCAAGCAATAATAATCAGGGAAAAATATTCACAACAATTAGTGGCAATTATCACGTCCAACTAATTCAATAATAATCCACAGAACTTCTGTCTGCATAATAATTCATTCGAGGAATGTTTTGCTTGTGTCTATCTCGTCAAACATTTATAAAAGCATTTCATGTATTCTCAGTTCAAAATATATTTCAAAAGCATTTAATAAAGCAGTTGTAAAAATAGCGCACGTATTCTCAGTCCCAAAAATGTACAGAGTAAAAAGGAATCAAATGAACTCGCAATACTGTATTTTGTAGTAAAAATACATATGACAACATTGAACAATGCAGGGTTGGCCTCGGATTCACGAACCTATATCATTTGTATATATATATATATATATATATATATATATATATATATTAAAATGTATAATAGTAATTGAACAAGTTTATATATTTTACCCTAAATTATATATTATATGTTTAATTTGTGTATATATATTCAAAATGTTTAATATTTAATATAGTTATATATATATATATATATATATATATATATATATATATGGTTAGTAATTTAATAAAAATCTTAACTTGTTATATATATATGAATATTTATATAAATATTGTTAATGTGATTAAAACGTACTTATAACCTTAATATTATCTTTAAAGCTTTTATTTTCATAAACGTGTTGACATATATATAATACTGATAATATTGATAGTTTTACTGAAGACAAAATATTAATTTTTGTAAAAATAATCATAATAATGATAATAATAATATCATCAATAATGATAATCATGTTAATAATAATAATGATAATATTAATAATAATAATAATAATAATAATAATAATAATAATAATAATAATAATAATAATAATAATAATAATAATAATAATAAAGAGTTTAATATATTTATATTTAATATTTTTAATGATCATGACCATAATTATAATTATCCTGGTATCTTAACAATATTAATATATCGTTATTTTTATTATAATAGCTATAGTCATATTATATCGTTCTAAATTTATGTCCTTAATCTATATTGTATTATACTTATCATGTTATTGTATTAGTAAGCATATTAACCATAATTTTAATACTAATAATAATTATAGTCATAATAATAGTAATAATATTCTTAATATTCATATTAATTTTGATGATAATAATATTAATAACTAATATGTAAATATTTGTATTAGGGTAATTACTATAATAATAATAAAAGTAATACTACCTTAAAGTATCAAGCCAAAAATAAACGTCCATGCCCGGGTTCGAACCCGCGACCTCTCGTTCAATGACCACACACCCAACCAATGCTCTGCCCGACACTTTCTTGTAATACTTTGCAAGATTAAATATTTAACCTATACCACTGTTATTTTCCTAGCATCCCATCATCACTAACATCGTAATCATTTTCTTCATTATTCAACACCATCATCAATCTCATTATCATTGTCACAAAATTATAATCACAACTATAATTAATATTATATAACATTATCATCATTATTCTAATGATCATAACGTCATCACCATCTCTAATAACCATCATCGACTTATCACTTCTTCTCCATAGTATCCTGTATCATTCATCATCATTCCTCTAATCTTAACATCATCATACTTATTTATCATAATCAATTAACCCGATCCTTGTTATAATTACCTATAAAATCGGCCCAACTGCAATATTGACCCACTTTTGCAACCAAACTCACGACCCGACTAGTTTATGGTGGCCCAAGTTTTAAAAGCCTAACTCCTTAGGCCCAACTACACAAACTTCATACGGCCCAACAAGTTTAGCAATCCATTTAACAAAAAAAAAATAAACGCGTATAACTCCATGGCAAGAAAAAAAAACGAAACATGCTGGTCTTTTAAAAAAAAAAATATCTTCATATATTTAATTTGTGTCTTAGCTGGACCTCACTTCCACTGGTTCCCTGCCTTTATCTCCTTTAATATCATTGATAAATATTAAGTTATTTGATGATACATGTGTAGTTGCAAAAGGTGACAATTAAAAATATGTTGATTTGGTTTTTGGTTTGTGGTTCGATAGACACAAAAAAATAGCTGGAGGTATGGTGGTTCTAAGTGGTGATTCTCGGTTATATATATAGCAGCCACAGGTGATGATATGGGTGGTATTGGGTTTGTTCTCGGTTGACACCACAATTAAGTATAAATGGCAACATTAAGCAACAAATAACATGAATAGATGACGACTTCGAATAGTAATAAGTGAACCTTCGTACAGCAGTCTTGTTCAATGGGTGATTGTATGGTGTTCAAAGAACTAGAAAACAAAAGAAGTCGAGTACACCGGTTGCAAGTTAAATGGGTTTTGAGTGTGATCGGCAGAGAAACAGGAACAAGCAATAGTCAACTATGGTTCGGCCTCTTGATGACGAGGTCCGATTCAAAAACAACAACACATGTCGATATTAACAGTAGTTGGTGGCGACAAGTGGTGGTAGCGATGGAGTTCTGGTACATGATTAGGAGAAAGAGTATGATATATAGAGAGAGAGAGAGAGAAAGAAGATGGTGATGGTTCAAAGTTGTTGTAGGGTGGAGAAGGAGGGCGGTTTATGGTTGCAAGATGGCTCGTGAGATGGTGATCTAATAAGTTATTTTATGATGGGTTTGGTTCCGGGTCTTGCTCAAATGAAAGCAAGTAATCAAAGAAAGAAAATGAATGACATATGTAATGCAAGTTTTTAAGATTCAAACTAGTGGTGCAGGTATCATATATAATACCATATAATAAGTCAAAAGGTAAAGAAAAAATGTGAGAATGACGAATTTTAGCTGTACATGAAATGATGGGTTGTTACATGTTCAATCATGTAATGAATTATATGTATATATTTAATAGATTGATATTTAAATCGATTAATAACAGTAATAGAATATAAATTGAAATGGAAACAGTATCAAGTTTACACTCTCGTGACTTATTGTTGGTAGTATACTACCGACAGTTTTCACGGGGTGTTGTATCGCCCTCCGTTGTTAATCAGTGACGAATAAAAAGTCTTCAGAAAAATTTCATATTTTTAAATTAACTGTATTTATTTATTTTAGTCATTATGGCATAAAATTTGATCATTAACTATTAAATAAAAATTACATTAATTCTTCACTCCCAATCCTAAGTAAAATATAAAAAGTTTTAAGATTCAACAAATAGTTCCTAGATATATTTTTAATAAGTCTAAAATTTATATTACTCATTTTCAGATCACCGTTTATTTTAAAATCACCTAAGTTTGACTTAACCTTTTGAATGATAAACGAATGTTATTATTGTTTCCTAAATGAATTCAAAACCATTTATTTTTGAATTACATAAATATATGTTAATTAACAAATAAATTATTAATTCAAATCATCAAATTATATAATACTTTATTTAATATCTCTAATTAATATTACATATATATATATATATATATATATATATATATATATATATATATATATATATATATATATATATATATATATATATATATTAGTACTAGCAATATTATATATACCTATATATATATATATACATATTTATTTACACGCAAATGTTTGTGAATTGTCGGGAATAGCCAAAGGTCAATTGAATATATGAACATAGTTTCAAAGTTTTCGAGACTCAACATACAGACTTTGCTTATCGTGTCGATAACATAAAAAGATTAAGTTTAAATTTGGTAGGAAATTTCCGGGTCGTCACAGGAACAAGGTATTTCAATAACCGAATTTGGGTCCCAATTTTCGAAAATCTTCGAGAACTAGTCTTGGATGAAGCACATAAGACTAGATATTTTATTCACCCGGGCTCCAGTAAAATGTATCACGATGTGAAAGAATTCTATTGGTGGCCTAATCTAAAGTCTGATTGCTGATTATGTGAGCAAGTGCCTTACTTATCTGAAGGTTAAGGCCGAGCATCAAAAATCGTCTGGTTTAATTCAACAGCCGGATATTCTGCAGTGGAAGTGGGAATGTATCACTATAGATTTCGTTACTAAGTTGCCCAAGACTTCAAACGGCAACGATACTATTTGGGTCATAGTTGATCGTCTTACTAAATCTGCACATTTCTTACCGATTAAGGAAACTGACAAGATGGAGAAATTATCACAACTCTATAACAAAGAGATTGTCTCACGTCATGGAGTTCCAGTCTCAATCATTTTTGATCGCGACAGCCGATTTGTTTCTAGATTCTGCAAAACTTTACAATCTGCTCTTGGAACTCAAATCGACATGAGTACAGCTTATCACCCGCAAACTGATGGTCAAAGTGAACGAACCATTCAGACGTTGGAAGATATGCTACGTGCTTGCGCTATCGATTTCGGCAAAGGTTGGGATAGACACTTGCCTTTAGCTGAATTTTCATATAACAACAGCTATCACTCAAATATTAAGGCTGCACCTTTTGAAGCCTTATATGGACGAAAATGTAGATCCCCGTTATGCTGGGATGAATTAGAGGACAGACAGTTAACTGGTCCTGAAATCATTCATGAAACTACCGAAAAGATCGTTCAGATTAAGAAACGATTAGAGATTGCCCGTAGCCGACAAAAGAGCTATGTGACGATCGCTCTAAATCCATATGGACGAACACGTCATTCATCGATTCATTTTTAGGTATTTGACCTCTATATGATACGTTTTGTAAACATTGCATTCTTTTGAAAAGGTACACCATAAATGAATATTTAAATCAAAGGTTTTCGACATCTGATGATTTCTACATATAGACAATCACCATAAATAATAGTTTACAACAGTACTTCCGTTGACAATGCAGTCAAAATAAGATACATGGTGATGATTTGGTGAATGCAACGTTTTCTTGAAAAATATGCCATATAAGACTCCATGCACATAGCTTGTCTAACATATAAGCAAACAGCGGAAGACTTCTAGGGAACCTGAGAATAAACATGCTAACAAGTGTCAACACAAAGGTTGGGGAGTTCATAGTTTTAGTGTTTCGCATAATCTGTATATAAAAGTGGATCACAAGATTTCAGTTGTTTCATCTACAAACATTTATCAAAATATTCTACAAGATTGAGCACCCTGGTAACTAAACTTAACGTATATATAATTTATACCCTTTGGATAATCATCTTAATAATACATGCAAACGAACGAATACGCTTCTCAAATAGCATACGTCCGTTAAAAGGCTAGTGCTCTAGCTCGGACGGGGATATCAAGCCCTATGGATCCATATACCTCTATTCGCGCCCATCGGTTCTTATAACCGACAGTTACTAGTTACCAAAGCTAAGGGATTTTCGATTCAAACTCGGTGTAGAATTTAGTATGTACTTGTGTCCATTGCGTTTAAAATAAATTGCATGTATTCTCAGCCCAAAAATATATTGCAAAAGCAATTAAAAAGGGATCAATGAAACTCACCTTAGTAGCATATAAAGTTGTTCACCAAAATGTGACCGAAACTCGAATTATCAATTAATCGTAGATCTCAACCTAGAGAACATATGTTTGTCAATCAATATTTATCAAACTAGGTCTGGTCATAGTGTATCATAATCCTAATGCTCGAGATCGACATACAAAAGTTATCCAAAGTCGTTTCAAAACGTCAATTTTGACAATAGTTCAACAAAACGAGATGTACCTTATATAAGGATTCATTTACTCGGTTGGTAATATTCAAAAAATCCATTTTATCAATCTCGTAAACAAGTTGTTTAAATCTTAATTGCAGATTCAAAAACAATTTCAATTAACGTCAATCATAATTCAGTTGATCATATCTTTTAATCCGTTCATCGAAACTATTCGGTGTCTAAATGAAAAGTTATTGATTTTTCGCCAGCTTTCCAAAAACATGTATAGCATATACCTTTTACCAGTAATATATGTATTTAATTCGTGATTCATCATAAACTGTTTAACGATGAAATTTAGCATACAAGCTTGAATAAATATATATACTCGAGCACTAGACATGGATACACTATTAGTATATAAAAGATAAAATATAAATGCTTACGTATCAATATTGTGATTCAATATTTCAGAAAAGTACGTAGACGTAAAGGAGATGATAAACACTATGTTTGATTTACAAATATAACCCCGAATATTACCCATAACCTCCTTGGTAATAACCCATAATTTCCTTAGCTCTATCCCGCTTGAAAACCATTTTGAAAGTGACACGCTCATAACCTCGTCGTAGTATTTTATGTGTACATATTAATAATACATTTACTAATACTAATACTAAATATTAATATTAATATTAATACTTATAATAATATTAATATATATATATTTATTTATACAGAGTGCATGATGAGATGAAATGAAAATGAATTACACGAATCAGACTTCGAGCGAATTTATAGAGTTTTTGCCACCAGACTCACCATGCGATCGCATGGGTCTTGGGCACTATGGCCATGCGATCGCATGGCCTCCCTCACCAGCTCACACTCCGTTGTTTTCTTGTGTGTCGACATGTTTTAATAATATAAATATAATATATTTAATTTATATAATTAATTATATATTATATTAAATTCACGTGCATAGTTGATTTGTAATTTTTGTTCCGATAAGTCGTACGTCATCACTCGACTTATGTCCCAGTTCCGGTTTTTCAAATGTCCTTTCGTACGCTGAGAAAACTTGCATTTTACGTTTCGTGACTCGTACCTTTGTTAAAATATAGTCTTAAATTATCAATTAACTATATCACTCAAAGTGTATCTTAAACTCTCGTAGTATATACATATACATTTTTATTTTGAAATAGTATTTTACTGTAGCAAAGTTACAGTAGCAAAGTTTTTTTACTGTAGCAAATAGTGATTTTCGAAAACACTGTAGCTTTTCGGGTACTATAGCAATTCGAAAATACTGTAGCAAATTAGTGTTTTACTGGTTCATCTTAAACGTTTTAGTTAACTTATCTAAATATCAATCGAATCAATAATCGAGTGTTACTATCGTTTACTAAATAACTTGAAATCATATATATTCAAATAGATATATAAACCAATAAGTTTAATGTACGGTATCATGCAATTAAAACTTTGTTACGTTTTCAAGTTATAGTATATATATGTATCTATTTACATATAATGGTTCGCGAATCGTTGAGAACAACCGAAGGGTACTTAAAGAGTTCAAAAATTTTGAGATTCGATTTTTACAGACTTTGCTTATCGTGTCGGAAACGTTAAATCATTTAAAGATAAAGTTTCAATTTGGTCAAAAATTTCCGGGTTGTCACAAGCTATGCTGATAAACGTCAGAAAGATTTAGAATTCCAAGTTGGTGATAAAGTCATGTTGAAAGTATCCCCTTGTAAGGGCGTCGTTCATTTTGGTAAGCGAAGCAAATTAAGTCCACGTTATGTTGGACCTTTCAAGATTATTGAAAGAGTTGATCATGTGGCATATCGATTAGAATTACCCACTGAGCTAAGTAATGTGCATGATGTATTTCATGTCTCGAATCTTAAAAAGTGTCTTGCTGATGACACACTCATTATTCCATTGGATGATATCCGTATTGATGATAAAATGCATTTTGTTGAAGAACCGATAGAGGTTATGGATCGTGAGGTTAAAAGCTTGAAACAAAGCTCTATTCCTATTGTTAAGATCCATTGAAATTTACGAAGAGGCCCCGAGTATACCTGGGAACATTAAGACCAGATGAAGCGAAAATATCCTCATCTTTTTCCAATTGCTGATACATCAGAGAAGTCTTCCTGAAACTTCGGGACGAAGTTTAAATTAACGGGAAGGTACTATAACAACCCTCATTTTTCCACTCTGTAATGACTATAATGCCCTAGGGTTTCATTGTTGATTCGTATATTATATTAGGGTTGTTATCCGGACATAATAAATGAAGTAATTAATATTCGTAACCTAAACCCTAACCCTAATACTCGTATTACATTAACTATAATTTATTAAATGATTGTATTTATTACTCTAACCCTAACCCTATTATTATTGTTATTATTATTATTATTATTATTATTATTATTATTATTATTATTATTATTATTATTATTATTATTATTATTAAATGTATACATTATGTATTAATTTGTACGTGGCACATATAAAATGTAAATGTATATATAATTATGTGTTTATATGTAAACTAAGTAGGTTATGGGTAATAAATATTAAATTTGTAAAATAAATATAAAAATATATGTGTATGTATATAAGTCAAAATATATATATATATATATATATATAATAAATTATGTTAATTAGATAAAAGGAAATAAAATACAAAACAATTCTAGATTGTTCCAAATAAATAAAAAAAAGAAAAAAAAGAAAAAGCCTAGTCGGCAGAATAAAAAAAGAAATTTAAATTGATTTTATTTTAAAAAGAAATGTGTATTTATCTTGGAGCCCAAGTAATTAAAAACTATAAATAGAGCCTTAACCCCTCATAATTTTTACATCAAACTTTTGGGAGCTCTCAAACTCTAAAAAAATTTGTGAGTTTCTTTTCTTCTTTTCTTTCTTTTTTTTCATTTTTTTTTCTTTTTCTTGTTTTTTTTTAACCGAAACCCCCAATAAAGAAAAAAAAAATACTTTTGCACTTTATAAAATTTTTCTAAATTCATGGTAATTAACTACATGATGAATAAGTTTTATAAAAATTTATTTTACAGAAAATTAATTCATTTTTGTATTATTTTTATTTTTGTTTATGTTTATTTTCGGCCGAATATATATATATATATATATATATATATATATATATATATATATATATATATATATATATATATATATATATATATATATATATTAATTATGTATTGAGTTAAATAAATTATAAATTATGCATGTTAATTATTATTAAGTAATATGAGATCTAGGAAAAATAATTTTTCTGATATTTAATACGCTTTTATATTTTTAATAATTAAAATAGTTTATTTATATATATATATACAGTATACGTATATACTTATAAAAAAATGGGAAAAGGCTATTTAAGCTATAAAAATATTTTTCTAGTAAAGTATGATATTTAACTTAATTATTTAGGTCGGAAAATAATTTATAAGAATTAACTCGAATTATGTGTTAATTAATTATAGAAACAAGGTGAAATTGGTAATAAAAATATATACAGTAAATAAAAATAATAAAAAAATTCTGGGTTCATAAAATTTGTCTAGATCTGAGAAAATTATAAAAATTAATTTATGGATCGAATTAATAATTATTACATAATTAAACACTATTATTATGTAAATAGGAGGTAAATAAGGAAATAATTGTAAAAATAAAGAAATATTTTTATAAATATTTTTCTACAGGTTATTTAACTATAATAAACTTATAAAAAGTTTAAAAATAATTATTTATGTTTATTTAGTATTTTATGTGAAATTAAACTTGTTTTGTGATTAAATTAAGGATAAAAAAATATAAATACAAAATTTCAATAAAAATATTTTCTTAAATTTTTATACTGATTTTTATAATTAACTGAGACTATAAAAATTATGTATATGATTATTAGGTATTTAATTAATTATTTAGATATTTATGGATAATATTGGGTTAATAAAGTATTATATTATTAAGTATCTTGTAAATTAAATAACAACTAATATAATACATTTATGTTACATATATTGTATGAGATAATGATTAGTATATTATAGATATTAATTAATCCATGTCATAAGTTAGTAATTATAGCTTGAATAATAATACATATATAATTATAAAACTATTAATAGTTATATAAAAACAAATAGTAACTATATATATATATATAATTAACTTAGCTATATAATAAAAGGCTATACACCCATAATATGTGAAGGTTATAATCAAGATAACGTACACTATATACGAACCTCACCGCTACATATGGCCTAGGGTGGTCCTTGTTGCCTTATGGGAACCGCTTGTAGATTTCGAATGCCAAGACATAGATTCTGGTCAAGAATCCTGGGCGCCCGGTAACAACTGACCATCAGAGTGACTTGTATGATAGCAACGAGATTTGGGTAAAGGTGTACAACGTCTTGTTGTAGATTATAACCCGAACTTTCTATAATTAGGAAGTTGCTATAAGTGGAAACTTTCCATAAATAGTAACTTTCTGAAAATGGAAATTCTTTTAGAAAACCATCATCATTAGTATAATTATTATACTTAAGTCTTTTAGGCAATATCTGATTGTACATTCTATCTCTAGGTTGATATCTCGATCACGTTCTTCCGTTCAATTCATTTCTCTTATGGAATAACTCTTCTGTGCTACTAAGGTGAACTCATAGCCCCGCTTTTTACATATTTTAATGTATTTTATAAATCTTGGGGTGAGACACATGCTTGCTTTAAATGATTTACAATTTAGACACAAGTGCTTAAACTTTTGATATGCAACTTCATGAGATTATTGTTAACTTGTATTCTTACATGCAAAATCTCCGCCATAATATCGTTAATTGTTGGAATTAAAATGTTGCAAGCTTAATTATTGTGAGTAGGCCTATTGAGAGCGACGTCTCTACCCATTGATCGATCGTCAAGGGGGTACATAATAATGATTACCGACACCCGTATAGTGTCAGGGGTTAATGTTTAGCTCGATATTATAACTCATGGCATATTGAATATTTTGATGTTTTGAAATAAATCTTGGGGTCTAAACTTATTAATTATTAAACCTATGATGTTCACTCAACCATTGTGTTGACATTTTAAGCATGTTTGTCTCAGGTGAAGAATAGCTTATGTGCTGCCCTATGTTGCTTGCTTGCTGTTGCATTGGAGTCCACATTATTTATATTATAGCATTTGTTAAATATTTATTACATTTGGGTTTACCATGTAAAACAATTCGTTTTCTGCTGCAATTAAATTACTGATTTTATTAAACGTCTCATTTGGAGTCGTTCTCGTTTATATAACGGTGTGATGGTATTGAAAAAGTCATATTTACCCCCGACCCTATTTGGGGGGGTATGACAATAAAGGATTGGACCGTTAGGATAACCGAAAGTGTTCATGGAAGTCGCACCGACTTGTCCATGGTGTTCTTTATGGTTGAACTCTTTTAAGTTTTAAGGGCCTAACTATCATTCAAACCGAATCATTAACGAAAGTATCGAAACACATCACATCTCTCAGATTTGGCATACCTTGTATTTCATTATGCTTAAGAAAGTTTAGACCTTTTGGAACGTTAATACGTCACCTAACCGAGTCGCTCAATTGAATGAGCCGTTTGAACGTGTATGCATGTAGTCAAGCTGCACGGGCGTCGGGGGTATGGTACGTTGCTATCTATTCAGTATCTTCAAGCTTAACGTATTACCCAGTGACATGTCTTATGACAGGGGCGGTAGGACAAGTGTAATAAATACAAAGTCACTACCTATTCATGACCCATCATTCTATAATCTCGGCAAAGTAACTAACGAAATCATAGTATGCACTTGATTCAACCTTATCCGAATTACAAATTTTATCGCATTTACTTTATTTTATCTTATAAACTAGGAAACCCGAAGTTAGGTAATTTACAACTACTCCTCCACTTTAGAATTATCATAAGTTATAAATATAGGTTCGATTCTACCGATCTCTTAAAAACTCGACCCTAGGTCATACTTCCCTTACTCATCATAGTAAGGAGTAGTACGACTTACGCCCCGCTAAAAATAAATTTAAAACTATTGCATCCTCTCCAGATAACTATTCTGACGTCTTGCGATTTAACGTCACCGCATAAATAAAACCATCCATTTTGGTCATATCAGCAAACATCAATAATATGTCTTGAGAACTTTTGTAAATGTGTCATCGATTTATACAAAAGGGAATACATGAGATCTCCCACTACAAGTGATGTTGCACGATTATATCGTGCACACGAGAAGAAACATGGTTTCAAGGGTATGCTCAGGAGTATCGATGCATTCATTGAGAGTGGAAGAATTGTCCCGTTGCTTTGAAAGGACAATACACTATGGGTGACCATAAGAAATGGACGATTATGCTTGAAGTAGTGGCTTCATATGACTTGTGGATTTGACATGCTTTTATTCTGGATGACAGGTTCCAACAATGATATAAATGTTTTTAATCGGTCCCCTATTTTCGATAAACTAAAGAACGAAACAGCTCCATCCACACCATTTGAGGTAAATGATCATCAATACATCAAAGGTTTTTACCTTGCTGACGGTATATATCCTGATTGGGTGACACTTATCATAGGAATGTCGTGTTCCACATATGAGCCAATGATTAAGTTCACAAGATTTTAAGCTAGTGCCCGAAAGGACAAGGAGAGGGTATTTGAGGTTCTTCAAAGCCGGTTTCATATTTTAAGACTCGCTGCATGCCCTATACAAGTGAACAAGATGCGAAGAGTTATGGATTATAGTGTCATTTTACATAATGTGATTTTAGAAGACAATGGCACTATTGTAAGTGGGAGGAAAGATTTATTAACGAGGACATGGAGAATCGTCTCCAACGTATAAGGAATAGAGGACGAGATCAAAACATTATCACAAGAGAGATAAGGGATATGGAGGTACACGACCAACTTACCGATGATTTAATCAAGCATATATGAAACCTTCTCGTCAAAATTTTGACCTATGATATATATTGTTTGTTATGTAATCTATATTTTTAATATTTTTTAGTTCATCTTAATTAGTCGTTAAATTTTATGTATTGTTGAATTTTAATGAAATGTATTTTAATTTTAATATTGTATGTATTTTATTATTAATTTTATGTAAAAGATATTAATGAAATCATAAACTGCTGGACTTTACAGGAATTTTGACCCAAAAAAACTGACACAAGGATTAAAAAATGTCAGAAACTGATATTGTCATGACACATGTAGATTTCACTTTTTGACCAAAAAGTACACCATCCGCCTGTGATAGCACAGGCACGGTTGGAAATGGTTAAAGGCGACCTCAAACTAACACAAAAACCAAACTCAACAAGGAGTAGAGCTATGAAATATCACATATCAAGGTTGAAAAAGACGAGAAACGGGGTTGAGATGGTCGGGACCTTAAAACGTTGACACAGGGTCGAGACGGGAGTCGAGACGACAGACGTTGACTTTTATACATATATATATATATATATATATATATATATATATATATATATATATATATACATACACACACACACATACACACACACACATACACACACACACATACTTATTAAAGCTTGAAAACCTTCGTGCACAAATTTCTACCTATAATCGCAATTATCGTTAAAATACTACAAAAGAGTAACACTAAACTACGTCAATTTTGATTGATTTGATCGACTTTTGACCGATTTTAATTGAATTTTTGACTTATGACCAGCGTTGACCCGACCTTTCTCGCATTTGACCTGACATGCAGTTGACCCACTTATTAGACCACGAGACAGGTCAAGACGAGGGGGTCACCAAAACGTTGCAACGAGCGTCGCAACGGACATAACAGATGTCGTTTACAACACTGTCACATATAGACTTCAAACGAGCTGCATGATGGGAATTATTCTTGGATCTCAACGTAAGAAGTTTAAATCAAATTATTGACTTAAGCACTTCATCCAGCTTCCCCACATCACATACATTGCCTTTAAGCACTTCATCCAGCTTCCCCACATCACATACATTGCCTTTCAATAAATTCGAGCTGAGTTCTTGCCATATATTGGACTCCATCCGTCCCCAATTTATTGGCTTCTTTTTCTTTTTTGGATTTTCCAAAGTTAATAGCGCACTTTCAAAAATATATAAGAATAATAAGGTAAATTTCCTTTATACCCTTGCTTTATGCATGTAAGACATAAAAAATAAATGAAAATTAAGGGGTAAAACAGGAAAGTGAACAAAAAATACAATGTGAATTTTGCCATATATTGTAAATAGAAACTGCAAACATCACGGCATGTTTGATACTGAGCTTTTAAGAGCTTTTAGCTTTTATGAAAGAGCTTGTATTTAATAAAAAGTCTTGTTTGGTTAAAGGACCTTAAAGTTTTTTGACATAGGGGAAAAACTAAAAGCTTTTGGGTATGGTTGACAAACCAGCTGTTAGCTGGTAGCATGTATCATGTAGCTTATAGCTAATAGCTGATAGCTGTTAGTTTTTTTAGATGCATTTTGATGTTTGATAGAGTAACTGAATCTGTTAAATAAAGAGTAAAATGACAAAAAACTAAAAACTAAACGCTACTTCTAGTAGTTTTTAATTTTTTTTTTCTATGTACAAAAGTTTTAAGCTTAATTAATCAAACAGGGTTTTTTATTAAATAATATAAAGTAGTTTTTTCATAAACACTAAAAGCTACAATCTCTTAGGCCACTCCCTATCGTAACTAAATTATTTATCCTCTTAACCTTCCACATCAGCGCCACATCAACACCAATATTCTATAACTAACCCATAACTAAACACTCCCTATAATGGCTAAAAAAATACTCCTCTTAATATACAATGTACAAGCAATAAAACATCAAGTCCAAACAATAAAAAGCCATTGGGACCCACAATTACTATAACCAAAGCGAGTAACTAGCTCATGCCTATAGTTCATTACGGGTAATGACGGGTAATGAGCGGGTAACGGACGGGTAACTAACCAGAGGGGGTGGTCTTAAAAACTTCTAAAAACTCCGCATCTAATATAGTCTTAGCCACCTTAGGCCACTCCCTATCGTAACTAAACTATTCATCCTCTTAACCTTCCACATCAGCGCCACATCATATTGCTCAATAACATCATATATATCTATCGCAATATCGTGTAAAAATGCTCTAGAATCAAGGATAATGAAGGCGTTTCTACAAGTAATAGGCCAATATGTGCAAATTTGTATCGGAGAGTGATTTATAAAGAGTTTTGATGATTTATGACCTTGGTTGATCCCGATACAAGTTAAGGTCTAATTTATGCTCTAAAATGGTAAAACAAGGCATCAAAGGTGTTAGGCTTCGTCCAAATGAAAGAAGATTGAAAAGAAAATGAAACAGCAATTTTCGTTACATTGGGACGCCGTCCAAGGCTTTGGGATGCCGTCCAGCCTTTTAATGTGGGACGCCATCCAAGTCTTTGGGACGCCGTCCAGCTCTTAAGAACGGGACGCCGTCCAGCCTTTAGGACGCCGTCATGTAGTAGGTTTTCAGCTACTTTTGCCTTTTGACCTACTTTCTCCACTTTAAAACGTACTGATTGAGGGACTGTTTTATCATATACGAAACCAGAGGTTACTGAGACGATTTTGGGAGCAAATTTGGTGAACTCCAAGCTCTTGAAAGAGGATCAACATCAAGTCTTCAAAGATCAAAACCTTCTCCATCCAAGATTCATTCTCTATTAGGTTGTTTTCTTGTCCTCCAACAATGAAATCTACTTATCAGTTGATTGTTATTTTGTTTGTAATTATGATTGTTGGCTAAACTCTATAGTATTCATCTAGATAAATAACTGAGATGTTGAATGTTTACTTTTGATTGGATGTTATTATGCACGATAGTTTGATGTTTGAATACAAGAACCATTCTTGTTAAAGCTTAATCCTTTCGATTCAACTAGTTGATATGTTCATTTGATTAAGAAACATCATCTTGTTAAATTAATGTATTGATTTACATCTAGTGACATGTGTTTATCCATCTTTTACCAAAAGGGATAAGTTGAGTTCAAATGGTTAGTTTATATAGGGATGTAAGAACGACTCTTGTAGATACTTTAGGATAGCCTAATTGATATGTGTAGTTATATAGGTGAACGATCAATTCCCTAGATATTGTTATACATATTTTCATTACTCGATTCCATATAACTAATAGGTGTTAGTAATTTGCCTTATCTAGTGACGTTTATAGGGATCTTATTACCACACTAAATTGATTACTTGGGTTGGGTGAATTGAGCATTTAACCGGACCAAGGGAATGAACTATGCTAAATCATAAGTTGGCATAGGAGTGGATCATGATCAACACACCATTGACTTGATCATTCTTCAAGTCTTTAGACTAGTTAAATTAGTTGATTACAAATAGGAGGTCTTAGATGACAAGAACATCACTTGCGTCTTGTAATCCCGTTTGAGTGTTTACTCAAGACTACTCTTGATGAACCGATCAATTAGTTCTCGTGCATAACCAATCAATCCGGTCTTAATCTTAAATAACATTCAACATCGAGGGTAAAAAGTCTAGATGAGCATTTTTCCTTAAATTGATATCAAATCTATCTTACTTACTTTCTTTGCACTTATTTTCATCTTATCAACTTAAAAGACCAAAAATATTGTTTTTACATTTAACCTTCTCTGATTTGGCTAAATCGTTAAATAGGAACCAAAACATAAAACTTGTACCTTTAAGATTCATTTACTTAGTTAATCATAATATAGTTTATAATTCTAGTTTGACTAATACAACTGTCCTTGGAACGATACACGGAACTAAACCAGTTACTATACTACTACACGATCGGGTACACTGCCCGTTAGTGTGTAGCAATCTCTAATCGGTATTTTTCCATATTATTTTATACAACAATTCATACACCACTTTTCGCACATCAAGTTTTTGGCGCCGCTGCCGGGGACAGTTTTGTGTCAAAATAGAATTATTAACTAATTTGTGATTAAGTAGTTTCTTAATTATTTTAAATTATTAATAGTCTTTGAATAATCTTGTAGAATCGGTATGTTTAATAGTTTTTGTTAGTTGTGTGATTGACAGATTATAGGTTGCATATGCCACATACCCGAAGTTCAGAATCTCCATTACTTACACCGTTTACGGAACCTGATAGAAAGCTTGGTAGAATTCCAAAAGAAGTACTTGAACTTTTTGAATCTTCATCAAAGCAAGAAACTTTTGATTCAGAATCAAGTACAACCAAGCCTCGATATTCAGATTTTGGTAAACCCGTTCAACCCCCAAATTTTGAAATGGAAGGAGAAAGACCGTTGGTACCAAGACAATCAATGGCGGCTAAGATGAAAGCAACCCGAACCGGCCAAGGTAGTGCCATTACTCCGCCCACTGGTGAGGTAAATTTTGAAATAAAGGGACCTATTCTTCAAATGATTAATAACAGGTGTCAATTTAGTGGTGGTCCTAATGAAGATGCAAACGAACATATTCGTCTCTTTCAAGAGATATGTCTTCTTTTCAAACTTAAACCAGATACTGACCAGGCCATATTTTTAAGACTTTTCCCATGGACACTCCATGGGGAAGCACGAAGTTGGTTAGATTTATTGGCCGAGGCTACGATAGAAACTTGGGATGGTATGTTGGAAAAATTTCTTAAGAAATATTTTCCAGCTTCTAAGTCTGCGAGACTCCAACACAAAATTACCCAATTCTGTCAAAAGCCGATGGAAACCTTGTACGAAACATGGAATCGATTTTCCAAAATGCTAAGAGGTTGTCCAAACCATGGCTTGGATACCTTTCAAAAAGTTCAAATCTTTTACAAGGGTTGTGATGTTGCAACCCGAATTTCCATTGATCAAGCGTCCGGAGGTTCACTCATGGACAAAACCGAGCAAGAGGCTTATGAGATAATCGAGAAGCTAGCCGATTATTCTCATGAGTGGCATCAAGAACGCCCAATTACTCTTAATGCTCAAGTCCAAAGCGTCGGTGCTTATGATGACCTTAGTTCCCTAAGTGTGAAAATAGACGGTGTTGCTCGAAACATGGACAAAATAACCAAGGAAATTCATAGTATGAGAGTAGGTTGTGAATGCTGCGGTGGACTCCATTTAGGAAAAGATTGTGATGCCGGTTTAACTATGGCTCAAAAAGAAGAGGTGGCTTTCATAAGCCAAAGAAATAATAATCAATTTCAAGGAAGAGCCCAGTTTAACCGGAACTTTAACAACCCCTACAACCCTCAAGGTCAAAATTCCAATTACCAACAAGGGTCAAGTAGCGGGTACCAACAACAAACTCCGGGTTTTTATCAAAAACCCCAACAGGAAGAGAAAAAGTCAAATTTGGAGAGTATGTTGGAAAAGTTAATTGCATCACAAACTCAGCTTGTCACAAACATAAACCAAACCAACGAGAAAAACGAACACCAGTTTAGAAACCAACAAGCCTCAATACAAAACTTGGAGAAGCAAATGAGTGGGTTAGCTAGTTTACTTAGTAAGAGAAAACCAGGAAGTTTACCGGGCGATACCAATAAGAACCCCCGAAATGAGCACGCCAATGTTATCACCACACGGAGTGGTTTAGCATACGATGCTCCAAAAATGCCCGAAAATTCTGATTTCAGTGTTCCATTGAACCAAAATGATGAACCGGTTAAGGAGCTGGAACAAGTGGTTGAAAAGGAAGAACGGGAAAAACCCGTAGTGACACCATATCAACCACCGCTCCCATACCCAAGAAAGCAAAAACAAGAAAGGCTAGAGGCCTAAAGGTCAAAATTCCTAGATATGTTTAAACAAATTAACATAAATATGCCTTTCATTGATGTAATCTCGGGTATGCCCAAGTATGCTAAGTTCTTAAAAGACTTACTTACTAATCGAAAGAAAATGGAGGAACTTTTATCCGTCACCATGAATGCTAATTGTTCAGCAATTTTGATGAACAAAATACCAAAGAAGTTAGCTGATCCTGGAAGTTTTACAATACCATGTCTCCTGGGAAATTTGGAATGCATTAAAGCATTAGCGGATTTAGGGGCTAGCATAAATTTAATGCCTTATTCATTATATGTTAAGCTAAACCCCGGGGTACTAAAACTAACCCGAATGGCAATTCAACTAGCAGACCGCTCCGTTAAATTCCTCCGTGAAATTTTAGAGAATATGTTAGTAAAAGTGGGTACCCTAGTATTTTCGGCTGATTTTGTAATTTTGGACATGGAGGAGGACACACGTGTGCCTCTTATATTAGGTCGACCTTTCCTCAATACCGCTAGAGCTATGATAGATGTTCATGGGCAGAAATTGACCCTTAGTATTGAGGATATGAAGGTTACCTTTTCCGTTGACCATGCCTTGCAATACCCCGAGTCTACTGATGATCAATGTTATTATTTGCAAACCGTAGACACATATTCGTAGTTGTTGCAGGAATTTCCAGAATTGCAAGGTACGGGAGAATGCATTTTTGTGGAAGGTGATGAAGAGAATATGGTGGAAGAAGTGGAGATGTTGACCACCTTGATGGCTAACGGTTATGAGCCAAATGATGAAGAGTACAGAAAGTTGGATTTGGGAAATGAATACAGATGTAAAATATCGATTGAAGAACCCCCCGTTTTAGAACTCAAGCCACTCCCAAAACACTTGGAATATGCTTACCTTCAAGAGGGTTCTACTCTTCCGGTTATCATTTCATCCGAACTCTCTGTAAGTGAGAAGTCTAAGCTTGTTTCCATGTTAAAAGCCCATAAACCGGCTCTAGCATGGAAAATTCATGACATCAAGGGTATAAGTCCCTCTTATTGTACGCATAAGATATTAATGGAAGATAACTATAAACCATGTGTACAAAGACAAAGGCGACTGAACCCTAATATGCAGGAAGTCGTTAAAAAGGAGATTGTCAAACTCCTTGATGCAGGTCTTATTTACCCAATTTCGGATAGTCCTTGGGTGAGTCCAGTCCAATGTGTACCCAAAAAGGGTGGCATGACCGTTATCACCAATGAAGACGACCAATTAATTTCCACCAGGACTATCACGGGTTGGAGGGTATGCATTGATTACAGAAAATTAAATGATGCTACCCGAAAAGACCATTTCCCCTTCCTTACATTGATCAAATGTTGGAAAGGTTGGCAGGAAAGAATTTTTATTGTTTTCTTGACGGTTTCTCGGGATATTTCCAAATCCCTATAGCACCCGAAGACCAAGAGAAAACCACCTTTACATTCCCTTATGGTACTTTCTCCTATCGACGTATGCCCTTTGGCTTATGCAATGCTCCTGCTACCTTTCAAAGGTGTATGGTAGCTATTTTTCATGATATGATTGAAGACTTTATGGAAGTATTCATGGATGACTTTTCAGTCTTCGGTGATTCTTTTGATTCATGTCTTCATAATCTTTAGCGTATGTTAATTCAGTGTGAAGAATCTAATCTGGTTCTTAACTGGGAAAATGCCATTTTATGGTAAGAGAGGGCATTGTTTTAGGTCATAAAATTTCCTCTGCGGGACTGGAGGTGGACAGAGCTAAAGTGGAAGTCATAGCCAAATTACCACCACCGTCAAATGTGAAAGGTGTAAGAAGTTTTCTGGGGCACGCCGGTTTTTACCGGCGGTTCATTAAAGATTTTTCCAAAATTGCAACCCCGATGAATAAACTTCTTGAGAAAGACGCTCCATTTGTCTTTACAGACGAGTGTCTTAACGCCTTTAACCTCCTTAAAGAAAAACTCACGCAATCACCCATTCTCATATCGCCGAATTGGTCAGTTCCATTCGAACTTATGTGTGATGCTAGTGACTTTGCTATTGGTGCAGTCTTGGGGCAAAGAATTGAAAAACATTTCAAGCCCATTTATTATGCTAGTAAGACATTGCAAGGAGCCCAACTTAATTACACTATTACCGAGAAGGAACTCCTGGCAATTGTCTTTTCGTTTGATAAATTCCGATCCTATTTGGTACTAGCAAAGACGGTTGTCTATACAGACCATTCGACATTAAAGTACTTGCTTGCTAAGCAAGATGCTAAACCCCGGTTAATACGTTGGGTCTTGATTTTGCAAGAATTCGACATTGATATTAAAGACAAAAAGGGGGCCGAAAACCTAGCAGCCGATCACCTTTCTCGACTTGAGAACCCGAATCTTGAGGTTCTCCATGAGGCCGTTATTCAAGATAATTTTCCTGATGAAAATCTCATGAAAATTGAGAAAATTGATGATCCCTGGTTTTTAGACATAGCCAACTATCTTGCGGGTGAATTCCTAGAAATCGGTATGTCACATCAAAAACGAAAGAAATTTTTCAGTGACATAAAATACTATTTTTGGGAAAACCCGTATCTCTTTAAACGGTGTCCCGATGGGATAATCCGTCGTTGTGTCTCCGGGGAAGAATGTGAAATGTCCCGTTCTTATTGATTAAAAACGTTCCATATTAATTGATTTCGTTGCGAGGTTTTGACCTCTATATGAGACGTTTTTCAAAGACTGCATTAATTTTTAAAACAAACCATAACCTTTATTTCATAAATAAAGGTTTAAAAAGCTTTACGTAGATTATCAAATAATGATAATCTAAAATATCCTGTTTACATACGACCATTACATAATGGTTTACAATACAAATATGTTATATCGAAATCAGTTTCTTGAATGCAGTTTTTACACAATATCATACAAACATGGACTCCAAATCTTGTCCTTATTTTAGTATGCAACAGCGGAAGCTCTTAGTATTCACCTGAGAATAAACATGCTTTAAACGTCAACAAAAATGTTGGTGAGTTATAGGTTTAACCTATATATATCAAATCGTAACAATAGACCACAAGATTTCATATTTCAATACACATCCCATACATAGAGATAAAAATCATTCATATGGTGAACACCTGGTAACCGACATTAACAAGATGCATATATAAGAATATCCCCATCATTCCGGGACACCCTTCGGATATGATATAAATTTCGAAGTACTAAAGCATCCGGTACTTTGGATGGGGTTTGTTAGGCCCAATAGATCTATCTTTAGGATTCGCGTCAATTAGGGTGTCTGTTCCCTAATTCTTAGATTACCAAACTTAATAAAAAGGGGCATATTCGATTTCGATAATTCAACCATAGAATGTAGTTTCACGTACTTGTGTCTATTTTGTAAATTATTTATAAAACCTGCATGTATTCTCATCCCAAAAATATTATATTTTAAAAATGGGACTATAACTCACTTTCACAGATTTTTACTTCGTCGGGAAGTAAGACTTGGCCACTGGTTGATTCACAAACCTATAACAATATATACATATATATCAAAGTATGTTCAAAATATATTTACAACACTTTTAATATATTTTGATGTTTTAAGTTTATTAAGTCAGCTGTCCTCGTTAGTAACCTACAACTAGTTGTCCACAGTTAGATGTACAGAAATAAATCGATAAATATTATCTTGAATCAATCCACGACCCAGTGTATACGTATCTCAGTATTGATCACAACTCAAACTATATATATTTTGGAATCAACCTCAACCCTGTATAGCTAACTCCAACATTCACATATAGAGTGTCTATGGTTGTTCTGAAATATATATAGATGTGTCGACATGATAGGTCGAAACATTGTATACGTGTCTATGGTATCTCAAGATTACATAATATACAATACAAGTTGATTAAGTTATGGTTGGAATAGATTTGTTACCAATTTTCACGTAGCTAAAATGAGAAAAATTATCCAATCTTGTTTTACCCATAACTTCTTCATTTTAAATCAGTTTTGAGTGAATCAAATTGCTATGGTTTCATATAGAACTCTATTTTATGAATCTAAACATAAAAAGTATAGGTTTATAGTCAGAAAAATAAGTTACAAGTCATTTTTGTAAAGGTAGTCATTTCAGTCGAAAGAACGACGTCTAGATGACCATTTTAGAAAACATACTTTCACTTTGAGTTTAACCATAATTTTTGGATATAGTTTCATGTTCATAATAAAAATCATTTTCCCGGAATAAAAACTTTTAAATCAAAGTTTATCATAGTTTTTAATTAACTAAACCAAAACAGCCCGCGGTGTTACTACGACGGCGTAAATCCAATTTTACGGTGTTTTTCGTGTTTCCAGGTTTTAAATCATTAAGTTAGCATATCATATAGATATAGAACATGTGTTTAGTTGATTTTAAAAGTCAAGTTAGAAGGATTAACTTTTATTTGCGAACAAGTTTAGAATTAACTAAACTATGTTCTAGTGATTACAAGTTTAAACCTTCGAATAAGATAAGTTTATATGTATGAATCGAATGATGTTATGAACATCATTAATACCTCAAGTTTCTTGGATAAACCTACTGGAAATGAGAAAAATAGATCTAGCTTCAAAGGATCCATGGATGGCTTGAAAGTTCTTGAAGCAGAATCATGACACGAAAACAATTTCAAGTAAGATTTCCACTCGAAATAAGATTGTTATAGTTATAGAAATTGAATTAAAGTTTGAATATGATTATTACCTTGTATTAGAAAGATAACCTATTGTAAGTAACAAAGGTTTCTTGATCTTGGATGATTACTTGGAATGGATTTAGAAAACTTGGAAGTAAACTTGCAATCTTGGAAGTATTCTTGATTTTATGAAACTAGAACTTTTGGAATTTATGAAGAACACTTAGAACTTGAAGATAGAACTTGAGAGAGATCAATTAGATGAAGAAAATTGAAGAATGAAAGTGTTTATAGGTATTTTTGGTCGTTGGTGTATGGATTAGATATAAAGGATATGTAATTTTGTTTTCATGTAAATAAGTCATGAATGATTACTCATATTTTTGTAATTTTATGAGATATTTCATGCTAGTTACCAAATGATGGTTCCCACATATGTTAGGTGACTCACATGGGCTACTAAGAGCTGATCATTGGAGTGTATATACCAATAGTACATACATCTAAAAGCTGTGTATTGTACGAGTACGAATATGGGTGCATACGAGTAGAATTGTTGATGAAACTGAACGAGGATGTAATTGTAAGCATTTTTGTTAAGTAGAAGTATTTTGATAAGTGTCTTGAAGTCTTTCAAAAGTGTATGAATACATATTAAAACACTACATGTATATACATTTTAACTGAGTCGTTAAGTCATCGTTAGTCGTTACATGTAAATGTTGTTTTGAAACCTTTAGGTTAACGATCTTGTTGAATGTTGTTAACCCATTGTTTATTATAACAAATGAGATGTTAAATTGTTATATTATCATGATATTATGATATATAATATATCTTAGTATGATATATATACAGTTAAATGTCGTTACAACGATAATCGTTACATACATGTCTCGTTTCGAAATCATTAAGTTAGTAGTCTTATTTTTACATATGTATTTCATTGTTAATACACTTAATAATATATTTACTTATCATTTAACATAATTAACCAAGTGTATCAATATCTTAATATGATTCATATGTACCTACGTTGTTATAACGATAATCGTTATATATATCGTTTTCGAGTTTCTTAAATTAATAGTCTCATTTTTATGTATATAACTCATTGTTAAAATACCTAATGAGATACATACTTATAATAAACTCATGTTAACTATATATATAACCATATATATGTCATCGTATAGTTTTTTTACAAGTTTTAACGTTCGTGAATCACCGGTCAACTTGGGTGGTCAATTGTCTATATGAAACCTATTTCAATTAATCAAGTCTTAACAAGTTTGATTGCTTAACATGTTGGAAACACTTAATCATGTAAATAACAATTTCATTTAATATAAATATAAACATGGAAAAGTTCGGGTCACTACAGTACCTACCCGTTAAATAAATTTCGTCACGAAATTTTAAGCAGTTGGAGGTGTTGACGTATCTTCTGGAAATAAATGCGGGTATTTCTTCTTCATCTGATCTTCACGCTCCCAGGTGAACTCGAGTCCTCTACGAGCATTCCATCGAACCTTAACAATCGGTATCTTGTTTTGTTTAAGTCTCTTAACCTCACGATCCATTATTTCGACGGGTTCTTCAATGAATTGAAGTTTTTCATTGATTTGGATTTCGTCCAACGGAATAGTGAGATCTTCTTTAGCAAAACATTTCTTCAAATTTGAGACGTGGAAAGTGTTATGTACAGCCGCGAGTTGTTGAGGTAGCTCCAGTTGGTAAGCTACTGGTCCGACACGATCTATAATCTTGAATGGTCCAATGTACCTTGGATTTAGTTTCCCCCGTTTACCAAATCGAACAACGCCTTTCCAAGGTGAAACCTTAAGCATGACCATTTCTCCAATTTCAAACTCTATATCTTTTCTT
This sequence comes from Rutidosis leptorrhynchoides, assembly GCF_046630445.1. Taxonomy (NCBI): domain Eukaryota; kingdom Viridiplantae; phylum Streptophyta; class Magnoliopsida; order Asterales; family Asteraceae; genus Rutidosis; species Rutidosis leptorrhynchoides. The sequence goes on from NC_092336.1 coordinate 157,610,892, forward strand.
TTACTGTCCGCGTAGCTCTTTTGTCGACTCTGGGCGGTTTTCAATCTTTGTTGAATTTGGATGATTTTCTCGGTAGTTTCTTGTATTATCTCTGGACCCGTAATCTGTCTATCCCCCATTTCACTCCAACAAATCGGAGACCTGCACTTTCTACCATAAAGTGCTTCAAATGGTGCCATCTCAATACTTGAATGATAGCTGTTGTTGTAGGAAAATTCTGCTAACGGAAGATGTCGATCCCAACTGTTTCCGAAATCAATAACACATGCTCGTAGCATGTCTTCAAGCGTTTGTATCGTCCTTTCGCTCTGCCCATCAGTTTGTGGATGATAGGCAGTACTCATGTCTAGACGAGTTCCTAATGCTTGCTGTAATGTCTGCCAGAATCTTGAAATAAATCTGTCATCCCTATCAGAGATAATAGAGATTGGTATTCCATGTCTGGAGACGACTTCCTTCAAATACAGTCGTGCTAACTTCTCCATCTTGTCATCTTCTCTTATTGGCAGGAAGTGTGTTGATTTGGTGAGACGATCAACTATTACCCAAATAGTATCAAAACCACTTGCAGTCCTTGGCAATTTAGTGATGAAATCCATGTTAATGTTTTCCCATTTCCATTCCGGGATTTCGGGTTGTTGAAGTAGACCTGATAGATTCTGATGCTCAGCTTTGACCTTAGAACACGTCAAACATTCTCCTACGTATTTAGCAACATCGGCTTTCATACCCGGCCACCAAAAATGTTTCTTGAGATCCTTGTACATCTTCCCCGTTCCAGGATGTATTGAGTATCTGGTTTTATGAGCTTCTCTAAGTACCATTTTTCTCATATCTCCAAATTTTGGTACCCAAATCCTTTCAGCCCTATACCGGGTTCCGTCTTCCCGAATATTAAGATGCTTCTCCGATCCTTTGGGTATTTCATCCTTTAAATTTCCCTCTTTTAAAACTCCTTGTTGCGCCTCCTTTATTTGAGTAGTAAGGTTATTGTGAATCATTATATTCATAGATTTTACTCGAATGGGTTCTCTGTCCTTCCTGCTCAAGGCGTCGGCTACCACATTTGCCTTCCCCAGGTGGTAACGAATCTCAAAGTCGTAATCATTCAACAATTCAATCCACCTACGCTGCCTCATATTCAGTTGTTTCTGATTAAATATGTGCTGAAGACTTTTGTGGTCGGTATATATAATACTTTTGACCCCATATAAGTAGTGCCTCCAAGTCTTTAATGCAAAAACAACCGCGCCTAATTCTAAATCATGCGTCGTATAATTTTGTTTGTGAATCTTCAATTGTCTAGACGCATAAGCAATCACCTTCGTTCGTTGCATTAATACACAACCGAGACCTTGCTTTGATGCGTCACAATAAATCACAAAATCATCATTCCCTTCAGGCAATGACAATATAGGTGCCGTAGTTAGCTTTTTCTTCAATAACTGAAACGCTTTCTCTTGTTCATCCTTCCATTCAAATTTCTTCCCTTTATGCGTTAATGCAGTCAAGGGTTTTGCTATTCTGGAAAAGTCTTGGATGAACCTTATGTAGTAACCAGCTAGTCCTAAAAACTGACGTATGTGTTTCGGAGTTTTCGGGGGTTCCCACTTTTCAACAGTTTCTATCTTTGCCGGATCCACCTTAATACCTTCTTTGTTCACTATGTGACCGAGGAATTGAACTTCTTCCAACCAAAATGCACACTTTGAAAATTTAGCGTACGATTCTTCCTTCCTCAATACTTCTAACACCTTTCTCAAATGTTCACCTTGTTCTTGGTCATTCTTTGAGTAAATAAGTATGTCATCAATGAAAACAATGACAAACTTGTCAAGGTATGGTCCACACACTCGATTCATAAGGTCCATGAACACAGCTGGTGCATTAGTTAAACCAAACGGCATGACCATAAACTCGTAATGACCGTAACGTGTTCTGAAAGCAGTCTTTGGAATATCATCTTCTTTCACCCGCATTTGATGATACCCGGAACGTAAGTCAATCTTTGAATAAACAGACGAGCCTTGTAGTTGATCAAATAACTCGTCGATTCTCGGTAGTGGGTAGCGGTTCTTGATGGTAAGTTTGTTCAACTCTCGGTAGTCGATACACAACCTGAATGTACCATCTTTCTTCTTGATAAACAAAACAGGAGCTCCCCACGGTGATGTGCTTGGTCGAATGAAACCACGCTCTAAAAGTTCTTGTAATTGGCTTTGCAGTTCTTTCATCTCGCTGGGTGCGAGTCTGTAAGGAGCACGAGCTATTGGTGCAGCTCCTGGTACAAGATCTATTTGAAATTCAACAGATCGATGTGGAGGTAGTCCCGGTAATTCTTTCGGAAATACATCGGGAAATTCTTTTGCGACAAAAACATCATTGATGATCTTTTCTTCAGTTTGTACTTTCTCAACATGTGCTAGAACAGCATAGCAACCTTTTCTTATTAGTTTTTGTGCCTTCAAATTACTAATAAGATGTAGCTTCGTGTTGCCCTTTTCTCCGTACACCATTAAGGGTTCTCCTTCTTCTCGTACAATGCGAATTGCATTTTTATAACATACGATCTCTGCTTTCACCTTCTTCAGCCAGTCCATGCCAACTATTACATCAAAACTCCCTAAATCTACTGGTATCAAATCAATCTTAAATATTTCGCTACCCAATTTAATTTCTCGATTCCGGCATATATTATCTGCTGAAATTAATTTACCGTTTGCTAATTCGAATAAAAATTTACTATCCAACGGCGTCAATGGACAACTTAATTTAGCACAAAAATCTCTACTCATATAGCTTCTATCCGCACCCGAATTAAATAAAACGTAAGCAGATTTATTGTCAATAAGAAACGTACCCGTAACAAGCTCCGGGTCTTCCTGTGCCTCTGCCGCATTAATATTTAAAACTCTTCCGCGGCCTTGTCCATTCGTGTTCTCCTGGTTCGGGCAATTTCTAATAATGTGGCCCGGTTTTCCACATTTATAACAAACTACATTGGCATAACTTGCTCCGACACTACTTGCTCCACCATTACTTGTTCCGACACCATTTGTTCCTTTCGTTCTATTAACCCCTGGTCCGTAGACCTCACACTTCACCGCGCTATGACCATTTCTTTTACACTTGTTGCAAAATTTGGTGCAGAATCCCGAGTGATACTTTTCACACCTTTGGCATAGCTGCTTCTAATTGTTGTTGTTGTTGCGGTTATTATTGTTGTTGGGATGATTGTTGTAGTTGCTGTTGTTGTTGTTGTTGTTGTTGTTGTTGTTGTTGTTGTTGTTGTTGTTGTTGTTGTTGTTGTTGTTGTTGTTGTTGTTGTTGTTGTTGTTGTTGTTGTTGTTGTTGTTGTTGTTGTTGGGCCGTTTGTTGTAGTTGCGATTGATGTTGTGATTGTTGGGATAGTTGTTGCGATTATTGTTGTAATTGCTGTTGTTGTTGTATTGGTGATTCTTATCACCATTTTCCTCCCACTTTCTTTTGACTTGCTTCACATTGGTCTCTTCAGCAGTCTGTTCTTTAATTCTTTCTTCAATCTGGTTCACTAGTTTGTGAGCCATTCTACATGCCTGTTGTATGGAGGCGGGCTCGTGTGAACTTATATCTTCTTGGATTCTTTCCGGTAATCCTTTCACAAACGCGTCGATCTTCTCTTCCTCGTCTTCGAACGCTCCCGGACACAATAGGCATAATTCTGTGAATCGTATTTCGTATGTGGTAATATCAAATTCTTGGGTTCGTAAACCTCTAAGTTCTGTCTTGAGCTTATTGACCTCGGTTCTGGGACGGTACTTCTCATTCATCAAGTGCTTGAATGCTGACCACGGTAGTGCGTACGCATCATCTTGTCCCACTTGCTCTAGATAGGTATTCCACCATGTTAACGCAGAACCTGTGAAGGTATGCGTAGCGTACTTCACTTTGTCCTCTTCAGTACACTTACTTATGGCAAACACCGATTCGACCTTCTCGGTCCACCGTTTCAATCCGATCGGTCCTTCGGTTCCATCAAATTCCAAAGGTTTACAGGCAGTAAATTCTTTGTAGGTGCATCCTACACGATTTCCTGTACTGCTAGATCCAAGGTTATTGTTAGTATGTAGCGCAGCCTGTACTGCAGCTATGTTTGAAGATAGAAAAGTACGGAATTCCTCTTCATTCATATTCACGGTGTGTCGAGTAGTCGGTGCCATTTCCTTCAAAATAGTCAAATGGAACAAGTTAATCATACAGAATATTAAGAGTAGTTAATAGTATTTCGTAGCATAATATGAACTCATTTATAAAAGCTTTTTCTTCATATTAGCGTTTTATAAGTTTAAATTCGTGTAGTACCTACCCGTTAAGTTCATACTTAGTAGCTAATATACAATTCAACTACTACAATTCTATATGAAAAACTGATTATAATAATATTTCGCGTTCAAACTTTTATACAATATTTTACAAACTTACAATACCGCTTATTTTACATAAAGCATGAAATATAGCACACAATAACTTTGATACAAGATAGTTGTGAAGATAATTCTAGCTAGTACACAAGTCGTTCAGCAAAGGCAATAAAGACACGTAATTCATACGTCCAGAAACAAGTCATGCATTCTGGTTTTACTAGGACTACTTCCCATCCTTGGTCTTGTGGAACATAACCGTTATGGCCGTTGATAAGACAGCGTGTTGTAACGTCGTCAAAGGGACGAGGGTTACGTAATGTCCAACAGTCCCGTAACAATCTAAAAACATCATTTCTTACCCCAATTACCGACTCCGTCACTTGTGGGAACGTTTTGTTTAATAGTTGTAGCCCGATGTTCTTTTTCTCACTTTGGTGAGAAGCGAACATTACTAACCCGTAAGCATAGCATGCTTCTTTATGTTGCATGTTAGCCGCTTTTTCTAAATCATGAAGTCCTATATTCGGATACATTGAGTCAAAATAATTTCTTAACCCGTTGTGTAAAATAGCATTTGGGTTCCCCGCAATATATGCATCAAAGTAAACACATCGTAACTTATGGGTTTTCCAATGTGATATCCCCCATCTTTCAAACGAAAGTCTCTTATAAACTAAGACATTCTTGGAACGTTCTTCGAATGTCTTACAAACTGATTTCGCCGTAAATAGTTGTGCCGAATAATTCTGACCGACTCTAGACAAGATTTCATCAATCATGTCTCCGGGTAGGTCTCTTAAAATATTGGGTTGTCTATCCATTTTGTGTTTTTATACTGTAAAATAGACAAGAGTTAGATTCATAAAAAAAAATACTTATTAATACAAGCAATTTTTACATATATCATAAAGCATAAGCACACTATATTACATATATTACACCACACGAATACAACTATCTTATTCCGACTCGCTCGTTTCTTCTTCTTCAGTTTTGGTTCGTTTTGCCAAGTTTCTAGGGATATATGATGTTCCCCTAATACGAGCTGTCGTTTTCCACAACGGTTTAGAAAAATCTGGTGGTTTAGAGGTTCCCGGGTCATTGTTACAACTTAAGGGCTTCGGGGGTTGACGATACATATAAAGTTCATCGGGATTGGAATTAGATTTCTCTATTTTTATGCCCTTTCCCTTATTATTTTCTTTTACCTTTTTAAATTCAGTTGGGGTAATTTCTATAACATCATCGGAATTCTCGTCGGAATCCGATTCATCAGAGAATTGGTAATCCTCCCAATATTTTGCTTCCTTGGCGGAAACACCATTGACCATAATTAACCTTGGTCGGTTGGTTGAGGATTTTCTTTTACTTAACCGTTTTATTATTTCCCCCACCGGTTCTATTTCCTCCTCCGGTTCCTCCTCTTCCGGCTCTGATTCTTCTTCTAGTTCTGATTCTTCTTCCGGTTCTTCTTCGGGAACTTGTGAATCAGTCCAATATATATTCGACTCTTCATTATTATTAGGTGAGTCAATGGGATTTGTGCTAGAGGTAGACATCTATCACACAATATCAAACATGTTAAGAGATTAATATATCACATAATATATACATGTTAATAATATATAGTTTCCAACAAAAATGTTAAGCAATCATTTTTAAAGAAAACACGGTCGAAGTCCAAACTCACTAATGCATCCTAACAAACTCGATAAGACACACTAATGTAAATTTTCTGGTTCTCTAAGACCAACGCTCGGATACCAACTGAAATGTCCCGTTCTTATTGATTAAAAACGTTCCATATTAATTGATTTCGTTGCGAGGTTTTGACCTCTATATGAGACGTTTTTCAAAGACTGCATTCATTTTTAAAACAAACCATAACCTTTATTTCATAAATAAAGGTTTAAAAAGCTTTACGTAGATTATCAAATAATGATAATCTAAAATATCCTGTTTACATACGACCATTACATAATGGTTTACAATACAAATATGTTACATCGAAATCAGTTTCTTGAATGCAGTTTTTACACAATATCATACAAACATGGACTCCAAATCTTGTCCTTATTTTAGTATGCAACAGCGGAAGCTCTTAGTATTCACCTGAGAATAAACATGCTTTAAACGTCAACAAAAATGTTGGTGAGTTATAGGTTTAACCTATATATATCAAATCGTAACAATAGACCACAAGATTTCATATTTCAATACACATCCCATACATAGAGATAAAAATCATTCATATGGTGAACACCTGGTAACCGATATTAACAAGATGCATATATAAGAATATCCCCATCATTCCGGGACACCCTTCGGATATGATATAAATTTCGAAGTACTAAAGCATCCGGTACTTTGGATGGGGTTTGTTAGGCCCAATAGATCTATCTTTAGGATTCGCGTCAATTAGGGTGTCTGTTCCCTAATTCTTAGATTACCAGACTTAATAAAAAGGGGCATATTCGATTTCGATAATTCAACCATAGAATGTAGTTTCACGTACTTGTGTCTATTTTGTAAATTATTTATAAAACCTGCATGTATTCTCATCCCAAAAATATTAGATTTTAAAAGTGGGACTATAACTCACTTTCACAGATTTTTACTTCGTCGGAAAGTAAGACTTGGCCACTGGTTGATTCACAAACCTATAACAATATATACATATATATCAAAGTATGTTCAAAATATATTTACAACACTTTTAATATATTTTGATGTTTTAAGTTTATTAAGTCAGCTGTCCTCGTTAGTAACCTACAACTAGTTATCCACAGTTAGATGTACAGAAATAAATCGATAAATATTATCTTGAATCAATCCACGACCCAGTGTATACATATCTCAGTATTGATCACAACTCAAACTATATATATTTTGGAATCAACCTCAACCCTGTATAGCTAACTCCAACATTCACATATAGAGTGTCTATGGTTGTTCTGAAATATATATAGATGTGTCGACATGATAGGTTGAAATATTGTATACGTGTCTATGGTATCTCAAGATTACATAATATAAAATACAAGTTGATTAAGTTATGGTTGGAATAGATTTGCTACCAATTTTCACGTAGCTAAAATGAGAAAAATTATCCAATCTTGTTTTACCCATAACTTCTTCATTTTAAATCCGTTTTGAGTGAATCAAATTGATATGGTTTCATATAGAACTCTATTTTATGAATCTAAACAAAAAAAGTATAGGTTTATAGTCGGAAAAATAAGTTACAAGTCGTTTTTATAAAGGTGGTCATTTCAGTCGAAAGAACGACGTCTAGATGACCATTTTAGAAAACATACTTCCACTTTGAGTTTAACCATAATTTTTGGATATAGTTTCATGTTCATAATAAAAATCATTTTCCCAGAATAACAATTTTTAAATCAAAGTTTATCATAGTTTTTAATTAACTAACCCAAAACAGCCCGCGGTGTTACTACGACGGCGTAAATCCGATTTTACGGTGTTTTTCGTGTTTCCAGGTTTTAAATCATTAAGTTAGCATATCATATAGATATAGAACATGTGTTTAGTTGATTTTAAAAGTCAAGTTAGAAGGATTAACTTTTATTTGCGAACAAGTTTAGAATTAACTAAACTATGTTCTAGTGATTACAAGTTTAAACCTTCGAATAAGATAGCTTTATATGTATGAATCGAATGATGTTATGAACATCATTACTACCTCAAGTTCCTTGGATAAACCTACTGGAAATGAGAAAAATAGATCTAGCTTCAAAGGATCCTTGGATGGCTTGAAAGTTCTTGAAGCAGAATCATGACACGAAAACAATTTCAAGTAAGATTTCCACTCGAAATAAGATTGTTATAGTTATAGAAATTGAATTAAATTTTGAATATGATTATTACCTTGTATTAGAAAGATAACCTATTGTAAGTAACAAAGGTTTCTTGATCTTGGATGATTACTTGGAATGGATTTAGAAAACTTGGAAGTATTCTTGATTTTATGAAACTAGAACTTTTGGAATTTATGAAGAACACTTAGAACTTGAAGATAGAACTTGAGAGAGATCAATTAGATGAAGAAAATTGAAGAATGAAAGTATTTGTTGGTGTTTTTGTTCGTTGGTGTATGGATTAGATATAAAGGATATGTAATTTTGTTTTCATGTAAATAAGTCATGAATGATTACTCATATTTTTGTAATTTTATGAGATATTTCATGCTAGTTGCTAAATGATGGTTCCCACATGTGTTAGGTGACTTACATGGGCTACTAAGAGCTGATCATTGGAGTGTATATACCAATAGTACATACATCTAAAAGCTGTGTATTGTACGAGTACGAATACGGGTGCATACGAGTAGAATTGTTGATGAAACTGAACGAGGATGTAATTGTAAGCATTTTTGTTAAGTAGAAGTATTTTGATAAGTGTCTTGAAGTCTTTCAAAAGTGTATGAATACATATTAAAACACTACATGTATATACATTTTAACTGAGTCGTTAAGTCATCGTTAGTCGTTACATGTAAATGTTGTTTTGAAACCTTTAGGTTAACGATCTTGTTGAATGTTGTTAACCCATTGTTTATTATAACAAATTAGATGTTAAATTGTTATATTATCATGATATTATGATATATAATATATCTTAGTATGATATATATACAGTTAAATGTCGTTACAACGATAATCGTTACATACATGTCTCGTTTCGAAATCATTAAGTTAGTAGTCTTATTTTTACATATGTATTTCATTGTTAATACACTTAACAATATATTTACTTATCATTTAACATAATTAACCAAGTGTATCAATATCTTAATATGATTCATATGTACCTAGTAAGACGTTGTTATAACGATAATTGTTATATATATCGTTTTCGAGTTTCTTAAATTAATAGTCTCATTTTTATGTATATAACTCATTGTTAAAATACCTAATGAGATACATACTTATAATAAAATCATGTTAACTATATATATAACCATATATATGTCATCGTATAGTTTTTTTACAAGTTTTAACGTTTGTGAATCACCGGTCAACTTGGGTGGTCAATTGTCTATATGAAACCTATTTCAATTAATCAAGTCTTAACAAGTTTGATTGCTTAACATGTTGGAAACACTTAATCATGTAAATAACAATTTCATTTAATATAAATATAAACATGGAAAAGTTTTGCAAGACATATACAAGGAAAAGACAAAAGTTGGAAACATGTTGGAAACACTTAACATGCCTATGAAAACTCGCTCATATACAAGGAAAAGAAAAAAGTTTGGCAAGACAACCGTCTTAGGAATCTGAAAGATTTTAAAGAGGGTGATCGTGTTTTTCTATTTAACTCACGATTTAAACTTTTTCCTGGAAAACTCAAGTCCCGATGGATGGGACCATTTGTTGTTAACAAGGCTTTTCCATATGGAACGGTGGAGTTAAGGAATTCAAAAGGTGAAACGTTTAAGGTGAATGGCCACCGGGTCAAGCACTATGTTGATGGTCCCCTAGAAATCGAAGATGAGGTTAGCCTCAACTTCGAGAACAAAGCGTAAATCGAAATGGGGACGAGTTGGGTGAACGACTCGTTAAAAAAATGGTTTACAAATGTAAATATTTTGAATTGTGTGTACGATAATTTTTAGTGTTGTGCAAAATGATTTACGTTTGGACTTAAAACTGGCGAGTGTCGAAGAAAGCAGGTCAGTGAGTTTTAGTTAATTGGGACGCCGTCCCATTTTCCTAGACGCCGTCCCACTTTAATGATCCTGGACGCCATCCCATTTAACTCGAAGCCGTCCCATCTTTAAAACTTGGACGCCGTCCCAGGTACTGGACGCCGTCCAAGACCTCTGACTCAGAAAAAAATACGCATTTAATACCCTATCCACCCCATTTCTCAACCACAAAACACATTTTTTATCAACTTCTCTTTGCCAAACACGAACACACTTCCAAAAACCCTAATTTCCTACCTCAAATTCGCGTTTTCTTCTACCAAATCCAAGCTCCAATCATGTTTTCTAGGGTATGGTTACTTCATTTTCACATTTTTCTTTCTCAATTACTTGAATTGTATGTTTATATGTCTAATTGGTGAAAGATAAGTGTGGGGTGTTTGATTTGCATGATTATTGTTTAGATTAACATGCCTTAGTTGTTTAATTACCCATATTGAGTTGATTTTGCAAAAATTACATGTTTTTAAGGGTATGCTCATGATTCTAGGGTTTGTGGAAATTGAATCCGAATTTAGGGTGGTTAATTCATAATGTTGAGTTTATGTATATTGTTAATGAAGGTTGTGACGTGTTTAATTATTGTTGGTGATATAGATGTCAATTTGGCCGGGTCATAATTTGAATGTTCTTGAATTTTTAGCATATTGTTGAAATGTAATGAACTTATGAAATATGTATGCTTAATTTTCACTAGTTTAGGCCTGTTGAAGTAAATTGTTGGAATGGAATGCCATAATGTATGACGTTATAATGGTCATTTGAGCTAAAATTGTGAAAATTGTGTTATGATTTGTGATGAATATCATTAGAATGCAAGTTTAAATGTTATAACCTATTAACGCAACATGCTTGAGTCCTAAGTTGATGCTAAATTGTGAAGTTGTGATTTTCATTTTTGAAAGTGTATTAGCGAGTTCATATTGACTTTGGTTAACTTTGGTTAAAAATTGTGAACATACGCTTTTGTTTAAATGATTCATAATACTTATGAACTTTGAATGGAATGATTAAGTTCTCTTGCTACTCGGTTATGTTTTTAGCTAACATTAACAAAACGGTCTCTATGTTCTTTTGGTTTGGTGTTATTATGTTTTGCAGGGACAATCTAGCCGAGGAGGACCAGCAAAGAGAGGCAGGACCGCAGGTTTGGCTCCACCACCACCACTACCACAACAACATTCATCATCATCGTCTGGAGAGGAAGAAGAGGAGGATCTAAATGATCCTCGAGTTTGGTTAAGACTGGTTCAAAATGACGACGACTACGCAGAAACATTTGAGAAGGTAAATAGTAGGCCTATTAATGCCACGTGGTATTTTATCTGGGCCCGTTAGATGAGGCGGGTATGCACCGCCATGTTTCCAACTTACTAGCCATCCCCTACGGTAGGATAGTTACCCACGCATGGGAACAAGTTTTCAGCATCAACGAACCAATTTATCCCGTACTACTAAAAGAATTCTACTCAACGGTACGGTTTAATAATGTCCGTGATTATTTGTCAAATGATTTTCTCCAGTTTCGGTTGGGGGCGAATATAGGGGTATAAGCAGTTTTGAGCTATGCAGAGTTTTGGGTATTTTTGAGGAACTCACCGACACCCAGTTAGGTGAATACTTGCGGGGTTCCGATTACGTTGGTCGATATGTTTTTAATGACACTGTTTATTGGCGAAGAATTTGTAGGCCAAATGCATCTACACCATTCAAATCGAGCAGACACAGGTATAATGAGATTGCATCCAGGGATGATAGACTTCTGCATCGACTCATTGCATGCACTTTCAATGCGAGAGTCGAAGGCAACGAAAAGGTTAAAACTTTGGATCTATGGATAATGGACCAAATTAAACGGGGTCGCTATACCGACATTCCTGGGTTGATAGGAAACTATTTCCTGACCATCGCTACCGAGACACGGCGAGAAAAGCCGCTTCTTGGAGGCCACTACATCACCAGAATTGCTCGACACTTCAACATAGATTTCAGCCGATTACAGGAGTGTACTAACGTCATGAAACCATTAAAGAAGGTTTCTTATATCAATGCTGAAATTCTTATGAAAGATAGAAATGGGCATTTGGTACCTTTTGTGGCAGGTGGCGCGAGTGGTAGTGGCGTGCAGCAAGAACAGCAGGTAGAGGAGGAAGCAGAAATGGAGGCGCAAACGAACGTTGGTGATCAGGGCCCTTGGCATCCGTCCCAATCTAGTTGGGATAATTTGATTAGTAGTGTTAATAATATGAGGTTGAGTCCGAGTGTGCAAAGGACACACAACGATCGAATGTGGGATAGTCAGCAGCGAATGGATCAATGACAGATTGCTCAAGTGCACGATCAGGGATGGATGAGTTATGGTATTGATTGGAATAACCATAACTCAGAGTTGTTTTATTCCAACCCCGAGCAGTACTATGGGACGACACGTCTGACACCCCAATATTACACGGATCCTCAAAACCCACCTCCTCCTCACCCAATTTATGATAATAACGCTGCGATGCAGGATGCTAGGAACCGGTTTGATCAGGAATACCCGCAAGGACGCCCGTACAGAGATGGTTCGGGAAACTACTTTTGGCCATATGGTAACTAATCCAGTTAAGGCCTGCGTGCCTTTGATCATTTTGTACACTGTTTTTAGACAATTTAATTTGTATGGTGTGTTTTTAGACAATATTTGGTTTGTAATAATTAACTAATTGTGTGGATTGATAATGGGTGTGGTTGAAAAAACACCATTATTTTTAGTATTATTTGTGTGGTTTGTTAAATTGTGCAGCGTGATTGAACTTCAAAGACTGGCATTAAGTTCAGCAACATTTGATATTATGATGTGTGTATGATGATAATCGCGGAATGGACGATGCTCTTATGCTGGCAGTAAGTTCAGCGGCATCCGTCTACATGTTCCACGATTTGCAGGTTAAAAATTGAAAATTTCTACAATCACCCTATCACTTTGCCCTCTAAATTTAATCCTTTTTCTGATTTCATGCAATGAGGGCCTTGCATGATCTCAAGTGTGGGGTGGGGAATATAAATTTATCGGGAACTCATTTTACTAAAATTAAGGCGTTTATTTAAAAAAAATTTAAAATTTTCAAGTAGCCTTAAAAACGATTAAATGTCCAAAAACCATGTAACACACATTGTGGTCTTAAAATCTAGAAAATAAATGTTGATTTATGTTTTAAATTATTAATAGTCTTTGAAGTTGCTCTATCATTCAATTATTTGGATGAAAATCCTACTAGTTTAGTAAAGCTAACTTGTAGGTCACTTGTACCAAAACGAGTGTAAACCGTGAGAGAGCGGTGATTGTATAGCGTGGTCGGAAATCGGATCTCGCGCCAGATCGAAAACCCTAAGGACGATCCTCATTGTTTCTCCTAACAAGGACAATGTTGCGTCCGACCACTTCTTATGACCAATAGGATGTATCTATTCCATCCTCAAGGAAGTAAAGTCTTTCGAATGACACACTTACTGATTTAATTCAGAAGATGTAGTCCAGACCAGTTGTAGGGTGACGAAAAATCTTGAAAAGTCATTACTAACATCGACTGGAAATCTACCAGGCCTCAACGTCAAACAGGGAAACTGGTAGTCAAAGTTTGTCTCAATGAGAGAGATTTACTAGTAAAATGGGAAGCGCACCATGATACACAAAATGTCAGTGAATTGATCAGATTCCCAGTGGATAACCTCCGGAAAGGTAAGATATCAGCTTTTAAGTCTGATGAACCTCAATCTTCATGATTGATTTAACGGATTAGATGATTACCTCATAATTGTCAATGATATCCGGACGTAATGTGTATCCTCCTAAGCACATTATTTTCTTACCGGCATCGCGTGGTGTTAGGTACCGTGGGAGGGATTGGCTTGACCAATAGCGGGAAACCCGCACTCATTTTTCAAAATTCAGAAAATCCGACAAAATCGAAAAACGTGCCTAGTTTTAAAACTAGCATGATATTTTCAAAAACCATAAAACATTTTCATAAGGTCCTGATTTCCGTAGGATCATATTTTTCGGATACTTGGCTCTAATCTCCTAAAAATGTGTGTGTGTGTTTCCATTGTGTATATAGTGTGAGTGTGATTACAATAAAGGTGTGTTATACTTAAAGCGTGTGTTTCATATAGCGTGAGTTGCGTTCCATATCAACGTGTGTGTATCGTGTGCTTCGAGTGATTTATGTAATGTTTGTAATCTATATTGTGTGATTGTGTTTGATATTGTTCTACTTTGTAAAGAAAGAATTGCTTGAGGACAAGCAAGGTTTAAGTGTGGGGTGTTTTGATATTGCTCAATAACATCATATATATCTATCGCAATATCGTGTAAAAATGCTCTAGAATCAAGGATAATGAAGGCGTTTCTACAAGTAATAGGCCAAGATGTGCAAATTTATATCGGAGAGTGATTTATAAAGAGTTTTGATGATTTATGACCTTGGTTGATCCCGATACAAGTTAAGGTCCAATAAATGCTCTAAAATGGTAAAACAAGGCATCAAAGGTGTTAGGCTTCGTCCAAATGAAAGAAGATTGAAAAGAAAATGAAACAGCAATTTTCGTTACATTGGGATGCCGTCCAAGGCTTTGGGACGCCGTCCAGCCTTTTAATGTGGGACGCCGTCCAAGTCTTTGGGACGCCGTCCAGCTCTTAAGAACGGGACGCCGTCCAACCTTTAGGACGCCGTCCTGTAGTAGGTTTTCAGCTACTTTTGCCTTTTGACCTACTTTCTCCACTTTAAAACCTACTGATTGAGGGACTGTTTTATCATATACGAAACCAGAGGTTACTGAGATGATTTTGGGAGCAAATTTGGTGAACTCCAAGCTCTTGAAAGAGGATCAACATCAAGTCTTCAAAGATCAAAACCTTCTCCATCCAAGATTCATTCTCTATTAGGTTGTTTTCTTGTCCTCCAACAATGAAATCTACTTATCAGTTGATTGTTATTTTGTTTGTAATTATGATTGTTGGCTAAACTCTATAATGTTCATCTAGATAAATAACTGAGATGTTGAATGTTTACTTTTGATTGATTGTTATTATGCACCATAGTTTGATGTTTGAATACAAGAACCATTCTTGTTAAAGCTTAATCCTTTCGATTCAACTAGTTGATATGTTCATTTGATTAAGAAACATCATCTTGTTAAATTAATGTATTGATTTACATCTAGTG
The DNA here is from genome assembly GCF_046630445.1 of Rutidosis leptorrhynchoides. Lineage (NCBI taxonomy): Eukaryota > Viridiplantae > Streptophyta > Magnoliopsida > Asterales > Asteraceae > Rutidosis > Rutidosis leptorrhynchoides. The sequence goes on from NC_092336.1 coordinate 157,626,236, forward strand.
ACATGTGTTTATCCATCTTTTACCAAAAGGGATAAGTTGAGTTCAAATGGTTAGTTTATATAGGGATGTAAGAACGACTCTTGTAGATACTTTCGGATAGCCTAATTGATATGTGTAGTTATATAGGTGAACGATCAATTCCCTAGATATTGTTATACATATTTTCATTACTCGATTCCATATAACTAATAGGTGTTAGTAATTTGCCTTATCTAGTGTGACAACCCGTAAATTTTTGGCAAAATTTAAACAAAAATCTTTATATGATTTCATTTAACCTCGACTAATTCCGACGATTCACGAACAATTATTTGTAAATAATTACGCATTAATTTGATATATTAATATTATTATTATTAATATCCTTTTTAAACAAGATATCAATAATTAATATCTTTATTATCAGTATTGTTATTATGAATAAAAAAAATATTGACAAATATTCTTGGAAAAGTAGTAAATCAATTTATTTATTTTAAAAAATATATATATAAGAAAATCCTTAAAATAAATGATTTTTTTAATAAAATAAATAAATAAATTACTTTTTAATTAAAAATTATAATGGAAAACTACTTTTATTATTTTATTTTGTGCATTATCCCATGACCTAACATTTAATACTTTTGAATTTTAAAATCCCATTAAAACTTAAAATATTTCTTTTTCTTTTAATTATTTTATTCTTTTTACCTAATTTTTTCAAGTATAAATATCCCTCATTTCTCATTCAAACTCACACCAAAATTTCTCTCATTCTCTCTTTGAAGAATTACAACTAGTTGATATCCAGATCACTTACTTGCTTTACTTTTCTTCTTGCGTGGAATACTTCAACTGCTATTTAATGTGAGTTCATCTGCTTCCTTTTTATATATTTTTGGGCTGAGAATACATGCACAACTTTTATAACTGTTTTACACGTATCAAATATTAAACTGTGATATGTTGGGCTATGACCAGCAAGTCCCCAACCGACAAGTATAAATGATAACTTGTTACAGGGCAAACTTGAAAGTCTAGTCTAAATATCAGTACCAACTATTAAACTGTGATATGTTGGGCTATGACCAGCAAGTCCCCAACCGACAAATATAAACGATAACTTGTACGGGGTAAACTTGAAGGTCTAGTCTAAATATCAGTACCAACTGTTAAACTATGCTATACCCGGCTATGTCCGACTAAGTCCCTACGGCGATATTTTTAATTGCTGCAGCATTCTTAATTATTGAGGATAGGCCTATCAGGAGTAACATCCCCGATACATTTGACTAAGTCTTTGTATTACTTGATAATGAAATTAAACGACAAGGATAGAACAACTTGTCACGGGGCAAACAACGTTTAGTCTAAATATCACGCACTGGCATAACTTTTTGATCCTGCGGGAGATCAACTTGACTGGATCTGAGTGATCTACTTATGAAAACAAATCTTGTGGTCTAACACTATTACTGAAATCATTATTTATGACAAACCTATGAACTCACTCAACCTCGTGTTAACTTTTTAAGCATGTTTATTCTTAGGTACTTAAGTATTGCTTCCGCTGTATATCTGCTGCTTTGATGATGATTGCTTGCTATACTTGGAGTCTTCATTACATATCATATCAATTAAAGACATTTAATGTTCTAAATACAATGTAATCTATTTATCTTCCGCTGCAAAACTCAATAAAACGTCTCATATAGAGTCGTTCTCGTTTATACAACTATGATTTGATATAATTAGTCACGTTATTCTTCCAGGCCCTATTTGGGGGACGTGATAGATTGGTATCAGAGCAGGTTGTTGTAGAGAACCAGGATTGCATTTTATGTGTGCCTTATACAATTAGGTACCTTAGCAATGTAGGACTACAACTATCCTTGACCATAGTGCCTTTACTTGTTGCCTTTAACTGTTAAATGCTACACTATACTTTAGAAACTTTACTTATCTTAGTATGCCGAGCCAATCTAAGAACTCTGCTCATTCTCCTAAGTACTATCCAATTCCGCCACCATATTTAAATGCGACACCATGATTTCGGAAATTCTCTACATTCCTTTGTCATCTATCATGGTTTTGTGTATTACATATGTATTACATGAAATGTTATCCATGATTCTTGAAATCCCTACTATTCATATTCATTACTTTCAAAATCTTTGCTTTCTCGTTATTTTTGATCATTGAATTTTCTTGACGGATGGCGTCTACGAAACTCTAGAATGGAAGGGTTTGGATTACCGATTTAAAGGATCCTATAGCTCAAGCCCCTAGACCTGAATAGGCCATTATGAATTAAAAGTCTTTAGTCGAAAGTTTATCTGATTACATACTTATCATTTTTATCTCGACACGTCATACTGCAATTATTGCATAAATGGAGTATTGAGACATCATATCTAATCATATCTTATCCTATCTATTTCCATAAACTTTGTCAAACACTTTCCCTAAATTTCTCCGTAAATTACGGAAATCTTTTTGCTATATATACGTATTCAAGGAGACGAATATATCATTCAGTATCCAATACCCATTTCATATCAAACCCTATTCCAAACACATAATATGGATTCCTCGAACTCCTCGAGCTCCAACGGCAGCGTAACCGGAACAAACGAACCAATCAGCCATCATCTATTCTGGATGAATTGGGGATAGGTTCGTAGCCGACTCAATCAATGGAGGCAAGAAGAAGGTGGTCCCTTCCTCCAACCGAATTCACCTCTTGGCGAAGAACCTGAAGCCCTTACCGGCGAACCAGTCCGAAACACCATTTTCTCTCTTCTTTTCAGGGTATCCCGTCACGAATATATAATATCGAAGATTCTAGATCTTATTCACCCCTTGTTCCAACCGCCAATCATCCCGGAATAGTAGAAGAAGTCAATGAGCTTCGCGCTCGAATGGTGGCTCTGGAGAATATGGTGCGAATTCTACAAGCATCAACAGTACCAGTAGCATAACCAGCATCACCACCAGTACCAACAGTACCATCAACATCACCACCAACATCATCAGCTTCATCAACAACAACATCCGCATCCCACGCCTCAACATCACACTCAGTACCTCAAACATCAACATCATACGCCCATAGATACCAAGGAATATTAGTAATAATGAGTTAAGATGTATTGACTCATTCTTCGTGAAGAATTATATATGTATACCTTATATATATATATATATATATATATATATATATATATATATATATATATATATATATATGTGATTTGGAACAATAATAAATCTTGTCGTACTAAGCAATTACGTGTGAATCTCAACTAGTATGTACTACTTGGTTAATTCATATCACTAATATGCTATGATGTACACCCTTCGTTAATGACTTAACAATTGTTAATCACTGCTTCAACACAATAAACTCCATTTCATAATAAATCAAGTGTAACGATGAATGTATTGATTCATAACTTCATTAGCGAAATATTTCGCGACAAATATGAAATCTCTAAGGTTTTGGAGATTATTCATTCTCATTTCAACCGTAAATCAAATGAGTTTAATATTATACTAACTCATTAAATCCATGATTACATCTGAAGGAAAATATATATGTATGTATATTTTCATAAAGACTGGAATTAAAACTCTTTTGTACAAACTGTTAATTGTGAAGATATTTTAACGGGTAGGTAATACCCTAGAAATATTTATATCTCACATTAATATGTTACATTGTACATTCTTCAATTCTGATTCTCATGAATTGTATTCATTCATATTCTATGACGAATTATCATATCAAACCACCTAAATTATCATTCATTACTTTTAAAATCAATAACGCCTATTCGTTAACCATTAGATCCATTGACGATTACAATCAGCATTTAGTCATCTAAAAATAAAATTTCTTGAAACCATCTCAGATTAATAACCAATGATTCAGATATGGTAGCATTAAATGCAGAGGAAACAGAAGAATTTTCCTCATCATTGGATCTTAGGAATTCTAAGATATCATCGTATCTTTCGTTATAAATATCCTCTATATTTCTGAAGATATCTTCATAACGATTCTTGACCGCAATTAACTGTCTCCTTGCGATATCTTTATCACATCATAAAGGAAACTGTTTTAGTTTCTATACTCTGTAAAATTCAAGTTTAAATTATGAATGATTTGAAGTAGTGTTGGGAATTGAATCATGAGTTAGTATAAAATAATGACGTCAGGCCAACGTGATTATATTACAGTAAGTCATGCTAAATTTTTAATGGAAGATGATGATTCATAGACTTTATAATCATCATTTGCCATGTTACACGACTCTTACATTCTATAAATCTCTAAACATATCAAGAACATATATTCTTGATAGTTTTATCTGGTAATTTGACAAATCAAGATCGTGCTATTGCTTTCTTAGAACATTAAATATGTTTATTCGAAACTTCATACCTACAAATTCTGGACCATTACTCGCTTTACTTAGAGTCGAGAGGAGAATAAAAAGGCAAAGAGCTCCGACATATAAGGGAAAATATAAAGCCCGATAACAACACTGAAATTACAAACCGTGTATATCAATGCTTATAGCAAAATAAGGACACGAGAGAATTAAAAACACTATAACCCCAAGGTAATAGTAAAGGAAAATAAACTCCTCAGGTGGTAGTTGGAAAAGAAGAATGACAGAAACAATAGTCAGAAAAATATCTAGGATAAGAACTGGATGGAGCATTTTCACAATTTTTGAATGTATGAATTGAGGAAAAAAGTATAGAAGTGGTGAAGATAATGAAACGGAAGAAGCTAATTTATAGCAAAATTCCAGACACAGCAATCGAGGCAATTCACCGCATTTAATTAAAGAAAATCCTAATTTCCGTAATTACCGGAGAATCAAATCTTATAAAGATTTCGAAGATTTCTTTAATTCCTTGAAATCCGGAAATCAATCGTAACTACGTCAAAAGTTAAGGCGAACATTTAATTTTCTCATTCACTCTTTTAAGATAGCTTCGTTTATACTCTTCCTATAATTGAATCATTTCATCCATATTACCCGATATTGATAAAACTCTATTTTTCAACTCATATTCACCATTCTTGTTGTAAACAATGACGATCTCTATCAAAATTTCATGACTATGATGTTCACCAACTCCTATCTATTTTTGTGGCATAAATGCTCAAGGTTTAAATAAGCTCACTACTATTCATAACACATTTCATGCTTATATAGCACCATCATCTCTTTCTGAGAAAACCTGATCAATGACACTCTTGATTAAATCCTTTAGATAACCTCCACATTAATAATAAAATGCACTTCGTAGAATTTATGAATCGTAAGACTTAAACTCTTCAAACAAAACAATATTCTATCCGTTGAAATTCACGCAAGGCCCCGAGTATACCTGGGAACGTGAAAATCGAATAAAATGAAAATATCCTCACCTGTTTACAAACAACGCCGACTGATGGCAACAACTAAATTTCGGGACGAAATTTCTATTAACAGGGGGATACTGTGACAACCCGTAAATTTCCGGTAAAATTTAAACAAAAATCTTTATATGATTTCATTTAACCTCGACTAATTCCCACGATTCACGAATAATTATTTGTAAATAATTACGCATTAATTTGATATATTAATATTATTATTATTAATATCCTTTTTAAACAAGATATCAATAATTAATATCTTTATTATCAGTATTGTTATTATGAATAAAAAAAATATTGACAAATATTCTTGGAAAAGTAGTAAATCAATTTGTTTATTTTAAAAAATATATATATAAGAAAATCCTTAAAATAAATGATTTTTTTAATAAAATAAATAAATAAATAAATAAATTACTTTTTAATTAAAAATTATAATGGAAAACTACTTTTATTATTTTATTTTGTGCATTATCCCATGACCTAACATTTAATACTTTTGAATTTTAAAATCCCATTTAAAATTAAAATATTTCTTTTTCTTTTAATTATTTTATTCTTTTTACCTAATTTTTTCAATTATAAATATCCCTCATTTCTCATTCAAACTCACACCAAAATTTCTCTCATTCTCTCTTTGAAGAATTACTACTAGTTGATATCCAGATCACTTACTTGCTTTACTTTCCTTCTTGCGTGGAATACTTCAACTGCTATTTAATGTGAGTTCATCTGCTCCCTTTTTATATATTTTTGGGCTGAGAATACATGCGCAACTTTTATAACTATTTTACACGTATCAAATATTAAACTGTGATATGTTGGGCTATGACCAGCAAGTCCCCAACCGACAAGTATAAATGATAACTTGTTACAGGGCAAACTTGAAAGTCTAGTCTAAATATCAGTACCAACTATTAAACTGTGATATGTTGGGCTATGACCAGCAAGTCCCCAACCGACAAATATAAACGATAACTTGTACGGGGTAAACTTGAAAGTCTAGTCTAAATATCAGTACCAACTGTTAAACTATGCTATACCCGGCTATGTCCGACTAAGTCCCTACGGTGATATTTTTAATTGCTGCGGCATTCTTAATTATTGGGGATAGGCCTATCAGGAGTAACATCCCCGATACATTTGACTAAGTCTTTGTATTACTTGATAATGAAATTAAACGACAAGGACAGAACAACTTGTCACGGGGCAAACAACGTTTAGTCTAAATATCACGCACTGGCATAACTTTTTGATCCTGCGGGAGATCAACTTGACTGGATCTGAGTGATCTACTTATGAAAACAAATCTTGTGGTCTAACACTATTACTGAAATCATTTTTTATGACAAACCTATGAACTCACTCAACCTCGTGTTAACTTTTTAAGCATGTTTATTCTTAGGTACTTAAGTATTGCTTCCGCTGTATATCTGCTGCTTTGATGATGATTGCTTGCTATACTTGGAGTCTTCATTACATATCATATCAATTAAAGACATTTAATGTTCTAAATACAATGTAATCTATTTATCTTCCGCTGCAAAACTCAATAAAACGTCTCATATAGAGTCGTTCTCGTTTATACAACTATGATTTGATATAATTAGTCACGTTATTCTTCCAGGACCTATTTGGGGGACGTGACATCTAGTGACGTTTATAGGGATCTTATTACCACACTAAATTGATTACTTGGGTTGGGTGAATTGAGCATTTAACCGGACCAAGGGAATGAACTAGGCTAAATCATAAGTTGACATAGGAGTGGATCATGATCAACACACCATTGACTTGATCATTCTTCAAGTCTTTACACTAGTTGAATTAGTTGATTACAAATAGGAGGTCTTAGATGACAAGAACATCACTTGCGTCTTGTAATCCCGTTTGAGTGTTTACTCAAGACTACTCTTGGTGAACCGATCAATTAGTTCTCATGCATAACCAATCAATCCGGTCTTAATCTTAAATAACATTCAACATCGAGGGTAAAAAGTCTAGATGAGCATTTTTCCTTAAATTGATATCAAATCTATCTTACTTACTTTCTTTGCACTTATTTTCATCTTATAAACTTAAAAGACCAAAAATATTGTTTTTACATTTAACCTTCTCTGATTTGGCTAAATCGTTAAATAGCCACCAAAACACAAAACTTGTACCTTTAAGCTTCATTTACTTAGTTAATCATAATATAGTTTATAATTCTAGTTTGACTAATACAACTGTCCTTGAAACGATACACGGAACTAAACCAGTTACTATACTACTACACGATCGGGTACACTGCCCGTTAGTGTGTAGCAATCTCTAATCGGTATTTTTTCATATTATTTTATACAACAATTCATACACCACTTTTCGCACATCAATCCTATAACTAACTCATAACTAAACACTCTCTATCATGGCTAAAACAATACTCCTCTTAATATACAACGTACAAGCAATAAAGCATCAAGTCCAACAATAAAAATCACTGGAACCCGCAATTCCTATAACTCTTCCGTTAAATCTATGGTGAAAGCGGGTAACTAACGCGGGTAACTAAGTAGTGCCTATGGTTAGTTACGGGTAATGAGCGGGTAATGGGCGGATAACTAACCATGGGGGGTGGTCTTAGGATGGGAAATAGGAATCACCAATTAGTGAACTATGAACTACGGAGTATGATTTTACTTATAGGGGTGATTAAAATATAAATTTTATATCTTTACATAAATAAAGTATAAATTCTATACCTTTACACTAATGACTCAAATATTTAGGGTCATAACCCTGCCCCTTTGTCTCTATGAAGTACCGACCCTGCATCCAACGTCCATTAATTACTCACCATTTTATGTTTTCAAGGGTGCTGAAAAGAAACAATCTCCGAGTCAATCAAAGATGCTTGAGCCGTAATCATTTGTTTCCCTCTTGATGTGAGCCGTTTACTTTTTATCCTTTTTCATTGGTTAGTTTATTTATCTAGTGTTATTGTAATGAGCGCTCGTTAGGTTTTGTTTAGTCGGGCTTGTATGTCTATGTTGTACTATTGTACGTTTGGGGTTTTTCATCTTTTTGATGATCACTCTTAGTTATAAAAGTTATTGCTTTTTTCGCCGAAAAAAAAAACTAATATTTTGATTCATTGCATATGAAAACGATTCTGTCGGCTTGAAAAACAAAAAACAAATATTTTCCTAGAATACTTTTTATTTGAAACTTATATATCTTAACTAATAGTATATAAATAATGACACTAAACAAAATATATACCGTTACTTTGGGTGGTATATTCTTCTAGTGTACAACTTAGTGTACAATGTGGAATGACTAGATCACTAAGGTCTACTGAAAATACAGTCCATTTATATTATTATATACGGAGTATAAATTTTTATACCAAGGGTATAAATGTATTTTACTTGTGATCAGGGATTGGTCAACTAGAAGCTCCTTATGGTATAAGTTAGTTCACGGATCACTTGAGTATTGCTGCTGCTGCTCCAAAAGTTGTGGAAAGTAACATATCTCTGCCTCATTACACCCCTTGACTTTCCTCAATTTTTCATGTGAACCCCTTTATGTGGTTTGTACTTTCTAAGTGTCAAGTACATTTTTTGTAAGGACACTTTGGTGTTTATCTACTCATTTTAATTCTTAGACCTCATGTAGTCATGTGTTGACATCTTCTCATGTGTCAAATTCAATACTAGTGTATTCGCTAACATAATTTTCAAGTATCACTAAACTTCATATTCTATCACATTAGCACCATATTAACACATATTCAAACTTTTTTCGAAATTAAATAAAAACTAAACCCTATTATCTAGTAAATATTAGAAGAATCTAAACCGAAACCCACTATAATTGAATTAATTAAACTAAAAATACTTATTATTATTAATTTGAAATTATTATCATTATCTTATCATCACTATGAAAATAAAACAGAAAACATGTAATCATATTACAAATACTTAATTAATTAATTTACCTTACATTACAATAAAACTAAACTTAACGTTACACTAATAGTTAAAAGACTATATAATCTAAAAAAAAAAAAATCAAAATAAATAATATAGAGCTAGTGTTCGTCATCGAAATCTTGTAACTCAATGACATATAAGTGTTTATTTTCTCCCTATCTTTCATCATCATTCTGGATTCGTTGGAGGTAATTCAATTGGTATCAATATGGAGAAAATCTTAAAGCAATTAAACGTGGTATGCGTATAAGCAAACTCTGTCTATTTTTCACTTTATTCATATAACTTATCCTTAGTTCGTTGGATAGTTATTTCAACACCACCAAGTTTTTTCGGGCTTCTTCAACCAACAAACATGATGATGCATTTGACTTAATTACGAATTAATTATAGAAATCATTATTTTTAATATTAATATTTAATAGCTTACTAACAAAATACAAAAGGAAGAAAATAATATGGATTAAACATTTACGTTGCGTTTGGTTACCCTTTAATTGAATGGTTCAATGCTTAATGCCAAACCATTTGACATTCATCGCATTTGTTTCTGACCTATGAATGACATATGATGGTAAATGGTTCAGAATTTAGGGCTGAATCGTTATTAGTTGAAATACTCTTTTAACTATTAAGTACTTAAATTTTTATGTAATGTCATTATTAAAATACTATATTAAATGGTTCAGAATTTAATGTTTGAATCATTATTATTAGTTAAATTGTAACTTGCATGCTTGTTAAAATACTATATTGTTTTTTATTTATGTAAAAAGTTAATAAGGTAAGTTTACATAATTTACATTGTTCATTTAAAAAGATTATCAAAATATTATTGTCATTTAGAATTGACAACATTCAAAACCTTAAGTCATTCAGATTAAGAATCATTCCGCGTTTGATCATTCCGTTCTATCAAACGTAACCGTAGCTAGACAACCAAGAAAATATAAGTTAGATCTAAATCTACATACATTTATAATGTTCGGATCCAATGAACTAAAATGTCTAAAGAAACTATGTTCATTGAATTTAGATGGACTGTTAACAAAGACGTTATTCATACAAGTAACATACTAATAGTTGAAATGGATACAAAATGTATGTCACTACCACAATTTGAATCGACACGAGTAAGAGTAGATGACAAAATTTAATTATAAAAATTTTAACATGTGAAATATTATTATTGTCCTTTAAATATTTGCGGAGTATTATGTGTTGTACAAAATCTGTTAAGAAACACAAATGCATAATGAGCAAATGTTTAAAGTGTTTTTATGATAACCAATGTAAGGTAGTACTTATTTTCGTACATCGTGTTGGGTTTCGAACGACAAATCTTAAAAATGCCTTTAACATGTAATATAAACTCGTACATTATAAATATAAACTTGTACATTATAATAACTGTCATTAAAAGTCAATAAATCAATACGTACAATATATTAATGCATGTCAACAACAATTATAAAGGTCGATGTTAGAAAATCGTATCACTTATATTAGTTAAATAGCCAAAATTGTTAAACATAGGGCAAATTCTATTGAAAGGTAATCTTTTTACTCCAATTTTCTATTTTAAGTAATCTATGTTTATTTTGATGTTTAAATGATTGTTTTATCACATGTTAATAAAAAAGAGGAGTATCATTACTCTTTAGTTATGTGAGGATATGGAAAACCTCGTGAATGATGATTCTTACGAACTGGAATAATTACTTAATTTTCCTTATGTTCGTGGAAGATTAACGGCACACGTATGTGCCAATTATCATGCTTGCATATGCTCATTATCCTTAAGTAAGTGCCGATGATTAGGCTTACATATGATTTACTAAAAAAAAATGAAGTATCCTTAATTTTTTAACGGAGTTCTAACTTAAAAGTAACGATACTCCTAATCTTAATTAATATTTAATAAAACAATCATTTAAACGTAAAAATAAACATAGATTACCTAAAATAAAAAATTGAGATAAAAACGTAACCTTTTAATGGAATTTGCCCTTAAACATAACAAAGGATAGTAATATGTCAAGTGTTTAAAGTAAAGGGGCTAACTGTTTCAAATGTTCATACAAAAGGGGCCTTATGTATGTATAAGTTATACTTATTTAAACCGTATAATGTGTCTTGTTCTCTCAATCTTTTTTTTTTCCCGTCCTCCGCCGTTTCACCGGCAACCATCGACCGCCAATTCTCACCGCCGGACACCTCTTACTAACACCCTCGATCGAAACTTTAACTTCTTCTACATTTGCTGTGATTTCATTTTTTACTATTTAAATAGACAGTTTTTTATAATTGTTCATTTTTTTATTAGAAAAGTAATCAAGTTGATTTATTGAAGCAGAAGCAAATGCTTTCTTCAGTCTTCCTCTGTAAGTCTTCCATCCCTCTCACACGTACAAATTGCATTTTAATTAATTAATTAATTTATCGATTACTTATTATGTGTAAAATTCAATTTGTACCAATAAATGAGTTAAAGTTTTGATTTGTATATACATAAGAGTAAAAAGTTTAATTTTTGCCAAGTAAATAAGTGGAATTTCATATTTTTATAATTGAGACTAAATTCTTTTTTTGTATATTATTGTAAAATTAAGTAAAACTTCTTTCTTGGAAAAAAAAAAATAGATTTTTACAATTCTTATTAGAAGAGGGGAATTTGTATATGCCCAATGTTGACCAATTTGAAATTTTATGTTACTTTTTCATGGTAATTTTCTTTTATATTTAAGACCATAAACTCAAGTTGGTTAGCTCAATAGCTCTATAGTCATATTGATAAGGCTATAAGCTGGGAAAAAAAGCTTACATAAGCACTCTAGAATTCGCGTACTTAACTCGATATTGTTAATGAAAATTAATGTAGGGTGGTGATTAAGAATGAAATGAAGGATGCTTTCTTGGATGGGGAAGTTGGTATCAGCATTGTGGTTACCGTTAAGTTTTTATGCCCGTATGAACAAGGATGATACATTAGATGATGAAAATGATCCACTTTTATGGTGTAAAGATCTCGAACAACATGCGTTTGGAGAATTCTCATTTGCAGTCGTGCAAGCCAATGAGGTTCTAGAAGATCATAGCCAGGTGGAAATTGGTCGAAACGACACCTTCGTTGGTGTTTACGATGGCCATGGTGGCCCAGAAGCTTCACGATACGTTTGTGATAAGCTCTTCTCTCATCTCATCCGTGAGTCTTTTTTATTTCCTTTTCACTTTTGCTTTGGGAGACTTTGACTTGTTTGACCTGAACAATTCTTTTTAATTATTATTTATTATAAATATAAATTATTGGCGCGTTAGAGATATAACATAACAAAGGTTGCAAAAAACGGAGTAGTTGGTCGGGACTTTTGAGGGAGTAATTAGATTGGACTTTTTATACATTTATATAATAAACTTCAAAATTATATGTGTAAATATACAAATAAATCCATTAACATAAACGTTAACATAATTGTCCATAAACATAAACATAATCTTCATTTGTTTGTTTAAGAACTCTAAAATTCTAAATTTAATTCATATCAAATTGTTGATATTAACTCACTGATTTTGACTGACTAAATCCGACTTTGACCTATTGACCTATTGACCTATTGACCGGTGCTGACCAATTAATTACTCAGATTTTGAAAAATTGATCGGCCGGTTCCTAAGAAGTAGTCAGGGAATAATCAGCATTAATCGGGGAGTTTTCCAACACTTATTACATAACCCAAGTTGATCAATTGATTAGCAACTGAATTAAAGTTGCCACATATGTCCTTTATCTTCTTGTGTTCTTGATTGTTGCAAGTATTTGGCAGAAAGCAAGAAAATTTACAAACTATTAGTGATTTTAGAACATATAACTTACTGTTTGATAGGTATTGCTCGAGAAGAAGGATTAATATCCTCAGAAGTTCTTAAAAATGCCGTTTCTGCTACCGAAGATGGATTTCTCACTTTGGTTCGCAGGACCTGTGCGATAAAACCATTGATGGCTGCAGTTGGATCTTGTTGTCTGGCTGGTCTCATTTCAGAAGGCAAATTATATGTTGCTAATATGGGTGATTCTAGAGCTGTCATAGGCCGTTTAAATGGGCGTAAATCGAATAAAATTGTAGCTGAGCAAATAACTGAGGATCATAATGCGTGTATCGATGAAATTAGAGAAGAGCTCAAGCAAGATCATCCAGATGATCCACATATTGTTGTTATGAAACAAGGCGTGTGGCGAATTAAAGGCATTATTCAGGTATCGTGTGGCGAATTAAAGACATCAATTCTAACTTTAATATATGTTTATTTGTGCTTTTATTTCTTTAATGTTTTGATATTTTCGGATGGTGTTTTTAGGTTTCGAGAACCATAGGAGACGCTTACTTGAAGAAGCCGGAATTTGCTATTGATCCATCGTTCCCACGGTTCCACCTTCACGAATCTATCCGTCGACCCGTTTTAAGAAACAACCCGTCTATGTACACTAGAGAGTTAAATGCTGATGATAAGTTTCTTGTGTTTGCATCTGATGGATTATGGGAACACATGACAAATCAACAAGTTGTCGAAATTGTCCACAATAACCCCAGATCAGTAAGTTCGTTTTCTTGATGCTCATAATAATTATTGTCGTACAGAACATGTTAGGTTGACTAAAACAGATTTTGGTTAAATAGTTGTGTTTATTTTACTTGCACAAAGATTTGTTTTTTTTTTTTTTTTAATAAATGGTTATTATGGAACGGCCAATTGAATAAAATGTTTAGCAGGTTTTAGGCAGGCGAAGTATGGCGTGTTATATTCGAGGTTGTAAAACTTGCAAGTCGGGGACGAGTCGGTTGGGATTTTGGAGGGACGAGTTGGACGTTGACCTCCTTTGACTTTTAGTAGTAAATAAATTAAACATATCTATATGTGTGTGTGTGTGTGTGTATATATATATATATATATATATATATATATATATATATATATTTATTTATATATAAACATAATACATAAATATTTCAAATACGGAGTATAGAATAGACACAAAATCTAATTTTAAAGAATAGTAAATTTTTGACCAACTTTGACCGACTCTGACTCAACCCGACTTTGATTAACTTCTACCCGACTTTTTAGCGTTGACCGACTTTTTAGATGTTTTAATGCGAAATTGGACGGGTTAGTCCCCAAACCTATGCGTTGACCAACTTTTACAATAGTGGTTATATTAGAGGTAAAACATAATCTGAAAGACCCACTTCAAAGAAATGGGTCGTAATGGTCGCCTCTAGTCTACACCTACAGCTATCTCACATATGTTTTTTCTTAAAAACGTCAGGGTATTGCTAGAAGACTCATAAAAGCAGCAATGGCTGAGGCTGCTCGAAAGAGCAGGAAGAAGTATGATGACGTCAAGAAGATGGATCAAGGGTCTAGACGTGCTGTTCACGATGATATAACAGTAGCTGTCATTTTTATCGATCAACAAACAAATGTTGACGTTGATGAACGATCAATGCATGGTTTCACCAACGCTACAACACCATCTAGTTTTAGCTCCTTGCAAGGGGTAGTAAAGGGTGCGTAAATCAATCGACGTGATTTGAACAACGAATAAGACAAGTATGTGAGTTTTGGGATGAATGAGATCTTTTTGGATCCTAACAATGGAATGATTAAATGAAATCAACTTTTTTAGTTATGTGTTTGAAATAAAGCCATCAATCAGTTACTCATGTATAGTTTCAAAATCATAGTATATCATTTTTGGTCATTTTCTCAATCAAATATTTAACATAAATCTTACTATACATCTTAGTTCTCTTTTAAATTGTTGATAACGCCAATATTGAATTAATTGGGTTCTTGACTAGAGGGGTGCCAATGTGCGCAATTCACCTGGTTACGGGTTTCGTCTGCGAACAAAAAAAAAAAAAAGAATAATGAATTATTATTAGGTTTTGTCTAATTTTCTTTTGAAGGTTTCAAACCTTAAGAACTTGGTTGAGGCCTACTATTGACACCCAAGATATGCTTAGATGACTTGATCTTCTTTATAAACTAGCCATTCATTAAAGAGAGCGAATTGAGTTGAAAATAAGACAATCTGAATTTATAAGCGAAAATGGAACTAATCTTACTTAGTGTTAAACCAATTTACAAAGCATTTAGATTTGTTTTTATATAAGAATAAGGTGCTGTTTGTTTTTTAAGATGTTTTTGTCTGGAGATCTGCGGATCATGTAGATGTGATCTGAAGGTTTGTATGCTGAATAATGAAGACTGTTTGTTTTTATATCTGCAACATAACTTAATTCTGTCTGCAGCACTTAGAAACACATTTCTAAGTCTGCGAGGCTACAGACATAATATGACATTATTTTATCTTATGTCTTCAGAAAAACAAACTGTCTGTAGTAAAACGCATGCGGGCGCGCAGACATAAGAGATAATAAGGTCTGCAGACAGGAAAACAAACAACACCTAAGTAGCATTTATAAATGAGTGTATTTTTTAAGTTCACAATGTTTGCTCATAAACATAAACGAGCGCAACGAAGTGAAACTTATCTTGCAATCGGAGATTTTGATAGCACGTTCAAACGAGTTTATGAATGAAATTAAATATAAATTCATTCCTAACATGAATATTATTATATTATCAAAAGAAGTATATGAAATTTAAGTGTAATAAATCTGAATTCAAAGTCAAAAACCAATTTAAAAATAGCGTGGCTTGGACCAATTTCACCCGATCTACTAGAGTTCAACTACCTTGAGAACTCGAGTGAATACTAGAATTGTACAGAGAAAAAGTGGTTAGAGAAAGAAGTTGTAAGGGATAAAGTGTATAATTACTTGGATGTTATTGAAAGTACACGTGATGAGTATAGTGTATTATTTATAGTCAAGTATTAAGGTTTCTACTTAATGAACCTGCTCACATTAACGTGTCATTATCTGATGGGTCAAACCACTACGGGATTTTTGGGCTTTAGCTTTTAGACCTAACGTATGGGCTTATCGCTTACGTGACACATCTATGACTTGTGTGCTACTATGGTCGTGTATGTAGGGTGTTCGTGTTACCACGATCTTATGTTTTATATCTCCGGTAATGGTTGGTTAGTATGTCAATAGATGATTATTTTTCAGCGTGAAGATGTCGTTTACCAGCTTTGTTTTGTAAGGACACTTCCGCTCATAGAGAGCTCCTTTTCTACTTGTTTTTTAGTGATTTTCAGATAGCGCTTTGAAAATATAACGGATGCGAGGCCAGTCAACCTTGAGAATTGGACTTCAACCTTTAGAGCTGACGTAGAAACTTACTGCTTATGCAACACATCCATGGCTTGTGTGCACAATACCGATGTCGATGTAGATATACATAGATATAATAGATGCACATTGTTACACTTTATTTTGTACTCTCACGTCCCATAAAAAGAATTCACATTACGATTTATATATGTTCCAAAATAAATATCTCTTATTCAAAATAATACTAAACAATTATTAAAATTCAAATTCCACCCTTTTGTTAAATGAAAGTTAGTAATTTTTAATTAATTACAATAGCTTATTTTACTAAGCTATCTTAAATTGAAATAAATTTGTTATAATGGGTGGATATATAATTTGGGACATAGGCAGTATTTATTTTTGTAAAGTTTTTGTCAATGTATAATTTCTTTTAAAAAAAAAAAATGTATTTAACGTTCTCCGCAACTGGATTTGAGGAATACTCCAACCAATAAACATGACCAAAATCCATTCAAAGATTCCTATTTTCATGGTACAATTAATCAAGAATCAAACATTCTTTAACAATCCCATTTGAATATCTAAAATTTCTTCCAATTTCTTGTAAAAAAGTTCAAAATTTTCAATTCAAATAATAATGCTTAGGAGCATACATTATCTGGGTTCTTCTTTATTCTATCAAAGATCAAAACTTTTTCATAGAAATCATCATCCATTAATTTCAATTTCTGCAAAATCATCATTATCTTTAAGAAGACCACCACCCCTTTTATTAACAACTTCAAGAACACCTCGTTGCTTTCGTCAATTTCGATCATCTTCTATTCGTTCTGAATCAAACACAGATGTAACATCATCATCATCCTCACCCTCATCTCCCACTTTTAAATCAACTGTAAGTTTGTTATTCTTTCCTTGTAAAAATTGGTACTTTATGGAAGATAATTATGTTTACATTGGTGGGTTCATAAAAAGGTGTTGAATTTATATATAAAAAATGATTTCTTCGGTATGACTTCTTTTTTTCATTTCAAATGTTGGCTGCATTGTATTTTTTATTGTTTGATAAAATTGGATGCAACACATTTTTTGATCATGATTGTTCATTGCTCAATGGTTGTATGAGGAATTGAGGATTCAGTTTTATGTATACATTTAGGTATACTGATTTATGGTATTAGCATTGGATAGAAGTCTAACCACTACAATGTTAGGAAAGCAATAAAGGTATGATATAAAATGCATGTCTTGCGAAAATGGGGTCGTTCTCTGATTGAAACTGAATTTGGTCCCTATACAATTTGATTAGTACTTTGTAACAATTTTTTTTTTTTTTTTTTTTTTTTTTTTTTTTTTTTTTTTATGTTTTCAAAATATGACCGCTTACTTCAAAAAATCCATTGATTTTAAAAATATATGGGTCATATCTTTAAATTTAAATTTAGTGGAGTCCTATAAAATTTTAGTAGTAATTTGTACTGTAGTAAGAAATCATAAAATAGTGGGGTCAAAGGACCCCACATGGTTAAAGGTAGAATCACCTCTGGATGGTTCGATTTCTGAATGACCCTCAATATTGATCCTTGATAGTTTCTGTTAGAGGTAACATTATGGTACAATTTGGGTAGCGGGTCAAAAAGGTAACTTTTTATTATGGGGTTGGTCAGGTTGGTGTGATGGTTTGATCCAAAGTACCGATTTTACAATACATTTTTAGGTAAAAACTGAGTAAGCAGGTAAACGGATAAGATTTTAACTGTACCGGGTATTTGGTAAAAACTAAGTCAGGTCTTTAAATAGAGAATCTGTAACTGTGCAATCAAGCAAAAGATAATTGTTTGCAAATAGTGGACCTATTTTGAAAGACGCGGGTAACATCACATGAGTTAAAATTCGAATGTAGGCTATATGTTAGGATGTTTATGCTTCTATGTATGTTTTCATGAGCATCTGTCACCCCATGTTTATTGTTTAACCCTAAAAGTGCCGCCTTTTGCCACTAATGTGTAACATCTACCGTTGTGCAGGGAAAAAAAATAAATTTCTGTCAATTGTGTGGTGGGCCCACAAAGCACGAAATACCGGATAATGAGGAGAAAGAGCGAGCTATTTGCACCCTTTGTGGAAAAATTTCATACGAGAATCCAAAAATGGTTTGCTTCTCTCCATCTATACGATATAAAAAAGCCTAACCCTTTTTTGGTTTATATGTTATGGTCTAAAGTCAAAAAGGTGATACTTTCAGGTGGTAGGTTGCTTAATTGAGCATGATAACAAGATCTTGCTATGTAAGCGAAATATCCAACCATCTTTTGGCCTTTGGTAGGTAAATGTAAATGCTAATACATCGATTTTATGTACAAAAACATTTTAAAAGGGGTATGTGTGTGTAGTGCTTAGTATGTGAAAATTTCGTTACAGGACACTTCCGGCTGGTTACTTGGAGATTGGGGAATCGGCTTCAGAAGGAGCGATTAGGGAAACGTGGGAAGAAGCAGGGGCTAAAGTGAAAGTTATTTCCCCTTTCGCTCAATTAGACATCCCTCTCATAGGCCATGTAAGTCAAATGATGCCATCAAATCTTAAATATCAACCGATTAACTGTTGTGTTATATGTGACTTTGTCTTACAATGGGGGTGTTTGGATACGTGTTTTGATTGTTGAAACTTATTATTGCGAATTCTCTTTGTGACAAATTAGTTGTAAACCAGAAAGAACATGTACTTGTGCAGACTTATATTATTTTCTTGGCAAAGTTAATAATGCCGCACTTTTCACCGGGCCCCGAATCCTTAGAGTGTCGACTTTTTGCACTTGAAGACATCCCTTATGAATCTCTTTCCTTTTCATCAATGCTCATTACCTTAAATCTGGTATTTGTTCTTAATGTTCATCATATTCTGTTTTTATTTTATTTTATTTTTTAATTTAAAGGCCTTAATATTCTGTTTTTTGCTTGGTAACTTGAGTGATTCCGTTGTTTCTCTTCCATTTTTGCAGTACAATGAGGACATTAAGGTTGGACGACCAAAATTTCACTACGTGAACGTCAACAAGAGGTATTCTGATTCGGGTGTTGACCAACATTGACTTTTAGTATTAACTAAATTAAACATGTATATATTTACACTTAAATATATTAAACATAATAAATATTCCGAACATAGTATAGGCACAAAATCTAATTTAAGAAAAATATTTAAATTATGACCAACTTTGACTTTGACCGACTTTGATTGACGTCTGACCAGACTTTGACCTGATTTTTTAGCGTTGACCGATTTTTTAGGCGGTTTTGGGCGACACGGGACGGGTTAGTCCCAAAACCGATGTATCGGCGACTCAACCGAGTTTTACAAAAGTGGACATAGGAGTACAATAGTTGTACAATAATTAACCTTGGTTTAGTTACCGATTCGTGATTTTAATTATTTTACAACCAATTGGTGTGGTTAATGGCAGGCCTGGGACGGGTCCATCAGAAATTCATGCATATACTCTTGACTATCATCTGCGAACGTGACCAGAAGGGCACAAGTTGAGATAGTGAACCATTTCATTTTGGAAAATGTGACTCATAGTTTTAGCTTTGTGACAATACGCAAACTATCCCTGATGTAAAGTTGTATTTTAGAATAGGGAGAAATTTTGGACTTGTGACTTATTGTTTGTAAGACGTTTGTTTCCTGCTTGGATGTCGTTTTGATCAATCATCCATACAGGCTACAAGATTCCAAGAAAATATTCCTGGTTATATTTAATTCATGTTTATTTATTTTTGTTGCAAACTATTATCCATGTTGAAAAGAAAATGGGAAATGCAAAACTATGTATCCACACAGGCCTTCATTCTTGTTTGAAATGGGAAATGCAAGACTATTAACATAACTCCGATGGGTTCCCCGTACTTCCAGTTGCTCTCGTATGTCTAGAGCACTATTAGACATATACTGTAATATAGCATTGTAATCATAGTCTAGGGATTGTTTATGTAAGTATACCTTCTATGAATAGAAGGTCTCATGTACTGGTATAACACACAATACAGAACACAGTTCTACATTCTATCTCTCTTATCTCTTAGATAAACTAATATGGTATCAGAGCTGTAAAGGCGTAAGTCCGGCAACAATTCCGGCAGCCACTATTCCGACATCTACAGTACCGGAACAGTAAAAAAACAAAAAAAACTGACCTTGAAAACTCAAAGTATACTCTGTGGTTGCAGCGTTGTCTGAGCCCTCACATCCGAAACAAGTTTTCTTAGGTCATAACAACCAATACCGCTCAACCCACCACCACTCAATACAACACTAATCAGCCAAATTAACGACAAAAATAGATGCAGAAGTAATTTCCAAGCACACGCAACAAATTTCAGCCCAAACCCTTCACTCACGCGCCGCCACGCGCCACTACAGGTGCCGGAACTTCGAATTTCTTTTTTTCGATCTACACCGATCCAAGCAAAATTGGGAAAAACCATCTACACCACTCGATTCGGGATAAAATTCCGAGCAAACTCTGAAAATCTCAGCTCATTTCGACAAAAAAAACCCGCCGTCAGCCGCCACTATTCACCACCGGTACGCTACAGTACCGGTTTCTCCTCTTTTGTTGTTACTGAGAATGAGAATGGGAGTAAATAAAAACACACGGTGTTTTTGTTTTTAATCACTCCTTTTTACCTTAATAGCCATCTCATATCTTTTATATTCCATATTTTTATTTTCCTATTTAAAAAAAAGTAAAAAAAAAAAAAAAAAACAAAACCGTATCTTTTATTTACTTCTCAATATGGCTCAGCTAGCTACCTTTACTCCAACAGAAAAAGCCATACACAACTCTCACAAATTTAGTTTCACCCTATCTCCTACGAACTATGGTTATTGGAAAACAATGGTTCAACCGTTCTTCGTCACCAACAAATTATTTGACTATATTGATGGCACAATCCCTCGTCCACCTAAAAATGTCCCATCATCAGAAAAAGATGAAGAAACACAGTCTCAAACGCCAAACCCCAATTACATTAATTGGGTCTCTAATGATGCTCATATAAGAATGCTCCTCATTTCTACCATCTCTGAAGCATCATTCCAACATGTTCAAGGAGAAACGTCTCGTGATCTCTGGTTGTCCCTTGAGCGTGCCTACACTCCTCACACTTCCTCTCGAGAATACACTTTGAAAACCCAACTTCTCAGACTACAGATGAAGCCAGATGAAACAACCGCAGACTACCTAACAAGGACTCAAGAATACGATGTTGCGCTCGCTAACATAGGTGAAAAGATGAAAGAAAAAGATTTGGTGATGCTAGTTATATCAGGACTACGAGAGGAATACAACGGTTTAAAATCAAGCCTTCTGGGCAAAGCCCCCTACTTGTAGAGACCCCTCCTAATCTGTAGCGACCCGACAAAATCGTCATTGACGGCGCCGTCTACTTAGGTCCCGTTACGTGGTCATAAGTCTTTAAAACAACGTTTGACCAAAAGATATGTCGCATTCATTTCAAATGTAAAGATTGTTCAAATTTCACAAGAATAGTTCCACCACAAGTTACGTTACAAAGTTATAAGTACAAATGAAACTTATGCGACACAATTTTAACGTAGCCAAAAGACGCTCCATGTATGCATGTATACTCGACATCCAATGCAAGTATCAAAATAATGAGCGGAAGCATGTATCATGTATTGTTCAAGGACCTGAGAAAAACATAGAAATCTGTCAACGAAAACGTTGGTGAAATCATAGGTTTGAGTAAGTAAGTACAAGTGAACCACAAGATTTGCAACAATGAGATAATAGTAATACATTCCAAAAGTTTGTTTCACGAACACCCAATTATCAATGCTTAACATTCCTTCCATAGAACCCCATTACAATAGTGTTAGAACATACACTGTTTCTCGAAAATACATTTCATTCGTAAACGGTAGCGAACCGTTTGAATGAGGGTTTGTCAAACCCATATGGCCATATAACATAAGTTCTCGCTTACACCCGGCAAGTGTAACTAATGATAATCGAATTGAGGATTTTTGTTCAAACTCGTATGTAGAATGTTTGTTTTCCTGTACTTGTGTTCACTTAGTAAAAAGAAACGTTTATGTTTTCTCATCCCAAATGTAAGTGCAAAAGAGTAAAAGTGGGACTATGATCTCACCTTGAGTGCACGAGTAGTAAAGTACTTCAACAAGTAAACGTGCAAAGAACAATGCTAGTCTTGACCTAAACAAATAGGTTGTATCAATAACGATAGTCACGATTGGTCAAAGATGTTCAATTAGTCCTATGGCTCGTTAAGACTCGATCATAATAGCATGTGAATCAAATTGTCATGTTTCATGCAAGGTACAAGTATAAAAGCATGTTAGAACGATTGCACAAACAATTGGTTAAGTTTGACAAAAAGTCAAACTTTGGTCGGTCAAAGTCAACGAAAAAGTCAACATGTTCGGGTCGGGTCCCGAACAAATTTTCTATGCTAATTATTCATATATAAGCATGTTAGAACAAGTTGCATGTGAATTTGAGGTCTAGAACGGGCCAAACATTTTTCACATTTGGGACAAGGAGGTCAGAACCTGGCCCCCTTATATGTCGCGCCGCGACAGGAAAGGCCGCGCCGCGGCAAAGGCCGGGTGCTGGTGCCTGGCCAGTCCCAAATGTTCAAGTCTCAATCCAAAACCTTTTTGTGCATAAAACGCAAATCGCTAACACTTAGGACTCGCACCTTATATCGTTGGAAAGCTCTTTTGACGTAGAATGCAACTAAACACAATTCATCAATAAAAAACCTCATTTGTAACAGCCGAGTTTTCAAACCAAGTGATCATTCAATGCACACATTAATGCTTCAAACTCACCAATGCACATTTAATGATTTAGGCATTCAATGCATACATATGACATGCCATTTTGTAGGTAATTGAGCATACAATACAACTAACAACTTACTAACAACAAATCATGGCAATCAATGCATCAAATAATCATTTCAAGTTCATTAAACCCTAGCTCAATTCCACCAAAAATCACTAAACAAGTTCTTAGAGTTTTCTCATGCAACCTATACATCAAAATGAAGCTAGTAACACTAGGAACACATTTAATACATGCATTTATAACATTTAACAACATTTAATCATCTAAAACTCAAGATTAAACACACCCATTTTGCTAGTTCATGCAAGTTACTTCCAAACAACAAATCAAGCAATTCAAACACATAATCTTGTTAGACTAGAGCCATAGACACTAATTAACAACCTTGTAACTCAAAAAATCTCAAGAACACAAAAATTAGTGATTTTAGAAAGTTACCCAAATGCAATGAGATTGGTATGGAATCGAAGAGGAGATCACGAGGAGTTCAAATATGTAATTTGTTTGGCTCGAAGCTTGATCGATTTAGTATGGATGATGATTTGCTTTTTGATGAATTTAAAGAAAATATGAAAGTAGAGAATGAAAAGAGAAAAGAAAATGAAAAATGGAGGTGGAAGATGGTTGACTAGTCAAGTGCTAGTCACCATTTTGGGGTTTTAGCAAAACAAGTCCCTCAAGTTGTAATCGGGTGCGTTAATTACCTAGACGAGATATTTTTAAAACACGTATTAACGGGAGATGTTATAAATATATAACGGATTTTAAAATGAATAAACGGAAAGTAAACGAAAAAAGGTGGGATGTTACATTACCTACTCCTTAAAAGAAATTTCGTCCCGAAATTTAAGTAGGCGTAGTAGTCGTTGTTTCTTCCTCGAGATCTTGCGTTTCCGAATTCACGAATAGATGAGGATACTTCCTTTGCATTTGATCTTGTCTTTCCCAAGTAAACTCGGGTCCCCTTTTGGCATTCCAACGGACTTTAACAATCGGAATTCGGCTTTGTTTCAATTTCTTGACGGAGGTGTCCACAATTTCAACCGGTTCCTCCACAAAATGAAGTTTGTCATCAATAGTAAGTTCCTCGAGAGGGATGACGATATCGGGTTCGGCAAGACACTTTTTCAAGTTAGATACATGGAAGGTAGGATGAACGGAGTTCAATTGAGGCGGAAGATCTAAACGATAAGCAACGTTTCCAATACGCTCCAAGATTTCGAAAGGACCAATATACCGCGGATTTAGCTTCCCGCGTTTCCCAAAACGGATTACACCTTTCCAAGGTGCAACTTTTAACATTACTCGGTCACCGACTTGAAATTCGAGGTCGTTGCGTCTTTTGTCGGTGTAGCACTTTTGACGACTCCGGGCAGTCCGGAGCCTATATCGGATTTGTACGATCTTCTCGGTGGTTTCGTGAATGAGTTCGGGTCCGGTGATTTGCACGTCGCCTACCTCGGCCCAACAAAGAGGAGAACGACATTTTCGGCCATATAATGCTTCGAATGGTGCGGCGTTAATACTCGCGTGATAACTATTGTTGTAGGAGAATTCGGCGAGAGGCAAGTGCTTATCCCAAGCTTTTCCAAAGTCGACAACGCAAGCTCGTAGCATGTCTTCCAAGGTTTGAATTGTGCGTTCGCTTTGTCCGTCGGTTTGTGGATGATATGCGGTGCTCATGTCTAAACGCGTTCCCAATGCTTCTTGCAAAGTACGCCAAAATCTAGAAACAAAACGGCCATCTCGGTCGGAGATAATCGATAAGGGTACACCGTGTCGGGCTACGATTTCTTTGATGTAGAGTTGTGCGAGTTTCCCCATGTTGTCGGTTTCTTTCATGGTTAGAAAGTGCGCGGATTTGGTGAGTCGGTCAACAATGACCCAAATAGTATCATAACCGCCAACCGTCTTTAGTAGTTTGGTGATAAAATCCATCGTTATCCTTTCCCACTTCCATTGCGGGATCTCAGGTTGTTGAAGTAGTCCGGACGGTCTTTGGTGTTCGGCTTTGACTTTGGAACATGTCAAACACTTGGAAACATAAGTAGCTACGTCCCTTTTGATGTTCGGCCACCAATATAGTTGTTTAAGGTCGTGGTACATCTTATTGGCACCGGGGTGAATCGAATATCTTGACTTATGGGCTTCGTCTAAAATAAGGCTTCGCAAGTCCCCATAACTAGGTACCCAAATCCTTCCGGCGAAATATCGGAGTCCGGTCTCCCTAATTTCGAATCGAGAGACGAGAATGTTCAAGAGCTCGTGTGAAAGGTTTTCATCCTTGAGAGCCTCATCTTGGGCTACCCGAATTTGGCTATTTAGGTTTGTGTGGATGGTGATGTTTAAGGCTCGGACACGAAGAGGCACCGCTCTTTCTTTTCGACTTAAGGCATCGGCTACTACGTTTGCCTTCCCGGGATGGTAACGAAGCTCGCAATCGTAATCGTTCAAAGTTTCAATCCACCTTCGTTGTCTCATGTTTAGTTGCTTTTGATCGAAGATGTGTTGAAGGCTTTTGTGATCGGTGAAGATAGTACTCTTGGTTCCATAAAGATAGTGTCTCCACATTTTAAGTGCGAAGACAACGGCTCCGAGTTCGAGATCATGCGTCGTGTAGTTTTGTTCATGAATTTTGAGTTGTCGAGAAGCATAAGCAATGACTTTCGTTCGTTGCATCAATACACATCCAAAACCATGTTTCGAGGCATCGCAATATACAACAAAGTCATCATTGCCTTCGGGAAGTGACAAGATAGGAGCGGTGGTTAGCTTCGTTTTCAAGATCTGAAACGCGGATTCTTGCTCGGTCGCCCAAATGAATTTCTTTCCCTTGTGAGTTAGTGTGGTTAGAGGACGTGCAACCAAAGAGAAGTTTTCGATGAATCTACGATAGTACCCGGCGAGACCCAAGAATTGACGAATGTGAGTAGGAGTAGTAGGAGTCTCCCATTTACTAATAGCTTCGATTTTCGTGGGATCGACTTTAATACCTTGATCACTTACAACATGACCAAGAAATTGAACTTCCTTCAACCAAAATTCACACTTGGAGAACTTGGCATAAAGTCGTTCTTGTCTCAAGAGTTCAAGCACAAGTCGGAGATGTTGTTCGTGCTCTTCTTCATTTTTAGAATAGATCAATATGTCATCGATGAACACAATAACGAATTTATCGAGATACGGTTTGCACACGCGGTTCATAAGATCCATGAACACCGCCGGTGCGTTAGTGAGACCAAATGGCATGACAAGGAATTCATAACTACCATAACGAGTCCGGAAAGCGGTTTTGGAGACATCTTCCCCCTTAACCCTTAATTGATGATAACCCGAGCGGAGATCGATTTTCGAATATACACAAGACCCTTGTAGTTGATCAAAGAGGTCATCGATGCGAGGAAGAGGATATCGGTTCTTAACCGTCAATTTATTTAGTTCACGATAATCAATGCACATTCGCAGGGATCCGTCTTTCTTTTTAACAAACAAAATCGGAGCGCCCCATGGTGAATGGCTAGGTTGGATAAAACCACGGTCAAGTAGTTCTTGGATTTGACTTTGCAATTCTTGCATTTCGGATGGACCAAGTCTATACGGTGCACGTGCTACGGGTGCGGCTCCCGGAATAAGATCGATTTGGAATTCTACCGGTCGATGAGGCGGAAGACCCGGCAATTCGTCGGGAAATACATCGGAAAAGTCACTAACAATTGGCACATCATCGATATGCTTATCATCGGACTCGACTTTCTTAACGTGGGCAAGGATCGCAAAACAACCCTTACGGAGTAGTTTTCTAACTTTAAGGCACGAAACGAGGTTGAGTCTGGTGCAACTCTTATCGCCATAAACAATCAAAGGTTCACCATTCTCGATAGGAATTCGGATTGCGTTAAGATCACAAAGGATGTGAGATTTCGTTTTGACTAACCAATTCATACCGATTATTACATCAAAGATTCCTAGTTCCATGGGTATGAAGTCAATTTCAAATTCCTTACCCAAAATGTTTAACGTACACCCCCGGTAATATGTGTCGGCACTTAATAGTTTCCCGTTAGCCACTTCAATGGTATAAGTGGTATCTAATGGAAGAGGTGGAGTGCTAAAAGAATGAGTCAAAGTCTTGGATACAAAGCATTTATCGGCACCCGAATCGAATAAACAAGTAACATAAGTGTTGTTGAGGAGAAACGTACCCGTGACTAATTCATTGTCATCTCGGGCTTCCTCGGTGTTGATGTTGAAAGCTCGGCCGCGTGTGTTGGGGTTATCTTTCTTCTTTGGGCATGCATTTCTATAATGACCCATTTGGCCACATTCGTAACAAGTGCCCGTCTTTGGTGCATTGGGCCACTTTCGAGCTACGGGAGTGGCACTTTTACAATCGTTGGCCTTATGACCAATTCCTTGGCACCGATGGCAAATTAGCTTACTACATTCGCCAAAGTGATGTTTGTTGCATTTGTTGCAAGGAGGTAGATTTCCGGCATAACCCTTCTTGCCGTCGGAGGTGAAAGATTTCTTGGCAAAGTTGTTGTTGCTTGATTGGGGAGCTTCCCATTTTCTTTTGTTGTTACCCGACTTGTCCTCGGCTTTAGGTGCCGGTACTACGATTTCGTCCACCGTCTCTATCAATTTGCGGGCCATGTTCAAAGCTTCTTGATGATTAGGGGGTTTGGATGACATTACTCCGTGTTTGATGCTCTTTGGAAGACCATCCATGTAAAGTTCAACCCTTAAAGACTCGGGGTTCACAAGGTTTGGGCACATCAAGGCTAGTTCAGAAAATCATTGATTATAGGCCTTGAGATCGTTTTCGATCGCCTTTAAAGTTCTTAGCTCTTGTTCGAGCCTTCGGGTTTCCTCACGAGGGAAATATTCGACAATCATCTTTTCCCTCAAGTCGGCCCAAGAGAGGGCGTGAGCTTCATCGGTACCCACCGATTGTACATAAGTATTCCACCATGTAAGAGCGACACCGGCGAAGGTGTGAGTGGAGTATTTGACCTTGTCTTGGTCCCGACAACCGCTTATGCTAAAGACGGCTTCCGTTTGCTCAAACCATCGGGTGAGCACGACCGGTCCCCCGGTCCCATCGAAAGTGTGAGGTTTGCACCCCATGAAAGCTTTATAGGAGCATCCCTCGTTTGAGTTACTGGCCCCATTGTTGTTGTTGTTGTTGTTGTGGTTGTTGTTATTGTTATTGTTGTTGGAAGAGTGACCGGCCATGGCCGCATCTACGGCGGTAGCTATCATCCGTTCGAGAGCTTGTTCGGGAGTTTCATTGCGGCGTATACGACGAGGAGCCATTGTTCCTTCAAGACACAAGAATATCATTGATTAGTATTTTCAATAATACTAACCGTGATATAGAATAAAGATAAAGAGAAGTTTTTCTTCGACTCGCCTTAAATTCTTTATGCCATAATGTCGGAACGTTCATATGAGTCACCGTAATATAATCCCGGCAATTATATTACCCTGATTCATATGTGCATTCGACATTATTCTATAAAGTCAAGGTGGCGTGTCAATCAAATTAAACAACATGAGATTAAGATGAACTAAGAGTAGATATGAGTAGAAGCGTTCGAGTATAAATGCACAAGTAGTCAAGTAATTCCTACTTCAAGTCTATATGCCGGTTGTAGTCTAGACTCACCAATGTACCCTATGACTCGAGGTTGACACCAATGAACTCTAAATCCCTACAACCAATGCTCTGATACCATCTGTAGCGACCCGACAAAATCATCATTGACGGTGCCGTCTACTTAGGTCCCGTTACGTGGTCATAAGTCTTTAAAACAACGTTTGACCAAAAGATATGTCGCATTCATTTCAAATGTAAAGATTGTTCAAATTTCACAAGAATAGTTCCACCACAAGTTACGTTACAAAGTTATAAGTACAAATGAAACTTATGCGACACAATTTTATCGTAGCCAAAAGACGCTCCATGTATGCATGTATACTCGACATCCAATGCAAGTATCAAAATAATGAGCGGAAGCATGTATCATGTATTGTTCAAGGACCTGAGAAAAACATAGAAATCTGTCAACGAAAACGTTGGTGAAATCATAGGTTTGAGTAAGTAAGTACAAGTGAACCACAAGATTTGCAACAATGAGATAATAGTAATACATTCCAAAAGTTTGTTTCACGAGCACCCAATTATCAATGCTTAACATTCCTTCCATAGTACCCCATTACAATAGTGTTAGAACATACACTGTTTCTCGAAAATACATTTCATTCGTAAACGGTAGCGAACCGTTTGAATGAGGGTTTGTCAAACCCATATGGCCATATAACATAAGTTCTCGCTTACACCCGGCAAGTGTAACTAATGATAATCGAATTGAGGATTTTTGTTCAAACTCGTATGTAGAATGTTTGTTTTCCTGTACTTGTGTTCACTTAGTAAAAAGAAACGTTTATGTTTTCTCATCCCAAATGTAAGTGCAAAAGAGTAAAAGTGGGACTATGATCTCACCTTGAGTGCACGAGTAGTAAAGTACTTCAACAAGTAAACGTGCAAAGAACAATGCTAGTCTTGACCTAAACAAATAGGTTGTATCAATAACGATAGTCACGATTGGTCAAAGATGTTCAATTAGTCCTATGGCTCGTTAAGACTCGATCATAATAGCATGTGAATCAAATTGTCATGTTTCATGCAAGGTACAAGTATAAAAGCATGTTAGAACGATTGCACAAACAATTGGTTAAGTTTGACAAAAAGTCAAACTTTGGTCGGTCAAAGTCAACGAAAAAGTCAACATGTTCGGGTCGGGTCCCGAACAAATTTTCTATGCTAATTATTCATATATAAGCATGTTAGAACAAGTTGCATGTGAATTTGAGGTCTAGAACGGGCCAAACATTTTTCACATTTGGGACAAGGAGGTCAGAACCTGGCCCCCTTATATGTCGCGCCGCGACAGGAAAGGCCGCGCCGCGGCAAAGGCCGGGTGCTGGTGCCTGGCCAGTCCCAAATGTTCAAGTCTCAATCCAAAACCTTTTTGTGCATAAAACGCAAATCGCTAACACTTAGGACTCGCACCTTATATCGTTGGAAAGCTCTTTTGACGTAGAATGCAACTAAACACAATTCATCAATCAAAAACCTCATTTGTAACAGCCGAGTTTTCAAACCAAGTGATCATTCAATGCACACATTAATGCTTCAAACTCACCAATGCACATTTAATGATTTAGGCATTCAATGCATACATATGACATGCCATTTTGTAGGTAATTGAGCATACAATACAACTAACAACTTACTAACAACAAATCATGGCAATCAATGCATCAAATAATCATTTCAAGTTCATTAAACCCTAGCTCAATTCCACCAAAAATCACTAAACAAGTTCTTAGAGTTTTCTCATGCAACCTATACATCAAAATGAAGCTAGTAACACTAGGAACACATTTAATACATGCATTTATAACATTTAACAACATTTAATCATCTAAAACTCAAGATTAAACACACCCATTTTGCTAGTTCATGCAAGTTACTTCCAAACAACAAATCAAGCAATTCAAACACATAATCTTGTTAGACTAGAGCCATAGACACTAATTAACAACCTTGTAACTCAAAAAATCTCAAGAACACAAAAATTAGTGATTTTAGAAAGTTACCCAAATGCAATGAGATTGGTATGGAATCGAAGAGGAGATCAGGAGGAGTTCAAATATGTAATTTGTTTGGCTCGAAGCTTGATCGATTTAGTATGGATGATGATTTGCTTTTTGATGAATTTAAAGAAAATATGAAAGTAGAGAATGAAAAGAGAAAAGAAAATGAAAAATGGAGGTGGAAGATGGTTGACTAGTCAAGTGCTAGTCACCATTTTGGGGTTTTGGCAAAACAAGTCCCTCAAGTTGTAATCGGGTGCGTTAATTACCTAGACGAGATATTTTTAAAACACGTATTAACGGGAGATGTTATAAATATATAACGGATTTTAAAATGAATAAACGGAAAGTAAACGGAAAAAGGCGGGATGTTACATTACCTACTCCTTAAAAGAAATTTCGTCCCGAAATTTAAGTAGGCGTAGTAGTCGTTGTTTCTTCCTCGAGATCTTGCGTTTCCGAATTCACGAATAGATGAGGATACTTCCTTTGCATTTGATCTTGTCTTTCCCAAGTAAACTCGGGTCCCCTTTTGGTATTCCAACGGACTTTAACAATCGGAATTCGGCTTTGTTTCAATTTCTTGACGGAGGTGTCCACAATTTCAACCGGTTCCTCCACAAAATGAAGTTTGTCATCAATAGTAAGTTCCTCGAGAGGGATGACGATATCGGGTTCGGCAAGACACTTTTTCAAGTTAGATACATGGAAGGTAGGATGAACGGAGTTCAATTGAGGCGGAAGATCTAAACGATAAGCAACGTTTCCAATACGCTCCAAGATTTCGAAAGGACCAATATACCGCGGATTTAGCTTCCCGCGTTTCCCAAAACGGATTACACCTTTCCAAGGTGC
Organism: Rutidosis leptorrhynchoides; assembly: GCF_046630445.1. NCBI lineage: Eukaryota > Viridiplantae > Streptophyta > Magnoliopsida > Asterales > Asteraceae > Rutidosis > Rutidosis leptorrhynchoides. Next base: position 157,658,306 of record NC_092336.1, read on the forward strand.
AACTTTTAACATTACTCGGTCACCGACTTGAAATTCGAGGTCGTTGCGTCTTTTGTCGGTGTAGCACTTTTGACGACTCCGGGCCGTCCGGAGCCTATATCGGATTTGTACGATCTTCTCGGTGGTTTCGTGAATGAGTTCGGGTCCGTTGATTTGCACGTCGCCTACCTCGGCCCAACAAAGAGGAGAACGACATTTTCGGCCATATAATGCTTCGAATGGTGCGGCGTTAATACTCGCGTGATAACTATTGTTGTAGGAGAATTCGGCGAGAGGCAAGTGCTTATCCCAAGCTTTTCCAAAGTCGACAACGCAAGCTCGTAGCATGTCTTCCAAGGTTTGAATTGTGCGTTCGCTTTGTCCGTCGGTTTGTGGATGATATGCGGTGCTCATGTCTAAACGCGTTCCCAATGCTTCTTGCAAAGTACGCCAAAATCTAGAAACAAAACGGCCATCTCGGTCGGAGATAATCGATAAGGGTACACCGTGTCGGGCTACGATTTCTTTGATGTAGAGTTGTGCGAGTTTCCCCATGTTGTCGATTTCTTTCATGGCTAGAAAGTGCGCGGATTTGGTGAGTCGGTCAACAATGACCCAAATAGTATCATAACCGCCAACCGTCTTTGGTAGTTTGGTGATAAAATCCATCGTTATCCTTTCCCACTTCCATTGCGGGATCTCAGGTTGTTGAAGTAGTCCGGACGGTCTTTGGTGTTCGGATTTGACTTTGGAACATGTCAAACACTTGGAAACATAAGTAGCTACGTCCCTTTTGATGTTCGGCCACCAATATAGTTGTTTAAGGTCGTGGTACATCTTATTGGCACCGGGGTGAATCGAATATCTTGACTTATGGGCTTCGTCTAAAATAAGGCTTCGCAAGTCCCCATAACTAGGTACCCAAATCCTTCCGGCGAAATATCGGAGTCCGGTCTCCCTAATTTCGAATCGAGAGACGAGAATGTTCAAGAGCTCGTGTGAAAGGTTTTCATCCTTGAGAGCCTCATCTTGGGCTACCCGAATTTGGCTATTTAGGTTTGTGTGGATGGTGATGTTTAAGGCTCGGACACGAAGAGGCACCGCTCTTTCTTTTCGACTTAAGGCATCGGCTACTACGTTTGCCTTCCCGGGATGGTAACGAAGCTCGCAATCGTAATCGTTCAAAGTTTCAATCCACCTTCGTTGTCTCATGTTTAGTTGCTTTTGATCGAAGATGTGTTGAAGGCTTTTGTGATCGGTGAAGATAGTACTCTTGGTTCCATAAAGATAGTGTCTCCACATTTTAAGTGCGAAGACAACGGCTCCGAGTTCGAGATCATGCGTCGTGTAGTTTTGTTCATGAATTTTGAGTTGTCGAGAAGCATAAGCAATGACTTTCGTTCGTTGCATCAATACACATCCAAAACCATGTTTCGAGGCATCGCAATATACAACAAAGTCATCATTGCCTTCGGGAAGTGACAAGATAGGAGCGGTGGTTAGCTTCGTTTTCAAGATCTGAAACGCGGATTCTTGCTCGGTCGCCCAAATGAATTTCTTTCCCTTGTGAGTTAGTGCGGTTAGAGGACGTGCAACCAAAGAGAAGTTTTCGATGAATCTACGATAGTACCCGGCGAGACCCAAGAATTGACGAATGTGAGTAGGAGTAGTAGGAGTCTCCCATTTACTAATGGCTTCGATTTTCGTGGGATCGACTTTAATACCTTGATCACTTACAACATGACCAAGAAATTGAACTTCCTTCAACCAAAATTCACACTTGGAGAACTTGGCATAAAGTCGTTCTTGTCTCAAGAGTTCAAGCACAAGTCGGAGATGTTGTTCGTGCTCTTCTTCATTTTTAGAATAGATCAATATGTCATCGATGAACACAATAACGAATTTATCGAGATACGGTTTGCACACGCGGTTCATAAGATCCATGAACACCGCCGGTGTGTTAGTGAGACCAAATGGCATGACAAGGAATTCATAACTACCATAACGAGTCCGGAAAGCGGTTTTGGAGACATCTTCCCCCTTAACCCTTAATTGATGATAACCCGAGCGGAGATCGATTTTCGAATATACACAAGACCCTTGTAGTTGATCAAAGAGGTCATCGATGCGAGGAAGAGGATATCGGTTCTTAACCGTCAATTTATTTAGTTCACGATAATCAATGCACATTCGCAGGGATCCGTCTTTCTTTTTAACAAACAAAATCGGAGCGCCCCATGGTGAATGGCTAGGTTGGATAAAACCACGGTCAAGTAGTTCTTGGATTTGACTTTGCAATTCTTGCATTTCGGATGGAGCAAGTCTATACGGTGCACGTGCTATGGGTGCGGCTCCCGGAATAAGATCGATTTGGAATTCTACCGGTCGATGAGGCGGAAGACCCGGCAATTCGTCGGGAAATACATCGGAAAAGTCACTAACAATTGGCACATCATCGATATGCTTATCATCGGACTCGACTTTCTTAACGTGGGCAAGGATCACAAAACAACCCTTACGGAGTAGTTTTCTAACTTTAAGGCACGAAACGAGGTTGAGTCTGGTGCAACTCTTATCGCCATAAACAATCAAAGGTTCACCATTCTCGATAGGAATTCGGATTGCGTTAAGATCACAAAGGATGTGAGATTTCGTTTTGACTAACCAATTCATACCGATTATTACATCAAAGATTCCTAGTTCCATGGGTATCAAGTCAATTTCAAATTCCTTACCCAAAATGTTTAACGTACACCCCCGGTAATATGTGTCGGCACTTAATAGTTTCCCGTTAGCCACTTCAATGGTATAAGTGGTATCTAATGGAAGAGGTGGAGTGCTAAAAGAATGAGTCAAAGTCTTGGATACAAAGCATTTATCGGCACCCGAATCGAATAAACAAGTAACATAAGTGTTGTTGAGGAGAAACGTACCCGTGACTAATTCATTGTCATCTCGGGCTTCCTCGGTGTTGATGTTGAAAGCTCGGCCGCGTGTGTTGGGGTTATCTTTCTTCTTTGGGCATGCATTTCTATAATGACCCATTTGGCCACATTCGTAAAAAGTGCCCGTCTTTGGTGCATTGGGCCACTTTCGAGCGACGGGAGTGGCACTTTTACAATCGTTGGCCTTATGACCAATTCCTTGGCACCGATGGCAAATTAGCTTACTACATTCGCCAAAGTGATGTTTGTTGCATTTGTTGCAAGGAGGTAGATTTCCGGCATAACCCTTCTTGCCGTCGGAGGTGAAAGATTTCTTGGCAAAGTTGTTGCTTGATTGGGGAGCTTCCCATTTTCTTTTGTTGTTACCCGACTTGTCCTCGGCTTTAGGTGCCGGTACTACGATTTCGTCCACCGTCTCTATCAATTTGCGGGCCATGTTCAAAGCTTCTTGATGATTAGGGGGTTTGGATGACATTACTCCGTGTTTGATGCTCTTTGGAAGACCATCCATGTAAAGTTCAACCCTTAAAGACTCGGGGTTCACAAGGTTTGGGCACATCAAGGCTAGTTCAGAAAATCGTTGATTATAGGCCTTGAGATCGTTTTCGATCGCCTTTAAAGTTCTTAGCTCTTGTTCGAGCCTTCGGGTTTCCTCACGAGGGAAATATTCGACAATCATCTTTTCCCTCAAGTCGGCCCAAGAGAGGGCGTGAGCTTCATCGGTACCCACCGATTGTACATAAGTATTCCACCATGTAAGAGCGACACCGGCGAAGGTGTGAGTGGAGTATTTGACCTTGTCTTGGTCCCGACAACCGCTTATGCTAAAGACGGCTTCCGTTTGCTCAAACCATCGGGTGAGCACGACCGGTCCCCCGGTCCCATCGAAAGTGTGAGGTTTGCACCCCATGAAAGCTTTATAGGAGCATCCCTCGTTTGAGTTACTGGCCCCATTGTTGTTGTTGTTGTTGTTGTTGTTGTTGTGGTTGTTGTTATTGTTATTGTTGTTGGAAGAGTGACCGGCCATGGCCGCATCTACGGCGGTAGCTATCATCCGTTCGAGAGCTTGTTCGGGAGTTTCATTGCAGCGTACACGACGAGGAGCCATTGTTCCTTCAAGACACAAGAATATCATTGATTAGTATTTTCAATAATACTAACTGTGATATAGAATAAAGATAAAGAGAAGTTTTTCTTCGACTCGCCTTAAATTCTTTATGCCATAATGTCGGAACGTTCATATGAGTCACCGTAATATAATCCCGGCAATTATATTACCCTGATTCATATGTGCATTCGACATTATTCTATAAAGTCAAGGTGGCGTGTCAATCAAATTAAACAACATGAGATTAAGATGAACTAAGAGTAGATATGAGTAGAAGCGTTCGAGTATAAATGCACAAGTAGTCAAGTAATTCCTACTTCAAGTCTATATGCCGGTTGTAGTCTAGACTCACCAATGTACCCTATGACTCGAGGTTGACACCAATGAACTCTAAATCCCTACAACCAATGCTCTGATACCATCTGTAGCGACCCGACAAAATCATCATTGACGGTGCCGTCTACTTAGGTCCCGTTACGTGGTCATAAGTCTTTAAAACAACGTTTGACCAAAAGATATGTCGCATTCATTTCAAATGTAAAGATTGTTCAAATTTCACAAGAATAGTTCCACCACAAGTTACGTTACAAAGTTATAAGTACAAATGAAACTTATGCGACACAATTTTAACGTAGCCAAAAGACGCTCCATGTATGCATGTATACTCGACATCCAATGCAAGTATCAAAATAATGAGCGGAAGCATGTATCATGTATTGTTCAAGGACCTGAGAAAAACATAGAAATCTGTCAACGAAAACGTTGGTGAAATCATAGGTTTGAGTAAGTAAGTACAAGTGAACCACAAGATTTGCAACAATGAGATAATAGTAATACATTCCAAAAGTTTGTTTCACGAGCACCCAATTATCAATGCTTAACATTCCTTCCATAGAACCCCATCACAATAGTGTTAGAACATACACTGTTTCTCGAAAATACATTTCATTCGTAAACGGTAGCGAACCGTTTTAATGAGGGTTTGTCAAACCCATATGGCCATATAACATAAGTTCTCGCTTACACCCGGCAAGTGTAACTAATGATAATCGAATTGAGGATTTTTGTTCAAACTCGTATGTAGAATGTTTGTTTTCCTGTACTTGTGTTCACTTAGTAAAAAGAAACGTTTATGTTTTCTCATCCCAAATGTAAGTGCAAAAGAGTAAAAGTGGGACTATGATCTCACCTTGAGTGCACGAGTAGTAAAGTACTTCAACAAGTAAACGTGCAAAGAACAATGCTAGTCTTGACCTAAACAAATAGGTTGTATCAATAACGATAGTCACGATTGGTCAAAGATGTTCAATTAGTCCTATGGCTCGTTAAGACTCGATCATAATAGCATGTGAATCAAATTGTCATGTTTCATGCAAGGTACAAGTATAAAAGCATGTTAGAACGATTGCACAAACAATTGGTTAAGTTTGACAAAAAGTCAAACTTTGGTCGGTCAAAGTCAACGAAAAAGTCAACATGTTCGGGTCGGGTCCCGAACAAATTTTCTATGCTAATTATTCATATATAAGCATGTTAGAACAAGTTGCATGTGAATTGGAGGTCTAGAACGGGCCAAACATTTTTCACATTTGGGACAAGGAGGTCAGAACCTGGCACCCTTATATGTCGCGCCGCGACAGGAAAGGCCGCGCCGCGGCAAAGGCCGGGTGCTGGTGCCTGGCCAGTCCCAAATGTTCAAGTCTCAATCCAAAACCTTTTTGTGCATAAAACACAAACCGCTAACACTTAGGACTCGCACCTTATATCGTTGGAAAGCTCTTTTGACGTAGAATGCAACTAAACACAATTCATCAATCAAAAACCTCATTTGTAACAACCGAGTTTTCAAACCAAGTGATCATTCAATGCACACATTAATGCTTCAAACTCACCAATGCACATTTAATGATTTAGGCATTCAATGCATTCATATGACATGCCATTTTGTATGTAATTGAGCATACAATACAACTAACAACTTACTAACAACAAATCATGGCAATCAATGCATCAAATAATCATTTCAAGTTCATTAAACCCTAGCTCAATTCCACCAAAAATCACTAAACAAGTTCTTAGAGTTTTCTCATGCAACCTATACATCAAAATGAAGCTAGTAACACTAGGAACACATTTAATACATGCATTTATAACATTTAACAACATTTAATCATCTAAAACTCAAGATTAAACACACCCATTTTGCTAGTTCATGCAAGTTACTTCCAAACAACAAATCAAGCAATTCAAACACATAATCTTGTTAGACTAGAGCCATAGACACTAATTAACAACCTTGTAACTCAAAAAATCTCAAGAACACAAAAATTAGTGATTTTAGAAAGTTACCCAAATGCAATGAGATTGGTATGGAATCGAAGAGGAGATCACGAGGAGTTCAAATATGTAATTTTTTTGGCTCGAAGCTTGATCGATTTAGTATGGATGATGATTTGCTTTTTGATGAATTTAAAGAAAATATGAAAGTAGAGAATGAAAAGAGAAAAGAAAATGAAAAATGGAGGTGGAAGATGGTTGACTAGTCAAGTGCTAGTCACCATTTTGGGGTTTTGGCAAAACAAGTCCCTCAAGTTGTAATCGGGTGCGTTAATTACCTAGACGAGATATTTTTAAAACACGTATTAACGGGAGATGTTATAAATATATAACGGATTTTAAAATGAATAAACGGAAAGTAAACGGAAAAAGGCGGGATGTTACATTATCCATCCGGACGAAGTCCACATCGATTATAAATGATTCACAATAGTTGGTTTCATTGCGAGGTACTTGACCTCTATATGATACATTTTACAGACATTGCATTCGTTTTAAAAGACAAATTTTCATTTACATAGAAAGTTGACGGCATGCATACTATTTCACAATATATCTAACTATAATTGACTAAATAATAATCTTGATGAACTCAACGACTCGAATGCAACGTCTTTTGAAATATGTCATGAATGACTCCAAGTGATATCTTTAAAATGAGCAATTACACAGCGGAAGATTTCTTTCGTACCTGAGAATAAACATGCTTTCAAGTGTCAACCAAAAGGTTGGTGAGTTCATTAGTTTAACAAAAATAATCATTTCATAATTTTAATAGACCACAAGATTTCATATTTCCATTTCTCATAAACATACGTCCCATGCATAGAGATAAAATATCATTCATATGGATTGAACACCTGGTAACCGACATTCACAATATGCATATAAGAATATCCCCATCATTCCTGGATCCTCCTTCGGACATGATATATATTTCGAAGTACTAAAGCATCCGGTACTTTGGATGGGGCTTGTTGGGCCCGATAGATCTATCTTTAGAGTTCGCGTCAATTAAGGTGTCTGTTCCCTAATTCTTAGATTACCAGACTTAATAAAAAGGGACATATTCGATTTCGATCATTCAACAATATAATGTAATTTCGATTACTTGTGTCTATTTCATAAAACATTTATAAAAGCGCATGCATTCTCAGTTCCAAAAATATATATTGCAAAAGCATTTAAAAAGGGAGTAATGAAACTCACCTTTTGTATTTTGTAGTAAAAATACATATAACGACATTAAACAACTGAACAATGCAGGATTGGCCTTGGATTCACGAACCTATATCATTTGTGTATTTATTAATATTCATAGTTGTACTTGAGTACATATATACACACACACACACACATACACATATATATATATATACATATATATATATATATATATATATGTATAGGTTTTATATGTTTGTATATATATAAAAATATTAAATTTTGTTATATTTTATGTGTTAAATATATATATATTTATGTATGTATTTAATTTGTTTTTCAAAATAGTAATTCTTTTATACTAAGTTAATATTAGTAAAAAAATAAATAATTATAATATCATTAATAATATACATATGTTAATACTAATCCTATTAGTGAATATAACAATGATATTAATAATGGTACTTGTAACAGTATTAATTTTACTGTTTATGGTAGTTATGATAATAATGATAATAATAATAATAATAATAATAATAATAATAATAATAATAATAATAATAATAATAATAATAATACAACTACTAGTAATAAGAATAATAAGAATACTAATATTCTTATTTGTATCTATAATCATAATAATACTTAAAATCATAATAATACGTATGTTAGTAATAATAATGGTACCGATAACTGTAATACTTGTAGTAATATCAATAATCAATAATGATAATCATAATAATAATAATAATGCTTGTACAACTATTAATAATAATAATAATACTAATAGTACCTAGTGATATTAATTAATAATAACAAAAGTGATAATAATATTACTCTTATTATCTATATTAACTAATTAATAACAATCCTTAATAATAATACAATCATAATGACAATAACAACAACAACAACAACAACAACAACAACAATAATAATAATAATAATAATAATAATAATAATAATAATAATAATAATAATAATAATAATAATAATAATAATAATAATAATAATAATAAAAATAACTACCTCTCAATGAAAAGGCTTCTTAAAAAAAAACTGCCATCTACAAGCCTCGAACCCATGACCTATCGCACACCCGCCACAACACTTAACCACTGCACTGTTCGCTGTTTTTCTATTTATACACTCAACCCGTTTTTATTTAACTCTTTTCTTTTATCCTTCATCTTCTTCACTTCTAAGAATCAACCAAAAATCAACCACCACTCTAGTAACGAATCAACTTTTTAGTTTTAGGATAAATTAAAAAACTTGGAACATGAATAATAATAAGTTATTGAAGTAAAAAAAAAAATATAAACATAGCCGTCGCTGCTGTCCGACGAGCAAGAAGAAAAAAAAAAATTTGATTACCATATCGCAATCGTTTTGGATAATTATTTCAACACAAACTACCCTTCAAATGATTCATATGAACTTCCCAATTCATCATTTTAATTTGATTTGTAGCAGAAAACTCGAATTTGAAGGATGAATAATGTTTGACTTTTTTGAAGCAAAACTTTGACTCGAAAATTCGTACTCGATATCAAAAATCGGAATTTGAAACTTCACAGATAGTTTTAGTATAAGATTCCTAACACTTCTACATTATTACATTTTGTAATTTCTTTCGAATTTGGTTTTTGACTAAAAAGTTGAAGGACAGAGGTTTTGGTTTATTTTTCTTGAGTTTCCTCCTTTAATTCATCCTCAATTGTATATGTATGTACACGAATTTTTGCTAGACAAAGATTTGTAACAAACTCCGACATAAACAAAAAATTACAACAGTTTGGATAGCTATGTGAAACTGCAATCGTACATTTTTCTTGACTTTTATAATTTTTATAATCATTATTAATAAATAAATAAAGATACCATTATTATTAATATTAATTAATAATTATAAATATATATAAATGTATTTACAGCTTTTCTTTTCTTTTTTCTTTTTCTTTTAAAATTATTAATACTAATAATATTATTAATAAAAATTTTAAATACAAAAGTAATAATAAAGATGTTAATAGTAATAGTAATAGAATTATTAATAATATTAATAATTAATAATTATATTAGTAATGATAATAGTAGTGATACTAATAACAATTGATATTGTTAATGATTATAGTGTATTATTTTCTAACAATAATAATAATAACATTAATAATATTAATACAAATATTAGTAATAATAGATAATGATATTTATAATAGTAATTATCAAAATGATAATAAAAATAATGATTGTTGATGATAAGGATAATAATACTCTATAATACTACTTCAAGTAATAATTTAGATATAACAAATTGTAAGACCCGTGTATTTATTGTAAATAGTGTATATATGTTAACAAAGTGACGGGGTACGTTTTATATTTAAAAAGGAGCAAGGAATCAGAATTTGCCCAGGTGCGCACCGCGCGGCCTGGGGGCGCGCCGCGCAAGTACGCGCATACAGCTCCTTTTATTTTATTTAATTATAAATGAGGGCATTTTGGTAAAAACACATTAAGGCCGGATTTAATGCTTGGGATCTGATATTGGAGTGTCATTTACTCCAAAATCCACCAACCTTATCCCTCCAATTCAATTTTAGAGAGAGAGAGTGATTGTAGAGTGAGAAACCTCACTTTGAAGGAGAAGAAGTTGCTCTCGGGTTTTATCGCAATCTTTAAAGTTGTTCATCTCGTCACTTGCTACGTTTTGATAGTTGTGGTATGTCCTAACTTTAATTTCTTACTTTGATTTTATGTATGGGTTAGGGTTTGTGTTGAAGATGAACACTAAGACCCATTTGTAGGTAAATTGGGTGTTCTTGAGTAAATTGGGTCATGTAGACTCAATAATGGGTTAGCTAGGGTTTTAAAAGTGATAATTGTTGTTAATGAACCCTAATTGGCTAATAAATTGTTAGAACACTTTAATGATGTGTAAATGGGTGTTGTTTGGGTGTAGATGACCCAAATGGGTGTATTGACTTTTAATTGGGTCAAATGGGTCAAAATAGACCAAGGTTGGTTAAGGTTAGTGATTAGTGTTAAAACCTAGTGATTTAATGTGTATGAAGGCCTTGAGTGCCAAGGGTTAGGGTTTTTGGTGAAGATGACCCAATTTAGGGTTAAGTGTCCAAATGGGTCGAGATGACCTAGGAATGGTGTGTAATGTGGGTTTGGATCAAATTGATTGATTTATCATATGCTTGTGAAATAGGTACGTTACCTTGGAGTTCAAGCTTGGTCTAATAATCACCAAAGGCGTAAGGTGAGTGGAATAATTATGCGTTCATGTATATGGCGTATTTATTTGTAAATGTTATGGTATGAACCACGTGCCGGTAGTACCATAACATGTGTGTGATGTGGATTGTGAGTGTGAACCACGTGTCGGTAGCACTATGATGATAATGATGTGAACCACGTGCCGGTAGCATCGAGTGTGAACCACGTGCCGGTAGCACTATAAAATGAGGCGTGAACCACGTGCCGGTAGCGTCGAAGTGTGAACCATGTGCCGGTAGCACTATAAACGAGTGAGACTCAAATGCGTATGGTGTGAACCACGCGCCGGTAGCACCATAGCGTTATGGTTAACCATATTGTGTTGTGATTGTATAGCATGTTATATATATATATATATATATATATATATATATATATATATATATATATATATATATATATATATATATATATATATATATATATATATATATATATATATATTGTGATGAGTACATGCTAATGTGGTTTTGGGATGGTGTACGACTTGTTAGTATTTACGAGTATGTTGATATACTAATTGTGTTACAAGTTCGTATGAGGTATTTAGTATTGTGAATGCGGATAGATAGGTTATATATAGGTATGTATAATTATTGCATTCACTAAGCTTTGCTTACCCTCTCGTTGTTTACCATTTTATAGGTTCCGGTGTGGATAAAGGTAAGGGCATTGCTTTGGTTTAGAGATCCCGTCGTTGACTAGGGATGCTTTTGGGACGCGTTGAGTTTTGGAGTTTGACCGATATATGGGTAGTTTAATCCCAAACGCCATGCTCGTAGTGTAGTTTGGAACTTAAACTTTTGTGGTCGAAACTCTTGTAATTTGTATTAACTTGGTATTTTGGGTTGTGTGGGCCCCACTTGTGAAACTTCATTTTTATGTTTGAAACGTACTAGTTTTACTTATATGAACGCGTGACTAAAAGCGTTTTGGCTAAAAATGCCGGGAACCACTCGATCTTTTTCGCATTTAAAGACTTTTGGGACAGACCACTTCGGAGCGCCGCGCGGCCTTCCTGGCGCGCCGCGCTAGTTGCTGGACAGTTAAAAAAAATTTTCATTTTGTATTTTCACGTGGTTTGTTCGCGGGTTGGTTTGGGATGTTACAAGTGGTATCAGAGCCTGGTCTAAGGGATTTAGGTGACTTGAGATAGGCGCCTAGACTTAGACTTTTTGTGTGCGCATTTTGTGCGGGACTTGTAGGACTTTGGGTCGGACCGGGACTTGGTTAGTGCATAGATTTATGTGAACTAATCATGCGTTATTTGTTTGTGTTGTGTAGCAATCATCAAGCGAGATGGACGTTGTACTAGCGAGTTAACGCGACGTGCTCGCGTAGTAATGACTAGCTACCATTACTACGGGTGCAAATCGTGTCAAACAAGCAATGTACAACGATTATTGAGCGAGATGGGGTAGTGTGGGGCGTGTGTATATTTATGTGTTGTGTGTTTTTGTTTCGATGTTTAATCTCTTCCGTTTTATAGAATGAAGATGCGAAACGGACATGACACCGAACATGATAATGGGGGTACAAGTGAGGACCCCGAGTTCACGGCCAAGGTTGAGGCCATCTTTAAACGCCAAAAGGCGGAGTTTCTCGTAGATGTTAAGAAGATGTTTCTAGACACGATTGACGAACAAGTCGTCGATATGGTTAAGGGACAAATTAAGATTGTTCTTCAAGAAGAAAATGTGGGGAGGCGAGACTTTTTCTTTAAGAACTTCAAGGATGCTCAACCTCCTACCTTTGAGGGCGAACGAGACCCACTCAAGAGTGCCCGATTCATCTCCGATATGGAGGGGGCTTTTCGTACTTGTGAGTGCCCTCCCGATAAAAAGACTAGGTATGGTTGTAGCATGTTAAGGGGTGATGCGAAATTGTGGTGGGATGCAAAGATCCAACTTTATGGTGAAGAACAATGTATGGACTTCACTTGGGATGAATTTAAAGCGGAGTTCTTCGATGAGTACCGAACTTCAGCCGATCTTACAAGGCTTAAGGACGAGCTACGTACCTTGAGGCAAGGGTCGATGGACTTGAACACTCTCAAATCCGTGTTTTTGTCCAAGACTCAATTTTACCCAGAGTATGTCGGGAATGACAAGATGTTGAAGGAAGATTTCTATCGAACTTTGAATGATAGTTATCAAGAAAAGATTAGTGTGAATGTGGTGAAGAGCTTCGATGAATTGTTTAATATGGCGAAGGGTTTTGAAGCACTGGTGTTGAGAAAGAGAAAGTTTGAAGGTTCAAGTCATTCGAATTTTTCAAACAAGAAGTCAAAGAAAGGCACCGAAAGCGTGAATAGTGTAAAGAAGGGTACTTCCGGGAATTTCGGGCCCACGTGTTTCAATTGTAAACAAAGGGGACACATGGCCCGTGAATGTACCAATGGCCCGAACAAATTTACTTGCTATAATTGTGGTAAGGAAGGACACAAGAAGACGGAGTGTCCCGACTTGAATAATGATAATGTTAAGCAGATCGAGAAGGCGGCGGGTACGGCTAGGGGTCATAATTATTTGATGACCAATGAAGAGGCTAAACAATCCAATGAAGTCGTTTCAGGTACTTTCATGGTTAATTCTAATCTGGCTCGGATACTTTTTGATAGTGGTGCTAATTTGTCTTTCGTATCTCCAAGATTTGTGCCTAAGTTAAATAAACCGTTAGTAAAGTTGAGTCGTCCGGTAGAAGTTGAAATAGCGGATGGCAAGACGGCGCTAGTGGTTGATGTGTGTAAAAGTTGTAATGTTGTGTTTGGTGCCGAAAGTTTTGAAATTGATCTTATCCCGATGACCTTGGGTGATTTTGATGTTGTCGTTGGTATGGATTGGCTCGATCGTTATAGAGCCGATATCGCATGCCACGATAAGTTTATTCGTGTGAAGACCCCAAGTGGGGGAGAGATGATTATTCATGGTGATAAGCGAAGGAGACCGGTGCCGATATGCACTTTTGCACGGGCATGTCGTCACGTTGTTACCGGTGGTGTGGCTTTCCTTGCTCATGTTGTCGATACTCGTAATGAACCACCACCTATTCGTGAAATTCCGGTGGTTAATGAGTTTGAAGATGTTTTTTCGGATGAGTTACCGGGTGTTCCGGCGGAAAGACAAGTTGAGTTTCGCATTGAGTTGGTTCCGGGGGCTACCCCCATTGCTAAAACTCCTTATCGTTTAGCACCAACGGAAATGCAAGAGTTGTTGAATCAAATTCAAGAGTTTCTTGAGAAAGGTTTTATTCGACCGAGTGCTTCGCCATGGGGCGCTCCGGTTTTATTTGTGAAGAAGAAAGATGGTAGTATGCGTATGTGCATCGATTACCGTGAGTTGAATAAAGTGACGATCAAGAATCATTATTCGTTACCTAGGATTGACGATTTGTTTGATCAACTTCAAGGTGCAACATATTTCTCTAAGATCGACCTATGGTCCGGCTATCATCAAATGCGGGTCCGTGAGGAAGACATTGAGAAAACGGCTTTCCGAACGCGTTATGGGCATTTTGAGTTTGTGGTGATGCCTTTTGGTCTTACGAATGCACCGGCGGCATTCATGGATCTTATGAACCGAGTGTGCCAACCTATGTTGGACAAGTCGGTTATTGTGTTCATTGACGACATACTAGTCTACTAAAAAAGTATGCACGAACATGAACGTCACTTGCGTGAAGTTTTGAAGACGCTAAGAAAAGAGAAGTTGTATGCAAAGTTCTCTAAATGTGAATTTTGGCTAAGGGAGGTTCAATTCCTTGGTCATATTGTGAACGAAAGCGGTATCCAAGTAGATCCGGGGAAGATCGAGACGGTGAAAAGTTAGGGACGACCGACTACGCCTACGGAAATCCGAAGTTTTCTCGGATTGGCCGGTTATTATCGTCGGTTTATCCAAGACTTTTCTAAGATTGCTTCTCCGTTAACGAAATTGACAAGAAAGAGTGCTAAGTTTAATTGGGAGAACGAGCAAGAAATTGCTTTTCAATTGTTGAAAGAGAAGTTGTGTCAAGATCCGGTGTTAGTGTTGCCGGAAGGTGTTGAAGATATGGTGGTTTATTGTGATGCTTCCTTAAATGGGCTCGGGTGTGTTCTTATGCAAAGGGGTAAAGTCATCGCTTATGCCTCTCGTCAATTAAAGGAACACGAAACGAGATACCCGACTCATGATCTCGAGATGGCGGCGGTCGTGCATGCGTTGAAAATTTGGCGCCATTACTTGTATGGTGTCAAGTGTACAATATATTCGGATCATAAGAATTTGAAACATCTTTTCACTCAAAGAGATTTGAATTATCGTCAACGTAGATGGATGGATGTGGTGAAAGACTATGATTGTGAGATACTTTATCATCCGGGTAAGGCTAATGTGGTTGCGGACGCGTTAAGTCGAAAGACTCAACATCCGGCGATACGTGTAGCATCGTTACGTTTGATTATTACAAATGATTTTCTTGAGAAGCTTGGTGAGATTCAAATCGAGGCTTATGTTCACAATAAACATGCGGAACGAATTGTGGGCCAATCGGAGTTCATTACCATGGGCCCGCGGGGTTTATTGTCTTTCCAAGGAAGGGTGTGAGTGCCTAAGATGGGTGATTATCGACGGGTGCTACTTGATGAAGCACATAAGTCAAGATATTCCATTCATCCGGGCGCGACGAAAATGTATCATGACTTGAAGAAAGATTATTGGTGGCCGGGCATGAAGCGCGATGTTGTAAAATATGTTGAACAATGTGTTACTTGTTTGCAAGTAAAGGTCGAGCACCAAAAGCCGTATGGTAAGTTGCAACCGTTAGAAATCCCGAAATGGAAATGGGAGCACATTACCAAGGATTTCATAACAAAATTACCTAAGACGGCGAGAACTCAATATGATACGATTTGGGTGATTGTGGACCGGTTGACGAAAAGTGCTTTGTTTCTTCCCATTAAAGAAGCAATATCGTCGGAGGCCTTGGCTAAGTTGTTTATCAAAGAAGTGGTCTCGCGACATGGCGTTCCTATATCTATTATTTCGGATCGAGATACCCGTTTTACATCTCGGTTTTGGGAGAAGTTTCATGAAGATATGGGTACACAATTAAAGTTGAGCACGGCGTACCATCCTCAAACGGACGGTCAAACCGAACGTACGAACTAAACTTTGGAAGATATGCTACGGGCGTGCATTATTGACTTCGGTGGTAGTTGGGATGAGCACTTGCCTTTGGTGGAATTCTCGTACAATAATAGTTATCATACTAGTATCGGGATGCCACCATATGAGATGCTTTATGGGCGTAGGTGTCGAACTCCCATTTGTTGGGGAGAAGTGGGTCAAAGGGAAATCGGGAGTACCGATTTGGTTTTGGAGACGAATAACAAGATCGATATTATTCGGGAACATTTGAAAAAGGCTCAAGATAGACAAAAGTCGTATGCCGACAAACGTAGACGAACGATCGAATTTCAAGAAGGCGACATGGTAATGCTTAAGGTTTCGCCATGGAAGGGTATTATTCGATTTCGAAAATGAGGAAAGTTGGCTCCTCGATTTATTGGGCCGTTCAAGGTTTTAGCTTGTGTTGGTGAAGTTGCATATCGATTGGAATTACCCGAAGAGCTTGCGGGGATCCATAACACGTTTCATGTTTCCCATCTTCGTAAGTGTCTTGCGGATGATTCTTCATGGATGCCATTAGACGAAATTGAGCTAAACAATAAGTTGAAGTATGTGGAAGAGCCGATTGCTATACTCGATGAGAAGGTTAAAAGGTTGAGGCATAAAGAGGTTAGGACCTATAAGGTTCAATGGCGACGGAATAAGGGTTCCGAGTTTACATGGGAACCCGAAGAGTTTGTGTTGGTTTATCTTCCCGCTTGTCATGCGGCTTGGATTGCGAGGACGCAATCCGAATAAGTGGGGGAGAGTTGTAAGACCCGTGTATTTATTGTAAATAGTGTATATATGTTAACAAAGTGACGGGGTACGTTTTATATTTAAAAAGGAGCAAGGAATCAGAATTTTCCCAGGTGAGCGCCGCGCGGCCTGGGGGCGCGCCGCGCAAGTACGTGCAGACAGCTCCTTTTGTTTTATTTAATTATAAATGAAGGCATTTTGGTAAAAACACATTAAGGCCGGATTTAATGCTTGGGATCTGATATTGGAGTGTCATTTACTCCAAAATCCACCAACCTTATCCCTCCAATTCAATTTTAGAGAGAGAGTGATTGTAGAGTGAGAAAGCTCACTTTGAAGGAGAAGAAGTTGCTCTCGGGTTTTATCGCAAGCTTTAAAGTTGTTCATCTCGTCACTTGCTACGTTTTGATAGTTGTGGTATGTCCTAACTTTAATTTCTTACTTTGATTTTGTGTATGGGTTAGGGTTTGTGTTGAAGATGAACACTAAGACCCATTTGTAGGTAAATTGGGTGTTCTTGAGTAAATTGGGTCATGTAGACTCAATAATGGGTTAGCTAGGGTTTTAAAAGTGATAATTGTTGTTAATGAACCCTAATTGGCTAATAAATTGTTAGAACACTTTAATGATGTGTAAATGGGTGTTGTTTGGGTGTAGATGACCCAAATGGGTGTATTGACTTTTAATTGGGTCAAATGGGTCAAAATAGACCAAGGTTGGCTAAGGTTAGTGATTAGTGTTAAAACCTAGTGATTTAATGTGTATGAAGGCCTTGAGTGCCAAGGGTTAGGGTTTTTGGTGAAGATGACCCAATTTAGGGTTAAGTGTCCAAATGGGTCGAGATGACCTAGGAATGGTGTGTAATGTGGGTTTGGATCAAATTGATTGATTTATCATATGCTTGTGAAATAGGTACGTTACCTTGGAGTTCAAGCTTGGTCTAATAATCACCAAAGGCGTAAGGTGAGTGGAATAATTATGCGTTCATGTATATGGCGTATTTATTTGTAAATGTTATGGTATGAACCACGTGCCGGTAGTACCATAACATGTGTGTGATGTGGATTGTGAGTGTGAACCATGTGCCGGTAGCACTATGATGATAATGATGTGAACCACGTGCCGGTGGCATCGAGTGTGAACCACGTGCCGGTAGCACTATAAAATGAGGCGTGAACCACGTGCCGGTAGCGTCGAAGTGTGAACCATGTGCCGGTAGCACTATAAACGAGTGAGACTCAAATGCGTATGGTGTGAACCACGTGCCGGTAGCACCATAGCGTTATGGTTAACCATATTGTGTTGTGATTGTATAGCATGTTATATATATATATATATATATATATATATATATATATATATATATATATATATATTGTGATGAGTACATGCTAATGTGGTTTTGGGATGGTGTACGACTTGTTAGTATTTACGAGTATGTTGATATACTAATTGTGTTACAAGTTCGTATGAGGTATTTGGTATTGTGAATGCGGATAGATAGGTTATATATAGGTATGTATAATTATTGCATTCACTAAGCTTTGCTTACCCTCTCGTTGTTTACCATTTTATAGGTTCCGGTGTGGATAAAGGTAAGGGCATTGCTTTGGTTTAGAGATCCTGTCATTGACTAGGGATGCTTTTGGGACGCGTTGAGTTTTGGAGTTTGACCGATAGATGGGTATCCCAAACGCCATGCTCGTAGTGTAGTTTGGAACTTAAACTTTTGTGGTCGAAACTCTTGTAATTTGTATTAACTTGGTATTTTGGGTCGTGTGGGCCCCACTTGTGAAACTTCATTTTTATGTTTGAAACGTACTAGTTTTACTTATATGAACGCGTGACTAAAAGCGTTTTGGCTAAAAATGCCAGGAACCACTCGATCTTTTTCGCATTTAAAGACTTTTGGGACAGACCACTTCGGAGCGCCGCGCGGCCTTCCTGGCGCGCCGCGCCAGTTGCTGGACAGTTAATTTTTTTTTTCATTTTGTATTTTCACGTGGTTTGTTCGCGGGTTGGTTTGCGATGTTACACAAATTATATGTAAACTACTTTCAAACCTATATGTTTTATATCGGAATAATAATATTAGTAATACATATATTATTATTAATAATAATGTATATAATAATAAAAAAAATATACCAATTATGTTTATATTTGTAATTAAATTAAATATGTTACTATTATATATTATTATTAATGTCATACTGATAATATATTCTATGATAATATATCTTGACTATTTATTATATATTACATTATATATGTATATATTCATTTGAATAGCAACTTAATTATTTTATGTGTTATTTTAAATATTTAATTCAATTCAAATGATTAGATTGTATTTTATTATCTCCACTTTATATATACTCTTATTTATATATACATATACATATATATACATATTTATTTACAATATTTGTTCGTGAATCGCCGGGAACAGTCAAAGGGCAACTGAATTCATATTAATAGTTCAAAGGTTAAATGGATGCATGAACACAGTTCAAAGTTTATGAGACTTTAACATTACAACTTTTGCTTATCATGTCGGAAACTTATTAAGATTAAGTTTAAATTTGGTCGGAAATTCCCGGGTCATCACAGTACCTACCCGTTAAAGAAATTTGGTCCCGAAATTTGAGTGAGGTCGTCATGGCTAACAATAAATACATTTTTCTGACGAATATGAGCTGATAAATAGAGTTTTATCATTATTAAATAATACAGGTAAAATAATTTGATTATTCGAAGAGCACGAGTGAAGCTATCTTAAAATAGTGAAATGAGATAGACAAAATTTTATCATAACTTTTGACTAGTCATGGTTGAATTTAGAAAATAAGGTGCGTCTTAACTTTTGACAGAGTCAGGGTTGAATTTCCGGAATTCAAGGGATTTTAAGAAAATTTTTGAAATCTAAAAGATTTGATTCTTCGGCGAGTAAGGAAATTAAGATCTCTATAACTAATGCGGAAATCTGCCTTGATTTCTTTGTCTGGTATTTTCACTATAAATGTACTTCTTCCATTCCATTAATTTTACCATTCCTATACTTTCTTCCTCTATTCCTACTTATAAAATATTGTGGAAATGCTCCATCCAGTTCTGATTCTTGATATTTTCCTATCTACGTATCTGTCATCCTTCTTTTCAATCTTCCACCAGAAAATCTGTTTACTTCTATTATTGCCTTGGGGGAATACTATTCTTAATTATATCGTGTCTTTATATTGCTATTCGTATTAATATCCACGGTTTGTAACTTCTGTGTTGTTATTGGGTTTTATATATTCCCTTATATTTCAAGGTCCTTGCTTCTGTCTTCTATAATTATTGTCATCCACAGTTAATGCACTCTCTTATTTGCTGCGATTTATGCCCCCTTTCTATTTCGGAGCTTCATGCTTTTTTTACTTTTCGCAAGTAACTGTCCAGAATTCATAGGTATGGAGTTTCGAATTATCATAATATACAAGGTAGAAAAGAAAAATAGTAGTACGATTTGTTTTGTCAAATTACCAGAATTCAATAGAAAAGATAGAATTATCAGGAAGATATGTTCTTGATATGTTTGGAGATTAGGTAGAATGTAAGAGTCGTGTAACATGGCACATGATGATGGTACTGTGAATCATCACGTTTCATTAGAAACTCAGCATGACTTACTGTAATATAATCACATTGATCAAGTGTCATTATATTATACTAATTCATGCATCAGTTCCCAACATTACTTCAATAACATTCATATTCTAAACTCGAAAGTTTACAGAATATAGAAACTAACAGTTTCTATATGATGTAATACTGATTGAACGAAGAGATTAATGATTTCAGATAATAATATTTATGAAAATATCTCCAAAAGTATGGAGGATATTTATAATGAAAGATACGATGATATCTTGGAATTTCTAATATCGATGGATGATGAAGAAGATTTATCCGTAAGGGTTTAGATTCAGAAGCAAGGTATTCGCTAAAGATCTCATCAGAAACAGAATCATTTGGATTCTTTGAAGTCAAACTTATTCTTTGTGATTTATCCACGGCTTTCTTCATAGTTTCGCATAATCTGATTTTCGGTACTAAATTTTCTATTGAATGTTTCCAATATAATGATACACAGGAAGTACGAAGAGGTATATAATTTCGGACGAGAATATTTATGAAAATATCCTCAGAAATATCAAAGATAATGATGATGATATTTTGGAATTTCTAAGTTCGATGATTGATGGAGAAAGATTTTCCGCAAGATTTTAACATGACTTCAGAGCAAGATATTCTCTAAAGATTTCAACTGATCCAGAATTATCTGGATTCTTTGAATATAGAGTATGGTCCTTGTATTTGTCCTTGGTCTCCTTCATGGTTAACTCTATCCGTTTTCCAGTTCCAACGTTTATGAGCTTTTCCAACATATTATTCTTTATCATCAAACTTCTGACGACTAAGGTCGTTTACGGTTGCCTACAGTTTCTGCTGCTTCCTTCAGCTTTTTCAACATTCAGAGTATCGATTCGTGACTGAGTGCTTTTCAGAATTCAAGAAGGAGAGATCATAATTCTAAGAGATAAATGTAATACATATAACTGTTGATGTAGATATGCTGTGAGTTTTCAAAGTACTGATTGCTGATTCCCAGAAATTGATATGGTAGTTCTCGTTACAAGATGTGGATGAGTAAATGATAGGGTTTCAATGAATATAACGATTTTTCGGAAAGTCAAAGATCAACGGAGTTGTTGGTAAATTTACTGCTAATGTGGTGAGATATAAACGGTTCCTCGGTAACGATGACGACGGGCAAACTTATATATCGAGGTTATAATAAGGCTAATTCGAATGGAAGTCGATATTGATTTGCGGAAGCTATGACAAAATTTGCTAATTGGAAAAAGGAGTTGAAATGTTATTTTTGGTAACATCAATGCCAAAAGAGCTAGAACAGACACGTTTTGAACGTTTACACAGGTTCCGAGTATTTTCAGGTGCATAACTATATGCATTAATCTTTTCTTCCGTAGATGAAGTGCGGTTGGTTCATCCTTTCGATTGAGATATTTTCAAAAATCATGAAAGGTTTGAACGCAGATTGTAATCGTCAAGATACAAATGAGGTTTAAGATGAGATCAAGTGGCAACTTGAAGAAATGTTTAGTTTCATATGTTATAATCAATATTTTAATTCATTTTTAAATTGTTCAATGTTTGTAGTCCACAGTTGATAGTCCACAGTTAGCAGTTCAATAATTTATATATATATAATTTATAATATTCGAATTAATTAATACATATCGTGACCCGTATACCGGTCTCAGACTCGATCACAACTCAAACTATATATATATTTTGGAATCAACCTCAACCCTGTATAGCTAACTCCAACATTTTCATATAGAGTGCCTATTGTTGTTCCGAAATATATATATAGATGGGTCGATATGATATGTCAAAACCTTGTATACATGTCCCGATATTTAAAGTGCGTAAAATAAATACAGAAAATAAATGACGATAAATAAAATGCGTAAAGTAAATAACAGAAATTAAATAACGATAAATAAACTTGCGAGAATTAAAATTGCGATAAGATAAATTACGATAATTAAATTGCGATAAATAAAATGTAATATGGAATTAATAGTTAGCTAGGAACAGTTAGCTAGGATTTTGTTAGCATGGTTTCTTAATAAAATTTAATATTGTTAATTAGTCTGTTTCTAATCAATTTTTATTGTGTCCATTTTTTCTTCATTATGCCACTTGTTGGATTCTGATAGGTCAAAATCCAAATATGAAATTGAATGTGAATAAAAATAGTTATTCTTTGGTGAACGGATACGTATCTCGGTGGTTGTAAATAGGATAGTGAATAACTGTTGAATCAGATTCGAAGAATATACAGTGTAACTTATTAATGTGAAATTTAAATATTCCTCGGGTATTACCTACCCGTTAAAATATTTTCACCATTAACAGTTTGTACAAGAGAATTTTTAATTACAATCTTTATGAAAACATATATACATATATATTTTCTTCAGATATAATCATGAATTTAATGAGTTAATGTGATATTAATCTCATTTGATTTACCATTAGAATAAGAATATATAATCTCTAAAACATTAGAGATTACATAATCGCCATGTCAAATAAAAATAAAATAGATAGAACGATACGTAGAACGATGATTATACTCAAAGTACAGATGATGATATTGAAGCATGGATTGTTGATGGTACTGGTGCTGTTATTGATGATACTGTTGGTGCCGGTGTTGTTGCTGAAGCTGGTACATTTTGCACCATATTCTCCGAATTGATTATTCGAGCGCGAAGTTCGTTAACTTATTACTCAAGGATGATTGTCGGTCGGAACGAGCGGATGAATAAGGTTCAGAATTGTGGATAGAATATAATCTTGTCGAGTTACCCTGGAAATGAGACTGAAAATGGTGTCTCGAACAGGTTCGCCGGTAAACGCTTCAGGTTTATTGTCAAGAGGTGAATTCGGTTGGTGGAAGGGATTGCCTTCTGCGCGTTTCCATTAATTAAGTCAACTACGAACCCATCAGATGAATTGGGGATGGCTGATTGTTTGATTCATTCTGGTGACACCGCTTTCCGAGCTTAGGTAAATATCCATGTCGGAATAGCTGTCGGAATAACTATCGGAATAGCTATCGGAATCTGAGGGACTCGAACTGGTTGAGGGATTCATTTTGTACGATCAGATGAAGGATATTCGATAGGAAATAGATTATAGGATGTAGATTAGTATCCTGCAATACATAGTTTACATATGCATATATAATACTAAAATCCTATAAATTACGGAGGAATATACGGAAGCTGTCAGGTAAGGATAACAATAACAGATATGCTAAGATATGAATTAGCAGATACGCTAAGATATGAATTTTTGTCTATACACTATTCATGCAGTCAATGCAATAAGATGTGTCTAGACTAAGAATAATGAGCAGGTAATTTCCTAAGGATAATAAGCAGATGATTTTCGACAAAAACGATAAGTAAAACTTTTGACATGCAGACACGGTCGAAGTCCAGACTCACTAATGCATCCTAACGACTATCAGTTAGACTCACTAATGCAAGACCTGGTTCACTAAGACCACCGCTCTGATACTAACTGTAGAGACCCGTCCTAATCCATCCGGACGAAGTCCACATCGATTATAAACGATTCACAATAGTTGATTTCATTGCGAGGTACTTAACCTCTATATGATACATTTTACAGACATTGCATTCGTTTTAAAAGACAAATTTTCATTTACATAGAAAGTTGACGGCATGCATACTATTTCATAATATATCTAACTATAATTGACTAAATAATAATCTTGATGAACTCAACGACTCGAATGCAACGTCTTTTGAAATATGTCATGAATGACTCCAAGTGATATCTTTAAAATGAGCAATTACACAGCGGAAGATTTCTTTCGTACCTGAGAATAAACATGCTTTCAAGTGTCAACCAAAAGGTTGGTGAGTTCATTAGTTTAACAAAAATAATCATTTCATAATTTTAATAGACCACAAGATTTCATATTTCCATTTCTCATAAACATACGTCCCATGCATAGAGACAAAATATCATTCATATGGATTGAACACCTGGTAACCGACATTCACAATATGCATATAAGAATAACCCCATCATTCCTGGATCCTCCTTCGGACATGATATATATTTCGCAGAACTAAAGCATCCGGTACTTTGGATGGGGCTTGTTGGGCCCGATAGATCTATCTTTAGAGTTCGCGTCAATTAGGGTGTCTGTTCCCTAATTCTTAGATTACCAGACTTAATAAAAAGGGGCATATTCGATTTCGATCATTCAACCATATAATGTAATTTCGATTACTTGTGTCTATTTCGTAAAACATTTATAAAAGCGCATGCATTCTCAGTCCCAAAAATATATATTGCAAAAGCATTTAAAAAGGGAGTAATGAAACTCACCTTATGTATTTTGTAGTAAAAATACATATAACGACATTAAACAACTGAACAATGCAGGATTGGCCTTGGATTCATGAACCTATATCATTTGTGTATTTATTAATATTCATAGTTGTACTTGAGTACATATATATATATATATATATATATATATATATATATATATATATATATATATATATATATATATATATATAT
Organism: Rutidosis leptorrhynchoides; assembly: GCF_046630445.1. Taxonomy (NCBI): domain Eukaryota; kingdom Viridiplantae; phylum Streptophyta; class Magnoliopsida; order Asterales; family Asteraceae; genus Rutidosis; species Rutidosis leptorrhynchoides. Next base: position 157,683,244 of record NC_092336.1, read on the forward strand.
ATATATATATATATATATATATATATATGTATAGGTTTTATATGTTTGTATATATATAAAAATATTAAATTTTGTTATATTTTATGTGTTAAATATATATATTTATGTATGTATTTAATTTGTTTTTCAAAATAGTAATTCTTTTATACTAAGTTAATATTAGTAAAAAAATAAATAATTATAATATCATTAATAATATACATATGTTAATACTAATCCTATTAGTGAATATAACAATGATATTAATAATGGTACTTGTAACAGTATTAATTTTACTGTTTATGGTAGTTATGATATTAATGATTTAATAATAATAATAATAATAATAATAATAATAATAATAATAATAATAATAATAATAATAATAATAATACAACTACTAGTAATAAGAATAATAAAAATACTAATATTCTTATTTGTATCTATAATCATAATAATACTTAAAATCATAATAATATGTATGTTAGTAATAATAATGGTACTGATAACTATAATACTTGTTGTAATATCAATAATCAATAATGATAATCATAATAATAATAATAATAATAATGCTTGTACAACTATTAATAATAATAATAATAATACTAATAGTACCTAGTGATATTAATTAATAATAACAAAAGTGATAATAATATTACCCTTATTATCTATATTAACTAATTAATAACAATCCTTAATAATAATACAATCATAATGACAATAACAACAATAATAATAATAATAATAATAATAATAATAATAAAAATAATAACTACCTCTCAATGAAAAGGCTTCTTAAAAAAAAACTGCCATCTACAAGCCTCGAACCCATGACCTCTCGCACACCCGCCACAACACTTAACCACTGCACTGTCCGCTGTTTTTCTATTTATACACTCAACCCGTTTTTATTTAACTCTTTTCTTTTATCCTTCATCTTCTTCACTTCTAAGAATCAACCAAAAATCAACCACCACTCTAGTAACGAATCAACTTTTTAGTTTTAGGATAAATTAACAAACTTGGAACATGAATAATAATAAGTTATTGAAATAAAAAAACAAAATATAAACATAGCCGTCGCTGCTGTCCGACGAGCAAGAAGAAAAAAAAAATTTGATTACCATATCGCAATCGTTTTGGATAATTATTTCAACACAAACTACCCTTCAAATGATTCATATGAACTTCCCAATTCATCATTTTAATTTGATTTGTAGCAGAAAACTCGAATTTGAAGGATGAATAATGTTTGACTTTTTTGAAGCAAAACTTTGACTCGAAAATTCGTACTCGATATCAAAAATTGGAATTTGAAACTTCACAGGTAGTTTTAGTATAAGATTCCTAACACTTCTACATTATTACATTTTGTAATTTCTTTCGAATTTGGTTTTTGACTAAAAAGTTGAAGGACAGAGGTTTTGGTTTATTTTTCTTGAGTTTCCTCCTTTAATTCATCCTCAATTGTATATGCATGTACACGAATTTTTGCTTTACAAAGATTTGTAACAAACTCCGACATAAACAAAAAATTACAACAGTTTGGATAGCTATGTGAAACTGCAATCGTACATTTTTCTTGACTTTTATAATTTTTATAATCATTATTAATAAATAAATAAAGATACCATTATTATTAATATTAATTAATAATTATAAATATATATAAATGTATTTACAACTTTTTTTATTTAAATATTATTAATAAAAATTTTAAATACAAAAGTAATAATAAAGATGTTAATAGTAATAGTAATAGAATTATTAATAATATTAATAATTAATAATTATATTAGTAATGATAATAGTAGTGATACTAATAACAATTGATATTGTTAATGATCATAGTGTATTATTTTCTAACAATAATAATAATAACATTAATAATATTAATACAAATATTAGTAATAATAGATAATGATATTTATAATAGTAATTATCAAAATGATAATAAAAATAATGATTGTTGATGATAAGGATAATAATACTCTATAATACTACTTCAAGTAATAATTTAGATATAACAAATTATATGTAAACTACTTTCAAACCTATATGTTTTATATCGGAATAATAATATTAGTAATACATATATTATTATTATTAATAATGTATATAATAATAAAAAAATATACCAATTATGTTTATATTTGTAATTAAATTAAATATGTTACTATTATATATTATTATTAATGTCATACTGATAATATATTCTATGATAATATATCTTGACTATTTATTATATATTACATTATATATGTATATATTCATTTGAATAGCAACTTAATTATTTTATGTGTTATTTTAAATATTTAATTCAATTCAAATGATTAGATTGTATTTTATTATCTCCACTTTATATATACTCTTATTTATATTTACATATACATATATATACATATTTATTTACAATATTTGTTCGTGAATCGCCGGGAACAGTCAAAGGGCAACTGAATTCATATTAATAGTTCAAAGGTTAAATGGATGCATGAACACAGTTCAAAGTTTATGAGACTTTAACATTACAACTTTTGCTTATCATGTCGGAAACTTATTAAGATTAAGTTTAAATTTGGTCGGAAATTCTCGGGTCATCACACTACTTTTGTAGACCTTCATGGTCTGCTATCAGACCACGACTACATGATTATGAAATCTGTACCCGACATTCCTTCAGCTCAAGCATTCACGACTAGCACACAAAATCGCAATTCAACAGCTCCTAATAATGTCTTGCCCGCTACACAAACAGATCAGCTTCAAGCCATACAATTGCTTTTATCTCAACTTGGACTCCAAGCTCAACCAGCCCATACACTGGCTGCACAAGCCATGTACACTAACCGATCTGGCAACAATCGTGGTCGTGGACGTAATTTCAGACGTGGACGAGGCAACTATAACAACAGAAACCAAGCAGGTAATCGTAATTCATTTAACTGGGCCTCTAATCAAAACACAGTTTTTGGCACATGCAACAGGTGTGGGATTGGGCACATCCCATCTCAATGCCCTAACCGTAATCCTGCTACTATGAGAAGGCAGTCACCTTCGGCAAACTTTACAGATTATTGCTCACAAGCGTCGACCTATTGGATCCCAGACACCGGCTCTAGTCACCATGTGGCTCCAGACCTTTCCAACTTTGGTACCTCCGAGGCCTACTACGGTGACGACAATCTTCATGTTGGCAATGGTAAGGGTTTACCCATTTTACACATTGGTTCCTCACAGTTCTCTTCTCCGAACAAAACCTTTTCCCTTAAAGACATACTTCATGTTCCTGAAATAAAACATAAACTACTTTCTGTACAAAAGTTCTGTCTTGATAACAATGTATATTTTGAATTTCACTCAACTTTCTTTTCTGTAAAGGACAAGATTACACATACTACCCTCCTCACGGGACCAAATAACGGTGGTCTCTACTCCTTCCACCATCCTCGGTCTTCACTTGTTCACAAAGTAGCATTCTCTACTACCCGTGCCTCTTCCATTACCTGGCATCAAAGGCTCGGACATTCGCATCCTCAACTTTTGAAGTCCATTTTTCTAAATATAATTTGCCTTTACAAAATAAGTGTACTACCACATTTTGCGATTCATGTAATGTTGGAAAATCCTCTAAACTACATCTCTTACCATCTACTTATAAAAGCTCGCACATTTTGGATTTAGTCTTTTGTGATGTGTGGGGCCCTGCGCCTGTCACTTCCTTTGATGGTCAGAGATACTTCTTGTTGTGTGTTGATCACTTTTCACGATTTATGTAGTTTTTTCCATTAAAACTCAAATCCGATGTTTATGCCACCTTTAAGCAATTTTTAGCAATGGCTGAACGACAATTTCAGACCAAACTCAAATCTGTCCAAACTGATTGGGGAGGTGAATTTCGAAATCTCTCTTCATTCTTTTCTTCACTAGGCATTCAACATCGCCTTTCCTGCCCTCATACTAGTGAACAAAATGGTATTGTTGAAAGGCGACACCGCCATGTTGTTGAAACCGGTCTTACCTTACTCGCTCAATCCTACGTCCCACAACATTTCTGGCATTTTGCTTTTGGCACGGCAGTGTATCTTATTAATCGAATGCCATCTCGAACAAATTCAACAACCTCACCCTTTGAACATGTGTTTAAACATAAACCCGATTTTTCATTTCTTCGGGTTTTTGGGTGCCAATGCTACCCTCATCTTCGCTCATACAACAAACACAAAATGGACTTTAGATCAACACCCTGTGTCTTTCTTGGTTACAGTACCGCTCATCATGGCTATCGATGTTTCGACCCACAATCGGATCATATTTATATAGCCCGTAATGTTTGCTTCAATGAACAATCATTTCCTTTTAAACACAGTAATACACCTACTTCTTCACCTCCACTGATGTGATGACCCAGGAATTTCTGACCAAATTTAAACTTAATCTTATATGATTTCGACACGATAAGCAAAGTCTATTAAACTGAGTCTCATAATGTTTGAACTATTTTCATGAATACATTTGACTTTGACTATTCCCGACGATTCACGAACATTTGTTGTAAATAAAGATGTTTATATATTATATAAATAAAAATAAGTATATATATATATATGTGTATATATATATATATATATATATATATATATATATATATATATATATATAATATCTTGAATTAGTAAATTATATTCTATTTAATTGAAAACTAAAATGTAAAATAATACTTAGAATAAATAAGCTATTGTTAAAATAAATAGATATATATAATTATATATGTTATTATGAAACTATATATGATTCTATTAAATATATATAAAATATATAAATAATAACTATTCTGTAAATGTCATCATACAATATATTATTACATAAATAAATGATATCATATTAGAGTACAAGCTTGAATATAATTGTGATATTAATAGTAATATCATTACTTTCATTATTATTATTAATAATGTTAATATTAATATTGACATTTGTATTACTAAAATTATTATTATTTCTAATATAAAATATATATATATATATATACATATATATGAAATTGAATACATGAAAACTTGTTAAATATTTTATATTACTTGTATTATTATTATGAGACATTATCGTTTGGAATTATTGTTATTATAGACTATCATTATTATTAATTTATTTATTATTATTAGTTTCATTATTATTATTAAAATAAACATTAAATATTAAGATTGCATAATTAATGTTATTATATGTTCTTTACATATTTAAGCATAGATATAGATATAGTCGATATATGACTATATATATACAAATCCAGATACAATCAGATATACCCATATTCAGATAAAATACAAATAAAAAGTAAAGATATATATACTAATTATATATATACAGGTATAGATGAATACATATATAGTACAAATACATAATAGATAAATACTGTATACACATATATATATATATATATATATATATATATATATATATATATATATATATATATATATATATATATATATATACAGATAACATACGCAGATTAGTTTCATATCACTTTCAATCTGTGTAATATGTCTCCTTAATTTGTAACCAGATCGATTTCACACATCACTGAATCAATTTCAATTCCAAATAACTGTTTCCCATCACTATCTGTTATATTTAGTTTTGTTTTCTCTTGATTTGTCGTCCGGCTCATGTATATGCTGTCGACCACTTTTTTTTTACCTTCTCACTCAAACCAACAACTTCTACTTGTGCTTCCTACTTATATTTCTGTTAGGGATTCGACAACTACAAAGACCACCACCATTAACCTATAGCTAATCGACTACTTTCCATTTTCTTATTGCAACTAATGTTGCTGCACTCCCACTTCTGTTTGTTTTGTCGACACAACCAACAATCACCAAGCCACCATCAAAATCCATCACCATCACTTGACCACCATGTAACCGCCATCAATCTCTATCACCTTGAACACTTTCTCTCTCTATCTCTCTCTTCTTTCTTTCTGCTAATAACTCACGATTACTACTGCAGTACCTGTGTTGTTTCCAAAGTTCTAATACAACATAAATATGTAAAAGATGATGAGGGTACACGTGAAGAATAATAAAAGAAGGATGGCTTCTATTGGTTTTATTAAAGAAAGGTGTGGCCAACAACTAGTAAAGCAAAGCTTGTGGTGGTGGGGCACGTCCAGCTTTTGACCGATTGAGTGGAGATACAAAAATGGATCCAAGTTGAATAAAATAACTATCAAAAGAACCCCACTTGTTAATGACTTGTGAGCTGCCATTTATTTTCTTGGAATTTCTCTTTTGGAGTTGTTAACAAGGTATAATTCGGACAAGATTTAGTAAATGGAATAATGTGTTTAATTTTGGGCCGAGTTCTCTATATTGCTTTTGAGTCGTCACTTTTAGGTTCTAATTATTGGACTATATTGAGAATGATTATGTTTAAGATAATGATTCATGACTAGACGATGATGATTATGGGTTATGATTAATGACGATATAGATGATGATAGGTGATGATAGGTGATGATACATGATAAGTTGCAGCGAGTATGATGATGATGTGATCATAATAATGATTCGATGATGATGATCCAATGATGATAATGAAACGATCGAGCTACTACAAAACCTTTATTTTTTTCCTGTCTTCTTTTCTATTAATAAAACAAAACCCATTAAAATATTTTAGATCAAACTATAATGTTGGGCCATAAATGACTAGACGGGCTTGTATGTTGTTGGGCCGTAATTTGTTCTTGGGCCGAGTCCTGTTTCCTGGTGGACTAGTTGTATGAACATGAAGAAGGAAGGGAACTAGTTAATTCGGGATATAATTAATTCAGTTGGATTTAAAGTAGAAAAATAGAGATGGCAGTGTGGTTGGTGTTGTTGTCACTGAGCGGGAGGTCGCGGGTTCGAGTCCAGGCAGGAGCGTATTCTTTTTAGAGAGCCTATTTCTTGAGGTAGTGAATTATTATTATTATTATTATTATTATTATTATTATTATTATTATTATTATTATTATTATTATTATTATTATTATTATTATTATTATTATTATTATTACTACTACTACTAATATTTTTAAATACATAATAAGAAAACTAGAAAATATGATAACTATACCATGAATATAATTATAAGTAACCCTTATTAAAAGATCATATTTATAAGTTATATAAATATTAATAAATATAAAACCAATTTTTTATTTTTAAATACTAATTTAACTTATATAGGTTTAAATATATATAAACATATTTTGAAATAAGTATCTAACATATTTAATTAACTTTTTAATTATTAAAATATTAAAACGAATATGAATATATATATATATATATATATATATATATATATATATATATATATACACACACACATAACAATTAAAATATAGATTATACTAAAATAAGTTCTTTATATTATTTGATATATATTACTGATATAGGTTCGTGAATCCGAGGCCAACTCTACACTTGTTAAATGTGGTCATATGTATTTTTACTACAAAATACAATATGGTGAGTTTCATTAATCCCCTTTTAAATGCTTTCGCAATATATATTTTGGGACTGAGAATACATGCGCTGCTTTTATAACTGTTTTACGAAATAGACACAAGTACTTAAAACTACATTCTATGGTTAAATTATTAAATCGAATATGCCCCTTTATAGTCTGGTAATCTAAGAATTAGGGAACAGACACCCTAATTGACGCGAATTCTAAAGATAGATCTATCGGGCTCAACAAGCCCCATCCAAAGTACCGGATGCTTTAGTACTTCGAAATTTATATCATGTCCGATGGAGGATCCCAGAATGATGGGGATATTCTAATATGCATTTTGTGAATGTCGGTTACCAGGTGTTCAATCCACATGAATGATTTTTGTCTCTATGTATGAGACGTATATTTAAGAGAACTGAAAATGAAAATCTTGTGGTCTATTAAAATGATGGAAATGATTATTTATGTTAAACTAATGAACTCACCAACCTTTTGGTTGACACTTTAAAGCATGTTTATTCTCAGGTACGAAAGAAATCTTCCGCTGTGCATTTGCTCATTTTATAGATATTACTTGGAGTCATTCATGGCATATTTCAAAAGACGTTGCATTCGAGTCGTCGAGTTCATCAAGTTTATTATCAAGTCAATTATAGTTGGATATATTATGAAATGGTATGCATGCCTGTCAACTTTTGATGTAATGAAAGATTGTCTTTTCAAAAACGAATGCAATGTTTGTAAAATGTATCATATAGAGGTCAAGTACCTCGCGATGTAATCAACTGTTGTAAATCGTTTATAATCGATATGGACTTCGTCCGGATGGATTAGGACGGGTCATTACAGTTGGTATCAGAGCGGTGGTCTTAGCGAACCAGGTCTTGCATTAGTGAGTCTAACTGATAGTCGTTAGGATGCATTAGTGAGTCTGGACTTCGACCGTGTCTGCATGTCAAAAGTTTTGCTTATCATTTTTGTCGGAAATCATCTATTTATCATCCTTAGGAAATTACCTGCTTATCATTTTTAGTCTAGACACATCTTACTGCAATGATTGCATGAATAGTGTATAGACAAAATTCGTATCTTAGTGTATCTGCTAATTCATATCTTAGCATATCTTGTACTGTAGACTTTGTCTGACAACTTCCGTAGATTCCTCCGTAACATATGGGATTTTAGTATTGTATATGCATATGTGAATTATGTATTGCAGGGTACTAATCTACATCCTATAATCTATTTCTTATCGAAAATACTTCATCTGATCATACGAGATGAATCCCTCAACTAGTTCGAATTCATCAGATTCCGACAGCTATTTCGATATGGAGTTTCACCTAAACTCCGAAAGCAGTGTCACCGGAATGAATCAACCAATTCAGCTGATGGGTTCGTAATTGACTTAACCGATGGAGACGAGAAGAAGACGATCCTTTCCACCAACCAACTTCACCATTTGGTGAAGAACCTGATGCACTTATCAGCGAACCTATCCGAAACACCATTTTCACACTCATTTTCAGAGTATCTTGCCACGATTATATACTATCTCAAATTCAAAACCTTATTCATCTGCTCGTTCCGACCGACAATCATTGGAATAATAGAAGAAGGTAGCGAACTTTGCGCTCGAGTAATCAATTTGGAGAATATGATGCAAAATTTATCAGCTTCAGCAACATCACCGGCACCAACAGTACCATCAATAACAACACCAGTATCATCAACAATCCATGCCTCAATATCACCATCTGTACTTCAAGTATAATCATCGTTCTACGTATCCTTGTACATCTATTATCATCGTTCTTCACGACGATTATGTAATCTCTAAAGTTTTGGAGATTATTCATTCCAGTTCCAACCGAAAATCAGATGAGATTAACATTATATTAACTCATTAAATCCATGATTACATCTGAAGAAAATATATATGTATATATATATTTTCATAAGGATTGTAATTAAAAATTCTTTTGTACAAAGTGTTAATTGTGAAAACATTTTAACGGGTAGGTAATACCCGAGGAATATTTAGATTTCATTTTAATAAGTTATACTGTACATTCTTCGAATCTGATTCAACATCCATTTACTATCCTACTTACATCTACAGAGATACAAATCCGTTCACCGCAGAATAACCATTTTTTTTATTCAATTTCATATTTGGATTTTGATTTATCACAATCCAACAAGTGGCAGAATGAAGAAAACATTGGACAAAATAAAAGTTGTTAGAAACAAACGAATTAACTAATTGAAATTTTATTAAGAATCCACGCTAACTATTTCCAGCTAACTGTTCCTAGCTAACTGATTACATATTAGTTATTGCAGTTTATTTATCGCAATTTAATTATCACAATTTTATTTATCGTTATTTAATTTCTGTTATTTACTTTACGCATTTAATTTATCGTCATTAAATTTCTGTTATTTATTTTACGCACTTTAAATATCGGGACACGTATACAAGGTTTTGACATATCATATCGACACACACACACACACACACACACACACACACACATATATATATATATATATATATATATATATATATATATATATGTATTATTTGGAATAACCATAGACACTCTATATGCAGTAATGATCGAGTTCTCTATACAGGGTTGAGGTTGATTCTATAATAATATATATATACTTTGAGTTGTGATCGAGTCTGAGACATGTACACGGGTCACGATACGTATTAATTCGAATATTATATATATAATTATATATGAATTATTGAATTGCTAACTGTGGACTATCAACTGAGGACTATCAACATTGGACAATTAAAATGAATTAAAATATTGATTATAACATATGAGACTAAACAATTCTTCAAGTTTGCCACTTGATTTCATCCTAAACTTCATTTATATCTTGACGATTACGATCTGCGTTCAAACCTTTCATAATTCTTGAAAACACCTCAATCGAGAGGATGAACCAACTGCATTTCATCTACGGAAGAAAAGATTAATGCATATAGTAATGCACCTGAAAACACTCAGAACCTGAGTAAAAGTTTAACACGTATCTGTGCTAGCTCCTTTGGCATTGTTATTACCGAAAATAACATTGCAACTCTTTTTCAAATTAGCCAATTTTGTCACAGCTTCAAAAATCAACTCTGACTTCCATTCGAATTAGCCTTATTATAACCTCGATATATAAGTTTGCATGTCGTCATCGTTACCGGGGAACCGTTTATATTCCACCACATTAGCAGTAAACTTACCAGCAACTTCATTACTCATTGGCTTTAGTCTCTCTGAAGAACCATTATAGTTGTTCATTAAAATTTATTCATATACTCATCCGCATCTTGTAACAAGAACTGCCATACCAAATACCGGGAATCAGCAATCAGTACTTTGAAAACTCACAGCATATCTACATCAACAATTATATGTATAACGTTTATCTCTTAGAATTATGATCTTTCATTATGAAATTCTGAAAATCACTCATTCTACAAATCAATACTCTGAATGTTGAAAAAGCTGAATGAAGCAGCAGAAACCGTAGACAACCGTAAACGACCTTAATCATCAGAAGCTTGATGATAAAGAATAGTATGTTGGGAAAGCTCAGAAAAATTGGAACTGGAAAACAGATTTAGCTAACCACGAAGGAGACCAAGGACAAATACAAGGACCATACCCTATATTCAAAGAATCCAGGTAATTCTGGATCCGTTGAAATCTTTAGAGAATATCTTGCTCCGAAGTCATGTTAAAATCTTGCGAAAAATTTCTCTTAATCAACCTTCGAACTTGGAAATTCCAAAATATCATCATAAATATCTTCGATATTTCTGAGGATATTTTCATAAATATTCTCGTCCGATATTAATTATCTCTCTGCACTATTTGTGATATATCATAAAAAGGAAACTATTTTAGTTTCTAAGTTCTGAAGAAAAAAAAATTTTCGAACTTAAATTATGAATGTTTTTGAAGTAGTGTTGGGAACTGAAGCATGGATTAGTATAATATAATGACACTTGATCAATGTGATTATATTACAGTAAGTCATGCTGAGTTTCTAAATGGAACATGATGATTCACAGATTATAACGTCATCATGTGTCATGTTACATAACTTTTTCATTCTGATTAACTTCTGAACATATCAGGAAAAATATATTCTTGATAGTTCTATTCTCGGTGATTCTGGTAATTTGACAAATCAAATCGTGCCATTACGTTCTTTCTTATTTAAAACATTAAGTTCATTCGAAGCCCCATACTTACGAATTCTGGACCGTTACTCACTTTACTAGAGGTCGAGAAGAGAATAAAAAGGCTAAGAGATCCAAAATATAAGAGAAAATATAAAGTCCAATAACCACACGGAGATTACAAATCGTGGATATTAATACGAATAGCAATATAAAGACACGGTATAATTAAGAATAGTATCACCCCAAGGTAATAGTAGAAGTAAACTGATTTTCTAGTGGAAGATTGAAAAGAAGGATGACAGAAATGATAATTAGGAAAACATTAAGGATTAGAATTGGATTAAGCAGTTTCACAATCTTCTGGGTGTATGAACTAAGAAAGAAAGTATAGGAATGGTGAGAATAATGGAACGGAAGAGCTTAATTTATAATTGAAATATCAGATAGTGTAATCAAGGCAAATCACCGTATTTAATTATAGAAATCTTAATTTCCTTACTCACCGAAGAATCAAATCTTTTAGATTTCGAAGATTTTCTTTATATCCCTTGAATTCCGGAATTCAACCGAGATGACATCAAAAGTTACGACGCACCTTATTTTCTAAATTCAACCCTGACTACGTCAAAAGCTAAGGCAAATCTTTATTTCTTCAGTTCATACTTTTGTGTTAGCTTCATTCGTACTCTTCGAATAATCGAATTATTTTTATCCATATTACTCAATGATGATAAAACTCAATTTATCAACTCATATTCGTCATGAAAACATTTTTATTGTTAGCCATGACCACCTCACTCAAATTTCGGGACGAAATTTCTTTAACGGGTAGGTACTGTGATGACCCGGGAATTTCCGACTAAATTTAAACTTAATCTTATATGATTTCGACACGATAAGCAAAGTCTATTAAACTGAGTCTCATAATGTTTGAACTATTTTCATGAATACATTTGACTTTGACTATTCTCGACGATTCACGAACATTTGTTGTAAATAAAGATGTTTATATATTATATAAACAAAAATAAGTGTATATATATATGTATATATATATGTATATATATATATATATATATATATATATATATATATATATATATATATAATATCTTGATTTAGTAAATTATATTCTATTTAATTGAAAACTAAAATGTAAAATAATACTTAGAATAAATAAGCTATTGTTAAAATAAATAGATATATATAATTATATATGTTATTATGAAACTATATATGATTTCTATTAAATATATATAAAATATATAAATAATAACTATTCTGTAAATGTCATCATACAATATATTATTACATAAATAAATGATATCATATTAGAGTACAAGCTTGAATATAATTGTGATATTAATAGTAATATCATTACTTTCATTATTATTATTATTAATAATGTTAATATTAATATTGACATTTGTATTACTAAAATTATTATTATTTCTAATATAAAATATATATATATATATATATATATATATATATATATATATATATATATATATATATATATATATATATATATATATATATATATATACATATATATGAAATTGAATACATGAAAACTTGTTAAATATTTTATATTACTTGTATTATTATTATGAGACATTATCGTTTGGAATTATTGTTATTATAGACTATCATTATTATTAATTTATTTATTATTATTAGTTTCATTATTATTATTAAAATAAACATTAAATATTAAGATTGCATAATTAATGTTATTATATGTTCTTTACATATTTAAGCATAGATATAGATATAGTCGATATATGACTATATATATACAAATCCAGATACAATCAGATATACCCATATTCAGATAAAATACAAATAAAAAGTAAAGATATATATACTAATTATATATATACAGGTATAGATGAATACATATACAGTACAGATACATAATAGATAAATACTGTATACGCATATATATATATATATATATATATATATATATATATATATATATATATATATATATATATATATATATATATACAGATAACATACGCAGATTAGTTTCATATCACTTTCAATCTGTGTAATATGTCTCCTTAATTTGTAACCAGATTGATTTCACACATCACTGAATCAATTTCAATTCCAAATAACTGTTTCCCATCACTATCTATTATATTTAGTTTTGTTTTCTCTTGATTTGTCGTCCGGCTCATGTATATGCTGTCGACCACTTTTTTTTTACCTTCTCACTCAAACCAACAACTTCTACTTGTGCTTCCTACTTATATTTCTGTTAGGGATTCGACAACTACAAAGACCACCACCATTAACCTATAGCTAATCGACTACTTTCCATTTTCTTATTGCAACTAATGTTGTTGCACTCCTGAAATGTCCCGTTCTTATTGATTAAAAACGTTCCATATTAATTGATTTTGTTGCGAGGTTTTGACCTCTATATGAGACGTTTTTCAAAGACTGCATTCATTTTTAAAACAAACAATAACCTTTATTTCATAAATAAAGGTTTAAAAAGCTTTACGTAAATTATCAAATAATGATAATCTAAAATATCCTGTTTACATACGACCATTACATAATGGTTTACAATACAAATATGTTACATCGAAATCAGTTTCTTGAATGCAGTTTTTACACAATATCATACAAACATGGACTCCAAATCTTGTCCTTATTTTAGTATGCAACAGCAGAAGCTCTTAGTATTCACCTGAGAATAAACACGCTTTAAACGTCAACAAAAATGTTGGTGAGTTATAGGTTTAACCTATATATATCAAATCGTAACAATACACCACAAGATTTCATATTTCAATACACATCACATACATAGAGATAAAAATCATTCATATGGTGAACACCTGGTAACCAACATTAATAAGATGCATATATAAGAATATCCCCATCATTCCGGGACACCCTTCGGATATGATATAAATTTCGAAGTACTAAAGCATCCGGTACTTTGGATGGGGTTTGTTAGGCCCAATAGATCTATCTTTAGGATTCGCGTCAATTAGGGTGTCTATTCCCTAATTCTTAGATTACCAGACTTAATAAAAAGGGGCATATTCGATTTCGATAATTCAACCATAGAATGTAGTTTCACGTACTTGTGTCTATTTTGTAAATCATTTATAAAACCTGCATGTATTCTCATCCCAAAAATATTAGATTTTAAAAGTGGGACTATAACTCACTTTCACAGATTTTTACTTCGTCGGGAAGTAAGACTTGGCCACTGGTTGATTCACGAACCTATAACAATATATACATATATATCAAAGTATGTTCAAAATATATTTACAACACTTTTAATATATTTTGATGTTTTAAATTTATTAAGTCAGCTGTCCTCGTTAGTAACCTACAACTAGTTGTCCACAGTTAGATGTACAGAAATAAATCGATAAATATTATCTTGAATCAATCCACGACCTAGTGTATACGTATCTCAGTATTGATCACAACTCAAACTATATATATTTTGGAATCAACCTCAACCCTGTATAGCTAACTCCAACATTCACATATAGAGTGTCTATGGTTGTTCCGAAATATATATAGATGTGTCGACATGATAGGTCAAAACATTATATACGTGTCTATGATATCTCAAGATTACATAATATACAATACAAGTTGATTAAGTTATGGTTGGAATAGATTTGTTACCAATTTTCACGTAGCTAAAATGAGAAAAATTATCCAATCTTGTTTTACCCATAACTTCTTCATTTTAAATCCGTTTTGAGTGAATAAAATTGCTATGGTTTCATATTGAACTCTATTTTATGAATATAAATAGAAAAAGTATAGGTTTATAGTCAGAAAAATAAGTTACAAGATGTTTTTGTAAAGGTAGTCATTTCAGTCGAAAGAACGACGTCTAGATGACCATTTTAGAAAACATACTTCCACTTTGAGTTTAACCATAATTTTTGGATATAGTTTCATGTTTATAATAAAAATCATTTTCTAAGAATAATAACTTTTAAATCAAAGTTTATCATAGTTTTTAATTAACTAACCCAAAACAGCCCGCGGTGTTACTACGACGGCGTAAATCCGGTTTTACGGTGTTTTTCGTGTTTCCAGGTTTTAAATCATTAAGTTAGCATATCATATAGATATAGAACATGTGTTTAGTTGATTTTAAAAGTCAAGTTAGAAGGATTAACTTTTGTTTGCGAACAAGTTTAGAATTAACTAAACTATGATCTAGTGATTACAAGTTTAAACCTTCGAATAAGATAGCTTTATATGTATGAATCGAATGATGTTATGAACATTATTACTACCTTAAGTTCCTTGGATAAACCTACTGGAAAAGAGAAAAATGGATCTAGCTTCAACGGATCCTTGGATGGCTCGAAGTTCTTGAAGCAGAATCATGACACGAAAACAAGTTCAAGTAAGATCATCACTTGAAATAAGATTGTTATAGTTATAGAAATTGAACCAAAGTTTGAATATGATTATTACCTTGTATTAGAATGATAACCTACTGTAAGAAATAAATATTTATTGAGGTTGGAAGTATTCTTGATTTTATGTAACTAGAACTTGTAGAATATATGAAGAACACTTAGAACTTGAAGATAGAACTTGAGAGAGATCAATTAGATGAAGAAAATTGAAGAATGAAAGTGTTTGTAGGTGTTTTTTGTTGTTGGTGTATGGATTAGATATAAAGGATATGTAATTTTGTTTTCATGTAAATAAGTCATGAATGATTACTCATATTTTTATAATTTTATGAGATATTTCATGCTAGTTGCCAAATGATGGTTCCCACATATGTTAGGTGACTCACATGGGCTGCTAAGAGCTGATCATTGGAGTGTATATACCAATAGTACATACATCTAAAAGCTGTGTATTGTACGAGTACGAATACGGGTGCATACGAGTAGAATTGTTAATGAAACTGAACGAGGATGTAATTGTAAGCATTTTTGTTAAGTAGAAGTATTTTGATAAGTGTATTAAAGTCTTTCAAAAGTGTATAAATATATATTAAAACACTACATGTATATACATTTTAACTGAGTCGTTAAGTCATCGTTAGTCGTTACATGTAAGTGTTGTTTTGAAACCTTTAGGTTGACGATCTTGTTAAATGTTGTTAACCCAATGTTTATAATATCAAATGAGATTTTAAATTATTATATTATCATGATATTATCATGTATGAATATCTCTTAATATGATATATATACATTAAATGTCTTTACAACGATAATCGTTACATATATGTCTCGTTTAAAAATCATTAAGTTAGTAGTCTTGTTTTTACATATGTAGTTCATTGTTAATATACTTAATGATATGTTTACTTATCATAGTATCATGTTAACTATATATATATCCGTATATATGTCATCATATAGTTTTTACAAGTTTTAACGTTCGTGAATCACCGGTCAACTTGGGTGGTCAATTGTCTATATGAAACATATTTCAATTAATCAAGTCTTAACAAGTTTGATTGCTTAACATGTTGGAAACATTTAATCATGTAAATATCAATCTCAATTAATATATATAAACATGGAAAAGTTCGGGTCACTACAGTACCGACCCGTTAAATAAATTTCGTCCCGAAATTTTAAGCTGTTGAAGGTGTTGTCGAATCTTCTGGAAATAGATGCGGGTATTTCTTCTTCATCTGATCTTCACGCTCCCAGGTGAACTCGGGTCCTCTACGAGCATTCCATCGAACCTTAACAATTGGTATCTTGTTTTGCTTAAGTCTTTTAACCTCACGATCCATTATTTCGACGGGTTCTTCGATGAATTGAAGTTTTTCGTTGATTTGAATTTCATCTAACGGAATAGTGATATCTTCTTTAGCAAAACATTTCTTCAAATTCGAGACGTGGAAAGTGTTATGTACAGCCGCGAGTTGTTGAGGTAACTCAAGTCGGTAAGCTACTGGTCCGACACGATCAATAATCTTGAATGGTCCAATATACCTTGGATTTAATTTCCCTCGTTTACCAAATCGAACAACGCCTTTCCAAGGTGCAACTTTAAGCATGACCATCTCTCCAATTTCAAATTCTATATCTTTTCTTTTAATGTCAGCGTAGCTCTTTTGTCGACTTTGGGCGGTTTTCAACCGTTGTTGAATTTGGATGATCTTCTCGGTAGTTTCTTGTATTATCTCCGGACTCGTAATCTGTCTATCCCCCACTTCACTCCAACAAATCGGAGACTTGCACTTTCTACCATAAAGTGCTTCAAACGGTGCCATCTCAATGCTTGAATGGTAGCTGTTGTTGTAGGAAAATTCTGCTAACAGTAGATGTCGATCCCAACTGTTTCCGAAATCAATAACACATGCTCGTAGCATGTATTCAAGCATTTGTATTGTCCTTTCGCTCTGCCCATCAGTTTGTGGATGATAGGCAGTACTCATGTCTAGACGAGTTCCTAATGCTTGCTGTAATGTCTGCCAGAATCTTGAAATAAATCTGCCATCCCTATCAGAGATAATAGAGATTGGTATTCCATGTCTGGAGACGACTTCCTTCAAATACAGTCGTGCTAACTTCTCCATCTTGTCATCTTCTCTTATTGGCAGGAAGTGTGCTGATTTGGTGTGACGATCAACTATTACCCAAATAGTATCAAAACCACTTGCAGTCCTTGGCAATTTAGTGATGAAATCCATGGTAATGTTTTCCCATTTCTATTCCGGGATTTTGGGTTGTTCAAGTAGACCTGATGGTTTCTGATGCTCAGCTTTGACCTTAGAACACGTCAAACATTCCCCTACGTATTTAGCAACATCGGCTTTCATACCTGGCCACCAAAAATGTTTCTTGAGATCCTTGTACATCTTCCCCATTCCAGGATGTATTGAGTATCTGGTTTTATGAGCTTCTCTAAGTACCATTTCTCTCATATCTCCAAATTTTGGTACCCAAATCCTTTCAGCCCTATACCGGGTTCCATCTTCCCGAATATTAAGATGCTTCTCCGATCCTTTGGGTATTTTATTCTTTAAATTTCCCTCTTTTAAAACTCATTGTTGCGCCTACTTTATTTGAGTAGTAAGGTTATTGTGAATTATTATATTCATAGATTTTACTCGAATGAGTTCTCTTTCCTTTCTACTTAAGGCGTCGGCTACCACATTTGCCTTCCCCGGGTGGTAACGAATCTCAAAGTCGTAATCATTCAACAATTCAATCCACCTACACTGCCTCATATTCAGTTGTTTCTGATTAAATATGTGTTGAAGACTTTTGTGCTCGGTATATATAATACTTTTGACCCCATATAAGTAGTGCCTCCAAGTCTTTAATGCAAAAATAACCGCGCTTAATTCCAAATCATGCGTCGTATAATTTTGTTCGTGAATCTTCAATTGTCTAGACGTATAAGCAATCACCTTCGTTCGTTGCATTAATACACAACCGAGACCTTGCTTTGATGCGTCACAATAAATCACAAAATCATTATTCCCTTCAGGCAATGACAATATAGGTGCCGTAGTTAGCTTTTTCTTCAATAACTGAAACGCTTTCTCTTGTTCATCATTCCATTCAAATTTCTTCCCTTTATGCGTTAATGCAGTCAAGGGTTTTGCTATTCTGGAAAAGTCTTGGATGAACCTTCTGTAGTAACCAGTTAGTCCTAAAAACTGGCGTATGTGTTTCGGAGTTTTCAGGGTTTCCCACTTTTTAACAGTTTCTATCTTTGCCGGATCCACCTTAATACCTTCTTTGTTCACTATGTGACCGAGGAATTGAACTTCTTCCAACCAAAATGCACACTTTGAAAACTTAGCATACAATTCTTCCTTCCTCAATACTTCTAACACCTTTCTCAAATATTCACCGTGTTCTTGGTCATTCTTTGAGTAAATAAGTATGTCATCAATGAAAACAATGACAAACTTGTCAAGGTATGGTCCACACACTCGGTTCATAAGGTCCATGAACAAAAGCTGGTGCATTAGTTAAACCAAACGGCATGACCATAAACTCATAATGACCATAACGTGTTCTGAAAGTAGTCTTTGGAATATCATCTTCTTTCACCCGCATTGGATGATACCTGGAACGTAAGTCAATCTTTGAATAAACAGACGAGCCTTGTAGTTGATCAAATAAGTCGTCGATTCTCGGTAGTGGGTAGCGGTTCTTGATGGTAAGTTTGTTCAACTCTCGGTAGTCGATACACAACCTGAATGTACCATCTTTCTTCTTGACAAACAAAACAGGAGCTCCCCACGGTGATGTGCTTGGTCGAATGAAACCACGCTCTAAAAGTTCTTGTAATTGGATTTGCAGTTCTTTCATCTCGCTGGGTGCGAGTCTGTAAGGAGCACGAGCTATTGGTGCATCTCCTGGTACAAGATCTATTTGAAATTCAACGGATCGATGTGGGGGTAATCCCGGTAATTCTTTCGGAAATACATCGGGAAATTCTTTTGCAACGGGAACATCATTGATGCTCTTTTCTTCAGTTTGTACTTTCTCGACGTGTGCTAGAACAGCATAGCAACCTTTTCTTATTAGTTTTTGTGCCTTCAAATTACTAATAAGATGTAGCTTCGTGTTGCCCTTTTCTCCGTACACCATTAAGAGTTTTCCTTTTTCTCGTATAATGCGAATTGCATTTTTGTAACAAACGATTTCTGCTTTCACTTCTTTCAACCAGTCCATACCGATTATCACATCAAAACTCCCTAACTCTACTGGTATCAAATCAATCTTAAATGTTTCGCTAACCAGTTTAATTTCTCGATTCCGACATATATTATCTGCTGAAATTAATTTACCATTTGCTAATTCGAGTAAAAATTTACTATCCAAAGGCGTCAATGGACAACTTAATTTAGCACAAAAATCTCTACTCATATAGCTTCTATGCGCACCCGAATCAAATAAAACGTAAGCAGATTTATTGTCAATAAGAAACGTACCCGTAACAAGCTCCGGGTCTTCCTGTGCCTCTGCCGCATTAATATTGAAAACTCTTCCGCGGCCTTGTCCATTCGTGTTCTCCTGGTTTGGGCAATTTCTAATAATGTGGCCCGGTTTTCCACATTTATAACAAACCACATTGGCATAACTTGCTCCGACACTACTTGCTCCGCCATTACTCGTTCCGACACCATTTGTTCCTTTCGTTCTATTAACCCCTGGTCCGTAGACCTCACACTTCGCCGCGCTATGACCATTTCTTTTACACTTGTTGCAAAATTTGGTGCAGAACCCCGAGTGATACTTTTCACACCTTTAACATAGCTGCTTCTGATTGTTGTTGTTGTAGCGGTTATTATTGTTGTAGTTGCTGTTGTTGTTGTTGTTGTTGTTGTTATTGCTGCTGTTGTTGTTGTTGTTGGGCCGTTTGTTGTAGTTGCGATTGATGTTGCGATTGTTGGGATAATTGTTGCGATTATTGTTGTAATTGCTGTTGTTGTTGTATTGGTGATTCTTATCACCGTTTTCCTCCCACTTTCTTTTGACTTGCTTCACATTGGCCTCTTCAGCAGTCTGTTCTTTAATTCTTTCTTCAATCTGGTTCACTAGTTTGTGAGCCATTCTACATGCCTGTTGTATGGATGCGGGCTCGTGTGAACTTATATCTTCTTGGATTCTTTCCGGTAATCCTTTCACAAATGCGTCGATCTTCTCTTCCTCATCTTCGAACGCTCCCGGACACAATAGGCACAATTCTGTGAATCGTCTTTCGTACGTGGTAATATCAAATCCTTGGGTTCGTAACCCTCTAAGTTCTATCTTGAGCTTATTGACCTCGGTTCTGGGATGGTACTTCTCGTTCATCAAGTGCTTGAATGCTGACCACGGTAGTGCGTAAGCATCATCTTGTCCCACTTGCTCTAGATAGGTATTCCACCATGTTAACGCAGAACCTGTGAAGGTATGCGTAGCATACTTCACTTTGTCCTCTTCAGTACACTTACTTATGGCAAACACCGATTCGACCTTCTCGGTCCACCGTTTCAATCCGATCGGTCCTTCGGTTCCATCAAATTCCAAAGGTTTGCAGGCAGTGAATTCTTTATAGGTGCATCCTACACGATTTCCTGTACTGCTAGATCCAAGGTTATTGTTGGTATGTAGCGCAGCCTGTACTGCGGCTATGTTTGAAGCTAGAAAAGTACGGAATTCCTCTTCATTCATATTCACGGTGTGTCGAGTAGTCGGTGCCATTTCCTTCAAAATAGTCAAATGGAACAAGTTAATCATACAGAATATTAAGAGTAGTTAATAGTATTTCGTAGCATAATATGAACTCATTTATAAAAGCTTTTTCTTCATATTAGCGTTTTATAAGTTTAAATTCGGGTAGTACCTACCCGTTAAGTTCATACTTAGTAGCTAATATACAATTCAACTACTACAATTCTATATGAAAAACTGATTATAATAATATTTCGCGTTCAAACTTTTACACAATATTTTACAAACTTACAATACCGCTTATTTTACATATAGCATGAAATATAGCACACAATAAATTTGATACAAGATGGTTGTGAAGATAATTCTAGCTAGTACACAAATCGTTCAGCAAAGGCAATAAAGACACGTAATTCATACGTCCAGAAACAAGTCATGCATTCTGGTTTTAATAGGATTACTTCCCATCCTTGGTCTTGTGGAACATAACCGTTATGGCCGTTGATAAGACAGCGTGTTGTAACGTCGTCAAAGGGACGAGGGTTACGTAATGTCCAACAGTCCCGTAACAATCTAAAAACCTCCTTTCTTACCCCAATTACCGACTCCGTCACTTATGGGAACGTTTTGTTTAATAGTTGTAACCCGAAGTTCTTGTTCTCACTTTGGTGAGAAGCGAACATTACTATAACATGCTTCTTTATGTTGCATGTTAGCCTCTTTTTCTAAATCACGAAATCCAATATTCGGATATATTGAGTCAAAATAATTTCTTAACCCATTGCGTAAAATAGCATTTGGGTTCCCCGCAATATATGCGTCAAAGTAAACACATCGTAACTTATGGATTTCCCAATGTGATATCCCCCATCTTTCGAACGAAAGCCTTTTATAAACCAAGGCATTCTTGGAACGTTCTTCGAATGTCTTACAAACTGATCTCGCCTTAAATAGTTGTGCCGAAGAATTCTAACCGACTCTAGACAAGATTTCATCAATCATGTCTCCGGGTAGGTCTCTTAAAATATTGGGTTGTCTATCCATTTTGTGTTTTTATACTGTAAAATAGACAAGAGTTAGATTCATAAAAAAAATACTTATTAATACAAGCAATTTTTACATATATCATAAAGCATAAGCACACTATATTACATATATTACACCACACGAATACAACTATCTTATTCCGACTCGCTTGTTTCTTCTTCTTCGGTTTTGGTTCGTTTTGCTAAGTTTCTAGGGATATATGATGTTCCCCTAATACGAGCCGTCGTTTTCCACATTGGTTTAGAAAAACCTGGTGGTTTAGAGGTTCCCGGGTCATTGTTACAACTTAAGGGCTTCGGGGGTTGACGATACATATAAAGTTCATCGGGGTTGGAATTAGATTTCTCTATTTTTATGCCCTTTCCCTTATTATTTTCTTTTGCCTTTTTAAATTCAGTTGGGGTAATTTCTATAACATCATCGGAATTCTCGTCGGAATCCGATTCATCGGAGAATTGGTAATCCTCCCAATATTTTGCTTCCTTGGCGGAAACACCATTGGCCATAATTAACCTTGGTCGATTGGTTGAGGATTTTCTTTTACTTAACCGTTTTATTATTTCCCCCACCGGTTCTATTTCTTCATCCGGTTCCGATTCTTCTTCCGGTTCCGATTCTTCTTCCGGTTCCGACACTTCTTCCGGTTCCTCTTCGGGAACTTGTGAATCAGTCCACGAATCATTCCAATTTACATTTGACTCTTCATTATTATTAGGTGAGTCAATGGGACTTGTTCTAGAGGTAGACATCTATCACATAATATCAAACGCGTTAAGAGATTAATATATCACATAATATTCACATGTTAAAAATATATAGTTTCCAACAAAATTTGTTAAGCAATCATTTTTCAAGTAAACACGGTCGAAGTCCAGACTCACTAATGCATCCTAACAAACTCGATAAGACACACTAATGCAAAATTCTGGTTCTCTAAGACCAACGCTCTGATACCAACTGAAATGTCCTGTTCTTATTGATTAAAAACGTTCCATATTAATTGATTTCGTTGCGAGGTTTTGACCTCTATATGAGACGTTTTTCAAAGACTGCATTCATTTTTAAAACAAACCATAACCTTTATTTCATAAATAAAGGTTTAAAAAGCTTTACGTAAATTATCAAATAATGATAATCTAAAATATCCTGTTTACACACGACCATTACATAATGGTTTACAATACAAATATGTTACATCGAAATCAGTTTCTTGAATGCAGTTTTTACACAATATCATACAAACATGGACTCCAAATCTTGTCCTTATTTTAGTATGCAACAGCGGAAGCTCTTAGTATTCACCTGAGAATAAACATGGTTTAAACGTCAACAAAAATGTTGGTGAGTTATAGGTTTAACCTATATATATCAAATCGTAACAATAGACCACAAGATTTCATATTTCAATACACATCCCATACATAGAGATAAAAATCATTCATATGGTGAACACCTGGTAACCAACATTAACAAGATGCATATATAAGAATATCCCCATCATTCCGGGACACCCTTCGGATATGATATAAATTTCGAAGTACTAAAGCATCCGGTACTTTGGATGGGGTTTGTTAGGCCCAATAAATCTATCTTTAGGATTCGCGTCAATTAGGGTGTCTGTTCCCTAATTCTTAGATTACCAGACTTAATAAAAAGGGGCATATTCGATTTCGGTAATTCAACCATAGAATGTAGTTTCACGTACTTGTGTCTATTTTGTAAATCATTTATAAAATCTGCATGTATTCTCATCCCAAAAATATTAGATTTTAAAAGTGGGACTATAACTCACTTTCACATATTTTTACTTCGTCGGGAAGTAAGACTTGGCCACTGGTTGATTCACGAACCTATAACAATATATACATATATATCAAAGTATGTTCAAAATATATTTACAACACTTTTAATATATTTTGATGTTTTAAATTTATTAAGTCAGCTGTCCTCGTTAGTAACCTACAACTAGTTGTCCACAGTTAGATGTACAGAAATAAATCGATAAATATTATCTTGAATCAATCCACGACCCAGTGTATACGTATCTCAGTATTGATCACAACTCAAACTATATATATTTTGGAATCAACCTCAACCCTGTATAGCTAACTCCAACATTCACATATAGAGTGTCTATGGTTGTTCCGAAATATATATAGATGTGTCGACATGATAGGTCGAAACATTGTATACCTGTCTATGGTATCTCAAGATTACATAATATACAATACAAGTTGATTAAGTTATGGGTGGAATAGATTTGTTACCAATTTTCACGTAGCTAAAATGAGAAAAATTATCCAATCTTGTTTTACCCATAACTTCTTCATTTTAAATCTGTTTTGAGTGAATCAAATTGCTATGGTTTCATATTGAACTCTATTTTATGAATCTAAACAGAAAAAGTATAGGTTTATAGTCGAAAAAATAAGTTACAAGTCGTTTTTGTAAAGGTAGTCATTCCAGTCGAAAGAACGACGTCTAGATGACCATTTTAGAAAACATACTTCCACTTTGAGTTTAACCATAATTTTTGGATATAGTTTCATGTTCATAATCAAAATCATTTTCCCAGAATAACAACTTTTAAATCAAATTTTATCATAGTTTTTAATTAACTAACCCAAAACAGCCCGAGTGTTACTACGACGGCGTAAATCCGGTTTTACGGTGTTTTTCGTGTTTCCAGGTTTTAAATCATTAAGTTAGCATATCATATAGATATAGAACATGTGTTTAGTTGATTTTAAAAGTCAAGTTAGAAGGATTAACTTTTATTTGCGAACAAGTTTAGAATTAACTAAACTATGTTCTAGTGATTACAAGTTTAAACCTTCGAATAAGATAGCTTTATATGTATGAATTGAATGATGTTATGAACATCATTACTACCTCAATTTCCTTGGATAACCCTACTGGAAATGAGAAAAATAGATCTAGCTTCAAATGATCCTTGGATGGCTTGAAAGTTCTTGAAGCAGAATCATGACACTAAAACAAGTTCAAGTAAGATCATCACTTGAAATAAGATTGTTATAGTTATAGAAATTGAACCAAAGTTTGAATATGATTATTACCTTGTATTATAATGATAACCTACTGTAAGAAACAAAGATTTATTGAGGTTGGAAGTATTCTTGATTTTATGTAACTAGAACTTGTAGAATATATGAAGAACACTTAGAACTTGAAGATAGAACTTGACTTAGAACTTGAAGATAGAACTTGAGAGAGATCAATTAGATGAAGAAAATTGAAGAATGAAAGTGTTTGTAGGTGTTTTTGGTCGTTGGTTTATGGATTAGATATAAAGGATATGTAATTTTGTTTTCATGTAAATAAGTCATGAATGATTACTCATATTTTTGTAATTTTATGAGATATTTCATGCTAGTTGCCAAATGATGGTTCCCACATATGTTAAGTGACTCACATGGGCTGCTAAGAGCTGATCATTGGAGTGTATATACCAATAGTACATACATCTAAAAGCTGTGTATTGTACGAGTACGAATACGGGTGCATACGAGTAGAATTGTTGATGAAACTGAACGAGGATGTAATTGTAAGCATTTTTGTTAAGTAGAAGTATTTTGATAAGTGTATTGAAGTCTTTCAAAAGTGTATAAATACATATTAAAACACTACATGTATATACATTTTAACTGAGTCGTTAAGTCATCGTTAGTCGTTACATGTAAGTGTTGTTTTGAAACCTTTAGGTTGACGATCTTGTTAAATGTTGTTAACCCAATGTTTATAATATCAAATGAGATTTTAAATTATTATATTATCATGATATTATCATGTATGAATATCTCTTAATATGATATATATACATTAAATGTCTTTACAACGATAATCGTTACATATATGTCTCGTTTAAAAATCATTAAGTTAGTAGTCTTGTTTTTACATATGTAGTTCATTGTTAATATACTTAATGATATGTTTACTTATCATAGTATCATGTTAACTATATATATATATATATATATATATATATATATATATATATATATATATATATATATATATATATATATATATATATATATATATATATATATATATCCATATATATGTCATCATATAGTTTTTACAAGTTTTAACGTTCGTGAATCACCGGTCAACTTGGGTGGTCAATTGTCTATATGAAACATATTTCAATTAATCAAGTCTTAACAAGTTTGATTGCTTAACATGTTGGAAACATTTAATCATGTAAATATCAATCTCAAGTAATATATATAAACATGGAAAAGTTCGGGTCACTACAACTCCCACTTCTGTTTGTTTTGTCGACACAACCAACAATCACCAAGCCACCATCACAATCCATCACCATCACTTAACCACCATGTAACCGCCATCAATCTCTATCACCTTGAACACTTTCTCTCTCTATCTCTCTCTTCTTTCTTTCTGCTAATAACTCACGATTACTACTGCAGTACCTGTGTTGTTTCCAAAGTTCTAATACAACATAAATATGTAAAAGATGATGAGGGTACACGTGAAGAATAATAAAAGAAGGATGGCTTCTATTGGTTTTATTAAAGAAAGGTGTGGCCAACAACTAGTAAAGCAAAGCTTGTGGTGGTGGGGCACGTCCAGCTTTTGATCGATTGAGTGGAGATACAAAAATGGATCCAAGTTGAATAAAATAACTATCAAAAGAACCCCACTTGTTAATGACTTGTGAGCTGCCATTTATTTTCTTGGAATTTCTCTTTTGGAGTTGTTAACAAGGTATAATTAGGACAAGATTTAGTAAATGGAATAATGTGTTTAATTTTGGGCCGAGTTCTCTATATTGCTTTTGAGTCGTCACTTTTAGGTTCTAATTATTGGACTATATTGAGAATGATTATATTTAAGATAATGATTCATGACTAGACGATGATGATTATGGGTTATGATTAATGACGATATAGATGATGATAGGTGATGATACATGATAAGTTGCAGCGAGTATGATGATGATGTGATCATAATAATGATTCGATGATGATGATCCAATGATGATAATGAAACGATCGAGCTACTACAAAACCTTTATTTTTTTCCTGTCTTCTTTTCTATTAATAAAACAAAACCCATTAAAATATTTTAGATCAAACTATAATGTTGGGCCATAAATGACTAGACGGGCTTGTATGTTGTTGGGCCGTAATTTGTTCTTGGGCCGAGTCCTGTTTCCTGGTGGACTAGTTGTATGAACATGAAGAAGGAAGGGAACTAGTTAATTCAGGATATAATTAATTCAGTTGGATTTAAAGTAGAAAAATAGAGATGGCAGTGTGGTTGGTGTTGTTGTCACAGAGCGGGAGGTCGCGGGTTCGAGTCCAGGCAGGAGCGTATTCTTTTTAGAGAGCCTGTTTCTTACTACTGCTACTACTGCTGCTACTGCTACTACCACTACCACTACCACTACCACTACCACCACCACCACCACCACCACCACCACCACCACCACCACCACCACCACCACTACTACTACTACTATTATTTTTAAATACATAATAAGAAAAATAGAAAATATGATAACTATACCATGAATATAATTATAAGTAACCCTTATTAAAAGATCATATTTATAAGTTATATAAATATTAATAAATATAAAACCAATTTTTTATTTTTAAATACTAATTTAACTTATATAGGTTTAAATATATATAAACATATTTTGAAATAAGTATCTAACATATTTAATTAACTTTTTAATTATTAAAATATTAAAAAGAATATGAATATATATATATATATATATATATATATATATATATATATATATATATATATATATATATATATATATATATATATACGCATAACAATTAAAATATAGATTGTACTAAAATAAGTTCTTTATATTATTTGATATATATTACTGATATAGGTTCGTGAATCCGAGGCCAACTCTACACTTGTTAAATGTTGTCATATGTATTTTTACTACAAAATACAATATGGTGAGTTTCATTAATCCCTTTTTAAATGCTTTCGCAATATATATTTTGGGACTGAGAATACATGCGCTGCTTTTATAACTGTTTTATGAAATAGACACAAGTACTTAAAACTACATTCTATGGTTGAATTATTAAATCGAATATGCCCCTTTATAGTCTGGTAATCTAAGAATTAGGGAACAGACATCCTAATTGACGCGAATTCTAAAGATAGATCTATCGGGCCCAACAAGCCCCATCCAAAGTACCGGATGCTTTAGTACTTCGAAATTTATATCATGTCCGATGGAGGATCCCGGAATGATGGGGATATTCTAATATGCATTTTGTGAATGTCGGTTACCAGGTGTTCAATCCACATGAATGATTTTTGTCTCTATGTATGGGACGTATATTTATGAGAACTGAAAATGAAAATCTTGTGGTCTATTAAAATGATGAAAATGATTATTTATGTTAAACTAATGAACTCACCAACCTTTTGGTTGACACTTTAAAGCATGTTTATTCTCAGGTACGAAAGAAATCTTCCGCTGTGCATTTGCTCATTTTATAGATATTACTTGGAGTCATTCATGGCATATTTCAAAAGACGTTGCATTCGAGTCGTCGAGTTCATCAAGTTTATTATCAAGTCAATTATAGTTGGATATATTATGAAATGGTATGCATGCCTGTCAACTTTCGATGTAATGAAAGATTGTCTTTTCAAAAACGAATGCAATGTTTGTAAAATGTATCATATAGAGGTCAAGTACCTCGCGATGTAATCAACTGTTGTAAATCGTTTATAATCGATATGGACTTCGTCCGGATAGATTAGGACGGGTCATTACAACTGAATCCCTACATCTCTACATATCCAAATCCTACTTTACTACCCAATGATCCAGCTTCCATCATACCCGAGACTCCGTCTGTTCCATCTGTTCCACCAGAACCATCCACTAGAATTCAACCACCTATTATTCACACATATCATCGTCGCTCAAAAACCTCCCCCCTTCAACCTTCACAAAGTCACGAACAACCACCTACAACTACGACCCATTCAACCAACACTGAGCAACCTCCTCGTTCTCGACCAGTCAATCTTCGCCCCAATCCAAAACAAACCAACCGATACAATGCCACCTCATACAATACACGAGGACCATTGTCTGACACTGAAACAACCCAACCCGTATTCCATACGATAAATTTTTTTTTTAAATAATACACATTTACGCGCCAATTAAATGTGTAAACCATTCCACAAAGTTCATTTAAACGTACAACAATTTAAATGTTTGCAAAAGGCACGAAGGCCATTAATTAAGTTCAATACAAGTTTGACCTACTACAAATGATAGTTTATAATCCAAACGACACTTGAGCATGGTTTGGGACTAAACTACCCAAAACGTTAGGCCAACTTCCAAGCTTCAACAAAACATCATCAAGGGCCACCTAATGCCCGATAACCCCTTTGCCCTTATCCGCACCTGCGACTAAAAAGATAAACAACGAGAGGGGTAAGCTAACGCTTAGTGAATGCAATAATTATACATGTTCATATATAACCTACTTACTTGCATCACTTACACAATACCGTACACAAGCTAGCAATTCGACAACTATGCAAACATTAAGCATAAACTAAGATCCGCAATTCACAAGAAGCTAGCGTCAATAGTAGCATATAGTTCACAATGTAATATGCTAAATACACATTCCCACAACCATGGTTATCCAATCATACAAGGGAACGGTACATGAAAGCCCGTTGGAGTTCATAACATCCATTAGTGTTACTTAAACACCGCGTATTCACTAATCCCCCGGGTGATGTCTTGAACACCGCGACTAACTCACCCTCATGACAATGTGGCGTCTTAAACACCGCGATGAATCCACACGTCAATCAAAATAATGAGTGGTGTCTTGAACACCGCGACTATTCCACTCTCATGACAATGTGGTGTCTTAAACACCGCGACAATACCACATATCAATCAACAATGAGTAGTGTCTTAAACACCGCGACAATAGTACTCGCTACTAGAATGTGGTGTCGTGAACACCGCGACAATTCCACATTCATACCACACAAATAAATACATTATATACGTACACGCATAATTATTCCACTCACCTTGACACAAGGATGATGACTATGCACTTCCGAACTTCAAAGCAATGTACCTAATATATTAAGTACAATTTCAATACACAAACTAGTGGAATTAACCACATTACACATACTTGAGCATTTAATGACCCAATTCGCATTAAATGACTCGACCACACCAATACCGCCCTTAAATGGCCAAGACCCGACTTTAATCACTAAAGCTAGTGCATTAAAGTCTACTAACTTCAATTAACACAAACTTAGGGTAATTCATACCCATTTCACCCAAACTAGGTCAACTAGTACATTTTTGACCCATTTTAATTACTTAGCCTCACAATCAAGCCAAACTTACCCATTAACACTTCTTTCATAAATCTAAAAGTGTATTAGTGACTAGCAACACTATTTGACACTTACAATCCCAAATCACAAGACCAAAACCCTAGTTTGTGGCCATTAGGGTTTCATTACAACAACGTAACCCAAATTCACCCATTTTACCCTCAAATGGGTCATACAAGTCTCTAGTAACCAAAAACTTAGCCATTAACCAATTAAAACTTAAAACATAAAGTTAGAACTTACCGAGACTTTCAACGTGTAGCTAGAGACACAAGGAACAACTTTAAATCTTGCTCCAAGGTTTGATTCACAATTCTCCAACTCCAAATCTTAAATTTAATCTAAATGGGTTTTGTGTTTTGGGAGAGAAAATGAAAAGAAAAGAGAAAAAGAAATGAATTAAATGAACAAGTGGTGGAGATTTAATGTTCCCATCAGATCTACACGTTAAATTACCAATTTGCCCCTTGAAATCCCTTAAAAAGAGCAAAGTCCGGAATCTGTCCAGCAGGACTGCCGCGGCGCGGCTCATTCGTCGCGGCGCGACGTATAAAGGGAAATTCGACCCTTCTTAACCCATTTTCTGATTCAGGTTTGCTTGATATGCCGCGGCGCGAGACCCTTTATCGCGGCGCGGCGAACAACGTGCACCAGTGATCCTATTTAAACCCCTTCCAGACTTAAATTTGTTTCCATTGTCGCGGCGCGACCAAGGCCATCGCGGCGCGGCTTAAGGCTGTACCTGAACAGCTCGACAACCTTAAACAAATTTCGATTTTATTTAATTTGTACATTCCAAACCCGCTTCCTATATTCACCTAGCGTTCACCAATAGTCTCACAAGACTTAACGCTAACAAAACCCATGTTTAAACTTATATATGCACACATTATCAAGTATACATATATATATATATATATATATATATATATATATATATATATATATATATATATATATATATATATATATATATATATATATATATATATATATATATATATATATATATATATATATATATATATATATACACACACATATATTCATACATTTACGCATAAGCTAACGAGTTATAAACGTACAAATGATTAAGTATGTACCTTTCGATACGTACGGGAAAACGGGATGTTACAGACACTGAACCTACAACCTTTGCCATTGCTAACAAGGACCCCCAATGGCGTTATGCCATAGCCGAAGAGTACTCAGCATTGGTACGGAATGGCACTTGGTCTCTAGTACCTCGTGTTCCAAATTCAAATGTGGTTGATTGCAAGTGGGTCTACAAATTGAAACAGGATCAAACATGTGCAGTACAACGATACAAAGCACGTTTAGTTGCCAAAGGTTTTCGACAGCAACCAGGTATCGACTATGAGGAAACATTCAGCCCAGTTGTAAAATCAACAACCATACGTGTTGTTCTATCTTTTGCTGTATCTCAAAAATGGTCCCTCGGGCAACTTGATGTACAAAATGCCTTCTTACATGGTGACCTAAATGAGACTGTTTATCTACAACAACCACCGGGATTTGTTGATTCGGCTAAACCAAATCATGTGTGTCTACTTCACAAAGCCTTATATAGATTAAAACAGGCCCCTCGAGCATGGTTTCATCGACTCTCTACGGCACTTCATTCTCTTGGGTTCCATGGATCAAAAACGGACGCTTCTCTATTTATCTACTCTAATGGAAACACTCTGTTATACATGCTTGTTTATGTCGATGACATTATTTTAACAGGAAACAACTCACACGAACTAGATAGAGTGGTAAAAAGTTTAAGTCGCTCCTTTGCCATTAAAGATATGGGTAACTTGTCTTATTTTCTAGGGATTGAAGTCATCAAGAATGGTCACGACATGATTCTATCACAACGCAAATATATTCTTGAACTTTTAGCACGCGCTGACTTATCTCATGCAAAGCCAGTTTCATCTCCTATGACAACCAACGCAAATCTTGCTCGTGACGACAGTGCAACATATGATAACCCCGTCCAATACCGTCAAGTTGTGGGTGCCCTTCAGTACGTTACATTGTCTCGACCGGACATCGCTTTCGCAGTCAACAAAGTCTGTCAATACATGCACTCTCCCACTAAATTATTGGTCTGCAGTTAAACGGATTCTTCGTTATTTACAGGGCACTGCCAACTATGGGTTACGTTTTATGCATGACTCCGGCACCATCCTTCATGCCTACACTGACTCAGCTTATAACTCACTGACCAGCTTCTCTGATGCTGACTGGGCAGGTTGTCCCGATGACCGTCGATCCATGGGAGGATACGCTATATATCTAGGTTCAAACCTAGTCTCATGGTCTGCACGAAAACAAAAGACAGTATCTCGATCTTCAACAGAGTCAGAATACAAGGCCTTAGCCAACACTGTTGCAGAACTAACGTGGCTTCAAAATCTATTGCGCGAACTTCGTGTTCCTGTTAAGTCGGTTCCTACCCTATGGTGTGATAACCTTGGCGCTACGTATCTATCGGCCAACGCAGTCTTTCATGCACGTACAAAGCATGTAGAAGTTGATTTTCACTTTGTTCGTGAGAGAGTTGCTCAACAAAAACTTTCAGTTCAGTTCATAACTACCGATGATCAGATTGCAGATGTCTTCACCAAACCATTGTCCTCACCAAGATTTCTATTGTTATGATCCAAGCTACAGGTAGTTTCCCGGCCTTAGCTTGCGGGAGAATATTAGACATATACTTATATTGTAATATAGCATTGTAATCATAGTCTAGGGATTGTTTATGTAAGTATACCTTCTATAAATAGAAGGTCTCATGTACTGGTATAACACACAATACAGAACACAGTTCTACATTCTATCTCTCTTATCTCTCAGATAAACTAATAAGCACATATACTTACTCTTGATTTCGCACTTTCTACATTATTTGCACAAAATGCTTACACATGATTGAGGTGTATTGGTGCATTATTTCAATGTCACAATGATCGTGGGATCTTTTAGTCAGACGTGTGGGGTGTTACACGTTTGTAACACCACTAGATCTTCTGATATACTGAGATTGAGTAGCTAGCTGGGTTGGTTTGACTATTCTTTTGAGAGATCTCTATCACAACGATGAATGAGAATTTACAAAAATCATTCGAGAAGGACGGCAAAAAGATTGGGAGTCTAAAGTTACCTATCGAACCGAATCTTATTTCAATCCATGCTTGACCGATTGATATAATCATAATTAAGTCTTCACTTAATTGGTGGAATATATCCCATCAAACTGATATGTTTTTTTTTTTTTTTTTTTTTTTTTTTTTTTTTAACACAAAAAAGTAAAAAAGAATGCACTCATGATTATCAACCAATCGATCATCAATCAACATCGATCTTGGGAGAATCGTGAGAATGTGGTGCTATTGTGTTCGCTTTGCAAGGAATGCTTGGACTTTTATGCCCATTCATTCTTTAAATGTAAGTTTGCTTCTAAAGTGTGGCGCGCATAAGGTGATGCAGCTTCTAGCGTTCGATATTGGTATTTACAAATGGCGAGTAATTGTGGGAAAGTTAAGTCTAGTTGCTAGTTGTAATGTGGTTGTGGCGAAATTTTGTTTTGCGGCTTCAGTATATTTTATATGGCAAGACAAAAATAATCGTAATTTTAAAGGTGTAGCGAGAACCGAATATTAAGTGTTCGAGGTGATTTTTTGCGACGATCAGAAGTCATATTAACGATCAGAAGTCATATTAACAAGAAGTCAGATAAAAAAAAAAGTCAGTAACCATATTAACAAAAAGAAGTTTCCTAGAATGAACATAAACCATGATCATATACAATTTAACCTCAAAAAATTAAAAAATTAAAAATACTAAGTTTTTTCTGCAAATCATCATGTCCACCAAGAAATTACTAACAGACATGTATATTGATCATGGGACTCCATTAATTAAATATGTATAAAACTGGGATTTTTTGCATTAAAATTTGTATAAATCATACGGAGTAATTTTTGTATTGATCGATTATGCATAAAACGATTTTCTCACCAAATATAGTATGGGGACCATTGAATTTTAATCTAAATTCGCGACTAGCTCCACTATTTATGAAATTAACATATGGATGACGTCTTTCTTATTCGGGAGGCTTAACTTTATAGCTTGTTCTTGTTGCTTGAGATGAGAACGTAAGTCAAAGCCTTCACTTACTTATACGCAAACATTTTTTGGATCTTCATCTCTTCGCCGCACTTGTCATTTTTACTCCGATGTATATGATTTAACTGCGTTATCTCATTACTGTTATCTACAAGTATTTTCCTAATCACCTTGATATATGTTACTAGTGAGACTTAAACATATATTAGATCTCTTATAACAATATCAGACATCAATCGTTGAATGATTCTTGTATGAAATTAAAAGACAGGTAATAGATACTACTAAAATGCAATGTCGATTTTTACAATGAGATAAGATGCTACAATAAGACAAGATGAATGACTAAGCCCATCTTAAGATGCTACTATCATTGATTGTTGGTGTTTTGTTTTCTTTCATTATTGGCACAAAAGAAAAATATCCTCTAAAGCATTTATTATTTTGCGACTAACTGTATATTTCAGTTCTATATAACGTGCCACATTATATATCTACGTTTGATATGACAAACATTAGACGATAAATATTTCATTCTCGATGAAATTAAGAAAAGAAACTTATCTATCGATCATATAAACACTCTTTAAAAAGTAATAAAAAGGTTATAAACGTTACATCATCTTAACTATCCAAGAAAATACATGTTTTGTTTTAGGCAAAAGAACGAATCTAGTTAGGAATCAGCGACCAATGATACAGAAATCAACGTCTACTAGTATATAACTTGGTCTCTGATCGTCTTTGAGTGCATAAAAATCATCAAAAAATGGGAAAGCTCGATTTTAATCCGTCGATAAACCATTTTAGTCACGAACACCCTTTGAACCTTCAAGTTATACAATCCTCGATCACTAGCACTGAAAATATCACATGTGTAGCGTGTAACGGTAGCGTTTCTGATTCGTTTTTTTATACTTGTGTTTCATGTAATTTCTATTTACATAAAATATGTTCTAGTATTCCTAAAACACTTGCCCATAAAAGTGATCCACAACATAACCTTGCGCTTTTATCTTCTCCCGCGTACCCAGAAGGCGTTTTCAAATGTAACGCCTGTGGGTCCCACGGGAGCGGATTTTCCTACCATTGCCCTGATTGTCAGCTTGATCTGCACATCGTTTGTGCTTCCATGCCACCCTTGGTAAACCATCTAGATCATGAACATGCACTCGGTCTTTGCTTTAAACCACCATATGACGATAACCAAGGATTCAGTTGTGATATCTGCTCGCAACCTGGTTCAAATGAGTGGCTTTATCGATGTGATTTATGTGATTTTGATGTTCATATGAAGTGTACCATGACTAAGTGCACCATGACTAAAACCAATACCTCTACATCTCGAGCAATACTACCGAAATCTACGAGTCTTCCTAATAATATTACTCACCACCTCACACAACAACCACTACGAAGCACGACAACCACAGGACCTACACCAATCCAAATCTACTACTCCTTGGCCCCACAAAATCCACAATTGACAAAGTCAACAAGTCTTCCTCCTTACGAAACTCACCACTTACCGCCACAACCACCTGTTCAACCGTATTACCCTCATGTTACACCAGCTCTAGGGGTTCCTCCATACACACAAACTCCAAGACAATCTAGTTTCATTAATAACATGGCTGGACATGCAGTTGAAGGCGTTGCAGGAAGTGTGGCACAAGAAATATTACAGTCTATTTTCGAAGGGTTGAGTTCATAAATTAAGTCTTCCAAAGATTACTTTATTATGTTAGTTTTCATTAAACCGTTTCTGTTATGTTGATTGTAGTATTACGTTAAAACAATATATGGTTTAATTTGTGAAAATTGGTAAGGTTTTCATGTTCAAGCTATTCAGGTAAGGCCGTAAGGGGAATACTTTCACTCAAATGTACGCAACCCAACAAGTTTATTTCGTGATCATTTCTAGCCATGTTCCTTGGCCACCCCATATGCTGATGTGACGACCCGGAAATTTCCAACCAAATTTAAACTTTATATTTATATTAATCCGACACGATAAGCAAAGTTTGTTAAGTTAAGTCTCAAGGATTTGAAACTATATTCATATATTCATTTAACCTCGACCAATTTCCAAAGATTCACGAACCATTATAGGAACTGATATGTTTATATATGTATATGTATATAAATATTATAACTTGAAAACGTTACGCGTTAAATTATTTTTCTAAACGAAATAAAAATAAACTTTGAAATATAAAAGGTATTAAAAAAAAACTAAATGTTATAATATTAATAAAGATTTTGAACACAAACTTATATTTCTAAAAATGTATATATAAATATCTATATATTTTAACTTAGTCATAAAACGTCCCGATTTAAAATAAAATATTTTGACAAACAACGAGCCACTGATTTATGGATGCAAATGACCACAACACTCAATTATATAAGTTATAATTTTTATAAAGTAATTTGTTGATGAGAAAGTCAAATTATTATTAAGGGTACACGTCGCGTAACATAAAAGGCTAGTTTTCTAAACTTACGAAAGTGCGCTCGAAAAACCAAAAGTGGTACATGAGTCGTGAGACCACGTCCGTGTCATTTTAGTAAAAATTATATTTTTACCATGAACGTGAATAAAATATAATATTTAAATAATTATAAGAATTAAATATTATATATAATAAAAAACGTGTGTCATAACAAATGATTAAGCAAATTGCGCTGGATATACTTACCATGCGATCGCATGGTCGCAACTCTCCAAACCCATGTGATCGTATGGGCGTCGGTGACAGCAGCCTCCTATAAATACAATTCGATTTCTGGTTCAGCAAAATATCTATCCATCTCTCTGACTTCTCTATACTCCGTAAATTTATTTAATTTATAATAATAATAATAATAATAATAATAATAATAATAATAATTATTATTATTATTATTATTATTATTATTATTATTATTATTATTATTATTATTATTATTATTATTATTATTATTATTATTATTATTATTATTATTATTATTAAGATTATTATTAATCTTATTATTATTAATATTAGTATTATTAGGAGCGATATTATTATGTATTATACATAAAATACTACGACGAGGTTCTGCTAGCGTAACTTCAAGATAAGTTTTTCGAGTAGGATAAGGCTAAGGAAATTATGGGTTATGGCTATAGAGGTGATGGGTATGGTTCATGGGTATGCTCGCGAGGTCAATTTAGTGTTTATTATCTCCGTTGCGTCTACGTACCTTTCCTGCAATATTGAATCTCAATATTGATACATGAGTACTCGTAAATAAAATTTTACATAATAATAGTGTATCCCTGACTAGTGCTCGAGTATATAGGATTATGCATGCTTGTACTTTTAATATTGCCTTTAGTTAGGATATGTTGAACCTTGAATAGTTACACCTGCGGTTGAGATAAGGTATAAGATATGCATGTCGTTGGAAAGCTAGCGAAAAATTAAGAACTTTTCATTTAGATATCGAATGATTTCGATGAACGGATTAAAAATTATAGTCAATTGAATTTTTGTAAAAATGATTATTATTATCGTCGTTCTAGTTCTTATCAAATTATTATTATTATTATTATTATTATTATTATTATTATTATTATTATTATTATCAATAAAAAATATTTAAAAATATAAAATGACGATATTTAAACTATATAATAATCATGTATAAAATTTGGATATCATTTTGAGTCAAATTGACTTTTGTTGACTTTTGCATATTAGACTCGAGCATTAGGATTGTGATACACTATGACCTGACCAAATTTGTTAGACAAATATTGACCAACATACAAATACATATATTTAATTTAGGTTCGTGAATCCGAGGCCAACCTTACACTTATTAAATGACGATATATGTATTTTTACTACGAAATACAGTATGGTGAGTTTCATTTGCTCCCTTTTTAAATGCTTTTGCAATATATATTTTTGAGCCGAGAATACATGCACTTTATTTTAAACAATGGACACAAGTACATACTAAATTCTATACTGAGTTTGAACCGAAAATCTCTTAGCTTTGGTAACTAGTAACTACCGGTTATAAGAACTGGTGGGCGCGAGTAGTAGTATATGGATCCATAGGGCTTGATATCCCCGTCCAAGCTAGAGCACTAGCCTTTTAACGGACGTATGCTATTTGAGAAGCGTACACGTTGGTTTGCGTGTATTATTAAGATGATTATACAAAGGGTATAAATTATATATACGTTAAGTTTAGTTACCAGGGTGCTCAATTTCGTAGAATATTTTGATAAACGTTTCTGGATGAAACAGCTGAAAACTTGTGATTCACCTTTATATACAGATTATGCGCAACATTAAAACTATGAACTCACCAACCTTTGTGTTGACACTTTTAAGGATGTTTATTCTCAGGTTTCTAGAAGTCTTCCGCTGTTTGCTTATATGTGATTCAAGCTATGTGCATGGAGTCATACATGCTTTATTCAAGAAAACTTTGCATTCACAAAATTATCACCGTGTATCTTATTTTGACTGCATTGTCAACGGATGTATTATGGTAAACTATTATTTATAGTGATTGTCTATATGTAGAAATCATCAAACGATGAAAACCTTAGAAATTGATATTCATTTATTGTGTACCTTTTGAAAAGAATGCAATGTTTACAAAACGTATCATATAGAGGTCAAAACCTCACTATGAAATCAATGAATGATGTATTCGTCCAAAGGGATTTGGACGGGTCATCACAGTTGATTGTGAGGTTTAAACTTGATATCGCTTATGACGATATTAAGATCATAAATATGTTAGCGAATTGTATTGATAGCCCATTGTTAGCCCATGTTCCATTACTATTTCATAGGGCTTGGCCCGATTAGTGAGTAGGGTTTGTGCAGCTTATATATTGGCTTGATTGTAATGTTTATTAATATAGAAATAAAACCCTCTTTCAAAATAATGAGCTATCTTGAGAAGGTTATTGTTAGTCCCAATTTAATACAAGAATTACTAGACAAATAAGACAACCCAATTTAAGAAATATGAGTTTAGGTATAAATACCATATTCCACAACAACTACACAACAACTAGA
Organism: Rutidosis leptorrhynchoides; assembly: GCF_046630445.1. Taxonomy (NCBI): domain Eukaryota; kingdom Viridiplantae; phylum Streptophyta; class Magnoliopsida; order Asterales; family Asteraceae; genus Rutidosis; species Rutidosis leptorrhynchoides. Next base: position 157,723,812 of record NC_092336.1, read on the forward strand.
ACTCTAGGAAACCTAAGAGTATCAAATAATGGTGAAAGAGTAAATTTTGATGGTGAAAATGCAAATACCACCTAAAGGTCAATAAAATGCCATTTTATATGGAAAATAGACGAATATTTAGTGTATGTGTTTGTATGTGTACATTATGGGCCCAGAATTTATAAAAAATCCATCCTCCAACTCATCTTTTGGATAAGCTTCTTTACTTTTATTTTTCTTATTTTAAATGCTTTTTAAAAACTTTATAACACTTCTGTATTTCCATTCAATTAAAACCATCCTTAAAATCTTTAAATAAAATAATTCTTTTTCAATAAATCTTCTAGGCCTAAAATATCTTATCTTTTCAAAGGTCTCAACTTAGAGTAAAAAAGATGTCAATTATATCTTCAAACTCTCATCTTCTACACAGAGAACTCAATCACAAAGATCAACAAAAGCTGCAACCACATCAACCAAATTGGGCTAATGGGTGTTGTTCAAATTTGATAAAAACTTATGGGTTTGGTTTTGATTCAAGAAAAACATATCATTTGAAAAAATCTTTGAAAAGAGATTGTAAAGTTGAAGCCTTGTGGGACTTTTCAAGACCAGCTTTTGTTGAAATGGAACCTATTACTGATACTGATCATTTAGACCTCATTTTAGAAAAAGCAAAACAAGCTTCTCAACCCATTATTATTGATTGGTATACATTCTTGATCACCTTTTTAATGTAAATTAATTTGTTTATCAGTTTGCATTCGAAATTTTGATCATTTGAATAAATTTGTATGACCATTTATTTGGTGTTCTGTATTTTGGGCTTTAATGATTGTGTAATAATGTATAATGCATGGTGTATTATTGTGTATTGTGTAGGATGGCTGCTTGGTGTAGAAAATGCATATACTTGAAGCCTAAATTGGAGAAATTGGGAGCAGAATATGACACTAAGTACATTCTCTAGAACTATTTTATATAATTAATTTGATTCAGTTTGGTTAAATCTAAAATTTGGATGTTTGTGTTATGTTTTAAGGGCTTTTTTTGATTATGTTACTTGGTTAGATTGTATATTTTTATGGGAGAAATGTGACATATACGCGTTTGACATGCTTTTTTCGACTTGTGAATAGGCTAAAAATCTATTGTGTGGATGTCAACAATGTACCGCAAGCACTCGTGAAACGTGGAAACATTTCTGTATGTAAAATGTCCAAATTCTGAATTCGATAACTGATGCTAATCTTAACGTTACTAATTTATCGATGAATTATTTTTACTAACATAATGTTATTGTTTGTTGATGCAGAAAATGCCAACAATTCAGGTGAGCATTAGACCACTCTGATTAATTAAAATTCTATTACTTAATTAAAAAATTTATGAAGTTAGGCAACAATCAGCTTAAGAACATGTAGCTTAAGCTTTTTATATGAAATTTATACAGTTAAATTATGCGTTTTGTGTAGTTATGGAAAGACGGGGAGATGAAAGCGGAAGTGATCGGAGGCCATAAAGCGTGGCTTGTGATTGAAGAAGTTAGAGAAATGATTCAAAATAATGTATGATTTTCTGCCTTATCAAAATTCAATTTCTTGTTCATATATGTATGTAATCCCATTCTCAAATCATATAATACCAAAGTTAATGTACAGTTTTTACTCATATATTTCATTACTTCAATTTCTTAGTTTGTGTGTATCACATTTTCAAGGTGTTTGACTTGAGATATGGGTATGTTTAGTCGATGGAAATGGAATGAAGCTATGGGTTTGAGACCCATTCAGGGTGTATTGAATTGTCGGGGCGGATTCAAAGACGGGTACCAAACCCATGAAAATATACATACTCCATACCTATATAAAGGGTTCATATCTGATTCACATTCCAGTATCCTTACCCATACGGTTATTGTTACTTATCGTTACCGTTGCAAACCAAACACCATTGAATCCATGAAGTATGACATATGGGTGAAATAGTGAATGGGTTGTTAACGAGAGAGCTTTTAACGAGCTACTGAAGCTCGCTGCTCGAACAAATTTAATTGTTCAAACAAAATTAAATAATTTATCGGTATTCTTTTAGGATATGGGATCAAATGAGTTGCAAGTCAAAAACCCAAGGAAATGGATAAATATCTGTTTGTGGAAAAACAGATCTATTACTTCAAAATAAATAGAGTAAACTAGTAAACACTTGAACCTATGCTCTCGAACTCCATATTTTGTAGATTGAATATATAGGCAACAAATTATAGAATAAGATGGGATTTATGATTAAAAGTTAGCAATTAAATGTATCGACGCTTTGGCCGAGCGGTTAAGGCGTTTGCCTGCTAAGCAAATGGGGTTTCCCCGCGAGAGTTCGAATCTCTCAGGCGTCGTTAAATTTTTAGCCATCATGAAATTATTTTAGGTCAAAAATCTAAAGATTTAAACATCATATTTTATGGCATCATGTTTTTTGATCTTTACTGTCAGTAATATAGGTTCTAAATATTCAAAATGTTGTCGATGAACAAGAGTGTCAATCTATTGCAATTTTTATTACTACGATTCTACACCTCAAAGGTGAAGAACCAAGAACACGGACCAACCATTATAAAAGAAAAATAAAAGAAAAACGAACAAGACGAAAATAGCAACAAAGACCAACCAAGAACAAACCGAAACCAAAGCTAGGCGACTCCCGAACCTACAAAACAACAAACAGAAACCAACCAAACAAAATGCTAACAAACACGAGCACAAAACACCTAAACCAAAACAAAAGAAGGCAAAACAAAACTAAAGAAACCAGTGCCGATTGAGACCTAACAACAAACAGAAAGCAACCAAACAAAATGCTAACAAACACGAGCACAAAACACCTAAACCAAAACAAAAGAAGGCAAAACAAAACTAAAGAAACCAGTGCCGATTGAGACCTAAAACCAAACCGCCAAACTTAAGTACCGACGTTATAGAAGTCATGGTAAATGATATGTGCCATTTTGTTGTGTTTAATACGGAGTACATCCTTAGGTATGCAATATACTTGATTTTTCTTTTGAACCCATAACCTCTTGTTTAGACGGGCACGGGCACTTTGATGGCATAGACTAACTCTTTGATATATTAATCGATAATGGTAGGTGACTATAGTAAAATTGTGTACGGACATGAGTCTTCATTTACCCTCTGTTCCAGGAAAGAAAAGAACAGAAATGTAGAGGAATAGAAGATTAAAAAAAAGTTGGATCCTTCCAATCTGAATGGAAAGATTGAAGGGAAAATTTCCCTTTTAAATTTCATTTCATTTGCTATTAAAAATTAGTTGCGCCGTACTATAATTTGCATGTGACACAACAATTGCGTAGTAAAGTACGATATCCAAACTTAATGTAAAGAAGTGATGCAGAAAACTAAAACAAAGACAAACCAATTCATCATACATTTCAAGATTCAACAAAATCGACTCTGTAATGTTTGAACAAGAATGTATAACAGGAATAAGAAGAGTTCAGACAGACAGACAAATGTGACACACTAATGATGGACCCAGCAATATTCAGGTCATTCAACGATAATGAAATTTATTACTCACGACTTTTACATTTCAGCAGATAGGAAATGGATGTTTTTAAACACCAAAGCCGAAAACCGCCCTTATCTTGTGAAAGATGAGATCCCGCCATCCTCTCTCGGTATTCTCCACTACAGTTGAATTTCCGTACCTGCATCACGCAAAGATCAATCATAAGAACTGTGCAGCACAAACAATACTTGTAGATGGAAACAACGGGTCAAATGAGTTTGGGAAAAGAGTTATATATATCGGAGCCAGACTAGGCCAGATCGGATTGTATTTGATTGGTTGATCACTATTTATAAAACTTCGGACCAGCTTGATCCATTCTATTACCAATTTGACCTGTTTCTATTTAGAGTATTTTTCAGAACACCTTTCAGTAGTGATCAATGATAATATATACAAGTTGACCCGTTTTCATACGAATGAGTGGTACTTGTCAATAATGAAATATCTAACAACTAAAACAAACCTGTCTTCCTCTGGAACATCAGTTTGAGTCAGCTTCACAACTGTAACTCCAGGTTCAGGCTCTTCTAGAACCAACCTCACCTGCACAAGTAAACAATGTAACACTATGTTATCGAGGAAAAACTTTGATCATTAGAATGGAGTTGCAAACAATCAAATGTGCAAGTAAAACACCAAATTCTGCGAGTAAAACACAAGGCTGATGGCCTGTATTAAGTACCACCTTATGAAGCAAACACATGTATATAAAGCTTGTACACACTTATATATGAGTAAATAGCAGAAGTTATCAATCAAGTACAGCAAGCAATAATATCATACCATCAAAAATACACATCTTAATACATAGCAACAAACGTAAACAAAATGGTGTAAGAATCTCTCTTCTTATAAAAAACAATAATCCATATCAATACTCCCTTTAGATAAGTGCATATAAGTCAAGTTACAAAAGCTCGAAAGCCCCCTATTTACAAAATGATCATTTTAAATATGTTTTAATCTTGCAATTTTCTAGTTCATAAAATATTAGTTCCATATAATCTCTTAGGTTGCGTTTGGTTCAAGAAATTCAATGGAATTTTAATCTCAGTTTGATTCCATAGGAGTGTTTGGTTTACAGATGAAATTATTTGAACGTCATCAAAATCTTTCACTCAAAGGAATAACATTCCTTTGAATTCCAATCCATCAGAAACATTCCAAGAACAAAACACATCGTTAGTATACTACCTTATACATTAGGATGAGGTTCCTCTCCAAGTATATGAGGGATCATGTTAACATTTAATTATCAATCACGCAAAAAGATACTTGGTAAGTTTAGAGGATCCTAATCTGATAAATGAAAGGTGTAAGGCATCCAACGGTTTTATAATATCTTTAACGGATCATTTTCTTTCGATTTTTGACAACTCAATTTTATACGGATAAACAGTACCATGTACTCGTATTACATTGACATGTTCTTAACACCACAAGCTATAAATCTACGAACATGTTACACAAGTAAACCAAAAAATTATGTTATGCTCAATTGCAAGCTTATATCCTACAATCATAAGGGCAGAATATAATTTCTCAAAACATGAGTTCTGGCAAGAGGACTACTGACGAATTCAATTGTAACATAACGCGATTCTAAATCTTACAGTCTCAGTCATTAGATCTGAGTCATCGAAACACCGCTAATATCTACCAAAGTCAAATTAATATCATATTTTGTTATACTTGCTATAGCTAAAAATTCAAGTGAAATGCTAATGTGCACACTTGAAAGATTCTGTTTTTCCTTCTTAGATAGCTACAAATTCCTTTGTCATATAATCAGACATACAAATCAACCCACAATACATATAACTACACACTATATACAACTAGTTTAGATAATAAACGAACAAGATAATGAGAAAATAACTGAAACCAACAAAGTGATAAAATCATACCGTAGAATGAAGACCATCAGGCCAGTTTCCAAACCTCCATTTCTGCACAATCAATTTACCTTCCTGCAACTCCAAATTAGTCCCTGTAACTGACCCATCAAAAATACTAATCTCACCACCAACTTCCTTACTAATCTTCGCATTACTCTGCGTAAACCCTTTCCATCTATTCTCATCCATCAATATCTCATACATATTACTCGCCCTGCAACTAAACTTCTCCGTCATCTTTATCGTCTTAAACCCTTCCTTCCTCTTCTCCTTCACTTCCACCTTCTTAACCACCGGTTCCCCTTTCGGTTTCGCCTCCACCGCCACCACCGCAGATTTCGCACTCGTCTTCTTCACTTCCAATTCATCTTTAGCTGGTCCACCTTTAGCCATAGCATCAACATAAACCCTAACTTGATTCAACACAAACTCCTTCCCTTTAATCAGAAAAGCATCTTTTAATCTCCTACCAATTGGCCCTTCATCTTTCACAATAACCCTAATATCAGGATCCTCATCAGCATTCTCATCTGAAATATACGGAATCTCAACAACACCATCAGCAATCAACAATGATTTGCCCTCATTATCCTTAACTTCACCTTGCCAATTAATAAACACACTTAATTCATAACCAGGTATAATTTTCCCCTTCCGTACATTCACATAAGCTTCACCTTCAATTTTTTCAATTTTTTTAGTCTTAATGAACAAATTACCTTCACCTGATAAAATTACATGATCTGAAAGTAATTTGGATAGTAAATCCTTTGACCACTGCATACAATCAGTTTCCGCCCAGTGCCAATTGTGTACGTTAGCTCCGTCAGGTCTGTCTTCAACGATCCAACGTTTATCACCTTCGCCGTATTTCGCCATTCGTTGAATTAGGGTTTAGTGTGTGAAATTAGTGTGTGTGGAGATTTAGACGACGGCGATTGGTTGCTAGTGGAGGAGATATAGATATATGTGTGTGTGTATCTAGAGGTTTCAATTAGTGGGAGAAGAATATTCTAGAGAGTTGAAACTATAACCCTAGATTTATGTATGTGTGAATGAAAGTGAATTTGGGGGATGGTGGTTAATCGGTTAACGGAAGGTTCTAGAAGATGGTTAATCAGTTAAATTGGGTTTGGCTGAGTTAACCAGGACGATGTGACTAGAGGAACATAAGGTGACAAATGCAATATATCATAGGATTTACATATTAACCAATACACAAAAGTTATAAATAGTAACGAGGGGTATTTTTGACTTTTCTGTAACACCCCGTTTTCCCCGTATATGATTTATAGGTGTATTGTGTATGTACGATAGGCGTATGAAGGGTTCTGGACATGTTCGGGTGTTGAGGTCTTGTATGCAAGAAAATGACTCAGATCACGCTGTGTGTCGCGGTGCGACAAATGAGGCCGCGGCGCGGCAATTAACTGGAAATCAGATCAGAAGTCCAACAAAAAATGATTCCAGACCTAGGCAAATGTCGCGGCGCGACATTTAAGGCCGCGGCGCGGCAATGTGGGCGAACTGGTTCCTGTTTTTGAAATATTTAGGTAAAGTGAAGGGCAATTTGGTCATTTCACGTTTGAGCCAGATTTGAGGCTTTAACCTCATCCATTCATTTCATTTTCTAATTTTATTTTTCCTTTTCTTTTCATTTTTCCTCTCAAACTCAAACACCCACTTGATTTCAAAGGGATTTTTGGAAAGGAAGAAGCGGGATTTGATCTTTGGCGTAGTTGACTAGTTTGTTCTCCTCGTTCTTGGCTACACGGTGATACTAGTGGTAAGCTCTAACTCCGAATTTCATTTTCGTGTTCATCATTCAAATTTGGGACTTTTGATTGTATGATTCATAGGTGAAACCCATTTAGTTGTTAATTGGAGATTAACACCAATATTCGGGTTTATTGTTGTTAAAAGCGGGTTTTGGGTTGGTTAATGATTTAACCATGTTTAAGACTTGAGAATGGTGTACAATCACTAGCATTAGTGATTATTGGTGTTTTGGAGACTTTTAGAGTTTTCGTGGTTGACTAATTTTGAGTAGAGTCAAAATTAGGGTTTGTTGAAGATTATGACTCGAATGTCGATTCGATGAGGTTTGTAAACTTAAAATGGATTAAGTTGAGGTATAAAACTGAGTTAAACATGTTTTGGTGTCAAAACTTGTAAATGATGAGATTTTGACCTTATGGGTCAAAATTAGGGTTTATGGGCGATTTTGAGAACGATAAGTGTTTAACACTTGTGTTCGGGTTTAATTGGCATATTAGGACCATTCTCACTTGTGTTAATGATTATTGGTTAGTTTGGGCGCGGTTTATACTTGGAAGTGCATTTGGGTCGAAATTGCACTAAGTTTCAAATTGGGTTGGTTTGTAAATCCAATCTAAGTGTGTTGTTGAATTTGTGATGATGGAATAGGTACTTTCCATTGACGAGTTGCGGATTTCTTGGAAGCGTTCATCAAGGCGACAAGGTGAGTGTTAATATCCTATATGCATATGTATGTGTAGGATGGGTGCGGGTCGGGTGAAGTGGTTCTCGGTCATAGAGCTCACTTCACATATAGGTGGATTGATGGACTTGTGTATAGGTCCAATTGGCACGTTTGTGCGTTTTGGTTGACCACCTTTGGCGAGGTACACGCTTGTGTGTACGTTATCACACGTGGTTGTGATTTGGATGTTATAACCCCAATGGCGAAGGGTTGATATTGTTGTGAAGTGGATGACCCCGATGTGGTGGATTTTATAATCCCGTGACCGTGGGTGAAAGGACCCGTCCTAATCCACCTGGACGAAGTCATCAACATTTGGTCCCATTGCGATGATCGGCTCCAAGTAATGTCCTTATATTGAGCAAATGCACAGCAGAAGACTTAATTCATACCTGAGAATAAACATGCTTTAAAGTGTCAACCAAAAGGTTGGTGAGTTCATAGGTTTATCATAACAATCATTTCAATATGTTAATAGACCACAAGATTTCATAATCATAAACATAATACACTCGCAAGTGTATGTAAAGCATTCTAAGTGGTTGAGCACTTGGTAACCATACTTAACATTTAATCAACGTCGCATATTCCCTTTATTATGAAATCTCACTACACCGTACCAAGTGTAGTCACCAAAACGAAGTACTGTGCAACCGTTGAATACTGGTCGTCCAGTCCGGTTGGGGTTGTCAGGCCCGATAGATCTATCAACAGGATTCGCGTTTACAATACCCATGTAAATAGTAGTTACCAAGCTACAGGGAAATATGCCAGTGGTACAACTCAACGTAGAATATATTTTTAAGTACTTGTGTCTATTTTGTAAACATTTATAAAAGCAGCGCATGTATTCTCAGCCCAAAAATATATATTGCAAAAGCAATTAAAAAGGGAGCAAATGAAACTCACTTTTGCCTTGAAGGTATTTAATTCGACTTGGTCTCCGATAGATATCACGAACCTAACCATATATATAATATATCAACATATTTTCTTTTTAAGTAATCGTTACATATATATATACTTTTAATACTTTTAATATTTTCTTAGTCCGTAGTTAGCAGTGCGATGTTAGTGGTCCACAATTAGTTGCTTAAATAAAATAAATAAAGACCCCATCGTATTCGTATTGATCAGAATTAATCTCGACCCATGGTACCATGTTGTCAAATGACGTGTTGCGTACATAAAGTACCGTGTTGTCAAATGACGTGTTGCGTACAATCATGAGGTCTTATGATTAATCTTCTCGTGTTGTTTACGGGTGGTTCTGAAATATATAAAATCAAATCATAAGTAATTATATATAAAATATCATATTAATTAGAAAAGATATAATTAATTTACTTTTTCTCCAAATATTTTCGTAGCTAAACTAGCTTCGGATACCCAATCTTGTTTTAGTCGTAGTTTCTTCATTACAACTCCGTTTTTGTTGGTTCAACTTGCCACTTCCTTGGATCGAGTCAAATTTTAAGAATATGAACTGAAAATACCTTAGTTTGTATTCAAAATCATATTTTATAGGTCAAACTTTGGTGAAACTTATGAAAGTGATCATTTTTCATCATAAAAACAACATTTAATGATCATTTTTTAAAAATACTTACACTTTGAGTTAAACCATGAAATTTTTATGTGTTAACATATTCATAAGAAATATCATTTTTCCAGAACATGAACTTCCAATTCAAAGTTCAAGATAGTTTTTAATTATCCAACCCAAAACAGCCCCCGGTTGCACTCCGACGACGTAGATTCAGTTTTTAAGATGTTCTTTGTAAAACCAAGTTATATCTTGTTAGGTTAGCATATCATTATGATATATTACAGGTCTTGAAGTATTTTAAAAGTCAAGTTAGAAGGATCTATGTAGTTTTCGAACAAGTTTGAAATCATTCAAACTATGTTCTTGTTGTTAAAATTTTATACCACAAAATAAGATAGCTATATGAATATGAATTGAATAAGATTATGAACAAGGTTACTACCTCAAGTTACTTGGACAAAGTTACTGCAAAAGATAAGAAATAATCTTGGAATCAAAGAGTGGTGGAGTTAGATCAAAAGGTTGGAAGTAAACTTCTTCAAATGGGTGGTTATTTTGATATATGTTCTGGAAAGAGTTTTCTTATGGTGTTTAAGGCTTATAATTGAAGCTAAATGATGGGAAAAATGCTTGGAGATGATCAAGTATGAAGTTAGGAGTATTTTTAGAGAGAAATGAGGGTGTAGGTATGAGAAAATGGAGTGAAGAAATGGTGTTCATTTATAAAAACGTTTTTAGTTTATAAAGAAAGAAAAGGATTCCTAATTTTGTTTTCTTACTAATAATTCATACTACTTGACAAATCCTAGTTACCTCATATCTAGGGCAGTAATAATGTTGATTAGGATGTCGATTTGATGTGTATATACCAATAATAAATACGTATAGAAGCTGGGTATGATACGGGTACATATACCCTAGATATACGTATAGAAATCTTGAGAAAACGGAATGAGAATTCAAATATAGCTATCTTTTGTGAATATACTTATATTGTTTTATGTATTTAAGTCCTTAAAAAGTGATTAAATACATTATATATACGATACATGTATAAGCATTATAGATTATAAGTATATATATCAAAGAATGTTACGTATAGTTATCGTTTTGAAAACTTAAGTTAGTAGTTTCAAAATATACTTATAACTCATTGTCATTAGTACACAATGAGATGTTAAACCATCCTTAGATCATGTTAAATATATATAAATACATATATATACACAAACATATAATTATCGTATGTTATATAGTTCGTGATATCATCGGTCATATTGGACGGTCAAACGTTGTGTAAAACTCTTTTCAAAAACACAAGTCTCAACAATTTGGATTGCTTATCATGTTGGTATGGTTTAATTTATGTAAATATTAATCTCATAAGTATAATTTGGTCGGAAAATTCCGGGTCATTACAGTACCTACCCGTTAAAGAAATTTTGTTCCCGAAATTTGATAGAGGTTGTTATGGATAACAATAAGAAGGTTTTCATGACAAATATAAGGTGATAATGGAGTTTTATCATCATTGAGTAATGTAGATAAAACGATTCGATTATGCGAAGAATATAAATGAGACTATCATAAAAGAGTGAGATGAGTAAAATATATTCGTCTTAACCGATGACGTAGTTATGATTGATTTTCGGGATTTAAGGGATTTAAAGAGAATCTTACGTAATAAGATTTGGTTCTTTGGTGATTAAGGAAATCAGGATCTTCTTTGATTATATGCAATAATCTGTTTCGATTGCTCTGTCGGATATTTCGCTATAAATTCACCCCTTCGTTTCCTTATTTTCCACGACTCACACCTTCTATTCTTTCTCCCTTGATTCTTACTTTAAAGCATTCATCAATATGCTCCATCCAGTCCTGATTCTTGATATACTCCTAACTTTTATATCTGTCATTCTTCTTTTTCATCTACCACCAGAAGAATCTATTTACTTCTACTATACTCTTGTGTTTATAGTGTTTCTAATTCTCCCGTGTCTCTATATTGCTATCTGCATCGATATACACGGTTTGTAATTTCGGGGTTATTATCGGAGTTTATATTCTTCATTATTTTTCAGAGCTTCATACTTTCGTTTTCTCTTCCCGACTTCGAGTCAAGCGAGTAATGGTCCGGAATTCGTAGATATGAAATTCAGAATGAACATAGCTAATGCTCTAAGAAGAAAATGGTAATAGAACGATTTTGATTTGTTAAATTACCAGAATACCCTGGAGAAGACCGAGTCATCCAGAAAAATATTCTCTTGATATGTTTAGAGTTTAGATAGAATGTAAGAGTCGTGTAATGGCACATGATGACGGTACTGTGAATCATCATGCTTCATTAGAAACTCAGCATGACTTACTGTAATATAATGACGTTGATCAAGTGTCATTATATTATACTAATCCATGCTTCAGTTCCCAACACTACTTCAAAACATTCATATTTTAAACTCGAAGGTTTCAGAGTTTAGAAACTAACACAGTTTCTTTTATGTTGCAGATATTACGGAGAGATAAATGATCTCAGATAAGAATAGTTGTGAAAATATCGCCAGAAATATGGAGGATATTTATAATAGAACATACGAGAATATCTTAGAATTTCTATTATCAATGGATGATGAAGAAGATTTGTCAGTGAAGGTTTAGAATGAGAAATAAGATGTTTGCTAACGATTTCAGCAGGCACAGAATCATTTGGATTCTTTGAAGGCAAACTTATTTTTTGTGATTTGTCCACGGCTTTCTTCATAGTTTCGCATAATCTGCTTTTCGGTACTAAATTTTCTATCGAGCGTTCCTAACACTCCTTTCTTTATCATCAAACTTTTGGCCATTAAGATCATCTACAACATGATGCTTCGTCAGCATTTTCAAAGTTAACTGATCTGGGTCATCGGTTATCAAACCGAGGTAGTTTCAGGAGAGTTGTGTTTTTTTAGAATGATTAATCACTGAAGGTAATATTGTGGAATATAAAAGATTCCCTAGTAACAATAAAGAGTACGCATATATATTGCGGTTATAATAAAGTTGTTTCGGATGAAAAGTCAGAGTTGACTTGCTGGAGCTGTGACAAAATTAGCTACTTTGGAAAGGGATTGCAAAACGATCTTCGGTAATAACAATGTCAAAGGAACTAGAACAGATACGTGTCAAACGTTTACTCAGTTTCCGAGGGTTTTTCAGGTGCATAACTATATGCATCAATCTTTTCTTCCGTAGATGAAGTGCGATTGGTTTATCCTCTCGATTGAGGTGTTTTTAAGAATCATGATAGATTTGAACGCTGATTGTAATCGTCGAGATACAATGAGGTTTAAGATAAAATCAAGTGGCAATCTTGAAGAAATGTTTAGTTTCATATGTTATAATCAATATTTTAATTCATTTTAATTGTCCAATGTCATTAGTCCACAGTCGATAGTCCACAGTAACAGTCCAATAATTCATATATAGTTTAATATATAATATACGAATTAATTAATACGTGTCGTGACCCGTATACGTCTCAGACTCGATCACAACTCAAATTATATATATTATTGTAGAATCAACCTCAACCCTGTATAGAGAACTCGATCATTACTGCATATAGAGTGTCTATGGTGATTCCAAATAATATATATAGATGCGTCGATATGATATGTCAAAACATTGTATACGTGTCCCGATATTTAAAGTGCGTAAAATAATTACAGAAATTAAATGACGATAAATAAAAGTGCGATAATTAAATTGCGATAAATAAATTGCGATAAATAAAATGTAATCAGTTAGCTAGGAACAGTTAGCTGGAACAGTTAGCGTGGATTCTTAACAAAATTTTTCATAGTTAATTTGTTTGTTTCTAACAGATTTTATTTTTTCATATGTTTTCTTCATATGCCACTTGTTGGATTCTGGGAAGTCAAAATCCAAATATGAAATTGAATGAAAATGGTTATTCTGCGGTGAACGGATACGTATATCGGTGATTGTAAGTAGGATAGTAAATGACTGTTGAATCAGCTTCGACGAATGTACAATGTAACTTATTAAGATGAAATCTAATTATTCCTCGGGTATTACCTACCCGTTAAAAAAAAATTTCACCATTAATATTTTGTACAAAAGAACTTTTAATTACAATCTTTAAGAAAACATATATACATATATATTTTCTTCAGATGAAATCATGAATTTAATGAGTTAATATGATATTAATCTCATTTGCTTTTCGGTTTAAGCTAGAATAAGAAATCTCTAAAACTTTTTGAAACCACATATTCTTCGCAGAATATCAATGAAGTTATGGATCAATACTTCATCGTTCATTATTGTTGGTACTCCTTGGTATCTATGGTGCGTATGATGTTGATATTTGTGGGACAGATTATGATGTCGAGACGTGTGATGCGGATGTTGTTTGTTAGTGGTGATGATGGTATTGTTGATGTTATTGATGGTGGTGCTGATTATGCTGCTGGTGCTGCTGTTGGTGTTTACAACCTTCGCACTGAAATGTCCCGTTCTTATTGATTAAAAACGTTCCATATTAATTGATTTCGTTGCGAGGTTTTGACCTCTATATGAGACGTTTTTCAAAGACTGCATTCATTTTAAAACAAACCATAACCTTTATTTCATCAATAAAGGTTTAAAAAGCTTTACGTAGATTATCAAATAATGATAATCTAAAATATCCTGTTTACACACGACCATTACATAATGGTTTACAATACAAATATGTTACAACAAAATAAGTTTCTTGAATGCAGTTTTTACACAATATCATACAAGCATGGACTCCAAATCTCGTCCTTATTTAAGTATGCGACAGCGGAAGCTCTTAATAATTACCTGAGAATAAACATGCTTAAAACGTCAACGAAAATGTTGGTGAGTTATAGGTTTAACCTATATATATCAAATCATAATAATAGACCACAAGATTTCATATTTCAATACACATCCCATACATAGAGATAAAAATCATTCATATGGTGAACACCTGGTAACCGACATTAACAAGATGCATATATAAAAATATCCCCATCATTCTGGGACACCCTTCGGATATGATATAAATTTCGAAGTACTAAAGCATCCGGTACTTTGGATGGGGTTTGTTAGGCCCAATAGATCTATCTTTAGGATTCGCGTCAATTAGGGTGTCTGTTCCCTAATTCTTAGATTACCAGACTTAATAAAAAGGGGCATATTCGATTTCGATAATTCAACCATAGAATGTAGTTTCACGTACTTGTGTCTATTTTGTAAATCATTTATAAAACCTGCATGTATTCTCATCCCAAAAATATTAGATTTTAAAAGTGGGACTATAACTCACTTTCACAGATTTTTACTTCGTCGGGAAGTAAGACTTGGCCACTGGTTGATTCACGAACCTATAACAATATATACATATATATCAAAGTATGTTCAAAATATATTTACAACACTTTTAATATATTTTGATGTTTTAAGTTTATTAAGTCAGCTGTCCTCGTTAGTAACCTACAACTAGTTGTCCACAGTTAGATGTACAGAAATAAATCGATAAATATTATCTTGAATCAATCCACGACCCAGTGTATACGTATCTCAGTATTGATCACAACTCAAACTATATATATTTTGGAATCAACCTCAACCCTGTATAGCTAACTCCAACATTCACATATAGAGGGTCTATGGTTGTTCCGAAATATATATAGATGTGTCGACATGATAGGTCGAAACATTGTATACGTGTCTATGGTATCTCAAGATTACATAATATACAATACAAGTTGATTAAGTTATGGTTGGAATAGATTTGTTACCAATTTTCACGTAGCTAAAATGAGAAAATTATCCAATCTTGTTTTACCCATAACTTCTTCATTTTAAATCCGTTTTGAGTGAATCAAATTGCTATGGTTTCATATTGAACTCTATTTTATGAATAAAAACAGAAAAAGTATAGGTTTATAGTCATAAAAATAAGTTACAAGTCATTTTTGTAAAGGTAGTCATTTCAGTCGAAAGAACGACGTCTAGATGACCATTTTAGAAAACATACTTCCACTTTGAGTTTAACCATAATTTTTGGATATAGTTTAATGTTCATAATAAAAATCATTTTCTCAGAATAACAACTTTTAAATCAAAGTTTATCATAGTTTTTAATTAACTAACCCAAAACAGCCCGCGGTGTTACTACGACGGCGTAAATCCGATTTTACGGTGTTTTTCGTGTTTTCAGGTTTTAAATCATTAAGTTAGCATATCATATAGATATAGAACATGTGTGTAGTTAATTTTAAAATTCAAGTTAGAAGGATTAACTTTTGTTTGCGAACAAGTTTAGAATTAACTAAACTATGTTCTAGTGATTACGAGTTTAAACCTTTGAATAAGATAGTTTTATATATATGAATCGAATGATGTTATGAACATCATTAATACCTCAAGTTTAGTAGGTAAACCTACTGGAAGTGACAAGAAATGATCTAGCTTCAAAGGATCTTGGATGGCTTGAAAGTTCTTGAAGTAGGATCATGACACAAAAACAAGTTCAAGTAAGATTTTTACTCGAATTAAGATAGTTTATAGTTATAGAAATTGAATCAAAGTTTGAATATGAATATTACCTTGAATAAGAAAGATAACCTACTGTATATAACAAAGGTTTCTTGATCTTAGATGATTACTTGGAATGGATTAGAAAGCTTGGAAGTAAATTAGTAAACTTGAAGGGATTTTTGAAGTGTTCTTGAAGTGTTCTTCCTATGATGATTATAGCTTGATTCTTGAAGTGATTTTTGATGAAGATGATGATTAAATACTGGAAAAATACTTTCATAATAGTGTGTGTGTGTTGAGAGAGAATTAGAAAGAGAATTGGAAGTGAAATGGAGTGAATGATGAGTGGTAATTGGTGAGTGGTGAGTGGGGTTAAAAGGAGTTCTAGTTAGTTGACTAGCTCATGGTAGAAGTTAAAATTGATTAGTCATACATGACATAATCAAGAGTGGAATCCCATGCTAGTTCCTATTGATATATACCTATAGTAAGTACGTTTTGAAGCTGTGTATAATACGGGTAAGAATACGACTAGAATTATTGATGAAAGAAAAGAATGGGAAAGTAACTGTAACCATTTTCGTTAAGTATGAGTGTTTTGATATATGTATTGAAGTCTTCCAAAAGTATTTTAATACATCTAAATACACTACATGTATATACATTTTAACTGAGTCGTTAAGTCATCGTTAGTCGTTACATGTAAGTGTTGTTTTGAAACCTTTAAGTTAACGATCTCAATTAATGTTGTTAACCCATTGTTTATTATATCTAATGAGATGTTAAATTATTATATTATCATGATATTATGATATATTAATATATCTTAATATGATATATATACATTTAAATGTCGTTACAATGATAATCGTTACATATATGTCTCGTTTCGAAATCCTTAAGTTAGTAGTCTTGTTTATATGTATATAACTCATTGTTAATATACTTATGGAGATACTTACTTATCATAATCTCATGTTAACCATATGTATATCCATATATATATCGTCATGTCATTTTTACAAGTTTTAACGTTCGTGAATCGCCGGTCAACTTGGGTGGTCAATTGTCTATATGAAACATATTTCAATTAATCAAGTCTTAACAAGTTTGATTGCTTAACATGTTGGAAACATTTAATCATGTAAATATCAATCTCAATTAATATATATAAACATGGAAAAGTTCGGGTCACTACAGTACCTACCCGTTAAATAAATTTCGTCCCGAAATTTTAAGCTGTTGAAGGTGTTGACGAATCTTCTGGAAATAGATGCGGGTATTTCTTCTTCATCTGATCTTCACGCTCCCAGGTGAACTCGGGTCCTCTACGAGCATTCCATCGAACCTTAACAATTGGTATCTTGTTTTGCTTAAGTCTTTTAACCTCGCGATCCATTATTTCGACGGGTTCTTCGATGAATTGAAGTTTTTCGTTGATTTGGATTTCATCTAACGGAATAGTGAGATCTTCTTTAGCAAAACATTTCTTCAAATTCGAGACGTGGAAAGTGTTATGTACAGCCGCGAGTTGTTGAGGTAACTCAAGTCGGTAAGCTACTGGTCCGACACGATCAATAATCTTGAATGGTCCAATATACCTTGGATTTAATTTCCCTCGTTTACCAAATCGAACAACGCCTTTCCAAGGTGCAACTTTAAGCATGACCATCTCTCCAATTTCAAATTCTATATCTTTTCTTTTAATGTCAGCGTAGGTCTTTTGTCGACTTTGGGCGGTTTTCAACCGTTGTTGAATTTGGATGATCTTCTCGGTAGTTTCTTATATAATCTCCGGACCCGTAATCTGTCTATCCCCCACTTCACTCCAACAAATTGGAGACCTGCACTTTCTACCATAAAGTGCTTCAAACGGCGCCATCTCAATGCTTGAATGGTAGCTGTTGTTGTAGGAAAATTCTGCTAACGGTAGATGTCAATCCCAACTGTTTCCGAAATCAATAACACGTGCTCGTAGCATGTCTTCAAGCATTTGTATCGTCCTTTCGCTCTGCCCATCAGTTTGTGGATGATAGGCAGTACTCATGTCTAGACGAGTTCCTAATGCTTGCTGTAATGTCTGCCAGAATCTTGAAATAAATCTACCATCCCTATCAGAGATAATAGAGATTGGTATTCCATGTCTGGAGACGACTTCCTTCAAATACAGTCGTGCTAACTTCTCCATCTTGTCATCTTCTCTTATTGGCAGGAAGTGTGCTGATTTGGTGAGACGATCAACTATTACCCAAATAGTATCAAAACCACTTGCAGTCCTTGGCAATTTAGTGATGAAATCCATGGTAATGTTTTCCCATTTCCATTCCGGGATTTCGGGTTGTTGAAGTAGACCTGATGGTTTCTGATGCTCAGCTTTGACCTTAGAACACGTCAAACATTCTCCTACGTATTTAGCAACATCGGCTTTCATACCCGGCCACCAAAAATGTTTCTTGAGATCCTTGTACATCTTCCCCGTTCCAGGATGTATTGAGTATCTGGTTTTATGAGCTTCTCTAAGTACCATTTCTCTCATATCTCCAAATTTTGGTACCCAAATCCTTTCAGCCCTATACCGGGTTCCGTCTTCCCAAATATTAAGATGCTTCTCCGATCCTTTGGGTATTTCATCCTTTAAATTTCCCTCTTTTAAAACTCCTTGTTGCGCCTCCTTTATTTGAGTAGTAAGGTTATTATGAATCATTATATTCATAGATTTTACTCGAATGGGTTCTCTGTCCTTCCTGCTCAAGGCATCCGCTACCACATTTGCCTTCCCCGGGTGGTAACGAATCTCAAAGTCGTAATCATTCAATAATTCAATCCACCTACGCTGCCTCATATTCAGTTGGTTCTGATTAAATATGTGTTGAAGACTTTTGTGGTCGGTATATATAATACTTTTGACCCCATATAAGTAGTGCTTCCAAGTCTTTAATACAAAAACAACCGCGCCTAATTCCAAATCATGCGTCGTATAATTTTGTTCGTGAATCTTCAATTGTCTAGACGCATAAGCAATCACCTTCGTTCGTTGCATTAATACACAACCGAGACCTTGCTTTGATGCGTCACAATAAATCACAAAATCATCATTCCCTTCAGGCAATGACAATATAGGTGCCGTAGTTAGCTTTTTCTTCAATAACTTAAACGCTTTCTCTTGTTCATCATTCCATTCAAATTTCTTCCCTTTATGCGTTAATGCAGTCAAGGGTTTTGCTATTCTGGAAAAGTCTTGGATGAACCTTCTGTAGTAACCAGCTAGTCCTAAAAACTGGCGTATGTGTTTCGGAGTTTTCGGGGTTTCCCACTTTTCAACAGTTTCTATCTTTGCCGGATCCACCTTAATACCTTCTTTGTTCACTATGTGACCGAGGAATTGAACTTCTTCCAACCAAAATGCACACTTTGAAAACTTAGCGTACAATTCTTCCTTCCTCAATACTTCTAACACCTTTCTCAAATGTTCACCGTGTTCTTGGTCATTCTTTGAGTAAATAATTATGTCATCAATGAAAACAATGACAAACTTGTCAAGGTATGGTCCACACACTCGGTTCATAAGGTCCATGAACACAGCTGGTGCATTAGTTAAACCAAACGGCATGACCATAAACTCGTAATGACCGTAACGTGTTCTGAAAGCAGTCTTTGGAATATCATCTTCTTTCACCCGCATTTGATGATACCCGAAACGTAAGTCAATCTTTGAATAAACAGACGAGCCTTGTAGTTGATCAAATAAGTCATCGATTCTCGGTAGTGGGTAGCAGTTCTTGATGGTAAGTTTGTTCAACTCTCGGTAGTCGATACACAACCTGAATGTACCATCTTTCTTCTTGACAAACAAAACAGGAGCTCCCCACGGTGATGTGCTTGGTCGAATGAAACCACGCTCTAAAAGTTCTTGTAATTGGCTTTGCAGTCTTTCATCTCGCTGGGTGCGAGTCTGTAAGGAGCACGAGCTATTGGTGCAGCTCCTGGTACAAGATCTATTTGAAATTCAACGGATCGATGTGGGGGTAATCCCGGTAATTCTTTCGGAAATACATCGGGAAATTCTTTTGCAATGGGAACATCATTGATGCTCTTTTCTTCAGTTTGTACTTTCTCGACGTGTGCTAGAACAGCATAGCAACCTTTTCTTATTAGTTTTTGTGCCTTCAAATTACTAATAAGATGTAGCTTCGTGTTGCCCCTTTCTCCGTACACCATTAAGGGTTTTCCTTTTTCTCGTATAATGCAAATTGCATTTTTGTAACAAACGATCTCTGCTTTCACTTCTTTCAACCAGTCCATACCTATTATCACATCAAAACTCCCTAACTCTACTGGTATCAAATCAATCTTAAATGTTTCGCTAACTAGTTTAATTTCTCGATTCCGACATATATTATCTGCTGAAATTAATTTACCATTTGCTAATTCGAGTAAAAATTTACTATCCAAAGGCGTCAATGGACAACTTAATTTAGCACAAAAATCTCTACTCATATAGCTTCTATCCGCACCCGAATCAAATAAAACGTAAGCAGATTTATTATCAATAAGAAACGTACCCGTAACAAGCTCCGGGTCTTCCTGTGCCTCTGCCGCATTAATATTGAAAACTCTTCTGCGGCCTTGTCCATTCGTGTTCTCCTGGTTCGGTCAATTTCCAATAATGTGGCCCGGTTTTCCACATTTATAACAAACTACATTTGCATAACTTGCTCCGACACTACTTGCTCCGCCATTACTCGTTCCGACACCATTTGTTCCTTTCGTTCTATTAACCCCTGGTCCGTAGACCTCACACTTCGCCGCGCTATGACCATTTCTTTTACACTTGTTGCAAAATTTGGTGCAGAACCCCGAGTGATACTTTTCACACCTTTGACATAGCTGCTTCTGATTGTTGTTGTTGTTGTTGCGGTTATTATTGTTGTTGGGATGGTTGTTGTAGTTGCCGTTGTTGTTGTTGTTGTTGTTGTTGTTGTTGTTGTTGGGCCGTTTGTTGTAGTTGCGATTGATGTTGCGATTGTTGGGATAATTGTTGCGATTATTGTTGTAATTGCTGTTGTTGTTGTATTGGTGATTCTTATCACCGTTTTCCTCCCACTTTCTTTTGACTTGCTTCACATTGGCCTCTTCAGGAGTCTGTTCTTTAATTCTTTCTTCAATCTGGTTCACTAGTTTGTGAGCCATTCTATATGCCTGTTGTATGGAGGCGGGCTCGTGTGAACTTATATCTTCTTGGATTCTTTCCGGTAATCCTTTCACAAACGCGTCGATCTTCTCTTCCTCATCTTCGAATGCTCCCGGACACAATAGGCACAATTCTGTGAATCGTCTTTCGTACGTGGTAATATCAAATCCTTGGGTTCGTAACCCTCTAAGTTCTGTCTTGAGCTTATTGACCTCGGTTCTGGGACGGTATTTCTCGTTCATCAAGTGCTTGAATACTGACCACGGTAGTGCGTACGCATCGTCTTGTCCCACTTGCTCTAGATAGGTATTCCACCATGTTAACGCAGAACCTGTGAAGGTATGCGTAGCGTACTTCACTTTGTCCTCTTCAGTACACTTACTTATGGCAAACACCGATTCGACCTTCTCAGTCCACCGTTTCAATCCGATCGGTCCTTCGGTTCCATCAAATTCCAAAGGTTTGCAGGCAGTGAATTCTTTGTAGGTGCATCCTATACGATTTTCTGTACTGCTAGATCCAAGGTTATTGTTGATATGTAGCGCAGCCTATACTGCGGCTATGTTTGAAGCTAGAAAAGTACGGAATTCCTCTTCATTCATATTCACGGTGTGTCGAGTAGTCGATGCCATTTCCTTCAAAATAGTTAAATGGAACAAGTTAATCATACAGAATATTAAGAGTAGTTAATAGTATTTCGTAGCATAATATGAACTCATTTATAAAAGCTTTTTCTTCATATTAGCGTTTTATAAGTTTAAATTCGGGTAGTACCTACCCGTTAAGTTCATACTTAGTAGCTAATATACAATTCAACTACTACAATTCTATATGAAAAACTGATTATAATAATATTTCGCGTTCAAACTTTTACACAATATTTTACAAACTTACAATACCGCTTATTTTACATATAGCATGAAATATAGCACACAATAAATTTGATACAAGATGGTTGTGAAGATAATTCTAGCTAGTACACAAGTCGTTCAGCAAAGGCAATAAAGACACGTAATTCATACGTCCAGAAACAAGTCATGCATTCTGGTTTTACTAGGATTACTTCCCATCCTTGGTCTTGTGGAACATAACCGTTATGGCCGTTGATAAGACATCGTGTTGTAACGTCGTCAAAGGGATGAGGGTTACGTAATGTCCAACAGTCCCGTAACAATCTAAAAACCTCATTTCTTACCCCAATTACCGACTCCGTCACTTGTGGAAACGTTTTGTTTAATAGTTGTAGCCCGATGTTCTTGTTCTCACTTTGGTGAGAAGCGAACATTACTAATCCGTAAGCATAACATGCTTCTTTATGTTGCATGTTAGCCGCTTTTTCTAAATCACGAAGTCCAATATTCGGATATATTGAGTCAAAATAATTTCTTAACCCATTGCGTAAAATAGCATTTGGGTTCCCCGCAATATATGCGTCAAAGTAAACACATCGTAACTTATGGATTTCCCAATGTGATATCCCCCATCTTTCGAACGAAAGCCTTTTATAAACCAAGGCATTCTTGGAACGTTCTTCGAATGTCTTACAAACTGATCTCGCCTTAAATAGTTGTGCCGAAGAATTCTGATCGACTCTAGACAAGATTTCATCAATCATGTCTCCGGGTAGGTCTCTTAAAATATTGGGTTGTCTATCCATTTTGTGTTTTTATACTGTAAAATAGACAAGAGTTAGATTCATAAAAAAAATACTTATTAATACAAGCAATTTTTACATATATCATAAAGCATAAGCACACTATATTACATATATTACACCACACGAATACAACTATCTTATTCCGACTCGCTTGTTTCTTCTTCTTCGGTTTTGGTTCGTTTTGCCAAGTTTCAAGGGATATATGATGTTCCCCTAATACGAGCCGTCGTTTTCCACATTGGTTTAGAAAAACCTGGTGGTTTAGAGGTTCCCGGGTCATTGTTACAACTTAAGGACTTCGGGGGTTGACGATACATATAAAGTTCATCGGGGTTGGAATTAGATTTCTCTATTTTTATGCCCTTTCCCTTATTATTTTCTTTTGCCTTTTTAAATTCAGTTGGGGTAATTTCTATAACATCATCGGAATTCTCGTCGGAATCCGATTCATCAGAGAATTGGTAATCCTCCCAATATTTTGCTTCCTAGGCGGAAACACCATTGACCATAATTAACCTTGGTCGGTTGGTTGAGGATTTTCTTTTACTTAACCGTTTTATTATTTCCCCCACCGGTTCTATTTCTTCATCCGGTTCCGATTCTTCTTCCGGTTCCGATTCTTCTTTCGGTTCCGACTCTTCTTCCGGTTCCTCTTCGGAAATTGTGAATCAGTCCACGAATCATTCCAATTTACATTTGACTCTTCATTATTATTAGGTGAGTCAATGGGACTTGTTCTAGAGGTAGACATCTATCACATAATATCAAACACGTTAAGAGATTAATATATCACATAATATTCACATGTTAAAAATATATAGTTTCCAACAAAATTTGTTAAGCAATCATTTTTCAAGTAAACACGGTCGAAGTCCAGACTCACTAATGCATCCTAACAAACTCGATAAGACACACTAATGCAAAATTCTGGTTCTCTAAGACCAACGCTCGGATACCAACTGAAATGTCCCGTTCTTATTGATTAAAAACGTTCCATATTAATTGATTTCGTTGCGAGGTTTTGACCTCTATATGAGACGTTTTTCAAAGACTGCATTCATTTTAAAACAAACCATAACCTTTATTTCATCAATAAAGGTTTAAAAAGCTTTACGTAGATTATCAAATAATGATAATCTAAAATATCCTGTTTACACACGACCATTACATAATGGTTTACAATACAAATATGTTACAACAAAATAAGTTTCTTGAATGCAGTTTTTACACAATATCATACAAGCATGGACTCCAAATCTCGTCCTTATTTAAGTATGCGACAGCGGAAGCTCTTAATAATTACCTGAGAATAAACATGCTTAAAACGTCAACGAAAATGTTGGTGAGTTATAGGTTTAACCTATATATATCAAATCATAATAATAGACCACAAGATTTCATATTTCAATACACATCCCATACATAGAGATAAAAATCATTCATATGGTGAACACCTGGTAACCGACATTAACAAGATGCATATATAAAAATATCCCCATCATTCCGGGACACCCTTCGGATATGATATAAATTTCGAAGTACTAAAGCATCCGGTACTTTGGATGGGGTTTGTTAGGCCCAATAGATCTATCTTTAGGATTCGCGTCAATTAGGGTGTCTGTTCCCTAATTCTTAGATTACCAGACTTAATAAAAAGGGGCATATTCGATTTCGATAATTCAACCATAGAATGTAGTTTCACGTACTTGTGTCTATTTTGTAAATCATTTATAAAACCTGCATGTATTCTCATCCCAAAAATATTAGATTTTAAAAGTGGGACTATAACTCACTTTCACAGATTTTTACTTCGTCAGGAAGTAAGACTTGGCCACTGGTTGATTCACGAACCTATAACAATATATACATATATATCAAAGTATGTTCAAAATATATTTACAACACTTTTAATATATTTTGATGTTTTAAGTTTATTAAGTCAGCTGTCCTCGTTAGTAACCTACAACTAGTTGTCCACAGTTAGATGTACAGAAATAAATCGATAAATATTATCTTGAATCAATCCACGACCCAGTGTATACGTATCTCAGTATTGATCACAACTCAAACTATATATATTTTGGAATCAACCTCAACCCTGTATAGCTAACTCCAACATTCACATATAGAGGGTCTATGGTTGTTCCGAAATATATATAGATGTGTCGACATGATAGGTCGAAACATTGTATACGTGTCTATGGTATCTCAAGATTACATAATATACAATACAAGTTGATTAAGTTATGGTTGGAATAGATTTGTTACCAATTTTCACGTAGCTAAAATGAGAAAATTATCCAATCTTGTTTTACCCATAACTTCTTCATTTTAAATCCGTTTTGAGTGAATCAAATTGCTATGGTTTCATATTGAACTCTATTTTATGAATCAAAACAGAAAAAGTATAGGTTTATAGTCAGAAAAATAAGTTACAAGTCATTTTTGTAAAGGTAGTTATTTCAGTCGAAAGAACGACGTCTAGATGACCATTTTAGAAAACATACTTCCACTTTGAGTTTAACCATAATTTTTGGATATAGTTTCATGTTCATAATAAAAATCATTTTCTCAGAATAAAAACTTTTAAATCAAAGTTTATCATAGTTTTTAATTAACTAACCCAAAACAGCCCGCGGTGTTACTACGACCACGTAAATCCGGTTTTACGGTGTTTTTCGTGTTTCCAGGTTTTAAATCATTAAGTTAGCATATCATATAGATATAGAACATGTGTGTAGTTAATTTTAAAAGTCAAGTTAGAAGGATTAACTTTTGTTTGCGAACAAGTTTAGAATTAACTAAACTATGTTCTAGTGATTACGAGTTTAAACCTTCGAATAAGATAGTTTTATATATATGAATCGAATGATGTTATGAACATCATTACTACCTCAAGTTTAGTAGGTAAACCTACTGGAAGTGACAAGAAATGATCTAGCTTCAAAGTATCTTGGATGGCTTGAAAGTTCTTGAAGTAGGATCATGACACAAAAACAAGTTCAAGTAAGATTTTTACTCGAATTAAGATAGTTTATAGTTATAGAAATTGAATCAAAGTTTGAATATGAATATTACCTTGAATAAGAAAGATAACCTACTATATATAACAAAGGTTTCTTGATCTTAGATGATTACTTGGAATGAATTAGAAAGCTTGGAAGTAAATTAGTAAACTTGAAGGGATTTTTGAAGTGTTCTTGAAGTGTTCTTCCTATGATGATTATAGCTTGATTCTTGAAGTGATTTTTGATGAAGATGATGATTAACTACTGGAAAAATACGTTCATAATAGTGTGTGTGTGTTGAGAGAGAATTAGAAAGAGAATTGGAAGTGAAATGGAGTGAATGATGAGTGGTAATTGGTGAGTGGTGAGTGGGGTTAAAAGGAGTTCTAGTTAGTTGACTAGCTCATGGTAGAAGTTAAAATTGATTAGTCATACATGACATAATCAAGAGTGGAATCCCATGCTAGTTCCTATTGGTATATACCCATAGTAAGTACGTTTTGAAGCTGTGTATAATACGGGTAAGAATACGACTAGAATTCTTGATGAAAGAAAAGAATGGGAAAGTAACTGTAACCATTTTCGTTAAGTATGAGTGTTTTGATATATGTCTTGAAGTCTTCCAAAAGTATTTTAATACATCTAAATACACTACATGTATATACATTTTAACTGAGTCGTTAAGTCATCGTTAGTCGTTACATGTAAGTGTTGTTTTGAAACCTTTAAGTTAACGATCTCAATTAATGTTGTTAACCCATTGTTTATTATATCTAATGAGATGTTAAATTATTATATTATCATGATATTATGATATATTAATATATCTTAATATGATATATATACATTTAAATGTCGTTACAACAATAATCGTTACATATATGTCTCGTTTCGAAATCCTTAAGTTAGTAGTCTTGTTTATATGTATATAACTCATTGTTAATATACTTATGGAGATACTTACTTATCATAATCTCATGTTAACCATATGTATATCCATATATATATCGTCATGTCGTTTTTACAAGTTTTAACGTTCGTGAATCGCCGGTCAACTTGGATGGTCAATTGTCTATATGAAACATATTTCAATTAATCAAGTCTTAACAAGTTTGATTGCTTAACATGTCGGAAACATTTAATCATGTAAATATCAATCTCAATTAATATATATAAACATGGAAAAGTTCGGGTCACTACACGCACCATGTTCTCCAAAGCCGTCACGCGAGCGCGAAGTTCGTTAACTTCTACTAGTACACCGGGATGATTGGCGGTTGGAGCGAGTGAATGAACAAGATTTGTAATATGGGATAGTATATAATCGTGACGAGATACTCTAGAAATGAGAGAGAAAATGGTGTTTCGAATAGGTTCACCGGTAAGTGCTTCAGGTTCATCGCCAAGAGGGCAATTTGGTGGATGGAATGGATCACCTTCTTCTTGTCTCCAGTGATTTAGTATATTACGAACCCATCCCCAATTCATCCAGAATAGATGATGGGAAATTGGTTGATCCATTCCGGTGACGCTGCTTTCGGAGCCCGAATGGAAATCCATATCGGCATAACTGTCGGAATCTGAAGAATTCGAACTAGATGCGGAATCCATCTTGTATAATGGGGAAAATGAATTTTTGGTATGGAATAGATTATAGGAGTTAGATTCGGTACTCTTCAATACATAATTTACATATGTATATATAATACCAAAATCCCGTAAATTACGGAGAATCTTTGAAAAGGTATCAGTCAAAGTTCGCAATAACAGATATGCTAAGATAAGAATTCGTCTATACACTATCAATGCAGTAAATGCAGTAAAACGTGTCTAGACTTATGAATGATAAGCAGGTAATTTCCTAAGGATGATAAGCAGATGATTTCCGACTAGAAATGATAAGCAAAACTTTTGACATGTAGACACGGTCGAAGTCCAGACTCATTAATGCATCC
This sequence comes from Rutidosis leptorrhynchoides, assembly GCF_046630445.1. Classification (NCBI taxonomy): domain Eukaryota; kingdom Viridiplantae; phylum Streptophyta; class Magnoliopsida; order Asterales; family Asteraceae; genus Rutidosis; species Rutidosis leptorrhynchoides. The sequence continues at coordinate 157,751,698 of NC_092336.1, forward strand.
TAACAACTACTAGTTAGACACACTAATGCAAGACCTGGTTCGCTACGACCACCGCTCTGATACCAACTGAAAGGACCCGTCCTAATCCACCTGGACGAAGTCATCAATATTTGGTCCCATTGCGATGATCGGCTCCAAGTAATGTCCTTATATTGAGCAAATGCACAGCGGAAGACTTAATTCATACCTGAGAATAAACATGCTTTAAAGTGTCAACCAAAAGGTTGGTGAGTTCATAGGTTTATCATAACAATCATTTCAATATGTTAATAGACCACAAGATTTCATAATCATAAACATAATACACTCGCAAGTGTATGTAAAGCATTCTAAGTGGTTGAGCACTTGGTAACCATACTTAACATTTAATCAACGTCGCATATTCCCTTTATTATGAAATCTCACTACACCGTACCAAGTGTAGTCACCAAAACAAAGTACTGTGCAACCGTTGAATACTGGTCGTCCAGTCCGGTTGGGGTTGTCAGGCCCGATAGATCTATCAACAGGATTCGCGTTTACAATACCCATGTAAATAGTAGTTACCAAGCTACAGAGAAATATGCCAGTGGTACAACTCAACGTAGAATATATTTTTAAGTACTTGTGTCTATTTTGTAAACATTTATAAAAGCAGCGCATGTATTCTCAGCCCAAAAATATATATTGCAAAAGCAATTAAAAAGGGAGCAAATGAAACTCACTTTTGCCTTAAAGGTATTTAATTCGACTTGGTCTCCGATAGATATCACGAACCTAACCATATATATAATATATCAACATATTTTCTTTTTAAGTAATCGTTACATATATATATACTTTTAATACTTTTAATATTTTCTTAGTCCGTAGTTAGCAGTCCGATGTTAGTGGTCCACAATTAGTTGCTTAAATAAAATAAATAAAGACCCCATCGTATTCGTATTGATCAGAATTAATCTCGACCCATGGTACCATGTTGTCAAATGACGTGTTGCGTACATAAAGTACCGTGTTGTCAAATGACGTGTTGCGTACAATCATGAGGTCTTATGATTAATCTTCTTGTGTTGTTTACGGGTGGTCCTGAAATATATAAAATCAAATCATAAGTAATTATATATAAAATATCATATTAATTAGAAAAGATATCATTAATTTACTTTTTCTCCAAATATTTTCGAAGCTAAACTAGCTTCGGATACCCAATCTTGTTTTAGTCGTAGTTTCTTCATTAAAACTCCGTTTTTGTTGGTTCAACTTGCCACTTCCTTGGATCGAGTCAAATTTTAAGAATATGAACTGAAAATACCTTAGTTTGTATTCAAAATCATAGGTTATAGGTCAAACTTTGGTGAAACTTATGAAAGTGATCATTTTCCATCATAAAAACAACATTTAATGATCATTTTTCTAAAAATACTTACACTTTGAGTTAAACCATGCAATTTTTATGTGTTAACATATTCATAAGAAATATCATTTTTCCAGAACATGAACTTCCAATTCAAAGTTCAAGATGGTTTTTAATTATCCAACCCAAAACAGCCCCCGGTTGCACTCCGACGACGTAGATTCAGTTTTTAAGATGTTCTTTGTAAAACCAAGTTATATCTTGTTAGGTTAGCATATCATTATGATATATTACAGGTCTTGAAGTATTTTAAAAGTCAAGTTAGAAGGATCTATTTAGTTTGCGAACAAGTTTGAAATCATTCAAACTATGTTCTTGTTGTTAAAATTTTATACCACAAAATAAGATAGCTATATGAATATGAATTGAATAAGATTATGAACAAGGTTACTACTTCAAGTTACTTGGACAAAGTTACTGTAAAAGATAAGAAATAATCTTGGAATCAAAGAGTGGTGGAGTTAGATCAAAAGGTTGGAAGTAAACTTCTTCAAATGGGTGGTTATTTTGATATATGTTCTTGAAAGAGTTTTCTTATGGTGTTTAAGGCTTATAATTGAAGCTAAATGATGGGGAAAATGCTTGGAGATGATCAAGTATGAAGTTAAGAGTATTTTGAGCGAGAAATGAGGGTGTAGGTATGAGAAAATGGAGTGAAGAAATGGTGTTCATTTATAAAAACGTTTTTAGTTTATACAGAAAGAAAAGGATTCCTAATTTTGTTTTCTAACTAATAATTCATACTACTTGACAAATCCTAGTTACCTCATATCTAGGGTAGTAATAATGTTGATTAGGATGTTGATTTGATGTGTATATACCAATAATAAATACGTATAGAAGCTGGGTATGATACGGGTACATATACCCTAGATATACGTATAGAAATCTTGAGGAAACGAAATGAGAATTCAAATATAGCTATCTTTTGTGAATATACTTATATTGTTTTATGTATTTAAGTCCTTAAAAAGTGATTAAATATATTATATATACGATACATGTATAAGCATTATAGATTATAAGTATATATATCAAAGAATGTTACGTACAGTTATCGTTTTGAAAACTTAAGCTAGTTGTTTCAAAATATACTTATAACTCATTGTCATTAGTACACAATGAGATGTTAAACCATCCTTAGATCATGTTAAATATATATAAATACATATATATACACAAATGTATAATTATCGTATGTTATATAGTTCGTGATATCATCGGTCATATTGGACGGTCAAACGTTGTGTAAAACTCTTTTCAAAAACACAAGTCTCAACAATTTGGATTGCTTATCATGTTGGTATGGTTTAATTTATGTAAATATTAATCTCATAAGTATAATTTGGTCGAAAAATTCCGGGTCATTACAGTGGGTTTTGATGTTGAGAAGTGAATCGTGTGTAGTTCGGATTCACGATGACTCGTGTAGTTTGGTCATCTTATTGAGGTAGTAATCTCGTGTGGTTTCGGATTACTAAGGCTCGTGTAGTTCGGCCAACCTCGATGTTGTGAAGATAGTAATCTCGTGTGGGTTCGGATTACTAAGGCTCGTGTAGTTCGGCCAATCTTCATTGTGGCGTTTGGTATTCGGTAATGGGTTAAGGGGTTAACCTTATTCGTTTTATATTGTTATATATATTAATGTAATGTTGTGTTGTAGCTAACCCTTCGGGTGTAGCTTATTGGCGTTGTTCACATCGTCGTTGGTGAACTTATACTTTGTTGATATCTTTAGCTTGTTGCTTAGAGATCGTACGGTATGCTTAGTGTAGTTGCCTTATACATGGATGCTTCGGTATGCGGTATTTGATATTTGTGTGGCGTGTCCATTTTATACATATATATGTATGTAGTATATTATCATTCACTAAGCGTTAGCTTACCCTCTCGTTGTTGCTATTTTTATAGGTTCGCATGATGGTGGCTCAGGTAAGCTTGGGGATTAGAGATCTTGGCTAGGTTGCTAAGAAGATCTTGCTTTTGTATTCGATTAGGATTTGGGTAGCGTAGTTGTAGAGACCCGTCCTAATCCATCCGGACGAAGTCCATATCGATTACAAACGATTCACAACAGTTGATTACATCGCGAGGTAATTGACCTCTATATGATAAATTTTACAAACATTGCATTCGTTTTTAAAAGACAAACTTTCGTTAGATCGACAGTTGACAGGCATGTAAAGCATTTCATAATATATCCAAATATAATTGACTTAATAATAATCTTGATGAACTCAACGACTCGAATGCAACATCTTTTGAAATATGTCATGAATGACTCCAAGTAATATCTCTAATATGAGCAAATGCACAGCGGAAGATTTCTTTCGTACCCGAGAATAAACATGCTTTAAAGTGTCAACCAAAAGGTTGGTGAGTTCATTAGTTTATCATAAAGAATCATTTCATAATTTTAATAGACCATAAGATTTCATACTTCCATTTCTCATAATCATACGTCCCATGCATAGAGACAAAAATATCATTCATATGGATTTAACACCTGGTAACCGACATTCACAATATGCATATAAGAATATCCCCATCATTCCGGGATCCTCCTTCGGACATGATATAAATTTCGAAGTGCTAAAGCATCCGGTACTTTGGATGGGGCTTGTTGGGCCCGATAGATCTATCTTTAGATTTCGCGTCAATTAGGGTGTCTGTTCCCTAATTCTTAGATTACCAGACTTAATAAAAAGGGGCATATTCAGTTTCGATCATTCAACCATAGAACGTAATTTCGATTACTTGTGTCTATTTCGTAAAACAGTTATAAAAGTTGCGCATGTATTCTCAGCCCAAAAATATAAAGGGTAAAAAGGTAAATGAAACTCACAGTACTGTATTTTGTAGTAAAAATACATATGACGACATTGAACAATGCAGGGTTGGCCTTGGATTCACGAACCTATATCAAGTATTAACACATTATAGTATAAATCAATTAAGTTTATATATTTGTTATGTATTAATTATTCTTATAATATATTATGATACTTATTTGATATTTAATTAATGTTATATCAATAATATTAGTTGAAACATAATTTTATGTAATATTAGTATATTTTATGTAATAATATATTTACATATATATCTTTTGTTTTGTAAAATTAATAATTGTAGAAATACCTAAGGATAATAATAATAATATTAATAATAATAATAATAATTTTTAAAAGTATAAAACTACCTTAGGAGTCAGTTTTAAAAAAATTGCACCAAGCCGGGCTTGAACCCGAGACCTCTCGCTCACTCATCAACACCCTTAACCATTCCTCCATTTCAGTTTTTCTGATTTATAATACAAACCCAAATACTTATCTATTACATGTTTCAACCCACTTCATCTTCTTCACCAAAATCTAAACAATCAAACAACTTCATTCTTAATAGTCAATCATCAAAATGGTTTTAGGACTTCTAAACAAACATGAAACAAAAAATAAAAATGTGTTCATGATATAAAAAAAATGAGAAAAAAAACAAAAAAAATCCTACTGCTTGCTAGTAGCCAAGAAAAAAAAAATTTGTTTTCAATTTTGAGTTCGTTTTGGACAATCTTTACAACATGAAACATGTTTCAAATCATTCCTAAAAACTATTAAAATCGTCAATTGAACTTAAAACATCAAAACAAGCTCTAATTTCTCCAAGAACAAAACAGTTAGACTTTTGACAATTTAACTTTGACTCGCAAATTCGAATTCGTTATCAAGAATTGGAACTTGAGATTTTGCAGGAACTTTAAGTAAATGATTCCTAACAACTCTACATTTTTAGTTTTTGAAATTTGTTTCGAATTCACATTAGTGTATATCACTGTGAAGAACTCAAGAACTCAAAAATTGATTTTTAGATTAAGAGTGTTATAGGTTATGATTACAACATGAATTGTGTTGCAAATCATTCCTATAATCTTTATGGATCATCAAATTAACTGGAGATATCAAAACAAACTCGAATTTGATTCAAGAACACTTAGTTGACTTTGAAAACCAAAACTTTGACTCTTAAATTAGAAATTAATAGAAAGAATTGAGGATTGAAAACTTACAGATAGTTTAGATAGACGATTCCTAATATGACTGCATTATTACATTTTGAAAATTTGTTCTAAATCAAAATATGGTGAAAAAGATGAATGTACAGAGTGTCGAGCTTATTTTCTGGGTTTTCTTTATTTTCAACTCAAATTGCAGTTTGTAACTTATATAGAGTGATTAGGTACATGATTTAACAGTTAAATTGATTTCCAATTGATTTGTGAAGTAGACTTGTAACAAACTGGAGATATGAAGTACGTAAATTATTTTCATGTGAAGAAAAAGAAAAAAAAATTGATAGTTACTTCTAACAGAATGGGATTCCCTATTTTTATTTTTAATAAATATTAATAGTAAATACCCTAATAATATTAATAATAATTCTAATAAAATAACTAAATAATATTATAAAAATGATAATAAATAAAAATAAGAATTCGTTTAAATCATAAATAAATTTTAATCTTAACTATCTTGTACATTATTTTACATTTTCAATTCAAATGATTATTTTGTATTTTATTAATACAACTTAATATGCACTCTTATATTTATATATGTATATATATTTACATATTTATTTACACACAATTGTTCGTGAATCGTCGGAAATAGTCACAGGTTAAATGAATCTATATAAATAGTTCAAACATTTCGAGACTCAACATTACAGGCTTTGCTTATTATGTTGGAACATATAAAGATTAAGTTTTAATTTGGTCGGAAATTTCCGGGTCGTCACAATACCTACCCGTTAAAGAAATTTCGTCCCGAAATTTGAGTGGAATGGTCATGGCTGACAATAAGTATGTTTTCATGACGTATCCGAGCTAGAAGTTAGAGTTTTATCATCAGTGAGTAATATAGGTAAAAAAAAAATTTGATTACGCGAAGAGTATAATCGAAGCTATCGCAAGAGAGGGAACTGATGACGTAGTTATGATTGATTTCCGGAATTCATGGGATTTAAAGAAAATCTTCGTAATAAGATTTGGTTCTTCGACGATATAGGAAATCAGATCTTCTTTGATTAAATGCAATAATCTGTTTCGATTGCTCTGTCGGATATTTTACTATAAATCCACTCCCTTCGTTTCCTTATTTTCACAGCTCACACCTTCCATTCTTTCTCCCCTGATTCATATTTTTAAAGCATTCATTAATATGCTCCATCCAGTTCTGATCCTTGATATACTCTTAACTTTCATATCTGTCATTCTTCTCTTTCATCTACCACCGGAGGATTATATTTACTTCTACTATTATCTTGGGGTTATAGTGTTTTTAATTTTCCCGTGCCTTTACGTGGCAATACGTATTGATATGCACGGTTTGTAATTTATGTGTTGTTGTCGAGCTTTATATTTTCTTTATATTCAAGAGTTTCATACTTTCGTCTCCTCTTCCCGACTTCAAGTCAAGCGAATAATGGTCCGGAATTCGTAGATATGGATTTTGAAATGAACATAGTTAATGTTCTAGAAGGAAATCGTAATGACACGATCTTGATTTTTCAAATTACTAAAATATCTGAAAAGATAGAACTATTAAGAATATATGTTCTTGATATACTTGGAGATTGGGTAGAATGTAAGAGTCGTATAACATGGCACATGATGACGTTATGATCCGTGAATCATCACGTTCCATTAGAAACTCAGCATGACTTACTGTAATATAATCACGTTGATCAAGTGTCATTATATTATACTAACTCATGCATCAGTTCCCAACATTACTTCAATAACATTCATATTTCAAGCTCGAAAGTTTACAGAATATAGAAACTAACAGTTTCTATATGATGTAACACTGATAGCACGAAGAGATTAATGATTTCAGATAAGAATTGTTATGAAAATATTCTCGGAAATATCAAAGATATTTATGATGATATTTTCAGAATTTCTGAGATCGAATGTTGATGAAGAAAATCCTTTCGCAAGGATTTAGAATAAATAAGGAGCAAGATATTCACTAAAGACTTCATCAGAAACAGAATCATCAGGGTTCTTTATGTACAAGTTTAGTCCTTGTGATTTGCTCAGAGTCTCCTTCATGGTTTGCTCAATTCGTTTTTCAGTACCAAACTTCCTTTTGAGCTTTTCCAACGTATCTTTTTTTTTTATCAAACTTTTGACTGTTAAAATCATCCATAGTTTTTGTTGCTTCATTCAACTTTTCAAAATTTAGAGCATTAATTCACAGACTGGTTGCTTTTCTGAATTTCAGAATGGAAGATCATAGTTCTAAGAGATAAATGTTATATGGATACATATAACTGTTGATGTGGAAACGTTGCGAGACTCAAAATACAAATTTGCTAATTCCCGGTAATTGATATGGCAGTTCTCGTTACAAGATGCGGATGAGTATATGATAGGGTTTCAATGAATAAATATAATGATTTGTCAGAGAGATTTAAGCCAAAAAAAACAACGAGGCTGCTGGTACGTCTTCTGGTAATATGGTGGAATATAAAAGAATTCTCCGTTATAAAAAGGGTAATTGTATATATCAGGATTATAGTAAGGCTACTTTGAATGAAAAGTCGAAGTTGACTTGCTGGAGCTGTGACAAAATTGGCTACTTTGAAAAGGGATCGTAAAGTTATTTTTGCTAATAAATGCCAAAGGATCTGATGCGGCTACGTGTTAAACTTTTACTCAGTTGCCGAGAGTTTCTCAGGTGCATAACTATATGCATAAACCTTTCCTTCCGTAGATGAAGTGCGGTTGATTCATCCTATTGATTGAGGTGTTTTCAAGAATCATGAAAGGTTTGAACGCAAATTGTAATCGTCAAGATACAGATGAGGTTTAAGATGAGATCAAGTGGCAAACTTGAAGATATGTTTAGTTTCATATGTTATAATCAATATTTTAATTCATTTTAATTATCCAATGTCGACAGTCCATATTTGAGAGTCCACAATTAACAGTCCGATAATACATATATAGCTTAATATATAATATCCGAATTAATTAATACGTATCGGGACCCGTGTACATGTCTCAGACTCGATCACAACTCAAAGTATATATATTATTATAGAATCAACCTCAACCCTGTATAGAGAACTCGATCATTACTGCATATAGAGTGTCTATGGTGATTCCAAATAATATATATAGATGCATCGATATGATATGTCAAAACCTTGTATACGTGTCCCGATATTTAAAGTGAGTAAAATAAATAACAGGAATTAAATAACGATAACTAAAGTGCGTAAAGTAAATAACAGAAAGTAGATGACAATAAATAAAATTGCGGGAATGTAAATTGCGATAATTAAATTGCAATAAATAAAATACGATAAATAGAATGTAATCAGTTAGCTAGGAACAGTTAGCTGGAACAGTTAGCATGGTTTCTTAACAAAATTCCATATTGTTAATTAGTCTGTTTCTAATCAATTTTTATTGTGTCCATTATTTCTTCATTATGCCACTTGTTGGATTCTGGTAAGTAAAAATCCAAATATGAAATTGAATTTGAATGAAAATGGTTATTCTGTGGTGAAAGAATTCGTATATCGATAGATGTAGGTTGGATGGTAATCGACCGTTGAATCAGATTCGAAGACTGTACAATGTAACTTATTAATGTGAAATCTTAAATATTTATCGGGTATTACCTACCCGTTAAAATATTTTTACCATTAACAGTTTGTACGAAAGAATTTTTAATCACGATCTTTATGAAAATATATTTACATATATATTTTCTTCAGATGTAATTATGGATTTAATGAGTCAATGTGATATTAAACTCATCAGATTTACGATTAGAACTATGATACATAATCTCTAAAACATTAGAGTTTACATAATCGTCATGTCGAACGAAGATAAATGATGCAGAATGATTTGTGGAACGATAATTATACTCGAGGTACAGAATGAGATGTTGAGGCATGGATTATTGAAACTTGGGTTGTTGGTGGTACTGGTGCCATTGGTGCTAAGGCTGGTGATGTTACTGGTGTTGGTGATACTGTTGATGATTGCAAATTGTATACCGTGCTCTCTAAAGTTAATACTCGAGCTCGGAGTTCTCTAACTTCTTCTACTAACCCGAGTTGTTTATCAATGTGAGGTAGAGGTCAGATATCTTCTCTAGTTCCATTAATGGTAGTTTCAAGACGAAAAATTCTTGCAAATAGGGTATAAACGGTATTGCGAACGGGTTCGTCGGTGAGCGGGTCAAGTACTCCAAGGTTAGGTGGTAGATTTGATTCATGATATGGAGTACCTTCTTCCTTTCTCCATAGGGTGAGTATGTCGCGAACCCATCCCCATTTTCTCCAGTAATCACGGTAGTTGTTTGGTTGGTGTGCTCCTGTCACGCTGTCTTCGGAGTCAGAGGAACTTGGTCGATTCGTAGAGGCCATCTTAAATGATCTCAGGAAAGATTTTTGGTATGAAGAGTTTAGTGGCATCAATTGATAGTTAGATGGTATTCTCAATGCATAATTTGCATAGATATATATAGTACCAACATCCCTTAAATTAAGGAGAAATTTACGAGAGATATCAGGCAAGGTCTACAGTAACAGATACACTAAGATATGAATTGTCAGATACGATAAGATATGAATTTTGTCTATACACTATTCATGCAGTCAATGCAGTAAAATATGTCTAGACTAAGAATAATGAGTAGGTAATTTCCTAAGGATGATAAGCAGATGTTTTCCGATAAAAATGATAAGCAAAACTTTTGACATGCAGACACGGTCGAAGTCCAGACTCACTAATGCATCCTAACGACTATCAGTTAGGCACGCTAATGCAAGACCTGGTTCGCTAAGACCACCGCTCTGATACCAACTGTAGAGACCCGTCCTAATCCATCCGGACGAAGTCCATATCGATTACAAATGATTCACAACAGTTGATTACATCGCGAGGTAATTGACCTCTATATGATAAATTTTACAAACATTGCATTCGTTTTTAAAAGACAAACTTTCGTTACATCGACAGTTGACATGCATGTAAAGCATTTCATAATATATCCAAATATAATTGACTTAATAATAATCTTGATGAACTCAACGACTCGAATGCAACATCTTTTGAAATATGTCATGAATGACTCCAAGTAATATCTCTAATATGGGCAAATGCACAGCGGAAGATTTCTTTCGTACCTGAGAATAAACATGCTTTAAAGTGTCAATCAAAAGGTTGGTGAGTTCATTAGTTTATCATAAAGAATCATTTCATAATTTTAATAGACCACAAGATTTCATACTTCCATTTCTCATAATCATACGTCCCATGCATAGATACAAAAATATCATTCATATGGATTGAACACCTGGTAACCGACATTCACAATATGCATATAAGAATATCCCCATCATTCCGGGATCCTCCTTCGGACATGATATAAATTTCAAAGTACTAAAGCATCCGGTACTTTGGATGGGGCTTGTTGGGCCCGATAGATCTATCTTTAGAGTTCGCGTCAATTAGGGTGTCTGTTCCCTAATTCTTAGATTACCAGACTTAATAAAAAGGGGCATATTCAGTTTCGATCATTCAACCATAGAACGTAATTTCGATTACTTGTGTCTATTTCGTAAAACAGTTATAAAAGTTGCGCATGTATTCTCAGCCCAAAAATATAAAGGGTAAAAAGGTAAATGAAACTCACAATACTGTATTTTGTAGTAAAAATACATATGACGACATTGAACAATGCAGGGTTGGCCTCGGATTCACGAACCTATATCAAGTATTAACACATTATAGTATAAATCAATTAAGTTTATATATTTGTTATGTATTAATTATTCTTATAATATATTATGATACTTATTTGATATTTAATTAATGTTATATCAATAATATTAGTTGAAACATAATTTTATGTAATATTAGTATATTTTATGTAATAATATATTTATATATATATCTTTTGTTTTGTAAAATTAATAATTGTAGAAATACCTAAGGATAATAATAATAATAATAATATTAATAATAATAATAATAATTTTTAAAAGTATAAAACTACCTTAGGAGTCAGTTTTAAAAAAATTGCACCAAGCCGGGCTCGAACCCGAGACCTCTCGCTCACTCATCAACACCCTTAACCATTCCTCCATTTTAGTTTTTCTGATTTATAATACAAACCCAAATACTTATCTATTACATGTTTCAACCCACTTCATCTTCTTCACCAAAATCTAAACAATCAAACAACTTCATTCTTAATAGTCAATCATCAAAATGGTTTTAGGACTTCTAAACAAACATGAAACAAAAAATAAAAATGTGTTCATGATATAAAAAAAATGAGAAAAAAAACAAAAAAAATCCTACTGCTTGCTAGTAGCCAAGAAAAAAAAATTTTGTTTTCAATTTTGAGTTCGTTTTGGACAATCTTTACAACATGAAACATGTTTCAAATCATTCCTAAAAACTATTGAAATCGTCAATTGAACTTAAAATATCAAAACAAGCTCTAATTTCTCCAAGAACAAAACAGTTAGACTTTTGACAATTTAACTTTGACTCGCAAATTCGAATTCGTTATCAAGAATTGGAACTTGAGATTTTGCAGGAAGTTTAAGTAAATGATTCCTAACAACTCTACATTTTTAGTTTTTGAAATTTGTTTCGAATTCACGTTAGTGTATATCACTGTGAAGAACTCAAGAACTCAAAAATTGATTTTTAGATTAAGAGTGTTATAGGTTATGATTACAACATGAATTGTGTTGCAAATCATTCCTATAATCTTTATGGATCATCAAATTAACTGGAGATATCAAAACAAACTCGAATTTGATTCAAGAACACTTAGTTGACTTTGAAAACCAAAACTTTGACTCTCAAATTAGAAATTAATAGAAAGAATTGAGGATTGAAAACTTACAGATAGTTTAGATAGACGATTCCTAACATGACTGCATTATTACATTTTGAAAATTTGTTCTAAATCAAAATATGGTGAAAAAGATGAATGTACAGAGTGTCGAGCTTATTTTCTGGGTTTTCTTTGTTTTCAACTCAAATTGCAGTTTGTAACTTATATAGAGTGATTAGGTACATGATTTAACAGTTAAATTGATTTCCAATTGATTTGTGAAGTAGACTTGTAACAAACTGGAGACATGAAGTACGTAAATTATTTTCATGTGAAGAAAAAGAAAAAAAATTGATAGTTACTTCTAACAGAATGGGATTCCCTATTTTTATTTTTAATAAATATTAATAGTAAATACCCTAATAATATTAATAATAATTCTAATAAAATAACTAAATAATATCATAAAAATGATAATAAATAAAAATAAGAATTCGTTTAAATCATAAATAAATTTTAATCTTAATTATCTTGTACATTATTTTACATTTTCAATTCAAATGATTATTTTGTATTTTATTAATACAACTTAATATGCACTCTTATATTTATATATGTATATATATTTACATATTTATTTACACACAATTGTTCGTGAATCGTCGGAAATAGTCACAGGTTAAATGAATCTATATAAATAGTTCAAACATTTCGAGACTCAACATTACAGGCTTTGCTTATTGTGTTGGAACATATAAAGATTAAGTTTTAATTTGGTTGGAAATTTCCGGGTCGTCACAGTAGTCCCAAATCACCATGCTAGGTTTTGGTTGGAAACTAAACTAGTCGGGTCGTGTATGTCCGTTTGGACAATTAATCAATGTATTAAATGTTTTAAGGTTTATTAAACCTTCTATTGTATTAACGATGTTTATGGAAACACAATTGGGACCTAAAGTATTATTTAACGCGTATTAAAAGGAAAAAATTTTATGGGCCGGTTTTAATACGGGTTGGGTTGTTTCAAGTGGTATCAGAGCATGGTCTAAGGGATTTAGGTGACTTGAGATAGGTGCCTAGACTTAGACTTTTGTGTGTGCTTAATTTGTTGCGGGACTTGTAGGATTACGGGTCGGAACGGGTTATAGTTAGTGCCTTGTTTGTAGGTGGACTAACTAGGATTTTTGGCTTGTGTTGTGATGCTATTCCCTTGCGTGTGTTTATATCGCGTGGAATCGTCGTTGTGTTGGTTATATCATCGAGCGAGGCGGTCTTTGTACTAACGAGTTGAGACGATGTGTGTGCGTAATAAGGACTTGCAAACCTTATTACGGGAGCAAATCGTGCCTAACAAGTGATGTACGACGAGTGTTGAGCAAGATGGGGCGGTGTTATGCGTGTTGTTTTATACGTTCGTGGACTAATCGTTTTGCATTCTTTATACTGACGACGCGAAACGAGATCGAGACGAATGACGAGGAGTTTAACTCTAGAGTTGCGGCCGCCATTGCGGAGTAAATGAGTGTGTTTCAAGAAGAAATGGATAGGAAGTATTCCGAACTTCAAAGTAGTGGTGAAATGGAGTGTTGTCTCAAGAGCTTCATGAGGACTAAACCCCCGATGTATGATTGGAAACCGGATCCTTTGGTAAGCACAACTTGGATCTCGGATGTCGAAGGGTGTTTTCATACTATTGAATGCCCCCTGAGAAGAAGACGAGACTCGCTACTAGTTTGTTGCGGGGTAGGGCAAAGGATTGGTTGGATGGTAAGATTGATCTTGTCGGTGGTGAACCATTTATGGCGTTATCGTGGGACGGGTTTAAGAAGGAATTCTTCGAGGAGTTCCGGACTTCAGCCGATTTGTCGGAAATGCGTAATGAGTTGCAAAATTTGCAACAGGGTTCTATGGATTTGAATACTCTCAAGACGACCTTTATGGCGAAGGCTCGTTTTTTCCCGGAGTCGTTTTTTCCCGGAGTATTTGGGGAATGATAATTTGTTGATGCAAGATTTCTATCGAACCTTGAATAATGACTTGAAGAATAAGATTAGCCGGGGTCACGCGAAGTCGTTTGCGGAATTATTCGCCGTGGCTAGAGGTTTCGAGTCGTATACGCGATCAAAGATTGGTGAACCTTCAAGTGAGAGAAGGGTTGTTTCGTATGGTGCTCCGAGTAAGAGGACTAAGGGTCCGAGTGTGAGCACGGGTGGTATGCGGACGGGTATACCGGATTCTAGTGCATCTAGATGTTACAATTGTGGCATGAGGGGTCACAAGTCTTGGGAATGTTCGGTACCAAAGGGTGATGGTATGGTGTGCTTCAATTGCCAAGAAGAATGACATCGTAAGTCGGAATGTCCCAAGTTAGCGGGGACGGGTGCGGCAAGGAGACATTAAGGTACGTTTCATTTTAAATAAATATGTCCTTTGATTATTTATTATGCGCCGTTGAGTTTGAGTTTATTAAATGCATTGTGTTGTGCATGTTGTTGTTATGGGTGACGTTCCAAATGGAAGTACCCTATGGTGACGTTTGATTGTCGAGCGAAGGGCGTAAGACTTGGTGCAACCAAGCATTCCTTAGTATTTGGGAAATGTTTCTACCAAGCCATGGAAATGGGTTTTGGTGTTCAATTGTTAAGCGCGTGTTCGCTTGTATGTTGGAGTTGATGAACCATGAGGTTCGACGGGTGAGATGAAACCCTTGAAATCGAGTGTTTTGGATCTCGATGTACGTTGGTAAAGGAGTCTACGTGACGCGACATTAGGTGCCTCTTTTATACCTACTAGCGTGGTGTTCGACTCCGATTATGTTGTGGTTACATTGTACTTAGGGTACCGAAGTGAAACCCTTAAGTACATGAGTGACAAGGTAGAAGTTGACAAACTAAAGCAATTGGATGATTGCGAGGGTGTGGTTTGTGTAATCGTGGTACACTTTTTGTTTGAAGTGTTTAAGGATTGATTGAAATCCTTCGTGTGCTCAAGGCTGGAGCAAGATATGGTGATGAGTCGTGTGAGCCCAATCATTTGTAAAGTCTACCTTTGGTAGCATTGTACGGTTGTACGAGTTGTGGATATGGGACGTAGTTCCAAGTGGGGGAGTTACACTCCCGCACAAGGAAGTTTTAGTGTGAGATTTCGGATGATGCTTTTGGTAGATCCAGAAAATGTTGTCGAGACCTGGTTTTGGTCGATTTGTAGTAGATTACAATTTCGAATAAATTGTACTTATGGTTTGGATTTGAATTATCACCGAGGTGGTAATGTGGTAAATCTCATTGAGAGATGATGGACGTGATTGGTGAGCAAGGTGAAATCCTTCGGTTAAGGGAGGTGTGTGTCGGATTCTCTTATAGAGAATTATTGTTTTGTGCCTATGTTTGATATAGGTGGTTCTTTCTCGAGTGTGTGAATGGTTAGTGGTATCCGTTAGGATTCACTATGGCGTAGCAGAGCGCGATGTTACACTACTCGTCGTTCGAGGCCAAAAGGGCGTTGATTAATGAAGCATGACTTTCGGAGTCTGCTGACTTCATCATGGTATTGGTGATTGATGAAGCATGACCTTTAGGGTCCGCTGACTTCATCATGGGAGTATACGATTGGTGGAGCATGACCTTCGGGGTCCGCTGACTTCATCATAAGCGAGGTGTTATATCGGTGAAGCATGACCGTTGACGGGGTCCGCTGACTTCATCCGGTGTTGAGATTGGTGAAGCATGATCTTCGGGTCCGCTGACTTCATCATGGTAGTGGATCGCGTGTGGTTTCAGATTCACGATGACGCGTGTGGTTTCGGTCATCTTATTGTGGAAGTGAGTCGCGTGTAGTTCGGATTCACAAATGACTCGTGTGGTTTCGGTCATTGTATTGAGGAGTGAGTCTCATGTAGTTCGGATTCACAAATGACTCGTGTGGTTTCGGTCATTATATTGAGGAGTGAGTCTCGTGTAGTTCGGATTCACAAATGACTCGTGTAGTTCGGTCATTCCTCCGGGATAGTGACTCTCGTGTAGTTCGGATTCACTAAGGCGTGTGTAGTTCGGCCAATCTTGATTATTGTTGTGGTGAAGGTAGTGAGTCGCGTGTAGTTCGGATTCACTAAGGCGCGTGTGTTTTCGGCCAGCCTTCGTGTTGTGTGATCTGTCGGTTGTTTTATACACCGGTGGTGGGGTCGTAAGGACCATGAGGTTGATCTGTTGGTTGTTTTATACGCCAATGGTGGGGTCGTGAGGACCATGTTGTATGATTAGTGATGCGATAGCCGGGTTTCGCTCACATGATGTTACGGGTGTGACGATAGTTGATTTTGTACAACTTTGGATTTGGCGTTTTCATAGTCGTTTTGGGCGCTATCGGTTTTAGCCATTTGATTATGATGTTACGGTAGTTGCGTGTGGGTCGTATTGCGCACTACAAGGGATGTTAAGTGGTGAGTGTTATCCGTAAGGATTCGCTTTATTTAGGTCTTCTTCGGTTTGATGGTTGACCTTATCTTGGTTTGTAGTTGTTACTAGCGATGTACTTGGTATGGTACGCTAGGAGTTGATATCTCGGTACGAGATTGGTTGGGTTTTCCCGACGTGAGGGATTGAGTTGGTGCTAGTGCTCGGAATTGTGGAATGTGATAAATCGCGGATGACGATTTAGTTGTTAAGGGTAACTCTTTGAGGAGAATTGTCTAAGGGATCGTTGTAGACTTCAGTTGTTGTGGGTATTGTACATCTCGGGATGCGAGCAAGTGTGAGATATGTCATTGGATTAACCATCGGGTTAGCGAATTTGTGGTAGAAGTCGGTTTGAAATGCATGTTCGACGACCATTGAGTGTGGGTCCGTTTGGGTTCGTGACTAGGATCACGAGGACGTGATCGAATCTAAGTGGGGGAGAGTTGTAACACCCCGTTTTCCCCGTATATGATTTATAGGTGTATTGTGTATGTACGATAGGCGTATGAAGGGTTCGGGATGTAGTGACCCGAACTTTTCCATGTTTATATATATTAATTGAGATTGATATTTACATGATTAAATGTTTCCAACATGTTAAGCAATCAAACTTGTTAAGACTTGATTAATTGAAATATGTTTCATATAGACAATTGACCACCCAAGTTGATCGGTGATTCACGAACGTTAAAACTTGTAAAAACTAAATGATGACATATATATGGATATATATATATATATAGTTAACATGATACTATGATAAGAAAACATATCATAAAGTATATTAACAATGAACTACATATGTAAAAACAAGACTACTAACTTAATGATTTTTAAACGAGACATATATGTAACGATTATCGTTGTAAAGACATTTAATGTATATATATCATATTAAGAGATATTCATACATGATAATATCATGATAATATAATAATTTAAAATCTCATTTGATATTATAAACATTGGGTTAACAACATTTAACAAGATCGTTAACCTAAAGGTTTCAAAACAACACTTACATGTAACGACTAACGATGACTTAACGACTCAGTTAAAATGTATATACATGTAGTGTTTTAATATGTATTTATACACTTTTGAAAGACTTCAATACACTTATCAAAATACTTCTACTTAACAAAAATGCTTACAATTACATCCTCGTTCAGTTTCATCAACAATTCTACTCGTATGCACCCGTATTCGTACTCGTACAATACACAGCTTTTAGATGTATGTACTATTGGTATATACACTCCAATGATCAGCTCTTAGCAGCCCATGTGAGTCACCTAACACATGTGGGAACCATCATTTGGCAACTAGCATGAAATATCTCATAAAATTACAAAAATATGAGTAATCATTCATGACTTATTTACATGAAAACAAAATTACATATCCTTTATATCTAATCCGTACACCAACGACCAAAAACACCTACAAACACTTTCATTCTTCAATTTTCTTCATCTAATTGATCTCTCTCAAGTTCTATCTTCAAGTTCTAAGTGTTCTTCATAAATTCCAAAAGTTCTAGTTTCATAAAATCAAGAATACTTTCAAGTTTGCTAGCTCACTTCCAATCTTGTAAGGTGATCATCCAACCTCAAGAAATCTTTGTTTCTTACAGTAGGTTATCATTCTAATACAAGGTAATAATCATATTCAAACTTTGGTTCAATTTCTATAACTATAACAATCTTATTTCAAGTGATGATCTTACTTGAACTTGTTTTCGTGTCATGATTCTGCTTCAAGAACTTCGAGCCATCCAAGGATCCATTGAAGCTAGATCCATTTTTCTCTTTTCCAGTAGGTTTATCCAAGGAAATTAAGGTAGTAATGATGTTCATAACATCATTCGATTCATACATATAAAGCTATCTTATTCGAAGGTTTAAACTTGTAATCACTAGAACATAGTTTAGTTAATTCTAAACTTGTTCGCAAACAAAAGTTAATCCTTCTAACTTGACTTTTAAAATCAACTAAACACATGTTATATATCTATATGATATGCTAACTTAATGATTTAAAACCTGAAAACACGAAAAACACCGTAAAACCGGATTTACGCCGTCGTAGTAACACCGCGGGCTGTTTTGGGTTAGTTAATTAAAAACTATGATAAACTTTGATTTAAAAGTTGTTATTCTGGGAAAATGATTTTTATTATGAACATGAAACTATATCCAAAAATTATGGTTAAACTCAAAGTGGAAGTATGTTTTCTAAAATGGTCATCTAGACGTCGTTCTTTCGACTGAAATGACTACCTTTACAAAAATGACTTGTAACTTATTTTTCCGACTATAAACCTATACTTTTTCTGTTTAGATTCATAAAATAGAGTTCAATATGAAATCATAGCAATTTGATTCACTCAAAACGGATTTAAAATGAAGAAGTTATGGGTAAAACAAGATTGGATAATTTTTCTCATTTTAGCTACGTGAAAATTGGTAACAAATCTATTCCAACCATAACTTAATCAACTTGTATTGTATATTATGTAATCTTGAGATACCATAGACACGTATACAATGTTTCGACCTATCATGTCGACACATCTATATATATTTCGGAACAACCATAGACACTCTATATGTGAATGTTGGAGTTAGCTATACAGGGTTGAGGTTGATTCCAAAATATATATAGTTTGAGTTGTGATCAATACTGAGATACGTATACACTGGGTCGTGGATTGATTCAAGATAATATTTATCGATTTATTTCTGTACATCTAACTGTGGACAACTAGTTATAGGTTACTAACGAGGACAGCTGACTTAATAAACTTAAAACATCAAAATATATTAAAAGTGTTGTAAATATATTTTGAACATACTTTAATATATATGTATATATTGTTATAGGTTCGTGAATCAACAGTGGCCAAGTCTTACTTCCCGACGAAGTAAAAATATGTGAAAGTGAGTTATAGTCCCACTTTTAAAATCTAATATTTTTGGGATGAGAATACATGCAGGTTTTATAAATGATTTACAAAATAGACACAAGTACGTGAAACTACATTCTATGGTTGAATTATCGAAATCGAATATGCCCCTTTTTATTAAGTCTGGTAATCTAAGAATTAGGGAACAGACACCCTAATTGACGCGAACTCTAAAGATAGATCTATTGGGCCTAACAAACCCCATCCAAAGTACCGGATGCTTTAGTACTTCGAAATTTATATCATATCCGAAGGGTGTCCCGGAATGATGGGGATATTCTCATATATGCATCTTGTTATTGTCGGTTACCAGGTGTTCACCATATGAATGATTTTTATCTCTATGTATGGGATGTGTATTGAAATATGAAATCTTGTGGTCTATTGTTACGATTTGATATATATAGGTTAAACCTATAACTCACCAACATTTTTGTTGACGTTTAAAGCATGTTTATTCTCAGGTGAATATTAAGAGCTTCCGCTGTTGCATACTAAAATAAGGACAAGATTTGGAGTCCATGTTTGTATGATATTGTGTAAAAACTGCATTCAAGAAACTGATTTCGATGTAACATATTTGTATTGTAAACCATTATGTAATGGTCGTGTGTAAACAGGATATTTTAGATTATCATTATTTGATAATCTACGTAAAGCTTTTTAAACCTTTATTTATGAAATAAAGGTTATGGTTTGTTTTAAAAATGAATGCAGTCTTTGAAAAACGTCTCATATAGAGGTCAAAACCTCGCAACGAAATCAATTAATATGGAACGTTTTTAATCAATAAGAACGGGACATTTCAGTTGGTATCCGAGCGTTGGTCTTAGAGAACCAGAAAATTTGCATTAGTGTGTCTTATCGAGTTTGTTAGGATGCATTAGTGAGTCTGGACTTCGACCGTGTTTTCTTTAAAAATGATTGCTTAACATTTTTGTTGGAAACTATATATTTTTAACATATGAATATTATGTGATATATTAATCTCTTAACGTGTTTGATATTATGTGATAGATGTCTACCTCTAGAACAAGTCCCATTGACTCACCTAATAATAATGAAGAGTCAAATGTAAATTGGAATGATTTGTGGACTGATTCACAAGTTCCCGAAGAGGAACCGGAAGAAGAGTCGGAACCGGAAGAAGAATCGGAACCGGAAGAAGAATCGGAACCGGATGAAGAAATAGAACCGGTGGGGGAAATAATAAAACGGTTAAGTAAAAGAAAATCCTCAACCAACCGACCAAAGTTAATTATGGTCAATGGTGTTTCCGCCAAAGAAGCAAAATATTGGGAGGATTACCAATTCTCCGATGAATCGGATTCCGACGAGAATTCCGATGATGTTATAGAAATTACCCCAACTGAATTTAAAAAGGCAAAAGAAAATAATAAGGGAAAGGGCATAAAAATAGAGAAATCTAATTCCAACCCCGATGAACTTTATATGTATCGTCAACCCCCGAAGTCCTTAAGTTGTAACAATGACCCGGGAACCTCTAAACCACCAGGTTTTTCTAAACCAATGTGGACAACGACGGCTCGTATTAGGGGAACATCATATATCCCTAGAAACTTGGCAAAACGAACCAAAACCGAAGAAGAAGAAACGAGCGAGTCGGAATAAGATAGTTGTATTCGTGTGGTGTAATATATGTAATATAGTGTTCTTATGCTTTATGATATATGTAAAAATTGCTTGTATTAATAAGTATTTTTTTATGAAACTAACTCTTGTCTATTTTACAGTTTAAAAACAAAAAATGGATAGACAACCCAATATTTTAAGAGACCTACCCGGAGACATGATTGATGAAATCTTGTCTAGAGTCGGCCAGAATTCTTCGGCACAACTATTTAAGGCGAGATCAGTTTGTAAGACATTCGAAGAACGTTCCAAGAATGTCTTGGTTTATAAGAGACTTTCGTTTGAAAGATGGGGGATATCACATTGGGAAACCCATAAGTTACGATGTGTTTACTTTGACGCATATATTGCGGGGAACCCAAATGCTATTTTACGCAACGGGTTAAGAAATTATTTTGACTCAATATATCCGAATATTGGACTTCGTGATTTAGAAAAAGCGGCTAACATGCAACATAAAGAAGCATGTTATGCTTACGGATTAGTAATGTTCGCTTCTCACCAAAGTGAGAACAAGAACATCGGGCTACAACTATTAAACAAAACGTTTCCACAAGTGACGGAGTCGGTAATTGGGGTAAGAAATGAGGTTTTTAGATTATTACGGGACTGTTGGACATTACGTAACCCTCGTCCCTTTGATGACGTTATAACACGCTGTCTTATCAACGGCCATAACGGTTATGTTGCACAAGACCAAGGATGGGAAGTAGTCCTAGTAAAACCAGAATGCATGACTTGTTTCTGGACGTATGAATTACGTGTCTTTTTTGCCTTTGCTGAACGACTTGTGTACTAGCTAGAATTATCTTCACAACTATCTTGTATCAAAGTTATTGTGTGCTATATTTCATGCTTTATGTAAAATAAGCGGTATTATAAGTTTGTAAAATATTGTATAAAAGTTTGAACGCGAAATATTATTATAATCAGTTTATCATATAGAATTGTAGTAGTTGAATTGTATATTAGCTATATGAACTTAACGGGTAGGTACTACCCGAATTTAAACTTATAAAATGCTAATATGAAGAAAAAGCTTTTATAAATGAGTTCATATTATGCTACGAAATACTATTAACTACTCTTAATATTCTGTATGATTAACTTGTTCCATTTAACTATTTTGAAGGAAATGGCACCGACTACTCGACACACGGTGAATATGAATGAAGAGGAATTCCGTACTTTTCTAGCTTCAAACATAGCCGCAGTACAGGCTGCGCTACATACCAACAATAACCTTGGATCTAGCAGTACAGGAAATCGTGTAGGATGCACCTACAAAGAATTCACTGCCTGCAAACCTTTGGAATTTGATGGAACCGAAGGACCGATCGGATTGAAACGGTGGACCGAGAAGGTCGAATCGGTGTTTGCCATAAGTAAGTGTACTGAAGAGGACAAAGTAAAGTACGCTACGCATACCTTCACAGGTTCTGCGTTAACATGGTGGAATACCTATCTAGAGCAAGTGGGACAAGACGATGCGTACGCACTACCGTGGTCAGCATTCAAGCACTTGATGAACGAGAAGTACCGTCCCAGAACCGAGGTCAATAAGCTCAAGACAGAACTTAGAGGGTTACGAACCCAAGGATTTGATATTACCACGTACGAAAGACGATTCACAGAATTGTGCCTATTGTGTCCGGGAGCATTCGAAGATGAGGAAGAGAAGATCGACGCGTTTATGAAAGGATTACCGGAAAGAATCCAAGAAGATATAAGTTCACACGAGCCCGCCTCCATACAACAGGCATGTAGAATGGCTCACAAACTAGTGAACCAGATTGAAGAAAGAATTAAAGAACAGACTGCTGAAGAGGCCAATGTGAAGCAAGTCAAAAGAAAGTGGGAGGAAAACGGTGATAAGAATCACCAATACAACAACAACAACAATTACAACAATAATCGCAACAATTATCCCAACAATCGCAACATCAATCGCAACTACAACAAACGGCCCAACAACAACAACAACAACAACAACAACAGCAACTACAACAATCTTCCCAACAACAATAATAACCGCAACAACAACAACAATCAGAAGAAGCTATGCCAAAGGTGTGAAAAGAATCACTCGGGGTTCTGCACCAAATTTTGCAACAAGTGTAAAAGAAATGGTCATAGCGCGGCGAAGTGTGAGGTCTACGGACCAGGGGTAAATAGAACGAAAGGAACAAATGGTGTCGGAACGAGTAATGGCGGAGCAAGTAGTGTCGGAGCAAGTTATGCCAATGTAGTTTGTTATAAATGTGGAAAACCAGGCCACATTATTAGAAATTGCCCGAACCAGGAGAACATGAATGGACAAGGTCGTGGAAGAGTTTTCAATATTAATGCGGTAGAGGCACAGGAAGACCCGGAGCTTGTTACGGGTACGTTTCTTATTGACAATAAATCTGCTTACGTTTTATTTGATTCGGGTGCGGATAGAAGCTATATGAGTAGAGATTTTTGTGCTAAATTAAGTTGTCCATTGACGCCTTTGGATAGTAAATTTTTACTCGAATTAGCAAATGGTAAATTAATTTCAGCAGATAATATATGTCGGAATCGAGAAATTAAACTGGTTAGCGAAACATTTAAGATTGATTTGATACCAGTAGAGTTAGGGAGTTTTGATGTGATAATCGGTATGGACTGGTTGAAAGAAGTGAAAGCGGAGATCGTTTGTTACAAAAATGCAATTCGCATTATACGAGAAAAAGGAAAACCCTTAATGGTGTACGGAGAAAAGGGCAACACGAAGCTACATCTTATTAGTAATTTGAAGGCACAAAAACTAATAAGAAAAGGTTGCTATGCTGTTCTAGCACACGTCGAGAAAGTACAAACTGAAGAAAAGAGCATCAATGATGTTCCCGTCGCAAAAGAATTTCCCGATGTATTTCCGAAAGAATTACCGGGATTACCCCCACATCGATCCGTTGAATTTCAAATAGATCTTGTACCAGGAGCTGCACCAATAGCTCGTGCTCCTTACAGACTCGCACCCAGCGAGATGAAAGAACTACAAAGCTAATTACAAGAACTTTTAGAGCGTGGTTTCATTCGACCAAGCACATCACCGTGGGGAGCTCCTGTTTTGTTTGTCAAGAAGAAAGATGGTACATTCAGGTTGTGTATCGACTACCGAGAGTTGAACAAACTTACCATCAAGAACCGCTACCCACTACCGAGAATCGATGACTTATTTGATCAACTACAAGGCTCGTCTGTTTATTCAAAGATTGACTTACGTTTCGGGTATCATCAAATGCGGGTGAAAGAAGATGATATTCCAAAGACTGCTTTCAGAACACGTTACGGTCATTACGAGTTTATGGTCATGCCGTTTGGTTTAACTAATGCACCAGCTGTGTTCATGGACCTTATGAACCGAGTGTGTGGACCATACCTTGACAAGTTTGTCATTGTTTTCATTGATGACATACTTATTTACTCAAAGAATGACCAAGAACACGGTGAACATTTGAGAAAGGTGTTAGAAGTACTGAGGAAGGAAGAATTGTACGCTAAGTTTTCAAAGTGTGCATTTTGGCTGGAAGAAGTTCAATTCCTCGGTCACATAGTGAACAAAGAAGGTATTAAGGTGGATCCGGCAAAGATAGAAACTGTTGAAAAGTAGGAAACCCCGAAAACTCCGAAACACATACGCCAGTTTTTAGGACTAGCTGGTTACTACAGAAGGTTCATCCAAGACTTTTCCAGAATAGCAAAACCCTTGACTGCATTAACGCATAAAGGGAAGAAATTTGAATGGAATGATGAACAAGAGAAAGCGTTTCAGTTATTGAAGAAAAAGCTAACTACGGCACCTATATTGTCATTGCCTGAAGGGAATGATGATTTTGTGATTTATTGTGATGCATCAAAGCAAGGTCTCGGTTGTGTATTAATGCAACGAACGAAGGTGATTGCTTATGCGTCTAGACAATTGAAGATTCACGAACAAAATTATACGACGCATGATTTGGAATTAGGCGCGGTTGTTTTTGCATTAAAGACTTGGAGGCACTACTTATATGGGGTCAAAAGTATTATATATACCGACCACAAAAGTCTTCAACACATATTTAATCAGAAACAATTGAATATGAGGCAGTGTAGGTGGATTGAATTGTTGAATGATTATGACTTTGAGATTCGTTACCACCCGGGGAAGGCAAATGTGGTAGCCGATGCCTTGAGCAGGAAGGACAGAGAACCCATTCGAGTAAAATCTATGAATATAATGATTCATAATAACATTACTACTCAAATAAAGGAGGCGCAACAAGGAGTTTTAAAAGAGGGAAATTTAAAGGATGAAATACCCAAAGGATCGGAGAAGTATCTTAATATTCGGGAAGACGGAACCCGGTATAGGGCTGAAAGGATTTGGGTACCAAAATTTGGAGATATGAGAGAAATGGTACTTAGAGAAGCTCATAAAACCAGATACTCAATACATCCTGGAACGGGGAAGATGTACAAGGATCTCAAGAAACATTTTTGGTGGCCGGGTATGAAAGCCGATGTTGCTAAATACGTAGGAGAATGTTTGACGTGTTCTAAGGTCAAAGCTGAGCATCAGAAACCATCAGGTCTACTTCAACAACCCGAAATCCCGGAATGGAAATGGGAAAACATTACCATGGATTTCATCACTAAATTGCCAAGGACTGCAAGTGGTTTTGATACTATTTGGGTAATAGTTGATCGTCTCACCAAATCAGCAAACTTCCTACCAATAAGAGAAGATGACAAGATGGAGAAGTTAGCACGACTGTATTTGAAGGAAGTCGTCTCCAGACATGGAATACCAATCTCTATTATCTCTGATAGGGATGGCAGATTTATTTCAAGATTCTGGCAGACATTACAGCAAGCATTAGGAACTCGTCTAGACATGAGTACTGCCTATCATCCACAAACTGATGGGCAGAGCGAAAGGACGATACAAACGCTTGAAGACATGCTACGAGCATGTGTTATTGATTTCGGAAACAATTGGGATCGACATCTACCGTTAGCAGAATTTTCCTACAACAACAGCTACCATTCAAGCATTGAGATGGCGCCGTTTGAAGCACTTTATGGTAGAAAGTGCAGGTCTCCGATTTGTTGGAGTGAAGTGGGGGATAGACAGATTACGGGTCCGGAGATTATACAAGAAACTACCGAGAAGATCATCCAAATTCAACAACGGTTGAAAACCGCCCAAAGTCGACAAAAGAGCTACGCTGACATTAAAAGAAAAGATATAGAATTTGAAATTGGAGAGATGGTCATGCTTAAAGTTGCACCTTGGAAAGGCGTTGTTCGATTTGGTAAACGAGGGAAATTAAATCCAAGGTATATTGGACCATTCAAGATTATTGATCGTGTCGGACCAGTAGCTTACCGACTAGAGTTACCTCAACAACTCGCGGCTGTACATAACACTTTCCACGTCTCGAATTTGAAGAAATGTTTTGCTAAAGAAGATCTCACTATTCCGTTAGATGAAATCCAAATCAACGAAAAACTCCAATTCATCAAAGAACCCGTCGAAATAATGGATCGTGAGGTTAAAAGACTTAAGCAAAACAAGATACCAATTGTTAAGGTTCGATGGAATGCTCGTAGAGGACACGAGTTCACCTGGGAGCGTGAAGATCAGATGAAGAAGAAATACCCGCATCTATTTCCAGAAGATTCGTCAACACCTTCAACAGCTTAAAATTTCGGGACGAAATTTATTTAACGGGTAGGTACTGTAGTGACCCGAACTTTTCCATGTTTATATATATTAATTGAGATTGATATTTACATGATTAAATGTTTCCAACATGTTAAGCAATCAAACTTGTTAAGACTTGATTAATTGAAATATGTTTCATATAGACAATTGACCACCCAAGTTGACCGGTGATTCACGAACGTTAAAACTTGTAAAAACTATATGATGAAATATATATGGATATATATATATAGTTAACGTGATACTATGATAAGTAAACATATCATTAAGTATATTAACAATGAACTACATATGTAAAAACAAGACTACTAACTTAATGATTTTTAAACGAGACATATATGTAACGATTATCGTTGTAAAGACATTTAATGTATATATATCATATTAAGAGATATTCATACATGATAATATCATGATAATATAATAATTTAAAATCTCATTTGATATTATAAACATTGGGTTAACAACATTTAACAAGATCGTTAACCTAAAGGTTTCAAAACAACACTTACATGTAACGACTAACGATGACTTAACGACTCAGTTAAAATGTATATACATGTAGTGTTTTAATATGTATTTATACACTTTTGAAAGACTTCAATACACTTATCAAAATACTTCTACTTAACAAAAATGCTTACAATTACATCCTCGTTCAGTTTCACCAACAATTCTACTCGTATGCACCCGTATTCGTACTCGTACAATACACAGCTTTTAGATGTATGTACTATTGGTATATACACTCCAATGATCAGATCTTAGCAGCCCATGTGAGTCACCTAACACATGTGGGAACCATCATTTGGCAACTAGCATGAAATATCTCATAAAATTACAAAAATATGAGTAATCATTCATGACTTATTTACATGAAAACAAAATTACATATCCTTTATATCTAATCCATACACCAACGACCAAAAACACCTACAAACACTTTCATTCTTCAATTTTATTCATCTAATTGATCTCTCACAAGTTCTATCTTCAAGTTCTAAGTGTTCTTCATAAATTCCAAAAGTTCTAGTTTCATAAAATCAAGAATACTTTCAAGTTTGCTAGCTCACTTCCAATCTTGTAAGGTGATCATCCAACCTCAAGAAATCTTTGTTTCTTACAGTAGGTTATCATTCTAATACAAGGTAATAATCATATTCAAACTTTGGTTCAATTTCTATAACTATAACAATCTTATTTCAAGTGATGATCTTACTTGAACTTGTTTTCGTGTCATGATTCTGCTTCAAGAACTTCGAGCCATCCAAGGATCCATTGAAGCTAGATCCATTTTTCTATTTTCCAGTAGGTTTATCCAAGGAAATTAAGGTAGTAATGATGTTCATAACATCATTCGATTCATACATATAAAGCTATCTTATTCGAAGGTTTAAACTTGTAATCACTAGAACATAGTTTAGTTAATTCTAAACTTGTTCGCAAACAAAAGTTAATCCTTCTAACTTGACTTTTAAAATCAACTAAACACATGTTCTATATCTATATGATATGCTAACTTAATGATTTAAAACCTGGAAACACGAAAAACACCGTAAAACCGGATTTACGCCGTCGTAGTAACACCGCGGGCTGTTTTGGGTTAGTTAATTAAAAACTATGATAAACTTTGATTTAAAAGTTGTTATTCTGAGAAAATGATTTTTATTATGAACATGAAACTATATCCAAAAATTATGGTTAAACTCAAAGTGGAAGTATGTTTTTTAATATGGTCATCTAGACGTCGTTCTTTCGACTGAAATGACTACCTTTACAAAAACGACTTGTAACTTATTTTTCCGACTATAAACCTATACTTTTTCTATTTAGATTCATAAAATAGAGTTCAATATGAAACCATAGCAATTGGATTCACTCAAAACGGATTTAAAATGAAGAAGTTATGGGTAAAACAAGATTGGATAATTTTTCTCATTTTAGCTACGTGAAAATTGGTAACAAATCTATTCCAACCATAACTTAATCAACTTGTATTGTATATTATGTAATCTTGAGATACCATAGACACGTATACAATGTTTCGACCTATCATTTCGACACATCTATATATATTTCGGAACAACCATAGACACTCTATATGTGAATGTTGGAGTTAGCTATACAGGGTTGAGGTTGATTCCAAAATATATATAGTTTGAGTTGTGATCAATACTGAGATACGTATACACTGGGTCGTGGATTGATTCAAGATAATATTTATCTATTTATTTCTGTACATCTAATTGTGGACAACTAGTTGTAGGTTACTAACGAGGACAGCTGACTTAATAAACTTAAAACATCAAAATATATTAAAAGTGTTGTAAATATATTTTGAACATACTTTGATATATATGTATATATTGTTATAGGTTCGTGAATCAACCAGTGGCCAAGTCTTACTTCCCGACGAAGTAAAAATCTGTGAAAGTGAGTTATAGTCCCACTTTTAAAATCTAATATTTTTGGGATGAGAATACATGCAGGTTTTATAAATGATTTACAAAATAGACACAAGTACGTGAAACTACATTCTATGGTTGAATTATCGAAATCGAATATGCCCCTTTTTATTAAGTCTGGTAATCTAAGAATTAGGGAACAGACACCCTAATTGACGCGAATCCTAAAGATAGATCTATCGGGCCCAACAAGCCCCATCCAAAGTACCGGATGCTTTAGTACTTCGAAATTTATATCATATCCGAAGGGTGTCCCGGAATGATGGGGATATTCTTATATATGCATCTTGTTAATGTCGGTTACCAGGTGTTCACCATATGAATGATTTTTATCTCTATGTATGGGATGTGTATTGAAATATGAAATCTTGTGTTCTATTATTATGATTTGATATATATAGGTTAAACCTATAACTCACCAACATTTTTGTTGACGTTTTAAGCATGTTTATTCTCAGGTGATTATTAAGAGCTTCCGCTGTCGCATAGTTAAATAAGGACGAGATTTGGAGTCCATGCTTGTATGATATTGTGTAAAAACTGCATTCAAGAAACTTATTTTGTTGTAACATATTTGTATTGTAAACCATTATGTAATGGTCGTGTGTAAACAGGATATTTTAGATTATCATTATTTGATAATCTACGTAAAGCTTTTTAAAACCTTTATCTATGAAATAAAGGTTATGGTTTGTTTTAAAAATGAATGCAATCTTTGAAAAACGTCTCATATAGAGGTCAAAACCTCGCAACGAAATCAATTAATATGGAACATTTTTAATCAATAAGAACGGGACATTTCACTGATAATGGAGGAGAATACACTGGTGATGAATTTGATAAGTTCTGCAAACAAGAAGGTATCAAAAGGCAGTTCACGACATTATACACTCCTCAACAAAATGGAGTGGCAGAGCGGATGAACAGAACCTTGTTAGATAGAACAAGGGCGATGTTGGCAACTGCAAGCTTGGGTAAATCATTCTGGGCAGAAGCGGTCAGTACTGCCTGTTACGTGATAAATCGGTCACCGTCAACTACAATTGAGTTGAAATCGCCGATGGAGATGTGGACTGGAAAACCAGTTGATTATTCAAACCTTCATATATTTGGAAGCCCTGTGTACACAATGTACAATTCTCAAGAAATGACAAAGTTGGATCCGAAGTCCAGAAAGTGTTTATTCTTGGGGTATGCTGATGGAGTTAAGGGGTGTAGTGACCCGAACTTTTCCATGTTTATATATATTAAATAAAATTTTTATTTACATGATTAAGTGTTTCCAACATGTTAAGCAATCAAACTTGTTAAGACTTGATTAATTGAAATAGGTTTCATATAGACAATTGACCACCCAAGTTGATCGGTGATTCACGAACGTCAAAACTTGTAAAAACTATATGATAACATATATATGATTATATATATAGTTAACATGATATTATGATAAGTAAGTATCTCATTAGGTATTTTAACAATGAGTTATATACATAAAATTGAGTTTATTGAATTAAGAAACTCGAAACGATATATATAACGATTATCGTTATAACAACGTCTTACTAAATACATATGAATCATATTAAGATATTGATACACTATGTTTAATCATGATAAATGATAAGTAAATATATCATTAAGTGTACTAATAATGAACTACATATGTAAAAATAAGACTACTAACTTAATGATTTCGAAACGAGACATATATGCAACGATTATCGTTGTAACGACATTTAACTGTATATATATCATACTAAGATATATTATATATCATAATATCATGATAATGTAACAATTTAACGTCTCTTTAGATATAATAAACAATGGGTTAACAACATTTAACAAGACCGTTAACCTAAAGGTTTCAAAACAACATATACATGTAATGACTAATGATGACTTAACGACTCAGTTAAAATGTATTTACATGTAGTGTTTTAATATGTATTCATACACTTTTGAAAGACTTCAAGACACTTATCAAAGTACTTCTACTTAACAAAAATGCTTACAATTACATCCTCGTTCAGTTTCATCAACAATTCTACTCGTATGCACCCGTATTTGTACTCGTACAATACACAGCTTTTAGATGTATGTACTATTGGTATATACACTCCAATGATCAGCTCTTAGCAGCCCATGTGAGTCACCTAACACATGTGGGAACCATCATTTGGCAACTAGCATGAAATATCTCATAAAATTACAAAAATATTAGTAATCATTAATGACTTATTTACATGTAAACAAAATTACACATCCTTTATATCTAATCCATATACCAACGACCAAAAACACCTACAAACACTTTCATTCTTCAATTTTATTCATCTAATTGATCTCTCTCAAGTTCTATCTTCAAGTTCTAAGTGTTCTTCATAAATTCTATAAGTTCTAGTTTCATAAAATCAAGAATGCTTCCAAGTTTGCTAGCTTACTTCCAATCTTGTAAAGTGATTATCCAACCTCAAGAAATCTTTCTTATTTACAGTAAGATATCTTTCTAATACAAGGTAATACTCATATTCAAACTTTGATTCAATTTCTATAACTATAACAATCTTATTTCGAGTGGAAATCTTACTTGAACTTGTTTTCGTGTCATGATTCTGCTTCAAGAACTTTCAAGCCATCCAAGATCCTTTGAAGCTAGATCTATTTTTCTCATTTCTAGTAGGTTTATCCACAAAACCTGAGGTAGTAATGATGTTCATAACATTATTCGATTCATATATATAAAACTACCTTATTCGAAGGTTTAAACTTGAAATCACTAGAACATAGTTTAGTTAATTCTAAACTTGTTCGCAAACAAAAGTTAATCCTTCTAACTTGACTTTTAAAATCAAATAAACACATGTTCTATATCTATATGATATGCAAACTTAATGATTTAAAACCTGGAAACACAAAAAACACCGTAAAACCGGACATACGCCGTCGTAGTAACACCGCGGGCTGTTTTGGGTTAGTTAATTAAAAACTATGATAAACTTTGATTTAAAAGTTGTTCTTCTATGAAAATGATTTTTCTTATGAACATGAAACTATATCCAAAAATCATGGTTAAACTCAAAGTGGAAGTATGTTTTTCAAAATGGTCATCAAGACGTCCTTTTTTCGATTGAAATGACTATCTCTTACAAAAACGACTTGTAACTTATATTTCTGACAATAAACCTATACTTTTCTATTTAGATTCATAAAATAGAGTTCAATACGAAACCATAGCAATTTGATTCACTCAAAACGGATTTAAAACAAAGAAGTTATGGGTAAAACAAGATTGGATATTTTTTGATTATTGTAGCTACGGGAAAGATTGTAACAAATCTATATTAACCATATCCTAGCTAACTTATATTGTATTTTACATATATTCTAATATATTATGTAATCTTGGGATACCATAGACACGTATGCAAATGTTTTGACATATCATATCGACCCATCTAAATATATTATTTGGAACAACCATAGACACTCTATATGCAGTAATGTTGGAGTTAGCTATACATGGTTGAGGTTGATTTCAAAAATATATATACTTTGAGTTGTGATCTAGCCTGAGACGTGTATACACTGGGTCGTGGATTGATTCAAGATAATATATATCAATTTATTTCTGTACATCTAACTATGGACAACTAGTTGTAGGTTACTAACGAGGACAGCTGACTTAATAAACTTAAAACATCAAAATGTATTAAAAGTGTTGTAAATATATTTTGAACATACTTTGATATATATGTACATATTTGTTATAGGTTCGTGAATTGACCAGTGGCCAAGTCTTACTTCCTGATGAAGTAAAAATATGTGAAAGTGAGTTATAATCCCACTTTTAAAATCTAATATTTTGGGATGAGAATACATGCAGTTTTATAAATGTTTTACGAAATAGACACAAGTAAATAAAACTATATTATATGGGTGAATGATCGAAGCCGAATATAACCCTTTTGCTTGGTAACCTAAAAATTAGTAAACTGATCTACTAATTGACGCGAATCCTAAAGATAGATCTATTGGGCCTAACGAACCCCATCCAAAGTACCGGATGCTTTAGTACTTCGAATTCGTTTTTATCATGTCCGAAGGATTTCCTGAAATGATAGGGGATATTCTTATATGCATCTTGTTAATGTCGGTTACCAGGTGTTCACCATATGAATGATTTTTATCTCTATGTATGGGATGTATATTGAAATATGAAATCTTGTGGTCTATTATTATGATTTGATAATATATAGGTTAAACCTATAACTCACCAACATTTTTGTTGACGTTTTAAGCATGTTTATTCTCAAGTGATTATTTAGAGCTTCCGCTGTTGCATACTAAAATAAGGACAAGATTTGGAGTCCATGCTTGTATGATATTATGTAAAAACTGCATTCAAGAAACTTATTTTTGATGTAATATATTCTTATTGTAAACCATTATGTAATGGTTGTGTGTAAACGGTATATTTTAGATTATCATTATTTGATAATCTACGTAATGCTTTTTAAACCTTTATAGATAAAATAAAGGTTATGGTTGTTTTAAAAATGAATGCAGTCTTTGAAAAATGTCTCATATAGAGGTCAAAACCTCGCAACGAAATCAATTAATATGGAACGTTTATAATCAATATGAACGGAACATTTCAATTGATATCCGAGCGTTGGTCTTATAGAACCAGAAATTTGAATTAGTGTGTCTTATCGAGTTTGTTAGGATACATTAGTGAGTCTGGACTTCGACCGTGTTTTCTTTAAAAACGATTGCTTAACACTTTTGTTGGAAACTATATATTATTAACATGTAAATATTATGTGATATATTAACCTCTTAATGTGTTTGATATTGTGTGATAGATGTCTACCACTAGTACAAATCTCATCGATTCACCTAATAATAATGAAGAGACGAATATATTTTGGGAAGATTCACAAATTCCTGAAGAAGAATCGGAAGAGGAGGAGCCGGAAGAGGAGGAACCGGAAGAAGAGGAATCGGAAGAGGAGGAACCGGAAGAAGAAGAGGTTCCGGAGGAAGAAATATTGATACCTACAGTAATTCGATTAATTAAAAGAAAATTCTCAACCAACGGACCAAAGTTAATAATGGTCAATGGTGTTTCAGCAGAGGAAGCAAAATATTGGGAAGATTACCAATTTTTCGATGAATCGGATCCCGATGAGGATTCCGATGATGTTATAGAAATTACCTCGACCTAATTTAATAAAGCGAAAGAAAATAATAAGGGAAAAGGTATAAAAATAGAGAAACCCGATTCTAACCCCGATGAACTTTATATGTATCGGCAACATCCGTATTTCCTAAAATGTAACAATGACCCGGGAACCTCTAAACCACCAGGGTTTTCTAAACCATTGTGGAAAACGACGGCTCGTATTAGAGGAACACCATATATTCCTAGAAAATTAGGAAAACGAACCAAGTCCGAAGAATAAGAAACCAGTGATTCAGATTAGAGGGTTGTAATCATGTTGTGTATTATATTTATTGTAGTGTGCTTATACTTTTATGTTCTATGTAAAAATTTCTTGTATTGTTTGTTAATTATCTTTTACGAATCTAATCCTTGTATATTTTACAGTATAAAAACAAAATGGACGTTAAGGGTAGAAAACCGAATATTTTAGAAGATCTACCAGAGGATATGATTGAGGAAATCTTGTCTAGAGTCGGTCAGAATTCATCAGCACAATTAATTATGACAAAATTAACTTGTCAAACATTTGAAAGACTTTCCAGAAATGCCTTAGTTTATAAAAGGCTTTCCTTTGATAGGTGGGGTATATCACATTGGGGAGACCGTAAGTTACACCGTATTTTCTTTAAAGCGTTAAATGCGGGGAATCCAAATGCAATTTTACGCTACGGGTTAAGAACTTATTTTGACTCAACATATCCCAACATAGGATTTCGTGAATTAGAAAGAGCTTCTAACATGCAACATAAAAAAGCATGTTATGCTTACGGGTTAGTGATGTTCGCTTCTTACCAAAGTGAGAAAAAGAACATCGGATTGCAACTTTTAAATAGAACCTTCCCACAAGTGACGGATTCAGTAGTTGGGGTGAGAAACAAGGTTTTTAGATTATTACGGGGCTGTTGGACATTACGAAACCCTCGTCCTTTTGATGACATTAGAACATGCTACCTAGCCAATGGTCATAACGGTTATTTTTCACAAGACCAAGGATGGGAAGTCGTCTTAGTAAAACCAGAATGCATGACTTGTTTCTGGACTTATGAATTACGTGTCTTTATTTCCTTTGCTGAACAACTTGATTATTAACTAGATTTATCTTCAAAACTGTCCTGTATCAAAGTGTACTATATTTCATGTTATATGTAATATAGCGAAGTTGTAAGTTTGAAGAATATTTGTATGTGATATATTATTATAATCAGTTTTTCATATGGAATTGTAGTAGTTGAATTGTATATTAGCTACTAAGTATGAACTTAACGGGTAGGTAGTACCTGAATTTAAACTTATAAAACGCTAATATGAAGAAAAAGCTTTTATAAATGAGTTCATATTATGCTACGAAATACTATTGACTACTCTTAATATTCTGTATGATTAACTCGATTCAGTTGGCTATTTTGACGGAAATGGCACCGACTACTCGACACACCATGAATATGAGCGAAGAGGAATTTCGTACCTTTCTTGCTGCAAACATAGACGCAGTACAGGTTGTGCTACATACCAACAATAACTCTGAATCTAGCAATGCAGCTAACGGCGCAAGAAATCGTGTAGCATGCTCCTACAAAGAATTCACTGCCTGCAAACCTTTGGAATTTGATGGAACCGAAGGACCAATTGGATTGAAACGATGGACCGAGAAAGTCGAATCGGTGTTTGCCATAAGTAAGTGTACTGAAGAGGACAAAGTTAAGTACGCTACGCATACCTTCACCGGTACTGCGTTAACGTGGTGGAACACCTATCTTGAACAGGTAGGACAAAATGCTGCTTACGCACTACCGTGGTCGGCATTCAAGCAATTGATGAACGAGCAGTACCGTCCTAGAAACGAAGTCAATAAACTCAAGGCAGAACTTAGAGAGGTACGAACACAAGGGTTCAACGTTACCACATATGAACGGCGATTCACAGAGTTGTGCCTATTGTGTCCGGGAGCATTCGAAGATGAAGAAGAGAAGATCGATGCATTTGTAAAAGGGCTACCAGTAAGGATTCAAGAAGATGTGAGTCCACATGAGCCCGCTTCTTTACAGAAGGCAAGTCGAATGGCTCATAAACTCATAAATCAGATTGAGGGAAGAATTAAAGAGCAGGCGGCTGAAGAAGCCAACACGAAACAACTCAAGAGGAAGTGGGAGGAAAACGGTGACAAGAGTCACCAGTACAACAACAACAACAATTACAACCACAATCGCAACAACTATCCCAGCAACCGCAACAACAATCGCAACAATAACCGCAATCCCAACAACTACAACAAACATCCCAACAACAACAACAACAACAACTACAACAACCATTTCAACAACAATAACAATCCCAACAACAACCTCAATAACAACAATGGCAACAAAAACCAAAAACAGCCATGTCATAGGTGTGAAGAAAATCATCAGGGGTTTTGCGCGACATTTTGCAACAGGTGTAAAAGAAATGGTCATAGCGCGACAAAGTGTGAGGTCTACGGACCAAAGTTTAACAGAACTAAAGGAACAAATAATGTCGGAACAAGTAATGCCGAAACGAATAGTGTCGGAGCAAGTATTACCAACGTTGTTTGTTATAAATGTGGAAAACCAGGCCACATTATTAGAAATTGGCCGAATCAGGGGAATACTAATGGGCAGGTCCGTGGAAGAGTTTTCAATATTAATGCGGCAGAAGCACAGGAAGACCCGGAGCTTGTTACGGGTACGTTTCTTATTGACGATAAATCTGCTTATGTTTTATTTGATTCGGGTGCAGATAGAAGCTATATGAGTAGAGAATTTTGTGCTAAATTAAGTTGCCCATTGACGCCTTTGGATAGTAAATTTTTACTCGAATTAGCAAACGGTAAATTAATTTCAGCAGATAATATATGTCGGGAGAGAGAAATTAAACTGGGGGATGAAACGTTTAAAATTGATTTAATACCAGTCAATTTAGGGAGTTTTGACGTAATAATTGGTATGGACTGGTTGAAAAAGGTGAGAGCAGAGGTCGTTTGTTACAAAA
The DNA here is from genome assembly GCF_046630445.1 of Rutidosis leptorrhynchoides. Lineage (NCBI taxonomy): Eukaryota > Viridiplantae > Streptophyta > Magnoliopsida > Asterales > Asteraceae > Rutidosis > Rutidosis leptorrhynchoides. The sequence goes on from NC_092336.1 coordinate 157,789,484, forward strand.
ATGCGATTCGCATTATGCGTGAAAAAGGAAAACCTTTAATGGTGTACGGAGAAAAGAACAACGTGAAATTAAATCTTATTAGTAGTTTGAAGACGCAAAAACTAATAAGAAAAGGTTGTTACGTCATTCTAGCACACATCGAGAAAGTTAAACCAGAAGAAAAGAACATCAGTGATATTCCCGTCGCAAAAGAATTTTTCGATGTATTTCCGAAAGAATTACCGGGATTACCCCCACATCGATCCGTTGAATTTCAAATAGACCTTGTACCAGGAGCTGCACCAATAGCTCATGCTCCATACAGACTCGCACCCAGCGAAATGAAAGAAATACAAAGTCAGTTACAGGAACTTTTAGAGCGTGGTTTCATTCGACCAAGCACATCACCATGGGGAGCTCCTGTTTTGTTTGTCAAGAAGAAAGATGGTACATTCAGGTTGTGTATCGACTACCGAGAGTTGAACAAACTTACCCTCAAGAACCGCTACCCACTACCGAGAATCGACGACTTATTTGATCAACTACAAGGCTCATATGTTTATTCAAAGATCGATTTACGTTCTGGATATCATCAAATGCGGGTGAAGGAGGATGATATTCCAAAGACTGCTTTTAGGACGCGTTACGGTTATTACGAGTTTATGGTTATGCTGTTTGGATTGACTAACGCACCAGCTGTATTCATGGACCTCATGAACCGAGTGTGTGGGCCATATCTTGACAAGTTTGTCATTGTTTTCATCGATGACATGCTTATTTACTCGAAGAATGATCAAGAGCATGAAGAACATTTGAGAAAAGTGCTAGAGTTGCTGAGAAAAGAAAAAACTGTACGCCAAGTTTTCAAAGTGTGCATTTTGGTTGGAAGAAGTTCAATTCCTCGGTCACATAGTGAACAAAGAAGGTATTCAGGTGGATCCAGCAAAGATTGAAATCGTTGAAAAGTGGGAAATCCCGAAAACTCCGAAACACATATGCCAGTTTTTAGGACTAGCTGGTTACTACAGAAGGTTCATCAAAGACTTTTCCAGAATAGCAAAACCCTTGACTGCATTAACGCATAAAGGGAAGAAATTTGAATGGAAAGATGAACAAGAGAAAGCGTTTCAATTGTTAAAGAAAAAGTTAACTACGTCACCTATATTGTCATTACCTGAAGGGAATGATGATTTTGTGATATATTGTGACGCCTCAAAGCAAGGTCTCAGCTGTGTATTAATGCAACGAACAAAAGTAATTGCTTATGCGTCTAGACAGTTGAAGATTCACGAACAGAATTATACGACTCATGATTTGGAATTAGGCGAGTTGTTTTTGCATTAAAGACTTGGAGGCATTACTTATATGGGGTCAAAATTATTATATATACTGACCACAAAAGTCTTCAACACATATTTAATCAGAAACAACTAAACATGAGGCAGCGCAGGTGGATTGAATTGTTAAATGATTACGACTTTGAGATTCGTTACCACCCACGGAAGGCAAATGTGGTAGCCGACGCCTTGAGCAGAAAGGACAGAGAACCCATTCGTGTAAAATCTATGAATATAATGATTCACACTAACCTTACTACTCAAATAAAGGAGGCGCAACAAGGAGTTTTAAAAGAGGGAAACTTAAAGGATGAAATACCCAAAGGATCGGAGAAACATCTTAATATTTGGGAAGACGGAACCCGGTATAGGGCTGAAAGAATTTGGGTACCAAAATTTGGAGATATGAGAGAAATGGTACTTAGAGAAGCTCATAAAACCAGATACTCAATACATCCTAGAACGGGGAAGATGTACAAGGATCTCAAGAAACATTTTTGGTGGCCAGGTATGAAAGCCGATGTTGATAAATACGTAGGGGAATGTTTGACGTGTTCTAAGGTCAAAGCGGAGCATCAGAAACCATCATGTCTACTTCAACAACTCGAAATCTCAGAATGGAAATGGGAAAACATTACCATGGATTTCATCACTAAATTGCCAAGGACTGCAAGTGGTTTTGATACTATTTGGGTAATAGTTGATCGTCTCACCAAATCAGCACACTTCCTGCTAATAAGAGAAGATGACAAGATGGAGAAGTTAGCACGACTGTATTTGAAGGAAGTCGTCTCCAGACATGGAATACCAATCTCTATTATCTCTGATAGGGATGGCAGATTTATTTCAAGATTCTGGCAGATATTACAGCAAGCATTAGGAACTCGTCTAGACATGAGTACTGCTTATCATCCACAAACTGATGGGCAGAGTGGAAGGACAATACAAATGCTTGAAGACATGCTACGAGCATGTGTTATTAATTTCGGAAACAGTATGGATCGACATCTATCGTTAGCAGAATTTTCCTACAACAACAGCCACCATTCAAGCATTGAGATGGTGCCGTTTGAAGCACTTTATGGTAGAAAGTGCAGGTCTCCGATTTGTTGGAGTGAAGTGGGGGATAGACAGATTACGGGTCCGGAGATAATACAAGAAACTACCGAGAAGATCATCCAAATTCAACAACAGTCGACAAAAGAGCTACGCCGACATTAAAAGAAAAGATATAGAATTTGAAATTGGAGAGACGGTCATGCTTAAGGTTGCACCTTGGAAAGGCGTTGTTCGATTTGGTAAACGAGGAAAATTAAATCCAAGGTATATAGGACCATTCAAGATTATTGATCGTGTCGGACCAGTAGCTTACCGACTTGAGTTACCTCAACAACTCGCGGCTGTACATAACACTTTCCACGTCTCGAATTTGAAGAAATGTTTTGCTAAATAAGATCTCACTATTCCGTTAGACGAAATCCAAATCAACGAAAAACTTCAATTCATCGAAGAACCCGTCGAAATAATGGATCGTGAGGTTAAAAGACTTAAACAAAACAAGATACCAATTGTTATGGTTTGATGGAATGCTCGTAGAGGACCCGAGTTCACCTGGGAATGAGAAGATTAGATGAAGAAGAAATTCCCGCACTTATTTCTAGAAGATACGTCAACACCTCCAACTGCTTAAAATTTCGGGACGAAACTTATTTAACGGGTAGGTACTGTAGTGACCCGAACTTTTCCATGTTTATATATATTAAATGAAATTTTTATTTACATGATTAAGTGTTTCCAACATGTTAAGCAATCAAACTTGTTAAGACTTGATTAATTGAAATACGTTTCATATAGACAATTGACCACCCAAGTTTATCGGTGATTCACGAACGTTCAAACTTATAAAAACTATATGATGACATATATATGATTATATATAGTTAACATGATATTATGATAAGTAAGTATCTCATTAGGTATTTTAACAATGAGTTATATACATAAAATTGAGTTTATTGAATTAAGAAACTCGAAACGATATATATAACGATTATCGTTATAACAACGTCTTACTAAATACATATGAATCATATTAAGATATTGATAGACTATGTTTAATCATGATAAATGATAAGTAAATATATCATTAAGTGTATTAATAATGAACTACATATGTAAAAATAAGACTACTAACTTAATGATTTCGAAACGAGACATATATGCAACGATTATCATTGTAACGACATTTAACTGTATATATATATATCATACTAAGATATATTATATATCATAATATCATGATAATGTAACAATTTAACGTCTCTATAGATATAATAAACAATGGGTTAACAACATTTAACAAGACCGTTAACCTAAAGGTTTCAAAACAACATATACATGTACCGACTAACGATGACTTAACAAAAATGCTTACAATTACATCCTCGTTCAGTTTCATCAACAATTCTACTCGTACGCACCCGTATTCGTACTCGTACAATACACAGCTTTTAGACGTATGTACTATTGGTATATACACTCCAATGATCAGCTCTTAGCAGCCCATGTGAGTCACCTAACACACGTAGGAACCATCATTTGGCAACTAGCATAAAATATCTCATAAAATTACAAAAATATTAGTAATCATTCATGACTTATTTACAAGTAAACAAAATTACACATCCTTTATATCTAATCCATATACCAATGACCAAAAACACCTACAAACACTTTCATTCTTCAATTTTCTTCATCTAATTGATCTCTCTCGAGTTCTAAGTGTTCTTCATAAATTCTATAAGTTCTAGTTTCATAAAATCAAGAATACTTCCAAGTTTGCTAGCTTACTTCCAATCTTGTAAAGTGATCATCCAACCTCAAGAAATCTTTCTTATTTACAGTAAGATATATTTCTAATACAAGGTAATACTCATATTCAAACTTTAATTCAATTTCTATAACTATAACAATCTTATTTCGAGTGGAAATCTTACTTGAACTTGTTTTCGTGTCATGATTCTGCTTCAAGAACTTTCAAGCCATCCAAGGATCCTTTGAAGCTAGATCTATATTTTTCATTTCCAGTAGGTTTATCCACAAAACTTGAGGTAGTAATGATGTTCATAACATTATTCGATTCATATATATAAAACTACCTTATTCGAAGGTTTAAACTTGAAATCACTAGAACATAGTTTAGTTAATTCTAAACTTGTTCGCAAACAAAAGTTAATCCTTCTAATTTGACTTTTAAAATCAACTAAACACATGTTCTATATCTATATGATATTCTAACTTAATGATTTAAAACCTGGAAACACGAAAACACCGTAAAACTGGACATACGCCGTCGTAGTAACACCGCTGGCTGTTTTGGATTAGTTAATTAAAAACTATGATAAACTTTGATTTAAAAGTTGTTCTTCTGGGAAAATGATTTTTCTTATGAACATGAAACTATTTCCAAAAATCATGGTTAAACTCAAAGTGGAAGTATGTTTTTCAAAATGGTCATCAAGACGTCCTTCTTTCGACTGAAATGACTACCTCTTACAAAAACGACTTATAACTTATATTTCTGACTATAAATCTATACTTTTTCTGTTTAGATTCATAAAATAGAGTTCAATACGAAACCATAGCAATTTGATTCACTCAAAACGGATTTAAAACGAAGAAGTTATGGGTAAAACAAGATTGGATATTTTTTGATTGTTGTAGCTACGGGAAAGATTGTAACAAATCTATATTAATCATATCCTACCTAACTTATATTGTATTATACATATATTCTAATATATTATGTAATCTTGGGATAACATAGACACGTATGCAAATGTTTTGACATATCATATCGACCCATCTATATATATTATTTGGAACAACCATAGACACTCTATATGCAGTAATGTTGGAGTTAGCTATACAGGGTTGAGGTTGATTCCAAAAATATATATACTTTGAGTTGTGATCTAGCCTGAGACGTGTATACACTGGGTCGTGGATTGATTCAAGATAATATATATCAATTTATTTCTGTACATCTAACTATGAACAACTAGTTGTAGGTTACTAACGAGGACAGCTGACTTAATAAACTTAAAACAGCAAAATGTATTAAAAGTGTTGTAAATATATTTTGAACATACTTTGATATATATGTACATATTTGTTATAGGTTCGTGAATCGACCAGTGGCCAAGTCTTACTTCCCGATGAAGTAAAAATATGTGAAAGTGAGTTATAGTCCCACTTTTAAAATCTAATATTTTGGGATGAGAATACATGCAGTTTTATAAATGTTTTACGAAATAGACACAAGTAAATGAAACTATATTATATGGGTGAATGATCGAAGCCGAATATGCCCCTTTTGCTTGGTAACCTAAGAATTAGTAAACCGATCTACTAATTGACGCGAATCCTAAAGATAGATCTATTGGGCCTAACGAACCCCATCCAAAGTACCGGATGCTTTAGTACTTCGAATTCGTTTTTATCATGTCCGAAGGATTTCCCAGAATGATAGGGGATATTCTTATATGCATCTTGTTAATGTCGGTCACCAGGTATTCACCATATGAATGATTTTTATCTCTATGTATGGGATGTATATTGAAATATGAAATCTTGTGGTCTATTATTATGATTTGATAATATATAGGTTAAACCTATAACTCACCAACATTTTTGTTGACGTTTTAAGCATGTTTATTCTCAGGTGATTATTAAGAGCTTCCGCTGTTGCATACTAAAATAAGGACAAGATTTGGAGTCCATGCTTGTATGATATTATGTAAAAAATGCATTCAAGAAACTTATTTTTGATGTAATATATTCTTATTGTAAACCATTATGTAATGGTTGTGTGTAAACGGTATATTTTAGATTATCATTATTTGGTAATCTACATAATGCTTTTTAAACCTTTATAGATAAAATAAAGGTTATGGTTGTTTTAAAAATGAATGCAGGCTTTGAAAAATGTCTCATATAGAGGTCAAAACCTCGCAACGAAATCAATTAATATGGAACGTTTATAATCAATATGAACGGGACATTTCAAGGGGTATCGCTTGTGGGACCCCATTGCCCACAAAGTAGTCATCAGCAGAGATGTTATCTTTACGGAAGACAAAGATCTTGAAGATGTTAGCATTTCAAAAGAAACTACACCGATATAGGTTGAAAATGAATTATATAAAGATTCTTCTGAAACAATACCAGAGCGCGAGGAAAATCAAGTAGTCGTTAATGAAGCTCTAATGACTCGTACTTCTAATCAGGAACGGAAACGTCCAGGGTGGCACTCGGATTATATTTGTAAGATCCTGAATTTTGTGCATCAGAAAATGTTCCTGAAAGTGTCAGAAAATGTGTGCACCAGAAAGCGCCACAAAAGGTCTACCTAACACTTATGCATTTTCAGAATTTACATCAGAATCAGGATTAGTCAGAATCAGTCCCTGAACTTCAGAATCGGTTTAAACCCTTGTGCGCGCCGCGCACATTCAAGGGTGCGCGCCGCGCACCCCACCTGAGACAGTTTTTCTGTCTTTTCTATTTTTGAGTTAAATGAGGGGCTTTTTGGTCTTTTCACTTGAGGACGGATCTGTAGACATATTGGCAGTATTAGATCCACTTTTGGATCACTTTCACATCCACAAACACTCTCATCTATCTTAGAGAGAGAGAGAATTCTAGAGAGAGATTTGAGATTTTGGAGATGAAGAAGCTTGAATCGATTAAAAGCTCAGGTGTTATCGTTGTTCATCTCGTTCTTGGCTACGTTTTGGTAGTGTTGGTAAGCCCTAACTCCGAATTTAATTGTAAGATTCTTGTTTATGTTTAGGGTTTGAGCTTGTAAGGGTTCTAAACCCCATTTCTCATGAAATTGGGGGTTTTGTTGTATTGCTAGTGTAAGTGAACCCAATTATTGTGGGTTTAGGGTTAGATGACAAATTTGAAAGTATTTGTCATTGGTGTGGGTGTTAATCACTAGATTGTATATGTATTGGTGACTTAGATGTTCATAAGAACATGTTAGTTGGTTAAAATGAGTGTTAACCTTGATTTGGAGTCAAACTAAGATATGAGGTCAAGATTTGATGAACCAAGTATATAAATGTTTGATTTAGGTGTTAATTGGTGTTTTGAAATTATAATCACTAGTCGTTAGTGATTTTGGGCGTTTTCGGGACTTATGTCAAAACGGGAGAAATGAGATGGGTCAAATTTGGTAATGATTTTAATTTTGGATTAATTGGTTAATAAGTAATTTTGTTAAGACCTATATTCGCTTAAATGGTGTCAAGTATAATTTTGGTTAAATTATACTTGTTTGAATGGGTCGGAATTACCACCCGTAGTGGTAATTGGTGAAGTCCATTTTAGGTGACTAAATGGGCGGGTCATTGTGTTAGATAGAAACACTCGGTTAAGGGTGTTGGCGTCGAATTCTCTTGTAGAGAATGTATGTTGATTGTGTGTATATCTATATGCGTATTATAGGTAAAGCTTTCTCGTTTGCGTTTGGATGTGAATTACATACATGACTTGTGCTGGCAATCCAAGGTGAGTGGAATAATTATATGCATATGTATATAATATATTTATTTGTATGCTATGGTATGCACCAAAGTGCCGGTAGTGCCATAGTATGTGCGGGCGTGCTATGATGTGAACCAAAGAGCCGGTAGCGTCATAGTACGTGTGTTGTAGTGTGAACCAAAGAGCCGGTAGCACTATAGCATGATTTGTTAGGGTGTGAACCAAAGAGCCGGTAGCACTTTAGCGTTGTTAGAGTGTGAACCAAAGAGCCGGTAGCACTCTAGCGTGAGTATGACTCGAGTTGTGATGTGAACCAAAGAGCCGGTAGCATCATGACAAATGCATATGGTGTGAACCAAAGAGCCGGTAGCACCATGACGCGAGAATGGTTAACCATATTGAGTGTGTTGTTTATTTAGCATTTAATATTGTGATGAATATATGCTATTTGTTATGCTAGCTTACGGTATGGGAGATTATTAGCTTTATACTTGCGATGGTATGCTAATTAGATTGCTAGCATCTATGCGGTATTTGTGTAAGTTTTTACAAGTAAGTAGATTATATATGTATATGTATAATTATTGCATTCACTAAGCTTTATGCTTACCCCTCTCGTTGTTTACCTTTTTTAGGTATTTTGTTATGAGGCTAGCTAGTTGTTAGAGTAGTTGCGTAGGAGCGTTTGGGCTCGATGGGGTAGCTTTTGGATATGCGGACGTGGATTGGGGATTTAGTAGTCCCCGGAATTATGCTCTTGGTATCGGGTTGGGTTATAGAGTCCTAACTCGTCTAAGTGTAAATTGGGATTGAAACTTGTATTTTGTACGAAAGTTGTAAAATGGTCGACGTGGGCCCGGTGTCGTAAAACTCGTTTTATTATTGGAACGCGTTAGTCTTGTTTATTATAATGTGTTGTGAAAAGTGTTTCGTCTAAAAGTGTGGGGAAGTGGGAGATCTTTAATCAAAATTTGGAAAATCCGGACAGAGGCTGTCAGGCCTTGTGCGCGCCGCGCACCTAAAGGGTTGCGCGTCGCGCACGCTTCTGAAATAAAAAAAAAATCTTTTGCTGCGTATTCGATTGGATAACGGATTGAGTCGTTACAAGTGGTATCAGAGCATAGTCTAAGGGAATTAGGTGACCTTGGAATAGGTGCCTAGTCTTAGACTTATTGGCGGTTATGTATTATTTGCGGGACTTGTAGGAATACGGGTCGGATTGAGATTTTTTAGTGCCTTAGAGTAGGTGACTAACTAGGACTTGTGTTTGTCCAAAGTGTGATTATATGGGGCCTTATTTCGCGTGTAAATTAGTGCCTTAGATAGCTAGTGCCTAATGTAAGCAGGCGAACTTAGACATTGTTTTAGTGATAGTCACCTAGGATGTAGGTTGACTTGTGGCTGCGGTGTACTTGTGTACAATTATTATTATATTGTATATAGGTGTATATATACAGGTACCTTTTGTGCGGTATCCTAGGGATGAATCTATTGGAGAGATTCGTATGTTTGGCGGTTTTGAGTGATCAAGTTCACGATAAGGACTTTGGTCATTCGGGTACTAGGAGTTATCGCGTGTTATTTGTTTGAATGTTGCGTCAGTCCGGGTAAAGTACTTTGCGTGACCATGTGGAAATGGTAAGGTACGCATTTGTAATAATGATCGATTACCATTATTACGAAAGTGTATCTTGACACTAAGCATGACCTGACAAGTACCGAACGGAGGAAAAGTGGCATGGTTGGGGTAGAACGGGACGAATTAGGAATCTTTTATTGGTTCCTAGGATATAGTAGTCACGAGTGATGTGCTTGTTGTCACAACAGGTTCTTTGTGAGTCGGGAAGTGTACGATGGATCCGGTTAGTTAAGTGAGTGAGCCAACTCACGAGTTCGGCGCATATTTAGTCACCCTACGTAGTGGGTGCATTTTGAGATCGTCATTGGTTGTAGTTACCCATCGTAACTAGGATGACCGATTAGTGTGTATGTGTGTACGACAAGGACTTGAATCCCGTAATGGGATGTAGTAAGTCTAATGATGGTAGAACGGGGTTACACTCGGTAGAGTGTGTGGTTAGAGAATCGTGTTAGGATTCTAATTGTGAGTCGCCTTGGAATTGGTGAATCGAGTAGTCTTAGGGTCATTAAACTCATGGGAGTGGGACCCGTACGACGGTAATTGCGTTAGTGTGTTAGCGTGTTGTGGATTATAGAGTAACATTCCTAACGGAATATCCCTTGTAGTGGTGGATGTGTCGATGTGCGAAAGGGTGTAAGACTTGGTGTTTTCAAGCATCTCTTTAGTGTTAGATGAAAGGTTTCGCGAGGCTATATCGTTTGGCCTTGTGGAAATTGCGGGTAGCGTGTGATCGATAGGAACTTTCGATAAGACAATAAACCGTAAGGTTGTCGGGTAGGTATGACTTCGGGTCATTATTATAGAGAGATGGGTGATATCGGATGTATGGAACCTAAAGATTTAGATTCTAAAATTCGGTTAATGGTGGTGGGAGTTTGCATGACACTGCGTCAGGTGCCTCTTTATACCTACTAGTGTAATGTTCAACTCCGGTAGTGGTGTGATCACTTTGTGCTCAGGGTGACCGTGAAATACCCTTGGAAGCATCGGAGATTATAATAGTGATCGACGGGTGATAGTAATTCGACGGTTGTGAAAGTCGAAGTTTAAGAGCATTGTGATAAATACTTCTTATGAAGTGATGGATGAGCGAATCTTGTTGCTCTTAAGTGATGGATGGGTAAAGATGACCGGTGAGCCGGTGATGTACTTAATCTTCGGTTAGGCCCAAGATTATGATGAATTGTTGATATTGCGGCCGACGCAATTATTGTGTCGGATTGGTCACTCTTCACCATGAGAGTGAGCCATTGTTGATAAAGGTTCGTTGTGTGGAAGGTCGGGTGATCTCGACTGGGATGCACGACTGATTAAGTGGAGTGGCATATGCCTAGTCGTAGAGGCGTATGTGAGACCTTAGTGGAGTTCGCTATGCGAACGATTAAGGACTGTTAATAGTAATTATGGTATGAAGGTGAGATGTTATCGCGTGTACGTTACTTCAAGCGAATGTGTATGTCGGCTCTGAGAGCCCGTAGTGAATTCGTAGTGATTTGGAGTGGATGACCAATGATGAGAATGGTCATGTGTTTCGTGGAATGCTAATTCCCCAGGATGTTATCATCTTGGCGGTGAGAATGTGGAGCCACATTTCTAAGTGGGGGAGTTTTTACTGCCGCCCAAGGAAGCTCCGGTGGTGTTATAAATAGTGAAGTGTCGGAGTGTACTGTGCTAAGCCTTAATAGGTATTCAGAGTTCCTAACGAGGAAGAGTGACAGGTTGTTGATGTCGACTCGAGATCGTGCATTACGACTGTGAGTTACAATTCTGGAATGTTTTCCGTAAAGATTCTGGTGATGAGGTGAAAGGAAGTGTAAGACTCTTATGTAGGGTGGTCGTGTAGTACCAATGTGCGGTACGAGACCAAATGTGAAGTTTGAGATTTCGGAGTGAGAGAGTGAAGCCGTCATTGCGGGTGCTCTCATAGTGGAAATCTAGGTTGTCGTGAACTCGGATAGTATTATTGGGTTGGTACGAGTTCGTTATCGCGAAGGATACTGTATTTTCCCAGTCGGGAAACGTAATCGTGGAGATCGTCAGTGGACTATTCCACTTTATGGACGATTGTGAGGTGGAAAGTTTAGACTCCGATTGTCTCACGTAGAGACACACGGATGTTGTTTGGTGGTGAAAGTGTGTACCCCATTGATGTGACCCGTAGGTTGCATTGGAATGTCAAGGCCATCCTTAATGGACGGTCTAGGCAGGAGGATTCACCCGGCGTTGGTGAATATTTTGTGGGTCGTGTGGCGAATTGCGAATTTGTTGTGAAAATAATTTGTTGTTGATAGGATTCTAGTACACGAATAGTTTTCATGCTAGTACTAGGGGGCCGTCTTGTGTGATCGTGTAGTAGGGTTTGGAGGAGAAACCATGTGTCGAGTGTTGATGTATTGTTTAGCACGTGGTGTATTATTGTCATCCTGGATTAATCCAGCGATGGATGGTCGTGTGCGGATCGATTGATGGGAAAGTGGTGTTCCTAAACGGATTATTTTGGGGTACCAAGATTTATTCGTTGAAGGAATAACCTGGTTGTGGAGACGGGGGAAGTTGGTTCTTGAAATAGAGAACATACATGAATAACCGGTCGAGTGGTGCGTTTATGAAACGATGAAGTACTGACTTTTGACGCGGAATGAATCCTTCTCGATTTGGATTAATGCAAGACTTGGTTCACGGCATAGTAGACCTAGTAGATCGCGTTGGGTGATATGGTCATGGATGTAGCTTGTTGCGAGTTGTAGCCGAGAGAACTTAAAGGAATATATGGTGTTTTCCGTATTTCCTAATTGGGCATTTTGGATGTTGAGCATATGAGATGCCGCTGGTTGCGGTAATGCATGCTAGCAATTGTTAGCGTGTGGTGAGATATTCAGGTTAATGGAAATTATATGGACATCGAGTTTGGATGTGTGTCGGAGGACCATAGTGTGAGTTTTCGGTGGGTTAAGTGACGGAGATCACGGGGACGTGATCCAGTTTAAGTGGGGGAGAGTTGTAAGATCATGAATTTTGTGCATCAGAAAATGTTCCTGAAAGTGTCAGAAAATGTGTGCACCAGAAAGCGCCACAAAAGGTCTACCTAACACTTATGCATTTTCAGAATTTACATCAGAATCAGGATTAGTCAGAATCAGTCCCTGAACTTCAGAATCGGTTTAAACCCTTGTGCGCGCCGCGCACATTCAAGGGTGCGCGCCGCGCACCCCACCTGAGACAGTTTTTCTGTCTTTTCTATTTTTGAGTTAAATGAGGGGCTTTTTGGTCTTTTCACTTGAGGACGGATCTGTGGACATATTGGCAGTATTAGATCCACTTTTGGATCACTTTCACATCCACAAACACTCTCATCTATCTTAGAGAGAGAGAATTCTAGAGAGAGATTTGGGGTTTTGGAGATGAAGAAGCTTGTATCGATCAAAAGCTCAGGTGTTATCGTTGTTCATCTCGTTCTTGGCTACGTTTTGGTAGTGTTGGTAAGCCCTAACTCCGAATTTAATTGTAAGATTCTTGTTTATGTTTAGGGTTTGAGCTTGTAAGGGTTCTAAACCCCATTTCTCATGAAATTGGGGGTTTTGTTGTATTGCTAGTGTAAGTGAACCCGATTATTGTGGGTTTAGGGTTAGATGACAAATTTGAAAGTATTTGTCATTGGTTTGGGTGTTAATCACTAGATTGTATATGTATTGGTGACTTAGATGTTCATAAGAACATGTTAGTTGGTTAAAATGAGTGTTAACCTTGATTTGGAGTCAAACTAAGATATGAGGTCAAGATTTGATGAACCAAGTATATAAATGTTTGATTTAGGTGTTAATTGGTGTTTTGAAATTATAATCACTAGTCGTTAGTGATTTTGGGCGTTTTCGGGACTTATGTCAAAACGGGTGAAATGAGATGGGTCAAATTTGGTAATGATTTTAATTTTGGATTAATTGGTTAATAAGCAATTTTGTTAAGACCTATATTGGCTTAAATGGTGTCAAGTATAATTTTGATTAAATTGTACTTGTTTGAATGGGTCGGAATTACCACCCGTAGTGGTAATTGGTGAAGTCCATTTTAGGTGACTAAATGGGCGGGTCGTTGTGTTAGATAGAAACACTCGGTTAAGGGTGTTGGCGTCGAATTCTCTTGTAGAGAATGTATGTTGATTGTGTGTATATCTATATGCGTATTATAGGTAAAGCTTGCTCGTTTGCGTTTGGATGTGAATTACATACATGACTTGTGCGGGCAATCCAAGGTGAGTGGAATAATTATATGCATATGTATATAATGTATTTATTTGTATGCTATGGTATGAACCAAAGAGCCGATAGTGCCATAGTATGTGCGGGCGTGCTATGATGTGAACCAAAGAGCCGGTAGCGTCATAGTACGTGTGTTGTAGTGTGAACTAAAGAGCCGGTAGCACTATAGCAAGATTTGTTAGGGTGTGAACCAAAGAGCTAGTAGCACCTTAGCGTTGTTAGAGTGTGAACCAAAGAGCCGGTAGCACTCTAGCGTGAGTATGACTCGAGTTGTGATGTGAACCAAAGAACCGGTAGCATCATGACAAATGCGTATGGTGTGAACCAAAGAGCCGGTAGCACCATGACGCGAGAATGGTTAACCATATTGTGTGTGTTGTTTATTTAGCATTTAATATTGTGATGAATATATGCTATTTGTTATGCTAGCTTACGGTATGGGAGATTATTAGCTTTATACTTGCGATGGTATGCTAATTAGATTGCTAGCATGTATGCGGTATTTGTGTAAGTGTTTGCAAGTAAGTAGATTATATATGTATATGTATAATTATTGCATTCACTAAGCTTTATGCTTACCCCTCTCGTTGTTTACCTTTTTCAGGTATTTTGTTATGAGGCTAGCTAGTTGTTAGACTAGTTGCGTAGGAGCGTTTGGGCTCGATGGGGTAGCTTTTTGATATGCGGACGCGGATTGGGGATTTGGTAGTCCCCGGGATTATGCTCTTGGTATCGGGTTGGGTTATAGAGTCCTAACTCGTCTAAGTGTAAATTGGGATTGAAACTTGTATTTTGTACGAAAGTCGTAAAATGGCCGACGTGGGCCCGGTGTCGTAAAACTCGTTTTATTATTGGAACGCGTTAGTCTTGTTTATTATAATGTGTTGTGAAAAGTGTTTCGTCTAAAAGTGTCAGGAAGTGGGAGATCTTTAATCAAAATTTGGAAAATCCGGACAAAGGCTGTCAGGCCTTGTGCGCGCCGCGCACCTAAAGGGTTGCGCGCCGCGCACCCTTCTGAAATAAAAAAAAAAAAAATCTTTTGCTGCGTATTCGATTGGATAACGGGTTGAGTCGTTACAATATTATGGAAAGCAATGTTGCATATTGTCTTCTAACAGAGGAAGGAGAACCAATAACTCTTCGCGAGGCACTGAATTATTCAGATGCATCTCAGTGGATGACAGCTATGCAGAAAGAAATTGAAGCTCTTCATAAAAATCAAACATGGGAACTTGTGCCATTGCCGAAAGGTAGAAAACCTATTGGAAATAAATAGGTGTATAAGATCAAGCGAAATGGCGATGATCAAGTGGAGCGGTATCGTGCAAGACTGGTGGTTAAAGGATATGCTCAGGAAGAAGGTACAGACTTTAATGAAATATTTTCTCCTGTGGTTCGACTTACAACAATTCGAGTAGTTCTAGCGATGTGTGCTACATTTGATTTGCATCTAGAGCAGCTAGATGTGAAAACTGCATTTCTTCATGGAAATCTTGAAGAAGAAATTTATATGCTTCAACCAGAAGGTTTTGAACTACAAGAAAAAAAGAACTTGGTTTGCAGGTTAAAGAAATCTCTGTATGGTCTCAAACAGGCGCCGAGATCTTGGTACAAGAGATTTGATTCTTTCATAATGATCCTTGAATATAACAGACTTTATGCAGACCCTTGTGCATATTTTAAGAGGTTTGGGGACAATGATTTTGTCATTTTGCTGTTATATGTAGACGACATGTTGGTTGCAGGCCCTAACAAAGATCGTATTAATAAGCTGAAGGCTCAATTGGCTAGGGAGTTTGAAATGAAAGACTTGGATGCCGCAAACAAGATTCTAGGGATGCAAATTCACCGAGACATAGATAATAGGAAGATTTGGCTTTCTCAAAAGAATTATTTGAGGAAAATCTTGGAGCGTTTCAATATGCAAGATAGTAAGCCAATCTCAACCCCACTTCCTACTAATCTCAAGTTATCCTCCGTTATGTGTCCTAGCAGTGAAGACGAGAGGAAGGAGATGTCTCGAGTACCGTATGCATCAGCAGTGGGAAGTTTAATGTTCGCAATGATATGTACAAGACCAGACATTGCACATGCAGTGGGAGTAGTTAGTTGGTACATGGCGAATCCTGGTAAAGAGCATTGGAATACGGTAAAAAGGATCCTTAAATACATCAAGGGAACCTTAGATGTTGCATTATGTTATGGGGAACTGAAATTTATTGTCAAAGGGTATGTTGATTCAGATTATGCAGGTGATATCGATAAAAGTAAATCTACCACTGCATATGTTTTCACACTTTGTGGTGGAATAGTAAGCTGGGTTTCAAAACTGCAGTCAGTTGTGGCGACGTCAACAACAGAGGCAGAATATGTAGCAGCTACTCAAGCTACTAAAGAGGCAGTATGGTTGAAGATGTTGTTGGAGGAACTCGGACACAAACAAAAGAATATCACTCTATTTTGTGACAACCAGAGTGCCTTGCATCTTGCAAGGAATCTGGCATTTCATTCAAAGACAAAGCATATACGAGTTCAGTATCACTTTGTTCGTGAGAAAGTGGAAGAAGGAACCGTGGATGTGCAGAAAATTCATACTGACGACAATGTAGCCGATTTTCTAACAAAGTCAATCAATCGTGACAAGTTTATTTGGTGCCGTTCCTCATGCGGCCTAGCAGAGACGTAAGCAACATCATTGGCAAGGAAGGATTATCGTGTGAAGATTTATTGGGCTTCAATCAAATCTTCAAGTGGGAGATTGTTGAAATGTTGAATGGTTGGTGGGTATATGTGGTCAAATACCACATGTTTATTGAGGATACACTATTCCAATGAAGACTTCTGCATTTTTAGACTTACCAACCCTTTATTCATTTACTATAAATAGAGGCAGTAGATAGTTCATTCATTCATCCCAAATTCAAGAGTGTATCTTGTATACTAAAAGTCTAATAGAGAGTTTGTGAGTGTTAGTCTCATAATTACAAGAGATATAAAGATTAGTACTTATCCTTGTAATTAGAGAGAAGTGTAATTCTTATTATTCTTATTAGTGAAGCGTTTCTTTCCTTTCCCGTAGTTTTTACCCTATTGGGGTTTTCCACGTTAAATCTCGGTGTTCCTTTATTGTCATTATTTCAAGTATTACTAGCGGTTTGCTATAATTCGGTGTCACTTTTCTCAACAGATTTATTAGTCATGACTATAAAGTTTTGGTTGCAATAAATTTCTCGGTAATGCTGATATTTTTTGTTGCGAGCATTCGCAAGAGATTTGCGACTAGGTTAAAAGTTGGGTACGCCCATTTGCACGCCCATTTGCTAAGTGATTTGTGTATGGTCTTTACAGATCGAGACCTTTAAATTTTGAAAGATCGTGTCATTTGATTCTTAGCTTATCCTACTTAATAATTGTCTTTTGAAACTATCCTACTTAATAATTGTCTTTTGAAACTACCCGAGTCCCAATTATTTTGATATTCGAGCTTGTATTGTGATTTATGTTCAATTAATAAATGTGTGATTTGTTATTGTGTTTCAAAGTACAAAAATCATGAATTTCGTTGCTTTTTGGCTTTCCGTATGAATTTAATCTATAATTAGTTATATGGAACCCTAGAAGCAAGTATGAAAGCCAGGTTGACTATAAAGATATACATGTATCAACATAGTAGTGATTGATGATACTGAACTGAGGTTTGTATTACTCGTGTAGTCGTGTGTGTGCATGTTTTTTTATACTTCTAATGGTAAACTTGCAGAGTTGCAGGTAGAAGCATATAGGTCTCATAATAATTACAACTTGTCACGGTTGAGTGGTGTTACATCAAGAACTGCTTCTGATTTCACTTCATTTCTGTATGAAGTTATTCATGTGATCATGCATCATGTAGGATGTATTTAGAGTTTGCTTGTTTATATTGTTTGATGAACATATTACGCCACTCTCAACGGGAGTTTAGCCCTCGTCGCATGTTATGTATTTTTTAGGGATGCACGTGGCTTACACGTGATCATTTAACCAACATCCCTACTCTAGTATAAATAGTAACGTTAGGGTTCATTTTGCCATTAAGCTTTGATTTGTAAGTGTGTGTTACACATTGGTCTCTATCATTCTCTTGTAATTGTGGCTATGAGTTGGTTATCATCAATAAACTAGTCACATTTGATTCAATTTCGAGACCAGTTCTAATTCGACGTCTTTAAGTTGAGACTAGATCTCCTTCGATTCTTGTGAGTCTAAGAAAGATCATATCATCGCCCTGCTTCTAACCCTCAAGTGCTTTGCTGGGAGTCACTAGCCCTCGTTTAGCCCTCATCTAACCCTCCCCCATGTGTCCTGCTTCTTGTCTTTAAATAGTATAACTCAAGACAGATGTATTGAATAAATAGATTGTACTTTTAGCTCAAATGCTTGTAACTTGCTTAATTAGTTAATTTAATGGGTATAATTTTTATGAGGAAGTATGTCATGTTTGAGAATGTTTAGTTATGGGTTTGTCCTGGTGAAGAAGTGTTGATGTTGTGTTGATGCGGCGTTGATGTGACATTTAGTTTTGGTGAGAAATTATGTCATGGTCGAGAGTGTTCTTAGCATTGTAATGATAAAAGTATAAGAAGAAAGAATTATCATGGATGTAGTAATAGAGTTGTTTAAAATTATGCATATTTTGGACCATGAGTGGATACTCGAACATTATTTTTCGTAAACTACGGTATGCAGTCAGTGGCAGAACTTGAACTCGAGTACAGATGGGGCAGGTGTAAAAATTTAGTGTAAAATTTTTTTTCCCGTTAAATCCAGGTGGGGCGAATACCCCTCCGAGATACACTATATTCTGCCACTATATGCAGCATACTGAATGTCGTAGCTGACAAAATAGGAATTGGGTCAGCTGTCTTGATTCGTTCTTGTGCTCCTATCTCCAATAATCATCTATGCTTATATTTTTCTCATCCTCAATGAAATTTGCAGGTTCCTTGGATCTAGAGGCGAAACTGTGTGGGGGCAGGGGGCGTGGCCGTCCCCAGTGGATTTTTTTTTTCAGTGTAAAAATTTTGGATTTTTCGACTTTGCCCCTGGTGGTTTTTTTTTTTTTTGCCCCAAAACCTACATATTTTGCCCCAAAACCTTCAAATTTTGCCCAAAAATCTCTAACTTTTACCCCAAAATCTTCAAATTTTGCCTCAAAATCTCCAACTTTTGCCCCAAAATCTTCAAATTTTGTCCAAAAAAATTGCTAAGGTTTAAATTTTTTTTTTCCCCCGGTGAAAAAAATCATAGTTTCGCCACTGCTTGGATCCTTAAAATCTTTTGTTCTATTTAACCATTTTACTGAATGACACTAGAGTTGAATGTTTGTTTTATTTTATTTTAGTTGGAAAGAGTATGCATATTCTAGTTGCACAAAAGGAAGAAAGACAAAGATAGACTTTGACTTTCAAGGTCAAACAAACTAATTTGGAAACAAGGACGAGTTACTAGCATTGATGTGAGATTCCTTGTAATGTTTTTTTTACTCTCTGTAAAACTGAAACATATTAGTCAACAAGCAGATGATGTAATTGAATTAGAATGTAGTTGTAAGTTTGACCCAGCAAGTGCTCAATCTTAAGTTTACTACGATATATGTTAAGTAGCATCTGATATAGTTTGGATGCCAAAAATCAGTTCTTCTTAGTGGGGGTGGCAAGGGTCATCTTAATAACCTTTCGCCAAGCACAAGTCGCACTTTTAACCCATTTGCTAATCTAAGGGTTGATTTGGGCTGTTTTATCTAGGAATAATATTCAAATGGTGAAGTGAATAATATTCAAATGACCTTTCGCCAAGCACAAGTTGCACTTTTAACCCATTTGCTTATCTAAGGGTTGATTTGGGCTGTTTTATCTAGGAATAATATTCAAATGGTGAAGTGAATAATATTCAAATGACCTTTCGCCAAGCACAAGTCGCACTTTTAACCCATTTGCTTATCTAAGGGTTGATTTGGGCTGTTTTATCTAGGAATAATATTCAAATGGTGAAGTGAATAATATTGTTGTACTACAACAAAAACTACTCTAATGTTCATATGATTCATGTCCAGCAATTAAATGGTCTTTCCAAACTCGTTACTCAACACAATCTGCAACATAATAAAATGCTAACATTTTGCAAAGTTTTCGATCAACAACTTCAAAATAACGGATTAAACGTCAACCTTTGACATCCTGTAACCAACAACTACAAACCTAGCGAAAATAATAATCTGTAATTCACTAATTTTTTCAGTACCAGCGGATCATTATACCATGATACTACTGTATGCAAGATAACACAATAAGGAAACTGAATTTCAACTTGCAAACCATACCCAACCTATAGACAACTTTTGAATACAAAAATCTGTGGAAAAAAAAACTCAAAGATCACAATAACCACCCATCACTCTTTCTTCAAACCAACACAAAACTATTGTACACATCTACAAGCATGTGATTGCTGGCTTTGAACCAGGCTACCAAAAACAATACAAATGAACAAAATGGTTATAAGACTGCATGATACCTTCAATTCAACTGCATTGAGCTTGTGCAGACCACTGTTTTGTTTTACCAACTCTAATCTGAAAATAAACAAAGGATAAAAAAAAAAAACATAAGTATCAAAATAAGGTCTTATGGACAAGGTTGCAAAAATCACTACTCGGGGAATACTCGGTCAGGAACTTTTTAAGGAGTACACGACAACTCGGGGAATACTCGAATGTTGACCAAGTTTGACTTTAACCAATTTTGGCCATCTTGACTTTTTCATAGTTTTAACCGAGTTGTGCAACACTGCTTAAGGAATTTGATATCTTTAACCAAAATGAAAGATAAGATATTCATACCTATGAAAAATAAGTGATATACAAACGGCTGTATCCACTCGAGATTGAAGGTTACTGCATGTCCCAATATTGGCCACTTAATTAATGGGACCCACCCTGCCTACTTCAAGATTATAATGAAAGTTGATTGTGTGTGGAAGCTGTTTCAACTGAAGAGCTAGGATGCAGAACCATAAAACTCTGTGAAGTCAAGCCGAAACATGAGGAACTTCAAGTCAATGTGCTGTTGAACAGGTAACTCAGAAATGAAGCCCTTGAAAAGAGACGAGTACTCTTTTGAAACTGCATCGATTTCCTGTCCTGTATTTCGAAGAAATTCGCTAGCACGTTCTGTTATTGCTTTCCTGCCTTCAGTGAGCCATGATTCTGAATCAGATGTTTTGCTGTTTGATCGCTTTTGTTGTTCAGATTTGTCTTCCATGGTTCTGTAAATGTTAATCAATGAAATAATGTAAATTGAACAGCTTCAAAAATATCTCCAAAAATAGTAAGATGGGCTACGTAGGGTTTTTAGAACGAGCTGAAACAGACCAGACTCAGGCAGCGTAGGGTTGAAGGTTGACCCCCGCAACCACTTTCTGGTCCTTTCTCATACCCACTGTTGTAAAAGTCGGCTGACACGTCGGTTTGGGGACTAGCCCGTCCCGACTGCCCCAAAAAAGCCTTAAAAGTCGGTCAACGCTAAAAAGACAAGTCAAAGTCAGGATCCGTCGGCCGATTCGCGTCTGAGTCGGTCAAAGTCATAGTTGGGTCAAAAAAAATAATAATTTTTTTATATTAGATTTTCTATCATATATATCTACGTTTGAAATATTTATGTTTGAAATATTTATGTTTTATGAGTGATACATTTATGTGTAATATATACTCATATATGTTTAGTCTATTTATTAATTAAAGTCAACGTTAGTCAACGCCCGACTCGTCCCTGTCTCATCCCCGACTCATCCCTCCAAGGTCCCGCCCGACTTGTCCCCGACTCGCGACTTTTACAACCTTGTCATCACTTTCGTGCAAGAACTCTTTTTAACAGTAATGAATACAAGAAACAAAATTTTTGCAGTCATAGGCTAAATCTTTGAACAAAAAAGTCAACTTTGTATTCATTAGATAGAATTTGGAGGACTTTTAAACCATTTTGACTCATTCCACTTTCCACTACATTTTTATCACAGCCCAAATTAACCCGATTATATGTAACTTTCCCAAAACTGTCAGATCAGGTAAATGGTAATGAAGACTTATGAAAACAAAAAAAATACCTTGCTTGAAAGTCATAAATTCCTTCATAAAGCCGATCAGCATGACTACGAAACCGCAATATAAGATCAAACAACATAAATAGACTTTTATAAAGAGCTTCAGATCGTTGTCCAAGTAGTGACTTCTCTACAATCGAGTGCAGGTACTTATCATGTGCTGCAAGTAGATCATCAAGATCTTTAGCTGCTTCCATTTCTTCTAAAAACTTCGCCCATGAAACCTCCAAAACCTCAAACATTATATAATACTGCAAATTTGTAAGAAAATGACTCATTTCATTCCAAAGAACCTGGCATCTTCTTGATGTCAAAATTAACCTAAACTTAACAGCTTTTGGTAGTTTAGTGAAAAAATGAGAAGTAATCAGGTTTGGTTTCATTGTCTTCCAAGCACCAATAAGCGCGTGCTCTACCCTTCTAAGCTTCCACAAAAAGTTAAAGATTCTTAAATACTTTGCCATTATAGATTCTGTAAACACAGTATTTAATGGAATTCGTGCATCATAATCTAAAGAAAATACATCCCAACCTCTGTCTCCAGTATTATGTGGCATCATCTTAACCCTTAATCTATCCAAAATATCAGGATCATCATATTGTGCATTTGATGACCGAATTGCACTCTCTAACAAACCAGCAAGTTTAAATGAACTGATAGTATTAGCAGGCTCTGATAACTCAGGCCCAACAATATCCATCAAATACTGAACAAAATCACCTTGCCCTAGTAACAGATACCGTTTTATAGCAAGACAATGCTCCTTAAACCTGTATTGATTGTAAACCACATCCATTAAATGCTTATCGATTCTTTTTGCTGCTTCGGTGACTAAAGACTCGAGTGCGTCAGTTTCACCATAACCAAGACCACCTCTCCTAGTTGTGGTCCCCGTTGCAGCTGCAGCTTGAGTTGCTGCATCAGCCCAGCTTCGATCCTCACAACAAACCCTAAGAAAATTGATTGATTTCCCTGTTCTGAGTATACGTCTAGCAAGAGACGGGGAAATAAACGAAGGAAGCATTGCAGAATGCAGTCTATAACCTTCCCTCCATAAAGATTCACCTTTTACAGACTGACCTAAAACAAAAAACTCGGAAAATATATCTTCAAGTTCACCTTCTAACACCCAACTCCTAACCATTTCAAAAAGAGGTGAACAAACCCTACGAAGTAATCTTTTCATGAAATCATGAAGAAGAGGGTCACCATGTTGTGCATGCATGTGAATTGCACCAGCCATAGCACCACCCTTCAAATCCTTACAACTGTCCACAAGAACAGCCATCAATCGCATCTTGACCATTGGCTCAGCAAACCATACTGAAAGTCTCCTTAACGAAAGATAATTACCTGAACTTGCATTCTCTGAAACCAAAGGGATAGGGTTCATTGACTGTGCCTGAAGTACAGCTAGCAACTTATAGTACTCAGAAAGCTCATCTTGCAACGCTGCACAAAACGCTTGAGCTACAGTACCAACATCTTCATCATGAAACTTCTCCATACTATCAGAAATATACCCTTTTACCTTCCTAAACAACCATCCAAGCTCACACAGCTTACGAATCATTATCTTAGTAGGCTTTGGAACCCTAATTGTTTCAGGTAATACATATCCATCAACACTCTCATCAAATAGCAAATACTTCCCATCAATTCCTTGACAAGCATACAACACGTCCCTAACCAAAACCTCCTCCGACACAACATTTTCTTCCTTCACTATCATCGCAAACTCCTTATACGCCATATCCTGCAAATTATCAGAATCCTTCGAAACCAACAACACTCCACCATTCCCCAAAATTTTCGAATTACTATCACGCACACTGTTTCCGTGTACATTTCCATTACCGAAAGAAACTGCATTATCATCTATAGTTTGCCCTAACCTATTATCCTTCCTAACATTACCATTACTTTGAAGCTCAAACAACACTGGCAGTCCACCAGAGAAGCTAGAATCCACTTTCCTATTACACTTACGATCTTCGGATATAACTTTAAGTAAATAAAGTACAGACCACTTGTTTTTAACACTACCAGTACCAATTTTGGAAGCGAATTTAGAATAAAGATCGGCAAATGATAATGCATCAGACAATTTACCTTGTTTAACGAGATGACTTTTGATCGAATACGCCATTGCAGCTTCATCTGCAGTGATCGACGGCGTCATTCGGCTGGATAAAATGCGAGTAGCGTACTTAACATTGCTAGGATTAGGGTTAGGGTTTGAGTTTGAAGGTGAGGATGAAGAAGGTGAGTTATTGTTTAGACGGTGGACTAATTCACGAATGAGATCTCCGACACGGTGGTCGTCCTCCATGGACGGCGGTGAACGGCAACGGAAATTTAGATACAGATCGATGGATATAGTAGGGAGGTGTTTGTAAGGTTTGTGAGAAATGAAGGGCTTTTGATTTTGATTTGTTTTATTTCAATCTGAGCGCGGAAATATTTTGTGTTCTAGTCCTTGTACCATTTGTATTTGTATTGTGACAGGAGTATTCTCAAAAGTGACATACTTACTTCTCAGGATTAAAGGTGTTTATTGGTTCGGTTTTTGATTTTTCGAATTATTCAGTTCGATTTTTTTAATTTTGAAACTTTTAAAATCAAAAATGAAAATCAAATCGAAACTAAATTCATATATTAAAAACAAAACTGAACCGAAAACCAAATTTGAATTCGGTTTGATTTCGGTTAAAACCGAATTCAACTTTCAAAATTAATTTTTTCCTTTTCCCTACGAGATGAACGAACATTCGTAATAAATTTGTAATATACACCGTATCATATTAAACTAATATATATAATTGAACGCAAATATACGAATTTACAAAATACAATAAGCTTATAAAATATCATAATACAATACATATCATATCAAGAAAATAAAGAAAATGAATAATCAAGAGAAAGTCGAATTGAATTAATTACATGTAATAAGAATGTGAAATAAAAGAAAATAGAACAAATATGAATTAATAACTTAAATAAGATTTCAAAGCCGAGTAAACATATTTTGACTTGAAAAGGTAATTATCTACTCAAATCATATGTCTAACACACATGTATACAATAATATTAATAACCTAGTACATTTATTTAATAACGCCCAAATTGAATTCGATTTTATATTCGATTTTCGGCTAAACAAATTTAAAATTTCAAAACCAAAAACCAAACCGGAAACCGAATTTGAATTCGGAAACCAAAAATATGAATTAATTATTTGGATTTAAATATATAACATTTATATAGTGTGTAAGTAACTAGAGGGGGTGAATAGTTGCTTAATACAATTTTTAAAACATTTTCGATGATCAACAAGATTTGAACAATCCTTGATCACTTTAATCAACTCAAACTAATGTGTGATGTGTTTATGTTTGTAATAATAGGGAATATAAAGTAAAGAACATAAACACAAGGATTTATAGTGGTTCGGGTGGATGTTAACTAATCCACCTTAATCCACTCCCCGATTCACTAATCGGGAGTTTTGCTTCACTAAGCACCTTTCTTCAAATTCGGTGGAGATCCGATTTACAAGCATTGTACTTATTCTTAGACAACAAACCTAATCCTTCTATCCCTTTGAAAAATTACCTCTAACTTAGATCAACTCGTTTCACCTTGGACAAGTATTAATCCCCAATGAGATTAATCAACTCCCTAGTTCTCTTTAAGGAAGATGATAGCTGAGCTAGAATATGCTTCTAATTACAAAGTACAAAGACTCATCTTTTTCTAGTGATGACAATCATAAGACAATTCTAAGAATTATTACAACACTATGTAAACTTAGAAATATATTAATTTGAAAGTAAGTTTACAACCCCTTCTATAATCTATGAGATTATAGAACTTCTCTTGCTAATGACAAACATATGTATAAGTGTTATGTTTTTGTAGTTCTATGATGATTTTGAGTTGTAGCATGCAAGAGGTCCAAGTCTTCAAAATTCTCCAAGTCTTGCTATTTGTATGGAGAAATAAACAAACTAGCCGTTGATGCAGCTGGGACCACGGTCGACCGTGGGTCGACCGCACGCGGTCCAGTCCAAAACATTTATCCGTTGTATAGCCGCTTGAATCAGCTTTAAACAT
This sequence comes from Rutidosis leptorrhynchoides, assembly GCF_046630445.1. Taxonomy (NCBI): domain Eukaryota; kingdom Viridiplantae; phylum Streptophyta; class Magnoliopsida; order Asterales; family Asteraceae; genus Rutidosis; species Rutidosis leptorrhynchoides. The sequence goes on from NC_092336.1 coordinate 157,815,506, forward strand.
TAATCTTTGAACTCTTTACTTCATTAATTACCTGCAAAAGATACCCAACATCCTCTACAAGTACTATATGCATTAAATGTTCATTTACCTTGGATGTATTGCCTTGATAGTGACTTGTCATGTTCAAAGTGGAAAGTCTAACATTCTTGGATACAAGCCATGATAATCATTTGAGGCAATCTCAGTTTTGTCATAATATTTTATTTGTAATTAACACATTTGCTAAATCCCTATTGGTTGGTCAACATGTCATTGATGACAACAACCCACTTTAATCACAAAGTATGCTAGTATACAAATTTAAACTTGTTTGTAATTAATTAAGTGTTAATGATGTCTTAACAATTTAAGCAAGTACTATCAATTAAGCATGTTGTAAGACATTAAGTTAAATCAAGTCTAATCCATTCATAAACTTGATTTTAGACTTAAGCAAACTTATGTGTGTGAATGATTCATTCCTTTTTTAAGATTTTTAGATTATGACACATTATGCATTATCCAAGTAGCATAAGCATATATTGAAGTAGTCCAAATACTAGTTGATGGAATCTCAACTTGTAACACATAGCAAGACAAGGTTCATACATATACATTTTAAGTAACTACTTAGCATTTAGCATTTAGCACATAGTCAAATAATACACATGTATTAATAGCAAGTAGTCAAGTAATATTCATGTAATGACTAGCAAGAGATCACTAATTAATTTAGAATTAAGCATATATTGATAACATAGCATTAAACTAGGGCTATGATGAAGCATAGAATAAACGAGTCGGGTTCGGTCCATGCTTGACATCAATAAAAGGTGGATTTAAGGGTCAATTGAGTTTAAATCTCCGGTCCGGAGTACCGTGAATAACCCCTTACGAGATGAGGATCTCAGAAGGGGTGGTTAAACATAGACCCACCATCGACGGGTAGCCCAGTTTGTGATGGCTCGCTCTAAGTCATTGGGTTTATGTTCATAGAACGTTACCTGTATATCAAGGATAGGTTTAGTGAAACGCTGTAAGTCCGGTGGGTTCAGTTGCACTATATGGCAAGTGCTATTGTTTTATATGCTAAAAATAGTATATGTGTAGAAGTGGAATGAATGTTCGTCACCTTTGCTGTGGATCGAGTCCTTTATTTATAGGGAAAACCTATTTGTCTTTTATCGCCACATAATAGAGTTAAAAGGATCGTGGCCTACCAATGGTACCTCCTTGTGTGTGTTGACCCGATAAAAGTAAAAAGTGTTTTGTCGGACCTGATTCTTGTCTGCCATGTATCTTCTGCCAGCTACAGCATCGCCCGACATGTACACGTATCCTTGGCGCTAGAGCAGAATCCGCGCTTAGTTCGTGGTTTGGTGCCTACTCCCTTTTAGTACGCTATGTGTGGCTCTTATGGTGACGCTGTTTGATGCGCTATATGAGCTAATCGGGTATGCGTATCATTAAGCCCCCTCAGTTCAATAGTATGTGCGAGAATCGCGCATGGTGTTGAACTCAACTTATGATCCCACGACGTCTGTCATTATGCTACAGTGACTATGCTATCACTTCAGTCGCCTTCGGTTACTTTGCCTTTTTCTCTTTCCTATTTTCTGACACGTGGCTCCATCTCCACCGTTTATTTTTTAACCGCCCTTTTTCAACTTCTCTTGAGATGCTTCCCGTGTTTTTACTCCCCTATAAATACTTCATTACTTCCTCTCCAACTTTTTACTTCCTTTGTTTTCTCTAATCCAGCGCGAATCTTCTCTGCTTATCCCTTAGTGCTCTCCAGTTCATCTTTAAGTAGGTCAGATGAGCGTGTGTTTAGTTTCTTTAGTTTTTGGTATTTTGATTTTGTTGTTTATAGATGGCGTCTACTTCTACTAGTGAGCCCCCCAATTGTGGGAGCGTTAGGTGTAGTGACCCGAACTTTTCCATGTTTATATATATATTAAATGAAATTGTTATTTACATGATTAAGTGTTTCCAACATGTTAAGCAATCAAACTTGTTAAGACTTGATTAATTGAAATAGGTTTCATATAGACAATTGACCACCCAAGTTGACCGGTGATTCACGAACGTTAAAACTTGTAAAAACTATACGATGACATATACATGGTTATATATATAGTTAACATGATACTATGATAAGTAAACATATCATTAAGTATATTAACAATGAACTACATATGTAAAAACAAGACTACTAACTTAATGATTTTTAAACGAGACATATATGTAACGATTATCGTTGTAAAGACATTTAATGTATATATATCATATTAAGAGATATTCATACATGATAATATCATGATAATATAATAATTTAAAATCTCATTTGATATTATAAACATTGGGTTAACAACATTTAACAAGATCGTTAACCTAAAGGTTTCAAAACAACACTTACATGTAACGACTAACGATGACTTAACGACTCAGTTAAAATGTATATACATGTAGTGTTTTAATATGTATTTATACACTTTTGAAAGACTTCAATACACTTATCAAAATACTTCTACTTAACAAAAATTCTTACAATTACATCCTCGTTCAGTTTCATCAACAATTCTACTCGTATGCACCCGTATTCGTACTCGTACAATACACAGCTTTTAGATGTATGTACTATTGGTATATACACTCCAATGATCAGCTCTTAGCAGCCCATGTGAGTCACCTAACACATGTGGGAACCATCATTTGGCAACTAGCATGAAATATCTCATAAAATTACAAAAATATGAGTAATCATTCATGACTTATTTACATGAAAACAAAATTACATATCCTTTATATCTAATCCATACACCAACGACCAAAAACACCTACAAAAACTTTCATTCTTCAATTTTGTTCATCTAATTGATCTCTCTCAAGTTCTATCTTCAAGTTCTAAGTGTTCTTCATAAATTTTACAAGTTCTAGTTACATAAAATCAAGAATACTTTCAAGTTTGCTAGCTCACTTCCAATCTTGTAAGGTGATCATCCAACCTCAAGAAATCTTTGTTTCTTACAGTAGGTTATCATTCTAATACAAGGTAATAATCATATTCAAACTTTTGTTAAATTTCTATAACTGTAACAATCTTATTTCAAGTGATGATCTTACTTGAACTTGTTTTCGTGTCATGATTCTGCTTAAAGAACTTCGAGCCATCCAAGGATCCGTTGAAGCTAGATCCATTTTTCTCTTTTCCAGTAGGTTTATCCAAGGAACTTAAGGTAGTAATGATGTTTATAACATCATTCGATTCATACATATAAAGCTATCTTATTCGAAGGTTTAAACTTGTAATCACTAGAACATAGTTTAGTTAATTCTAAACTTGTTTGCAAACAAAAGTTAATCCTTCTAACTTGAATTTTAAAATCAACTAAACACATGTTATATATCTATATGATATGCTAACTTAATGATTTAAAACCTGGAAACACGAAAAACACCGTAAAACCGAATTTACGCCGTCGTAGTAACACCGCGGGCTGTTTTGGGTTAGTTAATTAAAAACTATGATAAACTTTGATTTAAAAGTTGTTCTTATGGGAAAATGATTTTTCTTATGAACATGAAACTATATCTAAAAATCATGGTTAAACTCAAAGTGTAAGTATGTTTTCTAAAATGGTCATCTAGACGTCGTTCTTTCGACTGAAATGACTACCTTTACAAAAACGACTTGTAACTTATATTTCCGACTATAAACCTATACTTTTTCTGTTTAGATTCATAAAATAGAGTTCAATATGAAACCATAGCAATTTGATTCACTCAAAACGGATTTAAAATGAAGAAGTTATGGGTAAAACAAGATTGGATAATTTTTCTCATTTTAGCTACGTGAAAATTGGTAACAAATCTATTCCAACCATAACTTAATCAACTTGTATTGTATATTATGTAATCTTGAGATACCATAGACACGTATACAATGTTTCGACCTATCATGTCGACACATCTATATATATTTCGGAACAACCATAGACACTCTATATGTGAATGTTGGAGTTAGCTATATAGGGTTGAGGTTGATTCCAAAATATATATAGTTTGAGTTGTGATCAATACTGAGATATGTATACACTGGGTCGTGGATTGATTCAAGATAATATATATCGATTTATTTCTGTACATCTAACTGTGGACAACTAGTTGTAGGTTACTAACGATGACAGCTGACTTAATAAACTTAAAACATCAAAATGTATTAAAAGTGTTGTAAATATATTTTGAACATACTTTGATATATATGTACATATTTGTTATAGGTTCGTGAATCGACCAGTGGCCAAGTCTTACTTCCCGACGAAGTAAAAATCTGTGCAAGTGAGTTATAGTCCCACTTTTAAAATCTAATATTTTTGGGATGAGAATACATGCAGGTTTTATAAATGATTTACAAAATAGACACAAGTACGTGAAACTACATTCTATGGTTGAATTATTGAAATCGAATATGCCCCTTTTTATTAAGTCTGGTAATCTAAGAATTAGGGAACAGACACCCTAATTGACGTGAATCCTAAAGATAGATCTATTGGGCCTAACAAACCCCATCCAAAGTACCGGATACTTTAGTACTTCGAAATTTATATCATATCCGAAGGGTGTCCCGGAATGATGGGGATATTCTTATATATGCATCTTGTTAATGTCGATTACCAGGTGTTCACCATATGAATAATTTTTATCTCTATGTATGGGATGTATATTGAAATATGAAATCTTGTGGTCTATTATTATGATTTGATAATATATAGGTTAAACCTATAGCTCACCAACATTTTTGTTGACGTTTTAAGCATGTTTATTCTCAGGTGATTATTAAGAGCTTCCGCTGTCGCATACTTAAGTAAGGACGAGATTTGAAGTCCATGCTTGTATGATATTGTGTAAAAACTGCATTCAAGAAACTTATTTTGTTGTAACATATTTGTATTGTAAACCATTATGTAATGGTCGTGTGTAAACAGGATATTTTAGATTATCATTATTTGATAATCTACGTAAAGCTTTTTAAATCTTTATTGATGAAATAAAGGTTATGGTTTGTTTTAAAATGAATGCAGTCTTTGAAAAACGTCTCATATAGAGGTCAAAACCTCGCAACGAAATCAATTAATATGGAACGTTTTTAATCAATAAGAACGGGACATTTCAGTTGGTATCAGAGCGTTGGGCTTAGAGAACCAGAATTTTGCATTAGTGTGTCTTATCGAGTTTTTTAGGATGCATTAGTGAGTCTGGACTTCGACCGTGTTTACTTGAAAAATGATTGCTTAACAAATTTTGTTGGAAACTATATATTTTTAACATGTGAATATTATGTGATATATTAATCTCTTAACGCTTTTGATATTATGTGATAGATGTCTACCTCTAGAACAAGTCCCATTGACTCACCTAATAATAATGAAGAGTCAAATGTAAATTGGAATGATTCATGGACTGATTCACAAGTTCCCGCAGAGGAACCGAAAGAAGAGTCGGAACCGAAAGAAGAATCGGAACCGAAGAAGAATCGGAACCGGATGAAGAAATAGAACCGGTGGGGGAAATAATAAAACGGTTAAGTAAAAGAAAATCCTCAACCAACCGACCAAGGTTAATTATGGTCAATGGTGTTTCCGCCAAGGAAGCAAAATATTGGGAGGATTACCAATTCTCCGATGAATCGGATTCCGACGAGAATTCCGATGATGTTATAGAAATTACCCCAACTGAATTTAAAAAGGCAAAAGAAAATAATAAGGGAAAGGGCATAAAAATAGAGAAATATAATTCCAACCCCGATGAACTTTATATGTATCGTCAACCCCCGAAGTCCTTAAGTTGTAACAATGACCCGGGAACCTCTAAACCACCAGGTTTTTCTAAACCAATGTGAAAAACGACGGCTCGTATTAGGGTAACATCATATATCCCTAGAAACTTGGCAAAACGAACCAAAATCGAAGAAGAAGAAACAAGCGAGTCGGAATAAGATAGTTGTATTCGTGTGGTGTAATATATGTAATATAGTGTGCTTATGCTTTATGATATATGTAAAAATTGCTTGTATTAATAAGTTTTTTTTTTATGAATCTAACTCTTGTCTATTTTACAGTATAAAAAAACAAAATGGATAGACAACCCAATATTTTAAGAGACCTACCCGGAGACATGATTGATGAAATCTTGTCTAGAGTCGGTCAGAATTCTTCGGCACAACTATTTAAGGCGAGATCAGTTTGTAAGACATTCGAAGAACGTTTCAAGAATGCCTTGGTTTATAAAAGGCTTTCGTTCGAAAGATGGGGGATATCACATTGGGAAATCCATAAGTTACGATGTGTTTACTTTGACGCATATATTGCGGGGAACCCAAATGCTATTTTACGCAATGGGTTAAGAAATTATTTTGACTCAATATATCCGAATATTGGACTTCGTGATTTAGAAAAAGCGGCTAACATGCAACATAAAGAAGCATGTTATGCTTACGGATTAGTAATGTTCGCTTCTCACCAAAGTGAGAACAAGAACATCGGGCTACAACTATTAAACAAAACGTTCCCACAAGTGACGGAGTCGGTAATTGGGGTAAGAAATGAGGTTTTTAGATTGTTACGGGACTGTTGGACATTACGTAACCCTCGTCCCTTTGACGACGTTACAACACGCTGTCTTATCAACGGCCATAACGGTTATGTTCCACAAGACCAAGGATGGGAAGTAATCCTAGTAAAACCAGAATGCATGACTTGTTTCTGGACGTATGAATTACGTGTCTTTATTGCCTTTGCTGAACGACTTGTGTACTAGCTAGAATTATCTTCACAACCATCTTGTATCAAATTTATTGTGTGCTATATTTCATGCTATATGTAAAATAAGCGGTATTGTAAGTTTGTAAAATATTGTGTAAAAGTTTGAACGCGAAATATTATTATAATCAGTTTTTCATATAGAATTGTAGTAGTTGAATTGTATATTAGCTACTAAGTATGAACTTAACGGGTAGGTACTACCCGAATTTAAACTTATAAAACGCTGATAGGAAGAAAAAGCTTTTATTAATGAGTTCATATTATGCTACGAAATACTATTAACTACTCTTAATATTCTGTATGATTAACTTGTTCCATTTGACTATTTTGAAGGAAATGGCACCGACTACTCGACACACCGTGAATATGAATGAAGAGGAATTCCGTACTTTTCTAGCTTCAAACATAGCCGCAGTACAGGCTGCGCTACATACCAACAATAACCTTGGATCTAGCAGTACAGGAAATCGTGTAGGATGCACCTACAAAGAATTCACTGCCTGCAAACCTTTGGAATTTGATGGAACCGAAGGACCGATCGGATTGAAACGGTGGACCGAGAAGGTCGAATCGGTGTTTGCCATAAGTAAGTGTACTGAAGAGGACAAAGTGAAGTACGCTACGCATACCTTCACAGGTTCTGCGTTAACATGGTGGAATACCTATCTAGAGCAAGTGGGACAAGACGATGTGTACGAACTACCGTGGTCAGCATTCAAGCACTTGATGAACGAGAAGTACCGTCCCAGAACCGAGGTCAATAAGCTCAAGACAGAACTTAGAGGGTTACAAACCCAAGGATTTGATATTACCATGTACGAAAGACAATTCACAGAATTGTGCCTATTGTGTCCGGGAGCATTCGAAGATGAGGAAGAGAAGATCGACGCGTTTGTGAAAGGATTACCGGAAAGAATCCAAGAAGATATAAGTTCACACGAGCCCGCCTCCATACAACAGGCATGTAGAATGGCTCACAAACTAATGAACCAGATTGAAGAAAGAATTAAAGAACAGACTGCTGAAGAGGCCAATGTGAAGCAAGTCAAAAGAAAGTGGGAGGAAAACGGTGATAAGAATCACCAATACAACAATAACAGCAATTACAACAATAATCGAAACAATTATCCCAACAATCGCAACATCAATCGCAACTACAACAAACAGCCCAACAACAACAACAACAACAACAACAACGGCAACTACAACAATCATCCCAACAACAATAATAACCGCAACAACAACAACAACAATCAGAAGCAGCTATGCCAAAGGTGTGAAAAGTATCACTCGGGGTTCTGCACCAAATTTTGCAACAAGTGTAAAAGAAATGGTCATAGCGCGGCGAAGTGTGAGGTCTACGGACCAGGGGTTAATAGAACGAAAGGAATAAATGGTGTCGGAACGAGTAATGGCGGAGCAAGTAGTGTCGGAGCAAGTTATGCCAATGTAGTTTGTTATAAATGTGGAAAATCGGGCCACATTATTAGAAATTGCCCGAACCAGGAGAACACGAATGGACAAGGCCGCGGAAGAGTTTTCAATATTAATGCGGCAGAGGCACAGGAAGACCCGGAGCTTGTTACGGGTACGTTTCTTATTGACAATAAATCTGCTTACGTTTTATTTGATTCGGGTGCGGATAGAAGCTATATGAGTAGAGATTTTTGTGCTAAATTAAGTTGTCCATTGACGCCTTTGGATAGTAAATTTTTACTCGAATTAGCAAATGGTAAATTAATTTCAGCAGATAATATATGTTGGAATCGAGAAATTAAACTGGTTAGCGAAACATTTAAGATTGACTTGATACCAGTAGAGTTAGGGAGTTTTGATGTGATGATCGGTATGGACTGGTTGAAAGAAGTGAAAGCAGAGATCGTTTGTTACAAAAATGCAATTCGCATTATACGAGAAAAAGGAAAACCCTTAATGGTGTACGGAGAAAAGGGCAACCCGAAGCTACATCTTATTAGTAATTTGAAGGCACAAAAACTAATAAGAAAAGGTTGCTATGCTGTTCTAGCACACGTCAAGAAAGTACAAACTGAAGAAAAGAGCATCAATGATGTTCCCGTCGCAAAAGAATTTCTCGATGTATTTCCAAAAGAATTACCGGGACTACCTCCACATCGATATGTTGAATTTCAAATAGATCTTGTACCAGGAGCTGCACCAATAGCCCGTGCTCCTTATAGACTCGCACCCAGCGAGATGAAAGAACTGCAAAGCCAACTGCAAGAACTATTAGAACGTGGTTTCATTCGACCAAGCACATCACCATGGGGAGCTCCTGTTTTGTTTGTCAAGAAGAAGGATGGTACATTTAGGTTGTGTATTGACTACAGAGAGTTGAACAAACTTACCATCAAAAACCGTTATCCACTGCCGAGAATTGACGACTTATTTGATCAACTACAAGGCTCGTCGATTTATTCGAAGATCGATTTACGTTCTGGATATCATCAAATGCGAGTAAAGGAGGATGATATTTCAAAAACTACTTTCAGAACACGTTACGGTCATTACGAGTTTATGGTTATGCCGTTTGGATTGACTAACGCACCAGCTGTGTTCATGGACTTTATGAACCGAGTGTGTGGGCCATATCTTGACAAGTTTGTCATTGTTTTCATCGATGACATACTTATTTACTCAAAGAATGATCAAGAGCATGAAGAACATTTGAGAAAAGTGCTAGAAGTATTGAGGAAAGAAAAACTGTACGCTAAGTTTTCAAAGTGTGCATTTTGGTTGGAAGAAGTTCAATTCATCGGTCACATAGTGAACAAATAAGGTATTAAGGTGGATTCGGCAAAGATCGAAACCGTTGAAAAGTGGGAAACCCCAAAAACTCCGAAGCATATACGTCAATTTTTAGGATTGGCTGGTTACTACAGAAGATTCATCCAAGATTTCTCCAAAATAGCAAAACCCTTGACTGCATTAACGCATAAAGGGAGGAAATTTGAATGGAAGGATGAACAAGAGAAGGCGTTTCAATTATTAAAGAAAAAGCTAACTACGGCACCTATATTGTCATTGCCTGAAGGGAATGATAATTTTGTGATTTATTGTGACGCATCAAAGCAAGGTCTCAGTTGTATATTAATGCAACGGACGAAGGTGATTGCTTATGCGTCTAGACAATTGAAGATTCACGAACAAAATTATACGAAGCATGATTTGGAATTAGGCGTGGTTGTTTTTGCATTAAAGACTTGGAGGCACTACTTATATGGGGTCAAAAGTTTTATATATACCGACCACAAAAGTCTTCAACACATATTTAATCAGAAACAACTGAATATGAGGCATCGTAGGTGGATTGAATTGTTGAATGATTACGACTTTGAGATTCGTTACCACCCGGGGAAGGCAAATGTGGTAGCCGACGCCTTGAGCAGAAAGGACAGAGAACCCATTCGAGTAAAATCTATGAATATAATGATTCACACTAACCTTACTACTCAAATAAAGGAGGCGCAACAAGGAGTTTTAAAAGAGGGAAATTTAAAGGATGAAATACCCAAAGGATCGGAGAAGCATCTTAATATTCGGGAAGACGGAACCCAGTATAGGGCTGAAAGAATTTGGATACCAAAATTTGGAGATATGAGAGAAATGGTACTTAGAGAAGCTCATAAAACCAGATACTCAATACATCCTGGAACGGGGAAGATGTACAAGGATCTTAAGAAACATTTTTGGTGGCCAGGTATGAAAGCCGATATTGCTAAATATGTAGGAGAATGTTTGATGTGTTCTAAGGTCAAAGCTGAGCATCAGAAACCATCAGGTTTACTTCAACAACCCGAAATCCCAGAATGGAAATGGGAAAACATTACCATGGATTTCATCACTAAATTGCCAAGGACTGCAAGTGGTTTTGATACTATTTGGGCAATAGTTGATCGTCTCACCAAATCAGCACACTTCCTGCCAATAAGAGAAGATGACAAGATGGAGAAGTTAGCACGACTGTATTTGAAGGAAGTCGTCTCCAGACATGGAATACCAATCTCTATTATCTCTGATAGGGATGGCAGATTTATTTCAAGATTCTGGCAGACATTACAGCAAGCATTAGGAACTCGTCTAGACATGAGTACTACCTATCATCCACAAACTGATGGGCAGAGCGAAAGTACGATACAAACGCTTGAAGATATGCTACGAGCTTGTGTTATTGATTTCGGAAACAGTTGGGATCGACATCTACCGTTAGCAGAATTTTTCTACAACAACAGCTACCATTCAAGCATTGAGATGGCGCAGTTTGAAGCAATTTATGGTAGAAAGTGCAGGTCTCCGATTTGTTGGAGTGAAGTGGGGGATAGACAGATTACGGGTCCGGAGATAATACAAGAAACTACCGAGAAAATCATCCAAATTCAACAAAGATTGAAAACAGCCCAGAGTCGACAAAAGAGCTACGCGGACAGTAAAAGAAAAGATATAGAGTTTGAAATTGGAGAAATGGTCATGCTTAAGGTTTCACCTTGGAAAGGCGTTGTTCGATTTGGTAAATGGGGGAAACTAAATCCAAGGTACATTGGACCATTCAAGATTATAGATCGTGTCGGACCAGTAGCTTACCAACTTGAGCAACCTCAACAACTCACGGCTGTACATAACACTTTTCGCGTCTTAAATTTGAAGAAATGTTTTGCTAAAGAAGATCTCACTATTCCGTTAGACGAAATCCAAATCAATGAAAAACTTCAATTCATTGAAGAACCCGTCGAAATAATGGATCGTGAGGTTAAGAGACTTAAACAAAACAAGATACCGATTGTTAAGGTTCGATGGAATGCTCGTAGAGGACCCGAGTTCACCTGGGAGCATGAAGATCAGATGAAGAAGAAATACCCGCATTTATTTCCAGAAGATACGTCAACACCTCCAACTGCTTAAAATTTCGGGACGAAATTTATTTAACGGGTAGGTACTGTAGTGACCCGAACTTTTCCATGTTTATATATATATTAAATGAAATTGTTATTTACATGATTAAGTGTTTCCAACATGTTAAGCAATCAAACTTGTTAAGACTTGATTAATTGAAATAGGTTTCATATAGACAATTGACCACCCAAGTTGACCGGTGATTCACGAACGTTAAAACTTGTAAAAACTATACGATGACATATATATGGTTATATATATAGTTAACATGATACTATGATAAGTAAACATATTATTAAGTATATTAACAATGAACTACATATGTAAAAACAAGACTACTAACTTAATGATTTTTAAACGAGACATATATGTAACAATTATCGTTGTAAAGACACTTAATGTATATATATATCATATTAAGAGATATTCATACATGATAATATCATGATAATATAATAATTTAAAATCTCATTTGATATTATAAACATTGGGTTAACAACATTTAACAAGATCGTTAACCTAAAGGTTTCAAAACAACACTTACATGTAACGACTAACGATGACTTAACGACTCAGTTAAAATGTATATACATGTAGTGTTTTAATATGTATTTATACACTTTTGAAAGAATTCAATACACTTATCAAAATACTTCTACTTAACAAAAATGCTTACAATTACATCCTCGTTCAGTTTCATCAACAATTCTACTCGTATGCACCCGTATTCGTACTTGTACAATACACAGCTTTTAGATGTATGTACTATTGGTATATACACTCTAATGATCAGCTCTTAGCAGCCCATTTGAGTCACCTAACACATGTGGGAACCATCATTTGGCAACTAGCATGAAATATCTCATAAAATTACAAAAATATGAGTAATCATTCATGACTTATTTACATGAAAACAAAATTACATATCCTTTATATCTAATCCATACACCAATGACCAAAAACACCTACAAACACTTTAATTCTTCAATTTTCTTCATCTAATTGATCTCTCTCAAGTTCTATCTTCAAGTTCTAAGTGTTCTTCATAAATTCTACAAGTTCTAGTTACATAAAATCAAGAATACTTTCAAGTTTGCTAGCTCACTTCCAATCTTGTAAGGTGATCATCCAACCTCAATAAATCTTTGTTTCTTACAGTAGGTTATCATTCTAATACAAGGTAATAATCATATTCAAACTTTGGTTCAATTTCTATAACTATAACAATCTTATTTCAAGTGATGATCTTACTTGAACTTGTTTTCGTGTCATGATTCTGCTTCAAGAACTTCGAGCCATCCAAGGATCCGTTGAAGCTAGATCCATTTTTCTCTTTTCCAGTAGGTTTATCCAAGGAACTTAAGGTAGTAATGATGTTCATAACATCATTCGATTCATACATATAAAGCTATCTTATTCGAAGGTTTAAACTTGTAATCACTAGAACATAGTTTAGTTAATTCTAAACTTGTTCGCAAACAAAAGTTAATCCTTCTAACTTGACTTTTAAAATCAACTAAATACATGTTCTATATCTATATGATATGCTAACTTAATGATTTAAAACCTGGAAACACAAAAAACACCGTAAAACCGGATTTACGCCGTCGTAGTAACACCGCGGGCTGTTTTGGGTTAGTTAATTAAAAACTATGATAAACTTTGATTTAAAAGTTGTTATTCTGAGAAAATTTTTTTTATTATGAACATGAAACTATATCCAAAAAATATGGTTAAACTCAAAGTGGAAGTATGTTTTCTAAAATGGTCATCTAGACGTCGTTCTTTCGACTGAAATGACTACCTTTACAAAAATGACTTGTAACTTATTTTTCTGACTATAAACCTATACTTTTTCTGTTTAGATTCATAAAATAGAGTTCAATATGAAACCATAGCAATTTGATTCACTCAAAACGGATTTAAAATGAAGAAGTTATGGATAAAACAAGATTGGATAATTTTTCTCATTTTAGCTACGTGAAAATTGGTAACAAATCTATTCCAACCATAACTTAATCAACTTGTATTGTATATTATGTAATCTTGAGATACCATAGACACGTATACAATGTTTCGACCTATCATGTCGACACATCTATATATATTTCGGAACAACCATAGACACTCTATATGTGAATGTTGGAGTTAGCTATACAGGGTTGAGGTTGATTCCAAAATATATATAGTTTGAGTTGTGATCAATACTGAGATACGTATACACTGGGTCGTGGATTGATTCAAGATAATATTTATCGATTTATTTCTGTACATCTAACTGTGGACAACTAGTTGTAGGTTACTAACGAGGACAGCTGACTTAATAAACTTAAAACATCAAAATATATTAAAAGTGTTGTAAATATATTTTGAACATACTTTGATATATATGTATATATTATTATAGGTTCGTGAATCAACCAGTGGCCAAGTCTTACATCCCGACGAAGTAAAAATCTGTAAAAGTGAGTTATAGTCCCACTTTTAAAATCTAATATTTTTGGGATGAGAATACATGCAGGTTTTATAAATGATTTACAAAATAGACACAAGTACGTGAAACTACATTCTATGGTTGAATTATCGAAATCGAATATGCCCCTTTTTATTAAGTCTGGTAATCTAAGAATTAGGGAACAGACACCTTAATTAACGCGAATCCTAAAGATAGATCTATTGGGCCTAACAAACCCCATCCAAAGTACCGGATGCTTTAGTACTTCGAAATTTATATCATATCCGAAGGGTGTCCGGGAATGATGGGGATATTCTTATATATGCATCTTGTTAATGTCGGTTACCAGGTGTTCACCATATGAATGATTTTTATCTCTATGTATGGGATGTGTATTGAAATATGAAATCTTGTGGTCTATTATTATGATTTGATATATATAGGTTAAACCTATAACTCACCAACATTTTTGTTGACGTTTTAAGCATGTTTATTCTCAGGTGATTATTAAGAGCTTCCGCTGTCGCATACTTAAATAAGGACGAGATTTGGAGTCCATGCTTGTATGATATTGTGTAAAAACTGCATTCAAGAAACTTATTTTGTTGTAACATATTTGTATTGTAAACCATTATGTAATGGTCGTGTGTAAACAGGATATTTTAGATTATCATTATTTGATAATCTACGTAAAGCTTTTTAAACCTTTATTGATGAAATAAAGGTTCTGGTTTGTTTTAAAAATGAATGCAGTCTTTGAAAAACGTCTCATATAGAGGTCAAAACCTCGCAACGAAATCAATTAATATGGAACGTTTTTAATCAATAAGAACGGGACATTTCATTAGGTCCGTTATTACTGAGCGCGCAATCGCAAAATTGATAGACTAGTACCCATCTCTGCGCGACCTTCACCCAATCGCGCCTCTTCCTGATCAGCGCGCGGATTCCGTCATTTTCGATAAGGTTACCGTGTATCGGTAAGTTATGGTGGAAGGGAACTTGCGCTACCCTTCGACTCCTTTTTCATGGAGGTTCTTAGCCATTTCACCATCGGTATTGGTCAATTACATCCTTATAGAGCTTGCTGCATTATTCTCTCCGAGATGATTTGTAATCATTACCAGTTTCCTCCTATGTTAGCCTTGTTTAAAAACGTATTCTCTTACCACAAAAGCCAACAAAGTCGGTACACTTTCAATGACAGGGTTAACTTTGTGATACATTTGAAAGCTGGCGTCCGCACGAAGTGGAAAAATTCCGTCTTCTATATTGATAATTCCTTCATTCCTCTGGCTCATGCTAATATCCGCGCATGGCATACCGGAGCTACTGATGCTCGGCTGAACGTTAAACCCACGCTCTCCCCAGTCGAGGAGGAAAGGCTTGGGTATTGTATTAACCGCGAACTCCTGATTCGCCATTATAGTAGCGACATCTTGCGGATTTCTGACATGTGTCCTTATCCGTCCGACCTGCCAATTATCAAAGACGACCGCGATAATGGTGGGCGGAAAATGGGCACTAACTTTACGCTTTATTTCCTTTATAATTCTTTCTTCTAACTTGTGTTATTTGTTGCAGCCATGCATCTAGACAGGCTTCTTGGATCTTGCAACATTAAAGGCGTTTATACTAAGACGCCAAACACCCAGAATGAAAGTGAGCATCATTCGGATGCCGATCCTTTGGTCCAGGGTGGCAGTTCTGGTGGCGCCGACGGTTCTGGTGGCACTGACCAACATGAGAGTCACACTGATAACGACTCTTGAAGGGTTGATGCTGAGGGGCCCAAGGTGACGGAAGCCCCAACTGAGAGTAGGCACAAGCGAAAGCACGCCAAGAAGGCGAAAGGTAGTCTTTCTTCTTGTTTATGTTGTGTTCTTGCATTGTTAATGATGTGACTGATTTTATCATTTATTTGCAAGGACTCGTTTGGTGTTCCATGGCATGACTGACTTATTGTTAGTGCCGGAGAAGGCGGTGACTTCTCAATACAGCTTCTTGGGGGATTTCACTTTCCCCAATTACTTCACGCATCTATCGCCTGAAGCATTGTGGCACTTCGATGTTCAGATGACCATGCTGAACTTGGTGCATTCTCAATTTCATCTCCAGGATGCGAAAGCTCGTCTTGATGGCACTGGCTCTTTCGTGCGAGGCACACTATCTGCTGATGAGGCTCATGACTGCATCATATATATGAAGGGACAACTATGCGGAAAAAGCGCGTCTTGAGGTAGCCACTATTGCATCTTCCCTTGCCTCCGAGAAGGCGTCGCTGGCTGCTAGGTCCGAAGAGTTGACCGAAAAGGTGAACTCTTTGGAGTCTGAAAAACATGTGCTGTTGAAAGAGCGCGAGGATTTGGGTGGCCGGTTGACTACCTACGAGGGTGACCGTGATGCTGTTGTACGTCAATTTCGGGTTCTAAAGGAGGGGCTCCCTTCGCTGGTCGCTCGCGCATGTGATTCTAAATATGTGAGCAGTCTGTTTTTTGACGTCATGGTTGCTTTTAAGGTGGAGGAGAGGTTTGTTTTTTGGGAGAAGATCAAGCCTCACGTTCAGCCTTCTGCGGCTTTAGTTGCCATAATTGTTGCGGACGTGGATCCTCAGGCGCCTCAAAAGAGCGAGGAGATTGCGCCTACTTTGGCGAACATCATGGTCCCCAGCTTAGTTACTTTGTCTAAGGACCCCACCGCCGTTGCTCAACGCTTATTAAAAGAAAAGTTGTAATTTTTGTTTCTCCGTACTTATTTAATGGCTTTTGATAATGAAATATTAATCTTTTATGCTTCGTTCTGTTGTTGATACCGTTTATATTGTATCTATATTTATGAGCGTGTATATGGTTGCTTACTTTAGGCAGATTCTTACATCATAAGTGTGTATAATCTTGCCTGTTTCGCCCAGGCGGCGGTTGAAGTATACTCGTGCAATTTGTAAATTGCGCGCTATTCTTTTAGTTTGTGAACGATCGTGAGCAATTCTTCTTTAGGTTACGATTTCGCTGCATATCGTTTCTGTTCGACCAGTTGTATGGGTTTTCTCATAGCTATTTATAATCAAGCGCGCGAGATCACTTGTTTGCATGTTATTTTGTTTGGCCAAGTTACTTGTTGATATTAACTTTGATTATACTCAAGGCATGTCAACACTTAACTTATCATATATATCGTTGTGCATACAATATATACTTAAGTTATGTGTCCGTGTGTGCGCATCAGGAGTCTTCTAAGTGTGCCAACACTTAGGATTGAGGTCAGGCGCTACCAACGCCGTCGTTTATAGTCATGACTTGCAGATCTCAAGTTCTGCGCTTGCAGATTAGGTCAATCCAATGACTCTTAACCATCCGGTTATGATAAACTAGCATGTCGCCAAACAGGCTTCTGCCGCATGGGTGCCGGAGAAAGCAACCCTTCAAAGGCAGGAGTGCGCTGCCTAAAGGATTATGCGCACCAATTTCAAGTTGCAGAACTATTTTACATATGGTGGCACAAAGATTCTAGCAGACAATAACTTGGAGACAATATTTAAACATAGATAGATAAGTTTTTGCGTGTAAAGCGCTTACATACATTGTTTCATTGATACAAGTTTCATGCATGCGCTAGACAAGGCGCGCTTAAAAACAAACGTCAAAATGTTTCACCAATAATAAGAATAGACATCATGATCATAACTGAATCCACATGCTCTCTCCCTCATCATTTGCAGCTCCTGAGGAGCTGCCCCCATCTTTCTTCTCCCCCCATCTTTCTTCTCCTTCGCTGCGGCTTGAATACTTCAGATCTGTGAACACCAACCAAAGTGTGTTACAAAATCAACGAATGCACGAATCTGCATGTTAAGTGCATTCTAATATGCGTCTTATGTTTCGAATTATGTAAGATTGTGTTCATTTTAATGCGGTAAGCGCGCGGACTGGTTGCGCGTTTATAGCGTGTCACCAGGCCAAGTATTTAAGCAGTGATTTAATTTTCAAGTAATCGTGCGCGATCTGTATTTTCAATTTCAGAATAGTTAGTTATATGCGCATATACATACCTGCTGAAGTCGATAGTCCTCCACCATTACTTTGGATTTGAGAGTAGCTTTTCCCAACGGGGTGGGTAGCAAGATGACACCCTGAGCCACAGAGGTCGTGATATTGAAATGCGATAGTGCCGGCTTCCTAAGAATAGCATCATATTCTGATTCGGCCACCAATGTGTGCTCCCTATCCCAGTCATGATCATCCCGCATGGTCAATGCTTCTTTAAGTATCCCCTTTGACCAAGTGGGCTCTCCACTTATCCCTCTAAACTGTTGCCTTTCTTGCCTTATGTTGCTATTCGTCTTGTTAGACAGGTCACTGAAGCAGTGAAAGAACATGACATTGACGCAGCTTCCAGTGTCGATGAGAATCTTGTTGATGTACTGTATCACATCCCCCAGTTAGGGCCTGGGTGAATGTGACATTAATATCAAAAATACCAACATATTATATAATGAGAACGACACTATATGATAAAAACAAACTTTATTGAGTACGCAGCGAAAAGAAATGGAATGTCATTACATGTATTGAAATTACAAGAATGTAAATAAATGCATAATTAATAAATGTGACTCTTTCTTCAAGTCCTAGAGTCCAAGTAGCATCACACAGATAAGAGTAAGCTGATCAATCGTAACCTGAGACAAAACATGCTAAAGTGTCAACCAAAAAGGTTGAGTGAAGTTCATAGGTTTAACAAAATAGTTTACCGTTGTTTAGACCACAAGATTTTTATTTATAAAAGTAGATCTCGCAGGGATCTAAAAGTAGTGCCAAGTTTGTGATATTTAGACTAAGCAGTTTCAAAGTTTGCCCCGTGACAAGTTGTACTGTCCTTGTCGGTTTGAATCATTATTAAGTAATACAATGACTTGGTCAAATGTATCGGGGACGTTACTCCTGATAGGCCTACCCCCAATAATTAATAATGCATTATGTAAAAGCAATTAAAAATATCACAGTGGGGACTTGCAGGACATAGCCAGGTATAGCACAGTTTAATAGTTGGTACTTGTGTCTAAATTGTAAATATTAAAAGAAGCATGTGTCTCACCCCAGTAAGTTTAAATAAATTGCGCAATAGTAAGTGGAGCTATGAAGTTCACCTTAGTAAGTAGGAGAAGAGTTTGTTATTCCTCGGATAAGAAGAGTTGGATGATTGTGAGCAAAAAGTCAACCTAACGACATTTAAGAGTAGTTAAATGTTTGCCCAAGTTTAAGTTAAGTATGCAAGTGTGTAGTTCGTTTTACTAAGTTCCCATTCTTAGTAAGTTTCCACTTTTAGTAAGTTTGTATGTTTAGTAAGTTAGTGTTGAACACTATTGAGTTGTTCTCAATAAGTCCACCACTTATTAAGTGTGTAGGTGACTAGGTGTTGTTCACTTAGTGAGTGTATGATTACTATAGTCGGGTTTGATATTGTGCACCATACCCAAACATCTATGCCACCGCCGAGTCACTTGAATGATCTATTGTTACCGGTCGGCCCAGGATCTCTTGACCAGAATCTAAGTCTTGGCATTCGAGATCCACAAGCATCCCATAATGGTACGAAGGATCACCCTAGGCCATAAGTAGCATTGACGTTCGAGTAATTTCACATTATCGTGTATGTTATCATTATTAATTTAAGTTATAAGTATTATTCTTGTATTATTCTTTATTATTGATTTTTAATTTTTTTTATTCTTTAGTATAATAGGGAAAGGAATTAATTAGTTATTATAAGTATTATTTTGAGTTGAGTTCCAAGAGCAGATTGCAAAGTTTTCCAGAATCTAGAAACGAATCGACTCTCGCTATCAGAAATAATTAAGATAGGAACTCCATGGCGTGAGACAATTTCTTTAATATAGGGTTATGATAATTTCTCCATCTTGTAGGTTTCCTTGATCGGTAAGAAATGTGCAGATTTAGTAAGACGATCAACTATGACCCAAATAGTATCGTTACCATTTGAAGTCTTAGGCAACTTAGTAACGAAATCCATAGTGATACATTCTCAATTCCACTGTGGAATATCGGGTCTTGTCAACAGACCAGAAGGCTTTTAATGTTCAGCCTTGACTTTCAAACAAGTGAGACACTTACTAACATAAGTAGCAATGTCGGCTTTCATGTTAGGCCACCAGTAGAATTCCTTCACATTGTGGTACATCTTACTGGAACCGGGATGAATAGAGTACCTAGTCTTATGGGCTTCGTCCAAGACTAGATCACAGAGATTACCGAAGCGTGGTACCCAAATTCTGTTACCAAAGTACCGTGTACCATTAGCTTTCACTTGGAGTTTGTTCTCGAACCCGATAGGTCCTTCACCTTCGATAAGTGTTGGTTTAATAGCTTCAAGTTAGGCTTCACAGATTCGTGATATAAGATTCGATTTGATTTTCAGGTTTAAAGCGCGAACACGTCTAGCATTGTCTTTTCGACTAAGGGCATCGGCAACTACATTTGCTTTGCCAGGATGATATCGAAGTTCACAATCGTAGTCATTTAATAACTCAATCCAACGCCTTTGCCTCATGTTTAATTGCTTCTGGTCAAAGATATGCTGAAGACTTTTATGATCGGTATACACCGTGATTCTAACCCCATAGAGGTAATGTCTCCACATCTTTAGTACAAATACCACGACTCCTAATTCTAGGTCATGTGTGGTATAGTTCTTCTCATGTTTCTTTAATTGTCTAGATGCATAGGCAATAACCTTTTCGCGTTGCATTAAAACACAAGCAAAGCCTTGCTTTGAGGCATCGCAGTAAACAACAAAATCGTCAGGGCCTTCAGGTAAAGATAGAATCGGGGCTGTGGTCAATTTCTCCTTCAGATCCTTAAATGCAGATTCCTGTTCTTCGGACCACTCAAACTTCTTCCCTTTGTGAGTTAACTTTGTAAGGGGTTTAGCAAGGAGGGAAAAATCTTTTATGAATCTTCGATAATAACCGGCAAGTCCCAAAAATTAATGAATATGCTTCACAGTCTTTGGTATCTCCCAGTTCTAAATAGCGGTAATCTTAGCTGGATCGACATGTATTCCATTACTATCAACAACATGTCCGAGGAATTGTACGGTTTTGAGCCAAAACTCGCACTTTGAAAACTTAGCGTAGAGTTGTTCCTTTCATAAGAGTTCAAGAATTATGCGCAAATGCTGCTCATGTTCTTTCTCACTCTTTGAGTAGATTAAGATGTCGTCAATGAAAACAATGACAAATTTTTCGAGATATGGTTTGCAGACATGATTCATAAGATCCATGAACATGGCGGGAGCATTAGTTAAGCCAAAAGGCATGACACAAAATTCATAGTGCCCATAACGAGTACGAAAAGCAGTCTTAGGAATATCGGATTCCTTGACCCTAAGTTGGTGATAACCGGACCTCAAATCAATTTTTGAATAAATACTCGACCCTTGAAGTTGGTCAAATAGATCATCAATACGAAGTAATGGATAACGGTTCTTGATAGTAAGCTTGTTGAGTTCGCGGTAATCAATACACATCCTTAGCGTACCATCTTTTTTTAACGAATATAATAGGAGCTCCCCATGGGGACGAGCTTGGACGAATGAAACCTTTATCCAATAGTTCTTGAAGTTGGTTGGAAAGTTCCTTCATTTCGGAAGGTGCTAAACGGTATGGTGCTTTAGCAACAGGAGCTGCACCAGGAGATAAATCAATCTGAAATTCGACTTGTCGAGGAGGTGGAAGACCAGGAAGATCTTCAGGAAATACATCGGGATAATCTCTAACCACCGGCACGTCATCAATAAGCTTTTCCTTTGATTCGACTATCTTAACATGGGCTAATATTGCGGGATAACCTTTCATAAGGTATTTACGGGTTTTGATGCAAGAAATGATGTTGAGCTTGGAACCACTCTTGTTGCCTTGAATGACGAGAGTCTCTCCATTTCCCAACGGAATGTTAACGGTCTTATCGAAACACAAGATTGCAGCATGTAATGGATGTAACCAGTCCATTCCGACTACGACATCAAAGCTTGCTAACTCGATCGGCAAAAGGTCAATCTTAAATTCTTGGTCGGCTAGTTTTAGATTACAGTTTTTATAGATGTGATCAACTTTCATAACTTTTCCGTTTGCTACCTCTACTAGTCGTTTAGTTTCTAGGGGTTGTGGTCTCTCAGTGAATAAGGTACAAAATTCACTAGAAACGTAACTCTTATCGGCACCCGTATCGAATAAAATGTATGCGTAGCAATTATTGACAAGAAACGTACCCGTAATGACTTCATCTTCCTCACGGGCTTCCTCAGCAGTTATGACAAACGCACGGCTCTTCGCATTGGTGGTATTGGCTCCAGTATCAGGGGTATCTTTCTTCTTCGGGTAGTGAGGACTAATATGCCCCTTCTCTCCACCGGTGTAACAAGTAGGAGGAGCTTTAGCAGGAACAACAGCTTTATCTTTCGGAGGAGTCTTACAAGTCTTAGCTACATGTCCCACTTTCTTACATAAAGAACAAGTAGCTGTGCACCGCCCTGGGTGGTGCCTTTCACAACGAGCACAATAGGGCTTAGTCCCTATATAACCGGTCCTAGTACTATCAGCAGGCTTCTTAGCAATATTCTGGTTTGAACCCTGAGACGGCTCAAATTTTCTTTTACCATCACTACTCTTAGTATCAACTTGCTTACTAGCCAAAGCTCTTCTTCTTTTGGCAATCATCAGATTTTGAGCCATGAGAATCACGGCATCAAGGGTAACTTTCTCAGCAGCGATAAAATTTCCCTGAACATCCTCAGGGAGACCTTCAATGTACCTTTCGATCTTTCTAGGCTCAGTAGGAAACATTTCGGGACACAAGGTAGAAAGCTCAAGAAAACGATTAACGTAGCTTTCAATGTTGGTACACTTAACTTTGAGTTCCCAGAACTCGGCTTCAAGCTTTTGGACTTGACTTCTGGGACAAAACTTAGTAACCATCATGCCTTTGAGTTCATCCCATGGGGTTGCATTAGCATTATCGATTCCCACAGACTTAGTATGAGTGGTCTACCAAGTCAGAGCATTGCCAGCTAATGAACTAGTGGCATATTTAACTCGGTCATTGTCCCCGCAGTTGAGACACGGAAGATGGACTCTAGTTTTTTAAACCATCGGACTAGTTCAACAGCCTCTTCACTTCCCTTGAAAGCGAGAGGGTTGCAGTTCATAAAGTCCTTGTAAGAACAAGTTTTTGGTTGATTGTTAACATGATTAGGTTGGACGTTGCCTTGGGCAGCAGCAAGTAATTGTTGAAATTGCTCATTAGTCAACACAATGTTGTTCACGGTAGGTGTGCGAACCATGATGCTTCAGTACATAAAAGTGAACATAAGTTTGATAAGTTGACAAGTTATAAGTTTGGGAAATTACAAGTATGATATAGATAAAGTATTGATATCAACATGATATAAATGAAACACTTTATATTATTAGAAATGAAGCATTAAATAAGCCTTTTTATTACACGAGTTGGATATAGAAATAGTTTTAGGCAAAGCCTTTACATAATTAGGAAATAAAAGAATGGAAAAACAAAACAAATGTCGGGTTCACTTCTTCTTCTCAGCCTCCTTCATAAACTTCTCTACTTTCTCATTGTTCGCCTTTTACTTCTCGTAAAGGAACTCGAGATTATCATAGAGATTAGTAACACTACTATTGACTACATTGCATTCGCAGTCTCTTAGAGCAAGTTGGTGTTTGACACGGTTTTCCTCCATCTTCAATCTAAAGTCTACATCTTCTCTCAAATAAGCGAGAGATTGCTTCCCCTATCGGGCACTTCTTTCACTTTCATATTTCACCAACTTTATCTCTTTCTTTAACTCAGCATTCTCCTCTAATTGTTTCTTGATTGCTAGGTCTTTTTCATCCATTCGAGCCTCGACCCTTGCAACATGGCGAAGCAAGCCATCAAAGTTCTTCTCGATAGTTTTTTGCAGATTTATGATTTCACACATGGCGTTATAGTTATCGTAGGAAGGAGATCGGGCTTTTTTCTTAGACGGGCCATCTTCTTTAAAATCAGCAGGGTGTTTCCCTTTACTTTCCGATCTTGGAGTCAGGTGGCATTCGAGAGACTTAGATGAATCTTGGAGAGTGTTTGGACTGTAGTTCAATGGTGGTGGGTTAGGACCATAAAGAGGGCTTCGGACTGGTCTTGCAGTTGAAGAGTATCCAGTATCTTCTTCAGTGGCAGGTTTGAAGTGAGCCATTACTTCAGATGGTTTGAAGAGAGTTGTTTTGTTGGTTTGATTAACGCTTGACATCCTAACATTAGGAGAGAGACTTTGATTAGAATTTTAAGCTAAGATTATTAAAGCAAAGTTGTTAAGACTATAAGGCAATCCTAAGTGCTTTAAGTCTAAGGCAGGAAAGGTTATAGTTTTCTAGATTGCTAAGGCACCCTAGCTAGCAAGTAAGGTACACATAAAGATGAAATCCTGGTTCTCTATAATAGCCTGGTTACGCTCTGATACCAATCTATCACACGCCCAGTTAGGGCCTGGGTGAATGTGACATTAATATCAAAAATACCAACATATTATATAATGAGAACGACACTATATGATAAAAACAAACTTTATTGAGTACGCAGCAGAAAGAAATGGAATGTCATTACAAGAATTGAAATTACAAGAATGTAAATAAATGCATAATTAATAAATGTGACTCTTTCTTCAAGTCCTAGAGTCCAAGTAGCATCACAAGATAAGAGTAAGCTGATCAATCGTAACCTGAGACAAAACATGCTAAAGTGTCAACCAAAAAGGTTGAGTGAAGTTCATAGGTTTAACAAAATAGTTTACCGTTGTTTAGACCACAAGATTTTTATTTATAAAAGTAGATCTCGCAGGGATTTTGTGATGACCCAGAAATTTCTGACCAAATTTAAACTTAATCTTTAACGTTTCTGACACGATAAGAAAAGTCTATGAAGTTGAATCCTAAAATTCTTAAACTATTCAAATACCCTTCGGTTATTCTCAACGAATCACGAACAATTATATGTAAATAGATACATACTATAACTTGAAAACGTAACATAGTGATGAGTATATGATACTGTGCATTAAACTTATTGGTTTGATTATCTGATTGATATATTTAACTACGGAGTTAAAAGATTATGCCAAACGATTGAATTAAAAGATATTTATTGAGTCCCTTAAGGATTATGATATTATTACGGGTCTCTGTTGTGAGGTCCACGTTGATTTGGGAAATCATTCATGTTTAACGGTATTCAGAATAAATGGTAAAGTGTTTGTTTAAATAACGTAATTTGGACACATACAATAATAAGAATATTAACTGTTAGAATTAGATATATGAATAACTTGCGATGTGTATTTCAAAACGCGTTTATTAATATTGAAAATATATATTTAACAATATGATAAAATATAATATTAACTTGGTAATAAAACGATTTGATATTATATATGTATTAACAAATAGCGAGATGATGATTTATAGAAGTAAATGACCAAAACACTCAAGTGTATAAGTTACAATTCTAGTGATATAGTTTATGGATAATTTAAATCTATATTTTGACAAAGGTATGAGTCACGAAACATATAGTACAAGTTTTCTCAGCGTACGAAAGGACGTTCGAAAAACCGGAATCGGGACATAAGTCGCGTGATGATGTACGACTTATCGGAACAAAAATTACAAATCAACTATGCACGAGAATATAATATAATATATAATTAATTAATTTAAATTATATATATTATATTAATATTTAATTATGTCGACAAACTAGAAGTTAAAAGAATGTGAGCTGGATCAGAGGGCCATGCGATCGCATGGCCTTGATGCCCAAAAACCATGCGATCTCATGGGGTACTTTTTCAGGCCAAGTCCTATAAATTGATCGAATTGGCTCTGGTCTCATTCATTTCATATACTCCGTAATTATTTACTTATTTATATTATTATTATTATTATTATTATTATTATTATTATTATTATTATTATTATTATTATTATTATTATAAATCTTATTATTATTAGTATTATTAATTAGTATTATACATAAAATACTACGACGAGGTTATGAGCATGTCACATTCAAAAATAGGTTTTCGAGCGGGATAGAGCTAGGGAAATTATGGGTTATAGCTATGGAGGTTATGGGTAATATTCATGGATACTGTTCGCACGTCAAACCTAGTGTTTATTATCTCTGTTGCATCTACGTACTTTCCTGCAATATTGATCTCAATATTGATACGTGAGCATTCATATCTTATCTATTATATATTAATTGTGTATCTATGTCTAGTGCTCAAGTATATATATTTATATATGCTTGTATGCTAAATTTCATCGTTAAACAGTTTATAATGAATCACGAATTAAATACATATATTATTGGGAAAAGGTATATGATATGCATGTTTTTGGAAAGCTGGCGAAAAATCAATGACTTTTCATTTAGATATCGAATAGTTTCGATGAACGGATTAAAAGATATGATCAACTGAATTATGATTGACGATAATTGAAATTGCTTTTGAATCTGCAATTAAGATTTAAACAACTTGTTTACGAGATTGATAAAATGGATTTTTAAATATTACCAGCCGAGTAAATGAATTCTTATATAAGGCACGTCTCGTTTTGTTGAACAATTGTCAAAACTGATTGTTTTATCATATTTTAAAACCTTATAGAAACTATAGTTTAATTTTACAAGAATTGGGAAACTATGATAAATGTTAAAATGATTCGATTACCATGATCATTCAACTATTGTATTGAGTCAGATTGACTTTTTGAAATAACTTTTGATAACTTTTTTATGTCGATCTCGAGCATTAGGATTATGATACACTATGACCTGACCTAGCTTGATAGACATTTATTGACCAACATATGTTCTCTAGGTTGAGATCTACGGTTATTTGGTAATCCGAATTTCAGTCACATTTTGGTGAACGACTTTATATGCTGCTAAGGTATGTTTCATTTGCTCCCTTTTTAATTGCTTTTGCAATATATATTTTTGGGCTGAGAATACATGCACTTTATTTTAAACGCAATGGATACAAGTACACACTAAATTCTATACCGAGTTTGAACCGAAAATCCCTTAGCTTTGGTAACTAATAACTTTCGGTTATAAGAATTGGTGGGCGCGAGTAGTTATATATGGATCCATAGGGCTTGACATCCCCGTCTGTTCCAGGTATAGAAACCCTAGCCTGAACTATAAAACAGACGTATGCTATTTGAGGTTAGTACACGTTGGTTTGCGTGTATTATACATGTTGGTTGCATGTATGTTAAAACATGGGTACTTATTATATAGACGTTAAAGTTTAGTTACCAGGGTGCTCAATCTTGTAGAATATTTTGATAAACGTTTCTGGATATAACAACTGAAATCTTGTGATCCACCTTTATGTACAGATTATGCAAAACATTAAAACTATGAACTCACCAACCTTTGTGTTGACACTTGTTAGCATGTTTATTCTCAGGTTCCCTAGAAGTCTTCCGCTGTTTGCTTATATGTTAGACAAGCTATGTGCATGGAGTCTTACATGGCATATTTTTCAAGGAAACGTTGCATTCACCAAATCCTCACCATGTATCTTATTTTGACTGCATTGTCAACGGAAGTACTATTGTAAACTATTATTTACGGTGATTGTCTATATGTAGAAATCATCAGATGACGAAAACCTTTGATTTAAATATTCATTTATGGTGTGCCTTTTCAAAAGAATGCAATGTTTATAAAACGTAACATATAGAGGTCAAATACCTCGCAATGAAATCGATGAATGACGTGTTCGTCCATATGGATTTGGAACGATCGTCACAGTTCTAAAAGTAGTGCCAAGTTTGTGATATTTAGACTAAACAGTTTCGAAGTTTGCCCCGTGACAAGTTGTACTGTCCTTTTCGGTTTGAATCATTATTAAGTAATACAATGATTTGGTCAAATGTATCGGGGACGTTACTCCCGATAGGCCTACCCCCAATAATTAAGAATGCGTTATGTAAAAGCAATTAACAATATCACAGTGGGGACTTGCAGGACATAGCCAGGTATATCACAGTTTAATAGTTGGTACTTATGTCTAAATTGTAAATATTAAAAGAAGCATGTGTCTCACCCCAGTAAGTTTAAATAAATTGCGCAATAGTAAGTGGGGCTATGAAGTTCACCTTAGTAAGTAGGAGAAGAGTTTGTTATTCCTCGGATAAGAAGAGTTGGATGATTGTGAGCAGAAAGTCAACCTAACGACATTTAAGAGTAGTTAAATGTTTGCCCAAGTTTAAGTTAAGTATGCAAGTGTGTAGTTCGTTTTACTAAGTTCCCATTCTTAGTAAGTTTCCACTTTTAGTAAGTTTGTATGTTTAGTAAGTTAGTGTTGAACACTAGTGAGTTATTCTCAATAAGTCCACCACTTATTAAGTGTGTAGGTGACTAGGTGTTGTTCACTTAGTGAGTGTATGATTACTATAGTCGAGTTTGATATTGTGCACCATACCCAAACATCTATGCCACCGCCGAGTCACTTGAATGATCTATTGTTACCGGTCGGCCCATGATCTCTTGACCAGAATCTAAGTCTTGGAATTCGAGATCTACAAGCATCCCATAATGGTACCAAGGATCACCCTAGGCCATAAGTAGCGTTGACGTTTGAGTAATTTCACATTATCGTGTATGTTATCATTATTAATTTAAGTTATAAGTATTATTCTTTATTATTGATTTTTTATTTTTTTAATTCTTTAGTATAATAGGGAAAGGAATTAATTAGTTATTATAAGTATTATTCTGATGTTTTATAATAATAGTAACAATATAATATTAATGTATTCATATGTATTTAATTAGTTTAGCCGAGTTATATACATATACGATTTAATTTGTTGATTAATTCCATTAGTCATCTAAAAATTATGTTCATAATTTTTATAACTCTAGTTAGGCATATGAATCAATAGAAACATTTACAAAAATAATGTTTCCAAGTTTTTATATTTATTTCCATTTTTCTTTGCATATGTTCTCGGTTTAAATTAAATCAAAATTAATTAGGTAATAAATATCAAATCGACCTAAATAAATAATTTTATATTTTTTACAAGTTCTATATTTTGTAAGAATATTATAAAATTATTAAATCAAATTTTATATCGAAATATTATTTATTTAATATTTTCTAATTATTTAACCATTCTAATCGGCCTATAATTAAATAAATAGGAAAAACAATTTAAAATTAATTTTTTTTTCTTCTACAGTATCTAGTGATGCTACTAATCATATAAATTGTTTTTATAAAAATAGATTTAATACACATTTGTATTTTCTTTATTATTTCTCTCAGTTTAGAATAATGCAAAAGTAAATTCTATTTAAATACTAATCGACCCATTTATTTAATTTTTATAATTTTCACTTTTTTATAAAAGTATAATAATCTCATAAAAAATTATAATTATTTTTATTACTGTTTAATATTTTATTACGAATTTTATATGGTTTTCGTTTTCAATTAGTACTTAATTCGTAATTAATTACAAATAATATTCCAAAACTTATCATAATTATTTTTATAAGTACTACTACTATTCTAAATAATTTACAAAGAAATACTACTGATGTGAATATTTATTAACAATTTAAAATAACAATTGGCTAAATAAAATACAAGAAATAAATAAAATGAATAAAAATAATTAAGAAAATGAAAAGGAAAGTTTACCTCAAGAGTTCTTCAATATTTTTAGAGAGGAAGTGAGTTAAGTGTGTGCAAGAATGAACTAGTTTGGATCTCTTTTTATAGGACACAAGATGGAGCTTAAGTCAATAAGAGGATGAACTAGTTTATGATTTTTTTATTTTTATTTATTTTTAGTCAACATAAGGATGTATTTGTTTAGTCTATATCCTATATATATATATATATATATATATATATATATATATATATATATATATATATATATATATATATATATATATATATATATATATATATATATATATATATATATATATATTATTTTTTTTACAGATTATAGATTTATATATTTCAAAAACTTTTAATCAAATTATTTTTATTTTTACTTAATTAATAAATACGAATTTATATAAAAATATAGTAATTTCGGTAATATATATATAATCAATAATTATGATTTTAATTTAATTACAATTATTACTTATAGTTTTATTAGTCTCCTAAATTACATTTATTTTATATATATAACTTGTATTTATTATATAGTTAATTATATAATACATTAATTATATAACAAAAGTAATATAAGTTATATATTTAAATTAATAAGAAAAAGTGTTACATTATATAAATTTATAAAATATAACCTTGTTTATAATAATTATATTATTTATTTAAGCGTACGTTGTTGACTAAAAATCACTATTCGGTCAACGTTCATTAAATCGTATATATAACAACCCTAATTAATTAATACATATAGTCATGCAGAAAAACCTATGGATATTTTAGTAATTTCAGACGTCGAAAAGTGAGGGTTGTTATAGTACCTCCCCGTTAATAAAAACTTCGTCCTGAAGTTTTAGGTAGACTTCTCGGATGCATCAGCGTTTGAGAAGAGATGGGGATATTTCCGTATCATTTGGTCTTTGCGTTCCCATGTATATTCGGGGCCTCTACGCGAATTCCAACGAACTTTAACGATAGGCATGTTGCTTTTACGCGTTTATCAGTGGTTCTCGCAGGTCCTTTGATAGCGGGCTTGGGTCCCACACGGGCTTGGGTACCTCTAGCTTGCTTGTCATGTTGATACCTTGTGACGCCCCATACAAAACCATCGTGTAGGATTCATCAATAATAGGATCATTACAAGGTCAAACACTATATGCTGTTTGAAAAACAATTTTGCATTCATAAAAAGATATCATTTTACAAAAGATAACGTGCTTCCTATGAGTAGAAGCTTTAACATAAGTACGTGACCCAAAGGTCGCTACAAAGCCATTGTTTGAAAAATAACGTGAGTTACGAATGCAAAAGAAAAGTTCCATGATTGAGACATCTCTAAGTAATGCAGTAGAAATCTAACACGGCAGGTCCATAACAGCAAGCCTATAACACCAAGACAACAATTCTAACAGCGGAAGCAACATCGTCTAAGCACCTGAGAAATACACGCTTAAAAGGCAACACGAATGTTGGTGAGCTATAGTTTGTAATCAGTAAAGTAATGTAGACTACGAGATTTCAGTGCTTCAATCAGCAGTTTAAATCAGTATGAAAAGTATATGCTTAACCGTGGGCACCCGGTAACTAGACTTAACGTAAGTATATCACCCCTAAAAGTGCACCTGGCGAGTGCGTTTGTCCTCGAAGTATTAAAAACCCTTTGTCTGCTAGCGCGACTAGCCCGAGTGGGGTTGTCAAACCCTATGGATCCATATCTAAGATTCGCGTTCACGGTTAGGAAACCAATGATTAAACATTACTGAGCTAAGGGGAATCTTTATGCCGTTTTGTAACCCACACATATATAAAGTTTAAGTACTCGTGTCTAGTATGTAAAACGTAAAAAGCGCATATATTCTCAGTCCCAAAAATAGTAAAAAGTAGTAAGGGATGCTATAACTCACAGTGAATAAGCAGTAAAAGTCGATATGAAAAGTATGCAGGTAGTAAGTCGGTCCGAAAGGTCATCAACCTAAGTCAAACGTCACTAGGTCAGTATGTTGTCCCAAAAGGTTTAAAAGTGAATAAATTAAGTTTAGTGTCATCATCAACATCATCATCATTCATCATAACTAAGATAAGTTTAACAAGAATAGTGATCGAAACAAAAGGCTGACTTCGGACAGCTGTTACAAAGGCGTAGTGACTTTCGGAAGGCTATAAATCCTAAACCGTATATTGGATTAAGTCGAGGCCTAAACGAAAAGTCATCTACTCGAAATGAACTATCTGAAAATCAACTTTACAGAAGTCCAGGAGTCTGATCAGACCCCAAAAAACAGCAAACAAGTGCTCCGGTGAGATTCTTGGTGCTTGATGCTCATCACGGTTCTCATCCTTGATGCTTGTAGCTTCAAGTGTACAACTCATTGATGTGTTAGCATTACCTTGATCAAGATTCAACCATCAACACACAATATGTTAAGACCAAGTAAGAATACAACTCACTTAAGAGTTTTAGAAGGATGATGAACCAAGATTACATCATATTCTTAGTTTTAACACAAATACAAGTTCTATTTACAACTAAAGCTACAAAGTTTCCATCAATCAAATAAGTATGAACACAAATTATTCAAACAAAGTAATGGAACCCTAAGCTAGAGAGCTTGGATCCTTTTCACACAAGTTATAATATTACAAAGCTAGAAAGCTTGAATCTTTGGTGTTTTTGAAGATCTTGAAGCATAAAGCTTAGATCTTCAAGATACATGAAGATCATAAACACAAGTTTTGATCTTTATAACAAAATAATGAGATCATAAGTTAGAAAACCTAAATCCAACAAAAGAAATGAAGATTCTAAGCTAGAAAGCTTGAATCTTGGTTGTTCTTGAAGATCCTTGAAGCATGAAGCTAGATCTTCAAGTTACATGAAGATTACAAACACAAGTTTGAATCTTTACAACAAAATAAAGAGATTAAAAGCTACAAGATTTAGATCAACAAGATAGGTGAAGATTCAAAGCTATAAAGCTTGAATCTTCCATGTTCTTGAATGATTCTGATAATGCTAAAAACGAACATATATTTCATAGCATTATCCCTCAAGAAAGACAAGCTTTTAGTTGCAATTGTTCTATTTACAAGTAATATTCGTTTAAATAATAAAAGGTGAAGACAAAAGACAGATTCGACGAATTGAAGACGCAAACGACCAAAAAGCTCAAAAGTACAAAGTACAATCAAAGTGGTTCAAATTATTGATGAGAAACGTCTCAAAATTACAAGAGTACAAGACACAAAACGCAAAATACAATATATTAAATTGTACGCAAGGACGTTCGAAAATCCGGAACCGGGACCAAAGTCAACTCTCAACGCTCGACGCAACGGACTAAAAATTATGAGTCAACTATGCACATAAATATAATATAATATTTAAATAATTCTTAAAATTATTTATATATTATATTTATTTATAAAAAAAAACGTCGACAAGCTTGAAAACAAAATTATGTGAGCTGGTACCTACCTCCATGTGATCACATGGCCTGTAGGCATATTTTCCATGCGATCGCATGGGCCACTTTTTGTGGCCACATGCCTATAAATTCGCAGTTTGGTGATCGATTAAAATCATCTTTTTCTCTTCCATCACTCAACGATATATATATATATATATATATATATATATATATATATATATATATATATATATATATATATATATATATATATATATATATTATATTTTTAATTTTAATTTTAATTTTAATTCTAATAATAAGGGTATGTTAGCGAATATTGTAAGGGTGTAAGTCGAAATTCTGTCCGTGTAACGCTACGCTATTTTTAATCATTGTAAGTTATGTTCAACCTTTTTAAATTAATGTGTCGTAGCTAAGTTATTATTATGCTTATTTAATGCTGAAGTAAGCGTGATGTTGGGCTAAATATTAAAATTGGGTAATTGGGCTTTATACCCTAATTGGGGTTTGGACAAAAGAACGACATTTGTGGAAATTAGACTATGGGCTATTAATGGGTTTTATATTAACTAAACGATACCTCGTTAATTTAATATATAGACTTATAATTTGACGTATTTATATATAATCACATACGCTTGACTGGGCACGGTGGGCGGGATATCTATAAATACCAATAATTGTTCATTTTACCGGACACGGAACTGGATTAATAGTTAATAGACTTGTTGAAATAGGGGTGGATTACATTCAAGGGTAATTGGTGTAATTGTTAACAAAGTAGTAAAACCTTGGTTTACACGCAGTCGATAACCTGGTGTATTCATTAAACAAAGTATTAGAACCTTGTTACAATTCGAATCCCCAATTAGTTGGAATATTTGACTTCGGGAATAAGAATAATTTGATGAAGACTTTCGCACTTTATGATTATGACTGATGGACAATTATGGACAAATCCGTATGAACATATCGAATAATCCAGGATAAAGGACAATTAACCCATGGTAATAAAACTAAAATCAACACGTCAAACATCATGATTACGGAAGTTTAAATAAG
The DNA here is from genome assembly GCF_046630445.1 of Rutidosis leptorrhynchoides. Lineage (NCBI taxonomy): Eukaryota > Viridiplantae > Streptophyta > Magnoliopsida > Asterales > Asteraceae > Rutidosis > Rutidosis leptorrhynchoides. The sequence continues at coordinate 157,849,951 of NC_092336.1, forward strand.
CATAATTATTTATTTCATATTTAATTGCACTTTTAATTATCGCACTTTTTATTTACTGTCATTGTATTTAATTGCACTTTTAATTATCGTATTTTTATTTATCGCAATTTTATTATCGTTATTTACTTTACGCTTTAAATTAAGTTATATTTATTTTTAATATTTTACATTAGGTTTTAACTGCGACTAAAGTTTTAAAATCGACAAACCGGTCATTAAACGGTAAAAACCCCTTTTTATAATAATAATACTACTTATATATATTTTTGTATTTTTACAATCATAAGTTAAAAATATAGCGTTAAACTTGGCTAAGTCTCCCTGTGGAACGAACCGGACTTACTAAAAACTACACTACTGTACGATTAGGTATACTGCCTATAAGTGTTGTAGCAAGGTTTAGGTACATCCACTCTATAAATAAATAAATCACTTGTGTAAAATTGTATCGTATTTAATAGTATTTCCTTGTAAAAATATAACTATTTTATACACCGCCTCGCACACATCAAGTATTTTTGGCTCCGCTGCCGGGGACACTAAAACGCCGGAAGCGAAACGCTATATATATATAAAAAAAAGATTTATTTAGTTTATTGTATAAAAAAAATATACGTTTTAAATATTAAAAATTCAAAAATATAAAAAGAAAAAAAAATATCTATATATTTATATTTAAGAGTTGTTCAAAAATATATAAAATTATAAAATATTTCTATTTCTATTTTTAGTTTGTAAAAATATAAGTTTTATTTAATTTATATAAATACTCTTTATAAATTTTAAAACAGAAAATTAAAAAAAAAAGTAAAAACACTCGGCCCGATCACTGTAGCAGCCCATATCCTGGCCCGGAAACTTAATCCATGCGATCGCATGGAGTTTTAACTCCAATCTTATGCGATCGCATGACTGGTTCTGACACGCCACAGTTTGACTGATTACAGTAATAATTACGGAGTATATTATTATTATTATTATTAAAACCCTAACTAGGGTTTAATTGTAAATTAATTAGTTTTAGTTTTTATTATTAATTTGTATTTTTAGTTTAATTAGTTTTATTAATATATAAAATTAATAGTTTTATAAAATAAATAATATAAAAATAATATTTTTATAAAAATTGTATTTTTTGCAACTTTAAGATTATTTTTTTTTATTTTGTATCTTTTTGTTTGTTTTATCGTAATATTTGTATTTTTCGCTCGTATTTACTTTTAGGTCATAGTTTTTTTCATAGTTATTTTTATTTCTAGATTTTTAGGTTTTGCCGTAAAATCCCTTAAGTGCTTTTTCTTTAGACTAAGATTTAGGTGCTTTAGAATTTTGCGACACCGTTTTTATATTTTAGTACTTTTTAAGTTATTTCCATTTGAAATATAGTATTTCTTTTAAGATTTAATATTTTTAGACGCAACTTTTAATTTTTAGTTTTTAGACTTTTAAGTTTCAACACGCTACGTTCTTTTTATTATTTTTCGACTATTTATTTTTCGACGTTTTTCGACGCGCTCTTTTTCTTTCTTATTTTTCGCCGCTCTAGTTTTTAGGACTTAGTTTTTTTTTCTATTTCTTCTCTAAAATTTTTTTAAATTTCAACGAAAAATTATTTTAAGTGGTTAAATTGATAGACATCCAAATTTTCTGCTTCGTAGTAATAGTTGGATTTGTTAGTGGCTGAGTTGTGAGCTTCCGATTTAAAGGGTTCTGGCTCCCTGCTACATCTTTTGGCTATTCGAAACGTGGGCAAAAGCAGAAAAGTCTGTTAATTTGATAACTTTAATAATTTTTATCTTTTATAACTAATAGGATATTCAGTGAATGCACCGAGCAAAACGTTCACCACCTTTTGTACGTTCACCACCTGTAACTCGATCAAGACATCTAGCAAATATTGTCGCCGTTGATTTTTCTTTAGAATCGTCATCCAGTCGACCAAGTACTCCAATTCAAATTTCAGATAATCCATTTTTTGAACCCGACCTCACAATTGAGAATCCGGAGGATATTCAAAGACAATTCAGAGATCCTGAACCATTAATCTTTCCTCCGGAACCACCAATCATTCAAACAGAGATTGTAGAGGAACCAACCATTAAATCAGAATCCTCTAGTGATTCAGATTCAACAAATTCAATTATGGAGAATCTGGAACCTCTAAGTATGGAAGACCAAATGCGAGCTAAACGTACTGGCCAAGGTCACGCGATTACTCAACCAGACATTAATGCGCCAGATTATGAAATTAAAGGACAAATCCTTCACACGGTAACTAATCAATGCCAATTTAGTGGTGCGCCGAAGGAAGATCCAAATGAACATCTTCGAACCTTTAATAGGATCTGTACACTATTTAAAATCCGAGAAGTTGAGGATGAACATATATATCTCATGTTATTTCCCTGGACTTTAAAGGGAGAAGCCAAAGATTGGTTAGAATCGTTACCTGAAGGGGCGATTGATACATGAGACGTTTTAGTTGAAAAATTTCTTAAACAATTCTTTCCGGCATCTAAAGCCGTGAGACTTCAAGGAGAAATTGTTACGTTCACGCAAAAGCCAATGAAACTTTATATGAAGCGTGGACCAAATTTGGAAAGTTATTAAGAGGATGTCCGCAACATGGTTTAGACACCTGTCAAATAGTACAAATATTCTACCAAGGATGCGACATCACTACACGAAAAGACATCGTTATAGCAGCTGGTGGTTCCATTATGAAGAAAACCGCAACTGACGCTTACAAAATTATTGATAACACTGCTTCCCACTCACATGAGTGGCATCAAGAAAAAGATATCGTTAGATCATCTAAAGCAGCTAGAGCCGATTCTAGCCATGACTTTGATTCCATTTCTGCAAAGATAGATGCTGTAGAAAGACGAATGGAAAAGATGACTAAGGATATTCACTCAATGAGAATTAGTTGTGAGCAGTGTGGAGGACCACATTTAACAAAAGATTGTCTCAGTATTGAACTAACAATGGAACAAAGAGAGAATGTTTCATACATAAACCAAAGGCCTGGAAATAATTATCAGAATAATTATCAACTGCCAAGACCAATCTACAATCAAAATTAGAATTATAACCGAAATGTTTCATACAACAACCAACAAGGTCCAAGCAATCAACAAGTATCCAACAATACTTACAATCAGCAAAGACCTATTTTTCAAAATAAACCACCACAAACGGATGATAAAAAGCCAAATTTAGAAGACATGATGTCGAAGCTAGTTGAATCTCAGACGCAATTTTTCACATCTCAGAAACAAACCAATGAACAAAATGCTCAAGCATTTAGAAATCAACAAGCTTCTATTCCAAATCTGGAACAAGAAGTGAGCAACCTAGCAAGGTTAATAGGTGAAAGAAAACCGGGAAGTCTACCTAGCGATACAAATGCTAACCCCCTGAATGAAACAGCTAAAGCCATTACCACAAGAAGTGGTATTACACTTAAACCACCTGAAATACCTGTAATTTCTGATGAAGCTATTCCTACTCCACAAGAACCACAGTCTGAACAAGATAAGGAAAAAGAATCGGTAGTTGAAAAGGTTAATTAAGATAACACAGTTAAAGCTAAACCTTATGTTAAACCATACCAACCACCACTTCCTTACCCGAGTAAAATGAGAAAAGAGAGACTTGAAGCCGAGCAATCCAAATTCTTGGATATGTTTAAACAAATAAATGTAAATCTTCCTTTCATTGATGTAATTTCAGGAATGCCTAGATATGCTAAATTTCTGAAAGATCTAATCACGAATAGAAAGAAAATGGAAGAACTCTCAGCTGTTACAATGAATGCTAATTGTTCTTCAATGCTGTTGAATAAGATACCAGAAAAACTTTCAGATCCGGGAAGTTTCACAATTCCATGTTTTCTGGGAAGTCTTAGTTCAATAGAAGCATTGGCAGATTTAGGTGCTAGTATAAATTTAATGCCGTATTCACCATACGCTAAACTAGACCTTGGAGAATTGAAACCAACACGAATAAGCATACAACTAGCCGATCGATCAGTAAAATATCCTAGAGGGATAATGGAGAACATGCTAGTTAAAGTTAGTACTTTAGTATTTCCAGTAGATTTTGTTATTCTGGACATGGAAGAAGATTCTCGAGTTCCTCTCATATTAGGAAGACCATTCTTAAACACGGCTAAAGCAATAATAGACGTGTTTGGTAAGAAACTGACCCTAAGTATAGAGGACGAGAGTGTTACCTTTTCAGTGGATAGAGCCATGCAACAACCACAATCTGCAGATGATACATGTTATTATATTCAAACTATAGATTCACATGCAGAATTGTTAGAAGAATTTTCAGAATTACAAGGAACAGGAGAATGTTCTTTAGGAGAAGGAACTGAACCAATTGATGAAATTGAAATGTTAGCTACACTTATGGCTAATGGATATGAACCAACAACAGAAGAAATTCAAATGCTAAAAGAAGAAGACAGATATCGATACAAATCATCGATAGAAGAACCACCGACATTAGAGTTAAAGCCACTTCCAAACCATTTGGAATATGCTTATTTACATGGTGAATCTGAATTACCTGTAATAATATCGTCTTCTCTTACTGAAAATGAAAAATCTCAACTTATTTCTCTGCTAAAAGCTCATAAACCAGCTATTGCATGGAAAATTTATGATATTAAAGGAATAAGTCCTTCGTATTGCACACATAAAATCCTTATGGAAGAAGGTCATAATACGTATGTGCAATGCCAACGAAGACTAAATCTGAATATGCAAGATGTTGTTAAGAAAGAAATTATTAAACTGCTTGATGCAGGTTTAATTTATCCAATTTCTGATAGTCCATGGGTAAGCCCAGTTCAATGCGTACCTAAGAAGGGTGGCATGACTGTCATCACAAATGGGAAAAATGAGCTTATTCCTACTAGGACTGTAACAGGATGGCGTGTTTGTATTGATTATAGAAAATTAAATGACGCCACCAGAAAAGATCACTTTCCCTTACCTTTCATTGATCAAATGTTGGAAAGATTACCCGGAAACAGTTACTATTGTTTTCTTGACGGTTTTTCCAGATATTTTCAAATTCCAATAGCACCCGAGGACCAAGAAAAACCACATTCACGTGCCCTTATGGTACTTTTGCTTACAAACGCATGCCATTTGGACTTTGCAACGCCCCTGCAACCTTTCAAAGGTGCATGATAGCGATTTTTCATGACATGATAGAAGAATGCATGGAAGTTTTCATGGATGAATTTTCAGTCTTCGGTGATACTTTTGAAACATGTCTAGTTAATCTTGAACGAATGCTTATTAGATGTGAACAATCAAATCTAGTTCTTAATTGGGAGAAATGCCATTTCATGGTTAAAGAAGGCATCGTTCTTGGTCATAAAATTTCAAAGGAAGGAATTTAAGTGGACAGAGCAAAAGTAGATGTAATTGCTAAACTTCCACATCCCACCAATGTTAGAGGAGTTAGGAGTTTTCTAGGGCAAGCCGGTTTTTACCGACGTTTTATAAAAGATTTTTCTAAAATTGCCACTCCTATGAATAAACTCCTAGAAAAGGATGCGCCATTCATCTTTTCAGATGAATGTATCAAATCTTTTAATATTCTTAAAGAAAAACTCACTAATGCGCTGATCATGATAACTCCAAATTGGAATCTACCGTTTGAACTAATGTGCGATGCAAGTGATTTTGCAATGGGAGCCGTTTTAGGACAAAGGATTGAAAAACGATTTCAACCTATTTATTATGCTAGTAAGATGTTACAAGGAGCACAAACGAATTATACAACTACTGAAAAAGAACTCCTTGCTATTGTCTTTGCTTTTGATAAATTTCGTTCATATCTCGTTCTAGCTAAAACGGTGGTTTATACCGACCATTCTGCTCTTAGATACCTATTTTCGAAACAAGATTCCAAGCCACGATTAATCCATTGGATCTTACTCTCACAAAAGTTTGATATTGAAATCCGAGATAAAAAGGGAGCAGAAAATCTCGCCACTGATCATCTTTCTCGTCTTGAAAATCCCGAATTAGAAGTTCTGAATGAATCGGCCATACAAGACAACTTTCCTGATGAATATCTATTGAAGATAGATTATAATGAAATTCCATGGTTTGCAGACTATGCAAACTACTTAGTATGTGGATTTCTTGAAAAAGGATTATCGTACCAAAAACGAAAGAAATTCTTTAGTGATATAAAACACTATTTTTGGAAAGATCCACATTTGTTTAAAAGTTGTCCCGATGGAATAATACGCCGATGTGTATTCGGGGATGAAGCCAGTCAAATCTTAAACCATTGTCACACAGGACCAACAGGAGGGCATTATGGGCCTCAGCTCACAGCAAGAAAAGTTTACGATGCTGGATTCTATTGGCCTACAATTTTCAAAGACGCATACCTTCTTTGCAAATCCTGTGATGCTTGTCAAAGGGCCGAAAAAATAAGTCAACGTGATGAAATGCCACAAAATGTCATTCAAGTATGTGAAGTATTTGACATTTGGGGTATTGACTTTATGGGTTCATTTCCAAAATCACATAATAATCTCTACATTCTCGTTGCCATTGATTATGTATCTAAATGGGCGAAAGCACAAGCTCTCCCAACTAACGATGCACGAGTTGTAGTCAACTTCTTAAAATGTCTTTTTACAAGGTTCGGAACACCGAAAGCTTTAATAAGTGATCGGGGTACTCATTTCTGTAATAATCAACTTGAGAAAGTTCTTAAAAGATATGGAGTAACTCATAAAATCTCCACTGCTTATCATCCACAAACAAGTGGACAAGTTGAATATACCAACCGAGCTTTAAAACGTATTCTAGAGAAAATCGTACGATCAAATCCGAAGGAATGGTCCATGAAATTGGAGGATGCACTCTGGGCTTTTAGAACAGCTTACAAAACTCCAATTGGAACCACACCTTTCAAACTCATTTACGGAAAAGCATGTCATCTTCCAGTAGAAATTGAACACAAAGCATTTTGGGCTTTGAAGACATGTAATCTTGATTTACATGAAGCCGGACGTCTATGATTAAGTCAACTAAAAGAATTAGAAGAATTGAGACATGAAGCATACGAAAATTTGTTAATCTATAAAGAAAGAACGAAGAAATGGCATGATAAAAGAATCAAAAGTTCAAAAGAATTTAAAGAAGGAGACAGAGTTCTTCTTTTCAATTCACGATTCAAGCTATTTCCTGAAAAATTGAAATCAAGATGGTCTGGACCATTTATAGTCAAAAGAGTTTTCCCATATGGAACAGTAGAGTTAATAAATTCAAAAGGGATTGAATTTAAAGTTAATGGTCACAGAGTTAAACATTACATACATGGTCTGATGGAAGTTGACAATAAAGTCAATCATAATTTCACCACCCAAGAAAATCTTCAAAATGAAAACATAAATATGTTATCAACAACATATGAAAAATCAAAATCGGAAAATAGGGAGGATTCAAATTGGAGTGATGAAGAAGAATTCTTATACAAACCTCCCATTCCAAGAAACGAAGAAAAATGTGAACAAGAAGTTCAAATAGAAGTGAAAGAACCAAGAAAAAAACACCCGAAAAAGGTTTACAAACCAACTCGACTTACTAAAACAGGAGACCCGGGTGAATTTATCATTTCTTGCTTGCTTAATGATGGTGCTATATATAATGGACTCGCAGATTTAGGAGGAAGTGCAAATATTATGCCTCTTTCCTTATACAAAAGATTAGGTATGGGTAAATTAAAACCAACCAAAATAGAGGTTCAATCATTTGACCTAACCATTAAACACCCGGTTAGAATAGCAAATAATTTACTTGTTAACGTGGGAAGTTTGACCTTTGTTGTAAACTTTATAGTTATTAATATGGAGGAAAACTTTAATATTCCTCTAATTTTAGGTCACCCATTTTTAGCAACCACCGAGGCATTCATTGATGTAAGAGAAGGTAGAATGACACTTAGGGATGGTGATAAATTGGTCACCTTTGTGAACCGAAAGTTTAGATCTCTACCAACCGAAACTGTTAAACCAATAAAAATGCATAAGTGTGGGGAAGATGAAGAAACACTTAATGATGATACGATCACAAAGAACCCCGTTGATGATACGAAATTAGATGAGCCCGTTTTTAACAGTTCAACGAAGAAACTTTATAAACGGATTCACGATGCTAAGATTAAGGGAAACTTTAAGTTAGGTAACCGATTAGTATCCAATTTATCGCCAAAAGAAAAGGCGATGTTAGTTGAATTTGTGAAAGTTATGGAGGAAATCAACAAATGGATTGAAGCAAAAGTCAGAGATATACAAGTTGTTGATGATCCAATTGAAAATAACGTTAATCACAATTTCAACACCACATCTAACTAAGTGTGAGGAAGTTCAAATATTTTTAGGGTAATATGTATTTCTGTTAGAGTTAGATTTTCTGTTTTCGTGTAGTTCTCGAGAATGGAATCCGAATGGTCTTTCCCTAGCAGACCTTAAAGAACTAGTCTTCTCCCCCCATTCTGAATTTTTATTTTTTTTAGGTTTTACGAGATGAAGAATTTCTTTGATCTAAACCATGGTCTAATGCTACACGCTTTGATCACTAAACGTAATAATGACACACTCCCAAGTGACCTGGTATCAGTAATAAGAGCCAAATTGGACGGAGTAAGAAAAGAACTCAGAAACGATCATAATAAGTTACATTTTGGTAAAGCAAAATCAAAATCCGTAGCGAAAAGAAGAGCACGACACCTTGAAAGATGTAATAAATGCGGAAAATGGTCACACGAAGGAAAATGCTCGACGAATCAGACATATTCCAATACCGAGTTCGTTATTTTATGTAGAGAAGGACCGTTCATATGTTTCGAAGAAAAATCGTTGAATGCTCGAGGTTATGCCTATGTAGCTATGGAAAACCATTTAGTCCGACTATCTTATGAGTGGGCTAAAGCAGGTCACTGAGAATTCTATCTTACAGGTAAGTATGTACAGTTTTATTTTTATTTTTATTATTTTTTAACCTTTTGATAATAAACGCTAAATCGTTCGCTATAAAGTATTAAATTGGTATTCAATAAAATTAGGTATGCGTAACCGAAATTATTGATATCATACAAAAATTTATTACATCACTACGAAAATTTACCGTTTATTCTTAAGGTATAAATATCTTTAATCAATTAACCCAAAATATTTCAGAAATTCGTCAGGAGTAAAACTAGGTAATATAGCCGAAATTACTTTACCAAAAAGAGGGGCGTATATTTTTGATAATATTTGATTGATTAAAGTGGGATAAAAGACCAAAAAGATTTTTAATTTTTATTTTTACTTTGTTTTTAAAATTAATATATTAATATTAAATTATTATTGTAAACTTTTAAAATCAATATATTTAAGTTTGTAAATATTTAAAAAATTTATATTTTTAATATAAGTTTGTATGTATAAAAACAAAATTATAATATAAATTTGGTGTGAATTTTTAAAATTTTAATAATATGAATTTTTAATTTTATGCATTTTAAATTTAAGTTTGGTGTGAATTTAAAAACAAAAATTTACTTTATTTCGTTAAGTTAAAAATATGATTTTTAAAATTCGTCGTGAGTTGAAAACTAGGTCGTTGAACCGAAATTGCTCTACCCAAGGGAGGGACGAGAACTTTTATTTTCATTATTTTTAATCTTATTGAATTAAAGTAAGCCAAAACATTAAAAAACCCAAAAAAAACTTTACTTTTAAAACCGCGCTTAAAAAAATGACAAATTTTAAAATTTTGTCGAGGGACGGACTAGGACATCGTTCCGAAACGCCCTCATCCTAAAAAAAAAAAAATTTTAATTTTTAATTAATTATATGTTTTATTAGTAAAGGTTTCATAAAAAAAAAGGACCTCATGCGATCGCATGAGATTTACCCTGTAACCTCATGCGATCGCATGAGGCTGGAAATCAGGCCAGAAACAAAAAGATCCAGCGAGCTGATTCTGTCCACAAAACACACACACACAAAACACGAGCACTCTCCAAAAAAAACCTCTCAAATTTCATCATTTTTCCACCAAAATTCACCAAATTTTTGCTACAATCCGCTCTAAACATGAATTTGATAAGGAGTTTATCAAAAAGGGTAACAATTTCAACCCTAAACCTCTTTAAATTTGATTTTAAGTGTTCTTGAGCTATATTTTTCCTAATTTGATTTTGTTAGTTTCTAGTGTAATTAGAGTTAAATTGTTAGTATTTTATGCATGTATAACCTAGATTGATGCTATTTAACATGATTTGTAGCCAAAAACTTCAAAATTTTTAGAAATCTAGGGTTTGTGTTCTTGAGCAATTTGGGGCTTTTTGATATAAACAGGTTATGGCCGATTTTTGTCATGAATTATTGCTAAATTAAGTAGTGTAACATGTTTAAGTAGCTAATGATCCAAACTTTGATCCTAAACATGATTTTTGAGAATTAAAGTGGACTTTTTAGGTATAAAATTCATGAACTTGATTAAATTGATGTAAATGCCATTTAAAACTTGTTTAATTGCTAGTAATGGTTATTTTAACATATTATTTGAGTTGAATGCTTATGAACTTTGTAAACATTTTCATTTATGCTTATTTGAAAAAGTGTAGAATTGTTAAAATTGTGAAAATGCGTATAAGTTTAAGTTTGATTTAACATGCTATTGTAATTATGTTAATTTGTTATTTTGCTAACACTAATGCATATTTGGATGCACAAATTTTGTGTTTAATGTGTTTTGCAGAGATTTACTAATACTGAAACTGGAGGTTCATCATCATCATCTAGACAACCACAACTAGAACCTGAACCAGAATATGAGCCGCAATACGAGCCCGAACAAGAACAACAACAGGAACCACAACAACAGCCTGATCAACACGTACCTTATTATGATCCGCTACAATTTGTTGATGCCTTCATAGTATTTCCGATGCATCCGCCAGTAGAATACCCAACAATTCCTGAACACACGTTGCATCCTAATCTGAGATTCGATAGAAGCTGGAGAGATTACCCATCATATCAAAGTAACAAATTCAAACTGATACCAAAAAATGTAGAAGTGCCAAGGGTAATCGATTGGGATCCTTTGGAAAGGGTCCAAATTGCTAACTCTGTTAGACAGCATTTGATCCAAAGGTATGACATCACTTCTTTTCACGATTCGAAACGTTTATTCACCATCCGTAGACCTGTATATAAGGAATGGTGTATAGAGCTTATGAGTACTATAGCATTAAATGCAGATGTAGATAGGTTAGATGATAGAAGTTTTCTTAGGTTTATACTTGGCCGTAGGATGTACAGGATGTCCATGCTGGACATGGCCAGGGCATTACAGATTTACACTCCTAGTGAATTGCTACTACCCGATTGTATGAATTTGATTTATCGTGGTGAAAGGGTAGATAGGAATTTTGACGCGAACGCCGTTTGGAGGCGTATGTCAAACTATAATGTTTTTACCCTGGGAGGAAAACACTCATACTTACATATTAACAAAGCCGAGCTTCGTATAATTCATAGATTTTTGGCTAACTCGATTACACAGAGAGGTCACAACAAGGAGAAAATGACCTTACATGATTTATTTTACCTAAAGTGTATTCGAGACCCAAGAAGCTTTGTTAATATCCCTTACTGTGTTGGTTTTTATTTGTCTAAGATGGTGGAAGGAATACAGGAAGGGGGAATAATAGGAGGAGGTATTTTTGTTATTCTCATTGAAGAGTAGATCAAGGAGGTCCACTTTTGGAATGTAGGGAACAGGTTGAGCCTTTAGGATTAATGGTCTATCAGGGTGCTATGGTATTAAAGAGCAAACGCAACCAGGCAGTACCCTATGAAGGTCGTCATCCACAGGTAGAGAGAGGATCAGATGAGGAAATGGAGGAAGCGGATGACATTAGGGATGTCATTAGGGAGGCTATGACTGACGTCTACCAGTGTGTAGATGAGGTAGATATGACAAATGGGGAGATATTTAGTCGGATGGAGCAGTGGCAAGCCCGGAATGATTACGAGCATTCCAGGCAACGACAGCATGATAGATGGGACTATCATCAGCGTCAGATTATGAACTGGCTGTCACCTCAGGATCACTACGTCCCGACCCGACCCGACCCGCTTACTATCCTCCACACCAGCCCGAGATGAGACCACCATATACTCTCTACGATCCTAACTAGGCCTAACAGTACACCTATCACCAACCATGGAACCATGACGACAACATGAACTGGAACCCCTATCCAGATTGATATAGTTCCTGTTGGTGATTTCTATGATTTTTATCTTTTTATGATTTTTATTTATGTTTAAACATATGATATTGTGATACATTAATGTATTGTTTAATATTTTTATTATTTGGTACTAATATTTCATATTTGATTTGAAAGTGGGATTTTAAGTCCCATTTCAAATTACCATGCATGTTTATATTTGTATGTATGTATATTGTCAATTGTACACAACAGGGTAAAACAGCGCATTTTCAAAGACTGGCATTAAGTTCAACAAAAGCTACTAATTTTGACGACAAAATAAAAAACAAATGTGATGTAACAACAAAGACGGAATGAACAAATGATGTGCACCATTTATCATTCAGCAAACAAACGCCAATATGTTTGGAAACTTTGGTAAAATTTAATCATTTTTCTACGCTAATCACCCTCAATAATTTAAATTGTTACTGATTTCTTGCAAATGAGGGCATTGCAAGATCTTAAGTGTGGGAAGGGGTTAAATTCTTTCGGATTTTTAAAAATTTTGACTTATACACTTGGTTACCATTAAAAATACTAGTAATACAGTAGTTGTATTAGAATCTAGTGCTCTTTGATAATAAAGAACAGCCCTAATCTTATATACTGACTGCCCAATTCTAGTAAAATTTTCAAAATTTTCAATTAAATGAATTCAAAATCATGTTTATACATATTTATAAACGATAAAACTAGGTGTTAACACCGAAATTATTGTTACCTCGAAAAGGACATAAATTGAGAAACAACCTAAAATGTTAGAATTCATTTAAAATGGAATAGAGGACAATAAAAAGGCAAAGAAAGGAAAATAAAAGCCAAGTGTGGGAAAAATTTACCAAGTTATTTTGAACATATATCACATATTTTTGTACAAATAACTGAGGATACTTTTGTTTTGGACAAAATTAACCGTTTTACCCAATCTCTTATAATATATTTGAAAGAAAGATGGATCTACACGATGAATCAATTCTATCATTAAAAGGAAGTAAAGTCTTCCGAAAAAGACACGTGCTTCTTGATTTAGGTCAGGAATTTGTCGTCCAGACCAGCTGTAGGTTGACGAAAAATCTAGAAAAGTCATCTCTAAAATCAGCAGGAAATCCACGGACCTCAGCATCAAACAGGGTCGCGAAGTGGTCAGACTTATCCTAACCATGAGAGGATCTGTCTCGTAAAATGGGGAGGGCGCCATGCAAATTAGCTTGATAAGACTAATGAATCAGATCCCCAGAAAAGGATAATCTCCTTAAAGATTAAAAATCAGCTTTTAAGCCTGATATTACTCAATCCTAGAGATTGACCTTAAAGATTGAGAATTACAAACTCATGGAATTCGATGATATCTAAACTCGAGCTTGAACGAGAAAATATTTTGATCAAAATTACAAACCGATTTGTTTTCTGAAAAACCCATTTTTAATGCGTTCATTACCATTGAACGTAAAATCCTAGGAATTCACCTGGAATTCATTAGGTCACCTGAACCAAATCGGGTGTCAACCGTAAGAACGGTGGTTGCATAGCATGGTCAGAGACAGGACCTTGTGACAGACCGAAAAACCATAAGGGTGAGCTTTACTATTGCTCCTACAAAGGATAGTAATTGCATTCGACACGTTATAGACCATAACTAAAAGCATGTCAGGGGACATTGCCTTAACAGTTGCTTGTTCAACGCTTTCCTTTACAACCAGACGGTAGTTTACCGAAAGGTAATATACGGAGCAAGTATACTGGACGTGTTGCTTTCGTAATACAAGGTTAGCAAGTGGGTGACACAAAATCGCAAGTTTTGAGCTAAAATTTTCAAATATGAAACCCACCAAACCCACAACAAAAACATTTTGCAAACACCGGTGAAGGGTTATTTCGAAAAACTTATCTAGGGTAAATGCTAGATCGTATTTTCAAAAGATCAAATGTTTTCATAAAGATCCAATTTTCTTTAAGGATCTAAATTTTTATAGTCATGTGGGACTGTAAACCACAACGTTACTATCATTGTTTATACCGCCGTATAGAAATCACTGATGTACAAAGTGTGAAGAATAAAGAAGTGATTCTAATATTTTTATTTCAGGACTATATTGCTTGAGGACAAGCAACGCTCAAGTGTGGGAATATTTGATAATGCTAAAAACGAACATATATTTCATAGCATTATCCCTCAAGAAAGATAAGCTTTTAGTTGCAATTGTTCTATTTACAAGTAATATTCGTTTAAATAATAAAAGGTGAAGACAAAAGACAGATTCGACGAATTGAAGACGCAAACGACCAAAAAGCTCAAAAGTACAAAGTACAATCAAAGTGGTTCAAATTATTGATGAGAAACGTCTCAAAATTACAAGAGTACAAGACGCAAAATGCAAAATACAAGATATTAAATTGTACGCAAGGACGTTCGAAAATCCGGAACCGGGACCAAAGTCAACTCTCAACACTCGACGCAATGGACTAAAAATTATGAGTCAACTATGCACATAAATATAATATAATATTTAAATAATTCTTAAAATTATTTATATATTATATTTATTTATAAAAAAAACGTCGACAAGCTTGAAAATAAAATTATGTGAGCTGGTACCTACCTCCATGCGATCGCATGGCCTGTAGGCATATTTTTCATGCAATCGCATGGGCCACTTTTTGTGGCCACATGCCTATAAATTCGCAGTTTGGTGATCGATTAAAATCATCTTTTTCTCTTCCATCACTCAACGATATATATATATATATATATATATATATATATATATATATATATATATATATATATATATATATATATATATATATATATATATATATATATATTATAATTTTAATTTTAATTTTAATTTTAATTCTAATAATAAGGGTATGTTAGCGAATATTGTAAGGGTGTAAGTTGAAATTCTGTCCGTGTAACGCTACGCTATTTTTAATCATTGTAAGTTATGTTCAACCTTTTTAAATTAATGTCTCGTAGCTAAGTTATTATTATGCTTAATTAATGCCGATGTAATCGTGATGTTGGGCTAAATATTAAAATTGGGTAATTGGGCTTTGTACCATAATTGGGGTTTGGACAAAAGAACGACATTTGTGGAAATTAGACTATGGGCTATTAATGGGTTTTATATTAACTAAACGATACCTCGTTAATTTAATATATAGCCTTATAATTTGACGTATTTATATATAACCACATACGCTTAACTGGGCATGGTGGGCGGGATATCTATAAATACCAATAATTGTTCATTTTACCGGACACGGAACTGGATTAATAGTTAATAGACTTGTTGAAATAGGGGTGGATTACATTCAAGGGTAATTGGTGTAATTGTTAACAAAGTTGTAAAACCTTGGTTTACACGCAGTCGATAACCTGGTGTATTCATTAAACAAAGTATTAGAACCTTGTTACAATTCGAATCCCCAATTAGTTGGAATATTTGACTTCGGGAATAAGAATAATTTGACGAAGACTTTCGCACTTTATGATTATGACTGATGGACTATTATGGACAAATCCGTATGGACATATCGAATAATCCAGGACAAAGGACAATTAACCCATGGTAATAAAACTAAAATCAACACGTCAAACATCATGATTACGGAAGTTTAAATAAGCATAATTATTTATTTCATATTTAATTGCACTTTTAATTATCGCACTTTTTATTTACTATCATTGTATTTAATTGCACTTTTAATTATCGTACTTTTATTTATCGCAATTTCATTATCGTTATTTACTTTACGCTTTAAATTAAGTTATATTTATTTTTAATATTTTACATTAGGTTTTAACTGCGACTAAAGTTTTAAAATCGACAAACCGGTCATTAAACGGTAAAAACCCCCTTTTATAATAATAATACTACTTATATATATTTTTGTATTTTTACAATCATAAGTTAAAAATATAGCGTTAAACTTGGCTAAGTCTCCCTGTGGAACGAACCGGACTTACTAAAAACTACACTACTGTACGATTAGGTACACTGCCGATAAGTGTTGTAGCAAGGTTTAGGTATATCCACTCTATAAATAAATAAATCACTTGTGTAAAATTGTATCGTATTTAATAGTATTTCCTTGTAAAAATATAACTATTTTATACACCGCCTCGCACACATCAGATTCAAATCCATGTTTGAATCTACAAGATATAACAAGATCTAAAAGCTAAAGAGCTAGACCCATTGATGATGATGATGAAATATCCCGTTCATATCGATTATAAACGTTTCATATTAATTGATTTCGTTGCGAGGTTTTGACCTCTATATGAGACTCTTTTCAAAGACTTCATTCGTTTTTAAAATAAACCATAACCTTTATTTTATCGATAAAGGTTTAAAACCATAACGTAGATTATCAAGTAATGATAATCTAAAAGATAACGTTTTACACATGACCATTACATAATGATTTACAATAATATTACACATCGACTTAATTCTCCGAATGCAGTTTTTAAACAAAATATTACAAAGCATGCTGACTCTAATTCTTGGCCTTAAGTTAGCATGCAACAGCGGAAGCTCTTAATAATCACCTGAGAATAAACATGCTTTTAACGTCAACAAAAAAATGTTGGTGAGTTATAGTTTTAATATTTAACATAAATCATAATAATAATAGGCCACAAGATTTCAATTATAACGACACACATAACCCGTGTACAAAATAATACGCGTAACCCGTGAATTAAAAATCATTCATATGGTGAACACCTGGAAACCGACATTAACAAAAATGCATCTAGAATATCCCCATCATTCTGGGACTCTCATCGGACAAGATAAAATCGAAGTACTAAAGCATCTGTAACCCGGATGTGGTTTGTTAGGCCCAATAGATCTATCTTTAGGATTTGCGTCAATTAGAGTTTCTGTTCCCTAATTCTTAGATTATCAGACTAAAAAGGGTGATATTCGGTTTAATAATCCAACCATAGAATGTAGTTTCAAGTACTTGTGCCTATTTTGTAAAACATTTATAAAACTGCATGTATTCTCATCCCAAAAATATTTGGTAGTAAAAATGGGACTATAACTCACTTTCACAGATTTTTACTTCGTCGAAAATAAGACTTGGTCACGGGTCGATTCACGAACCTATAACAGATATATACATATATATCAAAGTATGATCGAAATATATTCACAACATTTTTATTACATATTGACGTTTTAAGTTGTTAAGTTAGCAGTCCATCGTTAGTAGTCCACAATTAGTAGTCCACAGTTAGTAGTACATAAATAAATATATTTTCTCGAATCAATCCACGACCCAGTGTATACAAGTCTTAGACTCGATCACAACTCAAAGTATATATATTATTTTGGAATCAACCTTAACCCTGTATAGCTAACTCGAGCATTACCGCATATAGAGTGTCTATGGTTATTCAAATAATATATATAGATGACGTCGATATGATATGTCAAAACATTGTATACGTGTCTATGGTCTATCAAGATTGCATAATATATATTAGACTACATGTATAATATAATATAAGTTAGTTAAGTTATGGTTAGTATAGATTTGTTATAAAATTTTCGTAGCTAAACTAGTAAATCTAACCAATTTTGTTTTACCCATAATTTCTTCGTTATAAATCCGTTTTGAGTGAATCAAATTGCTATGGTTTAATAATGAATTGAAATTTATGAAACTAAATAGAAAAAGTATAAGTTTATAGTCAGAAACACATGTTACAAGTCATTTTTGAAAGAGGTAGTCATTTCCGTTGAAAGAACGACATCTTGATGACCATTTTGAAAAACATACTTCCACTTTAAGTTTAACCATGGTTTTTGGATATAGTTTCATATTCATAATAATAACTTTTAAATCAAAGTTTATCATAGTTTTTAATTATCCAAACCAAAACAGCCCCCGGTTTTACTACAACGGCGTATGTCCGGTTTTATGGTGTTCTTCGTGTTTCCAGGTTTTAAATCATTAAGTTAGCATATCATATAGATATAGAACATGTGTTTAGTTGATTTTAAAAGTTAAGTTAGAAGGATTAACTTTGTTTGCGAACAAGTTTAGAATTAACTAAACTATATTCTAGTGATTACAAGTTATAATCTTCGAATAAGATAGTTTTATATATATGAATCGAATGATGTTATGAACACCATTACTACCTCAAGTATAGTAGGTAAACCTATTGGAAATGATGAGAAAATAACTTGAGCTTCAAAGGATCTTTGATGGCTTGGAAGTTCTTGAAGTAGAATCATGACACAAAAATAAGTTCAAGTAAGATTACTACTCGAATTAAGATAGTTATAGTTATAGAAATCGAATCAAAGCTTGAATATGAATATTACCTTGAATAAGAAAGATAACCTACTATAAATAACAAAGGTTTCTTGATCTTAGATGATTACTTGGAATGGATTATAAAGCTTGGAAGTAGACTTGTAAACTTGAAAGTTTTCTTGAAGTTTTCTTGAGTAGTTGTTTTGTAGGTTGTTTTATGTATGGATTTATGAGCTAGATTGATGTTGATTTTGATGAAGATGATGAAGAACACTTAGAACATGAAGATAGAACTTGATAGAGATGTGTTTGATGCATAAAAGTTGGAAAATGAAAGTGTTTGTGTGAGTGCATGAATTCGTGATTTTGGAGTCAAGATAAAAGCTCCATAAGTTTGTATTTTTGTTAGATATTTCATGCTAGTTTCCAAATGATGGTTTCCACATGTTTAGGTGACTCATTAAGGCTGCTAAGAGCTGATCATTAAAGTGTATATACCAATAGTATGTACATCAAGGAGCTGGGTATTGTACGAGTACGAATACGGTTGCATACGAGTAGAATTGTTGATGAAAATGAATGACACTGTAATTGTAAGCATTTTTGTTAAGTAGAAGTACTCTGATATGTGTCATAAAGTCTTTCAAAAGTGTATTAACACATCTTAATACACTACATGTATGTACATTTTAACTGAGTCGTTAAGTCATCGTTAGTCGTTACATGTACATGTTGTTTCGGAACCTTTAAGTTAACGATTTCGTTAAATGTAGTTAATCTCATTGTTATTATATCTAATGAGTTGTTAAATTGATACATTATCATGATAACATGATGTACTAATATATCTTAATATGATATATAAATATTAAGACGTTATTACAACGATAATCGTTATGTATAAATATCGTTTTGAATTCCTTAAGTTAGTAGTCTTGTTTTATGTATATAGTTTGTTGTTAATATACATAATGAGATACTTAATTATCATTTCATCATGTCAAACATATAATATGTCCATATATAAATATATCATCATGTCATATACAAGTTATAACGTTCGTGAATCATCGGACAAACTAGGTGGTCAAACGTTAACACAAAATCCGCTTTCAATTAATCAAGTCTTAATAAGTTTGATTGCTTAACATGTTGGAAACATTTATTCATGTAAATATTAATCTCACATAATATATAATCATGGAAAAGTTCAGGTCACTACAGTACCTACCCGTTAAATAAATTTTGTCCCGAAATTTTAAGCAGTTGAAGGTGTTGTCACATCTTCTGGAAATAAGTGCAGGTATTTCTTCTTCATCTGATCTTCACACTCTCAGTTGAACTCGGGTCCTCTACGAGCATTCCATCGAACCTTAACGATTGGTATTTTATTTTGCTTAAGTCGTTTAACCTCACGATCCATTATTTCGACGGGTTCTTCAATGAATTGAAGTTTTTCATTGATTTGGATTTCGTCTAAAGGAATAGTGAGATCTTATTTGGCTAAGCATTTCTTCAGATTCGAGACGTGAACAACGCCTTTCCAAGGCTAAGCATCTCGGGTTTAATTTTCCTCGTTTTCTAAAATGAACAACGCCTTTCCAAGGTGAAACCTTAAGCATGAACATCTCTTCAATTTCAAATTCTATATCTTTTCTTTTACTATATGTGTAGATTTTTGTCGACTCTGGGCTGTTTTCAACCGTTGTTGAATTTGAATAATTTTCTCGGTCGTTTCTTGAATTATCTTCGGACCCGTAATTTGTCTATCCCCCACCTCGTTCCAACAAATCGGAGACCTGCACTTTCTGCCATAAAGTGCCTCAAACAGTGCCATCTCAATACTCGAGTGGTAACTGTTGTTGTAGGAAAATTCTGCTAACGGTAGATGTCGATCCCAACTGTTTCCAAAATCAATAACACATGCTCGTAGCATGTCTTCAAGGGTCTGTATTGTCCTTTCACTTTGCCCATCAGTTTGTGGATGATAGGCAATACTCATGTCTAGACGAGTCCCCAATGCTTGTTGTAACGTTTGCCAAAACCTTGAGACAAATCTGCCATCCCTATCAGAGATAATAGAGATTGGTATTCCATGTCTGGAGACGACTTCCTTCAAGTATAGTCATGCTAACTTCTCCATTTTATCATCTTCTCTCATTGGCAGAAAGTGTGCTGACTTGGTGAGACGATCGACTATTACCCAAATAGTATCATAACCTCTTGCAGTCCTTGGCAATTTAGTAATGAAATCCATGGTAATGTTTTCCCATTTCCATTCTAGGATTTCGGGTTGTTGAAGCAGACCTGATGGTTTCTGATGTTCAGCTTTAACTTTAGAACAAGTTAAGCATTCTCCTACGTATGTAGCAATATCGGCTTTCATACCCGGCCACCAAAAGTGTTTCTTGAGATCTTTAAACATCTTTCCCGCTCCGGGATGTATTGAATATCTGGTTTTATGTGCTTTCTTAAGTACCATTTCTCTCACATCTCCAAACTTTGGTACCAAAATTCTTTTAGCCCTATACCGGGTTCCGTCTTCCCGAATATTAAGATGTTTTTCCGATCCTTTGGGTATTTCATTCTTTAGATTCCCTTCTTTTAAAACTCCCTGTTACGCCTCCTTTATTTGAGTAGTAAGGTTAGTACAAATAATTATATTCATAGCTTTTACCAGCATAGGTTCTCTGTCCTTTCTACTCAAAGCGTCAGCTACCACATTTGCCTTCCCCGGGTGGTAACGAATCTCAAAATCGTAATCATTCAACAATTCAATCCACCTACGCTGCCTCATGTTTAGTTGTTTCTGATCCAATATATGTTGGAGACTTTTGTGGTCGGTATATATAATACTTTTGACCCCATATAAGTAGTGCCTCCATGTCTTTAATGTAAAAACAACAGCGCCCAATTCTAAATCGCGAGTCGTATAATTTTGCTCGTGAATCTTTAATTGTCTGGACGCATAATCAATTACCTTCGTTCGTTGCATTAATACACAATCTAGGCCTTGCTTTGAGGCGTCACAATAAATTACAAAATCATCATTCCCTTCAGGCAATGATAATATAGGTGCTGTAGTTAGCTTTTTCTTCAACAATTGAAACGCTTTCTCTTGTTCCTCCTTCCATTCAAATTTCTTCCCTTTATGCGTTAATGCAGTCAAGGGTTTTGCTATTTTAGAAAAATCTTGGATGAATCTTCTGTAGTAACCAGCCAATCCTAAAAATTGGCGTATATGCGTAGGAGTTTTTGGTGTTTTCCACTTCTCAACAGTTTCAATCTTTGCTGGATCAACTTGAATACCTTCTTTGCTCACTATATGACCGGGAAATTGAACTTCTTTCAACCAAAATGCACACTTTGAAAATTTAGCGTACAATTTTTCCTTCCTCAATAATTCTAGCACTTTTCTCAAATGTTCTTCATGCTCTTGATCATTCTTTGAGTAAATAAGGATGTCATCGATGAAAACAATGACAAACTTGTCAAGATATGGTCCACACACTCAGTTCATGAGGTCCATGAACACAGCTGGTGCGTTAGTCAATCCAAACGGCATAACCATAAACTCATAATGACCGTAACACGTCCTAAAAGCAGTCTTCGGAATATCATCCTCCTTCACCCTCATTTGATGATATCCAGAACGTAAATCAATCTTCGAGTAAACTGACGAACCTTGCAGCTGATCGAACAAGTCGTCGATTCTTGGTAGTGGATAACGGTTCTTGATGGTAAGTTTGTTCAACTCTCGGTAGTCGATACACAACCTGAATGTACCATCTTTCTTTTTGACAAATAAAACAGGATCTCCCCACGGTGATATGCTTGGTCGAATGAAACCACGCTCTAAAAGTTCTTGTAATTGGCTTTAGATTTTCTTCATTTCACTGGGTCCGAGTCTGTATGGAGCACGAGCTATTGGTGCAGCTCCTGGTACAAGATCTATTTTAAATTCAACAGATCAGTGTGGAGGTAGTCCCAGTAATTCTTTCAGAAATACATCGGGAAATTCTTTTGCGACGGGAACATCATTGATGTTCTTTTCTTCGGGTTTGACTTCTTTGATGTGTGCTAGAACGGCATAGAAACCTTTTTTATTAGCTTTTGCGCCTTCAAATTACTAATAAGATTTAACTTCGCGTTGCTCTTCTCTCCTTACACCATTAAGGGTTTTCTCTTTTCGCGCATAATGCGAATCACATTTTTGTAACAAACGATCTCTGCTTTCACCTCTTCCAACCAGTCCATGCCAATTATCACATCAAAACTCCCTAACTCTATTGGTATCAAATCAATCTTAAACATTTCGCTAACCAGTTTAATTTCTCGATTCCGACATATTTTATCTGCTGTAATTAATTTACCGTTTGCTAATTCGAGTAAAAATTTATTATCCAAAGGCGTTAATGGACAACTTAATTTTGCACAAAAATCTCTACTCATATAGCTTCTATCCGCACCTGAATCAAATAAAACATAAGCAGGTTTTTCATCGATAAGAAATGTACCCGTAACAAGCTCTGGGTCTTCCTGTGCTTCTGCCGCATTAATATTGAAAACTCTTCCTCAGCCTTGACCATTATTATTCCCCTGGTTGGGACACTTACTTTTGTAATGGCCCTTTTTCCCGCATCCGAAACAAGTAATGTCGGCATACACTGTTCCATTAACCCCTGGTCCGTAAACTTCACACTTTGCCGCACTATGCCCCTTTATATTACACTTGGTACATGATACCGAACAGTAAGTAGTCGGATGGTACCCTTCACACCTTTTGCACAGAATTTTCTGATCTTGGTTGCCATTTTTGTTATTGAGATAGTTGCTGGGATTGTTGTTGTTGGGATGTTTGTTGTAGTTGTTATGGGGGTTATTGTAGTTATTGTGGGGATTGAGATTGTTGTTGCGGTTAATGTTGCGGTTGTTGTGGTTGTTATAACGATTGTTGTTGCTGTTGGATTGGTGACCCATGTCACTGTTTTCTTCCCACTTTCTCTTGACTTGCTTCATTTTGGCCTCTTCAGCCGCCTGCTCTTTAATTCTTCCCTCAATCTGATTTATGAGTTTGTGAGCCAGTCGACTTGCCTTTTGTATGGAGGTGGGCTCGTTTGAACTCACATCCTCCTGAATCCTTTCTGGTAGTCCTTTTACAAACGCGTCAATCTTCTCCTCTTCATCCTCGAACACTACTTGACACAATAGACACAACTATGTGAATCGTTGTTCGTATGTGGTAATATCGAACCCCTGTGTTCGTAATCCTCTAAGCTCTGCCTTGAGCTTATTGACCTCGTTTCTGGGATGGTACTGCTCATTCATCATATGTTTGAATGCTGACCACGGTAGGGCGTAAGCATCATCTTGTCCCACCTGTTCGAGATAGGTGTTCCACCATGTTAATGCAGTACCTGTGAAGGTATGCGTGGCGTACTTTACCCTATCTTCTTCAGTACATTTACTTATGGCAAACACCGATTCGACCTTCTCGGTCCACCGTTTCAATCCGATTGGTCCTTCGGTTCCATCAAATTCCAGAGGTTTACAGGCTGTGAATTCTTTGTAGGAGTATCCTACACTAGTTCTTGTGACGTTAGTTCCATTGCTGGATTCAGAGTTATTGTTGTTTTGCATCGCAGCCTGTACTGCGGCTATGTTTGTTGCAAGGAAAACACGGAAGTCTTCCTCGCTCATGTTCAAGTTCTGACGAGTCGTCAGTGCCATTTCCTTCAAAAATAGCTAAAAGATTTGAGTTAATAATATAGAATTTTAAGAGTAGTCAATAGTATTTCGTAGCTTAATATGAACTTATTTATAAAAGCTTTTTCTTCATATTAGCGTTTTATAATTTTTAATTCGGGTAGTACCTACCCGTCAAGTTCATACTTAGTAGCTAATATACAATTCAACTACTACAATTCTATATGAAAAACTGATTACCATAATATTTCGCGTTCAAACTTTTATACAATATTTTACAAACTTAGAATACCGCTATTTTACATATAGCATGAAACATAGCACACAATAATTTTGATACAAGGCAATTGTAAAGACAATTCTAGTTAAGCGCAAGCCGCTCAGCAAAGGCAATAAAGACACGTAATTCATAGGTCCAGAAACAAGTCATGCATTCTGGTTTTACTAATATTATTTCCCATCCTTGGTCTTGTGGAAAATAACCGTTGTGGCCGTTGACAAGACATCACTTTGTAACGTTGTCAAAAGGACGGGGGTTACGTAACACCCAACAACCCCGTAACAATCTAAAAACCTTATTTCTCACCCCAACTACTGAATCCGTCACCTGTGGGAATGTTTTATTTAGAAGTTGCAATCTTATGTTATTTTTCTCAATTTGATGAGAAGCGAACATCACTAACCCATAAACATAACATGCTTCTTTAAGTTGCATGTTTGAAGCTCTTTCTAAAGAACGAAGTCCTATGTTGGGATATGTGGAGTCAAAATAGGCTCTCAACTCGTAGCGTAAAATTGCATTTGGGTTTTCCGCACTCAATGCCTTAGAGAAAACTCGGCGTAACTTAGGGTCTCCCCAATGTGATATACACCATCTATCAAAGGAAAGCCTTTTATAAACCAAGGCATACCTGGAACGTCTTTCAAATGTTCTACAAACTAATTTCGCCATAAATAATCGTGTCGATGAATTCTGACCAACTCTAGCCAAGATTTCATCAATCATATCCCCTGGTAGGTCTTCTAAAATATTCGATTGTCTATCCTTAACATCCATTTTGTGTTTTTATACTGTAAAATAGACGAGGATTAGATTCATAAAAGATAATTAACAAACAATACTAGCAATTTTTACATATAACATAAAAGTACAAGCACACTACAATACATATATTACACAACATGATTACAATTCTTTCTTCCGACTTACTTGTTTCTTCCTCCTCGGATTTGGTTCGTTTTGCTAATTTCCTAGGGATACATGGTGCTCCTCTAATACGAGCCATCGTTTTCACAAATGGTTTAGAAAAACCTGGTGGCTTAGATGTTCCCGGGTTATAGTTAAAGTTTAAGAAATACGGGTGTTTACGATATATCCCATCGGGATATTTCATGTTAACATAAAGTTCATCGGTTTTGGACTCGGGTTTCTCTATTTTGATAGCTTTTTCCTTATTGTTTTCTTTTGCTATATTAAATTGGGCCGGGGTAATTTCTATAACATCATTAGAATCCTCGTCGGGATCCGATTCATCGGAAAATTGGTAATCTTCCCAATATTTTTCTTCCTCGGCGGAAACACCATTGACCATTTTTAACTTTCGTCCATTGGTTGAGGATTTTCTTTTATTTAACCATTTTTCTATAGTTATTAATATTTCTTCCTCCGGAACCTCCTCTTCTTCCGGTTCCTCTTCTTCCGGTTCCTCTTCAGGAATTTGTGAATCTTCCCAAAATACATTCGACTCTTCATTATTATTAGGTGAGTCGATGGGATTTGTACTATAAGTAGACATCTATCATACAATAGCAAGCACGTTAAGAGATTAATATATCACATATTATTTACATGTAAAAAAAATATATAGTTTTCAACAAAAAGTGTTAAGCAATCTTTTTTAAAGTAAACACGGTCGAAGTCCAGACTCACTAATGCATCCTAACAAACTCGATAAGACATACTAATGCAAATTTCTGGTTCTCTAAGACCAACTGAAATGTCCCGTTCATATTGATTATAAACGTTTCATATTAATTGATTTCGTTGCGAGGTTTTGACCTCTATATGAGACGTTTTTCAAAGACTGCATTCATTTTTAAAATAAACCATAACCTTTATTTTATCGATAAAGGTTTAAAACCATAACGTAGATTATCAAGTAATGATAATCTAAAAGATAACGTTTTACACATGACCATTACATAATGATTTACAATAATATTACACATCGACTTAATTCTCCGAATGCAGTTTTTAAACAAAATATTACAAGCATGCTGACTCCAATTCTTGGCCTTAAGTTAGCATGCAACAGCGGAAGCTCTTAATAATCACCTGAGAATAAACATACTTTAAACGTCAAAAAAAATGTTGGTGAGTTATAGGTTTAATCTTTATCATAAATCATAATAATAATAGGCCACAAGATTTCAATTATAACCGCACACGTAACCTGTGTACAAAATAATACGCGTAACCCGCGAATTAAAAATCATTCATATGGTGAACACCTGGTAACCGACATTAACAAAAATGCATCTAGAATATCCCCATCATTCCGAGACTCTCATCGAACATGATAAAATTGAAGTACTAAAGCATCCGTAACCCGGATGGGGTTTGTTAGGCTCAATAGATCTATCTTTAGGATTCGCGTCAATTAGGTTTTCTGTTCCCTAATTCTTAGATTACCAGACTAAAAAGGGTGATATTCGGTTTAATAATCCAACCATAGAATGTAGTTTCAAGTACTAGTGCCTATTTTGTAAAACATTTATAAAACTGCATGTATTCTCATCCCGAAAATATTTGGTAGTAAAAATGGGACTATAACTCACTTTCACATATTTTTACTTCATCGGAAATAAGACTTGGCCACGGGTCGATTCACGAACCTATAACAGATATATACATATACATATATATTAAAGTATGATTGAAATATATTCACAACATTTTTATTACGTGTTGACGTTTTAAGTTGTTAAGTTAGCAGTCCATCGTTAGTAGTCCACAATTAGTAGTTCACAGTTAGCAGTCCACAGTTAGTAGTACATAAATAAATATATTTTCTCGAATCAATCCACGACTCAGTGTATATAAATCTCAGACTCAATCACAACTCAAAGTATATATATTATTTTGGAATCAACCTCAACCATGTATAGCTAACTCGAGCATTACCGCATATAGAGTGTCTATGGTTATTCCAAATAATATATATAGATGACGTCGATATGATATGTCAAAACATTGTATACATGTCTATGGTCTATCAAGATTACATAATATATATTAGACTACATGTATAATACAATATAAGTTAGTTAAGTTATGGTTAGTATAGATTTTGTTATAAAATTTTCGTAGCTAAACTAGTAAATCTAACCAATTTTGTTTTACCCATAATTTCTTCGTTATAAATCCATTTTGAGTGAATCAAATTGCTATGGCTTCATAATGAATTGAAATTTATGAAACTAAACAGAAAAAGTATAAGTTTATAGTCAGAAACATAGCTTACAAGTCGTTTTTGAAAGAGGTAGTCATTTCCGGCGAAAGAACGACATCTTGATGACCATTTTGAAAAACATACTTCCACTTTAAGTTTAACCATGATTTTTGGATATAGTTTCATGTTCATAATAAATATCATTTTCCCAAAAGAACAATTTTTAAATCAAAGTTTATCATAGTTTTTAATTATCCAAACCAAAACAGCCACCGGTTTTACTACAACGGCGTATGTCCGGTTTTATAGTGTTCTTCATGTTTTCAGGTTTTAAATCATTAAGTTAGCATATCATATAGATATAGAACATGTGTTTAGTTGATTTTAAAAGTTAAGTTAGAAGGATTAACTTTCTTTGATAACAAGTTTAGAATTAACTAAACTATATTATGGTGATTACAAGTTATAATCTTCGAATAAGATAGTTTTATATATATGAATCGAATGATGTTATGAACACCATTACTACCTCAAGTATAGTAGGTAAACTACTAGAAATGATGAGAAAATAACTTGAGCTTCAAAGGATCTTTGATGGCTTGAAAGTTCTTGAAGTAGAATCATGACACAAAAATAAATTCAAGTAAGATTACTACTCAAATTAAGATAGTTATAGTTATAGAAATCGAATCAAAGATTGAATATGAATATTACCTTGAATAAGAAAGATAACCTACTATAAATAACAAAGGTTTCTTGATCTTAGATAATTACTTAGAATGGATTAGAAAGCTTGGAAGTAGACTTGTAAACTTGAAAGTTTTCTTGAAGTTTTCTTGAGTAGTTGTTTTGTAGGTTATTTTATGTATGGATTTATGAGCTAGATTGATGTAGATTTTGATGAAGATGATGAAGAACACTTAGAACATGAAGAGAGAACTTAAGAGAGATGTGTTTGATGCATAAAAGTTGGAAAATGAAAGTGTTTGTGTGAGTGCATGAATTCGTGATTTTGGAGTCAAGATAAAGGCTCCATAAGTTTGTATTTTTGTTAGATATTTCATGCTAGTTTCCAAATGATGGTTTCCACATGTTTAGGTGACTCATTAAGGCTGCTAAGAGCTGATCATTAAAGTGTATATACCAATAGTATGTACATCAAGGAGCTGGGTATTGTACGAGTACGAATACGGTTGCATACGAGTAGAATTGTTGATGAAAATGAATGACACTGTAATTGTAAGCATTTTTGTTAAGTAGAAGTACTCTGATATGTGTCATAAAGTCTTTAAAAAGTGTATTAACACATCTTAATACACTATATGTATGTGCATTTTAACTGAGTCGTTAAGTCATCGTTAGTCGTTACATGTACATGTTGTTTCGGAACCTTTAAGTTAACGATTATGTTAAATGTAGTTAATCTCATTGTTATTATATCTAATGAGATGTTAAATTGATACATTACCATGATAACATGATTTACTAATATATCTTAATATGATATATAAATATTAAGACGTTATTACAACGATAATCGTTACGTATAAATATCGTTTTGAATTCCTTAAGTTAGTAGTCTTGTTTTATGTATATAGTTTGTTATTAATATACATAATGATATACTTAATTATCATTTCATCATGTTAACCATATCTATATGTCCATATATATATATATATATATATATATATATATATATATATATATATATATATATATATATATATATATATATATATATATATATATATATATATATATATATATCATCATGTCATATACAAGTTATAACGTTCGTGAATCATCGGATAAACTGGATGGTCAAACGTTAACACAAAATCCGTTTCAATTAATCAAGTCTTAATAAGTTTGATTGCTTAACATGTTGGAAACATTTATTCATGTAAATATTAATCTCACATAATATATAATCATGGAAAAGTTTGGGTCACTACAGATGATGTCGTGAATGAGAAAGGAAGAAGAAGAAGAAGAATAAAGTTTAAAACTTACACTTTTTAGAGTGAGAAAGACTAGAGAGAATTAGAGAGTAAGTGTGTGTAAATTGTAAATGAAATCAAGTGTGAAATTGGATGAATAATCTTGGAATTTATAGGATGTGAGGGTATGGGGAGGGGGTGGTGGCTGTGGGTTTTGGTGGGGGACAAGGGGGACACCTTTTTGCTTTTTAGTTAATGGTTGTCTAAAGTTGGTGCTTATGTTAGGATCTCATGCAACATTAAGGATAATGGTTAACAAAAATACTAGTATGTTCCCTCTAATAAATGGGCATTTGTCTTTCATTAATATGGGTTACTAACTTATTAAAATTGGGCTAATTAAATAGTCCACTAGCTAGTGTAGGGTGGGCTAAAGTCCAACAAGGTGGAAAGTCCAACAAGACCAACTAGTGTGCTCTAGTAAATTACTAAGCGTAATTAAGCATCCAAAAACCCAAGTAATTGTTATTATAAAATAAAAATTAGTATTTTGTAGTCATAATATTCCGATTATGACCAAAGTTAAACGTATACACAGTACGCAGTTCGTTCTAAACGTCAAATGACACTAACGGTCATAAAGGCTTCCGGGGATCAAGTTAAGTAACCTACGTACTTAAAGGCATTTTCTAGCATATAAATGAAAGTAATCCACATGTAGTAAGATCCCAGAGTATAATATAGCTCAGTACACACAATTATGCAGTTTTGTGAAAGCACAAAGCACAAAAGCAAGTCAAAAAAGTCGGGTCGTTACATTACCCACCTGTTAATGAAAATTTTGTCCCGAAATTTTAAGATGAGATAGAAGGTAGAGTTGTGAAGAGGTGAGGATACTTCTGTTTCAACTGATCCTCTCACTCCTAAGTAAACTCAGGTCCTCGTTTTGCATTCCATCGGACTTGGACGATCAGAATCTTGTTGCGTTTCAAGGTCTTGAGCTCACGGTCCATAATTTCGACAGGTTCTTCCACGAAATGGAGTTTTTCATCAATCGTATAGCTCCTCGAGAGGTATGAAGAGTTCTGGTTTGGCAAGACATTTCTTCAGATTCGACACGTGAAAAGTGGGGTGAACTGCGCTTAATTGAGTCGGAACATCCAAACGGTAAGCAACGGGTCCAACACGCTCTAAGACTTCAAAAGGACCAATATATCGCGGAATCAACTTCCCATGATTTCCGAAACAGATTACACCTTTCCAAGGTGCGACCTTCAACATAACGCAGTCACCGATTTGAAATTCGCGATCTCCACATTTAAGGTCGGCATAGCTCTTTTGACGATCACGGGCCGTCTTGAGCCTTGCTTGAATTTGGACAATCATCTCGGTTGTTTCATGGACGAGTTTGGGACCGGTGAGTTGCTTTTCACCTACTTCAGCCTAACAGATAGGAGAATGACATTTACGGCCATACAATGCTTCAAAAGGTACGGCCTTAATGCTTGCGTGATAGCTGTTGTTGTAAGAGAATTCGGTTAGCAGCAAGTGCTTCTCCCAAGCTTTTCCGAACTCAATAACACAAGCACGTAACATGTCCTCCAGGGTTTGGATCGTGCGCTCCCTCTGTCCGTCGGTTTACGGGTGATACTCAGTACTCATATCTAGACGTGTTCCCAAGGCTTCTTGTAAAGAACGCCAAAATCTGGAAGCAAAATGGGTATCACGATCTGAGATAATCGATAAGGGTACACCGTGACGAGATACAATCTCCTTTATGTAAAACTGAGCCAGTCTCTCCATCGTATCAGTTTCCTTCATGGCTAGGAAGTGTGCAGATTTGGTAAGACGGTCAACAATAACCCAGATGGTATCATAACCGCCTACCGTCTTCGGTAGCTTCATGATGAAGTCCACTGTTATTCCTTCCCACTTCCATTGCAGGATTTTAGGTTGTTGAAGTAATCTAGATGGCTTCTGATGTTCGGTTTTGATCTTGGAACAAGTTAAACACTTTCCAACATATGCTGCAACATCCCTTTTGAGGTTTGGCCACCAATATTGAACCTTGAGGTCGTGGTACATCTTACCATCTCCTGGATGAATAGAATACATTAACTTATGAGCTTCATCTAGAATAAGGCTCCATAAATCTCCATAACTAGGTACCTAAATTCTTCCGGCAAAGTATCGAAGTCCAGTCTCCTTGACCTCAAATCGAGAAACGAGAATGTGCAAGTGCTCTTGAGCAATATTCTCCTCCTTGAGAGCTTCCTCTTGGGCTACACGGATCTGGCTGTTGAGATTCGTTTGAATGGTGATGTTCAAGGCACGGACACGAAGAGGTACCGTTCTCTCCTTTCGGCTCAAGGCATCGACTACAACATTTGCCTTGCCAGGGTGGTAGCGAAGTTCACAATCATAGTCGTTCAACGTCTCAATCCATCGATGCTGTCTCATATTCAGTTGCTTCTGATCAAAGATGTATTGGAGGCTTTTGTGGTCAGTGAAGATAGTACTCTTAGTCTTATAAAGATAGTTTCTCCACAGTTTGAGTGCAAAGACAACGGCTCCAAGTTCAAGATCGTGAGTAGTGTAGTTTCGCTCGTGAATCTTCAGTTGTCAGGAGGCGTAAGCAATAA
The DNA here is from genome assembly GCF_046630445.1 of Rutidosis leptorrhynchoides. NCBI lineage: Eukaryota > Viridiplantae > Streptophyta > Magnoliopsida > Asterales > Asteraceae > Rutidosis > Rutidosis leptorrhynchoides. The sequence goes on from NC_092336.1 coordinate 157,882,303, forward strand.
CCTTCTTCCGTTGTATCAATACACACCCAAAACCTTGTCGGGAGGCATCGCAATACACAACGAAGTCATCACTGCCTTCGGGAAGGGATAGAATAGGAGCGGTGGTTAACTTCTACTTCAGGGTTTGGAATGCCGACTCTTGCTCGGTTTCCCAAACGAACTTCTTCCCCTTATGAGTTAACGCAGTCAAAGGACGCGCAATCAAAGAGAAACCTTCGATGAATCTACGATAGTAACCGGCGCGGCCTAAGAATTCGCGGATATGAGTAGGAGTAGTGGGGGTTTCCCACTTGCTGATAGCTTCGATCTTTGCGGGATCGGCCTTGATACCCTGATCGCTCACGATATGACCGAGAAACTGAACTTCCTTCAACCAAAATTCGCACTTAGAGAATTTGGCATAAAATTGCTCTTGTCTCAGGAGTTCTAGCATGAGTCGAAGATGTTGCTCATGTTCTTCTTCTCTTTTGGAATAGATGAGGATATCATCTATGAATACGATAACGAACTTGTCTAGATACGGTTTGCATACGCGATTCATGAGATCCATAAACACGGGAGGTGCATTGGTTAAACCGAACGGCATCACGAGAAAATCATAATGGCCATAACGAGTTCGGAACGCAGTCTTCAGCACATCGCTCTCCTTCACCCTCAACTGGTGATATCCTGATCGTAAATGAATCTTGGAGTAAACACTGGATCCTTGCAGCTGATCAAAAAGATCGTCAATCCTGGGAAGGGGATATCAATTCTTGATCGTTCAACTTGTTCAGTTCATGATAATCAATACACATACGGAAAGATTCGTCCTTCTTCTTCATGAACAAAACAGGTGCGCCCTAAGGCGATGAACTCGGTTGGATAAATCTACGGTCTAGCAATTCCTGCAGTTGACTCTGCAACTCTTGTAGTTTGGAAGGGGCAAGTCGATAAGGTGCGCGAGCTACGGGTGCAGCTCGTGGCACTAGATCGATCTGAAACTCCACTGATCTCGGCGGCGGTAATCCAGGCAACTCTTCTGGAAAGACGTCGGGAAATTCGTTCATAATTCGTACATCATCCACGCTCTTCTCTTCAACTTCTAGCTTCTTTACATGTGCCAGAATAGAAAAGCGTCCCTTCTTCATAACCTTTTGTGCCTTCAAGCAACTAATAAGGTTCAGCTTCGGACTACATCTATCTCCGTAAACAATCCGTGGCTCACCATCTTCGCGTGGTATACGAAGAATCTTCTCTCTGCAGATAACTTCGGCTCTTACTTTGGACAACCATTCCATACCGACAATCACATCAAAACTTCCCAACTTGATGGGTATTAGATCAATCTCAAAATCCACTCCTGCTAGGTTGATAATACCTCCTCAGCCAATTTGGTCAAATTTCTCATGTTTTCCATTGGCTACCTCAACAAACATACCCTCCTCCAAAGGTACTAACGATCAATCTATCTTAGAGCAAAAGTGTCTACATACATAACTCCTATCGGCACCAATATCAATCAGAACAGAAGCTAATAGGTTATTGATTGTGAATGTACCTGTAACCAAGTCAGGATTCTCGCGGGCATCTCTTGCGTTCATGTTGAAGGCTCTTCCACGTGCTGGCCCACTATCCTTCTTCTTATTGGGACATTCATTCCTGAAGTGGCCCTGCTGTCCGCACTCATAGCACTTCCTTGGCCCATTTGGGTTTGTCCTCACAACTGGGGCGGTGCTTTTACAATCTCTGCCGATGTGTCCAATCCTTTTACACTTCTCACACACTACGTTGCATTATCCAGTATGATGCTTGTAGCATCTCTTACACTGAGGAAGGGTACCCTTATAGTTAGGGTTTGAGCTAGGATTCGGGTTCGGGTTCTTCCAGTCGTTGTTCCCTTTGAAATTCTCATACCTCTTGGCTGGGTTCTGGTCAAAACCTTTTTCCTTATTTCCGTCCCACTTACGTTTCCCATTACTAGCTCCCGATTCAGATTTCTCCTTTTCTAGCTCTTGGCGAGTAATTTGATTCATCAGGTTGTGCGCCATACGCATAGCTTCTGGGACATTTGCTGGTTTTGATGAAGTGACATTTCCTTGAATGTCCTTGGGGAGTCCCCACAGATACCTCTCCATCCACTTGTACTCCGAAGTAACCATTGTGGGGCACATCAGTGCTAACTCCAAGTACCTTCAGTTATAGCCATCAAGATCAGTTCCTACAACTTTCAGTTCCCAAAACTCCGCTTCCATTTTTTGAATTTCGGTTCTGGGGCAGTACTCCTCGATCATGGCACTCTTAAACTCTTCCCATGGTGTAGCATAAGCTTCGTCAATTCCCTGAGCCTGGGCGAACGTATTCCACCAAGTCAAAGCGCCATCTGAAATTCCCCGTTCATATTAATTACAAACGTTTCATATTAATTGGTTTCTTTACGAGGTTTTGACCTCTATATGAGACGTTTTTCAAATCTTGCATTCGTTTTTTTTTAAAACAACCATAACCTTTATTATTGAATAAAGGTCTTAATGACATAATTTAGATTGTCTATCAAAGACAATCTCCTCAAATAAATAAGTTTTTACACAACACATTACAATATGATCAAATATATTACTACAAATACTCCGAATGCAAGTTTAAACAATATAAACAATTATGCCGACTCCAAATCTTAACCTTGGGTTGGCATACGACAGCGGAAGCGTTTTTAATATTCACCTGAGAATAAACATGCTTAAAACGTCAACAAAAATGTTGGTGAGTCATAGGTTTAATTTCTATATAATAATCATAATATTTAATAAGCCACAAGATTTCATTTAATTAAATGTGCAGGATCATTACAACTGTAAAAATCATTCATACGATGAGTCGCCTGGTAATCGACCTTAACATAGAGTGCTTAGATATCTGGCATCATACATTTCACTATTCAAATGTATGACAAGAACCCTTCGAAGTACTAAAGCATTTCCACTATTCGAAAATGGGGGTGGTTGTGCCCGTAGATCTACCTTTAGGATTCGCGTCAATTAGTGTTTTTCACTAATTCTTAGGTTACCAAGCATAATAATAATAAGTACATATATCCGGTATAACAAAACAATCATAGAATGTAGTTCCATGAACTTGTGCTTATTTTGTAAAACATTTATAAATTTTGCACGTACTCTCATCCCAAAATAATTTAGATAGTAAAAATGGGACTATAACTCACTTGTGATGATTTTCGAATAGATGGTGATAAGACTTGGCCTTTTGACAAATTCAAGAACCTAATAATAATATTCTTGTGTCAAGATATATATATATATATATATATATATATATATATATATATATATATATATATATATATATATATATATATATATATATATATATATATGTATATATATATATATGTATATATATATATATATATATATATATATATATATATATAATATTCCATACTTATGATACATGTGATAATTTTAATTGTCCATTATTAGTAGTCCAACGTTCGTAGTTCAATAGTCCAATAGTCCAACAGTATAAATATATATATAAATATAAATGCGTATATTGTATTAGAATTCACTAACACTATAATATATTGTCTTAATATAATAAGACACATAATATGTATATTGTCTGAAGCAATCCGCGACCCATTGTATACATGTTTCAGGCTCGATCACAACTCAAAGTATATAATATTTTGGAATCCACTTCGACCCACAGCTAACTCGAGATTACTGCCAATGGTGTCTAATAGTTCGTTCCAATAATATATATAGAAGAAGTCAAAATGATATGTCAAAACTTTGTATACGAATCCACGGTGATCAAGTCATATATATATATATATGGTGCCTTACGATCTTTATTAAGACTATAATATATTATCGTAGAACTTAATCACGACTATTATAAATTGTATTTCCATAAGTTCGGGAATAAGACATGTATAAATACATGTAGGATACAAGGTAAGTTATCTAGGATAAGGTTAGCATCCATTTTTATAAATCATGTCCGTAGCTAAAAATTAAGAAAAATATCCAATTTTGTTGTACCCATAATTTCTTCGTTACAAATCCGTTTTGAGTGATTCGAGTTGCCATGGTTTTGTATCGAACTCAACATTATTAATATTAACAGAAAAAGTATTGGTTTATAGTCTAAAATACAGCTTAGGTGTCAAATAAGAGAAGATAGTCATATCCGTCGTAAGAACAACATCTTGATGACCCTTTTGAAAAACATACTTCCACTTAGAGTTTAACCATGAATTTTGGATATATTTCATATCCATATAAAATAAGATTTTTTGCCAAAGGAAATCTTTTAATTCAAAGTTTAAGATAGGTTTTTAAAATTAAACCCAAAACAGCCCCCGTTCGACTAAGACGGCGTATATTCGATTTTAAGGTGTTCTTCGTGTTTACAAGTTTTATATCCTTATGTTAGCTTGACATACTGTCATAATACATGTGTTGAATTATTTTATAAGTCAAGTTAGAAGGATTAAGTTTATTTGCAAACAAGTTTAGAAATAATCTAAACTATGTTCTTGTTGTTATTAGTTATAACTCAAAATAAGATAGCTATATAGATATGAATCGAATAAGATTATGAATAAGGTTAATACCTCAAATTACTTGGATAAAGCTACTGGAAAAGATGATGAATAATCTTGGAATCAAAAGTATCCTTGATGACTTAGAAACTCTAGAAGTATAAACATGGAATGAACAAAAGTTCGAATAAAATTTCTATCTTGAATTAAGATAGTTATAAGTACATAAATTGAACCAAAGCTTATATATGATTCTTTCCTTGATTAAAAGATGAAAATCTACTAGAAAGGAAGTATAATTCTTGATCCTAAAGAGTGGTGGAGTTGGATTGAAAGGTTGGAAGTAAACTTGTACACTTGGAATGTTATCTTGATATGTTCTTGATTAAGCTTTCTTATGATGATTATAGGTTGTTTTTGAAGCTAGTTCTTGATGAATATTTGCTGAAGTTTTTAAGGATTTTTCAATCCTTGAAAGAGTGTGTTTTAGAGTTAAGAATATAAGGAAAAATAGAAATGTAACAAGGGTATATATGTGTGTATATGTGGCGTGAACCAAAGGGGGACAAAAACAAATTTTTATGTTGTAATTTTGTGTAATTAGTCAAGCTAACTTCCAATTTGAGTTTACCTCATATCTAGGGCAGATTTTAGGTTGATTAGTATGTTGATTTTATGTGTATATACCAATAGCAAATACGTATAGAAGCTGGGTATGATACAGGTATAAATACCGAATGAATACGAGTAGAATTCTTGATAAAATTGAATGAGAAAAATGAGTATAGCTATCTTTGTTGAGTATAAGTATATTGATATATGTATTTAAGTCTTTCAAAAGTGTATTAATACATCTTAATACAATACATATATATTGATTTTAACTTAAGAGTTAATACGTCGATAATCGATACATATATGTATATTGTTTCAAAGTCTTTAAGTTAGTAGTCTCATCTAATATATATAACTCATTGTTATTATACTTAATGAGATACTTAAATATCATTTAATCAAATCATAATATATATATATATATATATATATATATATATATATCCAAATATATATTCCTTTAATTAATTATTACGATATATGACGTTCGTGAATCGTCAGACAGACTGGGTGGCCAAACGTTTGTATAAAATCCATTCCAAATATATATATATATATATATATATATATATATATATATATATCTTGACAAGTTTGATTGCTTAACATGTTGGAAACATTTAATTATGTAAATATTAATCTTATATATAGCGGAAAAATCCGGGTCGTTACATTACACACCCGTTAAATTAAATTTTGTCCCAAAATTTAGAATAGTAACTAGTTAACGTGCGATATCGGGAAACAAATGTGGGTACTTCAACTTCATTTGGTCTTCTCATTCCCAAGTAAATTCAGGTCCTCTACGAGCATTCCATCGAACCTTAACGATTGGTATCTTCCTTTGTTTGAGTCGTTTGACCTCACAATCCATAATTTTGACGGGTTCTTCGACGAAATTTAGTTTCTCGTCAATTTTAATCTCGTCTAAAGGAATAATTAGATCTTCGGTAGCTAGGCATTTCTTTAGGTTTGAAACATGAAAGGTGTTGTGAATCTTTTCTAATTGTGGAGGTAGCTCAAGTCAATAGGCCACCGGCCCAATGCGTTTTTCAATCTTGAATGGCCCAATGTATCTTGGGCCCAATTTCCCATGCTTTCCAAAACGAATAACACCTTTCCAAGGTGATACCTTAAGCATAACCATATCACCTTCCTCAAACTCTAAAGGTTTTCTTCTAACATCCGCATAGCTCTTTTGTCGACTCCGGGCTGTTTTCAATCGTTGCTGAATCTGAGTGATTTTATCGGTGGTTTCTTGGATAATTTCCGGACCTATAATCTATTTATCCCCCACATCACTAAAATAAATCGGAGACCTGCACTTCCTACCATAAAGTGCCTCGAATGATGCCGCCTCAATACTAGAATGATAGCTGTTGTTGTAGGAAAACTCAGCTAACGGTAGATGTCGATCCCAACTGCTTCCAAAATCAATAACACATGCTCGTAGCATGTCTTCGAGTGTCTGAATCGTCCTTTCACTCTACCCATCAGTTTGCGGATGATAGGCAGTACTTAAATCTAGACGAGTTCCCAACGCTTCGTGTAATGCCTGCCAAAATCTGGAAGTAAATCTGCTATCACGATCAGAAATAATAGAGATTGGTATACCATGTCTAGAAACAACTTCTTTCAGGTATAATCATGCTAATTTCTCTATACCATCCTCTTCTTTTATTGGCAGAAAGTGTGCTGACTTAGTAAGACGATCGACTATTACCCAAATTATATCATAACCACCTGCGGTTCTCGGTAACTTAGCAATGAAATCCATGGTAATGTTTTCCCATTTCCATTCTGGGATTTCAGGTTGTTGGAGTAGACCCGATGGTTTCTGATGTTCAGCTTTGACTTTAGAACAAGTCAAACATGCTCCTACATATGTGGCTATATCGGCCTTCATTCCTGGCCACCAAAAGTTTCTCTTGAGGTCTTGGTACATTTTCCCCGCTTCGGGATGTATCGAATATCTGGGTTTATGTGCTTCATCTAGTACCACTTTCCTCAAATCCCCATTCTTTGGTACCCAAATTCTTTCAGATAAATACCTGGTTCCGTCTTCCCGAATATTAAGCTGTTTTTCTAATCCTTTGGGTATTTCCTTTCCAAAAATTTCTTCCTTCAAAACCTCCTGTTGTGCCTCTTTTATTCGAGTAGTAAGATTATTATGAATAATCATGTTCATAGCTTTTACTCAAATAGGTTCTCTTTCCTTTCGACTCAGGGCATCGGCTACCACTTTCGCTTTTCCCGGATGGTAACGGATTTCACAATCATAATCATTTAACAGCTCAACCCACCTACGCTGCCTCATATTTAGTTGCTTTTGATTTAAAATATGTTTGAGACTTTTGTGGTCAGTGTATACAATAAACTTGACCCCATATAGATAATGTCTCCACATCTTTAATGCAAAAACAACGGCGCCCAATTCCAGATCATGTGTGGCGTAGTTTTGTTCATGAATTTTGAGTTATCGAGAAGCATATGCAATCACCTTCTTCCTTTGCATAAGAAGATACCCAAAACCCATTCTTGATGCGTCGCAGTAGATAACAAAATCTTCCATTCCGTCAGGTAACGATAAAATAGGTGCTGTAGTCAACTTCTTTTTCAACAATTGGAAGGCACTCTCTTGTTCGGAAGTCCATTCATATTTTTTTCCCTTGTGTGTCAAGGCAGTTAAAGGTTTGGCTACTCGGGAGAAATCTTGAATAAATCTCCTTTAATAACCGGCTAAACCCAAAAATTGACGTATTTGCGTTGGAGTTTTCGAGATTTCCCAATTTTTGATGGCTTCGATCTTGGCGGGAACAACTTTGATTCCATTACTACTGACTACGTGGCCAAGAAATTGTACTTCATTTAACCAAAAAGTGCACTTAGAGAATTTTGAATAAAGTTGTTCTTTTCTTAACAACTCTAATACAAGTCTCAAGTGTTGTTCGTGTTCTTGGTTATTCTTCGAATAGATAAGAATGTCATCAATAAAGACAATAACAAACTTATCTAAATATGGACTACATACTCGGTGCATGAGATCCATGAAAACTGCGGGTGCATTGGTTAGACCGAATGGCATAACCATGAATTCGTAATGGCCATAACGAGTTCTGAAGGCTGTTTTTGGTATATCGGCTTCTTTAACCCTCAGTTGATGATAACCCGACCTTAAGTCGATTTTGGAGTATACGCTCGAACCTTGGAGTTGATCAAATAGGTCGTCGATTCGGGGTAAAGGGTATCGATTTTTGATGGTTACTTTGTTCAGCTCACGGTAATCGATACACATGCGAAAAGACCCATCTTTCTTTTTAACAAATAAAATTGGAGCTCCCCATGGTGACGTACTCGGTCGGATAAAACCACGTTCTAATAATTCTTGTAGCTAACTTTGTAATTCTTTCATTTCGGTGGGCGCAAGTCTATATGGAGCACGAGCTATTGGTGCGGCTCCTGGTACAAGATCTATTTGAAATTCAACGGATCGGTGTGGAGGTAGTCCCGGTAATTCGTTCGGAAACACCTCAGGAAATTCTCTTGCAACATGAACGTCATCGATTTTCTTTTCTTCTTTTTCAACCTTCTCGACATGTGCTAGTATGGCATAGCAACCTTTTCTTATTAGTTTGCGCGCCTTCAAACTACTAATAAGGTTTAATTTGGCATTACCCTTTTCTCCGTACACCATTAAGGGTAACCCGTTTTCTCTCGGAATGCGAATCACCTTCTCATGACAAACAACTTCGGCTTTCACCTTGGACATCCAGTCCATTCCAATAATTACGTCGAAGCTTCCCAATTCCACCTGTATTAAATCAATTGCAAATGTAACTAAATTAATTTTTCGATTTCGGCAAATTTTATCAACCTTAATTAGTTTACCGTTTGCTACTTCAACTATACACTTTTTATCCAAAGGCGTTAACGGGAAATTTAATTTGGCACAAAATTCTCTACTCATATAACTTCTATCGGCACCCGAATCAAATAAAACATAAGCAGGTGTATTGTTGATAAGAAACGTACCCGTAACAAGCTCCGGGTCTTCCTGTGCTTTCTCCCCATTAATGTTGAAGGCTCTCTTACGGCCTTGCCTATTTCCATTCCTGCACTGGTTTATGGTATGGCTCGGTTTTCCACATCCATAGCAAACAACGCCATTATTATTTGTTCCGGCATTATTTACTCCTTTGTTTCTATTTGGTCCGTAGACTTCACACTTTGTTGCAATATGGCCATTCCTATTACACTTGGTACATAATTCTCTACAAAACCATTCCGGATGAAACGTATCACACCTGGGGCATATAGTTCTTTACCTTTTGTTGTCGTTGTCGTTGTTGTTGTTGTTGTTGTTGTTGTTGTTGTTAGGGTTATTGTTGTTGAGTCGTTTGTTGTTGTTATTGTTGTAATTGGAATTGTTGTTGTTGTTGTTATTATTATTGGAATGGTTGTTGCGGTTGTTGTTAGGGTGGTTGCGATTGTTGTTGTAGTTGTTATTTTGATTGTTGTTGTTGTACTGGTGACCCTGGTCACTGCTTTCCTCCCACTTTCTTTTTCCCTGTTTCATTATGGCCTCCTCGGCCGCTTCTTTCTTTATCCTTCCTGTAATTTGGCCTCTCAATTTGTGGGCTATACGGCTCGCTTTCTGCATTGTTGCAGGGTCGTTAGCACCTACATACTCTTGAATTCGTTCCGGCAACCCTTTTATGAATGCTTCAATTTTTGCTTCTTCGTCCTCAAATGCTCCAGGACACATTAAAGCCAGTTCATTGAAACGTCACTCGTAGGTAGTGACATCTAACCCTTGGGTTGTCAGTGCTTTAAGCTCTGCCTTGAGCTTGTTGATTTTAGTTCTGGGACGGTACTCTTCCGTCATCATGTGCTTGAAAGTGGACCATGGAAGTGCGTAGGTGGTATTCTGTCCTACGTAATCCATGTAGGTATTCCACCATGTCAAAGCAGTACCCCTGAAAGTATGTGTGGCATACTTAACTTTATCCTCTTCTGCGCAGTTGCTGATTGCGAACACGGCTTCAACCTTCTCTGTCCACCGCTTTAGTCCAACGGGTCCTTCAGTTCCTTCAAACTCATTGGGTTTGCAGGCCATAAAAGCTTTGTAGAAACATCCTACCCGGTTGCCATTGTTTCATCCACTGCTGGAACCCGATTGGTTATTGTTGTTCATTGCATTCACCACTTCAGCCATATTTGCAGCGAAAGCTTGAAGTTCTTCTGTGTTCAATTATTGTTGTCTAGTAGCTAGAGGAGCCATTTCCTTCAAAAATAGCCGACTGAGTTAATCATATAGAATTTTAGAAATAGCCAAAAAGTATTTTGTAGCTTAATATGAACTTATTATTATAAAAGCCTTTTCTTCGTATTAGCGTTTTATAACTATAATAATGTTCATACTTAGCAGCTAACACACAAATTAACTACTAAAATTCTAATATGAAAAACTATGGTAAGTTATTACGTTACTATGTAATAATAAGTTGTAATAATAATAATAAACCTTCCATGCTTATTCTTATTATTATACAATCATAAGGAAAATTACATTGCGGATTTTCTTACAAACTTAAACACACATTATAATACATATTATACAATGCATGGAATACAGGATAGCTGCCGATGGTTCAAGAATGATGAGATTTCTTAGATGTTGACGTTGTTTCTTTCTCGGCCAAACGTTTGGATTTTTGTTTGGATAGTTCTTTTTCCAATTCCTCCCAATTGGTTCTTTCGGCTAATTGTTTGGGAGCAAAACCAACAGTCGTTATACGAGCGGTCATTTTATAAACTGGTCTCTTAGGTGGTTCAGGTGGATGATCACAAACATTTTGGGTCATAATAGGTTCATCGGGTTTGGGATCGGGTATAACAGCCAAAGATTTTCCCAAATCACGTTGTAGTTCGGTAATTTCCACAACTTCTTCAGGATCCTCTTCTTCGAGTTCCTCTTCGGGATCTTCTTCTGGATCCTCTTCTGGAACCTCTACTGGAAATTGTGAATCTTCCCAATTTTCCCAACAATTTTTCACTTTAATGGTAGCACCAAAAGTTAACTTTTCCGTTGGTTCATAAGTCGTATGCTTTGACTCAGCCTCCGAATCACTTGATAAGTAAATGAAATTTGAATCACTAGAGATGCTTATATGATCGGATGAAGTCATCTATCACATAATAGCAGGCACGTTAAGAGAATGATATATCTTATAATATTTATATGTTAATAATCTTATGTTTCCAATAATTATATTAAGCAATCATTTTTAAAATAATTACGGTCGAAGTCCAGACTCACTAATGCATCAAAAATCAGTTAGACACACTAATGAAATTTTTTCTAATTCTCTAAGACCAACGCTCTGATACCAACTGAAATGCCCCATTCATATTAATTATAAACGTTTCATATTAATTGGTTTCTTTGCGAGGTTTTGACCTCTATATGAGACGTTTTTCAAATCTTGCATTCGTTTTTTTTAAAAACAACCATAACCTTTATTATTGAATAAAGGTCTTAATGACATAACTTAGATTGTCTATCAAAGACAAACTCCTCAAATAAATAAGTTTTTACACAACCCATTACAATATGATCAAATATATTACAACAAATACTCCTAATGCAAGTTTAAACAATATAAACAATTATGCCGACTTCAAATCTTGACCTTGGGTTGGCATACGACAGCGAAAGCGTTTTTAATATTCACCTGAGAATAAACATGCTTAAAACGTCAACAAAAATGTTGGTGAGTCATAGGTTTAATTTCTATATAATAATCATAACATTTAATAAGCCACAAGATTTCATTTAATTAAATGCGCAGGATCATTACAACAGCAAAAATCATTCATACGATGAGTCGCCTGGTAACCGACCTTAACATAGAGCACTTAAGATATCTGGCATCATACATTCCACTATTCAAATGTATGACAAGAACCCTTCGAAGTACTAAAGCATTTCCACTATTCGAAAATGGGGGTGGTTGGTGCCCGTAGATCTACCTTTAGGATTCGCGTCAATTAGTGTTTTTCACTAATTCTTAGGTTACCAAGCATAATAATAATAAGTACAGATATCCGGTATAACAAAACAATCGTAGAATGTAGTTTCATGAACTTGTACTTATTTTGTAAAACATTTATAAATTTTGCATGTATTCTCATCCCAAAATAATTTAGATAGTAAAAATGGGACTATAACTCACTTGTGATGATTTCCGAATAGATGGTGATAAGACTTGGCCTTTTGACAAATTCATGAACCTAATAATAATATTCTTGTGTCAAGATATATAATTAATATTCCATACTTATGATACTTGTGATAATTTTAATTGTCCATTGTTAGTAGTCCAACGTTCGTAGTCCAATAGTCCAACAGTATAAATATATATATAAATATAAATGCGTATATTGTGTTAGAATTCACTAACACTATAATATATTGTCTTAATATAATAAGACACATAATATGTATATTGTCTGAAGCAATCCGCGACCCATTGTATACATGTCTCAGGCTCGATCACAACTCAAAGTATATAATATTTTGGAATCCACTTCGAGCCACAGCTAACTCGAGATTACTGCCAATGGTGTCTAATAGTTCGTTCCAATAATATATATAGAAGAAGTCAAAATGATATGTCAAAACTTTGTATACGAATCCACGGTGATCAAGTCATATATATATATATGGTGCCTTACGATCTTTATTAAGACTATAATATATTATCGTAGAACTTAATCACGACTATTATAAATTGTATTTCCATATGTTCTGGAATAAGACATGTATAAATACATGTAGGATACAAGCTAAGTTAGCTAGGATAAGGTTAGCATCCATTTTTATAAATCATGTCCGTAGCTAAAAATTAAGAAAAATATCCAATTTTGTTTTACCCATAATTTCTTCGTTACAAATCCGTTTTGAGTGATTCGAGTTGCCATGGTTTTGTATCGAACTAAACATTATTAATATTAACAGAAAAAGTATAGGTTTATAGTTGAAAATACAGCTTAGGTGTCAAATAAGAGAAGATAGTCATATCCGTCGTAAGAATGACATCTTGATGACCCTTTTGAAAAACATACTTCCACTTAGAGTTTAACTATGGATTTTGGATATATTTCATATCCATATAAAATAAGATTTTTCACCAAAGGAAATCTTTTAATTCAGAGTTTAAGATAGGTTTTTAAAATTAAACCCAAAACAGCCCCCGTTCGACTAAGACGGCGTATATTCGATTTTAAGGTGTTCTTCGTGTTTACAAGTTTTATATCCTTATGTTAGCTTGACATACTGTCATAATACATGTGTTGAAGTATTTTAAAAGTCAAGTTAGAAGGATTAAGTTTATTTGCAAATAAGTTTAGAAATAATCTAAACTATATTCTTATTGTTATTAGTTATAACTCAAAATAAGATAGCTATATAGATATGAATCGAATAAGATTATGAATAAGGTTACTATCTCAAATTACTTGGATAAAGCTACTGGAAAAGATGATGAATAATCTTGGAATCAAAAGTATCCTTGATGACTAAGAAACTCTTGAAGTATAAACATGGAATGAACAAAAGTTCGAATAAGATTTCTATCTTGAATTAAGATAGTTATAAGTATATAAATTGAACCAAAGCTTATATATGATTCTTACCTTGATTAAAAGATGAAAAGCTACTGAAAAGGAAGTATAATTCTTGATCCTAAAGAGTGGTGGAGTTGGATTGAAAGGTTGGAAGCAAACTTGTACACTTGGAAGGTTATCTTGATATGTTCTTGATTAAGCTTTCTTATGATGATTATAGGTTGTTTTTGAAGCTAGTTCTTGATGAATATTTGCTGAAGTGTTTAAGGATTTTTCAATCCTTGAAAGAGTGTGTTTTAGAGTTAAGAATCTAAGGAAAAATGGAAATGTAACAAGGGTATATATGTGTGTATATGTGGCGTGAACCAAAGGGGGACAAAAACAAATTTTTATGTTGTAATTTTGTGTAATTAGTCAAGCTAACTTCCAATTTGAGTTTACCTCATATATAGGGCAGATTTTAGGTTGATTAGTATGTTGATTTGATGTATATATACCAATAGAAAATACGTATAGAAGCTGGGTATGATACGGGTATAAATACCGAATGAATACGAGTAGAATTCTTGATAAAATTGAATGAGAAAAATGAGTATAGCTATCTTTGTTGAGTATAAGTATATTGATATATGTATTTAAGTTTTTCAAAAGTGTATTAATAAATCTTAATACAATACATATATATTGATTTTAACTTAAGAGTTAATACGTCGATAATCGATACATATATGTATATTGTTTCAAAGTCTTTAAGTTAGTAGTCTCATCTAATATATATAACTCATTGTTATTATACTTAATGAGATACTTAAATATCATTTAATTAAATCATAATATTTATATATCCAAATATATATTCCTTTAATTAATTATTACGATATCTGACGTTCGTGAATCGTCAGACAGACTGGGTGGCCAAAGGTTTGTATAAAATCCATTCCAAATATATATATATCTTGACAAGTTTGATTGCTTAACATGTTGGAAACATTTAATTATGTAAATATTAATCTTATATATAGCGGAAAAATCCGGGTCGTTACACCATTCGACAAAGTGCAGGATGCAAACTTAGTCTTATTTCCCTCGGAGCAGTTACTCATACGGAACACAGATTCCAACTTCTCAAACCATCTCGTCAGCCCAACTGGCCCTTCTGTTCTACTGAAATTGTGGGGCTTGCAGCTTTGGAAGTCCTTGTAAGTACACCCGTTATGAATAGCTGGGTTGGCCGGTGGAGTTGGAGCAGGGTTGGCATTCGCTATAGCCGCGACTACTCGAGTAGCTATCATTTCCTCGATCTGAGCTGCGGTGGGGATTTCTCGCGGACCTCTTCTATTAGCTATCGATCTTCCAAACAAAAATTTTGACTTAAGTCAAAATCCAACGATCGGTAACGTCATAGCATAAGGTAAACAGTACGGAAACAACACAATACACGATAACTAAGCATGGAAACAAGCAGCAGGTAGCACAAAAGCCAACATGTAATAAAATGTCGTATAACAATTAAGCAACAGTAATTTCATTCATAATAAGAAAGTTGCATACAATGGCATGAGGTTTGTACATTACATTAATGAAAAACAGGAAACTACAAACGGAATACATAAGAAAATCTAATACAATAGTCCTAGGGCAAAGGTGGGTAAATGATGTCCATCAGGTGGGACATCTGATCCTCGAGCTTAGTTACCCGAGCACGGAGGGCATGCACTTCCCTTGTCAGTTCCTCAATGACGGGGGATGCTGGTAGGGCAGGTGGTGCAGATGGTGCAGGTGGTGCAGGTGGTGCAGATGGTCCAGATGATGCAGATGTAGACGGCACAGTGCGGGCTGTCTTACACACGAATGGATCGACAAGATACGGTACGACCCTCTTACGAGCTGTGACCCTAACCAACTATCCATGTGCATCCACGAACGATCTTCCTCCGTTAACTCCTGGAATAACAGTACCATCGAAACGATACCGCTTCTTCAGTGGGGTAGAGGGCGGCTGCACGGGCTCCTCCTCAGGGTCCTCCTTAGAATCCTCCTCGGGATCCTCCTTGCTGGAGTCGTCGGATGATGAATTGTCTGAATCGTCGGAAGGTAATGCGGGATCATCACTGGCGGGAGAAAGCGTCTGGCAGGTGGTCATAATTCGATATCTTCCTGGTGGAATCGGTACAACACGTCCATCAACTATGCGTCTAGCCCAATGTCCATGCTCGTTATGGAAAGGACCGTCTCCGTTTCCCCCAGGGATCACAGTACCACCGGAATGGTGCTGTGGCTCCGGGAGTCTAGGGCTGGGTGGTGCTAAAATCGTCTCAGGATCCTCGTCTCCTTCTGAGACGTCCATCAGGTCAAGCACGAGTCCACTATCTCCAGAAGGCGAATTGCCAGAGTCGTCGAAGGGTAGCGGTGAGTCAGCAACAATAGTAGGCGAGGCAACAGTCATCTCTGAGTCACTCTCGAAGTCAAAGGTCATGGACAGCATGTTTGACATCTGAACAAGGAAAAATGACTTTTTCCATGTCAGTAAGACATATAGCAAGCACGTAATCAGGCACTACAGCATCCTAGCAGTACATAGCATGGCAATCGTAATAGTATTAAACAAAAGTAACATGCAATCGAAAGCAGACAGTAGCATGCATTAACGAGGATAAGCAATAGCATACAGCAAGTCCACATAGCAATAAGGGTAAGCAGTAGCATGCAGCAAGATCATACGACAGTATAAGTAAGCAGTAACAAGTAAACGAGCAAGTTGTAGATTAGTCCTATTAGTGAATCCTACTCGGTCTGGTCTAGACTCACTAATGCAACCTAATTCCCTACAACCAATGCTCTGATACCAAATGTGATGCCCATTACAAGGTCAAACACTATATGCTGTTTGAAAACCAGTTTTGCATTCATAAAAAGATAGCGTTTTACAAAAGATAACGTGCTTCCTATGAGTAGAAGCGTTAACATAAGTACATGACCCAAAGGTTGCTACAAAGCCATTGTTTGAAAAATAACGTGAGTTACGAATGCAAAAGAAAAGTTCCATGATTGAGACATCTCTAAGTAATGCAGCGGAAATCTAACACGGCAGGTCCATAACAGCAAGTCTATAACACCAAGACAGCAATTCTAACAGCGGAAGCAACATCGTCTAAACACCTGAGAAATACAAGCTTAAAAGTCAACACGAATGTTGGTGAGCTATAGTTTGTAATCAGTAAAGTAATGTAGACCACGAGATTTCAGTGCTTCAATCAGCAGTTTAAATAAGTATTAAAAGTATATGCTTAACCGTGGGCACCAGGTAACTAGACTTAACGTAAGTATATCACCCCCTAAAAGTGCACCTGGCGAGTGCGTTTGTCCTCGAAGTATTAATAACCCGTTGTCTGCTAGCGCGACTAGCCCGAGTGGGGTTGTCAAACCCTATGGATCCATATCTAAGATTCGCGTTCACGGTTAGGAAACCAATGATTAAACGTTACCGAGCTAAGGGGAATCTTTGTGCCGTTTTGTAACCCACACATATATAAAGTTTAAATACTCGTGTCTTGTATGTAAACGTAAAAAGCACATGTATTCTCAGTCCCAAAAATAGTAAAAAGTAGTAAGGGATGCTATAACTCACAGTGAATAAGCAGTAAAAGTCGATACGAAAAGTTTGCAGGTAGTAAGTCAGTCCGAAAGGTCGTCAACCTAAGTCAAAGGTCACTAGGTCAGTATGTTGTCCCAAAAGGTTTAAAAGTGAATAAATTAAGTTTAGTGTCATCATCAACATCATCATCATTCATCATAACTAAGGTAAGTTTAACAAGAATAGTGATCGAAACAATAGGCTGACTTCGGACAGCTGTTACGACCTCTATACAAATTGAAAAGACGCGTAGTCATTGGATATGGCTTTGTATGTGAGCCTCGAACTGCTGACCAATTTTCAGAACCTAACTCATCTTCGTTTGACCGTGGCGACGGTTTAAGTGCGAGTAGGTCAGAAATTTTAGCATAACGTTACAAAGGCGTAGTGACTTTCGGAAGGCTATAAATCCTAAACCGTATATGGGATTAAGTCGAGGCCTGAACGAAAAGTCATCTACTCGAAACGAACTATCTGAAAATCAGTTTTCCAAAAGTCCAGGAATCTGATCAGACCCCGAAAAACAGCAAACAAGTGCTCCGGTGAGATTCTTGGTGCTTGATGCTCATCACGGTTCTCATCCTTGATGCTTATAGCTTCAAGTGTACAACTCATTGATGTGTTAGCATCACCTTCACCATGATTCAACAATAAACACACAATATGTTAAGACCAAGTAAGAATACAACTCACTTAAGAGTTTTAGAAGGATGATGAACCAAGGTTACATCATATTCTTAGTCTTAACACAAATACCAGTTCTATTTACAACTAAAGCTACAAACTTTCCATCAATCAAACAAGTATGAACACAAATTGTTCAAACAAAGTAATGGAACCCTAAGCTAGAGAGCTTGGATCCTTTTCACACAAGTTATAAGATTACAAAGCCAGAAAGCTTTAATCTTTGGTGTTCTTGGAGATCTTGAAGCATAAAGCTTAGATCTTCAAGATACATGAAGATCATAAACACAAGTTTTGATCTTTATAACAAAATAATGAGATCATAAGTTAGAAAACCTAGATCCAATAAAAGAAATGAAGATTCAAAGCTAGAAAGCTTGAATCTTGGTTGTTCTTGAAGATCCTCGAAGCATGAAGCTAGTTCTTCAAGTTACATGAAGATTACAGACATAAGTTTAAATCTTTACAACAAAATAAAGAGATTAAAAGCTACAAGATTTAGATCTACAAGATAGGTGAAGATTCAAAGCTAGAAAGCTTGAATCTTCCATGTTCTTGAAGGATTCAAATCCATGTTTGAATCTACAAGATATAACAAGATCTAAAAGCTAAAGAGCTAGACCCATTGATGATGATGATGTCGTGAATGAGAAGGGAAGAAGAAGAAGAATAAAGTTTAAAACTTACACTTTTTAGAGTGAGAAAGACTAGAGAGAGAATTAGAGAGTAAGTGTGTGTAAATTGTAAATGAAATCAAGTGTAAAATGGGATGAATAAGCTTGGTATTTATAGGATGTGAGGGTATGGGGAGGGGGTGGTGGCCATGGGTTTTGGTGGGGGACAAGGGGGACACCTTTTTGCTTTTTTGTTAATGGTTGTCTAAAGTTGGTGCTTATGTTAGGATCCCATGCAACATTAAGGATAATGGTTAACAAAAATGCTAGTATGTTCCCTCTAATAAATGGGCATTTGTCTTTCATTAATATGGGTCACTAACTTATTAAAATTAGGCTAATTAAATAGTCCACTAGCTAGTGTAGGGTGGGCTAAAGTCCAACAAGACCAACTAGTGTGCTCTAGTAAATTACTAAGCGTAATTAAGCATCCAAAACCCAAGTAATTGTTATTATAAAATAACAATTAGTATTTCGTAGTCATAATATTCCGATTATGACCAAAGTTAAACGTGTACACAGTTCGCAGTTCGTTCTAAACGTCAAGTGACACCAACGGTCATAAAGGCTTACGGGGATCAAGTTAAGTAACCTACGTACTTAATGATGGAATTTAATGAGTTTCAAAACAACATGTTCATTTAGTTTACACAATCATAAAACCAATTTTAAGATAGTTAATACAAGCGGAAGCATTAATAGAACAAGTGTATTTGTAAAGCCATTTTGTTAAATTCCACATTAATATCAAGTCATGAATCATATGCTTATAAATATAACAAGATTAGAAGAGTGTTTATACCTCCTCTAAGATAGTAGAGGGCTGAATTTTGGACAGCAGAAAAGTAGAAGGAGATGATGCAAAATGAGCTTCTAACTTGAAGCCTCAAGTGTGTAATACCCCAAGCAATTAACCCCAACACCTTTCTCTATGGTTAGGATTTTATTTGACACTTGATATGAGCTTGAAAGACAAATATTGAACTCCCTTTTGAGCCAAATAAGCCCACGGCCAGCAGCTCAGCAGAATGATTATGTGCAGTTTTTTTTAAGCCTTTCTCATCTATTTTTCACTTAAGAGAAGTGGTCAAGCCTAGGTACAAGTATATAGCATGCACCTATGAAGTTGTGTATGTGTTGGAAGTTCCAAAATGAGCATGGGTTGTCTCCTAGGAGTCCCAAAAACTGCCCACTCTCTTTATATTTTATAACAAGATTTTATTTTATAAAACTTGTAATAATTTTATAAAACTTGTATAAAATACACATGTATTTGTTACTTGCAATAATTTTATAAACCATTTTATAAAATATAACACAACATAATTATTTAAACCTATAAATAATGAAATCCACATCATATATAAATTATCCAAATAATTTATCTCAAGTGATTATAATTTAGAAAACCGATTTTCTAAAGTTCAAGTGTCGCGTATTCATTTAACAATCCAACCGTTAAAATAAATACATATAAAGTGTTGGTAAGCTTGTTATTGGGTATGACCCGACTTGGATCATAACACATTAGCCACATTAATTTAATATGTCTCTCGAGCATACGAAATACCTTCAATCTCCCACTTGCACGAGAAACATAAGAAATTAATGCAAGTGATGGATACCACCTAACGATCGTCCATCACCCGCAACATGTTATGACTTTGTGCCATTCAATAACATCATCCCTTTCGAGTTCCCATCTCGAGTATGAATAGGTGAATCTTTCATTATTTCCTTTCGTCCTAGATGTCATGTTAAATCCAAGAGACACAGAGTGATCACTCTCTTCTAGATTTAACTTTATCAGGCCTTAGACATATGACTCTCAACGAATAAGAAGGACAAATTCCATCTTGACTACATACGTCCTAAATATGTACCTTGCATTGTACCTGAGCTCTTCCTTATGAACTACCATATTTTAGAATAGCGAAGGAAAGAATCAAGGCACAATACTTGGTAAATATCTGAACCCAATATGTATCTCAGGTCAGAGGATACAATGATATTCGCCTTTACTCAAGATTACATGTGATCAACCACAAAGGCTCCATTTAGTAAATCTTGAGGGCGGGTCTTCCAATATTTGCATCCCACAAATATCTATGAACCTTGGTAGCAGCCTTGCCCCACATTCAGTCCGTGAATGTATACCAATCCAAGTTCATAATAGTCTAAACCTCACACTTGTTCCCACGAATGTGATCAACTACGGAATTTAGAATAATTACTTATTCATGGATAAAATATGCAAAATAGGAACATGACTCAAAATAAATTAATACCATAATTATATTAATGAGTTTGAACAATTTCGTTCTGTTACAATACTTATAACAGATCATGACCAATCACTAGAATATCGAAGCCCTAATGCACAAACATGTCCTGTATGTTTTGATCCATGTAAGAGCTTCGTGAGAGGATCCGCTATATTAAGATCTGTGTGAACTTTGCGAATACATATCTTTCCCTTTTCAACTTCATCTCTTATGTAGTTGAATCTCCGCTCAATGTGACTGGTCTTTTGGTGAGCACGAGGTTCTTTGATCTGAGCAATCGCACCCTCGTTGTCACAAAAGATCTCAAGAGGGTCCTGAATGGAAGGGACTACTCCTAAGTCGTCGATGAATTTCTTCATCCATGCAGCTTCCTGAGCTGCCAATGAGGCGGCAATGTACTCCGACTCTGTAGTGGATAATGCAACAACATCCTGCTTTGAACTCTTCCAAGAGACCGCACCTCCATTTAACGTGAAGACATAACCGAACTGTGATCGAGAATCATCTCGATCAATTTGGAAACTCGCATCCACGTAACCTTTTACAGCGAGTTCCTCCTCACCAGACCCATATATTAGAAACATATCCTTAGTCCTCCTAAGATATTTCAATATACATTTGACAGCAATCTAATGACTGTTTCCTGGGTTATTCTGGTATCTACTTGTCAGGCTAAGAGCGCATGACACATCCGGTCTAGTGCATATCATTGCATACATGATTGACCCAATAGCAGATGCATATGGGACTTTCTTCATTCTCTCCTGTTCATATTTTGTGGTGGGGCACTGAGATGAATTGAGAAGTGTTCCCTTTTGAATAGGTACCAAACCTTTCTTAGAGTTCTCCATCTTGAACATTTTCAATGTATGCACTTTGATTCAAACCTATCAGTTTCTTGGATCTATCCCTGTAGATTCCAATCCCCAAAACGTATTGTGCTTCTCCAAGATCCTTAATGGAGAAGTATTTACTTAGCCAAGTTTTAACTCCTTGCATTGCCGGAATATCATTTCCAAATAACAATATATCATCCACATATAGTACAAGGAACATGATAGTGCTCCCACTAGCTTTCTTGTATACACAAGCTTCATCACCATTTTTAATGAAGCTAAATTTCTTGGCCTCCTCATTAAAACGATGATTCCACATTCTAGATGCTTGTTTCAATCCGTAGATTGACTTCTTTAACTTGCATACCTTTTTAGGATATTTCGGATCAACAAAACCTTCAGGCTGAACCATATAGACATCTTCCACAAGATATCCATTTAGGAAAGCGGTCTTGACATCCATTTGCCATTTTCATAATCATAATGAGCAGCAATGGCAAATAATATCCTAATAGACTTTAGCATTGCCACAGGCGAAAAAGTTTCATCATAGTCAACCCCTTGAGTTTGAGTGAAACCTTTTGCTACAAGTCTAGCTTTATATGTATCCAAGTTTCTATGTATGTCAATTTTCATTTTGAAAAGCCATTTACAATCAACTAGCCTTGAGCCAGTAGGTTGTACAACCAGTTCCCAAACTTGGTTGTCATACATGGATTGCATCTCTGCGTTCATGGCTTCCTGCCATTTATCCTTATCAATCCTTGATAAAGCATCTTGGTAGTTTGTTGGTTCATCCAAATCAACCACATAGCAACCATCCATGAGAAACCCATATCTCTCAGGAGGATTACTAATCCTACCAGATTTGCGAACGTCTTGTGTATTTTGATCATTCATTTGATCACTCTCAACATTTTCATGTTGAGTGCTAGTGTCAACCAATTGTGTATCATCTACTTGATCTTGAACCTCTTCAAGATCTATCTTCCTTTCACTATTTCCTTCCATTAGGAACTTAGTTTCAAGGAATTCAGCCTTTCGAGCAACAAATACATTTTGCGTGGTTGGATCATAGAAATAGTATCCCATATCATCCTTGGGATATCCTATGAAGATACACTTCGTGGATCGAGCATTCAACTTATTAGGGACGTAACGCTTAGGGTAAGCTTCACATCCCCATACCTTTAAGTATGATAGAGATGGAGGTTTTCCAAACCACATCTCATGAGGTGTTCGTTCCACTTTCTTGGTTGGGGCCATATTTAAAATACGAGCCGCGGAGCATAGACAATAACCCCAAAATGATAGAGGTAACGAGCTTCTAGCCATCATAGATCGAACCATATCCATTAGGGTTCGGTTCCTCCTTTCGGAAACTCCATCCAGTTGGGGTGTTCCAGGAGGAGTGAGTTGCGAGATAATCCCACAACTTCTAAGATGATCTTGGAAAGCATCGCTTAGGTATTCACCTCCTCTATCGGTACGAAGTACCTTGATTGTCTTATTGAGTTGATTTTGTACTTCGTTTTGATACTCTTTGAATGCTTCAAAAGTTTTGTCCTTATGTCTTAACAAGTAGACATATCCGAAACGACTGAAGTCATCAATGAAAGTAACGAAGTATCTTTCACCATTCCTAGTTATGGGCTTAAAGGGTCCACATACATCTGAATGTATTAATCCCAATAAGTTCTTAGCCCTTTCATAGGTCCCTTTGAAAGGTGCTTTAGTCATTTTGCCTTGTAAACAAGATTCACATACATCAAATGAGTCTAGTTCATTTGATTTCAAAAGGCCATTCTTTTAAGTGTATGCATTCGATTCTTGTTTATGTGACCAAGGAGACAATGCCATAAGTAGGAATCACTCAAATCCCTTTTGAGTTTCTTGGTGTTTGCATGGTATATTGAGCTATTGTATGATGTGTCATCATGAACTAATTCATAAATACCATTCGAAGGTGAAGCCTTGAAATAGAACACATTATTTAAAGAAACATGGATATCATCATTAATGAAATTAAGATTAAAGCCACACTGTTTCAAACGGGATACAAAAATAATGTTTCGAGATAAATCGGGTGCATGCAAAACATTTTTCAAAATAAGTTCCAAACCACTTGGAAGCTTCAAAACAAAGTCTCCTTGAGCTTTCACTTGCACCCTTACTCCATTTCCCATGAAGAGACTTGTTGTTCCCGCATTTTGATCACTTCTTTTGAACCCCTGCAATGAATTGCAAATATGAGTTCCACATCCTGTGTCTAATACCCATGTATTAGAAGAAGTAATACTAAGCTCAATGTATACCATATATACATTACCTGAGGTTTGCCCTGCATCCCTCTTTTCCTTCAACTCCTTAAGGTAGACCGGGCAGTTTCGTTTCCAGTGACCCATTTCACTGCAACCGAAGCACGGATCTTCCTTGGGGTTTGCTTTACCGGCAACCTTTAGCTTTTTATTGTTGTTGGTTGGGGTAACCATCTTCCCCTTTCCCTTGCCCTTGCCTTGGTAGGCGGGTCCTTTCCTCTTAGCCGCCTTCGGCTTAGAAGTGTTATTGTTTTTGGACCCGCTTTCATTGATCATAAACATGGGTGAAGCCCTTTTACCTATGCTCGCTTCGGCCGTCTTAAGCATGGCATGTAATTCGCCAATGCTTTTATCCCAACCATTCATGTTATAATTTAACACGAATGTGTCAAACCTCTTTGACAATGAGTTAAGGATAAGGTCCGTGGCTAATTCATTAGACACGTTGCAATTAAGACGGTTTTCTCGATCAATTAGGCTTTTCATCTTAAGGACATAAGATGAAACGGATTGGGTGTCGTCCATCCGACATGCATGAAGCGCTCGGACCGTTTCAAAGCGCTCGACACGAGCTTGTTAAAGGAACATCTCCTTCAACTGTGTGATCATGTCATATGCACTATGATGTTCAAAATCCTTTTGGAGTTCGGGTATCATAGTCCCAAGCATGAGGCAAGAAACTTGCAACGAATCGGTGCAATATTTCTCCCAATAAGCCATGCCTTCCGTATCATCCTCGTTCGGTTGATCGGGAATGGGGTCTTCCAACACATACGCCCTGTCCTCTAGTTTGAGGACAATTCTTAGATTGTGGAACCAATCCATGAAGTTCGTATGGTTGAGTTTTTCCTTTTCGAGGATTGACCTCAACGATAGGTTGTTAAAGTTTATTGGTGCGTTCGGAATGTTGTTGTTATTGGCGGCCATCTACAAAATTTAACAAAGTTGTTTAAGTATCAATTTTAATTTAACGATCAATACCCTTTAAATCCAATTGATATTTATTAAATTTTAGAATCCAACGGTAAACCAAATTTCGGTTAGGTGACCTTTATCCCGTCATTTGATTTAGCTATGTAGTCATTATATGACAATTGCAATCCTTTTGCAACTTCTAAGTTATGAGATCATGCAATCCTTTTGCATGGCATATTATCCCATCAACGCCTATTTATTCATCATGCTTCGGTGACCCTAAGTTCATGATTTCCAAATCAAGTCATCCTACTTGTGTAAACGTGTAAACTTAACATACAAGTGGTTAGGTGACCTTTATCCCACAAGCATGCAAAATTCACCTTAATTATATTAGTTTGTTCATGATGGTTAGGTGACCTTTATCCCATCATGAGTTCCCTAATATGTCTAAGTGTCACATAAAAGGATGGCGTTTAACTTGTTTACCTTGTTTGTTAAAGGGATTTTAAGTTTTCATTATTTCTAGTTTGAGAAAACTTTTATGCCATACACCAACATGCATTTAGTGTATGGTTCATTTGAAATCCATTTTCAAGACTTGTAATTTTAGCCAATTACTTGATATAAACCATTTTATATATATATGATCCTTATCATGTTCTTAATAACCGTTTATTAATGTCCTTTTAGCCATTTCAATTTAACCGATTAAATTGTAGTTTGGTAAATTTCATGTTGTTTATAATTTAACCAATTAAATTTTAGTTTTTCTTGTTGTTAACTTGTGTGATAACTTGTTGTAGTAACATACACAATCCACAATCATACAAGGAATTAAAACAACCACGCATGCAAAACAAATGTTCACAATCAAGCCTTTTGGTAGACATTTGTTTAGCCGAAAACAAATGTCACCGGTAAAGGGTTATAACACAAAGTAGGAGATTTCAAATCTCCCACTTAATCTTGCATCTTCCTTGTCTTCATCTTGCATCTTCATTTTTACAAAATATATCCTAATACATTTTTCTAGAAAATGAAAATACAACCTAATTTATTTTACATACCAAATATAAAATAAATTACATAACCAAATGAATGAATATTACAACCAAATGAATGAATTAATTATTACATACCAAATGAATAATACAAATCATTCAAACACACATGCATTCAATCATAAGGTCAAGGCATTGATTGTGAACTACTACATACAACAAATATGACCAATTTGCAAGTTCCAAACCCTCTTGGAACCTCTTAAGAATTTGGCCAACCTTACAAACCCACCCAAACCCGAACATTTTTACATTCCATATTCATGCATGTGCATGGAATGCAAATATAGTGGGTTTAAAAACCATAAAAGAAGCATAATCCATAGACTTCAGCTCTAGATACCATTGATGGAATTTAATGAGTTTCAAAACAACATGTTCATTTAGTTTACACAATCATAAAACCAATTTTAAGATAGTTAATACAAGCGGAAGCATTAATAGAACAAGTGTATTTGTAAAGCCATTTTGTTAAATTCCACATTAATATCAAGTCATGAATCATATGCTTACAAATATAATAAGATTAGAAGAGTGTTTATACCTCTTCTAAGATAGTAGAGGGCTGAATTTTGGATAGCAGAAAAGTAGAAGGAGATGATGCAAAATGAGCTTCTAACTTGAAGCCTCAAGTGTGTAATACCCCAAACAATTAACCCCAACACCTTTCTCTATGGTTAGGCTTTTATTTGACACTTGATATGAGCTTGAAAGACAAATATTGAACTCTCTTTTGAGCCAAAGAAGCCCATGGCCAGCAGCTCAGCAGAATGATTTTGTGCAGTTTTTTTTTTAAGCCTTTCTCGTCTATTTTTCACTTAAGAGAAGTGGTCAAGCCTAGGTACAAGTATATAGCATGCACCTATGAAGTTGTGTATGTGTTGGAAGTTCCAAAATGAGCATGGGTTGTCTCCTAGGAGTCCCAAAAACTGCCCACTCTCTTTATATTTTATAACAAGATTTTATTTTATAAAACTTATAATAATTTTATAAAACTTGTATAAAATACACATGTATTTGTTACTTGCAATAATTTTATAAACCATTTTATAAAATATAACACAACATAATTATTTAAACCTATAAATAATTAAATCCACATCATATATAAATTATCTAAATAATTTATCTCAAGTGATTATAATTTAGAAAACCGATTTTCTAAAGTTCAAGTGTCGCGTATTCATTTAACAATCCAACCGTTAAAATAAATACATATAAAGTGTTGGTAAGCTTATTATTGGGTATGACTCGACTTGGATCATAACACATTAGCCACATTAATTTAATATGTCTCTCGGGCATACGAAATACCTTCACTTAAAGGCACGTTCTAGCTTATAAACGAAAGTAATCCACATGTATAAGATCCCAGAGTATAATATAGCTCAGTACGCACAATTACGCAGTTTCGTGAAAGCACAAAGCACAAAGCACAAAAGCAAGTCGAAAAAGTCGGGTCGTTACATACCTGACACTGTATCAAAAAGAAACAAGCGAGCTATTTAGCAGATTAATGTATAAGTATACATTAATGTCCAACACATGTACAAGGAAGGAGCAACTCTTCGTTGAGACTTGGTAACCATCCTAAGTATGTCTAGATACATTTTAGATGTACAAGTTTTCCTACATGTGTTATCCTTAATCAAGGTTTAATCGTCATTAAGGTGTCATTAGGTGTGATTAACCAGGATTTGTGTTCTAGTGACCAAAACTCCTTTGGGTATGAATGAGGTAACTATTCTAAGCATGTTTGAATAGGTTTCATAAATTATAGATGTCCCGAAGTGGTCGAACTAAAAACGGTGGGAATTAGGACAGAACCTTTTATGATCGACCCACGCTTGACCGTAAGGTCGACCATGCACCACAGTCTAACCTGCGATCGACCGTGGACCTAACCGTGCAAGCCACATTCTTAATTTAAGCTTTGTTTGGTTTTGGTCTTTTGCTAGAGTGTGGATTAGTGAACTTGTATATTTATGTCAAGATGTCTACCATCACCTCTAGTTATGTGCATATGTCATCATCAAAACACTTAATTGTAATGGGTTAAGATTAGTATAGTCATTAAGCATAATCCCACATTAACCCACATTCTCCCTCAACATAGTGATTTATAGAAAGTTGTGAATAGTACCAAACTTTAATGTTCAATTTCAAGTTTGGTGTAGTTGAATTGATTACAACTCAGTACTTTATCAACATAGTACTTTAAAGTGTTTTCAAATCAACATTTAAAGAATGAGACAAAGTACACCAGACTGTTCACGGTTCAGTATGCGGTCGACTGTACGGTCAGCTGTGTTCAGTCTGTGTTTGAATTGTTTGATCCTTTTCAAGTGTTGTAGTTTACCACAAACATAAAACTATTGCACATAATAATTAGGCAACCACACATTTCCTAAGAAACATAGCAGTACACAATACATTTATTCAAATGTCAAATTAAACAAAGACTTCACAAGTTTCATAAACCACACATCTTAATTATGCATTCAACACTCTCTTGCATGAAAGTGCCTTTGCCATATCTTTCATAGCCTTCATGAGTTTGGAGTTGTTCTTTCTGAGCTTCACTTCTTTCTCAAGGATCTTGTCAACCCTTGCGCTTCGGTTCAGGTTCAAGAATTCTTCATAGTTTCTCTCCATGCTTTCCTCCTCGCTTTCAGAGTGTAACGACTTAACCCATTATCCAACCGAATACGCAATTTTTTTTATAACAGGTAGGGTGCGCGGCACGCAACCCTCTCTGTGCGCGGTGCGCATAGAGCCCAGCAGCCTCTGTCCGAAATTTCCATTTTTTGGGTTAAAGATTTCCCACTTCCCGACACTTTTAGACGAAATGGTTTTCACAACATATTATATTAGGTAAAACTAACACGTTCCAATAATAAAATGAGTTTTACGACACCGAGCCCACATACGTCCAAATTACCATTTACGTACAAAATACAAGTTTCAACCCAATATACATTTTGACGAGTTAGGACTCTATAACCCAACCCGATACCAAGAGCATAATCCCGGGGACTACCAAATCCCCAATCCGCGTCCAAATATCTGATAGCTACCCCCATCGAGCCTAAGCGCTCCTACACATCTAGTTTAACAAATAGCTAGCTTCATAACGCAATAACTGTTAGCAATATAATTAGCAAAACCATATATAATGTTTAGTGAATGCAATAATTATACATATACATATATAATGTACCTACATGCATACACTTACTCACAAACCGCATACATGCTAGCAATATAATTAGCAAAACCATCCCAAGTATTAAGCTAATAACCTCCAATATCGCAAGCTAGCATAACCAATAGCATATACTTAAACAATATAATATGCTACACTACAGCACATACACAAACCATATGGTTAACCATACCCACGCTTTGGTGCTACCGGCTCTTTGGTTCACACCATACGTCGCATGCTATGGCTCTACCGGCTCTTTAGTTCACACCACTATGCATTTGTCATAATGCTACCGGCTCTTTGGTTCACATCATAACTCTGAGTCATACTCACGCTAAGGTGCTACCGGCTCTTTGGTTCACACCCTAACAACTCGTGCTATAGTGTTACCGGCTCTTTGGTTCACACTACAACACACGTATCATGATGCTACCGGCTCTTTGGTTCACATCATAGCACACTCGCACATGCTATGGCACTACCGACTCTTTGGTTCATACCATAGCACACAAATAAATACACTATATACATCCACGTATAACCCATTTTGACCTTAGTCTCAAAACGCCCAAAATCACTAACGACTAGTGATTATATTTCCAAAACATCATTTAACACCTAAATCAAGTATTTACATACTTGATTTACCAAAACTTGACTCAAAACTTATTTTGGCACCAAATCAAGGTTAACACCCATTTAACCAACAAACATGTTCTTACGAACATCTAAAACACCAACACACTTACAATCTAGTGAATTAACACCCAAACCATGACGAATACTTCCAATTTCGTCATTAAACCCTAAACCCATAATAATCGGGTTTACTTACAGTAGCAATACAACAAAACCCCTAATTTCATGAGAAATGGAGTTTAGAACCCTAGCAAGCTCAAATCCTAACATGAACAAGAATCATAACAATTAAATTCGGAGTTAGAGCTTACCAACACTACCATAACGTAGCCAAGAACGAGATGAAAAACTTTAACACCCAAGCTTTTAATCGATTCAAGCTTCTTCTTCTCCAAAACCCAAAATCTCTCTCTAGAACTCTCTCCCTCTCTCTAAGATTGATGAGAGTGTTTGTGAATGTGAAAGTGATCCAAAATTGGATCTAAAACTGCAAATATGGCCACAGATCCATTCTTAAGTGAAAAGACTAAAAAGCCCCTCCTTTATCTCAAAATAGAAAAAGGCATAAAATTGTCGCTGGCAGTGTGCGCGGCTCGCTCACCTAATGGTGCGCGGCGCGCACAACGGTTTGAGCAGTTTCTAAAGTTCAGGGACTGATTCTGACTAATCTTGATTCTGATGTCAATTCTGAAAATGCATAAGTGTTAGGTAGACTTTTAGTGGCGCTTTCTGATGCACACATTTACTGACACTTTAAGGAACATTTTCTGATGCACAAAATTCAGGATCTTACAACTCTCCCCACTTAAACTGGATCACGTCCCCGTGATTTCCGTCACTTAACCCACCGGAAACTCACACTATGGTCCTCCGACACACATCCAATCTCGATGTCCATATAATTTCCATTAACTCGAATATCTCACCACACGCTAACAATTACTAGCATGCATTACTGCAACCAGCGGTATCTCATACGCTCAATGTCCAAAATGCCTAATTAGGAAATACGGAAAACACCAAACATTCCTTTAAGTTCTCCCGGCTACAACTCGCAACAAGCTATATCCATAACTATATCACCCAACGCGATCTACTAGGTCCACTACACCATGAACCAAGTCTTGCATTAATCCAAATCGAGAAGGATTCATTCCGCATCAAAACTCAGTACTTCATCGGTTCATAAACGTACCACTCGACCGGTTATTCATGTATGTTCTCTATTTCAAGAACCAACTTCCCCCGTCTCCACAACCGGGTTATTCCTTCAACGAATAAATCTCGGTACCCCAAAATAATCCGTTTAGGAACACCACTTTCCCATCAATCGATCCGCACACGACCATCCATCGCTGGATTAATCCAGGACGACAATAATACACCACGTGCTAAACAATACATCAACACTCGACACATGGTTTCTCCTCCAAACCCTACTACATAATCACACAAGAAGGCCCCCTAGTACTAGCATGAAAACTATTCGTGTACTAGAATCCCGTCAACAACAAATTATTTTCACAACAAATTCGTAATTCGCCACACGACCCACAAAATATTCACCAACGCCGGGTGAATCCTCCTACCTAGACCGTCCATTAAGGATGGCC
This sequence comes from Rutidosis leptorrhynchoides, assembly GCF_046630445.1. Lineage (NCBI taxonomy): Eukaryota > Viridiplantae > Streptophyta > Magnoliopsida > Asterales > Asteraceae > Rutidosis > Rutidosis leptorrhynchoides. Next base: position 157,913,965 of record NC_092336.1, read on the forward strand.
TCGACATTCCAATGCAACCTACGGGTCACATCACTAAGGTACACACTCTCGCAACCAAACAACATCCGTGTGTCTCTACGTGAGACAATTGGAATCGACACTTTCCGCCTCACAATCGTCCATAAAGTGGAATAGTCCACTGACGATCTCCACGATTACGTTTCCCGACTAGGAAAATACAGTATCCTTCGCGATAACGAACTCATACCGACCCAATAATACTATCCGAGTTCACGACAACCCAGATTTCCACTATGAGAGCACCCGCAATGACAGCTTCACTCTCTCACTCTAAAATCTCAAACTTCACATTTGGTCTCGTACCGCACATTGGTACTACACGACCACCCTACATAAGAGTCTTACACTTCCTTTCACCTCATCACCAGAATCTTCACGGAAAACATTCTGGAATTGTAACTCACAATCGTAATGCACGATCTCGAGTCGACATCAACAACCCGTCACTCTTCCTCGTTAGGAACTCTGAATACCTATCGAGGCTTACCATGGTACACTCTGACACTTCACTATACATAATACCACCGGAGCTTCCTCAGGCGGCAGTACAAACTCCCCCACTTAGGATTCAGCTCCACATTCTTATCGCCAAGATGGTAACATCCCGCGAAATTGTAATTCCAATTTACACATGACCATTCTCATCATTGGTCATATACTCCAATACACCATGTATTCACTTCAGGCTCTCAGAGCCGACATACACATTCACTTGAAATGCCGTACACGTGACGACCTTGCACCTTCGTACCTTAAATCACAATTAACAGTCCTTCATTGTTCGTAAGGCGAACTTCACCAAAAGTCCCACATATGCCTCTAAGCCTAGGCATATGCCACTCCGCTTAATCAGTCGTGCATCTCAGTCGAGATCGTTCGACCTTCCATGCAACGAACCTTTATCAACAATTGCTCACTCTCATGGAGAAGAGTGACCATTCCGACACAGATAATTGCATCGACCACAATATCAGCACATCATCATAACCTTCGGCCTAACCGAACATTATGTCCATCACCGGCTCGCCTGTCATCTTTACCCATCTTTCACATAAGAATAGCAAGATTCGCTCATCCGCCACTTCATAAGAATTATTTACCGAAATGCTCTTAAACTTCGACTTTCGTAACCGTCGAATTACTATCACCCGTCAATTACTATTACAATCTCCACTGTTTCCAAAGGTACCTCACGGGAACCCTAAGCACAGAGTGATCACACCCTCACCGGAGTTGTACATCACACAAGCAGGTATAAGGGGGCACCTGACGTAGTGTCATGCAAACTCCCACCGCAATCTACCGAATCCTAGAAACCCGGTCTTTGGGTCCCATACACCCGATGTCACCTACCTCTCCACAATAATGACCTGAAGTCATACCTTCCCGAAAAACCTTTCGGTTTATTGTCTTATCGAAAGTCTCTACCGATCACGCGCTACCCCTGAATTCCACAAGGACAAACAATATAGCCTAATGAAGCCCTTCCTCTAACACTAAGGAGATGCTCGGGAACACCAAGTCTTACACCCTTCCACATATCGACACAATCACAACCATAGGGGTATTCCGTTAAGAATGTTACCCTATAATCCATAACACACTAACGCGCCCATTGTCATACGGATCTCACTCCCATGAGTTTAATGACCCAAAGACTCCTCGATTCGCAAATTCCAAGATGACTCATTACTAGAATCCTTACGCGATTCTCTAACCACACACTCTACGGAGTGTAACCCAATTCTACAATCATTAGACTTGATAGGTCCCATTATGAAATTTAAGTCTTCGTCGCACACACATATACTAATCGGTTATCCTAGTTACGATGGGTAACTACAACCAATGACAATCTCAATAATGCACCCACTACTTAGGGTGACTAAGTACGCGCCGAAACTCGTGAGTTGGCTCACTCACTTAACAAACCGAACCTACCGTAACACTTCCCAACTCACAATGAACTCGATGTGACAACAAGCACATCACCCGAGATAACTATATCCTAGTAACCAATAAAATATTCCTTATTTATCCCGAATCTACCCCAACCATGCCACGTTTCCTCCGTTCGGTACTCGTCATGTCATGCTTTGATGTCAAGATACACTTTCGTAATAATGGTGATCGGTCACTATTACAAATGCGTACCTTACCATTTTCACATGCTCACGTAAAGTACTTTACTCAGACTGACGCAACATTCACACCAAATAACATGCGATAACTCCTAGTACCCGAATGACCAAATTCCTTACCGTGAACTTGATCACTCAAAACCGCCAAACATTCGAATCTCTTCAATAGATTCATCCCTAGGACACTGCACCAAATAGATACCTGTATATATACCTATATACAATATAATAATAAACGTACACAAGTACACCGCAACAACAAGTCAACCTACAACCTAGGTGCCTATCACTAAGACAACGTCCAAGTTCGCCTACTTACATTAAGCACTAGCAAACTAAGGCATTAATTTACACACGAAATAAGGCCACACATAATCACACTTTAGACAAACACAAGTCTTAGTTAGTCACCAACTCTAAGGTACTAACAAATCTCAATCCGACCCGTATTCCTACAAGTCCCGCAAATAATACATAATCACCAATAAGTCTAAGACTAGGCACCTATTCCAAGGTCACCTAATTCCCTTAGACTATCCTCTGATACCACTTGTAACGACTCAACCCGTAATCCAACCGAATACGCAATTTTTTTTTATAACAGGTAGGGTGCGCGGCGCGCAACCCTCTCTGTGCGCGGCGCGCACAGAGCCCATCAGCGTCTGTCCGAAATTTTCATTTTTTATTTAAAGATTTCCCGCTTCCCGACACTTTTAGACGAAATGGTTTTCACAACATATTATATTAGGTAAAACTAACACGTTCCAATAATAAAATGAGTTTTACGACACCGGGCCCACATACGCCCAAATTACCATTTACGTACAAAATACAAGTTTCAACCCAATATACATTTTGACGAGTTAGGACTCTATAACCCAACCCGATACCAAGAGCATAATCCCGGGGACTACCAAATCCCCAATCCGCGTCTAAATATATGATAGCTACCCTATCGAGCCCAAGAACTCCTACACATCTAGTCTAACAACTAGCTAGCTTCATAACGCAATACCTGTAAAAAGGTAAACAACGAGAGGGGTAAGCATAAAGCTTAGTGAATGCAATAATTATACATATACATATATAATGTACCTACATGCATAAACTTACTCACAAACCGCATACATGCTAGAAATATAATTAGCAAAACCATCCCAAGTATAAAGCTAATAACCTCCAATATCGCAAGCTAGCATAACCAATAGCATATACTCAAACAATATAATATGCTACACTACAACACATACACAACCCATATGGTTAACCATACCCACGCTATGGTGCTACCGGCTCTTTGGTTCACAGCATACGTCGCATGCTATGGCGCTACCGGCTCTTTGGTTCACGCCACTACGCATTTGTCATAATGCTACCGGCTCTTTGGTTCACATCATAACTCTGAGTCATACTCATGCTAAGGTGCTACCGGCTCTTTGGTTCACACCCTAACAACTCGTGCTATAGTGCTACCGGCTCTTTGGTTCACACTAAACACACGTACCATGATGCTACCGGCTCTTTGGTTCACATCATAGCACACTCGCACATGCTATGGCACTACCGACTCTTTGGTTCATACCATAGCACACAAATAAATACACCACATACATACACGTATAATTATTCCACTCACCTTGAAATGCCCGCACAAGTAGTGTATTATGATCTCCGTCCTCATATCCGAGCAAGCAACCACCTATATCACGCATAGGCACAATATGCACATAAATAACAATTCTCTAAAAGAGAACCCGACACTCACGTCCCTTAGTCGAGGGATCTCACCTTGCTCGCCAAAACCCGCCCATTTAACACCTAATGGATACAAACCAATTACCACTTCGGGTGGTAATTTAAACCCACTCAACAAAGTACAATTTAACCCAAATTGTACTCGACACCAATTAGACCAAACCTAGGTCTTAACACTAAATTACTACTTAGGTAGTAATCATTTCAACGTCATTTACACCAAAATCCCAACACTTGCAATATTAACCTATATTGCGTTTGACCACGTTTGACTTATGTTAAAATACCATTTTAACCCAAAATCACTTCCCACGATTACATTCATTCAAAAACGCCATTTAACACTTAACAAAAGTATTTAACATCCATTTAACCAAAACTAGTGTCATTACCAAATTTGACCCAATCAAAGTCAACCCATTTTGATCTTAGTCTCAAAACGCCCAAAATCACTAATGACTAGTGATTATATTTTCAAAACATCATTTAACACCTAAATCAAGTATTTACATACTTGATTTACCAAAACTTGACTCAAAACTTATTTTGACACCAAATCAAGGTTAACACCCATTTAACCAACAAACATGTTCTTACGAACATCTAAAACACCAACACACTTACAATCTAGTGAATTAACACCCAAACCATGACGAATACTTCCAATTTCATCATTAAACCCTAAACCCACAATAATCGGGTTTACTTACACTAGCAATACAACAAAACCCCCAATTTCATGAGAAATGGGGTTTAGAACCCTAGCAAGCTCAAACCCTAACATGAACAAGAATCATAACAATTAAATTCGGAGTTAGAGCTCACCAAAACTACCAAAACGTAGCCAAGAACGAGATGAACAACTTTAACACCCAAGCTTTTAATCGATTCAAGCTTCTTCTTCTCCAAAATCCCAAATCTCTCTTTAGAACTCTCTCCCTCTCTCTAAGATTGATGAGAGTATTTGTGGATGTGAAAGTGATCTAAAATTGGATCTAAAACTGCTAATATGGCCATAGATCCATTCTTAAGTGAAAAGACCAAAAAGCCCCTCATTTATCTCAAAATAGAAAAAGGCAGAAAACTGTCGCTGGTAGTGTGCACGGCGCGCTCACCTAATGGTGGGCAGCGCGCACAACGGTCTGAGCAGTTTCTGAAGTTCAGGGACTGATTCTGACTAATCCTGATTCTGATGTAAATTCTGAAAATGCATAAGTGTTGGGTAGACTTTTAGTGGCGCTTTCTGATGCACACATTTACTGACACTTTCAGGAACATTTTCTGATGCACAAAATTTAGGATCTTACACAGAGGAGATTTTATTCACTCCTGATGCCTCACCGGGTCGTATTTGTCAATGTATTCTGAGTCACTGTCGGAGCTTACATGTCTCTTGCGAGATGTTCCGGGTTGATGACTGCTTCTCACAAGAGTGAGTTTATTGATTGGTTCAAGAGACGGAGTGATATTGTTCATCCATGCTATGTTTTTCACGCAATATCTACCTCATTTCACTCAGTTTTCATTTTCAAAGTGCTCAAAAAGGTTATGATCTTGGGTTCAATCGCGTTCTGAGCGCTTTTGCAGTTCTAAGTGTAAAATTGGTGTAAAATTGACCAAAGTGTGCAAAATGATCAAGAAAACTGCAAAGTGCTCATCCTGGCAACAAGAACGACGTTCCATCATCAAGGAACGCCGTTCCATCATCAAGAACGACGTTCTAAAAGCCAGAACGATGTTCTACCTGGGAAATTTACAAAGGAAATGGAAACAGAACAAGATGGAAATTCTAGCACGATCCAAGAATGACGTTCCTTTGAGAGAACGGCATTCCACATTTGTTCAAGAATGACATTGTATCAACTAAAATGGCATTCTACTTCTGAAGCCCAAGAACGACGTTCCTTAAAGAGGAACGACGTTCCACCTGCATTTTCTGGGAAGATTTTGAAGAGTATAAAAAGGAAGAGATGAGGGTTTTCATCATATCATTCACTCAATAGAATAGTTCGTGGTGGTTGATCAAATCTAGGGTTTCTTAGCTATTTTATTAAGGTTTTCATCAGGTTTCCATCATTCATTCCATTCTACATCAAGGATTTGAAGATTGAATCAAGATCTAAAGCTTGTTCTTCATCATCTTCATCTTCTTCACCTAGTCAATTTTGTAATTTCATAAGTTTGGTACAATTTACTCTTGTTTATTGCTTAATCATGTTTAGATTAACTTTAATAGCTTGTATTGATTTAGTTCTAGCCATGATTGGCTAGATTTTATTATGTGCTATTATTTATGAATCATGAATGCTATGGGTTGTTCATATTGATGATTATTGATTGTGTTTAGATGAATTTATAGTTGATGATTGTGATTTGTCATTGGAATTAGTCACAAGATCCTTTGTTATGATTGTTTTGGACTTGACTTTGATTATATAGGTTGTGTAGCATTCAAAGGGATTTGATTAGTGAAGCAATTTATATTTCAACACTTAGGTGATCTAGACAATCAAATTAGAGCTTTCAAGGGATTGGGGTTCTCGTTTGGGTTGGTAATCAATTGGTCCTTAGTCAACATAGTGAAGTTGGTGTTCTTAAGGGATTTTAATCATCAAGTGGTTTTAGGGGACTTTAACCTAGGCTAAGTACTTATGATAATTGCATGATTCAACTAAGATCGATTGGTATAAGCTTATGGGAATTTGCTAGTATTAATTAGATCACAATAACATCTAGTAGGGATACTAGTCGAAAGTTTAAACATAATTAGACCTTAAGTGAACAAGGAACAACCCAAATGCTTTAAGTGGATTAAACAAGTGCATATGCTTTTAATATTGATATTTACTTAATCACTTTAGTTCTTAGTTTAATTAGTCTTCTTAATATCTTAACTTCAAACCCCCCCCCCTTCAAATCAAACACAACTTAGGACGATTATGAGTTTACATAGATTCAACTAGCAACTACCGCTCTCTTGGGATGAACTTTAAACGGAACACTTGCTAATTACAACTACCGAGTCATAGTTTCTCGTGAGATTGTTTCATAGTCGAGTCAAAGTTTAATTCAAATATAAATCAAAAAGAGAGTAGAAGTATGTGCATGAAAGGAAACAAAACCATCTCATCACGGAGCATGAGAGATATGATGAGTGGCCTTTAGAAGAGCGAACAACGTGTCGAGATGTAAACCGTAGAGAATCCCTCTGGTCATTTCAGTGAGCACCTTGTTCATTCTTGAGGCCATAAGGAAAGCTGCATTGATGGAATGATCAAACTCAATAGCCCACATGACAAATATTTGAGTGGCATGAATATTTGCATGATTTCCTCCCCTGCAGTAGATGTTGTGATCTATTATCTTGTTCCATATGTTGTACCTTGGTAATAGATCCCTTCCCATAAAACCATGAGCAATAATTTCTGAGTAGTCGGCGTCGGGGTTGCAGAAGTGTTTTAGAAAGTCAGTTTCCTGAATGTACAGGCAGATTTTCCGTCTTGTCTCCTACCGTAGAAACAGAGTCCCGTAGTAGGAACATTCAATATTATACCAAATTGCTCAAGAGTAAGTTCATGCCATCAATTTCCTAGATGAAATTTTACTATGTCATTTTCAAAAATGAAATTAGCATATAATTCTTTCACAAGTTCTGTATAAACCATTCCTTCGAGGACAAGAAATATTGTTAGTCCCAGATGCAAAAACTTGTCAACAGCTTCAGAAAATTCTTTACAATTGACCACACTTCCTTCTATGATCTTTCTTTTGCTAATCCATTTCTTATTATAGGCTATTTTTGCTTTTACACCTTTTGGTGGCTTATAGATCCCTTGGTCTCTTGATTCGGCATCTTTGGTCCTTGCCATTTTCTGTACAACAACACTTTAATTTAAATCAAAGTGAAGGTATAAATGACTTAATTGTGTAATCAATGTTTTGTAAACTTAGCTAACATAAGCACAAGTATGTTCTAGTGTTAGCTTTCTTCACATTTTCATCTTCTTTTTATTAGAATGTGTTTGCAAATGTATGAGTGCATATTTTCACAACATTCATACGTGACAATGACTTGCAAAAGTGGTTATCATCAATACCTAGGGTTTTGATGTTAACGTTCTTCACATTCTCACCCTCTTTTGGTGACAATACGTTTGCACTTTAGATTATTAGTGGTTTTCATAATGTTCACAAAGATTCGTGTTTTGCAATTTTGATTTTCATTAATACACATTTGATGTTTCCAATTTCTACATTATTACTCTTCATTAGTGTGTAACAACCCAAAATATCAAGAAAGGGGCACTAGGAGCGACGCTCCTAGGTTCAGGAGTGCTGCTCCTGGACGGGGAAAAGATTGGGTCTTTTATTTAAATTATAAAATATGAAGGGCATTGTGGTATTTTCACTTATTGGACGAATTTAAGACCCCAAGATCAGATCTAGAGTGCCATTTACTCCATTTACACCTACCTTATCCTTTTCACTTCAATTTTAGAGAGAGAAAGAGTTTCTTATGTGAGAAAGCTCAAATCAAAGAAGAAGAAGATTGATTCGAGTCAAAGTGCGAGTATTAAAGTTGTTCATCTAGTCACTAGCTACATTTTGATTATGGTGGTATGTTCTAAACTTGATTTTCTTAACTTTGATTTGTTTGAGGGTTAGAGTTTGGGTCAATGGTGAACATAAAATCCATTTGTTGGTGATTTGGGGGTTTTTGGGTAAGAGTGAGTCATAAGGACCCAATAATGACTAACCTAGGGTTTTGAGGTGATGATTTGTGTTTATGGGTCTTACATAACTAGTTAATCACTAGCACACTTTGTGTTAAAGTGAATGGGTGTTGTTTGGGTGGTGGATGACCCAAATGGGTGTGTTAACCATGAAATGGGTCAAACGAGTCTTAAGTGACCTAAGTTGTCTAATGAGTATGAAAATGCACTAACCTTATGTAAATAAGTGTATTAAGACCATAATCGATTGATGTTAGTGATTTGGTGCAATCTTGACCTAGTGTGAGGGTTAAAGGTCCAAATGGGTCACATTTGCACAATGGGCCAAAATGACACTAGGATGGTGGGTGAGTTGGTTGACCAACTTGATTGTATATTTGATTATGTGCATAATATAATAGGTATATTATTTTGAAGGTTGCGAGCTTGATTTATCATTCACCGAAGGCGTTAAGGTGAGTGGAATAATTATGCATGTATGTATATGGTGTATTTATTTGCGTGCTATGTCATGATCCACGGAGCCAGTAGTGCCATAGTATGTGGGGGTGTGCTATGATGCGAACCACGGAGTCGGAAGCATCATGGTAGGAGTATTGTAGTGCGAGCTACGGATACGGTAGCACTACATAAGGAGTTGTTGAGGTATAACCACAGAGCCGATAAAGCCTTGGCGTGAGTATGACTCAAGTTGTGATGTGAACCACGGAGCCAGAATCATCATGACATTTGTGTATGGTGCGAACCACGAAGCCGGTGGCACCATAGTCCATGTATGGTTAACCATATGGTTGTGTATGTGTTGTAGTGTAGCATATTATTTTATCTCGTGTATATGCTATTGGTTATGCTAGTTGCGGTATTGGAGGTTATTAGTTTTATACTTGGAGTTAGTATGCTAATTAAATTGCTAGCATGTATGCGGTATGTGAGTAGGTGATTGCAAGTAGGTATATTATATATGTATGTATATAATTATTGCATTCACTAAGCGTTTCGCTTACCCTCTCGTTGTTTACCCTTTTTAGGCTCCGGCGTGGATAAAGGCAAGGGTATCCGCTTGGATTAGAGATCTCCCACTTGTGTTATGATAGTGGACGCTTTTGGATTTTGGCCTAAGTGTGGGGTAGTTTAGTTCCAAACACCATGCTCGTTAAATGTTTGGAAATTAAACTATTTGGGTCAAAATTGCTACATTTATGTATTTAACGGGTCGTTGGAGTCCCAAGGGTCGTTGTGCCCATTTTGTTGTATACACACTTTTATTTTATGAATCGAATGTACATGAGGTCTTTAGCACATGTTTTTGAGTATGCGGTTTGGGTCAACACTTATTAAAAATTGAAACAGCATTTCCCCAGGTACAGGAGCCCCGCTTTTGTTCCAAAAGCGCCGCTCTTGGTCAGTCTTTTGTGGAGTTTTACAATAGGGGATAGGAGCGCCGCTCCTGAGGTTAAAAGCGCAGCTTCTAGGCCTTCAAAAGCGCCGCACCTGGTTCGGTGTGCCGCTACTGCACTTTTAAAAAAAAAAATTAGCCGGTCTTTATTAAACGGTTTTGAGTCATTTCTTAGTGACATTGTGCTTGAATCATGTGAACAATGAACTTATGAAAACCTAATCTAGTTGTATAATGAACCCTAGAATTCATAATCTTAAATTGATGCAATGTTAATCATGATTACAAAGGTTTTAGAAGTTTTCACGAATACAATTGATTATTAGCATCAATTTGAGTAGAATTTTTGAATTAGGGTTTCTTCAAACATTGTTTGAAGAATTCACCATACCAACACAATTGAATGAAGGGAATTCATAGATTAATCTTATCGAGAGTGAAGATTAAGGATGAGAAGGAGCAAATTCTTCGGTGTGCGGTTGGGGGACTTGAGCCGTGGAGGAGAGGGAATGAAAATCGGTTTTGAATAATATGAGGAGTGAAGGCTTAAACAAAGATAAAAAGGTCGTCAGTACCCGTGCAGTCGAACTACGATCGACCATGGGGTAATCCGTGGAGAAGTTTCTACGGTTGACCCTGCGGTCTGCCATGGTTCGACCGTGCAACTTGGAATAGTGAACTTCGTCCGATTCTTCGAGCGCGTTTTGGCGATTTTGTCGTTCTATAGAATACTTGAGGACACGTTTTCATTGCTAAACATTGTATGATCACATCCAACCGATGTTTCATCATCAATGACACGTATGTAGGCACGTTTTATGCAATCTTTTCAAGCAAGCATCCATTCCTAAGTTAATCATAATCTTATTGAGAAATCCTTTTAATCATTTTGGGATGTGCAATTTTGAAATAGCGACACATTGACTTAAAACACATTAAGTTTTAAATGCACAATTCTCTTTTCTTGTTGTTTGATCACTGATTTTGATTTATCCTAAGATTACCCAACCTTTGACTTATCCCTCCCATTGATTTGCTAGATATGTTTACCCTTCCTAGATTTTCAACTTTCTTAATAATTGACCTTGGACTTAGGGTACCTTGTTTGTGTCTACTAGAATTGTGACTAGATTTCAAAACAATTTTATCTTTAAAACAATTTTTGTCATCTAAAGACCTTTTCAAATAGTTGTTTTCATCACTTAAAGCTTTGTTGAGTTGATTAATCTTTTGTAATTCTTTTTCCAACAAGTTTACATTGTCACAACTTCTAGTATACACAAATTTTACCGCTTTTTACTCATCTAGAAAATCTTCATAATTAGAAGGATAGAATACATATACCTCACTACTTTGAACGCTTAAGCTTTTGCCTTCTTCTTCTTGGTAGCAAGATTCAACCCCGCCTTCACTACGAGCGTCTTGACTTGGAGAGTGACTTGAACCTATGAGACAAAAGCCTTCATCTTCATCTCCATCTTAATTATCTAACCAATTGCCACCAAGACATTCATGTCATGTTACCTTTTCCTTGAACCCATTCTTCATCAAGCAACAAGAGGCTTCTTCAACTTAAGGACATATTGTATCCCAATATTCCTTTACACTTTTACATGAAATCATTCTAACCCTTTCTTCACTAGGAAGAACTCTACGAAGTAGTGATATAGCATCAAATTGTTTTAGCACTTTGTTTACTACTTCATCATTTTGGAATGTTGAGTTCACCATGTTTGAAGATTCTTGAGGAACAAAGTTTCCTCCCTTGATGATCCTCCATATGTCATAAACCTATGATTTGACATAAATCTCGAATCTTATCTTCCACACATAGACATCCTCTCTATCAAAGATTGGTGCTTCATTAGCCAATCTTTCGAGGTATGCCATTTGTTTAAGTTGATCCCAAGAATGTTTGACTCGGGTTTTTGCACAAAATGGTTTTTGACTCAATCAAAAATGTTTCTAGAGTAAATGTTCAAGTAACCGCTCTGATACCAAATGTAAGTAACTAGAGGGGGGTGAATAGTTACTTAATACGATTTTTAAAACATTTTCGATGATCAACAAGATTTGAACAATCCTTGATCACTTTAATCAACTCAAACTAATGTGTGATGTGTTTATGTTTGTAATAATGTGGAATGTAAAGTAAAGAACATAAACACAAGGATTTATAGTGGTTCGGGTGGATGTTAACTAATCCACCTTAATCCACTCCCGATTTACTAATCGGGAGTTTTGCTTCACTAAGCACCTTTCTCCAAATCCGGTGGAGATCCGATTTACAAGCATTGTACTTCTCTTTAGACAACAAACCTAATCCTTCTATCCATTTGAAAGATTACCTCTAACTTAGATCAACTTGTCTTCGCCTTGGACAAGTATTAATCCTCAATGAGATTAATCAACTTCCTAGTTCCTTTTAAAGAAGATGATAGCTAAGCTAGCATATGCTTCTAATTACAAAGTACAAAGACTCACCCTTTTCTAGTGATGACAATCCTAAGACAATACTAAGGATTATTACAACACTTTGTAAACTTACGAAGATAGTAATTTGAAAGTAAGTTTACAACCCCTTCTATAATCTATGAGATTATAGAACTTCTCTTGCTAATGACAAACATATGTTTAAGTGTTATGTTCTTGTGATTCTCTGATGATTTTGAGTTGTAGCATGCAAGAGGTTCAAGTCTTCAAAATTCTTCAAGTCTTGCTATTTGTATAGAGAGATAAACAAACTAGACGTTGCTGCGGCTGGGACCTGGGTCAATCAGGGGTCGACCGCACGCGGTCCAGTCCAAAACACTTATCCGTTGTATAGCTGTTTGAATCAGTTTTGAACATTAATCATTGGACTCTTACTTCATTTAACACCTGCAAAAGATACCCAACATCTTATACAAGTACTACATGTATAAATGTTCATTTACCTTGGATGTATTGCCTTGATAGTGACTTGTCATGTTCAAAGTAGAAATTCTAACATTCTTGGATACAAGTCATGATAATCATTTGAGGCATTATCAGTTTTGTCACAATCTTTTATTTGTAATTAACACATTTGCTAAATCCCTATTGGTTGGTTAACATGTCATTGATGACAACAACCCACTTCAATCACAAAGCATGCTAGTATTCAAATTTAAACTTGTTTGTAATTAATTAAGTGTGTTAATGATGTCTTGACAATTTAAGCAAGTAATATCAATTAAGCATGTTGTAAGACATCAAGTAAAAATCAAGTCTAATCCATTCATAAACTTGATTTTAGACTTAAACAAACTTATGTGTGTTAATGATTCATTACCTTTTTAAGATTACTAGATTATGACACATTAAGCATTATCCAAGTAGCATAAGCATATATAGTCCAAATACTGGTTGATGAAATCTCAACTTATAACACATAAAAAGACAAGGTTCATACATATACATATTTAAATAATACACATGTATTAATAGCAAGTAGTCAAGTAATATTCATGTTATGTCTAGCAAGAGATCACTAATTAATCTAGAATTAAGCATATAGTGATAACATAGCATTGAACTAGGGCTATGTAAGTTTTACTTGCAAAGTGACATTTGCAAGATTAATGTATAAGTATACATTAATTTCCAACACATGTACAAGGAAGGAGCAACTCTTGGTTGAGACTTGGTGACCATCCTAAGTATGTATAGATACATTTTAGATGTACATGTTTTCCTATAACACTTATGTGTTATCCTTAATCAAGGCATAATCGTAGTTAAAATGTCATTAGGTGTGATTAACCAAGATTAGTGTTCTAGTGAACAAAACTCCTTTGGGTATTAAGGAGGAAACTATTCTAAGCATGTTTGAACAGGTTTCATAAATTATAGATGCCCCGAAGTGGTCGAACTAAAAAAGGTGGGAATTGGGACAAAACCTTTTACGGTCGACCCACGGTTGACCATGAGGTCGATCGTGCACACCTGATTTCATAAAGCAGGGTGCAAGGCTCCGCGGTCTAACCTGCGGTCGACCATGGACCTAACCGTCAAAGTCGCATTCTTATTTTAAGCTTTGTTTGGTTTTGGTCTTATGCTAGAGTAAGTATGAATTAGTGAACTTGTATATTTATGTCAAGATGTCTACTATCACCTCTAGTTATCTGCATATGTCATCATCAAAACACTTACTGTTATGGGTTAAGATTAGTATAGTCATAAAGCATAATCCCACATTAACCCACATTCTCCCCAACATAGTGATTTTATAAAAATTACTCCCTCCGTCCCTTATTAATAGTTCACGGACAAAAAACATACAGTTTAAGAAAATATCATAAAAGTAGTGTTTACGTTTCACATCGTACGGAGGGAGTGTTATATGCTGAAAATATGATGTAAGAGCACACGGTGCCCCCCGTCCCCCCCCCCCCCCCCCCCCCCTCAAAAATCGACGCCAAAACCGCCGTCCTCCGACAACGCGTCACCGTCGCCTTCACTGTCGAATTACACCGTCGCGCCACCAATAGTGAAAAAAATGACCGTTGGACGCGTTTATTTTTTATTTTTTGACCGTTACAAAGAGCTGAAAATGTTTTTTTTTTCTTCTATAAATACTTCAATACATTTCTCATTTATTCAACATTTTACGATTATACAACTCATTCTACAACACATTTACAACATATTTACACTTTAATATTTCAAAGAAAAAAATGTCATCGTCTTCGAGTAGTTCGCACGACGATTTCACAAATTATACGCTCGACCTATCCGAGGAAATTGATAATTCTTCTGACGATGGTGTAAATTCACGTCGTTACATACGTCGTAATCTAGAAGCACATGATCGTTTGATGGACGATTATTTTGATGAGGGCTGCAAATATTCCGATGATAATTTCAAACGACGTTTTCGGATGCGGCGACGTGTTTTTCTTAGAGTTATGAACGATATTATAAGCTACTCTGCAAATCCATTGCAAGACCATTTGAATAAAATATTAAAAACTCAATTAAAAAAATAAAAAATAGACACTGAAATTAACATTGTAGACACCTCCACCAATGTCAGTCAATTTCAGCTTCCATTTTCGACACTAAAAAATGAACACCAAAATAAACTACACACACTGTGCTCTAACTAACTATATTGTTCATCTGGTCTCACGTGCAAAAAATCAGAATATGATGAAACTAATTACTGTCAAATTAAAGAATCTAGAGTTTATACTTTTAAATGATAACAAGGCCAGATTTTGGAAACCAACACTATAAATTTCATTCTTAGGGTAAGATGGTCGTGTCCATAATCACTATGAAGTAAAGAGTGGTACAACATGCATTAATAATAGTATATTATTGTTACTTAGACTATTATACCCCTAAGTTTACATGACCTGAAATAATTACGAGTGAAATAATAGTACTACTAGTGGTCCATATGGATTTAAATAAAGGTTGTTCAATAGCTATAATATAAATATAAATATAAATATAAATAAAAGGTTGTTGAATGGCTAGTAAATACGGTGTCACATCGAATACAATGGAAGAGACCACAAAATTTGTAACGTTATCGGTGGCGTGACAATGTAATAAAGTTTTTTAAAGAGTTTAAAGTGACGTGGCGAAAGTGATAGTTAAGAGTGGAAAAAAAGGTAACTAGAGACTGATAAGCGATATGTAAAAATTTTATTGGAAGTTGGTTAAAAAGGTAGTTAAAATAAAAATAAAAAATGAAAGAATAAATACTAAAATTAGCCACACGCCCGTGATTGATTCCGTGCTAGCTTACAACATGCCACAAAGACAGAGGCGAACCTAAGTATTAACCTGTACAGTTACGGGGCACTGCTATTTTAAAAATTTTTAGTTGAAAATTCACCATAAATTGTATAGAACACTATTAAATTTAAATGTATGACCCCATATATTTTTCAAATATACAAATTTTCATTTAAATTGTATTGGACACCTCTAAATTATACTACTCACTCTCGATATATTTTTCAAATTATAATTTTTTTAAAGGTAAACTATCACTAAAGTAGCATTCTAATATAATTAGTTCTGTAAAAAATTTAAGAACCCCATTGATTTATAATCCTGAAATCGCCACTGCACAAAGAAGCACCCAACACACCGCGTTACTAGCGTGCTTGAGGCGTCCTCCAAGCTATTTTAGTAGACAACACTAACGCTACACTACAAATGGGTTAATGAGATTTCGAAAAGAACATTTTTAAACAAAAAGTTATTCCTAAATAAAATACGGAGTATACACATACATGCTATATACGAAGTATAATCTATCTTCTATCTATCTATAGTTAATATTAAAATGCTATAATGATAACATCATAAATAATCATTTTCCTTTATTGAAAAAAATTAAAAAGAAAATAGAAAAAAATCTAGCCCACTTAGGGTGTGTTTGGATGAAACTAGCTGGAGCTTGTAGCTGTAGTTGGAGCTGGAGCTTATGGAAGCTGGAGCTTATCCTTAAAATTGGTAGCTGGAGCTTATTATTTTTCATAAGTGTTTGGTAACTAGGTGAAGCTTATTTTCCAATTCATAAGTCTACTTTTTTTCATAAGCTACTAGAAGTAGCTTATTTTTCCAGAGCTTATGATTTTCATAAGCTCTACTTTTTTGATCTACCAAACGAAGATTATGACTTGGAGCTTATTAAAATTATAAGCTTAAGCTCTTATAAGCTCCCATAAGCTCCAACAAGCTCGTCACCCAAACACACCCTTAGATGACATCATAAATCAATTTAATTTACATAAAATTTAATCTTTACAATTAATTATGATTAAGACAACACTCACATGATCATATGTACAAACTTTAAAACAGATTGTACAATCTTCTACAAAATACTCAATGAACAAATATACAAATTTTAAAGCATATTGGACAACCTTCATATAATAATTGTATTTTAATTTTTAAAAAAATTTCAAAAGACATTTGTTATTAGTAATAATTATTATTAAAAATATAAATACTCAATGTTTAAGCAAACTTTATTATTATTATTAATTATTATTATTATAATTATTATAATATTAATATTCAAATATGGATTCTCTTTACGGGATTAATTACGTTACATATGTATGCGAAAATATATGTCTCTATATGTTTGTAAAAACAACGACAAATTTCTTAGTCAGAATCCGTGGTTTTACGGGTCATTATACTAAACGACTTTAGCATTTACATTTACTTAATTCATAAAACATATCATTAAACTGTTTCATTTAACCAAACTCGTGGTTCCACGGGTCATTTCACTAGTACTCCGTATTACTCAAAAGTTCTATGCGGAGTATCAATCTAGGAGTAGCTATTTTATGTTATTGTATTCCCATTAGATTTGAAGATATTCGATAACAATGAAATATTAGTTTAAAGTTTAAAGTTGTACAAAAGTATATACTCGTATTATTCGATGTCTATTTTTAACTGTTATGTTAAAAGCAACAAAACTAATATGTACTAGTTTAATTTCTATTTTGATTGCAAATTGCAAGACTAGAAAATTTAACTAACATACAGGGTGTTACATCAACATTAATATCGAACTCATAACCGTCTCAACGGGGATCGTAGAAGCAGACTTATTGTTGATAAGGTCATTCGATTAATCGGCTCAACCGGATGCGGAAGGGTGGCCTTTTAGTTCCTCCTCTTCGGATATCTCAATCATAGTCTTCTTGTTTGTAGAAGCAAAAGGTCTTTAAAGAACTTTTGTGTAATAAAGCTTCTTGATACTATTGAATATGTCATTTCTAGAGGTCTTTGCCCTAAATCACTTCGTGTTTCTGTTCTTCATTTCTTTCTTATCGACAGGTTGACACGAAGTGATTCATCATCCTCAAACATGCGCCGATTGATAGGCTAGCCGTCTAGCAACAATTGAGAAAGAAATTCCACTTTTATTCGATTCAGGTCAACTTTTTTTATCGTGATACAAACACAAAAACATACGAAGTCATAAACCCAAACACGTACGTGATGAGTATCAAACAAAGTCTAAAACGAAACTATACATATTAAAAACGCTTATAGTCTGGTGGTATTCGAGGAACCTTTCAATCAAAGAGGTTGAGGATTTAAGCCTACAAAATATTCACGAGTAAATTCGTATTGTGTGTGTTGACGTTCTAATAAAAGGAAAACAATATTATACATACAATTACAAATACCATTTTAAAATCGTGAAGAAGAGCAATTTACACAGTTTACATAATCACACATCTAAAAGCTAAAATTCAAATATCTTGTACGGGAAATATTGCCAACACTTTTGCCCAGACGTCCACAGTTGCAAATGAACTTTTGTTACTTTAAATAATGGTTTTCATCTTTTTGGTACATTACACCCACATAAATAGTTCACTGTAGTGACAAATCAAAATAAATGTTTTATTTCATAGCAGAAACAAAAATAAATGCTTGTCTCCATCAAAACATGTATATTTATCTCTTCCTTTTTTCTTTCTTTCTAAAAAAAGAAAGTTTCTTCATTAAAAAAAAAAAAATTTGTAAGTAACTAGAGGGGGTGAATAGTTACTTAATACGATTTTTAAAACTTTTTCGATGATCAATAAGATTTGAACAATACTTGATCACCTTAATCAACTCAAACCAATGTGTGATGTGTTTATGTTTGTAATAGTACGGAATGTAAAGTAAATAACATAAACACAAGGATTTATAATGGTTCAGGTGGATGTTAACTAATCCACCATAATCCACTCCCCGATTCACTAATCGGGATTTCTTGCTTCACTAAGCACCTTTCTCCAAATTCGGTAGAGATCTGATTTACAAGCCTTATACTTCTTCTTAGACAACAAACCTAATCCTTCTATCCATTTAAAGGATTACCTCCAACTTAGATCAACTTGTATTCACCTTGGACAATTATTAATCCCCAATGAGATTAATCAACTCCCTAGTTTCCTTTAAGGAAGAAGATAGCTAAGCTAGCATATGCTTCTAATTACAAAGTACAAAGACTCACCATTTTCTAGTGATGACAATCCTAAGACAATTCTAAGGATTATTACAACGCTATGCAAAATTACAAACATTAGAATTTGAAAGTAAGTTTACAAACACTCCTTTTATAATCTATGAGATTATAAAACTTCTCTTCCTAATCACAAACATATGTATGAATGTTATGTTCATGTGATTCTCTGATGATTTTAAGTTGTAGAATGCAAGATGTCCAAGTTTTCAAAGTTCTCCAAGCCTTGCTATTTATATGGAGAGATAAAAAGTCAGCCATGTCTGTGGCTTGACCTACGGTCGACCGTGGTGTAGTGACCCGAACTTTTCCATGTTTATATATATATTAAATGAAATTTTTATTTACATGATTAAGTGTTTCCAACATGTTAAGCAATCAAACTTGTTAAGACTTGATTAATTGAAATAGGTCTCATATAGACAATTGACCACCCAAGTTGACTGGTGATTCACGAACGTTAAAACTTGTAAAAACTATATGATGACATATATATGGTTATATATATAGTTAACATGATATTATGATAAGTAAACATATCATTAAGTATATTAATAATGAACTACATATGTAAAAACAAGACTACTAACATAATGATTTTGAAACGAGACATATATGTAACGATTATCGTTGTAATGACATTTAATGTATATATATCATATTAAGAGATATTCGTACATCATAATATCATGATAATATAATAATTTAAAATCTCATTTGATATTATAAACATTGGGTTAACAACATTTAACAAGATCGTTAACCTAAAGGTTTCAAAACAACACTTACATGTAACGACTAACGATGACTTAACGACTCAGTTAAAATGTATATACATGTAGTGTTTTAATATGTATTCATACACTTTTGAAAGACTTCAAGACACTTATCAAAATATTTCTACTTAACAAAAATGCTTACAATTACATCCTCGTTCAGTTTCATCAACAATTCTACTCGTATGCACCCGTATTCGTACTCGTACAATACACAGCTTTTAGATGTATGTACTATTGGTATATACACTCCAATGATCAGCTCTTAGCAGCCCATGTGAGTCACCTAACACATGTGGAAACCATCATTTGGCAACTAGCATGAAATATCTCATAAAATTACAAAAATATGAGTAATCATTCATGACTTATTTACATGAAAACAAAATTACATATCCTTTATATCTAATCCATACACCAACGACCAAAAACACCTACAAACACTTTCATTCTTCAATTTTCTTCATCTAATTGATCTCTCTCAAGTTCTATCTTCAAGTTCTAAGTGTTCTTCATAAATTCTACAAGTTCTAGTTTCATAAAATCAATAATACTTCCAAGTTTGCTAGCTTACTTCCAATCTTGTAGAGTGATCATCCAACCTAAAGAAAAATTTCTTATTTACAGTAAGATATCTTTCTAATACAAGGTAATACTCATATTCAAACTTTGATTCAATTTCTATAACTATAACAATCTTATTTCGAGTGAAAATCTTACCTGAACTGTTTTCGTGTCATGATTCTGCTTCAAGAACTTTCAAGCCATCCATGGATCCTTTGAAGCTAGATCCATTTTTCTCATTTCCAATAGCTTTATCCAGAAAACTTGAGGTAGTAATGATGTTCATAACATCATTCGATCCATACATATAAAGCTATCTTATTCGAAGGTTTAAACTTGTAATCACTAGAACATAGTTTAGTTAATTCTAAACTTGTTCGCAAAAAAAAGTTAATCCTTCTAACTTGACTTTTAAAATCAACTAAACACATGTTCTATATCTATATGATATGCTAACTTAATGATTTAAAACCTGGAAACACGAAAAACACCGTAAAACTGGACATACGCCGTCGTAGTAACACCGCGGGCTGTTTTGGGTTAGTTAATTAAAAACTATGATAAACTTTGATTTAAAAGTTGTTCTTCTGGGAAAATGATTTTTCTTATGAACATGAAACTATATCCAAAAATCATGGTTAAACTCAAAGTGGAAGTATGTTTTCTAAAATGGTCATCTAGACGTCGTTCTTTCGACTGAAATGACTACCTTTACAAAAATAACTTGTAACTTATATTTCCGACTATAAACCTATACTTTTTCTATTTAGATTCATAAAATAGAGTTCAATATGAAACCATAGCAATTTGATTCACTCAAAACGGATTTAAAATGAAGAAGTTATGGGTAAAACAAGATTGGATAATTTTTCTTATTGTAGCAACGTGAAAATTGGTAACAAATCTATATTAATCATATCCTAGCTAACTTATATTGTATTATACATGTATTCTAATATATTATGTAATCTTGGGATACCATAGACATGTATGCAAATGTTTTGACATATCATATCTACCCATGTGTATATATTATTTGGAACAACCATAGACACTCTATATGCAGTAATGTGGGAGTTAGCTATACATGGTTGAGGTTGATTCTAAAAATATATATACTTTGAGTTGTGATCTAGCCTGAGATGTGTATACATTGGGTCGTGGATTGATTCAAGATAATATATATCAATTTTTTTTCTGTACATCTAACTGTGGACAACTAGTTGTAGGTTACTAACGAGTACAGCTGACTTAATGAACTTAAAACATCAAAATGTATTAAAAGTGTTGTAAATATATTTTGAACATACTTTGATATATATGTACATATTTGTTATAGGTTCGTGAATCGACCAGTGGCCAAGTCTTACTTCCCGACGAAGTAAAAATCTGTGAAAGTGAGTTATAGTCCCACTTTTAAAATCTAATATTTTTGGGATGAGAATACATGCAGGTTTTATAAATGATTTACAAAATAGACACAAGTACGTGAAACTTTATTCTATGGTTGAATTATCGAAATCGAATATGCCCCTTTTTATTAAGTCTGGTAATCTAAGAATTAGGGAACAGACACCCTAATTGACGCGAATCCTAAAGATAGATCTATTGGGCCTAAGAAACCCCATCCAAGGTACCGGATGCTTTAGTACTTCGAAATTTATATCATATCCGAAGGGTGTCCCGGAATGATGGGGATATTCTTAAATATGCATCTTGTTAATGTCGGTTACCAGGTGTTCACCATATGAATGATTTTTATCTCTATGTATGGGATGTATATTGAAATATGAAATCTTGTGGTCTATTATTATGATTTGATAATATATAGGTTAAACCTATAACTCACCAACATTTTTGTTGACGTTTTAAGCATGTTTATTCTCAGGTGATTATTAAGAGCTTCCGCTGTCGCATACTTAAATAAGGACGAGATTTGGAGTCCATGCTTGTATGATATTGTGTAAAAACTGCATTCAAGAAACTTATTTCATTGTAACATATTTGTATTGTAAACCATTATGTAATGGTCGCGTGTAAACAGGATATTTTAAATTATCATTATTTGATAATCTACGTAAAGCTTTTTAAACCTTTATTGATGAAATAAAGGTTATGGTTTGTTTTAAAATGAATGCAGTCTTTGAAAAACGTCTCATATAGAGGTCAAAACCTCGCAACGAAATCAATTAATATGGAACGTTTTTAATCAATAAGAACGGGACATTTGACGTGGGTCGACCGCACGCTGTTCAGTCCAAAATATGTATTTGTTGTATAGCCATTTGAATCAGTTTTGGACATTACTATTTGGACACTTTACTTCATTTAACACCTGCAAAAGATACCCAACTTCCTATACAAGTACTATATGCATTAAATGTCCATTTACCTTGGATGCATTGCCTTGATAGTGACTTATCATGCTCAAAGTGAAAAGTCTAACATTCTTGGATACAAGTCATGATAATCATTTGAGGCAATATCAGTTTTGTCATAATCCTTTATTTGTAATTAACACATTTGCTAAATCTCAATTGGTTGGTCAACATGTCATTGATAACACAAACCCACTTTAATCACAAAGCATGCTAGTATTCAAATTTGAACTTGTTTATAATTAATAAAGTGTTAATGATGTCTTGACAAATTAAGCAAGTAATAACAATTAAGCATGTTGCAATAATCAAGTTTAAACTTATTCATAAACTTAATTTTAGACTTAAGCAAACCTATGTGTGTTAATGTTTCATTTTCTTTTAGGATTACTGGATTATGATATTATAAGATTTATCCAAGTAGCACAAGCATATATTGAAGTAGTCAAATTACTAGTTGGTGGAATCCAACTTGTAACACATAGCAAGACATGGTTCATACATACATATATTAAATAACTACATATCATTTATGTAACGACCCTGGATTTTCCAACTTTATTTATTAATATTTACTATTAATGCTTGCGTTTTAATGAATGTATTTTTATACATTTACTTGTTATCATAATTGACTTTACATGTCCCGACTTGTCTTTGTGACACACGTACTTTACACGAATAATATTTTGAATATTATTTACGTTCATGATTAATTATTATTAATCATTTTTAATTAACTAATGCAAGTAGTTAATTACTTGGGCTTTATTTAATTAATTGTTGCATACTTACTTGGACTTGGGCTTTTATTAATGTACATGGACTTGAAAGTCCACCCTACTTTCTTAATGGACTAATTACCCCATTTTTATGCAAGTATTTCATTAATGATAAACTAGATTAGTTAGTCATATGAGGAGACTAGTTACAAGTTTACTTACACCCCTTTTTCCTGTGACGACCCGAAAATTTCCGACTAAATTTAAACTTAATCTTTACATAAGTTCGACACAATAAGCGAAGTCTGTAATGTTAAAGTCCCAAAACCTTTGAACTGTGTTCATGTATATATTTGACCTTTGACCATGCCCGACGATTCACGAACAATTGTTTGTAAATAAATATGTATATATTCTATATAAATGTAAAGATATATAATAATTAGAACAATAAAATATAATATAAACTAAGTATGTAAAACAAAATACAAATTAATTAAATTCGAATCTATAAATAAACAAATATGATTTCTATGTATAATTATCATTAAATATATGTGGTAATGTAGAAAATGTATAAATATTAAATATTCAATATATGATATTATACATATATGTTATATAATTATTAAATGATACATAATTAATAAATTTTTAATATTAAAACATGTATTCACAAGTTAAAATATAGTTTTTGTATTAACACTAATATTGTTATTACTGTCAAATATCAATATTGTATTAATAATTTAATTATTTTAAATATATAACATTTAAAGATGAAATTGGATATATATATAATATATTATTATTACTAATATTATCATTATCATTAATAATATAAATAATATCATAACTAGTATGGTATTGTTATTATCATCATTATTAATATTAATACTATTATTATTTCTACAATTAATATCATTAAAATTTATAATTATTATTTTTATTAAACAGTATAACAGTATTATTTATTATTATATATTATTAATAATTAATATTAAATAAATAAATAAGTAAAAAAAATAGATAAAGCATAGATCAATTATAGATATATACGTGTGTATCCACCATCTCTGTTATTACTATTGTTTTTCTGTCTTTCTTCTCCATCCCGTGATAACTCTCGACATCTATCATTATCAGCTTAAATTTTTTCTTACGTCCTCTATATGCTCGTGATTATATGTCGATTGCATTATGATTATAACCTTCGACCTCTGCAATCATAATGGGAAAAGAGAATTTTTTTTTTAAACCGTCGGTTCTGTATTGCCACTTTTTGGCAAGAATTAAAAAACGAATCAATTATCAAAATCCAGAAATGTAGTTTTGTTAGGATTCAATTACTCAATCTATCTGTCAAATTTGAGATTCAAATTCCTCAAATCGAAGCTTAATTTTCAAGTCAAAGGTTTTGTATCAAAAAGTCAAACGATTTATTTTATCAAAATTCGAAGGCGTTTCTTTATTTTGGATCAAATTGACAATTTATAAAGATTTTATGAGTGATTTGAAGCACAATTCGTGTTGATAGTTTCATCCAAAACGCTCTCGTTTGTAAAATCATTTTTTTTTTGTCATCAGCGTCGAACAGCAGTATATGCTGTTATATATATATATATATATATATATATATATATATATATATATATATATATATATATATATATATATATATATATATATATATATATATATATATATATATATATATATATATATATATATATTTATCTTCTCTGGCTAATCGAATTCAACATATTTAAACGGTTTTAGTTCTAGTTCGTGTTATAAACAAATCTGATAACTCAAATTTATGATTATTGAATTGATGATTGGTCGAAGGATTTTGAGGATGAAGGAGGAGAAACAAAACAGTTAGTAAACAGGTTTAAGTTAAATTGAGATAAGATTATATCAGGAAAATAAAAATGGAGCAGTGGTCTTAGGTTGATTCAGGTGTTCGAGTGGTCGTAGGTTCGAGTCTCACCAGTGACTATTTTTTTTAGACAGAGTTTTGAATGGGTATACACATTACTTTTAGTTTTATTATCCTTATTATTATTACATTCATGATTATTATTGTTAGGATTATTATTATTAGTTAATAATGTTATTATTATGATTATAAGTCTTATTATGATTGTTATCATTTCATTATTATTATTATTATTATTATTATTATTATTATTATTATTATTATTATTATTATTATTATTATTATTATTATTATTATTATTATACAATTAATATTACTATCATAATTGTTAGAATTAGTAATATCAGTAATTTTATCAGATTAATATTATTATAAGTATTACTATTAATATTATCATGGGTATCATTGTTATTATCACTATTATTGCTAATCTTATTTTAGAAAAATTGTTACTAGTATTATCATTATATTAAAGTTATAAAAATTATCCCAATAAACAAATGACAACGATATAAAAATATATTTTTGCATTTATAATAATATTATATACTATTTTGTTTGGTAAAATGTTATTTCAATTAGGTACAAATAATATATATATATATATATATATATATATATATATATATATATATATATATATATATATATATATATATATATATATATTAAATGGAACCATATATATACATATTAGTACATCAAATAATATTTTAAATATCAAAATGGGATATTCATAATAAATAACATATCATATACTTTAAATCTGATACATGTATAAATATTAAGCACTTATATATATAATGAATAAAGCTAAATAATTAACAAATAATTAATACAAGAGGTATATTAATAATATTTACAGATAAACTGGTTAATTATCATTATATGTTTTAATATATATACAAATGATATAGGTTCGTGAATCCGAGGCCAACCCTGCATTGTTCAGTTGTTCAATGTCGTCATATGTATTTTTACTACAAAATACAGTATTGTGAGTTTCATTTGCTCCATTTTTAAATGCTTTTGCAATATATATTTTTGGGACTGAGAATACATGCGTTGCTTTTTATAAATGTTTTACGAAATAGACACAAGTACTTAAAATTATATTCTATGGTTGGATTATTAACCGAATATCGCCCTTCAAGTCTGGTAACCTAAGAATTTAGGGAAATGGCCCCTGATTGACGCGAATCCAAAAGATAGATCTATAGACCTTGACAAGTCCCATTCGGGGTACGAATGCTTTAGTACTTCGAGATTATTATACAGACGAGAGGTTCTGTTTTGGGGATATTCTATGCATTAAGTTAACGTCGGTTACCAGGTATTCAATTCATATGAATGATTTTTATCTCTATGCAGTTTGCGAAATGTCTGATATGAGAATGATGTTTATGAAATATGAAAATCTTGTGGTCTATTAAAATGATGGAAATGATTATTTATGTTAAACTAATGAACTCACCAACCTTTTAGTTGACACTTTAAAGCATGTTTATTCTCAGGTATGAAAGAAATCTTCCGCTGTGCATTTGCTCATTTTAGAGATATTACTTGGAGTCGTTCATGACATATTTCAAAAGACGTTGCATTCGAGTCATTGTAACAACCCAGCCCTTTAGCCAACCAAAAACGCAAGATAAAAAAAAATTTCTTTGATCAGCTATTGGCGCGGCGGGCCAAGGCCCCGCGCGGCGCGCAGAAAGGCCTGGACAGGCTGTTGTCCCAAAAAGTTAAATACGCGAAAATGTTTGGCCACTTCCCGATGAAATTAGACAAAACGCTTTTAACCACATGTTCAAATATGTAAAACTAACACGTTCCATTAATAAAAAGGGTTTTACGACACCGGGCCCACATATGCCCAAATTACCCCTCTAAGTACAAAATACAAGTTTTCGACCACAAGACTTTTAATACAAAACAAAGCCGAGCATGGCGATTGGAGATACGCTACCCAATCCTAATCAATCCAAAAGCGAGCCTTCTAAAGCAACTACGCAATTCTACTAGTCTCCGCTTACCCGAGCCACCGCATCCATGCAAATCTATAAAAAGTCAACAACGAGAGGGTAAGCTAACGCTTAATGAGTGATAACATACTACATACATATATATGTATAAAATGGACACGCCACACAAATATCAAATACCGCATACCGAAGCATCCATGTATAAGGCAACTACACTAAGCAACAAGCTAAAGATATCAACAAAGTATAAATTCACCAACGACGATGTGAACAACGCCAATAAGCTACACCCGGAGGGTTAGCTACAACACAACGATACATTAATATATATAGAACAATATATAACGAATAAGGTTAACCCCTTAACCCATTATCGAATACCAAAACACTACAAGGAAGATTGGCCGAACTACACGAGCCTTTGTAATCCGAAACCACACGAGATTACCATCTTCAAGGACAACATCAAGGTTGGCTGAACTACACGAGCCTTAGTAATCCGAAACCACACGAGATTACTACCTCAATAAGATGACCGAACTACACGAGTCACCATGAATCCGAACTACACGAGATTCGTCCTTGATAAGATGACCGAACTACACGCGTCATCGTGAATCTGAACTACACGTGATTCACTTCTCCAACTCAAACCTACGGTCACGGGATTATAAAATCCACCACATCGGGGTTATCCACATCACGACAATATCAACCCTTCGCCATTCGGTTTATAACATCCAAATCACAACCACGTGTGATAACGTACACACAAACGTGTACCTCGCCAAAGGTGGTCAACCAAAACGCACAACCGTGCCAATTGGACTCATACAAAAGTCCATCAAATCCACCTATATGTGAAGTGAGCTCTATAGCCGAGAATCACTTCACCCGACCCGCACCCATCCTACACATACATATGTACATAGGATATTAACACTCACCTTGTCGCCTTGATGAACGCTTCCGAAATAATCCGCAACTCGTCGAAGGAATTTACCTATTCCATTATCATAAATACCACAACACAATTAGGATGGATTTACAAACCAACCCAATTCGACACTTAGTGCAATTTCGACCCAATTGCACTTCCAAGCACAAACCGTGCCCAAACTAACCAATAATCACTAACACAAGTGATAATGGTCCTAATATGCCAATTAAACCCGAACACAAGTGTTAAACAATTATCGTTCTCAAAATCGCCCAGAAACCCTAATTTTGACCCATAAAGTCAAAGTCTCACCAATTACAAGTTTTGACACCAAAACATATTTAACTCGGTTTTATACTTCAACTTAATCCATTTTAAGTTTATAAACCTCATCTAATCGACATTCGGGTCATAATCATCAACAAACCCTAACTTTGACTCTAGTCAAAATTAGTCAACCACAAGAACCCTAAAGGTCTCCAATACATCAATAATCACTAATACTAGTGACTATACACCATTCTCAAGTCTTAAACATGGTTAAATCATTAACTAACCCAAAACCCGCCTTTTAACACTTATAAACCCGAATCTTGGTGTTAATCTTCAATTAACAACTAAATGGGTTCCATCTATGAATCATACAATCAAAAGCCCAAATTTGCATGATGAACACAAAAACGAAATTCAGAGTTAGAGCTTACCACTAGTATCACCGCGTAGCTAAGAATGAGGAGAACAAACTTGTCTACTACGCCAAAGATCAAAATCCGCTTCTTCCTTTCCAAAAATCCCTTTGAATCAAATGGGTGTTTGAGTTCTTGAGAGAAATAAGAAAAGAAAAGGAAAAAGAAATGAATAAATGAAATGGGTGGAGGAGGTTAAGTCCTCAAATCTGGCTCAAACGCAAAAAGACCAAAATGCCCTTTTAAAAACTCTAAAATAACAAAAGGGGTCTGCCAGCAACATATGGCGCGGCGCGCCATGTCCCCACGCGGCGCGCGACTGGGCAGAATCAGAATCCAGGTCTTACAACTCTCCCCCACTTAAAATCGATCACGTCCTCGTGATCTTCACCACTTAACCAATCCGGACCCACTCAACGGTCCTCAATCATAACCCAATCCGAACTTTCCTAGACAATTCTTCCCAATGAATCACCTTTAACAACTAAGATCGTCACTCGCGAATTATCAAATCCACCAATCTGAGCACTAAAACCATGCTCAATCCCTCACATCGAGAAAAGCTCAACCAATCTCGAACCGAGATATCAACCCCTAGCATACCATACCAAGTACATCGCTAGTAACAACCGCACATCAGAATAAAGTCAACCATCTAAACCGACGAAGACCGAATAGAAGCGAATCCTTACGGATAACACGAATCACTAAACATACCTCGTAGTGCGCAACACAACCAATACGCCACTATCGTAATATCATAATCCACGGCTAAAACCGATAGCGCCCAAACGACTATGGCAACGCTAATCCGAAGGTGTATAAAATCGACTATTGTCACACCCGTAACAACATGTGAGCGAAACACGGCTATCGCATCACTAAACATACAACATGGTCCTCGCGACCCCACCATTGGCGTATCAAACGACCAATAGACCAAACATCACGAAGGCTGGCCAAAAACTACACGCGCCTTAGTAAATCCGAAACCACACGCGACTCACTACCTTCACCTCAACAACAATCAGGGTTGGCTGAACTACACGCGCCTTAGTGAATCCCAACTACACGAGAGTCACTATCCCAGAGGAATGACCGAACTACACAAGTCATTTGTGAATCCGAACTACACGAGACTCACTTCTCAATACAATTTGCACGGCGTCCTCCCCATTTTACAAGACAGATCCTCTCATGGTTAGGATAAGTCTGACCACTTGGCGACTCTTGTTTGATGCTGAGGTCCGTGGATTTCCTGCTGATTTTAGTGATGGCTTTTCTAGATTTTTCGTCAACCTACAGCTGGTCTGGACGACAACTTCATGACCTAAATCAAGAAGCGCGTTTCTTTTTCGGAAGACTTTACTTCCTTTTAATGATGGAATTGATTCATCGTGTAGATCCATCTTTCTTTCATATATATTATAGTAAATTGGGTAAAACTGTTTAGATTAGTCCAAAGCAAAAGTATCTTCAGTTATTTGTACAAAAATATGTGATATATGTTTTAAATAACTTGGTAGATTTTCTCACACTTGGCTTTTATTTTCCTTTTTATTGTCCTCTATTCCATTTTAAATGAATTCTAACATTTTGGTTTGTTTCTCAATTTATGTCCTTTCCGAGGTAACAATAATTTCGGTGTTAACACCTAGTTTTATCGTTCATAAATATGTATAAACATGATTTTGAGTTCATTTTGAAAAATTTTGCTAGAATTGGGTAGTCAGTATATAAGACTAGGGCTGTTCTTTATTATCAGAGAGCACTAGATTCTAATACAATTACTGCGTTACTAGTATTTTTAATGGTAACCAAGTGTATAAATTTTTTTTTTTAAAATCCGAAAGAATTTAACCCCTTCCCACACTTAAGATCTTGCAATGCCCTCAGTTGCAAGAAATCAGTAACAATTTAAATTATTGAGGGAGATTAGCGTAGAAAAATGATTAAATTTTACCAAAGTTTCCAAACATATTGGCGTTTGTTTGCTGAATGATAAATGGTGCATATCATTTGTTCATTCCATCTTGTTGTTACATCACATTTGTTTTTCGTTTTGTCGTCAAAATTAGTAGCTTTTGCTGAACTTAATGCCAGTATTTGAAAATGTGCTGTTTTACCCTGTTTTGTACAATTGACAATATACATACATATAAATATAAACATGCATGGTAATTTGAAATGGGACTTAAAATCTCACTTTCAAATCAAATATGAAACATTAGTACAACATAATAAAAATATTAAACATTACAATAAAAGTATCATAATATAATGTGTTTAAACATAAATAAACAGAAATAATAA
This sequence comes from Rutidosis leptorrhynchoides, assembly GCF_046630445.1. Classification (NCBI taxonomy): domain Eukaryota; kingdom Viridiplantae; phylum Streptophyta; class Magnoliopsida; order Asterales; family Asteraceae; genus Rutidosis; species Rutidosis leptorrhynchoides. Next base: position 157,945,345 of record NC_092336.1, read on the forward strand.
TAAAAATTAGAAATCATATAAATTACCAACCGGAACTAAATCAATCTGGATAGGGGTTCCAGTTCATGTCATCGTATGCCTAGTTAGGGTCGTAGAGTGTATAAGGTGGTCTCATCTCGGGCTGGTGTTGAGGATAGTAAGCGGGTCGGGTCGGGATGTAGTGATCCTGAGGTGACAGCCGACTCATAATCTGACACTGATGATAGTCCCATCTATCATGCTGTCGTTACCTGGAATGCTCGTAATCATTCTGGGCTTGCCACTGCTCCATCCGACGAAATTTCTCCGCGTTTGTCATATCTACCTCCTCTACACGCTGGTAGACATCAGTCATAGCCTCCCGAATGACATCCATAATGTCATCCGCTTCCTCCATCTCCTTATCTGATCCTCTCTCTACCTGCAGATGACTACCTACATAGGGTATTGCCTGGTTGTGTCTACTCTTCAATACCTTAGCACCCGCATAAACCCTTAATCCTAAAAGCTCAACATGTTCCCTACATTCCAAAAGTGGACCCCCTTGGTTCTTATCTACAACTAAATACTCTCCAATGAGAGTAACAAAAATACCTCCTCCTATAATCCCCCTTTCTGTATTCCTTCAACCATCTTAGATAAATAAAAACCAACACAGTAAGGGATATTAACAAATCCTCTTGGGTCTCGAATACACTTTAGGTAAAATAAATCATGTAAGGTCAATTTTTCCTTGTTGTGACCTCTCTGTGTAATCGAGTTGGCCAAAAATCTATGAATTATACGAAGCTCGGCTCTGTTAATATGTAAGTAGGTATGTGTTCCTCCCCGCCCAAAAACATTATAATCAGACATACGCCTCCAAACGGCGTTCGCGTCAAAATTCCTATCTACCCTTTCACCACGATAAATCAAATTCATACAATCGGGTAGTAGTAATTCAGCGGGCGTATATATCTGTAATGCCCTGGCCATGTCCAGCATGGACATCCTGTACATCCTACCGCCTAGTATAAACCTAAGAAAACTTCTATCATCTAATCTATCTACATCTACATTTAATGCTATAGTACTCATCAGCTCAACACACCATTCCTTATATACAGGTCTACGAATGGTGAATAGACGTTCCCAATCGGTAAAAGAAGAACTGCCATACCTTTGAATCAGATGCTCCCTAACATGGTCAGCTAGTTGGACCCTTTCCAAAGAATCCCAATCAATTACCCTAGGCACCTCTACATCTTTCGTTATTAATTTGAATTTATTACTTTGATATGCCGGGTAATCTCTCCATCGTCTATCGAATCTCAGATTAGGATGCAACGTGTGTTCAGGAATCGTTGGGTATTCTACAGGTGGATGTATCGGAAATACTATGAATTCATTAACAAACTGTAGCGGATACTAATAAGGTACATGTTGATCAGGCTGATGTTGTTGTTCCTGTTGTTGTTCTGGTTCGGGTTCTGGTTCTTGAGCAAGTCGTCTAAATGATGATGATGATGAACCTCCAGTATCGGCTCTCTGCAAAACACATTAAACACAAAATTTGTGCATCCAAATATGCATTAGTGTTAGCAAAATAACAACTTAAAACAATCACAATAACATGTTCAATCAAAATTAAACTTATACACATTTTCACAATTTTTTTTACAATTTTACACTTTTTCAAATAAGCACATATGAAAATGTATACAAAGTTCATAAGCATTTAACTCAAATAACATGTTAAAACAATCTTTACTAACAATTAAACAAGTCTCAAATGGCAATTATATCAAATTAATCAAGTTCATGAATTTTGCACCTAAAAAGTCCACTTTAATCTTCAAAAATCATGTTTAGGATTAAAGTTTGGATCATTTAGCTACCTAAATATGTTACACTACTCAATTTAGCAATAATTCATGATAAAAATCGGCCATAACCTGTTTATATCAAAAAGCCCCAATTTGCTCAAGAACACAAACCCTAGATTTCTAAAAATTTTGAAGTTTTTGGCTTCAAATCATGTTAAATAGCATCAATCTAGGTTATACATGCATAAAATACTAACAATTTAACTCTAATTACACTAGAAATTAACAAAATCAAATTATGAAAAATATAGCTCAAGAACACTTAAAATCAAATTTAAAGAGATTTAGGGGTGAAATTGTTACCCTTTTTGATAAACTCCTTATCAAATTCATGTTTAGAGCGGATTGTAGCGAGAAATTTGGTTGAATTTGGTGAAAAATGGCGAATTTTAGAGAGAATTTTGGGGTTTTTTCGTGGGTTTGTGTGTGTGTTTTGATGAAGAACAGCTCGTTGAGAGCTTTTGTTTCTGGCCAAAATGCCAGGGCCATGCGATCGCATGGCTGCAAAGGCCAAACTCCATGCGATCGCATGGAGTCCGGGAACAGTGAATTTTTTTTTTTTTTTTTTTTTAGAAAAACCTTATAACTTATAAAACATATAATTAATAAAATTTTAAAAATTTGTTTCTTTTTAGGATGAAGGCTTTTCAGATCGATGTCCTAGTCTGTCCCTCGACAAAATTTTAAAATTTGTCATTTTTAAGCTCAATTTTAAAAGCAAAGATTTTTAGGTTTTTTTAAATGTTTTTGGCATACTTTAATTCAATAAGGCTAAAAATAATGATAATAAAAGTTCTCGTCCTTCCCTTGGGTAAAGCAATTTCGGTTCAACGACCTAGTCTTCAACTTACGACGAATTTTTAGAAATCAATTTTTTTAACTTAGCGAAATAAAGTAAATTTTTGTTTTTAAATTCACACCAAACTTAAATTTAAGATGCATAAAATTAAAAATTCATATTAAAAATTCACACCAAACTTAAATTATATTTTTGTTTTTATACATACAAACTTATATTAAAAATATTAATTTTTCAAATACTTACAATTTTAAATATATTGATTTAAAAAGTTTACAATATTATTTTAATATTAATTTTAAAAACAAAGTAAAAATAAAATTAAAATTTTTTTTGGTCTTTTATCCAACTTTAATCAATCAAATATTATCAAAAACATACGCCCCTCTTTTCGGTAAAGTAATTTCGGTTACATAACCTAGTTTAACTCATGACGAATTTTTAAAATATTTTGGGTTGATTGATTAAAGATATTTATACCTTAAGAATAAACGGTAAATTTCGCATTGATGTAATAAATTTTTGTATGATATCAATAATTTCGGTCGCAAAACCTAATTTTATTGAGTAACAATTTAATACTTTATAGCGAACGATTTAGCGTTTATTATCAAAAGGTTAAAAACAATAAAAAATAAAAATAAAAATTGAAAAACTGTACAAACTTACCTGTGAAATAGAATTATTAGTGACCTATTTTAGCCCACTCATAAGATAGTCGGACTAATTGGTTTTCCATAGCTACATAGGTGTAACCTCGAGCATTTAATGTTTTTTCTTCTAAACATATGAACGGTCCGTCTCTGCATAAAGTAACAAATTCAGTATTAGAATATGTCTGATTCGTCAAACATTTTCCTTCGTGTGACCATTTTCCGCATTTGTGACATCTTTCAAGGTGTCGTGCTCTTCTTTTCGCTGCGAATTTTTATTTTCCTTTACCAAATTGTAACTTATTATTTTCGTTTCTGGATTCTTTTCTTACTCCGTCCAATTTACCTCTGATTAATGATACTATTTCACTTGGAAGGGTGTCATTATTACATTTAGTGATTAAAGCGTGTAGCATTAGACCATGGTTTAGTTCACAGGAAGTCTTCATCTCGTAAAACCTAAAATAAAAATAAAAATTCAGAATGGGGGGAGAAGACCAGTTCTTTAGTGTCTGCTAGGGAAAGACCATTCGGGTTCCATTCTCGGAAACTAAACGAAAACAGAACATCTAACTCTAATAGAAATACATATTATCCTTTAAAGACTTGATTCTCCCTACACTTAGTTAGCTGTGGTGTCGAAATTGTGATTAACTTCATTGTCGACTTCCATTGGACTATCTATGTAATTTTTAACTCTGTGACCATTAACTTTAAATTCAATCCCATTTGAATTTATTAACTCTATTGTTCCGTATGGGAAAACTCTTTTGACTATGAATGGTCCAGACTATCTTGATTTCAATTTTCCAGGAAATAGCTTGAATCGTGAATTGAAAAGAAGAACTCTATCTCCTTCTTTAAATTCTTTTGAACTTCTGATTCTTTTATCATGCCATTTCTTCGTTCTTTCCTTATAGATTAACGAATTTTCGTATGCTTCAAGTCTTAATTCTTCTAATTCGTTTAGCTGACTTAATCGTAGACGTCCGGCTTCATGTAAATCAAGATTACATGTCTTCAAAGCCTAAAATGCTTTGTGTTCAATTTCTACTGGAAGATGACATGCTTTTCCGTAAACGAGTTTAAAAGGTGAGGTTCCAATTCGAGTTTTGTAGGCTGTTCTAAAAGCCCAGAGCACATCCTCCAATTTAATGGACCATTCCTTCGGATTTGATCCTACGATTATTTCTAGAATACGTTTTAAAGCTCGGTTGGTATTTTCAACTTGTCCACTTGTTTGTAGATGATATGCGGTGGAGATTTTATGAGTTACTCCATATCTTTTGAGAAATTTCTCAAGTTGATTATTACAAAAATGAGTACCCCGATCACTTATTAAAGCTTTCGGTGTTCCGAACCTTGCAAAAAGACGTTTTAAAAAATTGACTACAACTCGTGCATCGTTAGTTGGGAGAGCTTGTGCTTCCGCCCATTTAGATACATAATCAATTGCAACGAGAATGTAAAGATTATTATGAGATTTTGGAAATGGACCCATAAAGTCAATACCCCAAATGTCAAATGCTTCACATACTTGAATGACATTTTGTGGCATTTCATCACGTTGACTTATTTTTCTGGCCCTTTGACAAGCATCACAGGATTTGCAAAGAAGGTGTGCGTCTTTGAAAATTGTAGGCCAATAGAATCCAGCATCGTAAACTTTTCTTGCTGTAAGTTGAGGCCCATAATGCCCTCCTGTTGGTCCTGTGTGACAATGGTTTAAAATTTGACTAGCTTCATCTCCGAATACACATCGGCGTATTATTCCATCGGGACAACTTTTAAACAAATGTGGATCTTCCCAGAAATAGTGTTTTATGTCACTAAAGAATTTCTTTCGTTTTTGGTACGATAATCCTTTTTCAAGGAATCCACATACTAAGTAGTTTGCATAGTCTGCAAACCATGGAATTTCATTATAATCTATCTTCAATAGATATTCATCAGGAAAGTTGTCTTGTATGGCTGATTCATTTAGAACTTCTAATTCGGGATTTTCAAGACGAGAAAGATGATCATCTGCGAGATTTTCTGCTCCCTTTTTATCTCGGATTTCAATATCGAACTCTTGTAAGAGTAAGATCCAACGGATTAATCTTGGTTTAGCATCTTGTTTCGAAAATAGGTATCTAAGAGCAGAATGGTCGGTATAGACCACCATTTTAGCTAGAACGAGATATGATCGAAATTTGTCAAAAGCAAAGACAATAGCAAGGAGTTCTTTTTCAGTAGTTGTATAGTTCGTTTGTGCTCCTTGTAACGTCTTACTAGCATAATATATAGGTTGAAATCGTTTTTCAATCCTTTGTCCTAAAACGGCTCCCATTGTAAAATCACTTGCATCGCACATTAGTTCGAATGGTAGATTCCAATTTGGAGTTATCATGATGGGTGCATTAGTGAGTTTTTCTTTAAGAATATTAAAAGATTTGATGCATTCATCTGAAAAGATGAATGGAGCATCCTTTTCTAGGAGTTTATTCATAGGAGTGGCAATTTTAGAAAAATCTTTTATAAAACGTCGGTAAAAACCGGCTTTCCCTAGAAAACTCCTAACTCCTTTAACATTGGTGGGATGTGGAAGTTTAGCAATTACATCTACTTTAGCTCTGTCCACTTCAATTCCTTCCTTTGAAATTTTATGACCAAGAACGATGCCTTCTTTAACCATGAAATGGCATTTCTCCCAATTAAGTACTAGATTTGATTGTTCGCATCTAATAAGCATTCGTTCAAGATTAACTAGACATGTTTCAAAAGTATCACCGAAGACTGAAAAGTCATCCATGAAAACTTCCATGCATTCTTCTATCATGTCGTGAAAAATCGCCATCATGCACCTTTGAAAGGTTGCAGGGGCGTTGTAAAGTCCAAATGGCATGCGTTTGTAAGCAAAAGTACCATAAGGGCACGTGAATGTGGCTTTCTCTTGATCCTCGGGTGCTATTGGAATTTGAAAATATCCGAAAAAACCATCAAGAAAACAATAGTAACTATTTCCGGCTAATCTTTCCAAATTTGATCAATAAAAGGTAAGGGAAAGTGATCTTTTCTGGTGGCGTCATTTAATTTTCTATAATCAATACAAACACGCCATCCTGTTACAGTCCTAGTAGGAATAAGCTCATTTTTTTCATTTGTAATGACAGTCATGCCACCCTTCTTAGGCACGCATTGAACTGGGCTTACCCATAGACTATCAGAAATTAGATAAATTAGACCTGCATCTAACAGTTTAATAATTTCTTTCTTAATAACATCTTGTATATTAGGATTTAGTCTTCGTTGGCGTTGCACATACGTTTTATGACCTTCTTCCATAAGGATTTTATGTGTGCAATACGAAGGACTTATTCCTTTAATATCATGAATTTTCCATGCAATAGCTGGTTTATGAGCTTTTAGCACAGAAATGAGTTGAGATTTTTCATTTTCAGTAAGAGAAGACGATATTATTACAGGTAATTCAGACTCACCATGTAAATAAGCGTATTCCAAATGGTTTGGAAGTGGCTTTAACTCTAATGTCGAGGGTGCTTCTATTGAAGATTTGTATCGATATCTGTCTTTTTCTTTTAGCATTTGAATTTCTTCTGTTGTTGGTTCATATCCATTAGCCATAAGTGTAGCTATCATTTCAGTTTCATCAATTGGTTCAGTTCCTTCTCCTAAAGAACATTCTCCTGTTCCTTGTAATTCTGCATGTGATTCTATAGTTTGAATATAATAACATGTATCATCTGTAGATTGCGGTTTTTGCATGGCTCTATCAACTGAAAAGGTAACACTCTCGTCCTCTATACTTAGGGTCAGTTTCTTACCAAACACGTCTATTATTGCTTTAGCCGTGTTTAAGAATGGTCTTCCTAATATGAGAGGTACTCGAGAATCTTCTTCCATGTCCAGAATAACAAAATCTACTGGAAATACTAAAGTACCAACTTTAACTAGCATATTCTCCATTATCCCTCTAGGATATTTTACTGATCTATCGGCTAGTTGTATGCTAATTCGTGTTGGTTTCAATTCTCCAAGATCTAGTTTAGCGTATAGTGAATACGACATTAGATTTATACTAGCACCTAAGTCTGCCAATGCTTCTATTGAACTAAGACTACCCAGAAAACATGGAATTGTGAAACTTCCTGGATCTGATAATTTTTCTGGTATCTTCTTCAACAGCACTGCAGAACAATTAGCATTCATAGTAACAGCCGAGAGTTCTTCCATTTTCTTTCTATTTGTGATTAGATCTTTCAAAAATTTAGCATATCTAGGCATTCCTGAAATCACATCAATGAAAGGAAGATTTACATTTATCTGTTTAAACATATCCAAGAATTTGGATTGCTCGGCTTCAAGTCTCTCTTTTCTCATTTTACTCGGGTAAGGAAGTGGTGGTTGGTATGGTTTAACATAAGGTTTAGCCTTAACTGTGTTATCTTCATTAACCTTTTCAACTACCGGTTCTTTTTCCTTATCTTGTTCAGATTGTGGTTCTTGTGGAGTAGGAATAGCTTCATCAGAAATTACAGGTAATTCAGGTGGTTTAAGTGTAATACCAATTCTTGTGGTAATGGCTTTAGCTGTTTCATTCCGGGGGTTAGCATTTGTATCACTAGGTAGACTTTCCGGTTTTCTTTCACCTATCAACCTTGCTAGGTTGCTCACTTCTTGTTCTAGATTTTGAATAGAAGCCTGTTGATTTCTAAATGCTTGAGCATTTTGTTCATTAGTTTGTTTCTGAGATGTGAAAAATTGAGTTTGAGATTCAACTAGCTTCGACATCATGTCTTCTAAATTTGTCTTTTTATCATCGGTTTGTGGTGGTTTATTTTGAAAAATAGGTCTTTGCTGATTATAAGTATTGTTAGATACTTGTTGATTGATAGGACCTTGTTGGTTGTTGTATGGAACATTTCGGTTATAATTCTGTTTTTGATTGTAGTTTGGTCTTGGCGGTTGATAATTATTCTGATAATTATTTCCAGGCCTTTGGTTTATGTATGAAACATTCTCTCTTTATTCCATTGTTAGTTCAATAATGAGACAATCTTTTGTCAAATGTGGTCCTCCACACTGCTCACAACTAATTCGTATTGAGTGAATATCTTTAGTCATCTTTTCCATTCGTCTCTCAACAGCATCTATCTTTACAGAAATGGAATCTAAGTCATGGCTAGAATCAGCTCTAGCTGCTTTAGATGATCTAACAATATCTTTTTCTTGGTGCCACTCATGTGAGTGGGAAGCAGTGTTATCAATAATTTTATAAGCATCAGTTACGGTTTTCTTCATAATGGAACCACCAGCTGCTATATCGATGTCTTTCCTTGTAGTGATGTCGCATCCTTGGTAGAATATTTGTACTATTTGACAGGTGTCTAAACCATGTTGCGGACATCCTCTCAATAACTTTCCAAATCTTGTCCACGCCTCATATAGAGTTTCGTTTGGCTTTTGTGTGAACGTAACAATTTCTCCTTGAAGTCTCACGGCTTTAGATGCCGGAAAGAATTGTTTAAGAAAATTTTCAACTAAAACGTCCCATGTATCAATCGCCCCTTCAGGTAACGAATCTAACCAATCTTTGGCTTCTCCCTTTAAAGTCCAGGGAAATAACATGAGATATATCTGTTCATCCTCCACTTCTCTTATTTTAAATAGTGTGCAGATCCTATTAAAGGTACGAAGATGTTCATTTGGATCTTCCTTCGGTGCACCACTAAATTGGCATTGATTAGTTATCATGTGTAGAATTTGTCCATTGATTTCATAATCTGGCGCATTTATGTCAGGTTGAGTAATTGCGTGACCTTGGCCAGTGCGTTTAGCTCTCATTCGGTCTTCCATACTTAGAGGTTCCAAATTCTCCATGATTGAATTTGTTGAATCTGAATCATTATAGGATTCTGATTTAATGGTAGGTTCCTCAACAATCTCTGTTTGAATGATTGGTGGTTCCGGCGGAAAGATTAATGGTTCAGGATCTATGAATTGTCCCTGAATATTCTCCGGATTCTCAATTGTGAGGTCGGGTTCAAAAAATGGATTATCGAAAATTTGAATTGGAGTACTTGGTCGACTGGATGACGATTCTAAAGAAAAATCAACGGCGACAATATTTGCTAGATGTCTTGATCGAGTTACAGGTGGTGAACGTACAAAAGGTGGTGAACGTTTTGTTCGGTGCATTCACTGAATATCCTATTAGTTATAAAAATAAGAAAAATTATATAAGTTATCAAATTAATAGACTTTTCTGATTTTGCCCACGTTTCGAATAGCCAAAAGATGCAGCAGAGGGGCAGGATTCGTTTGGTCTCAATATAATTGAGTACTGTTTGGCTCCAATAACCCGGTCCACGTACAAATCCAACTATTACTACGAACCAGAAAATTTTGATGTCTATCAATTTAACCACTTAAAATAATTTTTCGTTAAAGTTTAAAGAAATTTAGAGAGAAGAAATAGAAAAATTCTATGTCCTAAAAACTAGAATGTCAAGAAATAAGAAAGAAAAAGAGCGCGTCGAAAAACGTCGAAAAATAAAAAGTCGAAAAATAAAAATAAGAATGTAGCGCGTCGAAACTTAAAAAGGAACTAAAAATTAAAAATTAAAAGTTGCGTCTAAAAATATTAAAGCTTAAAAGAAATTCTATATCCCAAATAGCAATAACTTAAAAAGGTACTAAAATATAAAAACGGCGTCGCAAAATTCTAAAGCACTTAAATCTTAGTTTAAAGAAAAAGCACTTAAGGAATTTTACGGCAAAGCCTAAAAATCTAGAAGTAAAAATAACTATGGCAAAAACTATGACTTGAAACTAAAAATGAGCGAAAAATACAAATATTACGCTAAAATGAATAAAAAGGTACAAAATATAAAAATATACTTAAAGTTGTAAAAAGTATAATTTTTATAAAAATATAATTTTTATATTATTTATTTAATAAAACTATTAATTTTATAATTTATTAAAACTAATTAAACTAATTAAAACAAATTAATTAAAAACTAAACTAAATTAATTAAATACTAAACCCTAATTAGGGTTTTAAATATATAATAATTATAATTATAATTAAACCCTAACTGTCGGCTGAGGTTACCAGGCCTGTCAAATCAGGTCATGCGATCGCATGGCCTGACCGTTGAAATACCATGCGATCGCATGGTCTACGAATTTGGGCCAGACTTTGGGCTGTTACAGTGATCGGGCCGAGTGCTTATTTTTTTTTTTTTTTATGTTTTCTGATTTAGATATTTATATAATATATTTATATAAATTAAATAAAACTTATATTTTTACAAAATAAAAATAAAGAAACTTTATAGAACTTAAATATTTAACAAACTCTTAAAAATATATAAATTTTGTTTTTCTTTTTATATTTTCGAATATTTAAAACGTATTTTTATAAAAGCGTAGTTTTATAAAAGTAAACTAAAAACTAAAAAAAAACTTTTTTTTATATATAGCGTTGCGCTTCCGGCGTTTAAGCAAGAATAGTCCCCGGCAGCGGCGCCAAAAATACTTGATGTGTGCGAGGTGTACTAGGAAATAGTATTATTTTTACAACGTAATACTATTAAATATGATACAATTTTACACAAGATATTTATTTATTTATAGAATGGATATACCTAAACCTTGCTACAACACTTATAGGCAGTGTATCTAATCGTACAGTAGTGTAGTTTTTAGTAAGTCCGGTTCGTTCCACAGAGATCTCTTAAACAAGCTTAACGCTATAATTTTAAAAACTATATTTGTAAAAATACAAAAATATATATAAGTAATATTATTATTATTAAAGGGGGTTTTTACCGTTTAATGACCGGTTTGTCGATTTTTAAAACTTTAGTCGCAGTTAAAACCTAATGTAAAATATTAAAAATAAATATAACTTAATTTAAAGCATAAAGTAAATAACGATAATGAAATTGCGATAAATAAAAGTGCGATAAAATACGATGACAATAAATAAAAGTGCAATTAAATATGAAATAAAAGAATTATGCTTATTTAAACTTCCGTAATCATGATGTTTGACGTGTTGATTTTTAGTTTATTCCCATGGGTTAATTGTTCTTTGTCCTGGATTATTTAATATGTCCGTCTGGTTTTTGTCCATAACAGTCCATCAGTCATAAATATAAAGTGCGAGTGTCCTCGTCAAATTATCATTATATCCGAAGTCAAATATTTCAACTAATTGGGGACTTAAACTGTAACAAGGTCTTAATACTTTGTTTAATAATTACACTAGGATATCGACTGCGTGTAACCCAAGGTTTTAATACTTTGTTATCAATTATGCCAAGTGTACTTGTACATAATTTCACCTCTGTTTTAATAAGTCTATTAACTATTAATCCATTCCCGTGTCCGGTTATATGAACGATTATTCGTACATATAAATATCCCTCCCATCGTATCCGATCGAGTGTATATGGTTATTTATAGGTACGTCCAATTGTAAATTTTTATATTAAATTAACAAACTATCATTTAGTTAAACAAATATAAAGCCCATTAATAGCCCATAGTCTAATTTCCACAAGTGTCGTTCTTTTGTGCAAACCCCAATTATGGTACAAAACCCAATTACCAAATCTTAATAATTTAGCCCAACATCATAATTACTTCGGTATTAAATAAGCATAATAATAACTTAGCTACGAGACATTTAATTTAAAAATAACATTAACCATAACTTACAGTGATTAAAAATAGCGTAGCGTTACACGGACAGAATTTTGACTTACACCCTTACAACATTCGCTATCATACCCTTATTATTAGAATTTAAAATTAAAATTAAAATTATAATATAAATATAAATATATTTACGTATAGATAGAGAGATGGATTGATGGATATATTTTTCGTTCACCAAACTGCGAATTTATAGGACCTGGGGCTGAAAAAGTGTGCCATGCGATCGCATGGCTTTCTGCCTTCCAGGCCATACGATCGCATGGCCAGCTGGTGAAGTTCACATGCCTTTGTTTCTTTGCTTGCCGATGTTTATAAATAATAATATAATATATAAATAATTATAAGAATTATTTAAATATTATATTTTATTTATGTGCATAGTTAACTTGTAATTTTTAGTCCGTTGCGTCGAGCGTTGAGAGTTGACTTTGGTCCCGGTTCCGAATTTTCGAACGTCCTTGCGTATAATTTAATATCTTGTACTTTGCGTTTCACGTCTTGTACTCTTGTAATTTTGAGACGTTTCTTATCAATAATTGGAACCTCTTTGATTGTATTTTGTACTTTTGAGCTTTTTGGTCGTTTGCGTCTTCAATTCGTCGAATCTGTCTTTTGTCTTCACTTTTTATTATTTAAACGAATATCACTTGTAAATAGAACAATTGCAACTAAAAGCTTGTCTTTCTTGTGGAATAATGCTATGAAATATATGTTCGTTTTTAGCATTATCAACAACAATATGCACAACACAAGGCATTTTACAAACTCAAATTCAACGGCACTTAATAAATAATCAAAGGACATATTTATTAAAACGAAACGTACCTTAACGTCTCCTTGCCGCACCCGTCCTCGCTAACTTGGGACATTCCGACTTACGATGTCCTTCTTCTTGGCAATTGAAGCACACCATGCCATCACCCTTTGGCACCGAACATTCCCACAACTTGTGACCCCTCACGCCATAATTATAACATCTAGACGCACTAGCATCCGATATACCCGTCCGTGTACCACCCGTGCTCACACTCGGACCCTTAGTCCTCTTACTTGGGGCACCATAAGAAACAATCCTTCTTTCACTTGAAGATTCACCCTTCTTGGATCATGAATACGACTCGAAACCTCTAGTCAAGGCGAATAATTCCGCAAACGATTTCGCTTGACCCCGGCTAATTTTAATCCTCAAGTCATCATTCAAGGTCCGATAGAAATCCCCCATCAACATACGATCATTCCCCAAATACTCCGGACAAAAACGAGCCTTCACCATAAAGGTCGTCTTGAGAGTATTCAAATTCATAGAACCCTGTTGCAAATTTCGCAACTCATTACGAAATTCTGACAAATCGGCTGAAGTTCGGAACTCCTCGAAGAATTCCTCCTTAAATTCGTCCCACGATAACGCCATAAACGTTTCGCCACCGACAAGATCAATCTTACCATCCAACCAATCCCTCGCCCTACCCCGCAACAAACTAGTAGCGAGCCTCGTCTTTTTCTCGGGAGGGCATTCAATAGTGCAAAAACACCCTTCGATATTCGAGATCCATGTGGTGCTTACCAAAGGATCCGGTTTCCCGTCATACATCGGGGGTTTAGTCTTCATGAAGCTCTTAAGACAACGCTCCATTTCACTACTACCCTGAAATTCGGAATACTTTCTATCCATTTCTTCTCAAAATGCACTCATTTGCTCCGCCACGGTGACCGCAACTCTAGCGTTAAACTCCACGTCGTTCGTCTCGATCCCATTTCCCGTCGTAATTCTAAGGAATGCAAAAGCGATTAGATCACGAACGTATAAAGTTATACACACAAGACCGCCCCATCTTGCTAAACACTCGTCGTACATCACTTGTTAGACACGATTTGCACCCGTAATAAGGTTTGCAAGTCCTTATTACGCACACACGCCGTATCAACTCGTTAGTACAATGACCGCCTCGGTCGATGATATAAACAAACACAAACAAAATTCTACGTGATATAAACATACGCGAGAATTATTATCACAACACAAAAGTATATCAATAATACCCACATTACTAATACAAACGTTAGTGAACCTACAAACAAGGCACTAACTATAACCCATTCCGACCCGTAATCCTACAAGTCCCGCAACAAATAAGCACACACAAAAGTCTAAGTCTAGGCACCTATCTCAAGTCACCTAAATCCCTTAGACCATGCTCTGATACCACTTGTAACAACCCAGCCCTTTAGCCAACCAAAAACGTAAGATACATTTTTTTCCTTTGATCAGCTATTGGCGCGGCGCGCTAAGGCCCCGCGCGGCGTGCAGAAGGGCCTGGACAGGCTGCTGTCCCAAAAAGTTAAATACGCAAAAATGTTTGGCCACTTCCCGATGAAATTAGACAAAACGCTTTTAACCACATGTTCAAATATGTAAAACTAACACGTTCCATTAATAAAAAGGGTTTTACGACACCGGGCCCACATATGCCCAAATTACCCCTCTAAGTACAAAATACAAGTTTTCGACCACAAGAATTTTAATACAAAACAAAGCCGAGCATGGCGATTGGGGATACGCTATGAAATGTCCCGTTCTTATTGATTAAAAACGTTCCATATTAATTGATTTTGTTGTGAGGTTTTGACCTCTATATGAGACGTTTTTCAAAGACTGCATTCATTTTAAAACAACCCATAACCTTTATTTCATCAATAAAGGTTTAAAAAGCTTTACGTAGATTATCAAATAATGATAATCTAAAATATCCTGTTTACACACGACCATTACATAATGGTTTACAATACAAATATGTTACAACAAAATAAGTTTCTTGAATGCAGTTTTTACACAATATCATACAAGCATGGACTCCAAATCTCGTCCTTATTTAAGTATGCGACAGCGAAAGCTCTTAATAATCACCTGAGAATAAACATGCTTAAAACGTCAACAAAAATGTTGGTGAGTTATAGGTTTAACCTATATATATCAAATCATAATAATAGACCACAAGATTTCATATTTCAATACACATCCCATACATAGAGATAAAAATCATTCATATGGTGAACACCTGGTAACCGACATTAACAAGATGCATATATAAGAATATCCCCATCATTCCGGGACACCCTTCGGATATGATATAAATTTCGAAGTACTAAAGCATCCGGTACTTTGGATAGGGTTTGTTAGGCCCAATAGATCTATCTTTAGGATTCGCGTCAATTAGGGTGTCTGTTCCCTAATTCTTAGATTACCAGACTTAATAAAAAGGGGCATATTCGATTTCGATAATTCAACCATAGAATGTAGTTTCACGTACTTGTGTCTATTTTGTAAATCATTTATAAACCTGCATGTATTCTCATCCCAAAAATATTAGATTTTAAAAGTGGGACTATAACTCACTTTCACAGATTTTTACTTCGTCGGGAAGTAAGACTTGGCCACTGGTTGATTCACGAACCTATAACAATATATAAATATATATCAAAGTATGTTCAAAATATATTTACAACACTTTTAATATATTTTGATGTTTTAAGTTTATTAAGTCAGCTGTCCTCGTTAGTAACCTACAACTAGTTGTCCATAGTTAGATGTACAGAAATAAATCGATAAATATTATCTTGAATCAATCCACGACCCAGTGTATACGTATCTTAGTATTGATCACAACTCAAACTATATATATTTTGGAATCAACCTCAACCCTGTATAGCTAACTCCAACATTCACATATAGAGTGTTTATGGTTGTTCCGAAATATATATAGATGTGTCGACATGATAGGTCGAAACATTGTATATTTGTATATGGTATCTCAAGATTACATAATATACAATACAAGTTGATTAAGTAATGGTTGGAATAGATTTGTTACCAATTTTCACGTAGCTAAAATGAGAAAAATTATCCAATCTTGTTTTACCCATAACTTCTTCATTTTAAATCCGTTTTGAGTGAATCAAATTGCTATGGTTTCATATTGAACTCTATTTTATGAATCTAAACAGAAAAAGTAAAGGTTTATAGTCGAAAAAATAAGTTACAAGTCGTTTTTGTAAAGGTAGTCATTTCAGTCGAAAGAACGACGTCTAGATGACCATTTTAGAAAACATACTTCCACTTTGAGTTTAACCATAATTTTTGGATATAGTTTCATGTTCATAATAAAAATAATTTTCTCAGAATAACAACTTTTAAATCAAAGTTTATCATAGTTTTTAATTAACTAACCCAAAACAGCCCGCGGTGTTACTACGACGGCGTAAATCCGGTTTTACGGTGTTTTTCGTGTTTCCAGGTTTTAAATCATTAAGTTAGCATATCATATAGATATAGAACATTTGTTTAGTTGATTTTAAAAGTCAAGTTAGAAGGATTAACTTTTGTTTGCGAACAAGTTTAGAATTAACTAAACTATGTTCTATTGATTACAAGTTTAAACCTTCGAATAAGATAGCTTTATATGTATGAATCGAATGATGTTATGAACATCATTACTACCTTAAGTTCCTTGGATAAACCTACTGGAAAAGAGAAAAATGGATCTAGCTTCAACGGATCCTTGGATGGCTCGAAGTTCTTGAAGCAGAATCATGACACGAAAACAAGTTCAAGTAAGATCATCACTTGAAATAAGATTGTTATAGTTATAGAAATTGAACCAAAGTTTTAATATGATTATTACCTTGTATTAGAATCATAACCTACTGTAAGAAACAAAGATTTCTTGAGGTTGGATGATCACCTTACAAGATTGGAAGTGAGCTAGCAAACTTGAAAGTATTCTTGATTTTATGTAACTAGAACTTGTAGAATATATGAAGAACACTTAGAACTTGAAGATAGAACTTGAGAGAGATTAATTAGATGAAGAAAATTGAAGAATGAAAGTTTTTTTAGGTGTTTTTGGTCGTTGGTGTATGGATTAGATATAAAGGATATGTAATTTTGTTTTCATGTAAATAAGTCATGAATGATTACTCATATTTTTGTAATTTTATGAGATATTTCATGCTAGTTGCCAAATGATGGTTCCCATATGTGTTAGGTGACTCACATGGGCTGCTAAGAGCTGATCATTGGAGTGTATATACCAATAGTACATACATCTAAAAGCTGTGTATTGTACGAGTACGAATACGGGTGCATACGAGTAGAATTGTTGATGAAACTGAACGAGGATGTAATTGTAAGCATTTTTGTTAAGTAGAAGTATTTTGATAAGTGTATTGAAGTCTTTCAAAAGTGTATAAATACATATTAAAACACTACATGTATATACATTTTAACTGAGTCGTTAAGTCATCGTTAGTCGTTACATGTAAGTGTTGTTTTGAAACCTTTAGCTTAACGATCTTGTTAAATGTTGTTAATCCAATGTTTATAATATCAAATGAGATTTTAAATTATTATATTATCATGATATTATCATGTATTAATATCTCTTAATATGATATATATACATTAAATGTCTTTACAGCGATAATCGTTACATATATGTCTCGTTTAAAAATCATTAAGTTAGTAGTCTTGTTTTTACATATGTAGTTCATTGTTAATATACTTAATGATATGTTTACTTATCATAGTATCATGTTAACTATATATATATATATATATATCCATATATATGTCAGCATATAGTTTTTTTACAAGTTTTAACGTTCGTGAATCACCGGTCAACTTGGGTGGTCAATTGTCTATATGAAACATATTTCAATTAATCAAGTCTTAACAAGTTTGATTGCTTAACATGTTGGAAAAATTTAATCATGTAAATATCAATCTCAATTAATATATATAAACATGGAAAAGTTCGGGTCACTACAGTACCTACCCGTTAAATAAATTTCGTCCCGAAATTTTAAGCTGTTGAAGGTGTTGACGAATCTTCTGGAAATAGATGCGGGTATTTCTTCTTCATCTGATCTTCATGCTCCCAGGTGAACTCGGGTCCTCTACGAGCATTCCATCGAATCTTAACAATTGGTATTGTGTTTTGCTTAAGTCTTTTAACCTCACGATCCATTATTTCGACGGGTTCTTCGATGAATTGAAGTTTTTCGTTGATTTGGATTTCATCTAACGGAATAGTGAGATCTTCTTTAGCAAAACATTTCTTCAAATTCGAGACGTGGAAAGTGTTATGTACAGCCACGAGTTGTTGAGGTAACTCAAGTCGGTAAGCTACTGGTCCGACACGATCAATAATCTTGAATGGTCCAATATACCTTGGATTTAATTTCCCTCGTTTACCAAATCGAACAACGCCTTTCCAAGGTGTAACTTTAAGCATGACCATCTCTCCAATTTCAAATTCTATATCTTTTCTTTTAATGTCAGCGTAGCTCTTTTGTCGACTTTGGGCGGTTTTCAACCGTTGTTGAATTTGGATGATCTTCTCGGTAGTTTCTTGTATAATCTCCGGACCCGTAATCTGTCTATCCCCCACTTCACTCCAACAAATCGGAGACCTGCACTTTCTACCATAAAGTGCTTCAAACGGCGCCATCTCAATGCTTGAATGGTAGCTGTTGTTGTAGGAAAATTCTGCTAACGGTAGATGTCGATCCCAACTGTTTCCGAAATCAATAACACATGCTCGTAGCATGTCTTCAAGCGTTTGTATCGTCCTTTCGCTCTGCCCATCAGTTTGTGGATGATAGGCAGTACTCATGTCTAGACGAGTTCCTAATGCTTGCTGTAATGTCTGCCAGAATCTTGAAATAAATCTGCCATCCCTATCAGAGATAATAGAGATTGGTATTCCATGTCTGGAGACGACTTCCTTCAAATACAGTCGTGCTAACTTCTCCATCTTGTCATCTTCTCTTATTGGCAGGAAGTGTGCTGATTTGGTGAGACGATCAACTATTACCCAAATAGTATCAAAACCACTTGCAGTCCTTGGCAATTTAGTGATGAAATCCATGGTAATGTTTTCCCATTTCCATTCCGGGATTTCGGGTTGTTGAAGTAGACCTGATGGTTTCTGATGCTCAGCTTTGACCTTAGAACACGTCAAACATTCTCCTACGTATTTAGCAACATCAGCTTTCACCCCCGGCCACCAAAAATGTTTCTTGAGATCCTTGTACATCTTCCCCGTTCCAAGATGTATTGAGTATATGGTTTTATGAGCTTCTCTAAGTACCATTTCTCTCATATCTCCAAATTTTGGTACCCAAATCCTTTCAGCCCTATACCGGGTTCCGTCTTCCCGAATATTAAGATGCTTCTTCGATCCTTTGGGTATTTCATCCTTTAAATTTCTCCTTGTTGCGCCTCCTTTATTTGAGTAGTAAGGTTATTATGAATCATTATATTCATAGATTTTACTCGAATGGGTTCTCTGTCCTTCCTGCTCAAGGCATCGGCTACCACATTTGCCTTCCCCGGGTGGTAACGAATCTCAAAGTCGTAATCATTCAATAATTCAATCCACCTACGCTGCCTCATATTCAGTTGTTTCTGATTAAATATGTGTTGAAGACTTTTGTGGTCGGTATATATAATACTTTTGACCCCATATAAGTAGTGCCTCCAAGTCTTTAATGCAAAAACAACCGCGCCTAATTCCAAATCATGCGTCGTATAATTTTGTTCGTGAATCTTCAATTGTCTAGACGCATAAGCAATCACCTTCGTTCGTTGCATTAATACACAACCGAGACCTTGCTTTGATGCGTCACAATAAATCACAAAATCATCATTCCCTTCAGGCAATGACAATATAGGTGCCGTAGTTAGCTTTTTCTTCAATAACTGAAACGCTTTCTCTTGTTCATCATTCCATTCAAATTTCTTCCCTTTATGCGGTAATGCAGTCAAGGGTTTTGCTATTCTGGAAAAGTCTTGGATGAACCTTCTGTAGTAACCAGCTAGTCCTAAAAACTGGCGTATGTGTTTCGGAGTTTTCGGGGTTTCCCACTTTTCAACAGTTTCTATCTTTGCCGGATCCACCTTAATACCTTCTTTGTTCACTATGTGACCGAGGAATTGAACTTCTTCCAACCAAAATGCACACTTTGAAAACTTAGCGTACAATTCTTCCTTCCTCAATACTTCTAACACCTTTCTCAAATGTTCACCGTGTTCTTGGTCATTCTTTGAGTAAATAAGTATGTCATCAACGAAAACAATGACAAACTTGTCAAGGTATGGTCCACACACTCAGTTCATAAGGTCCATGAATACAGCTGGTGCATTAGTTAAATCAAACGGCATGACCATAAACTCGTAATGACCGTAACATGTTCTGAAAGTAGTCTTTGGAATATCATCTTCTTTCACCCGCATTTGATGATACCCGGAACGTAAGTCAATCTTTGAATAAACAGACGAGCCTTGTAGTTGATCAAATAAGTCATCGATTCTCGGTAGTGGGTAGCGGTTCTTGATGGTAAGTTTGTTCAACTCTCGGTAGTCGATACACAACCTGAATGTACCATCTTTCTTCTTGACAAACAAAACAGGAGCTCCCCACGGTGATGTGCTTGGTCGAATGAAACCACGTTCTAAAAGTTCTTGTAATTGGCTTTGCAGTTCTTTCATCTCGCTGGGTGCGAGTCTATAAGGAGCACGAGCTATTGGTGCAGCTCCTGGTACAAGATCTATTTGAAATTCAACGGATCGATGTGGGGGTAATCCCGGTAATTCTTTCGGAAATACATCGGGAAATTCTTTTGCAATGGGAACATCATTGATGCTCTTTTTTTCAGTTTGTACTTTTTCGACGTGTGCTAGAATAGCATAGCAACCTTTTCTTATTAGTTTTTGTGCCTTCAAATTACTAATAAGATGTAGCTTCGTGTTGCCCTTTTCTCCGTACACCATTAAGGGTTTTCCTTTTTCTCGTATAATGCGAATTGCATTTTTGTAACAAACGATCTCTGCTTTCACTTCTTTCAACCAGTCCATACCGATTATCACATCAAAACTCCCTAACTCTACTGGTATCAAATCAATCTTAAATGTTTCGCTAACCAGTTTAATTTCTCGATTCCGACATATATTATCTGCTGAAATTAATTTACCATTCGCTAATTCGAGTAAAAATTTACTATCCAAAGGCGTTAATGGACAACTTAATTTAGCACAAAAATCTCTACTCATATAGCTTCTATCCGCACCCAAATCAAAAAAAAACGTAAGCAGATTTATTGTCAATAAGAAACGTACCCGTAACAAGTTCTGGGTCTTCCTGTACCTCTGCCGCATTAATATTGAAAACTCTTCCGCGGCCTTGTCCATTCGTGTTCTCCTGGTTCGGGCAATTTCTAATAATGTGGCCCGGTTTTCCACATTTATAACAAACTACATTGGCATAACTTGCTCCGACACTACTTGCTCCGCCATTACTCGTTCCGACACCATTTGTTCCTTTCGTTCAATTAACCCCTGGTCCGTAGACCTCACACTTCGCCGCGCTATTACCATTTCTTTTACAGTTGTTGCAAAATTTGGTGCAGAACCCCGAGTGATACTTTTCACACCTTTGGCATAGCTGCTTCTGATTGTTGTTGTTGTTGTGGTTATTATTGTTGTTGGGATGATTGTTGTAGTTGCTGTTGTTGTTGTTGTTGTTGTTGTTGTTGTTGTTGTTGTTGTTGGGCCGTTTGTTGTAGTTGCGATTGATGTTGCGATTGTTGGGATAATTGTTGCGATTATTGTTGTAATTGCTGTTGTTGTTGTATTGGTGATTTTTATCACCGTTTTCCTCCCACTTTCTTTTGACTTGCTTCACATTGGCCTCTTCAGCAGTCTGTTCTTTAATTCTTTCTTCTATTTGGTTCACTAGTTTGTGAGCCATTCTACATACCTGTTGTATGGAGGCGGGCTCGTGTGAACTTATATCTTCTTGGATTCTTTCCGGTAATCCTTTTACAAACGCGTCGATCTTCTCTTCCTCATCTTCGAATGCTCCCGGACACAATAGGCACAATTCTGTGAATCGTCTTTCGTACGTGGTAATATCAAATCCTTGGGTTCGTAACCCTCTAAGTTCTGTCTTGAGCTTATTGACCTCGGTTCTGGGACGGTACTTCTCGTTCATCAAGTGCTTGAATGCTGACCACGGTAGTGCGTACGCATCGTCTTGTCCCACTTGCTCTAGATAGGTATTCCACCATGTTAATGCAGAACCTGTGAAGGTATGCGTAGCGTACTTCACTTTGTCCTCTTCAGTACACTTACTTATGGCAAACACCGATTCGACCTTCTCAGTCCACCGTTTCAATCCGATCGGTCCTTCGGTTCCATCAAATTCCAAAGGTTTGCAGGCAGTGAATTCTTTGTAGGTGCATCCTACACGATTTCCTGTACTGCTAGATCCAAGGTTATTGTTCGTATGTAGCGCAGCCTGTACTGCGGCTATGTTTGAAGGGACAAAAGTACGGAATTCTTCTTCATTCATATTCACGGTGTGTCGAGTAGTCGGTGCCATTTCCTTCAAAATAGTCAAATGGAACAAGTTAATCATACAGAATATTAAGAGTAGTTAATAGTATTTCATAGCAAAATATGAACTCATTTATAAAAGCTTTTTCTTCATATTAGCGTTTTATAAGTTTAAATTCGGGTAGTACCTACCCGTTAAGTTCATACTTAGTAGCTAATATACAATTCAACTGAAATGTCCCGTTCTTATTGATTAAAAACGTTCCATATTAATTGATTTCGTTGCGAGGTTTTGACCTCTATATGAGACGTTTTTCAAAGACTGCATTCATTTTTAAAACAAACCATAACCTTTATTTCATAGATAAAGGTTTTAAAAAGCTTTACGTAGATTATCAAATAATGATAATCTAAAATACCCTGTTTACACACGACCATTACATAATGTTTTACAATACAAATATGTTACAACAAAATAAGTTTCTTGAATGTAGTTTTTACACAATATCATACAAGCATGGACTCCAAATCTCGTCCTTATTTAAGTATGTGACAGCGGAAGCTCTTAATAATCACCTGAGAATAAACATGCTTAAAACGTCAACAAAAATGTTGGTGAGTTATAGGTTTAACCTATATATATCAAATCATAATAATAGACCACAAGATTTCATATTTCAATACACATCCCATACATAGAGATAAAAATCATTCATATGGTGAACACCTGGTAATCGACATTAACAAGATGCATATATAAGAATATCCCCATCATTCCGGGACACCCTTCGGATATGATATAAATTTCGAAGTACTAAAGCATCCGGTACTTTGGATGGGGTTTCTTAGGCCCAATAGATCTATCTTTAGGATTCGCGTCAATTAGGGTGTCTGTTCCCTAATTCTTAGATTACCAGTCTTAATAAAAAGGGGCATATTCGATTTCGATAATTCAACCATAGAATGTAGTTACATGTACTTGTGTCTATTTTGTAAATCATTTATAAAACCTGCATGTGTTCTCATCCCAAAAATATTAGATTTTAAAAGTGGGACTATAACTCACTTTCACAGATTTTTACTTCGTCGGGAAGTAAGACTTGGCCACTGGTTGATTCACGAACCTATAACAATATATACATATATATCAAAGTATGTTCAAAATATATTTACAACACTTTTAATATATTTTGATGTTTTAAGTTTATTAAGTCAGCTGTCCTCGTTAGTAACCTACAACTAGTTGTCCACAGTTAGATGTACAGAAATAAATCGATAAATATTATCTTGAATCAATCCACGACCCAGTGTATACGTATCTCAGTATTGATCACAACTCAAACTATATATATTTTGGAATCAACCTCAACCCTGTATATCTAACTCCAACATTCACATATAGAGTGTCTATGGTTGTTCCGAAATATATATAGATGTGTCGACATGATAGGTCGAAAAATTGTATACGTGTCTATGATATCTCAAGATTACATAATATACAATACAAGTTGATTAAGTTATGGTTGGAATAGATTTGTTACCAATTTTCACGTAGCTAAAATGAGAAAAATTATCCAATCTTGTTTTACCCATAACTTCTTCATTTTAAATCCGTTTTGAGTGAATCAAATTGCTATGGTTTCATATTGAACTCTATTTTATGAATCTAAATAGAAAAAGTATAGGTTTATAGTCAGAAAAATAAGTTACAAGTCGTTTTTGTAAAGGTAGTCATTTCAGTCGAAAGAACGACGTCTAGATGACCATTTTAGAAAACATACTTCCACTTTGAGTTTAACCATAATTTTTGGATATAGTTTCATGTTCATAATAAAAATCATTTTCTCAGAATAACAACTTTTAAATCAAAGTTTATCATAGTTTTTAATTAACTAACCCAAAACAGCCCGCGGTGTTACTACGACGGCGTAAATCCGGTTTTACGGTGTTTTTCGTGTTTTTAGGTTTTAAATCATTAAGTTAGCATATCATATAGATATAGAACATGTGTTTAGTTGATTTTAAAAGTCAAGTTAGAAGGATTAACTTTTGTTTGCGAACAAGTTTAGAATTAACTAAACTATGTTCTAGTGATTACAAGTTTAAACCTTCGAATAAGATAGCTTTATATGTATGAATCGAATGATGTTATGAACATCATTACTACCTTAAGTTCCTTGGATAAAAGTACTGGAAAATAGAAAAATGGATCTAGCTTCAACGGATCCTTGGATGGCTCGAAGTTCTTGAAGCAGAATCATGACACGAAAACAAGTTCAAGTAAGATCATCACTTGAAATAAGATTGTTATAGTTATAGAAATTGAACCAAAGTTTGAATATGATTATTACCTTGTATTAGAATCATAACCTACTATAAGAAACAAAGATTTCTTGAGGTTGGATGATCACCTTACAAGATTGGAAGTGAGCTAGCAAACTTGAAAGTATTCTTGATTTTATGTAACTAAAACTTGTAGAATATATGAAGAACACTTAGAACTTGAAGATAGAACTTGAGAGAGATCAATTAGATGAAGAAAATTGAAGAATGAAAGTGTTTGTAGGTGTTTTTGGTCATTGGTGTATGGATTAGATATAAAGGATATGTAATTTTGTTTTCATGTAAATAAGTCATGAATGATTACTCATATTTTTGTAATTTTATGAGATATTTCATGCTAGTTGCCAAATGATGGTTCCCATATGTGTTAGGTGACTCACATGGGCTGCTAAGAGCTGATCATTGGAGTGTATATACCAATAGTACATACATCTAAAAGCTGTGTATTGTACGAGTACGAATACTGGTGCATACGAGTAGAATTGTTGATGAAACTGAACGAGGATGTAATTGTAAGCATTTTTGTTAAGTAGAAGTATTTTGATAAGTGTATTGAAGTCTTTCAAAAGTGTATAAATACATATTAAAACACTACATGTATATACATTTTAACTGAGTTGTTAAGTCATCGTTAGTCGTTACATGTAAGTGTTGTTTTGAAACCTTTAGGTTAACGATCTTGTTAAATGTTGTTAACCCAATGTTTATAATATCAAATGAGATTTTAAATTATTATATTATCATGATATTATCATGTATGAATATCTCTTAATATGATATATATACATTAAATGTCTTTACAGCGATAATCGTTACATATATGTCTCGTTTAAAAATCATTAAGTTAGTAGTCTTCTTTTTACATATGTAGTTCATTGTTAATATACTTAATGATATGTTTACTTATCATAGTATTATGTTAACTATATATATATATATATATCCATATATATGTCATCATATAGTTTTTTTACAAGTTTTAACGTTCGTGAATCACCGGTCAAATTGGGTGGTCAATTGTCTATATGAAACATATTTCAATTAATCAAGTCTTAACAAGTTTGATTGCTTAACATGTTGGAAACATTTAATCATGTAAATAT
The DNA here is from genome assembly GCF_046630445.1 of Rutidosis leptorrhynchoides. Lineage (NCBI taxonomy): Eukaryota > Viridiplantae > Streptophyta > Magnoliopsida > Asterales > Asteraceae > Rutidosis > Rutidosis leptorrhynchoides. Next base: position 157,971,213 of record NC_092336.1, read on the forward strand.
CAATCTCAATTAATAAATATAAACATGGAAAAGTTCGGGTCACTACAGTACCTACCCGTTAAATAAATTTCGTCCCGAAATTTTAAGCTGTTGAAGGTGTTGACGAATCTTCTGGAAATAGATGCGGGTATTTCTTCTTCATCTGATCTTCACGATCTCAGGTGAACTCGGGTCCTCTACAAGCATTCCATCGAACCTTAACAATTGGTATCGTGTTTTGCTTAAGTCTTTTAACCTCACGATCCATTATTTCGACGGGTTCTTCGATGAATTGAAGTTTTTCGTTGATTTGGATTTCATCTAACGGAATAGTGAGATCTTCTTTAGTAAAACATTTCTTCAAATTCGAGACGTGGAAAGTGTTATGTACAGCCGCGAGTTGTTGATGTAACTCAAGTCGGTAAGCTACTGGTCCGACACGATCAATAATCTTGAATGGTCCAATATACCTTGGATTTAATTTCCCTCATTTACTAAATCGAACGACGCCTTTCCAAGGTGCAACTTTAAGCATGACCATCTCTCCAATTTCAAATTCTATATCTTTTCTTTTAATGTCAGCGTAGCTCTTTTGTCGACTTTGGGCGGTTTTCAACCGTTGTTGAATTTGGATGATCTTCTCGGTAGTTTCTTGTATAATCTCCGGACCCGTAATCTGTCTATCCCCCACTTCACTCCAACAAATCGGAGACCTGCACTTTCTACCATAAAGTGCTTCAAACGGCGCCATCTCAATGCTTGAATGGTAGCTGTTGTTGTAGGAAAATTCTGCTAACGGTAGATGTCGATCCCAACTGTTTCCGAAATCAATAACACATGCTCGTAGCATTTCTTCAAGAATTTTTATCGTCCTTTCGCTCTGCCCATCAGTTTGTGGATGATAGGCAGTACTCATGTCTAAACGAGTTCCTAATGCTTGCTGTAATGTCTGCCAGAATCTTGAAATAAATCTACCATCCCTATCAGAGATAATAGAGATTGGTATTCCATGTCTGGAGGTGACTTCCTTCAAATACAGTCGTGCTAACTTCTCCATCTTGTCATCTTCTCTTATTGGCAGGAAGTGTGCTGATTTAGTGAGACGATCAACTATTACCCAAATAGTATCAAAACCACTTGCAGTCCTTGGCAATTTAGTGATGAAATCCATGGTAATGTTTTCCCATTTCCATTTCGGGATTTCGGGTTGTTGAAGTAGACCTGATGGTTTCTGATGCTCAGCTTTGACCTTAGAACACGTCAAACATTCTCCTACGTATTTAGCAACATCGGCTTTCATACCCGGCCACCAAAAATGTTTCTTGAGATCCTTGTACATCTTTCCCATTCGAGGATGTATTGAGTGTCTGGTTTTATGAGCTTCTCTAAGTACCATTTCTCTCATATCTCCAAATTTTGGTACCCAAATCCTTTCAGCCCTATACCGGGTTCCGTATTCCCGAATATTAAGATGCTTCTCCGATCCTTTGGGTATTTCATCCTTTAAATTTCCCTCTTTTAAAACTCCTTGTTGTGCCTCCTTTATTTGAGTAGTAAGGTTATTGTGAATCATTATATTCATAGATTTTACTCGAATGGGTTCTCTGTCCTTCCTGTTCAAGGCGTCGGCTACCACATTTGCCTTCCCCGGTTGGTAAAGAATCTCAAAGTCATAATCATTCAACAATTCAATCCTCCTACGCTGCCTCATATTCAGTTGTTTCTGATTAAATATGTGTTGAAGACTTTTGTGGTCGGTATATATAATACTTTTGACCCCATATAAGTAGTGCCTCCAAGTCTTTAATGCAAAAACAACCGCGCCTAATTCCAAATCATGCGTCGTATAATTTTGCTCGTGAATCTTCAATTGTCTAGATGCCTAAGCAATCACCTTCGTTCGTTGCATTAATACACAACCGAGACCTTGCTTTGATGCGTCACAATAAATCACAAAATCATCATTCCCTTTAGGCAATGACAATATAGGTGCCGTAATTAGCTTTTTCTTCAATAACTGAAACGCTTTCTCTTGTTCATCCTTCCATTCAAATTTCTTCCCTTTATGCGTTAATGTAGTCAAGGGTTTTGCTATTCTAGAAAAGTCTTGGATGAACCTTCGGTAGTAACCAGCTAGTCCTAAAAACTGGCGTATGCTTTTCGGAGTTTTCGGGGTTTCCCACTTTTCAACAGTTTTTATCTTTGCCGGATCCACCTTAATACCTTTTTTGTTCACTATGTGACCGAGGAATTGAACTTCTTCCAACCAAAATGCACACTTTGAAAATTTAGCGTACAATTCTTCCTTCCTCAATACTTCTAACACCTTTCTCAAATGTTCACCGTGTTCTTGGTCATTCTTTGAGTAAATAAGTATGTCATCAATGAAAACAATGACAAACTTGTCAAGGTATGGTCCACACACTCGGTTCATAAGGTCCATGAACACAGCTGGTGCATTAGTTAAACCAAACGGCATGACTATAAACTCGTAATGACCGTAACATGTTCTGAAAGCAGTCTTTGGAATATCATCTTCTTTCACCCGAATTTGATGATACCCGGAACGTAAGTCAATCTTTGAATAAATAGACGAGCCTTGTAGTTGATCAAATAAGTCGTCGATTCTCAGTAGTGGGTAGCGGTTCTTGATGGTAAGTTTGTTCAACTCTCGGTAGTTGATACACAACCTGAATGTATCATCTTTCTTCTTGACAAACAAAACAGGAGCTCCCCACGGTGATGTGCTTGGTCGAATGAAACCACGCTCTAAAAGTTCTTGTAATTGGCTTTGCAGTTCTTTCATCTCGCTGGGTGCGAGTCTGTAAGGAACACGAGCTATTGGTGCTGCTCCTGGTACAAGATCTATTTGAAATTCAACGGATCGATGTGGGGGTAATCCCGGTAATTCTTTCGGAAATACATCGGGAAATTCTTTTGCAATGGGAACATCATTGATGCTCTTTTCTTCGGTTTGTACTTTCTCGACGTGTGCTAGAACAGCATAGCAACCTTTTCTTATTAGTTTTTGTGCCTTCAAATTACTAATAAGATGTAGCTTCGTGTTGCCCTTTTCTCCGTACACCATTAAGGGTTTTCCTTTTTCTCGTATAATGCGAATTGCATTTTTGTAACAACCGATCTCTGCTTTCACTTCTTTCAACCAGTCCATATCGATTATCACATCAAAACTCCCTAACTCTACTGGTATCAAATCAATCTTAAATGTTTCGCTAACCAGTTTAATTTCTCGATTCCGACATATATTATCTGCTGAAATTAATTTACCATTTGCTAATTCGAGTAAAAATTTACTATCCAAAGGCGTCAATGGACAACTTAATTTAGCACAAAAATCTCTACTCATATAGCTTCTATCCGCACCCGAATCAAATAAAACGTAAGCAGATTTATTGTCAATAAGAAACGTACTCGTAACAAGCTCCGGGTCTTCCTGTGCCTCTGCCGCATTAATATTGAAAACTCTTCCGCGGCCTTGTCCATTCATGTTCTCCTGGTTCGGGCAATTTCTAATAATGTGGCCCGGTTTTCCACATTTATAAGAAACTACATTGGCATAACTTGCTCCGACACTACTTGCTCCGCCATTACTCGTTCCGACACCATTTGTTCCTTTCGTTCTATTAACCCCTGGTCCGTAGACCTCACACTTCGCCGCGCTATGACCATTTCTTTTACACTTGTTGCAAATTTTGGAGAAGAACCCCGAGTGATACTTTTCACACCTTTGGCATAGCTGCTTCTGATTGTTATTGTTGTTGCAGTTATTATTGTTGTTGGGATGATTGTTGTAGTTGCTGTTGTTGTTGTTGTTGTTGTTGTTGGGCCGTTTGTTGTAGTTGCGATTGATGTTGCGATTGTTGGGATAATTGTTGCGATTATTGTTGTAATTGCTGTTGTAGTATTGGTGATTCTTATCACCGTTTTCCTCCCACTTTCTTTTGACTTGCTTCACATTGGCCTCTTCAGCAGTCTGTTCTTTAATTCTTTCTTCAATCTGGTTCACTAGTTTTGTGAGCCATTCTACATGCCTGTTGTATGGAGGAGGGCTCGTATGGACTTATATCTTCTTGGATTCTTTCCGGTAATCCTTTCACAAACGCGTCGATCTTCTCTTCCTCATCTTCGAATGCTCCCGGACACAATCGGCACAATTCTGTGAATCGTCTTTCGTACGTGGTAATATCAAATCCTTGGGTTCGTAACCCTCTAAGTTCTGTCTTGAGCTTATTGACCTCGGTTCTGGGACGGTACTTCTCGTTCATAAAGTGCTTGAATGCTGACCACGGTAGTGCGTACGCACTGTCTTGTCCCACTTGCTCTAGATAGGTATTCCACCATGTTAACGCAGAACCTGTGAAGGTATGCGTAGCGTACTTCACTTTGTCCTCTTCAGTACACTTACTTATGGCAAACACCGATTCGACCTTCTCGGTCCACCGTTTCAATCCGATCGGTCCTTCGGTTCCATCAAATTCCAAAGGTTTGCAGGCAGTGAATTCTTTGTAGGTGCATCCTACACGATTTCCTGTACTGCTAGATCCAAGGTTATTGTTGGTATGTAGCGCAGCCTGTACTGCGGCTATGTTTGAAGCTAGAAAAGTACGGAATTCCTCTTCATTCATATTCACGGTGTGTCGAGTAGTCGGTGCCATTTCCTTCAAAATAGTCAAATGGAACAAGTTAATCATACAGAATATTAAGAGTAGTTAATAGTATTTCGTAGCATAATCTGAACTCATTTATAAAAGCTTTTTCTTCATATTAGCGTTTTATAAGTTTAAATTCGGTTAGTACCTACCCGTTAAGTTCATACTTAGTAGCTAATATACAATTCAACTACTACAATTCTATATGAAAAACTGATTATAATAATATTTCGCGTTCAAACTTTTACACAATATTTTACAAACTTACAATACCGCTTATTTTACATATAGCATGAAATAAAGCACACAAAAAATTTGATACAAGATGGTTGTGAAGATAATTCTAGCTAGTACACAAGTCATTCAGCAAAGGCAATAAAGACACGTAATTCATACGTCCAGAAACAAGTCATGCATTCTGGTTTTACTAGGATTACTTCCCATCCTTGGTCTTGTGGAACATAACCATTATGGCCGTTGATAAGACGGCGTGTTGTAACGTCGTCAAAGGGACGAGGGTTACGTAATGTCCAACAGTCCCGTAACAATCTAAAAACCTCATTTCTTACCCCAATTACCGACTCCGTCACTTGTGGAAACGTTTTGTTTAATAGTTGTAGCCCGATGTTCTTGTTATCACTTTGGTAAGAAGCGAACATTACTAATCCGTAAGCATAACATGCTTCTTTATGTTGCATGTTAGCCGCTTTTTCTAAATCACGAAGTCCAATATTCGGATATATTGAGTCAAAATAATTTCCTAACCCATTGCGTAAAATAGCATTTGGGTTCCCCGCAATATATGCGTCAAAGTAAACACATCGTAACTTATGGATTTCCCAATGTGATATCCCCCATCTTTCGAACGAAAGCCTTTTATAAACCAAGGCATTCTTGGAACGTTCTTCGAATGTCTTACAAACTGATCTCGTCTTAAATTGTTGTGCCGAAGAATTCTGACCGACTCTAGACAAGATTTCATCAATCATGTCTCCGGGTAGGTCTCTTAAAATATTGGGTTGTCTATCCATTTTGTGTTTTTATACTGTAAAATAGACAAGAGTTAGATTCATAAAAAAAATACTTATTAATACAAGCAATTTTTACATATATCATAAAGCATAAGTACACTATATTACATATATTACACCACACGAATACAACTATCTTATTCCGACTCGCTTGTTTCTTCTTCTTTGGTTTTGGTTCGTTTTGCCAAGTTTCTAGGGATATATGATGTTCCCCTAATACGAGCCGTCATTTTCCACATTGGTTTAGAAAAACCTGGTGGTTTAGAGGTTCCCGGGTCATTGTTACAACATAAGGACTTCGGGGGTTGATGATACATATAAAGTTCATCGGGGTTGGAATTAGATTTCTCTATTTTTATGCCCTTTCCCTTATTATTTTCTTTTGCCTTTTTAAATTCAGTTGGGGTAATTTCTATAACATCATCGGAATTCTCGTCGGAATCCAATTCATCGGAGAATTGGTAATCCTCCCAATATTTTGCTTCCTTGGCGGAAACACCATTGACCATAATTAACCTTGGTCGGTTGGTTGAGGATTTTCTTTTACTTAACCGTTTTATTATTTCCCCCACAGGTTCTATTTCTTCATCCGGTTCCGATTCTTCTTCCGGTTCCGATTCTTCTTACGGTTCCGACTCTTCTTCCGGTTCCTCTTCGGGAACTTGTGAATCAGTCCACGAATCATTCCAATTTACATTTGACTCTTCATTATTATTAGGTGAGTCAATGAGACTTGTTCTAGAGGTAGACATCTATAACATAATATCAAACGTGTTAAGAGATTAATATATCACATAATATTCACATGTTAAAAATATATAGTTTCCAACAAAATTTGTTAAGCAATCATTTTTCAAGTAAACACGGTCGAAGTCCAGACTCACTAATGCATCCTAACAAACTCGATAAGACACACTAATGCAAAATTCTGGTTCTCTAAGACCAACGCTCGGATACCAACTGAAATATCCCGTTCTTATTGATTAAAAACGTTCCATATTAATTGATTTCGTTGCGAGGTTTTGACCTCTATATGAGACGTTTTTCAAAGACTGCATTCATTTTTAAAACAAACCATAACCTTCATTTCATAGATAAAGGTTTTAAAAAGCTTTACGTAGATTATCAAATAATGATAATCTAAAATATCCTGTTTACACACGACCATTACATAATGGTTTACAATAGAAATATGTTACAACAAAATAAGTTTCTTGAATGCAGTTTTTACACAATATCATACAAGCATGGACTCCAAATCTCGTCCTTATTTAAGTATGCGACAACGGAAGCTCTTAATAATCACCTGAGAATAAACATGCTTAAAACGTCAACAAAAATGTTGGTGAGTTATAGGTTTAACCTATATATATCAAATCATAATAATAGACCACAAGATTTCATATTTCAATACACATCCCATACATAGAGATAAAAATCATTCATATGGTGAACACCTGGTAATCGACATTAACAAGATGCATATATAAGAATATCCCCATCATTCCGGGACACCCTTCGGATATGATATAAATTTCGAAGTACTAAAGCATCCGGTACTTTGGATGGGGTTTGTTAGGCCCAATAGATCTATCTTTAGGATTCGCGTCAATTAGGGTGTCTGTTCCTTAATTCTTAGATTACCAGACTTAATAAAAAGGGGCATATTCGATTTCGATAATTCAACCATAGAATGTAGTTTCACGTACTTGTGTCTATTTTGTAAATCATTTATAAAACCTGCATGTATTCTCATCCCAAAAATATTAGATTTTAAAAGTGGGACTATAACTCACTTTCACAGATTTTTACTTCATTGGGAAGTAAGACTTGGCCACTGGTTAATTCACGAACCTATAACAATATATACATATATATCAAAGTATGTTCAAAATATATTTACAACACTTTTAATATATTTTGATGTTTTAAGTTTATTAAGTCAGTTGTCCTCGTTAGTAACCTACAACTAGTTGTCCACAGTTAGATGTACAGAAATAAATCGATAAATATTATCTTGAATCAATCCACGACCCAGTGTATACGTATCTCAGTATTGATCACAACTCAAACTATATATATTTTGAAATCAACCTCAACCCTGTATAGCTAACTTCAACATTCACATATAGAGTGTCTATGGTTGTTCCGAAATATATATAGATGTGTCGACATAATAGGTCGAAACATTGTATACATGTCTATGGTATCTCAAGATTACATAATATACAATACAAGTTGATTAAGTTATGGTTGGAATAGATTTGTTACCAATTTTCACGTAGCTAAAATGAGAAAAATTATCCAATCTTGTTTTACCCATAACTTCTTCATTTTAAATCCGTTTTGAGTGAATCAAATTGCTATGGTTTCATATTGAACTCTATTTTATGAATCTAAACAGAAAAAGTATAGGTTTATAGTCGGAAAAATAAGTTACAAGTCGTTTTTGTAAAGGTAGTCATTTTAGTCGAAAGAACGACGTCTAGATGACCATTTTAGAAAACATACTTCCACTTTGAGTTTAACCATAATTTTTGGATATAGTTTCATGTTCATAATAAAAATAATTTTCTCAGAATAACAACTTTCAAATCAAAGTTTATCATAGTTTTTAATTAACTAACCCAAAACAGCCCGCGGTGTTACTACGACGGCGTAAATCCGGTTTTACGGTGTTTTTCGTGTTTCCAGGTTTTAAATCATTAAGTTAGCATATCATATAGATATATAACATGTGTTTAGTTGATTTTAAAAGTCAAGTTGGAAGGATTAACTTTTGTTTGCGAACAAGTTTAGAATTAACTAAACTATGTTCTAGTGATTACAAGTTTAAACCTTCGAATAAGATAGCTTTATATGTATGAATCGAATGATGTTATGAACATCATTACTACCTTAAGTTCCTTGGATAAACCTACTGGAAAATAGAAAAATGGATCTAGCTTCAACGGATCCTTGGATGGCTCGAAGTTCTTGAAGCAGAATCATGACACGAAAACAAGTTCAAGTAAGATCATCACTTGAAATAAGATTGTTATAGTTATAGAAATTGAACCAAAGTTTGAATATGATTATTACCTTGTATTAGAATCATAACCTACTGTAAGAAACAAAGATTTCTTGAGGTTGGATGATCACCTTACAAGATTGGAAGTGAGCTAGCAAACTTGAAAGTATTCTTGATTTTATGTAACTAGAACTTGTAGAATATATGAAGAACACTTAGAACTTGAAGATAGAACTTGAGAGAGATTAATTAGATGAAGAAAATTGAAGAATGAAAGTGTTTGTAGGTGTTTTTGGTCGTTGGTGTATGGATTAGATATAAAGGATATGTAATTTTGTTTTCATGTAAATAAGTCATGAATGATTACTCATATTTTTGTAATTTTATGAGATATTTCATGCTAGTTGCCAAATGATGGTTCCCATATGTGTTAGGTGACTCACATGGGCTGCTAAGAGCTGATCATTGGAGTGTATATACCAATAGTACATACATCTAAAAGCTGTGTATTGTACGAGTACGAATACGGGTGCATACGAGTAGAATTGTTGATGAAACTGAACGAGGATGTAATTGTAAGTATTTTTGTTAAGTAGAAGTATTTTGATAAGTGTATTGAAGTCTTTAAAAAGTGTATAAATACATATTAAAACACTACATGTATATACATTTTAACTGAGTCGTTAAGTCATCGTTAGTCGTTACATGTAAGTGTTGTTTTGAAACCTTTAGGTTAACGATCTTGTTAAATGTTGTTAACCCAATGTTTATAATATCAAATGAGATTTTAAATTATTATATTATCATGATATTATCATGTATGAATATCTCTTAATATGATATATATACATTAAATGTCTTTACAACGATAATCGTTACATATATGTCTCGTTTAAAAATCATTAAGTTAGTAGTCTTGTTTTTACATATGTAGTTCATTGTTAATATACTTAATGATATGTTTACTTATCATAGTATCATGTTAACTATATATATATCCATATATATGTCATCATATAGTTTTTTTACAAGTTTTAACGTTCGTGAATCACCGGTCAACTTGGGTGGTCAATTGTCTATATGAAACATATTTCAATTAATCAAGTCTTAACAAGTTTGATTGCTTAGCATGTTGGAAATATTTAATCATGTAAATATCAATCTCAATTAATATATATAAACATGGAAAAGTTCGGGTCACTACATCAACTACTACAATTCTATATGAAAAACTGATTATAATAATATTTCGCGCTCAAACTTTTACACAATATTTTACAAACTTACAATACCGCTTATTTTACGTATAGCATGAAATATAGCACACAATAAATTTGATACAAGATGGTTGTGAAGATAATTGTAGCTAGTACACAAGTCGTTCAGCAAAGGCAATAAAGACATGTAATTCATACGTCCAGAAACAAGTCATGCATTCTGGTTTTACTAGGATTACTTCCCATCCTTGGTCTTGTGGAACATAACTGTTATGGCCGTTGATAAGACAGCGTGTTGTAACGTCGTCAAAGGGACGAGGGTTACGTAATGTCCAACAGTCCCGTAACAATCTAAAAACCTCATTTCTTACCACAATTACCGACTCCGTCACTTGTGGGAACAAGCGAACATTACTAATCCGTAAGCATAACATGCTTCTTTATGTTGCATGTTAGCCGTTTTTTCTAAATCACGAAGTCCAATATTCAGATATATTGAGTCAAAATAATTTCTTAACCCATTGCGTAAAATAGCATTTGGGTTCCCCGCAATATATGCGTCAAAGTAAACACATCGTAACTTATGGATTTCCCAATGTGATATCCCCCACCTTTCGAACGAAAGCCTTTTATAAACCAAGGCATTCTTGGAACGTTCTTCGAATGTCTTACAAACTGATCTCGCCTTAAATAGTTGTGCCGAAGAATTCTGACCGACTCTAGACAAGATTTCATCAATCATGTCTCCGGGTAGGTCTCTTAAAATATTGGGTTGTCTATCCATTTTGTGTTTTTATACTGTAAAATAGACAAGAGTTAGATTCATAAAAAAAATACTTATTAATACAAGCAATTTTTACATATATCATAAAGCATAAGCACACTATATTACATATATTACACCACACGAATACAACTATCTTATTCCGACTCGCTTGTTTCTTCTTCTTTGGTTTTGGTTTGTTTTGCCAAGTTTCTAGGGATATATGATGTTCCCCTAAAACTAGCCGTCATTTTCCACATTGGTTTAGAAAAACCTGGTGGTTTAGAGGTTCCCGGGTCATTGTTACAACTTAAGGACTTCGGGGGTTGACGATACATATAAAGTTCATCGGGGTTGGAATTAGATTTCTCTATTTTTATGCCCTTTCCCTTATTATTTTCTTTTGCCTTTTTAAATTCAGTTGGGATAATTTCTATAACATCATCGGAATTCTCGTCGGAATCCGATTCATCGGAGAATTGGTAATCCTCCCAATATTTTGCTTCCTTGGCGGAAACACCATTGACCATAATTAACCTTGGTCGGTTGGTTGAGGATTTTCTTTTACTTAACCGTTTTATTATTTCTCCCACCAGTTCTATTTCTTCATCCGGTTCCGATTCTTCTTCCGGTTCCGACTCTTCTTCCGGTTCCTCTTCGGGAACTTGTGAATCAGTCCACGAATCATTCCAATTTACATTTGACTCTTCATTATTATTAGGTGAGTCAATGGGACTTGTTCTAGAGGTAGACATCTATCACATAATATCAAACGCGTTAAGAGATTAATATATCACATAATATTCACATGTTAAAAAATATATAGTTTCCAACAAAATTTGTTAAGCAATCATTTTTCAAGTAAACACGGTCGAAGTCCAGACTCACTAATGCATCCTAACAAACTCGATAAGACACACTAATGCAAAATTCTGGTTCTCTAAGACCAACGCTCGGATACCAACTGAAATGTCCCGTTCTTATTGATTAAAAACGTTCCATATTAATTGATTTCGTTGCGAGGTTTTGACCTCTATATGAGACATTTTTCAAAGACTGTATTCATTTTAAAACAACCCATAACCTTTATTTCATCAATAAAGGTTTAAAAAACTTTACGTAGATTATCAAATAATGATAATCTAAAATATCCTGTTTACACACGACCATTACATAATGGTTTACAATACAAATATGTTACAACAAAATAAGTTTCTTGAATGCAGTTTTTACACAATATCATACAAGCATGGACTCCAAATCTCATCCTTATTTAAGTATGCGACGGCGGAAGCTCTTAATAATCACCTGAGAATAAACATGCTTAAAACGTCAACAAAAATGTTGGTGAGTTATAGGTTTAACCTATATATATCAAATCATAATAATAGACCACAAGATTTCATATTTCAATACACATCCCATACATAGAGATAAAAATCATTCATATGGTGAACACCTGGTAACCGACAATAAAAAGATGCATATATAAGAATATCCCCATCATTCCGGGACACCCTTCTGATATGATATAAATTTCGAAGTACTAAAGCATTCGGTACTTTGGATGGGGTTTGTTAGGCCCAATAGATCTATCTTTAGGATTCGCGTCAATTAGGGTGTCTGTTCCCTAATTCTTAGATTACCAGACTTAATAAAAAGGGGCATATTCGATTTCGATAATTCAACCATAGAATGTAGTTTCACGTACTTGTGTCTATTTTGTAAATCATTTATAAACATGCATGTATTCTCATCCCAAAAATATTAGATTTTAAAAGTGGGACTATAACTCACTTTCACAGATTTTTACTTCGTCGGGAAGTAAAACTTGGCCACTGGTTGATTCACGAACCTATAACAATATATACATATATATCAAAGTATGTTCAAAATATATTTACAACACTTTTAATATATTTTGATATTTTAAGTTTATTAAGTCAGCTGTCCTCGTTAGTAACCTACAACTAGTTGTCCACAGTTAGATGTACAGAAATAAATCGATAAATATTATCTTGAATCAATCCACGACCCAGTGTATACGTATCTCAGTATTGATCACAACTCAAACTATATATATTTTGGAATCAACCTCAACCCTGTATAGCTAACTCCAACATTCACATATAGAGTGTCTATGATTGTTCTGAAATATATATAGATGTGTCGACATGATAGGTAGAAACATTGTATACGTGTCTATGGTATCTCAAGATTACATAATATACAATACAAGTTGATTAAGTTATGGTTGGAATAGATTTGTTACCAATTTTCACGTAGCTAAAATGAGAAAAATTATCCAATCTTGTTTTACCCATAACTTCTTCATTTTAAATCCGTTTTGAGTGAATCAAATTGCTATGGTTTCATATTGAACTCTATTTTATGAATAACAGAAAAATTATAGGTTTATAGTTGGAAAAATAAGTTACAAGTCGTTTTTGTAAAGGTAGTCATTTCAGTCGAAAGAACGACGTCTAGATGACCATTTTAGAAAACATACTTCCACTTTGAGTTTAACCATAATTTTTGGATATAGTTTCATGTTCATAATAAAAATCATTTTCTCAGAATAACAACTTTTAAATCAAAGTTTATAATTGTTTTTAATTAACTAACCCAAAACAGCCCGCGGTGTTACTACGACGGCGTAAATCCGATTTTACGGTGTTTTTCGTGTTTCCAGGTTTTAAATCATTAAGTTATCATATCATATAGATATATAACATGTGTTTAGTTGATTTTAAAAGTCAAGTTAAAAGGATTAACTTTTGTTTGCTAACAAGTTTAGAATTAACTAAACTATGTTCTAGTGATTACAAGTTTAAACCTTAGAATAAGATAGCTTTATATGTATGAATCGAATGATGTTATGAACATCATTACTACCTTAAGTTCCTTGGATAAACCTACTGGAAAAGAGAAAAATGGATCTAGCTTCAACGGATCCTTGGATGGCTCGAAGTTCTTGAAGCAGAATCATGACACGAAAACAAGTTCAAGTAAGATCATCACTTGAAATAAGATTGTTATAGTTATAGAAATTAAACCAAAGTTTGAATATGATTATTACCTTGTATTAGAATCATAACCTACTGTAAGAAACAAAGATTTCTTGAGGTTGGATGATCACCTTACAAGATTGGAAGTGAGCTAGCAAACTTGAAAGTATTCTTGATTTTATGTAACTAGAACTTGTAGAATATATGAAGAACACTTAGAACTTGAAGATAGAAATTGAGAGAGATTAATTAGATGAAGAAAATTGAAGAATGAAAGTGTTTGTAGGTGTTTTTGGTCGTTGGTGTATGGATTAGATATAAAGGATATGTAATTTTGTTTTCATGTAAATAAGTCATGAATGATTACTCATATTTTTGTAATTTTATGAGATATTTCATGCTAGTTGCCAAATGATGGTTCCCATATGTGTTAGGTGACTCACATGGGCTGCTAAGTGCTGATCATTGGAGTGTATATACCAATAGTACATACATCTAAAAGCTGTGTATTGTACGAGTACGAATACGGGTGCATACGAGTAGAATTGTTGATGAAACTGAACGAGGATGTAATCGTAAGCATTTTTGTTAAGTAGAAGTATTTTGATAAGTGTATTGAAGTCTTTCAAAAGTGTATAAATACATATTAAAACACTACATGTATATACATTTTAACTGAGTCGTTAAGTCATCGTTAGTCGTTACATGTAAGTGTTGTTTTGAAACCTTTAGGTTAACGATCTTGTTAAATGTTGTTAACCCAATGTTTATAATATCAAATGAGATTTTAAATTATTATATTATCATGATATTATCATGTATGAATATCTCTTAATATGATATATATACATTAAATGTCTTTACAACGATAATCGTTACATATATGTCTCATTTAAAAATCATTAAGTTAGTAGTCTTGTTTTTACATATGTAGTTCATTGTTAATATACTTAATGATATGTTTACTTATCATAGTATCATGTTAACTATATATATATATATCCATATATATGTCATCATATAGTTTTTACAAGTTTTAACGTTCGTGAATCACCGGTCAACTTGGGTGGTCAATTGTCTATATGAAACATATTTCAATTAATCAAGTCTTAACAAGTTTGATTGCTTAACATGTTGGAAACATTTAATCATGTAAATATCAATCTCAATTAATATATATAAACATGGAAAAGTTCGGGTCACTACACGCTACCCAATCCTACGCAAGTCTACTAGTCTCCGCTTACCCGAGCCACCACATCCATGCAAATCTATAAAAAGTCAACAACGAGAGGGTAAGCTAACGCTTAGTGAGTGATAACATACTACATACATATATATGTATAAAATGGACACGCCACACAAATATCAAATACCGCATACCGAAACATCCATGTATAAGGCAACTACACTAAGCATACCGTACGATCTCTAAGCAACAAGCTAAAAATATCAACAAAGTATAAGTTCACCAACGATGATGTGAACAACGCCAATAAGCTACACCCGGAGGGTTAGCTACAACACAACGATACATTAATATATATAGAACAATATATAACAAATAAGGTTAACCCCTTAACCCATTACCGAATACCAAAACACCACAAGGAAGATTGGCCGAACTACACGAGCCTTAGTAATCCGAAACCACACGAGATTACCATCTTCAAGGATAACATCAAGGTTGGCCGAACTACACGAGCCTTAGTAATCCTAAACCACACGATATTACTACCTCAATAAGATGATCGAACTACACGAGTCACCATGAATCCGAACTACACGAGATTCGTCCTTGATAAGATGACCGAACTACACGCGTCATCGTGAATCCGAACTACACGCGATTCACTTCTCCAACTCAAACCCACGGTCACGGGATTATAAAATCCACCACATTGGGGTTATCCACATCACGACAATATCAACCCTTCGCTATTGGGGTTATAACATCCAAATCACAACTACGTATGATAACGTACACACAAACGTGTACCTCGCCAAAGGTGGTCAACCAAAATGCACAACCGTGCCAATTGGACTCATACAAAAGTCCATCAAATCCACCTATATTTGAATTGAGCTCTATAGCCGAGAATCACTTCACCCGACCCGCACCCATCCTACACATACATATGCACATATGATATTAACACTCACCTTGTCGCCTTGATGAACGCTTCTGAAATAATCCGCAACTCACCGAAGGAATGTACCTATTCCATTATCATAAATACCACAACACAATTAGGATGAATTTACAAACCAACCCAATTCGACACTTAGTGCAATTTCGACCCAATTGCACTTCCAAGCACAAACCGTGCACAAACTAACCAATAATCACTAACACAAGCGATAATGGTCCTAATATGCCAATTAAACCCGAACACTAGTGTTAAACACTTATCGTTCTCAAAATTGCCCATAAACCCTAATTTTGACCCATAAAGTCAAAATCTCACCAATTACAAGTTTTGACACCAAAACATATTTAACTCGGTTTTATACTTCAACTTAATCCATTTTAAGTTTATAAACCTCATCGAATCGACATTCTGGTCATAATCATCAACAAACTCTAACTTTGACTCTAGTCAAAATTAGTCAACCACAAGAACCCTAAAGGTCTCCAATACATCAATAATCACTAATACTAGTGATTATACACCATTCTCAAGTCTTAAACATGGTTAAATCATTAACCAACCCAAAACCCGCCTTTTAACACTTATAAACCCGAATCTTGGTGTTAATCTTCAATTAACAACTAAATGGGTTCCATCTATGAATCATACAATCAAAAGCCCCAAATTTGCATGATGAACACAAAAACGAAATTCGGAGTTAGAACTTACCACTAGTATCACCGCGTAGCTATGAACGAGGAGAACAAACTTGTCTACTACGCCAAAGATCAAAACCCGCTTCTTCCTTTCCAAAAATCCCTTTGAATCAAATGGGTGTTTGAGTTCTTGAGAGAAATATGAAAAGAAAAGGAAAAAGAAATGAATAAATGAAATGGGTGGAGGAGGTTAAGTCCTTAAATCTGGCTTAAATGCGAAAAGACCGAAATGCCCTTTTAAAAACTCTAAAATAACAAAAGGGGTCTGCCAGCGACATATGGCGTGGCGCGCCAAGACCCCGCGCGGCGCGCGATTGGGCAGAATCAGAATCCAGGTCTTACAGTCATTGAGTTCATCAAGATTATTATTAAGTCAATTATAGTTGGATATATTATGAAATGATATGCATGCCGTCAACTTTCGATGTAAAGCAAGTTTGTCTTTTAAAAATGAATGCAATGTTTGTAAAATGTATCATATAGAGGTCAAGTACCTCGCAATTTAATCAACTATTACGAATCGTCTATAATCAATATGGACTTCGTCCGGATGGATTAGGACGGGTCTCTACATTTCCCATGCCATTTAGCTTTATTACTACTTATAGCTTACACCATTCTCCCACATTTGAAAGTTAGCTTTTGAACCTTCCCCTTTGGTGTCTAAACCGTCGATTTTCAAGCAAAGGGAGGGAGTTCAATTTTTTTTTATTTGTTACTTATTTACTTGTAACCCATCTCATTTTTCACACACAACTTACTTGCAACTTCTTTTACTCTCTTTTTCTCTCTAACTTGTAAGTAACAAAGCTTTAGTTTCTCTTCTTTTTCTTCTTTAAAAACCGCCACTATCATCATCAAGTTACTTGTTCTTTGTTGTTGTTTACTTACTTATTGTTTGTTGTTGTTTACTTACTAGTCGTTAAGAATCAAACTTTCTAGTTTATTCTTCATATTATCTTGTTTATACAAGACCAAATAAGAACCAAGGAGGATCAAGTTTATAGTTTGATTCCTCGATAAAACTTGTTAAAAGAAAAGTTCATGAGCTTTATAATCATACTTGTGTTCATGTTTGTAAACTTAAGGTTTACTTTCTTAAAGATCAAAGCCTTGGCTTGAATCTTTCTAAGTATGAACAACCATGAACTTATTACTTGTAGATTTAATTTATTTCTTCCTTTTATACATGTTTAAATTCGTGATTGTTGTTAGTCAAGTATTACTAGTTAATCTTGATCTCATTTTTCTTGGAACAAAAGTTTAAACTTTATAAGTTCAAGAACATGGAAGTATAATTTTCTAGTTATAACTTCAAACACTTATGTTGGATCTAAGTTTACATAGCTTATGGTCTTCTAATTTTGTTGTAAATAAAAGCTTATAAGCTTACATACATTTTACAAGTTGAAAATCTAAGTTTCATAACTTATGGTTTCATTAAAGTGAAGATCCAAGTTCTATAACTTAGGATCTAACTTAAGAACACTAGATCTAGACTTTCTAGTCTAGGATATTTAAGATCCAGCTAAGATCTAAGTTCTACAACTTAAGATCTTGATTATTTAGTTTACTTTCAAATTTGTAACTTAATATTACTTTTATAACTCATGTATGTGTCGGATCTAAGATGTTGATGTAACTTTGGTTCATCAAACTACTTACAACACTTAAATAAGTTGTGCTACTTATCTTAGACTTACACTAGTGTTATGATGGTCAAACCTTGGTTAAGATGATGAAAACCCATCAACGAGTTGTACACTTGAAGCTATACGCATCAAGGATGAGAACCATGATGAGCATCAAGCACCAAGAACCCACCGGAACACCTTTCTTACTAATTTCTGGGTCTGATCAGACCACCTGGGCTACCGGAAAATTGATTTTCAGTTATTTCGGTTCGAGTAGATGATTTTCCGTTTAGACCTCGTCTTAATCCAAGTTACAGTTTAGGATCTATGGCCTCCCGAAAGTCACTACACCCTATTAACGTTGTGCTGAAATTTCTGACCTACTCGCACTTAAACCGTCTCCATGGTCAAACGAAGAAGAGTTTGGTTTTGTAAATTGGTCAGCCTCTAGGGGACTCATATACGGAGCCATGGCCACTAGTATCACCTCATTTCAGTTTGTATATAGGTTTTGGCGACTAAACGAAGTCAGCCTTTATTTCAAACTCTATTCTTAATTGAAACTTACTTTACACTTTTTATTTAATGATGAATGATGATGATACTTAAGACCTAATTTACATACTTTTAAACCTTTGGGAACGATTTACTGACTTAGTAACTTTTGACTTAGGTTGAGGACCTTTCGGACCAACCACTTGCTTACTATTCCCGTGTATCGACTTTTACTACTTTCCACGGTGAGTTATAGCATCCCTTTTTTTACTTTAACTATTTTGGGAACTGAGAATACATGCGCATTTTACGTTTTACGTACTAGGTATGAGTACTTAAACTTTATATATGTGTAGGTTATACAACGGCATAAACTTTTCCCTTAGCTCGGTAACGTTTAGTCATTGGTCTTTAAATCGGTGTACGCGAATCTTAGATATGGATCCATAGGGTTTGACATCCCCACTCGGGCTAGTAGCGCTAGCATTTAACGGGTGTTTAATACTTCTTAAACTTACGCACTTGCCAAGTGTACTTTTAGGGGGTGTTATTTACGTTAAGTTAGTTACCAAGTGCCCACGGTTATACATATACTTTTCATACTGTTTTGAAACACTGAAATCTCGTGGCCTACCTTACATTACTGTTATACTTAAACTATAGCTCACCAACCTTTGTGTTGACGTTTTAAGCATGTTTTTTCAGGTGCTTAAGGTTTGATTGCTTTCACTGTAGTTGCCATGCTTTGTAGACTCTCGCTGCGCTTATTAGAGATGTCTTCGCATAAAACGTTTATTTTGCATTCAAACTTTGTTACTTTTGAAACGATGAATTTGTAACGACCATTGGGTCACGTACTATTATTATCGCCTCCTATTCGTAGAGGCACCTTATCGTATGTTAAACATTTGGCGTTGGTTATGACGTCACCTTTTCTTATGAATGCAAACTTATTTTAAAATAGTATATAGTGTTAGACCTTGTAATGATCCTGTTGTTGATGATCCGTACACGTTGATTTTGTACGGGGCATCACATTTGGTATCAGAGCTTTGGTTGTAGGGAATTAGGTTGCATTAGTGAGTCTAGACCGGACCGAGTAGGATTCACTAATAGAACTAATCTACAACTTGCTAGTTTACTTGTTTCTGCGGAACTTGCTGCATGCTGCTGCTTACTTTTACTGCTATATGCCGTATGCAACTACATGATTTCACTACTGCATGCTACTATCTGCTTTCGATTGCATGATACTTGTCATTATTGCCATGCTACTTACTGCTATAGATGATCTAGAATGTCGTAGTTACTTTGCCTAATACGTGCTTGCTTTATGACTTACTGACATGGAAAAAGTTATTTTTCCTTGTTCAGATGTCGGATATCCCGCCCGTTATCATTTTGGAGAGCGACTCAGACTCATCCACCACATCGCCTGCCATTGTTGCCGATTCACAGATCCCGTCCTCCTTACCCTCCAGCGACTCTGGCGCTTCATCCTCTGGAGCCAGTAGCCACACACCCGACCCAGTGATCATCTCAGACGGACATGAGGATCCACTGGAGATTCCAGCTCCACTCATCCCAGGACCCTCGGAGCCACAGCACCATTCCGGTGGTGATGTGATTCCTGGGGAATATAGGGACGTTCCGTTCCATAATGAGCATAATCATTGGGCTAGACGCCTTCTTGATGGACGTGTTGTGCTGATTCCTCCCGACAGATACCGACTGATGACTACTGGCCGAGCACATCCACCTTCCGATGATTCTGACGACTCATCATTCGACGATTCCAGCGATGATGATTCCGACGAGGACCCTGAGGAGACACCCGTGCAGCCACCCTCCACCCCGCCAAAGAAGCGGTATCGTTTTGACGGTACTATTATTCCAGGGGTTAACGGAGGTAGGTCATTCGTTAACGCACGTGGACTGAATGTTAGAGTTACCACCCGTAAGCGGCTTGTGCCGTATCCTGCTGATCCATTCATACGTAAGGCTCCCCGTTATGCAGCATCTACTTCTGGTGCCGGACCGTCTGCACCACCAGCTCCACCAGCACCACCTGCACCATCAGCACTGCCTGCTACACCAGCCTCTCCCTCTGTCGAGGAACTGACGAGGGAGGTGGATACCCTCCATGCTCGGGTAACTGAGCTCGAGGACCAGGTGTCCCACATGATGGACATCCTTTACCCACCGTCACCATAGGGCTTTTGTATTAGATTCCTTTATGTAATCCCGTTTGTAGTTTCATGTTTCACTCATGTATTGTACGAATCTTATGCGAATATATGCAACTCTTTATTAATGAATGGAACTTTGGGTTGTTTAACTTTTGTACGGTGTTCTATTTACGTTACTGTATGATGATTTTGTGGTGTCTGAATCTATTTGCGTTACTTAAGTAACATGTGTTGTGTTGATTCCATGTTGGTTACCATATACTGTATTATTATTAATTGAATACTGGATTTTGACTTGAGTCAAAATTTTTGTTTAGAACATCAATGGCCAACGGAAGATCAACGCCCACAGCAGCACAGATCAAAGAAATGATCACTGAACGAGTAGCCGCAGCTTTAGCGAAAATGAACCCCCAAGCCCCACCAGTTAACCAGCCCATTCGTAATGGGTGTACTTATAAGGAATTCCAAAGCTGCAAGCCCCACAACTTTAGTGGTACTGAGGGGCCAGTTGGTCTCACTAGGTGGTTTGAGAAATTAGAATCTGTGTTCCGTGTAAGCAACTGCTCAGAGATGAACAAAACAAAGTATTCCTCATATACGCTGTCGGACGGCGCACTAACCTGGTGGAACACACTTGCTCAGGACAAGGGTATTGACGAGGCATATGCCACTCCGTGGGAAGAATTTAAAGGGGCCATGATTGAGGAGTATTGCCCTAGGACAGAGATACAGAAAATGGAGGCCGAGTTTTGGCAGTTGAAGGTTATGGGAAACGATCTTGATGGTTGATATCGCATATTTTATACGCGTTTTCCTTAGCGATATCGGGTACATTTTGGTCCTTTTGTATACGATTTGGTGTTATTTTGATAAGTGTTTTGAAAGTTCGAGTTCTAAGACCAAGGAGATGAATTTTGAAGATATTTGATGGTTTTTAGTGATTTTATATGAAAGCAAGTGAAAGGGATTGGTTTTATTCGAGTTTGGTTCGAAAACAGGTGATATTAGTGAGTTTTCAGCTCAGATTCAGCAAAAAGGGGTCTGGAGCGCCGCTCCAAAAGGTGGCGCGCCGCTCCATTAGGCTAGAAAATCAGTTCGACAGTTTTCAGGAGGCCAGAAATCAAAGTTACAGTATATGGCGCGCCGCGCAGGTATTTGGCACGCCGTGCGATTACCTGGCGCGCCGCGCCACCTTCAGTCGGTTTCAGAATCTTCCCTATTTAAAGCCCGAAAAATACCCTAATAATACACTTTCGCATCCAGACGATTTCCAGTAGCTTTTTGATGAACCAAGGTAATTTTTGAGGTTTCTCAAGGTCATTCTAACACATCAATCATTCCGGAAACAAGTCTCGATCCGTCTATCATTCAAGAACACAATTTTCATTAGGTTTAATTCTTAACATCATTATGAATACTCTTAATTGTTTATTTGTGATTTTTGTTCTAGCCATGATCGGCTAAGCTTTTAATGTTTGTCTAGATTGAATATTCGTATGTGTTTGGATGATACTTTAATGTTTTATTGATTAATGCATGATAATTATGAGTTTTGATTAAGAATCATTCTTGTGGGTGTTGATTATTGTTACTAGGTTGATTAGTGATCTTGTTTGAACAAAGGGAACCCTGTTTCAATTTAGTACACTAGTTTTCAATTGATTTGTCTTAACCAATTAGGTGCTTACTGGACCAAGGGGTAAACCGGGTAACAAGGATTAAACAAAATAGGGGTGAATTGTGTGGAGCGAACGCGTAACCAATTGAATCTTAATCATGTAGTTAGTTAATTACTAAGTCACAAACGAAAGAGGCATTTGGTGAAAGGGAACCCTAAGCCAATAAATCTAAGTTTGACGTGTTGCTAAAAGAGAACTCTGGGTAAACCGACTTTGTAGTTGCATGTATTGATAAATTGAACTGGTGCTTAATAACAATTCATCCGACATTACGAATAGGAGATCTAGGCGAACATTCTTTTATCCATTAAATTCAAATATCTTTACTTTTTGTTGAGTCAGCATTTATTTTTATAAACTTAAAAACACAAAAATATCGTCTTTTACTGTTAATCAATCTTTGATTTGGCTAATCGTTAAATAGCCACAAAACAAACTATCTCGTACTTTCGATTTTCATAGATTAACTTAGTTTATTTTATTAGTTACAATCTTAATTCTCACATTTAAACTGTCCTTGGAACGATTTCGGAATTACCAATTTTATACTATTACACGATCGGGTACACTGCCCGTTAGTGTGTAGTAATCTTTTAACCGGCATTTTCCATTATAAATTATAGACACGATTTTACACATCAATGGTTACAACCGTAGGTATCTGGAATTAGCTCTGATGTGTCCCACGATGGTTACCCCGGAGTTTAAGCGAATGGAAAGGTACTTGTGGGGACTTCCTAAGACCATTAAGGGAAATGTCACCTCTTCAAAACCACCTGACGTCCCAGAAGCTATGCGCATGGCGCACACCTTAATGAACTAAATTATCAGCGATGAACTGGAAAAGGTAAAATCCGAATCGGGGGTTAGTAGTGAGAAGCGTAAGTGAGACAACAACAAGGGGAGAGTCTATGATCAAAACCCGGCTAAGCGACATGAAGGTTTCAAGGGAAATAACCCCAAACCGAACACTAGCTCGAACTCTAACTACAAGGGTAGTCTGCCGCAGTGCAAGAGATGCTACAAGCATCACACCGAGTACTGCAACGTGGTCTGCAAAAAATGTAAAAGGACTGGGCATATTGGCAAAGACTGCAAGATCACCACCCTGAATGTGAAGACAAACCCTACTAGACCTAGAAAGTGCTATGAATGCGGACAACAGGGCCACTTCAGAAATGAGTGTCCCAACAAGCGAAAGGGCGGCGGACCACCGCGTGGCAGAGCTTTCAACGTAAACGCAAGAGATGCCCGTGAGAACCCCGACTTGGTCACAGGTATATTCACTATCAACAATCTATTAGCTTCTGTCCTATTTGATACTGGTTCCGATAAAAGTTACATATGTAGACACTTTTGCTCTAAGATAAATTGGTCATTAGTTCCTTTAAAGGAGAGTATGCTTGTAGAGGTAGCCAATGGAAAACTTGAGAAAGTTGACCAAATTAGCCGAGGAGCTATTATCAATATAGCTGGTGTGGATTTAGAGATTGACTTGATACCCATTAAGTTGGAAAGCTTTAATGTTATTGTCGGTATGGACTGGTTAACCAAGATAAGGGCCAACATTATCTGTGGAGATAAAGCTCTTCGTATACCGCACGAAGACGGTGAGCCACTGATTATTTACGGAGAGAGATGTAGCTCGAAACTGAATCTCATTAGTTGCATGAAAGCGCAAAAGATCATGAAGAAAGGACGTCTTGCTGTTCTAGCACATGTGAAAACATTAGAAATCGAGGTGAAGAGTGTGGATGACGTACGAATTGTGAACGAATTTTACGATGTCCTTCCGGAAGAATTGCCTGGATTACCGCCACCGAGAGCAGTAGAGTTTCAAATCGATTCAGTGCCAGGAGCTGCACCTGTAGCTCGCGCACCTTATCGACTCGCACCTTCCGAAATGCAAGAGTTGCAGAGCCAATTACAAGAACTGCTAGACCGTGGATTTATCCAACCAAGTTTCTCGCCTGGAGGCACTCCTGTTTTATTTGGGAAGAAGAAGGACGGATCATTCCGCATGTGTATCGACTACCGTGAACTCAACAAATTGACGTTCAAGAATCGGTATCCTCTTCCCCGAATTGACGATATTTTCGATCAGCTGCAAGGATCAAGCGTTTACTCTAAGATTGATTTGCGATCCAGTTATCACCAGTTGAGGGTGAAGGAGAGTGATGTGATGAAAACTGCGTTCAGAACTCGTTATGGCCATTATGAGTTTCTCGTGATGCCATTCGGTTTAACCAACGCACCTGCCGTGTTCATGGATCTCATGAATCGTGTATGCAAGCCATACTTGGATAAGTTCGTTATCGTCTTCATAGATGATATCCTCATCTACTCCAAAAGCGAAGAAGAACATGAACAACATCTTCGTGTTGTGTTGGAACTCTTGAGACAAGAGCAACTTTATGCAAAATTCTCCAAGTGTGAGTTTTGGTTGAAGGAAGTCCAATTTCTGGGTCACGTTGTGAGTGATCAAGGTATCAAAGTAGATCCCGCAAAGATCGAAGCTATCTGCTAGTGGGAAACCCCCACTACTCCGACTCACATTCGCCAATTTTTAGGCCTCGCCGGTTACTACCGAAGATTTATTGAAGGTTTCTATCTGATTGCGCGTCCTTTGACCGCGCTGACTCACAAAGAGAAGAAGTTCATTTGGGAACCCGAACAAGAATCAGCATTTCAAACCTTGAAAAAGAAGTTAACCACCGCACCTATCTTTTCACTTCCTGAAGGCAGTGACGATTTCGTCATTTATTGCGATGCTTCGAAAAGTGGTTTTGGTTGTGTACTGATGCAACGAACAAAGGTTATCGCTTACGCCTCTCTTCAACTGAAGATTCACGAGCGAAATTACACAACGCACGATCTCGAGCTTGGAGCCGTTGTCTTTGCATTAAAACTGTGGAGACACTATCTTTATGGAACTAAGAGCACTATTTTCACCGATCATAAAAGCCTCCAACACATCTTTAATCAGAAGCAACTGAATATGAGACAGCGTCGATGGATCGAGACGCTGAACGACTATGATTGTGAACTTCGTTATCACCCTTGCAAGGCGAATGTTATAGCCGACGCCCTGTGTAGTGACCCGAACTTTTTCATGTTTATATATATTAATTGAGATTGATATTTACATGAGTAAATGTTTCCAACATGTTAAGCAATCAAACTTCTTAAGACTTGATTAATTGAAATATGTTTCATATAGACAATTGACCACCCAAGTTGACCGGTGATTCACGAACGTTAAAACTTGTAAAAACTATATGATGACATATATATGGATATATATATATAGTTAACATGATACTATGATAAGTAAACATATCATTAAGTATATTAACAATGAACTACATATGTAAAAACAAGACTACTAACTTAATGATTTTTAAACGAGACATATATGTAACGATTATCGTTGTAAAGACATTTAATGTATATATATCATATTAAGAGATATTCATACATGATAATATCATGATAATATAATAATTTAAAATCTCATTTGATATTATAAACATTGGGTTAACAACATTTAACAAGATCGTTAACCTAAAGGTTTCAAAACAACACTTACATGTAACGACTAACGATGACTTAACGACTCAGTTAAAATGTATATACATGTAGTGTTTTAATATGTATTTATACACTTTTGAAAGACTTCAATACACTTATCAAAATACTTCTACTTAACAAAAATGCTTACAATTACATCCTCGTTCAGTTTCATCAACAATTCTACTCGTATGCACCCGTATTCGTACTCGTACAATACACAGCTTTTAGATGTATGTACTATTGGTATATACACTCCAATGATCAGCTCTTAGCAGCCCATGTGAGTCACCTAACACATGTGGGAACCATCATTTGGCAACTAGCATGGAATATCTCATAAAATTACAAAAATATGAGTAATCATTCATGACTTATTTACATGAAAACAAAATTACATATCCTTTATATCTAATCCATACACCAACGAACAAAAACACCTACAAACACTTTCATTCTTCAATTTTCTTCATCTAATTGATCTCTCTCAAGTTCTATCTTCAAGTTCTAAGTGTTCTTCATATATTCTACAAGTTCTAGTTACATAAAATCAAGAATACTTTCAAGTTTGCTAGCTCACTTCCAATCATGTAAGGTGATCATCCAACCTCAAGAAATCTTTGTTTCTTACAGTAGGTTATCATTCTAATACAAGGTAATAATCATATTCAAACTTTGGTTCAATTTCTATAACTATAACAATCTTATTTCAAGTGATGATCTTACTTGAACTTGTTTTCGTGTCATGATTCTGCTTCAAGAACTTCGAGCCATCCAAGGATCCGTTGAAGCTAGATCCATTTTTCTCTTTTCCAGTAGGTTTATCCAAGGAACTTAAGGTAGTAATTATGTTCATAACATCATTCGATTCATATATATAAAACTATCTTATTCGAAGGTTAAAACTCGTAATCACTAGAACATAGTTTAGTTAATTCTAAACTTGTTCGCAAACAAAAGTTAATCCTTCTAGCTTGACTTTTAAAATTAACTAAACACATGTTCTATATCTATATGATATGCTAACTTAATGATTTAAAACCTGGAAACACGAAAAACACCGTAAAACCGAATTTACGCCGTCGTAGTAACACCGCGGGCTGTTTTGGGTTAGTTAATTAAAAACTATGATAAACTTTGATTTAAAAGTTGTAATTCTGAGAAAATGATTTTTATTATGAACATGAAACTATATCCAAAAATTATGGTTAAACTCAAAGTGGAAGTATGTTTTCTAAAATGGTCATCTAGACGTCGTTCTTTCGACTGAAATGACTACCTTTACAAAAACGACTTGTAGCTTATTTTTCTGACTATAAACCTATACTTTTCTGTTTAGATTCATAAATAGAGTTCAATATGAAACCATAGCAATTTGATTCACTCAAAACGGATTTAAAATGAAGAAGTTATGGGTAAAACAAGATTGGATAATTTTTCTCATTTTAGCTACGTGAAAATTGGTAACAAATCTATTCCAACCATAACTTAATCAACTTGTATTGTATATTATGTAATCTTGAGATACCATAGACACGTATACAATGTTTCGACCTATCATGTCGACACATCTATATATATTTCGGAACAACCATAGACACTCTATATGTGAATGTTGGAGTTAGCTATACAAGGTTGAGGTTGATTCCAAAATATATATAGTTTGAGTTGTGATCAATACTGAGATACGTATACAATGGGTCGTGGATTGATTCAAGATAATATTTATCGATTTATTTCTGTACATCTAACTGTGGACAACTAGTTATAGGTTACTAACGAGGACATCTGACTTAATAAACTTAAAACATCAAAATATATTAAAAGTGTTGTAAATATATTTTGAACATACTTTAATATATATGTATATATTGTTATAGGTTCGTGAATCAACAGTGGCCTAGTCTTACTTCCCGACGAAGTAAAAATCTGTGAAAGTGAGTTATAGTCCCACTTTTAAAATCTAATATTTTTGGGATGAGAATACATGCAGGTTTTATAAATGATTTACAAAATAGACACAAGTACGTGAAACTACATTCTATGGTTGAATTATCGAAATCGAATATGCCCCTTTTTATTAAGTCTGGTAATCTAAGAATTAGGGAACAGACACCCTAATTGACGCGAATCCTAAAGATAGATCTATCGGGCCCAACAAGCCCCATCCAAAGTACCAGATGCTTTAGTACTTTGAAATTTATATCATATCCGAAGGGTGTCCCGGAATGATGGGGATATTCTTATATATGCATCTTGTTAATGTCGGTTACCAGGTGTTCACCATATGAATGATTTTTATCTCTATGTATGGGATGTGTATTGAAATATGAAATCTTGTGGTCTATTATTATGATTTGATATATATAGGTTAAACCTATAACTCACCAACATTTTTCTTGACGTTTTAAGCATGTTTATTCTCAGGTGATTATTAAGAGCTTCCGCTGTCGCATACTTAAATAAGGACGAGATTTGGAGTCCATGCTTGTATGATATTGTGTAAAAACTGCATTCAAGAAACTTATTTTGTTGTAACATATTTGTATTGTAAACCATTATGTAATGGTCGTGTGTAAACAGGATATTTTATATTATCATTATTTGATAATCTACGTAAAGCTTTTTAAACCTTTATTGATGAAATAAAGGTTATGGTTTGTTTTAAAATGAATGCAGTCTTTGAAAAACGTCTCATATAGAGGTCAAAACCTCGCAACGAAATCAATTAATATGAAACGTTTTTAATCAATAAGAACGGGACATTTCAGTTGGTATCCGAGCGTTGGTCTTAGAGAACCAGAATTTTGCATTAGTGTGTCTTATCGAGTTTGTTAGGATGCATTAGTGAGTCTGGACTTCGACCGTGTTTACTTGAAAAATGATTGCTTAACAAATTTTGTTGGAAACTATATATTTTTAACATGTGAATATTATGTGATATATTAATCTCTTAACGCGTTTGATATTATGTGATAGATGTCTACCTCTAGAACAAGTCCCATTGACTCACCTAATAATAATGAAGAGTCAAATGTAAATTGGAATGATTCGTGGACTGATTCACAAGTTCCCGAAGAGGAACCGGAAGAAGAGTCGGAACCGGAAGAAGAATCGGAACCAGATGAAGAAATAGAACCGGTGGGGGAAATAATAAAACGGTTAAGTAAAAGAAAATCCTCAACCAACCGACCAAAGTTAATTATGGTCAATGGTGTTTCCGCCAAGGAAGCAAAATATTGGGAGGATTACCAATTCTCTGATGAATCGGATTCCGACGAGAATTCCGATGATGTTATAGAAATTACCCCAACTGAATTTAAAAAGGCAAAAGAAAATAATAAGGGAAAGGGCATAAAAATAGAGAAATCTAATTCCAACCCCGATGAACTTTTTATGTATCGTCAACCCCCGAAGTCCTTAAGTTGTAACAATGACCCGGGAACCTCTAAACCACCAGGTTTTTCTAAACCAATGTGGAAAATGACGGCTCGTATTAGGGGAACATCATATATCCCTAGAAACTTGGCAAAAACGAACCAAAACCGAAGAAGAAGAAACGAGCGAGTCGGAATAAGATAGTTGTATTCGTGTGGTGTAATATATGTAATATAGTGTGCTTATGCTTTATGATATATGTAAAAATTGCTTGTATTAATAAGTATTTTTTTTATGAATCTAACTCTTGTCTATTTTACAGTATAAAAACACAAAATGGATAGACAACCCAATATTTTAAGAGACCTACCCGGAGACATGATTGATGAAATCTTGTCTAGAGCCGGTCAGAATTCTTCGGCACAACTATTTAAGGCGAGATCAGTTTGTAAGACATTCGAAGAACGTTCCAAGAATGCCTTGGTTTATAAAAGGCTTTCGTTCGAAAGATGGGGGATATCACATTGGGAAATCCATAAGTTACGATGTGTTTACTTTGACGCATATATTGCGGGGAACCCAAATGCTATTTTACGCAATGGGTTAAGAAATTATTTTGACTCAATATATCCGAATATTGGACTTCGTGATTTAGAAAAAGCGACTAACATGCAACATAAAGAAGCATGTTATGCTTACAGATTAGTAATGTTCGCTTCTCACCAAAGTGAGAACAAGAACATCGGGCTACAACTATTAAACAAAACGTTCCTACAAGTGATGGAGTCGGTAATTGGGGTAAGAAATGAGGTTTTTAGATTGTTACGGGACTGTTGGACATTACGTAACCCTCGTCCCTTTGACGACGTTACAACACGCTGTCTTATCAACGGCCATAACGGTTATGTTCCACAAGACCAAGGATGGGAAGTAATCCTAGTAAAACCAGAATGCATGACTTATTTCTGGACGTATGAATTACGTGTCTTTATTGCCTTTGCTGAACGACTTGTGTACTAGCTAGAATTATCTTCACAACCATCTTGTATCAAATTTATTGTGTGCTATATTTCATGCTATATGTAAAATAAGCGGTATTGTAAGTTTGTAAAATATTGTGTAAAAGTTTGAACGCGAAATATTATTATAATCAGTTTTTCATATAGAATTGTAGTAGTTGAATTGTATATTAGCTACTAAGTATGAACTTAACGGGTAGGTACTACCCGAATTTAAACTTATAAAACGCTAATATGAAGAAAAAGCTTTTATAAATGAGTTCATATTATGCTACGAAATACTATTAACTACTCTTAATATTCTGTATGATTAACTTGTTCCATTTGACTATTTTGAAGGAAATGGCACCGACTACTCGACACACCGTGAATATGAATGAAGAGGAATTCCGTACTTTTCTAGCTTCAAACATAGCCGCAGTACAGGCTGCGCTACATACCAACAATAACCTTGGATCTAGCAGTACAGGAAATCGTGTAGGATGCACCTACAAAGAATTCACTGCCTGCAAACCTTTAGAATTTGATGGAACCGAAGGACCGATCGGATTAAAACGGTGGACCGAGAAGGTCGAATCGGTGTTTGCCATAAGTAAGTGTACTGAAGAGGACAAAGTGAAGTACGCTACGCACACCTTCACAGGTTCTGCGTTAACATGGTGGAATACCTATCTAGAGCAAGTGGGACAAGATGATGCGTACGCACTACCGTGGTCAGCATTCAAGCACTTGATGAACGAGAAGTACCGTCCCAGAACCAAGGTCAATAAGCTCAAGACAGAACTTAGAGGGTTACGAACTCAAGGATTTGATATTACCACGTACGAAAGACGATTCACAGAATTGTGCCTATTGTGTCCGGGAGCTTTCGAAGATGAGGAAGAGAAGATCGACGCGTTTGTGAAAGGATTACAGGAAAGAATCCAAGAAGATATAAGTTCACACAAGCCCGCCTCCATACAACAGGCATGTAGAATGGCTCACAAACTAGTGAACCAGATTGAAGAAAGAATTAAAGAACAGACTGCTGAAGTGGCCAATGTGAAGTAAGTCAAAAGAAAGTGGGAGGAAAACGGTGATAAGAATCACCAATACAACAACAACAGCAATTACAACAATAATCGCAACAATTATCCCAACAATCGCAACATCAATCGTAACTACAACAAACGGCCAAACAACAACAACAACAACAACAACAACAACAACAACAACAGCAACTACAGCAATCATCCCAACAATAATAATAACCGCAACAACAACAACAATCAGAAGCAGCTATGCCAAAGGTGTGAAAAGTATCACTCGGGGTTCTGCACCAAATTTTGCAACAAGTGTAAAAGAAATGGTCATAGCGCGGCGAAGTGTGAGGTCTACGGACCAGGGGTTAACAGAACGAAAGGAACAAATGGTGTCGGAACGAGTAATGGCGGAGCAAGTAGTGTCGGAGCAAGTTATGCCAATGTAGTTTGTTATAAATGTGGAAAACCGAGCCACATTATTAGAAATTGCCCGAACCAGGAGAACACGAATGGACAAGGCCGCGGAAGAGTTTTCAATATTAATGCAGCAGAGGCACAGGAAGACCCGGAGCTTGTTACGGGTACGTTTCTTATTGACAATAAATCTGCTTACGTTTTATTTGATTCGGGTGCGGATAGAAGCTATATGAGTAGAGATTTTTGTGCTAAATTAAGTTGTCCATTGACGCCTTTGGATAGTAAATTTTTACTCGAATTAGCAAATGGTAAATTAATTTCAGCAGATAATATATGTCAGAATCGAGAAATTAAACTGGTTAGCGAAACATTTAAGATTGATTTGATACCAGTAGAGTTAGGGAGTTTTGATGTGATAATCGGTATGGACTGGTTGAAAGAAGTGAAAGCAGAGATCGTTTGTTACAAAAATGCAATTCGCATTATACGAGAAAAAGGAAAACCCTTAATGGTGTACGGAGAAAAGGGCAACACGAAGCTACATCTTATTAGTAATTTGAAGGCACAAAAACTAATAAGAAAAGGTTGCTATGCTGTTCTAGCACACGTCGAGAAAGTACAAACTGAAGAAAAGAGCATCAATGATGTTCCCATTGCAAAAGAATTTCCTGATGTATTTTCGAAAGAATTACCAGGATTACCCACACATCGATCCGTTGAATTTCAAATAGATCTTGTATCAGGAGCTGCACCAATAGCTCGTGCTCCTTACAGACTCGCACCCAGCGAGATGAAAGAACTACAAAGCCAATTACAAGAACTTTTAGAGCGTGGTTTCATTCGACCAAGCACATCACCGTGGGGAGCTCCTATTTTGTTTGTCAAGAAGAAAGATGGTACATTCAGGTTGTGTATCGACTACCGAGAGTTGAACAAACTTACCATCAAGAACCGCTACCCACTACCGAGAATCGACGACTTATTTGATCAACTACAAGGCTCGTCTGTTTATTCAAAGATTGACTTACGTTCCAGGTATCATCAAATGCGGGTGAAAGAAGATGATATTCCAAAGACTGCTTTCAGAACACGTTACGGTCATTACGAGTTTATGGTCATGCTGTTTGGTTTAACTAATGCACCAGCTGTGTTCATGGACCTTATGAACCGAGTGTGTGGACCATACCTTGACAAGTTTGTCATTGTTTTCATTGATGACATACTTATTTACTCAAAGAATGACCAAGAACACGGTGAACATTTGAGAAAGGTGTTAGAAGTATTGAGGAAGGAAGAATTGTACGCTAAGTTTTCAAAGTGTGCATTTTGGTTGGAAGAAGTTCAATTCCTCGGTCACATAGTGAAAAAAGAAGGTATTAAGGTGGATCCGGCAAAGATAGAAACTGTTGAAAAGTGGGAAACCCCTAAAACTCCGAAACACATACGCCAGTTTTTAGGACTAGCTGGTTACTACAGAAGGTTCATCTAAGACTTTTCCAGAATAGCAAAACCCTTGACTGCATTAACGCATAAAGGGAAGAAATTTGAATGGAATGATGAACAAGAGAAAGCTTTTCAGTTATTGAAGAAAAAGCTAACTACGGCACCTATATTGTCATTGCCTGAAGGGAATGATGATTTTGTGATTTATTGTGACGCATCAAAGCAAGGTCTCGGTTGTGTATTAATGCAACAAACGAAGGTGATTGCTTATGCGTCTAGACAATTGAAGATTCACGAACAAAATTATACGACGCATGATTTGGAATTAGGCGCGGTTGTTTTTGCATTAAAGACTTGGAGGCACTACTTATATGGGGTCAAAAGTATTATATATACCGACCACAAAAGTCTTCAACACATATTTAATCAGAAACAACTGAATATGAGGCAGCGTAGGTGGATTGAATTATTGAATGATTACGACTTTGAGATTCGTTACCACCCGGGGAAGGCAAATGTGGTAGCCGATGCCTTAAGCAGGAAGGACAGAGAACCCATTCGAGTAAAATCTATGACTATAATGATTCATAATAACCTTACTACTCAAATAAAGGAGGCGCAACAAGGAGTTTTAAAAGAGGGAAATTTAAAGGATGAAATACCCAAAGGATCGGAGAAGCATCTTAATATTCGGGAAGACGGAACCCGGTATAGGGCTGAAAGGATTTGGGTACCAAAATTTGGAGATATGAGAGAAATGGTACTTAGAGAAGCTCAAAAAACCAGATACTCAATACATCCTGGAACGGGGAAGATGTACAAGGATCTCAAGAAACATTTTTGGTGGCCGGGTATGAAAGCCGATGTTGCTAAATACGTAGGAGAATGTTTGACGTGTTCTAAGGTCAAAACTGAGCATCAGAAACCATCAGGTCTACTTCAACAACCCGAAATCCCGGAATGGAAATGGGAAAACATTACCATGGATTTCATCACTAAATTGCCAAGGACTGCAAGTGGTTTTGATACTATTTGGGTAATAGTTGATCGTCTCACCAAATCAGCACATTTCCTGCCAATAAGAGAAGATAACAAATGGAGAAGTTAGCACGACTGTATTTGAAGGAAGTCATCTCCAGACATGGAATACCAATCTCTATTATCTCTGATAGGGATGGCAGATTTATTTCAAGATTCTGGCAGACATTACAGCAAGCATTAGGAACTTGTCTAGACATGAGTACTGCCTATCATCCACAAACTGATGGGCAGAGCGAAAGGACGATACAAACGCTTGAAGACATGCTACGAGCATGTGTTATTGATTTCAGAAACAGTTGGGATCGACATCTACCGTTAGCAGAATTTTCCTACAACAACAGCTACCATTCAAGCATTCAGATGGCGCCGTTTGAAGCACTTTATGGTAGAAAGTGCAGGTCTCCGATTTGTTGGAGTGAAGTGGGGGATAGACAAATTACGGGTCCGGAGATTATACAAGAAACTACCGAGAAGATCATCCAAATTCAACAACGGTTGAAAACCGCCCAAAGTCGACAAAAGAGCTACGCTGACATTAAAAGAAAAGATATAGAATTTGAAATTGGAGAGATGGTCATGCTTAAAGTAGCACCTTGGAAAGGAGTTGTTCGATTTGGTAAACGAGGGAAATTAAATCCAAGGTATATTGGACCATTCAAGATTATTGATCGTGTCGGACCAGTAGCTTACCGACTTGATGTACATAACACTTTCCACGTCTCGAATTTGAAGAAATGTTTTGCTAAAGAAGATCTCACTATTCCGTTAGATGAAATCCAAATCAACGAAAAACTTCAATTCAACGAAGAACCCGTCGAAATAATGGATCGTGAGGTTAAAAGACTTAAGCAAAACAAGATACCAATTGTTAAGGTTCGATGGAATGCTCGTAGAGGACCCGAGTTCACCTGGGAGCGTGAAGATCAGATGAAGAAGAAATACCCGCATCTATTTCCAGAAGATTCGTCAACACCTTCAACAGCTTAAAATTTCGGGACGAAATTTATTTAACGGGTAGGTACTGTAGTGACCCGAACTTTTCCATGTTTATATATATATTAATTGAGATTGATATTTACATGATTAAATTTTTCCAACATGTTAAGCAATCAAACTTCTTAAGACTTGATTAACTGAAATATGTTTCATATAGACAATTGACCACCCAAGTTGACCGGTGATTCACGAACGTTAAAACTTGTAAAAACTATATGATGGCATATATATGGATATATATATATATATAGTTAACATGATACTATGATAATTAAACATATCATTAAGTATATTAACAATGAACTACATATGTAAAAACAAGACTACTAACTTAATGATTTTTAAACGAGACATATATGTAACGATTATCGTTGTAAAGACATTTAATGTATATATATCATATTAAGAGATATTCATACATGATAATATCATGATAATATAATAATTTAAAATCTCATTTGATATTATAAACATTGGGTTAACAACATTTAACAAGATCGTTAACCTAAAGGTTTCAAAACAACACTTACATGTAACGACTAACGATGACTTAACGACTCAGTTAAAATGTATATACATGTAGTGTTTTAATATGTATTTATACACTTTTGAAAGACTTCAATACACTTATCAAAATACTTCTACTTAACAAAAATGCTTACAATTACATCCTCGTTCAGTTTCATCAACAATTCTACTCGTATGCACCCGTATTCGTACTCGTACAATACACAGCTTTTAGATGTATGTACTATTGGTATATACACTCCAATGATCAGCTCTTAGCAGCCCATGTGAGTCACCTAACACATGTGGGAACCATCATTTGGCAACTAGCATGAAATATCTCATAAAATTACAAAAATATGAGTAATCATTCATGAGTTATTTACATGAAAACAAAATTACATATCCTTTATATCTAATCCATACACCAACGACCAAAAACACCTACAAACACTTTCATTCTTCAATTTTCTTCATCTAATTGATCTCTCTCAAGTTCTATCTTCAAGTTCTAAGTGTTCTTCATATATTCTACAAGTTCTAGTTACATAAAATCAAGAATACTTTCAAGTTTGCTAGCTCACTTCCAATCATGTAAGGTGATCATCCAACCTCAAGAAATCTTTGTTTCTTACAGTAGGTTATCATTCTAATACAAGGTAATAATCATATTCAAACTTTGGTTCAATTTCTATAACTATAACAATCTTATTTCAAGTGATGATCTTACTTGAACTTGTTTTCGTGTCATGATTTTGCATCAAGAACTTCGAGCCATCCAAGGATCTGTTGAAGCTAGATCCATTTTTCTCTTTTCCAGTAGGTTTATCCAAGGAACTTAAGGTAGTAATGATGTTCATAAAATGATTCGATTCATATATATAAAACTATCTTATTCGAAGGTTTAAACTCGTAATCACTAGAACATAGTTTAGTTAATTCTAAACTTGTTCGCAAACAAAAGTTAATCCTTCTAAATTGACTTTTAAAATTAACTAGACACATGTTCTATATCTATATGATATGCTAACTTAATGATTTAAAACCTGGAAACACGAAAAACACCGTAAAACCGGATTTACGCCTTCGTAGTAACACCGCGGGCTGTTTTGGGTTAGTTAATTAAAAACTATGATAAACTTTGATTTAAAAGTTGTAATTCTGAGAAAATGATTTTTATTATGAACATGAAACTATATCCAAAAGTTATGGTTAAACTCAAAGTAGAAGTATGTTTTCTAAAATGGTCATCTAGACATCGTTCTTTCGACTGAAATGACTACCTTTACAAAAACAACTTGTAACTTATTTTTCCGACTATAAACCTATACTTTTCTGTTTAGATTCATAAAATAGAGTTCAATATGAAACCATAGCAATTTGATTCACTCAAAACGGATTTAAAATGAAGAAGTTATGGGTAAAACAAGATTGGATAATTTTTCTCATTTTAGCTACGTGAAAATTGGTAACAAATCTATTCCAACCATAACTTAATCAACTTGTATTGTATATTATGTAATCTTGAGATACCATAGACATGTATACAATGTTTCGACCTATCATGTCGACACATCTATATATATTTCGGAACAACCATAGACACTCTATATGTGAATGTTGGAGTTAGCTATACAGGGTTGAGGTTGATTCCAAAATATATATAGTTTGAGTTGTGATCAATACTGAGATACGTATACACTGGGTCGTGGATTGATTCAAGATAATATTTATCGATTTATTTCTGTACATCTAACTGTGGATAACTAGTTATAGGTTACTAACGAGGACAGCTGACTTAATAAACTTAAAACATCAAAATATATTAAAAGTGTTGTAAATATATTTTGAACATACTTTAATATATATGTATATATTGTTATAGGTTCGTGAATCAACAGTGGCCAAGTCTTACTTCCCGACGAAGTAAAAATCTGTGAAAGTGAGTTATAGTCCCACTTTTAAAATCTAATATTTTTGGGATGAGAATACATGCAGGTTTTATAAATGATTTACAAAATAGACACAAGTACGTGAAACTACATTCTATGGTTGAATTATCGAAATCGAATATGCCCCTTTTTATTAAGTCTGGTAATCTAAGAATTAGGGAACAGACACCCTAATTGACGCGAATCCTAAAGATAGATCTATCGGGCCCAACAAGCCCCATCCAAAGTACCGGATGCTTTAGTACTTCGAAATTTATATCATATCCGAAGGGTGTCCCGGAATGATGGGGATATTCTTATATATGCATCTTGTTAATGTCGGTTACCAGGTGTTCACCATATGAATGATTTTTATCTCTATGTATGGGATGTGTATTGAAATATGAAATCTTGTGGTCTATTATTATGATTTGATATATATAGGTTAAACCTATAACTCACCAACATTTTTGTTGACGTTTTAAGCATGTTTATTCTCAGGTGATTATTAAAAGCTTCCGCTGTCGCATACTTAAATAAGGACGAGATTTGGAGTCCATGCTTGTATGATATTGTGTAAAAACTGCATTCAAGAAACTTATTTTGTTGTAACATATTTGTATTGTAAACCATTATGTAATGGTCGTGTGTAAACAGGATATTTTAGATTATCATTATTTGATAATCTACGTAAAGCTTTTTAAACCTTTATTGATGAAATAAAGGTTATGGTTTGTTTTAAAATGAATGCAGTCTTTGAAAAACATCTCATATAGAGGTCAAAACCTCGCAACGAAATCAATTAATATGGAACGTTTTTAATCAATAAGAACGGGACATTTCACCCTGAGCCGAAAGGAGAGGATGGCACCTCTTCATGTTCGAGCACTGAACATCACCATTCATTCGAACCTCAATAGCCAGATCCGAGCAGCCCAAGATGAGGCTCTCAAGGAGGAGAATATATCTCATGAATACTTGAACATTTTCATTTCTCGATTTGAAGTTAAGGAGACTGGACTCCGATGCTATGCCGGAAGAATTTGGGTACCTCGTTATGGAGATCTACGGAACCTTATACTAGATGAAGCCCACAAGTTGAGATATTCAATTCATCCAGAAGCCGGTAAAATGTACCACGATCTCAAGGAACAGTACTGGTTGCCTAATCTTAAGAAGGACGTTGCAACTTATGTTGGGAAGTGTTTGACTTGCTCGAAAGTTAAGGCCGAACATCAGAGGCCCTCTGGGTTACTTCAGCAACCGGAGATCCCGCAATGGAAGTGGGAAAGGATAATGATGGATTTCATTACGAAGTTACCAAAGACGGTGGGCGGATACGATACCATCTGGGTTATCGTTGACCGTCTTACCAAATCTGCACACTTTTTAGCCATGAAGTGTGATGACCCGTCCTAATCCATCCGGACGATGTCCATATCGATTATAAATGATTCATCACAGTTGGTATCAGAGCAGTGGTCGTAGCAAACCAGGTCTTGCATTAGTGTGTCTAACTAGTAGTTGTTAGGATGCATTAGCGAGTCTGGACTTCGACCTATTAGTTATTAGGTTATATTAATGAGTCTAGACTTGAACCTGGTCCGCATGTCAAAAGTTTTGCTTATCATTCTTTGTCTAAAAATATCCACCTATCATTGTGAGTCTCAACACTTCTTATTGCAATTATTTCATAGATGGTGTACAGACAAATCCATATCTTAGCGTATCTGCTAATTCATATCTTAGCGTATCTATTAAGGTAAACTTTGCCTGATATCTCCCGTAAATTTCTACGTAATTTAAGGAATCCCGGTACTATATATATCTATGCATTTTATGCATTAAGAATACCATCCAACTATCAATTGCTGTCACTAAACGTTTCATACCAAAAATATTTTTCTGTGATCGCGAAAGATGGCCTCTACAAATCGTCCAAGTTCCTCTGACTCTGAAGACAGTGTGACGGGAGCACACCAACCAATCAACTACCGTGATTACTGGAGAAGATGGGGGTGGGTTCACGACATACTCATCTTATGGAGAAGGGAAGAAGGTACTCCATATCATGAACCGAATCTACCACCTAACCTTGGAGTACTCGACCCGCTCGCCAGCGAACCTGTTCGTAACACCGTTTATACCCTTTTTGCGAGAATTTTTCGTCTTGAGACTACCATTAACGGAACTAGAGAAGATATCCGATCTCTACCTCACACTGATAACCAACCAGGGTTAGTAGAAGAAGTTAAAGAACTTCGAGCTCGAGTGCTAACCTTGGAGAATATGGTTCAAAACTTACAAGCACCAGCAGCATCACTGGCACTAACAGTACCACCAACATCAGTACCAGCAACACCAGTACCACTAACCAGAACATCCGCATCACACATCTCGACACCTTAATCTATACCTCGAACATCAACATCATACGCACCATAGATACCAAGGTGTACCAACAATAATTAATGATGAAGTATTGATCCATAACTTCATTAATATTCTGCGAAGAATATGTGGTTCCTAATAGTTTTAGAGATTATATATTCTAGCACAAACCGAAAAGCAAATGAGATTAATATCATATTAACTCATTAGATCCATGATTACATCTGAAGAAAATATATATGCAAGTATATTTTCATAAAGATTGTAATTAAAAATTCTTTTGTACAAACTATTAATGATGAAAATATTTTAACGGGTAGGTCATACCCGAGGAATATTTAAGATTTTGCATTAATAAGTTACACTGTACATTCTTCGAATCTGATTCAACGATTATTTACTATCCTATTTACATCCACCAATATACGTATCCGTTCACCACAGAATAACCATTTTCATTGAATTTCATATTTGGATTTTGATTTATCAGAATCCAACAAGTGGCATAATGAAGAAACATTGAACAAAATAAAATTTGTTAGAGACAAACGAATTAACTATGAAGAATATTGTTAAGAATCCACGCTAACTGTTCCTAGCTAACTGGTTACATTTTATTTATCGCAATTTATATTTCCGCAATTTTATTTATCGTCATTTAATTTCTGTTATTTATTTTACGCACTTTAAATATTGGGACACGTATATAAAGTTTTGACATATCATATCGACGCATGTATATATATTATTTGGAATAACCATAGACACTCTATATAGGGTTGAGGTTGATTCTACAATAATATATATACTTTGAGTTGTGATCGAGTCTGAGACATGTACACGAATTCTGTAATTGTATACATGTATAATAATATTCTTGGTACATCCTAATACAATAAGTATACAATACGTTTTGATAAATCCTAAGACAATACGTACACAATACGTCTTAGTTAATTCTAAGACAATACGTATACAATACGTCTCTAGGTTGATGCAAAGACAATACGTATACAATACGTCGTGGGGTAATTCTAAGATTATATATATATATATAAATTGACTATTGGACTATCAATATTGGACAATTAAAAATGAATTAAAATATTAATTATAACATATGAAACTAAACAATTCTTCAAGTTTCCCACTTGATTTCATCTTAAACCTCATTTGTATCTTGACAATTACAATCTACGTCCAAACCTTTCATGATTCTTGAAAACACCACAATCGAGAGGATGATTCAACCACACGTTATCTACGGAAGTAAAGATCGATGCATCTAGTTGTACACCTGAAAACTCTCGAAAACTGAGTAAACGTTTAACGCATAGCTGTGCTAATTCCTTTAGCGTTATTATTACCTAAAATAACTTTGCAATCTCTTTCCAAATTAGCCAATTTTGTCACAGCTTCAACAAGTCAACTTCAAGTTTTCATTCGAAACAACCTTATTATAACCTTGATATATATGTGTGCTCTTTTATTGTTACCGGGGAACTTTTTATATTCCATCATTTTACCAACAGACGTACCAGCAATCTCGTTGCTCCTTGGCTTAAATCTCTTTGGAAAAACACTATATTTATCTATTGAAGTCTTATCATGAACTCATCCGCATCTTGTAACATGAATTGCCATACCAATTACCGAGAATCAGCAAATCTGTATTGTGAGTCTCGCAACATTTCCACATCAACAGTTATATGTATCCGTATAATATTTATCTCTTAGAACTATGATCTTCCATTCTGAAATTCTAAAAAGTACCCAGTCTGCGAATTAATGCTCTGAATTTTGAAAAGTTGAATGAAGCAACAAAAACTGTAAACGACCTCAACAGCCAAAAGTTGATGATAAAGAATTGTATGTTGGCAAAGCTCAGAAAAAGTTTGAAACTAAAAAACTGATTGAGCAAACTACGAAGGAGTCTCTGAACAAATCACAAGGACTAAACTTGTACATTAAGAATCCTGATGATTCTATTTCTGATGAAATCTTTAGCAAATACCTTGCTTCTGACTCCAAACTCTTGAGGACAAATTTTCTTCACCATCCTTCGATATTAGAAATTCCAAGATATCATCGTATCTTTCATTATAAATATCCTCCATATTTCTGAAGATATTTTCATAACTATTCTTATCTGAAATCATTAATCTCTTCGTGCTATCAGTGTTACATCATATAGAAACTGTTAGTTTCTATATTCTGTAAACTTTCGAGTTTAAAATATGAATGTTATTGAAGTAATGTTGGGAACTGATGCATGAGTTAGTATAATATAATGACACTTGATCAACGTGATTATATTACAGTAAGTCATGCCGAGTTTCTAAATGGAACATGATGATTCACAGATTATAACGTCATCATGTGTCATGTTACATAACTCTTTCATTCTGATTAACTTCTGAACATATCAAGAAAATATATTCTTGATAGTTCTATTCTCAGTGATTCTGGTAATTTGACAAATCAAATCGTGCTATTACATTCTTTCTCGTTTAGAACATTAAGTTCATTCGAAACTCCATACTTACGAATTCTGGACCATTACTCGCTTTACTAAAGGTCGGGAAGAGAATAAAAAGGCAAAAGAGCTCCAAAATATAAGAGAAAATATGAAGCTCAATAACAACACGGAGATTACAAACCGTGGATATTAATACGAATAGCAATATAAAGACGCGATAGAATTAAGAATAGTATCACCCCAAGAATTAAGAATAGATTTTTCTGGTGGAAGATTGAAAATGAAGGATGACAGAGATGATAATTAGGAAAATATCAAGGATTAGAACGGGATTAATCATTTTCACAATCTTTTGGATGTACGAACTAAGAAAGAAAGTATAGGAATGATGAGAATAATGGAACTGAAGAGTTTAATTTATAATGGAAATATCAGACAGAATAATCGAGGTAGATCACCGTATTTAATTATAGAGATCTTAATTTCCTTACTCGCCGAAGAATCAAATCTTTTAGATTTTGAAGATTTTCCTTAATCCTTTGAATTCCGGAATTCAAACCTGACTACGTCAAAAGTTAAAACAAATCTTTATTTCTCATTTCATTCTTTTATAATAGCTTCACTCGTGCTCTTTGAATAACCGAATTTATCCATATTATTCAATGATGATAAAACTCTACTTATCAACTCATATTCGTCATGAAAATATTCTTATTGTTAACCATGACAACCACACTCAAATTTCGGGACGAAATTTCTTTAACGGGTAGGTACTGTGACGACCCGGAAATTTCCGACCAAATTTAAACTTAATCTTTATATGATTTCGACACAATAAGCAAAGTCTATTAAACTGAGTCTCAAAATGTTAGAACTAATTTTCAAGAATGCATTTGACTACTTCCGACGATTCACGAACAATTGTTTGAAAATAAATATATAAGTATATATATATATATATATATATATATATATATATATATATATATATATATATATATATATAACTATAAATATAAGAATATATAATAAATACTTTAATCAATTAAGGTTAAATGTAAGGTAAAAATACAAGATAATTAAGTCACTATTAAAATAAATAATATATATATATACATATGAATTTTAACATAAATAATATTGGATATATTGTAAATTATAAATATTAAAGATTTAATAAAGTTATTGTATTATATATGATATAATTAGTAAATATTAGACATTAATTAAATTGTAAATGTAATTATAAAGTTAACAACATAGTTATAAATATTGTCATTACTTTCATTATGATTGAAGATAAATACTAATATTAATCTTAATATCAGTATTATTGATATTATTAGTTCTAATATAAAATATATAGATACGAAATTTGATACATGTAAATTGTTATATCTTAATCATTATTTGTATTGTTTTCACATTATCTTTTAAAAAAAATTATTATTATTTTTATCATAATTATTATCATCATTATTAATAAACTTATTTTTAAAACTTTCATTACTTCTATTTATATTATTATATCAGTATTTTTTTTATTACTCTTTATTATTATTTTAATATTATTATCATTAGTATTTTTTATTATTACTAATATTAATTGTATTAATAATATTAATATATTATGATATTATGTATTTATTAATAAAAAATGATATATATATATGCCAGCAGATCATCACGTATTACTTTATCAGATATATATTTTTTTTATTTCCTGTGTTGCTCGTGACATCCTGTCGAATGATTCTTCAATATAAGACAATCGATCTTAACAGTTTATTGATAATATATCATTCAATTCTTCTACCTTCACTTCATACAATTAGCCGCTTGCTACAATTAGCGAATTTTTTTTAAACAGAAAACCCAACACAGCCTTCGGTCCCCTGTACGCTACACTTTTTA
This sequence comes from Rutidosis leptorrhynchoides, assembly GCF_046630445.1. Classification (NCBI taxonomy): domain Eukaryota; kingdom Viridiplantae; phylum Streptophyta; class Magnoliopsida; order Asterales; family Asteraceae; genus Rutidosis; species Rutidosis leptorrhynchoides. The sequence goes on from NC_092336.1 coordinate 158,015,847, forward strand.
GCCAAAACATGATTGTGTATCGAATTTAAAAATCTAGAATTACAATCTTGTTAGGAATCCTCTAAATAATATTTCTGGAAAATTTGGGCTTCCAATTCCTCAAAACAAATTCAAATTTTGAGGTCAAAGATAATTGTCAAATAGTCAAAGTTTATGTTCATTGGTGAAATTGGTAATCGTTTTAAAGTTTTCTGTTAAATTTATGATTCCAATAGACTTTATTTATGAACGATTTGAAACTTATTTCGTATTGTAACATTTGTCCAAAACTTGCTCAAAATCAAAAATCAATTTTTTTTTTTTATAAACAGCGAATGCAGGTACCTTCGATACATATATATTTTTTTATTTTTACAAACACATATATATTATTTATGAATCTGTCATAGAATATAAGCTCTTTTCGATTATAATTAAGTTGGTTTTTGAGTTAGCCGATTGATTTACTAATGAGGAAGATGAAGAAGATTCGAAACAGAAAAGAGACAGGTTATATATATTAGGATGTGGAGTAAAAAAGAAAAGACAAGTAGAACATACGGTTGTGTCATTGTTTGTGTAAACAAGGGACCTGGGTTCGAATCCTGTACCTATCACATTTTTTTTAGAGAGAGCTTAATGAGGTAGTTATTTATCTCTATTATTTTGTGATTTATTATCTTTAATATTATTATTATGATTATTATGATTATTGTTATGTTATTATTATTATTAGTATTAGTTAACATTTATCAATATGATTATAATTAGGAATATTGATATCATGATTATTGTTATTACAATTATTATGAATTATACTAATATTATTTATCAATATCAAATATTATTATTATTTAATATTATTGTTATTTTTATCATTACTATTAAATAATATCATTCTTAGTATTATTAGTAGTATTATTATAAATATTACTAACACTACTATTATTATTAAAAATTACCATACTAGATTTTATTATCATTATTATGATTATGATTAGTATTATTATTAATATTATAAAAATAATACAATTTTCATAAATATTAGTATTACTAACATTTTATAAATATTAGAACTATTATTAGTAACATAAGTACATTAGTAATAATATCATCATCATTTTTATAATTATCAATATTAACCTAATATAATTAAAATTACTGTTTTGATAAACAAATGATATATATAATAAAAAGATATTTAGTGCATGTAACATAATAAAAGTTATATTTACACTACATATAAGTATGTATTAATCGTATTAACAAATTTAATATAAATAATCATACATAATAAATTAGGTGTTCTTAATATAATACTAATCAGACAAATATATTTATATATAAAATATAATTTATAATATATATATATATATATATATATATGTATGTATGTATATATATATATATATATATATATATATATATATATATATATATATAATTGTTTGATTTAAATTATGTGTGTTAATATACATACAAATGATATAGGTTCATGAATCCGAGGCCAACCCTGCATTGTTCAATATAGTCATATGTATTTTTACTACAAAATACATTAGGTGAGTTTCATTTGCTCCCTTTTTCTCTTTATAATATTTAGGACTGAGAATACATGCGCAACTTTTATAAATGTTTTACAAAATAAGCACAAGTACATGAAACTACATTCTACGATTGTTTTGTTATGCCGGATATCTGTACTTATTATTATTATGTTTGGTAACCTAAGAATTAGGGAACAGACACCATAATTGACGCGAATCCTAAAGATAGATCTACGGGCACCAACTACCCCCATTTTCGAATAGTGGAAATGCTTTAGTACTTCGAAGGATTCTTGTCATACATTTAAATAGTGGAATGTATGATACCAGATATCTTAAGCGCTCTATGTTAAGGTTGGTTACCAGGCGACTCATCGTATGAATGATTTTTGCAGTTGTAATGATCCTGCACATTTAATTAAATGAAATCTTGTGGCTTATTGAACATTATGATTATTATATAGAAATTAAACCTATGAACTCACCAACCTTTTGGTTGACACTTTAAAGCATGTTTATTCTCAGGTATTAAAGAAACCTTCCGCTGTGCATTTGCTCATTTTAGAGATATTACTTAGAGTCATTCATGACGTATTTCAAAAGACGTTGCATTCGAGTCGTTGAGTTCATCAAGATTATTATTAAGTCAATTATAGTTGGATATATTATGAGATGGTATGCATGTCGTCAACTTTCGTTGTAATGAAAGATTGTCTTTTCAAAAACGAATGCAATGTTTGTAAAAATGTATCATATAGAGGTCAAGTACCTCGCGATGTAATCAACTGTTATGAATCGTTTATAATCAATATGGACATCGTCCGGATGGATTAGGATGGGTCATCACATGAAGGAAACGGATACGATGGAGAGACTCGCTCAACTATACATAAAAGAGGTTGTATCTCGTCATGGTGTGCCCTTATCGATCATCTCAGATCACGATCCCCATTTTGCTTCCAGATTTTGGCGTTCTTTGCAAGAAGCCTTGGGGACACGTCTCGACATGACTACTGCGTATCACCAACAGACCGACGGACAAAGCGAACGCACGATTCAGACTTTGGAAGACATGTTGTGTGCATGTGTCATTGATTTCGGAAAGGCTTGGGAAAGGCATTTGCCGCTAGTCGAATTCTCTTACAACAACAGTTATCATTCGAGTATTAATGCCGCACCTTTTGAAGCGTTGTATGTCCGCAAGTGCCGATCTCCTATTTGTTGGGCAGAGTTAGGCGAAACGTAAATCACCGGACCTGAGATAGTCCATGAAACAACTGAGAAGATTGTCCAAATTCAAGCGAGACTTAAGACGGCCCGTGATCGCCAAAAGAGTTATGTTGACCTTAAACGTAAAGACTTTGAATTCAACGTGGGTGACCGTGTAATGTTGAAGGTCGCGCCTTGGAAAGGTGTAATCCGTTTTGGAAAACGTGAGAAGCTCAACCCGCGATACATTGGTCCTTTTGAAATCTTGGAACGTGTTGGACTCGTTGCTTACCGTCTGGATCTTCCGACTCAAATGAGCTCAGTTCATCCTACCTTTCATGTATCGAATTTGAAGAAGTATCTTGCTGAACCAGAACATGTCATACCATTGGAGGAACTTACAATTGATGACAAACTCCACTTCGTAGAAGAGCCTGTCGAAATTATGGACCGTGAGGTCAAAACTTTGAAACACAACAAGATTCCGATCGTCCGAGCACGATGGAATGCCAAACAAGGACCTGAGTTTACCTGGGAACGAGAGGATCAAATGATGCAGAAGTATCCTCACCTTTTCTCAACTCCTCCATCTACCTCAGCTTAAAATTTCGGGACGAAATTTTCTTTCACATGTTGGTAATGTAACGACCCTAGATTTTCCAACTTTATTTATTAATATTTACTATTAATGCTTGCGTTTTAATGAATGCATTTTTATACATTTACTTGTTATCATAATTGACTTTACATGTCCTGACTTGTCTTTTTGACACACGTACTTTACACAAATAATATTTTGAATATTATTTACGTTCATGATTAATTATTATTAATCATTTTTAATTAAATAATGCAAGTAGTTAATTACTTAGGCTTTATTTAATTAATTGTTGCATACTTACTTGGACTTGGGCTTTTATTAATGTACATGGACTTGGCAGCCCACCCTACTTTCTTAATGGACTAATTAGCCCATTTTTATGCAAGTATTTCATTAATGATAAACTAGATTAGTTAGTCATATGAGGAGACTAGTTACGAGTATACTTACAACCCTTTTTCCCATGCCATTTAGCTTTATTACTACTTCTAGCTTACACCATTCTCCCACATTTGAAAGTTAGCTTTTGAACCTTCCCCTTTGGTGCCTAAATCGTCAACTTTCAAGCAAAGGGAGGGAGTTCAAATTTTTTTTATTTGTTACTTATTTACTTGTATCCCATCTCATTTTTCACACACAACTTACTTGCAACTTCTTTTACTCTCTTTTTCTCTCTAACTTGTAAGTAACAAAGCTTTAGTTTCTCTTCTTTTTCTTCTTTAAAAACTGCCACTATCATCATCAAGTTACTTGTTCTTTGTTGCTGTTTACTTATTGTTTATTGTTGTTTACTTACTAGTTGTTAAGAATCAAACTTTCTAGTTTATTCTTCATATTATCTTGTTTATACAAGAACAAACAAGAACCAAGGAGGATCAAGTCTATAGTTTGATTCCTCCATAAAACTTGTTAAAAGAAAAGTTCATGAGCTTTATAATCATACTTGTGTTCATGTTTGTAAACTTAAGGTTTACTTTCTTAAAGATCAAAGTCTTGGCTTGAATCTTTCTAAGTATGAACAACCATGAACTTATTACTTGTAGATTTAATTTATTTCTTCCTTTTGTACATGTTTAAATTCGTGATTGTTGTTGGTCAAGTATTAATAGTTAATCTTGATCTCATTTTTCTTGGAACAAAATTTTAAACTTTATAAGTTCAAGAACATGGAAGTATAATTTTCTAGTTATAACTTCAAACACTTATGTTGGATCTAAGTTTATATAGCTTATGTTCTTCTAATTTTGTTGTAAATAAAAGCTTATAAGCTTACATACATTTTACAAGTTGAAAATCTAAGTTTCATAACTTATGGTTTCATTAAAGTGAAGATCAAAGTTCTATAACTTAGGATCTAACTTAAGAACACTAGATCTAGACTTTCTAGTCTAGGATCTTTAAGATCTAGCTAAGATCTAAGTTCTACAACTTAAGATCTTGATTATTTAGTTTACTTTCAAGTTTGTAACTTAATATTACTTTTATAACTCATGTATGTGTCGGATCTAAGATCTTGATGTAACTTTGGTTCATCAAACTACTTACAACACTTAAATGAGTTGTGCTACTTATCTTAGACTTACACTAGTGTTATGATGGTCAAACCTTGGTTAAGATGATGCAAACCCATCAACGAGTTGTACACTTGAAGCTATACGCATCAAGGATGAGAACCGTGATGAGCATCAAGCACCAAGAACCCACCGGAACACATTTCTTACTATTTTCTGGGTCTGATCAGACCACCTGGGCTACTGGAAAGTTGATTTTCTTTTATTTCGGTTCGAGTAGATGATTTTTCATTTATACCTCATCTTAATCCGAGTTACGATTTAGGATCTATGGCCTCCCGAAAGTTACTACACCCTATTAACGTTGTGCCGAAATTGCTGACCTACTCGCACTTAAACCGATGCCACTGTCAAAGGAAGACGATTATGGTTCTGGAAATTGGTCAGCCTCTAGGGGACTCATATACGGAGCCATAGCCATTGGTCTCACCTCATTTCAGTTTGTATAGAGGTCGTGGCGACTGAACGAAGTCAGCATTTATTTCAAACTCTATTCTTAATTGAAACTTACTTTACACTTTTTGTTTAATGATGAATGATGATGATACTTAAGACCTAATTTACATACTTTTAAACCTTTAGGAACGATTTACTGACTTAGTAACTTTTGACTTAGGTTGAGGACCTTTCAGACCAACCACTTGCTTACTATTCCCGCGTATCGACTTTTACTACTTTCCACTGTGAGTTATAGCATCCCTTTTTTTACTTTAACTATTTTGGGAACTGAGAATACATGCACATTTTACGTTTTATATACTAGGCACGAGTACTTAAACTTTATATATGTGTGGGTTATACAACGGCATAAACTTTCCCCTTAGCTCGGTAACGTTTAGTCATTGGTCTTTAAACCGGTGAAAGCGAATCTTAGATATGGATCCATAGGGTTTGACATCCCCACTCGGGCTAGTAGCGCTAGCATTTAACGGGTGTTTAATACTTCGTAAACTTACGCACTCGCCAAGTGTACTTTTAGGGGGTGTTATTTACGTTAAGTTAGTTACCAAGTGCCCACGGTTATACATATACTTTTCATACTGTTTTGAAACACTGAAATCTCGTGGCCTGCCTTACATTACTGTTATACTTAAACTATAGCTCACCAACTGATAATGCTAAAAATGAACATATATTTCATAGCATTATTCCTCAAGAAAGACAAGCTTTTAGTTGCAATTGTTCTATTTAAAAGTGATATTCGTTTAAATAATAAAAGGTGAAGACAAAAGACAGATTCGACGAATTGAAGACGCAAACGACCAAAAAGCTCAAAAGTAAAAAAGACAATCAAAGAGGTTCCAATTATTGATAAGAAACGTCTCAAAATTACAAGAGTACAAGATTCAAAACGCAAAGTACAAGATATTAAATTGTACGCGAGGACGTTCGAAAATTCGGAACCGGGACCAGAGTCAACTCTCAACGCTCGACGCAACGGACTAAAAATTACAAGTCAACTATGCATATGAATATAATATAATATATAATTAATTCTTAAAATTAATATATATATTATATTATATTTATAAAACGTCGGCACAAGGAAACAAGCAACATGTGAGCTCTCCCAGCTGGCCATGCGATCGCATGGCCAGGAAGAAGAAAGTCCATGCGATCGCATGGCATGAAAAGTCAGGCCACATCTCCTATAAATTCGCAGTTTGGTGAACGCAAAATAAATATCCATCCTCTCTATATCTATACGTAAATATTTATATTTATATTTTAATTTTAATTTTAATTTTAATTTTAATCCTAATAATAAGGGTATGTTAGCAAATGTTGTAAGGGTGTAAGTCGAAATTCTGTCCGTGTAACGCTACGCTATTTTTAATCATTGTAAGTTATGTTCAACCTTTTTAATTTAATGTCTCGTAGCTAAGTTATTATTATGCTTATTTAATCCGAAGTAATCATGATGTTGGGCTAATTACTAAAATTGGGTAATTGGGCTTTGTACCATAATTGGAGTTTGGACAAAAGAACGACACTTGTGGAAATTAGACTATGGGCTTTATATTTGTTTAACTAAATGATAGTTTGTTAATGTTAATATAAAGATTTACAATTGGGCATCCCTATAAATTACCATATACACTCGATCGGACACGATGGGCGGGGTATTTATATGTACGAATAATTGTTCATTTAACCGGACACGGGAATGGATTAATAGCCACTAGAATAATTAAAACAGGGGTGAAATTATGTACAAGGACACTTGGTATAATTGATAACAAAATATTAAAACCTGGGGTTACACTCAGTCGACATCCTGGTGTAATTATTAAACAAAGTATTAAAATCTTGTTACAGTTTAAGTCCCCAATTAGTTGGAATATTTAACTTCGGGTATAAGGATAATTTGACGAGGACACTCGCACTTTATATTTATGACTGATGGACTGCTATGGACAAAAACCAGACGGACATATTAAATAATCCAGGACAAAGGACAATTAACCCATGGGAATAAACTAAAAATCAACACGTCAAACATCATGATTACGGAAGTTTAAATAAGCATAATTCTTTTATTTCATATTTAATTTCCTTTATTTTATATTTAATTGCACTTCTAATTATCGCATTTTTATTGTTATTGTATTTAATTGCACTTTTAATTATCGTACTTTTTAATTATCGCAAGTTTATTTTATCGCACTTTTATTATTCGAAATTTCATTATCGTTATTTACTTTACGCTTTAATTTAAGTCTTGTATTTATTTTTAATATTTTACATTTGGTTTTAACTGCGACTAAAGTTTTAAAATCGACAAACCGGTCATTAAACGGTAAAAACCCCCCTTTATAATAATAATATTACTTATATATATATTTGTATTTTTATAAAAGTAAACTAATATAGCGTTAAGCTTTGTTTAAAGATTTTCCCTGTGGAACGAACCGGACTTACTAAAAACTACACTACTGTACGATTAGGTACACTGCCTATAAGTGTTGTAGCAAGGTTTAGGTATATCCATTCTCTAAATAAATAAATATCTTGTGTAAAATTGTATCGTATTTAATAGTATTTTCCTGCTAAAAAAAATAGTATTTTATACCACTCTGCTCAAACATCAAGTATTTTTGGCGCCGCTGCTGGGGAACTCAATTTCTTGCTTAAAAGCCGGAAGCGCAACGCTATATATATATAAAAAAAAGATTTTTATTTTTAAGTTTACTTTTATAAAAAAAAATACGCTTTTGTAAAAATACGTTTTAAATATTCTAAAATATAAAAAGAAAAATATAAATATAAATATTTTTAAGAGTTTGTTAAATATTGAAGTTCTATAAAAGTTTCTTTATCTTTATTTTATAAAAATATAAGTTTTATTTAATTTATATAAATATATTATATAAATATATAAAACAGAAAAATAAAACACTAGAAAAAAAAAACAACACTCGAGTCCAGTACTGTAGCAGCCTAGTAACTGTCCCGAAACCCTAGCCCATGCGATCGCATGGCCGGGTAACATAGAACTCATGCGATCGCATGAGCTCACCTGACACGTCAGATTAGTCTGTCAACTGCATTAATTACGGTGTAATAATTATTATTATTATTATTTAATTAAAACCCTAATTAGGGTTAGTATTTTAAATAATTAATTTAGTTTTATTTATTTAATTTGTATTATTTAGTTAATTAGTTTATAAAATTAATAGTTTTAATAAATAAATAATATAAAAATAATATTTTTATAAAAATTGTACTTTTTACAACTTTTTGTATATTTTTATATTGTGTCCCCCTTTTAATAGTTTTAGCGTAATTTTTGTATTTTTCGCTCGTATTTATTTTTAACTCATAGTTTTTGCCATAGTTATTTTTACTTCTAGATTTTTAGGCTTTGCCGTAAAATCCCTTAAGTGCTTTTTCTTTAGACTAAGATTTAGGTGCTTTAGAATTTTGCGACGCCTTTTTAAGTTTTAGTACCTTTATAAGATATTGCCATTTGGGATATAGTTTTACTTGTAAGCTTTAATATTTTTAGACGCCTTTTACCTATGTATCAATTATCATTCTAATTAGTAATTTCAATTTGCGATTATAATTTTAAGTTAGTTGTAGTAATAAGGTTAGGTTAGTCAAGTGTTTTTTTAAGTTTTATAAGTTTCTTTTATTTTTTCCGTCACCTTTTATTTTTCTTTCTTATTTTTCTTTTTCGATCTTTTTCCGACGAACTCTTTTTCTTTCTTATTTCTCGCCATTCTAGTTTTTAGGACATAGATTTTTAATCTACTTCTTTTCTAAATTTTTTAAAATTACGAAAATTTATTTTAAGTGGTTAAATTAATAGACATCAAAATTTTCTGGTTCGTAGTAATAGTTGAATTTGTACGTGGACCGGGTTATTGGAGCCAAACAGTCCTCAATTATATTGAGACCAAACGAATCCTGCCCCTCTGCTGCATCTTTTGGCTATTCGAAACGTGGGCAAAATCAGAAAAGTCTATTGATTGGATAACTTATTATAATTTTTCTTTCCTTTTAAAAACTAATAGGATATTCAGTGAATGCACCGAGCAAGACGTTCACCACCTTTTGTACGTTCACCACCTGTAACTAGATCAAGACATTTAGCAAATATTACTGCTGTTGATTTTTCTTTAGAATCGTCATCCAGTCGACCAAGTACTCCAGTTCAAATTTCCGATAATCCATTTTTTGAACCCGACCTCACAATTGAGAATCCGGAGAATATTCAAGGACGATTCGTAGATCCTGAACCACTAAACTTTCCTCCGGAACCACCAATCATTCAAACAGAGATTGTTGAGGAACGAACCATTAAATCAGAATCCTCTAGTGATTCCGATTCAACAAATTCAATTATGGAGAATCTGGAACCTTTAAGTATGGAAGACCGAATGAGAGCTAAACGCACTGGCCAAGGTCACGCAATTACTCATCCAGGCATTAATGCGCCAGATTATGAAATCAAAGGACAAATTCTACACATGGTGACTAATCAATGCCAATTTAGTGGTGCGCCGAAGGAAGATCCAAATGAACATCTACGTACCTTTAATAGGATCTGCACACTATTTAAAATCCGAGAAGTGGAGGATGAACAGATATATCTCATGTTATTTCCCTGGACTTTAAAGGGAGAAGCCAAAGATTGGTTGGAATCGTTACCTGAAGGGGCGATTGATACATGGGACGTTTTAGTTGAAAAATTTCTTAAACAATTCTTTCCGGCATCTAAAGCCGTAAGACTTCAAGCAGAAATTGTTACGTTTACACAGAAGCCAAATGAAACTCTATATGAGGCGTGGACTAGATTTGGAAAGTTGTTAAGAGGATGTCCGCAACATGGTTTAGACACCTGTCAAATAGTACAAATATTCTACCAAGGATGCGACATCACTACAAGGAAAGACATAGATATAGCAGCTGGTGGTTCTATTATGAAGAAAACCGAAACTGATGCTTACAAAATTATTGATAACACTGCTTCCCACTCACATGAGTGGCACCAAGAAAAAGATATCGTTAGATCATCTAAAGCAGCTAGAGCCGATTCTAGCCATGACTTAGATTCCATTTCCGCAAAGATAGATGCTGTCGAGAGACGAATGGAAAAGATGACTAAAGATATTCACTCAATACGAATTAGTTGTGAGCAGTGTGGAGGACCACATTTGACAAAAGATTGTCTCAGTATTGAATTAACAATGGAACAAAGAGAGAATATTTCATACATAAACCAAAGGCCTGGAAATAATTATCAGAATAATTATCAACCGCCAAGACCGATTTACAATCAAAACCAGAATCATAACAGAAATATTCCATACAACAACCAACAAGGTCCTAGCAATCAACAAGTATCCAATAATACTTACAATCAGCAAAGACCTAATTTTCAAAACAAACCACCACAACAAACCGATGATAAAAAGCCGAATTTAGAAGATATGATGACGAAGCTAGTTGAAACTCAAACGCAGTTTTTCACATCTCAGAAACAAACTAATGAACAAAATGCTCAAGCATTTAGAAATCAACAAGCTTCTATTCAAAATCTGGAACAAGAAGTAAGTAACCTAGCAAGGTTAATAGGTGAAAGAAAACCGGGAAGTTTACCTAGTAATACAAATGCTAACCCCCGAAATGAAACAGCTAAAGCTATTACCAGAAGAAGTGGTACAACACTTAAACCCCGGCAGCGGTGCCAAAAATACTTGATGTTTGAGCAGAGTGGTATAAAATACTATTAATTTTAGCAGGAAAATACTATTAAATACGTTACAATTTTACACAAGATATTTATTTATTTAGAGAATGGATATACTTAAACCTTGCTACAACACTTATAGGCAGTGTACCTAATCGTAAAGTAGTGTAGTTTTTAGTAAGTCCGGTTTGTTCCACAGGGAAAATCTTTAAACAAAGCTTAACGCTATATTAGTTTACTTTTATAAAAATACAAATATATATATATATATATATATAAGTAATATTATTATTATAAAGGGGGTTTTTACCGTTTAATGACCGGTTTGTCGATTTTAAAACTTTAGTCGCAGTTAAAACCAAATGTAAAATATTAAAAATAAATACAAGACTTAAATTAAAGCGTAAAGTAAATAACGATAATGAAATTTCGAATAATAAAAATGCGATAAAATAAACTTGCGATAATTAAAAAGTACGATAATTAAAAGTGCAATTAAATACAATAACAATAAAAATGCAATAATTAGAAGTGCAATTAAATATAAAATAAAGGAAATTAAATATGAAATAAAAGAATTATGCTTATTTAAACTTCCGTAATCATGATGTTTGACGTGTTGATTTTTAGTTTATTCCCATGGGTTAATTGTCCTTTGTCCTGGATTATTTAATATGTCCGTCTGGTTTTTGTCCATAACAGTCCATCAGTCATAAATATAAAGTGCGAGTGTCCTCGTCAAATTATCCTTATACCCGAAGTTAAATATTCCAACTAATTGGGGACTTAAACTGTAACAAGATTTTAATACTTTGTTTAATAATTACACCAGGATGTCGACTGAGTGTAACCCCAGGTTTTAATATTTTGTTATCAATTATACCAAGTGTCCTTGTACATAATTTCACCCCTGTTTTAATTATTCTAGTGGCTATTAATCCATTCCCGTGTCCGTTTAAATGAACGATTATTCGTACATATAAATACCCCGCCCATCGTGTCCGATCGAGTGTATATGGTAATTTATAGGGACGCCCAATTTTAAATCTTTATATTAACATTAACAAACTATCATTTAGTTAAACAAATATAAAGCGTTGAACAAGCAACTGTTAAGGCAATGTCCCCTGACATGCTTTTAATTATGGTCTATAACGTGTCGAACGCAATTACTATCCTTTGTAGGAGCAATAGTAAAGCTCACCCTTATAATTTGTAGGTTTGGCACAAGGTCCTGTCTTTGACCACTATGCAAGCACCGTTCTTACGGTTGACACCCGATTTGGTTCAGGTGACCTAATGAATTCCAGGTGAATTCCTAGGATTTTACGTTCAATGATAATGAACGCATTGAAAATGGGTTTTTAGAAAACAAATCGGTTTGTAATTTTATCAAAATATTTTATCGTTCAAGCTCGAGTTTAGATATCATTGAATTCCATGAGTTTGAATTCTCAATCTTTAAGGTCAATCTCTAGGATTGAGTAATATCAGGCTTAAAAGCTGATTTTTAATCTTTAAGAAGATTATCCTTTCTGGAGATCTGATTCATTAGTCTTATCCAGCTAATTTGCATGGTGCCCCCCCATTGTATGAGATAAATCCTTCTCATGGTTAGGATAAATCTGACCACTTGGCGACCCTGTTTAATGCTGAGGTCCGTGGATTTCCTGCTGATTTTAGTGATGAATTTTCTAGATTTTTCGTCAACCTACAGCTGGTCTGGACGACAACTTCTTGACCTAAATCAAGAAGCGCGTGTCTTTTTCGGAAGACTTTACTTCCTTTTAATGATGGAATTGATTCATCGTGTAGATCCATCTCTTCTTTTCTTTCATCGGGTAAAATAGTTTAGTTTAGTCCAAAGCAAAAGTATTTTCAGTTATTTGTTACAGAAATATGTGACATATGTTTAAGATAACTTGGTAATTTTTCCCACACTTGGCTTTTATTTTCCTTTTTATTGTCCTCTATTTCATTTTAAATGAATTTTAACATTTTGGTTTGTTTCTCAATTTATGTCCTTTATGAGGTAATAATAATTTCGGTGTTAAAACCTAGTTTTATCGTTCATAAAATTGTATAAACATGATTTTGAGTTCATTTAATTGAAAATTTTGAAAATTTTTTACTAGAATTGGGTAGTCAGTATATAAGACTAGGGCTGTTCTTTATTATCAGAGAGCACTAGATTCTAATACAACTACTGCTTTACTAGTATTTTTAATGGTAACCAAGTGTTTATGATAAAATTTTAAAAAATCCGAAAGAATTTAACCCCTTCCCACACTTAAGATCTTGCAATGCCCTCATTTGCAAGAAATCAGTAACAATTTAAATTGTTGAGGGTGATTTGTGTGAAAATGATTAAATTTTTACCAAAGTTTCCAAATATATTGGCGTTTGTTTGCTGAATGATAAATGGTGCACATCATTTGTTCATTCCGTCTTGTTGTTATGTCACATATATTTTGCATCTTGTCCTCAAAATTAGTAGCTTTTGCTGAACTTAATGCCAGTCTTTGAAAATGCGCTGTTTTACCATGTTTTGTACAATCGACAATATACATACATACAAATATAATCATGCATGGCAATTTGAAATGGGACTCAATATCCCACTTTCAAATTCTAAATATGAAATATTAGTACACAATAATAATAAAAATAATAAAAATTACACAAATATATCCAATAACATAAGTTTAAACATGAAAAAGTCAAAAGATAAAAACATAAAAATCATAAAAATAGCCAAATGGAACTAAATCAGTCTGGATATGGGTTCCAGTTCATCTCGTCAGGTGGGTTCCATTGTTGGTTATAGGTGTTTTGATAGGCTTGGTTATAGTCATACCGGTTAAAGGGTGGTCGGATATCGGGGCTATGTGGCGGAAAATGAGCAGGTCGAGTAGGTACATAGTTATTTGGTACCTGATATGATAGGTGGCTCATGATTTGGTGTTGATGAACTAACCAGCTATCGTGTTGGCGTCGCCTATAATCCTCGTATACTCGCTCGGAGTTTCACTGCTCATACATACTATGTCTGGCTGCGTTCGTCATTGCTTCCTCATCTATACGAACGTGGACGTCAAGAATAGCATCTCGAAAGACATCCCTAATGTCTTCCGCCTCCTTCATTTCCTCGTCTGAGCCTCTCTCTACCTGAGGATGAGATCCCTCATAGGGTACTGCCTGGTTACGTCTACTTTTCAATACCTTAGCACCCACATAAACTTTCAATCCTAAGGGCTCAACCTGTTCTCTACAAAGCTGTAATGGACCCCCTTGGTTCCTATCAACACTTAAATACTCTCCAATGAGAGTCACAAAAATACCTCCTCCTATTATACTCCCGTCCTGCATTCCCTCTACCATTTTAGATAAATAAAAAGCAACACAGTAAGGGATATTGACAAAGCTTCTAGGATCCCGAATACACTTTAGGTAGAATAAATTATGTAAGGTAATTTTTTCTTTATTATGACCTCTCTGTGTAATCGAGTTAGCCAAAAATCTATGAATAATACGAAGCTCGGCTCTGTCAATATGTGTATAAGAGTGTCCTCCTGCTCGTGTAAAAACATCAAAATGTGACATACGCCTCCAAATGGCGGCAGCGTCAAAGTTACTATCTACCCTTTCACCATAATGAATCAAATTTGTACAATCGGGTAATAGCAACTCACCAGGAGTATATATCTGTAAGGCCCTAGCCATGTCCAACATGGACATTCTGTACATCCTACCGCCAAGGATAAACCTAAGAAATCTTCTATCATCTATTCTAACTATATTTGCATCAAGTGATACAGTACTCATCAACTCAACACACCATTCCTTATATACAGGTCTACGAATGGTGAAAAGACGTTCCCAATCTGTAAAAGAAGAACTGCCATACCTTTGAACTAAAAGCTGTCTAACACGGTCAGCTAGATGGACCGTTTCCAAAGGGGCCCAATCGATTACCCTTGGCACCTCTACATTTTTTGTTACCAATTTGAATTTGTTCCTTTGATATGTCTCGTAATCTCTCCATCTCCTATCAAATCTCAGATTAGGATGCAGAGTATGCTCAGGAATCGTTGGGAATTCTACTGGCGGCCTCATTGGGAATACTATGAATTCATCAACAAACTGTACCGGATCATAATAAGGTATGTGCTGATCAGGCTGTTGTTGTTCCTGTTGTGGTTCTTGTTCGTGTTGCATTTCTAGTTCTAGTTCTGGTGCTGGTGTTGGTCGTCTAGATGATGATGCTCCTGAACCTCCAGTATCGGCTTTCTGCAAAACACATTAAATACAAAATTTGTGCATCCAAATATGCATTAGTGTTAGCAAAATAACAACTTAAAACAATCACTATAACATGTTAAATCAAAATTAAACTTATACACATTTTCACAATTTTTCTCAATTCTACATTTTTCAAATAAGCACATATGAAAATGTATACAAAGTTCATAAGCTTTTAACTCAAATAACATGTCAAAATATTCATTACTAATAATTAAACAAGTCTCAAATGGCAATTACATCAAATTAATCAAGTTCATGAATTTTGGACTTAAAAAGTCCACTTTAATCTCCAAAAATCATGTTTAGGATCATTGTTTGGATCATTTAACTATCTAAACATGTTACACTACTCAATTTAGCAATAATTCATGACAAAAATCGATCATAACCTGTTTATATCAAAAAGCCCCAAATTGCTCAAGAACACAAACCCTAGATTTCTAAAAATTTTGAAGTTTTTGGCTTCAAATCATGTTAAATAGCATCAATCTAGGTTATACATGCATAAAATACTAACAATTTAACACTAATTACACTAGAAATTAACAAAATTGCATTAGGTAAAAAAAATTGGTAATTATCACAAAAACTAGGAATTTATAGAGTTTAGGGGTGTAAATTTTACCAATTTTCTGAAGAATGAGAATCTAGGCATGATTAGAGCAAGAAAAATGACGAATTACGGTGAATTTTGGTGAGAATTTGAGTGTGTTTTCGGGTATGTGTGTGTTTTTGTGGAGAAAGACAGACTAGTCGACTGTCTTGTATCAGGTCTGATTTTTGCCTCCATGCGATCGCATGGAGGTATAGTGAAAATCCCATGCGATCGCATGGAGGTCCGGGTACAGTGTTTTCAGCTTTTTTTTTTTTTTTTTTTTTTTAACTTTAACTTATAAAACAATTAAGTGATTAATTTTAAAATTTTGTTTCCCTTTTTCTTAGGACGAGGTCGTTTCGGATCGATGTCCTAGTCCGTCCTTCGACAAAATTTTAAAATTTGTCTTTTTCAAGCGATTGTTTTAAAAGCTTAGATTTTTGGGTTTTTTAATTTTTTTGGCATACCTTACTTCAATAAGATTAAAAATAGTGATAATAAAAGTTCTCGTCCCTCCCTTGGGTAAAGCAATTTCGGTTCAAAGACCTAGTCTTCAACTTACAACGAATTTTAAAAATCGTATTTTTAACTTAATGAGATAAAGTAAATTTTTGTTTTTAAATTCACACAACTTAAATATAAAATTCAAAATTAATATTAAAAATTCACACCAAACTTAAAATTTGAAATGCATAAAATTAAAAATTCATATTTTAAAAATTAAAAATTCACACCAAACTTAATTAAAAAATTCATATTATAAATTCACACCAAACTTATATTAATTTTTACAATTTTAAATATATTGTTTTTACAAAGTTTACAATATTAATTTAAGATTTATATATTAATTTTAAAAACATGGTAAAAATAAAATTAAAAATCTTTTTGGCTTTTTATCCCACTTTAATCAATCAAATATTTTCAAAAATATGTGCCCTCTTTTCGGTAAAGTAATTTCGGTTCCATGACCTAATTTAACTCATGACGAATTTTTGAAATATTTTGGGTTGATTGATTAAAGATATTTATACCTTAAGAATAAACGTTAAATTTCGCAGTGATGTAATAAATTTTTGAATGATATCAATAATTTCGGTCGCCAAACCTAATTTTATTCAATACCAATTTAATACTTTATAGCGAACAAATTAGCGTTTATTATCAAAAGGTTAAAAATAATAAAAACTGTACAAACATACCTGTGAAATAGATTTCTTAGTTATATGATCTATCCCATTCATAAGATAGTCGGTTTAATTGGTTTTCCATGGCTACATAGGCGTAACCTCGATCATTCAGTGTCTTTTCTTCTAAACATATGAATGGTCCGTCTCTGCATAAAGTAACAAATTCGGTATTTGAATAGGTTTGATTATTTGAACATTTACCTCCATGTGACCATTTTCCGCATTTGTGACATCGTTCTAGGTGTCGTGCTCTTCTTTTTGCTGCGGATTTTGATTTTCCTTTACCAAATTGTAACTTATTATCTTCGCATCTGGATTCTTTTCTAACTCCGTCCAATCTTTCTCTGATTACTGATACTATTTCACTCGGAAGTGTGTCATTATTACGTTTAGTGATCAAAGCGTGTAGCATTAGACCATGGTTTAGTTCACAGGCAGTCTTCATTTCCTAAAAAAAAATAAAAATTCAGAATGGGGGGAGAAGACTAGTTCTTTAGGGTCTGCTAGGGAAAGACCATTCGGGTTCCATTTTCAAGAACTACATGAAAACAGACAATCTAACTCTAACAGAAATACATATTATCCTTTAAAGACTTGATTCTCCCCACACTTAGTTAGCTGTGGTGTCGAAATTGTGATTAACTTCATCATCGAATTCCATTGGACTATCTATGTAGTGTTTAACTCTGTGACCATTAACTTTAAATTCAATCCCATTTGAATTTATTAATTCTATCGTTCCGTATGGGAAAACTCTTTTGACTATGAATGGTCCAGACCATCTTGATTTCAATTTTCCAGGAAATAGCTTGAATCGTGAATTGAAAAGAAGAACTCTGTCTCCTTCTTTAAATTCTTTTAAATTTCTGATTCTTTTATCATGCCATTTCTTCATTCTTTCCTTATAGATTAACGAATTTTCGTATGCTTCATGTCTTAATTCTTCTAATTCGTTTAGTTGACTTAATCGTAGACGTCCGGCTTCATGTAAATCAAGATTACATGTCTTCAAAGCCCAAAATGCTTTGTGTTCAATTTCTACTGGAAGATGACATGCTTTTCCATAAACAAGTCTAAAAGGTGTGGTTCCAATTGGAGTTTTGTAGGCTGTTCTAAAAGCCCAGAGTGCATCCTCCAATTTAATGGACCATTCCTTCGGATTTGATCCTACGATTTTCTCTAGAATTCGTTTTAAAGCTCGGTTGGTATTTTCAACTTGTCCACTTGTTTGTGGATGATATGCGGTGGAGATTTTATGAGTTACTCCATATCTTTTAAGAACTTTCTCAAGTTGATTATTACAAAAATGAGTACCCCGATCACTTATTAAAGCTTTCGGTGTTCCAAACCTTGCAAAAAGACGTTTTAAAAAGTTGACTACAACTCGTGCATCGTTAGTTGGGAGAGCTTGTGCTTCCGCCCATTTAGATACATAATCAATGGCTACGAGAATATAGAGATTATTATGAGATTTTGGAAATGGACCCATAAAGTCAATACCCCAAATGTCAAATACTTCACATACTTGGATGACATTTTGTGGCATTTCATCACGTTGACTTATTTTTCCGGCCCTTTGACAAGCATCACAGGATTTGCAAAGAAGGTGTGCGTCTTTGTAAATTGTAGGCCAATAGAATCCAGCATCATAAACTTTTCTTGCTGTTAGTTGAGGCCCATAATGCCCTCCTGTTGGTCCTGTGTGACAATGGTTTAATATTTTACTAGCTTCATCTCCAAATACACATCGGCGTATTATTCCATCGGGACAACTTTTAAACAAATGTGGATCTTTCCAAAAATAGTGTTTTATATCACTGAAGAATTTCTTTCGTTTTTGGTACGATAATCCTTTTTCAAGGAATCCACAAACTAAGTAGTTTGCATAGTCTGCAAACCATGAAATTTCTTTATAATCTATCTTCAATAGATATTCATCAGGAAAGTTGTCTTGTATGGCCGATTCATTTAGAACTTCTAACTCAGGATTTTCAAGACGAGAAAGATGATCAGCGGCGAGATTTTCTGCTCCTCTTTTATCTCGGATTTCAATATCAAACTCTTGTAAGAGTAAGATCCAACGGATTAATCTTGGTTTAGCATCTTGTTTTGAAAATAGGTATCTAAGAGCATAATGGTCGGTATAGACCACCGTTTTTGCTAGAACGAGATATGATTGAAATTTGTCAAAAGTAAAGACAATAGCAAGGAGTTCTTTTTCAGTAGTTGTATAGTTCGTTTGTGCTCCTTGTAACGTCTTACTAGCATAATATATAGGTTGAAATCGTTTTTCAATCCTTTGTCCTAAAACGGCTCCCATTGCAAAATCACTTGCATCGCACATTAGTTCAAATGGTAGATTCCAATTTGGTGTTATCATGATCGGCGCATTAGTTAGTTTCTCTTTAAGAATATTAAAAGATTTGATACACTCATCTGAAAAGATGAATGGAGCATCCTTTTCTAGGAGTTTATTCATAGGAGTGGCAATTTTAGAAAAATCTTTTATGAAACGTCGGTAAAAACCGGCATGCCCTAGAAAACTCCTAACTCCTCTAACATTGGTGGGATGTGGAAGTTTAGCAATTACATCTACTTTAGCTCTATCCACTTCAATTCCTTCTTTTGAAATTTTATGACCAAGAACGATGCCTTCTTTAACCATGAAATGGCATTTCTCCCAATTAAGAACTAGATTTGATTGTTCGCATCTAATAAGCATTCGTTCCAGATTAGCTAGACATGATTCAAATGTATCACCGAAGACTGAAAAGTCATCCATGAAAACTTCCGTGCATTCTTCTATCATGTCATGAAAAATCACCATCATACACCTTTGAAAGGTTGCAGGGGCGTTACAAAGTCCAAATGGCATGCGTTTGTAAGTAAAAGTACCATAAGGGCACGTGAATGTGGTTTTCTCTTGTTCTTCGGGTGCTATTGGAATTTGAAAATAACCGGAAAATCCATCTAGGAAACAATAGTAACTATTTCCGGCTAATCTTTCCAACATTTGATCTATGAAAGGTAAGGGAAAGTGATCTTTTCTGGTGGCGTCATTTAATTTTCTATAATCAATACATACACTCCATCCTGTTACAGTTCTAGTAGGAATAAGCTCATTTTTTTCATTTGTAATGACAGTCATGCCACCCTTCTTAGGCACGCATTGAACTGGGCTTACCCATGGACTATCAGAGATTGGATATATCAAACATGCATCTAGCAGTTTAATAATCTCTTTCTTAACTACATCTTGCATATTAGGATTTAGTCTTCGTTGGCGTTGCACATACGTTTTATGACCTTCTTCCATAAGGATTTTATGTGTGCAATACGAAGGACTTATTCCTTTAATATCATGAATCTTCCATGCAATGGCTGGTTTATGAGCTTTCAACACAGAAATGAGTTGTGATTTCTTATTTTTAGTAAGAGAAGACGATATTATTACAGGTAATTCAGATTCACCATGTAAATAAGCGTATTCCAAATGGTTTGGAAGTGGCTTTAACTCTAATTTCAGTGGTTCTTCTATCGATGATTTATATCGATATCTGTCTTCTTCTTTTAGCATTTGAATTTCTTCTGTTGTTGGTTCATATCAATTAGCTATAAGTGTAGCTAACATTTCAGCTTCATCAATTGGTTCATTACCTTCTCCTAAAGAACATTCTCCTGTTCCTTGTAATTCTGGAAATTCTTCTAATAATTCTGCATGTGCATCTATAGTTTGAATATAATAACATGTATCATCTGCAGATTGCGGTTGTTGCATGGCTCTATCAACTGAAAAGGTAACACTCTCGTCCTCTATACTTAGGGTCAATTTCTTACCGAACACGTCTATCATTGCTTTAGCCGTGTTTAAAAATGGTCTTCCTAATATGAGAGGAACTTGAGAATCTTCTTCCATGTCCAGAACAACAAAATCTACTGGAAATACTAAAGTACCAACTTTAACTAGCATGTTCTCCATTATCCCTCTAGGATATTTTATTGATCTATCGGCTAGTTGTATGCTTATTCTGGTTGGTTTCAATTCTCCAAGGTCTAGTTTAGCGTATAGTGAATACGGCATTAGATTTATACTAGCACCTAAATCTGCCAATGCTTCTATTGAACTAAGACTACCCAGAAAACATGGAATTGTGAAACTTCCTGGATCAGATAGTTTTTCTGGTATCTTATTCAACAGTACTGCTGAACAATTAGCATTCATAGTAACAGCCGAGAGTTTTTCCATTTTCTTTCTATTTGAGATTAGATCTTTCAAGAATTTAGCGTATCTAGGCATTCCTGAAATCACATCAATGAAAGGAAGATTTACATTTATCTGTTTAAACATATCCAAGAATTTGGATTGCTCGGCTTCAAGTTTCTCTTTCTTCATTTTACTCGGGTAAGGAAGTGGTGGTTGGTATGGTTTAACATAAGGTTTAGCCTTAACTGTGTTATCTTCATTAACCTTTTCAACTACTGGTTCTTTTTCCTTATCTTGATCAGGTTGTGGTTCTTGTGGAGTAGGAATAGCTTCATCAGAAGTTACAGGTATTTCAGGTGGTTTAAGTGTTGTACCACTTCTTGTGGTAATAGCTTTAGCTGTTTTATTTCGGGGGTTAGCATTTGTATCACTAGGTAAACTTCCCGATTTTCTTTCACCTATTAACCTTGCTAGGTTACTTACTTCTTGTTCCAGATTTTGAATAGAAGCTTGTTGATATCTAAATGCTTGAGCATTTTGTTCATTAGTTTGTTTCTGAGATGTGAAAAACTGCGTTTGAGTTTTAACTAGCTTCGTCATCATATCTTCTAAATTCGGCTTTTTATCATCGGTTTGTTGTGGTAGTTTGTTTTGAAAATTAGGTCTTTGCTGATTGTAAGTATTATTGGATACTTGTTGATTGCTAGGACCTTGTTGGTTGTTGTATGGAATATTTCTGTTATAACTCTGGTTTTGATTGTAAATCGGTCTTGGCGGTTGATAATTATTCTGATAATTATTTCCAGGCCTTTGGTTTATGTATGAAATATTCTCTCTTTGTTCCACTGTTAATTCAATACTGAGACAATCTTTTGTCAAATGTGGTCCTCCACACTGCTCACAACTAATTCGTATTGAGTGAATATCTTTAGTCATCTTTTCCATTCGTCTCTCGACAGCATCTATCTTTGCGGAAATGGAATCTAAGTCATGGCTAGAATCGGATCTAGCTGCTTTAGATGATCTAACGATATCTTTTTCTTGGTGCCACTCATGTGAGTGGGAAGCAGTGTTATCAATAATTTTGTAAGCATCAGTTTCGGTTTTCTTCATAATAGAACCACCAGCTGCTATATCTATGTCTTTCCTTGTAGTGATGTCGCATCCTTGGTAGAATATTTGTACTATTTGACAGGTGTCTAAACCATGTTGCGGACATCCTCTTAA
Source organism: Rutidosis leptorrhynchoides (assembly GCF_046630445.1). Classification (NCBI taxonomy): domain Eukaryota; kingdom Viridiplantae; phylum Streptophyta; class Magnoliopsida; order Asterales; family Asteraceae; genus Rutidosis; species Rutidosis leptorrhynchoides. Next base: position 158,038,477 of record NC_092336.1, read on the forward strand.
CAACTTTCCAAATCTAGTCCACGCCTCATATAGAGTTTCATTTGGCTTCTGTGTAAACGTAACAATTTCTGCTTGAAGTCTTACGACTTTAGATGCCGGAAAGAATTGTTTAAGAAATTTTTCAACTAAAACGTCCCATGTATCAATCGCCCCTTCAGGTAACGATTCCAACCAATCTTTGGCTTCTCCCTTTAAAGTCCAGGGAAATAACATGAGATATATCTGTTCATCCTCCACTTCTCGGATTTTAAATAGTGTGCAGATCCTATTAAAGGTACGTAGATGTTCATTTGGATCTTCCTTCGACGCACCACTAAATTGGCATTGATTAGTCACCATGTGTAGAATTTGTCCTTTGATTTCATAATCTGGCGCATTAATGTCTGGATGAGTAATTGCGTGACCTTGGCCAGTGCGTTTAGCTCTCATTCGGTATTCCATACTTAAATGTTCCAGATTCTCCATAATTGAATTTGTTGAATCGGAATCACTAGAGGATTCTAATTTAATGGTTCGTTCCTCAACAATCTCTGTTTGAATGATTGGTGGTTCCGGAGAAAAGTTTAGTGGTTCAGGATCTACGAATCGTCCTTGAATATTCTCCGGATTCTCAATTGTGAGGTCGGGTTCAAAAAATGGATTATCGGAAATTTGAACTGGAGTACTTGGTCGACTGGATGACGATTCTAAAGAAAAATCAACGGCAGTAATATTTGCTAAATGTCTTGATCTAGTTACAGGTGGTGAACGTACAAAAGGTGGTGAACGTCTTGCTCGGTGCATTCACTGAATATCCTATGAGTTTTTAAAAGGAAAGAAAAATTATAATAAGTTATCCAATCAATAGACTTTTCTGATTTTGCCCACGTTTCGAATAGCCAAAAGATGCAGTAGAGGGGCAGGATTCGTTTGGTCTCAATATAATTGAGGACTGTTTGGCTCCAATAACCAGGTCCACGTACAAATCCAACTATTACTACGAACCAGAAATAAGAAAGAAAAAGAGTGGCGAGAAATCTATGTCCTAAAAACTATGATGGCGAGAAATAAGAAAGAAAAAGAGTTCGTCGGAAAAAGATCGAAAAAGAAAAATAAGAAAGAAAAATAAAAGGTGACGGAAAAAATAAAAGAAACTTATAAAACTTAAAAAACACTTGACTAACCTAACCTTATTACTACAACTAACTTAAAATTATAATCGCAAATTGAAATTACTAATTGGAATGATAATTGATACATAGGTAAAAGGCGTCTAAAAATATTAAACCTTACAAGTAAAACTATATCCCAAATGGCAATATCTTATAAAGGTACTAAAACTTAAAAAGGCGTCGCAAAATTCTAAAGCACCTAAATCTTAGTCTAAAGAAAAAGCACTTAAGGGATTTTACGGCAAAGCCTAAAAATCTAGAAGTAAAAATAACTATGGCAAAAACTATGAGTTAAAAATAAATACGAGCGAAAAATACAAAAATTACGCTAAAACTATTAAAAAGGGACAAAATATAAAAATATACAAAAAGTTGTAAAAAGTACAATTTTTATAAAAATATTATTTTTATATTATTTATTTATTAAAACTATTAATTTTATAAACTAATTAACTAAATAATACAAATTAAATAAATAAAACTAAATTAATTATTTAAAATACTAACCCTAATTAGGGTTTTAATTAAATAATAATAATAATAATTATTACACCGTAATTAATGCAGTTGACAGACTAATCAGACGTATCAGGTGAGCTCATGCGATCGCATGAGTTCTATGTTACCCGACCATGCGATCGCATGGGCTAGGGTTTCGGGCCAGTTACTGGGCTACTACAGTACTGGACTCGAGTGTTTTTTTTTTTTTTTTTTGATTTGTGTTTTATTTTTCTGTTTTATATATTTATATAATATATTTATATAAATTAAATAAAACTTATATTTTTATAAAATAAATATAAAGAAACTTTTATAGAACTTAAATATTTAACAAACTCTTAAAGATATTTTTATTTTTATTTTTCTTTTTATATTTTAGAATATTTAAAACGTATTTTTACAAAAGCGTATTTTTTTTATAAAAGTAAACTTAAAAATAAAAATCTTTTTTTTTTGTATATATAGCGTTGCGCTTCCGGCTTTTAAGCAAGAAATTGAGTTCCCCGGCAGCGGCGCCAAAAATACTTGATGTTTGAGCAGAGTGGTATAAAATACTATTAATTTTAGCAGGAAAATATTATTAAATACGATACAATTTTACACAAGATATTTATTTATTTAGAGAATGGATATACTTAAACCTTGCTACAACACTTATAGGCAGTGTACCTAATCGTACAGTAGTGTAGTTTTTAGTAAGTCCGGTTCGTTCCACAGGGAAAATCTTTAAACAAAGCTTAACGCTATATTAGTTTACTTTTATAAAAATACAAATACATATATAAGTAATATTATTATTATAAAGGGGGGTTTATACCATTTAATGATCGGTTTGTCGATTTTAAAACTTTAGTCGCAGTTAAAACCAAATGTAAAATATTAAAAATAAATACAAGACTTAAATTAAAGCGTAAAGTAAATAACGATAATGAAATTTCGAATAATAAAAGTGCGATAAAATAAACTTGCGATAATTAAAAAGTACGATAATTAAAAGTGCAATTAAATACATCAACAAACTGTAAGGCCCTGGCCATGTCCAACATGGACATTCTGTACATCCTACCGCCAAGGATAAACCTAAGAAATCTTCTCTCATCTATTCTAACTATATTTGCATCAAGTGATACAGTACTCATCAACTCAACACACCATTTCTTATATACAGGTCTACGAATGGTGAAAAGACGTTCCCAATTTGTAAAAGAAGAACTGCCATACCTTTGAACTAAAAGCTGTCTAACACGGTCAGCTTGATGGACCGTTTTTAAAGGGGCCCAATCGATTACCCTTGGCACCTCTAGATTTTTTGTTACCAATTTGAATTTGTTCCTTTGATATGTCTTGTAATCTCTCCATCTCCTATCAAATCTCAGATTAGGATGCAGAGTGTTCTCAGGAATCGTTGGGAATTCTACTGGCGGCCTCATTGGGAATACTATGAATTCATCAACAAACTGTACCGGATCATAATAAGGTATGTGCTGATCAGGCTGTTGTTGTTCCTGTTGTGGTTCTTGTTCGTGTTGCATTTCTGGTTCTGATTCTGGTGCTGGTGCTGGTCGTCTAGATGATGATGCTCCTGAACCTCCAGTATCGGCTTTCTGTAAAACAGATTAAACACAAAATTTGTGCATCCAAATATGCATTAGTGTTAGCAAAATAACAACTTAAAACAATCACTATAACATGTTAAATCAAAATTAAACTTATACACATTTTCACAATTTTTCTCAATTCTACATTTTTCAAATAAGCATATATGAAAATGTATACAAAGTTCATAAGCTTTTAACTCAAATAACATGTCAAAATATTCATTACTAATAATTAAACAAGTCTCAAATGGCAATTACATCAAATTAATCAAGTTCATGAATTTTGGACTTAAAAAGTCCACTTTAATCTTCGAAAATCATGTTTAGGATCATTGTTTGGATCATTTAACTATCTAAACATGTTACACTACTCAATTTAGCAATAATTCATGACAAAAATCGGCCATAACCTGTTTATATCAAAAAGCCCCAAATTGCTCAAGAACACAAACTCTCCCAAAATCTCATAATAATCTCTACATTCTCGTAGCCATTAATTATGTATCTAAATGGGCGGAAGCACAAGCTCTCCCAACTAACGATGCACGAGTTGTAGTCAACTTTTTAAAACGTCTTTTTGCAAGGTTTGGAACACAGAAAGCTTTAATAAGTGATCGGGGTACTCATTTTTGTAATAATCAACTTGAGAAAGTTCTTAAAAGATATGGAGTAACTAATAAAATCTCCACCGCATATCATCCACAAACAAGTGGACAAGTTGAAAATACCAACCGAGCTTTAAAACGAATTCTAGAGAAAACCGTAGGATCAAATCCAAAGGAATGGTCCATTAAATTGGAGGATGCACTCTGGGCTTTTAGAACAGCCTACAAAACTCCAATTGGAACCACACCTTTTAGACTTGTTTATGGAAAAGCATGTCATCTTCCAGTAGAAATTGAACACAAAGCATTTTGGGCTTTGAAGACATGTAATCTTGATTTACATGAAGCCGGACGTCTACAATTAAGTCAACTAAACGAATTAGAAGAATTAAGACATGAAGCATACGAAAATTCGTTAATCTATAAAGAAAGAACGAAGAAATGGCACGATAAAAGAATCAGAAGTTCAAAAGAATTTAAGGAAGGAGACAGAGTTCTTCTTTTCAATTCACGATTCAAGCTATTTCCTGGAAAATTGAAATCAAGATGGTCTGGACCATTCATAGTTAAAAGAGTTTTTCCATACGGAACGGTAGAATTGATAAATTCAAATGGGATTGAATTTAAAGTTAATGGTCACAGAGTTAAACACTACATAGATAGTCCGATGGAAGTCGACAACGAAGTTAATCACAATTTCAACACCACAGCTAACTAAGTGTGGGGAGAATCAAGTCTTTAAAGGATAATATGTATTTTTGTTAGAGTTAGATTGTCTGTTTTCGTGTAGTTCTCGAAAATGGAACCCGAATGGTCTTTCCCTAGCAGACCTTAAAGAACTAGTCTTCTCCCCCCATTCTGAATTTTTTTTTTTTTTTTAGGTTTTTACAAAATGAAGACTGCCTGTGAACTAAACCATGGTCTAATGCTACACGCTTTGATCACTAAACGTAATAATGACATACTTCCGAGTGAAATAGTATCAGTAATCAGAGAAAGATTGGACGGAGTAAGAAAAGAATCCAGATGCGAAGATAATAAGTTACAATTTGGTAAAGAAAAATCAAAATCCGCAGCAAAAAGAAGAGCACGACACCTAGAACGATGTCACAAATGCGGAAAATGGTCACATGGAGGTAAATGTTCAAATAATCAAACCTATTCAAATACCGAATTTGTTACTTTATGCAGAGACGGACCGTTCATATGTTTAGAAGAAAAAACACTGAATGCTCGATGTTACGCCTATGTAGCCATGGAAAACCAATTAAACCGACTATCTTATGAATGGGATAGATCATATAACTAAGAAATCTATTTCACAGGTATGTCTGTACAGTTTTTATTTTTTTTATTTTTTTAACCTTTTGATAATAAACGCTAATTTGTTCGCTATAAAGTATTAAATTGGTATTGAATAAAATTAGGTTTGGCGACCGAAATTATTGATATCATTCAAAAATTTATTACATCACTGCAAAATTTAACGTTTATTCTTAAGGTATAAATATCTTTAATCAATCAACCCAAAATATTTCAAAAATTCGTCATGAGTTAAATTAGGTTTTGGAACCGAAATTACTTTATCGAAAAGAGGGGCGCATATTTTTGATACTATTTGATTGATTAAAGTGGGATAAAAAGCCAAAAAGATTTTTAATTTTATTTTTACCATGTTTTTAAAATTAATATATAAATCTTAAATTAATATTGTAAACTTTGTAAAAACAATATATTTAAAATTGTAAAAATTAATATAAGTTTGGTGTGAATTTATAATATGAATTTTTAAATTAAGTTTGGTGTGAATTTTTAATTTTTAAAATATGAATTTTTAATTTTATGCATTTCAAATTTTAAGTTTGGTGTGAATTTTTAATATTAATTTTGAATTTTATATTTAAGTTGTGTAAATTTAAAAACAAAAATTTACTTTATCTCATTAAGTTAAAAATACGATTTTTAAAATTCTTCGTAAGTTTAAGACTAGGTCTTTGAACCGAAATTGCTTTACCCAAGGGAGGGACGAGAACTTTTATTATCACTATTTTTAATCTTATTAAAGTAAGGTATGCCAAAAAAATTAAAAAAACCCAAAAATCTAAGCTTTTAAAACAATCGCTTGAAAAAGACAAATTTTAAAATTTTTTCGAAGGACGGACTAGGACATCGATCCGAAACGACCTCGTCCTAAGAAAAAGGGAAACAAAATTTTAAAATTAATCACTTAATTATTTTATAAGTTAAAGTTAAAAAAAAAAAAACAAAAAAAAGTTGAAAACACTGTACCCGGATCCCCATGCGATCGCATGGGATTTTCACTATACCTCCATGCAATCGCATGGAGGCAAAAATCAGACCTGATACAAGACAGTCGACTGGTCTGTCTTTCTCCACAAAAACACACACATACCCGAAAACACACTCAAATTCTCTCCAAATTTCACCAAAATTTACCGTAATTCGTCATTTTTCTTGCTCTAATCATGCCTAGATTCTCATTCTTCAGTAAATTGGTAAAAATTACACCCCTAAACTCTATAAATTCCTAGTTTTTGTGATAATTACCAATTTTTTACTTAATGCAATTTTGTTAATTTCTAGTGTAATTAGTGTTAAATTGTTAGTATTTTATGCATGTATAACCTAGATTGATGCTATTTAACATGATTTGAAGCCAAAAACTTCAAAATTTTTAGAAATCTAGGGTTTGTGTTCTTGAGCAATTTGGGACTTTTTGATATAAACAGGTTATGGCCGATTTTTGTCATGAATTATTGCTAAATTGAGTAGTGTAACATGTTTAGATAGTTAAATGATCTAAACAATGATCCTAAACATGATTTTTGAAGATTAAAGTGGACTTTTTAAGTCCAAAATTCATGAACTTGATTAATTTGATGTAATTGCCATTTGAGACTTGTTTAATTATTAGTAATGAATATTTTGACATGTTATTTGAGTTAAAAGCTTATGAACTTTGTATACATTTTCATATGTGCTTATTTGAAAAATGTAGAATTGAGAAAAATTGTGAAAATGTGTATAAGTTTAATTTTGATTTAACATGTTATAGTGATTGTTTTAAGTTGTTATTTTGCTAACACTAATGCATATTTGGATGCACAAATTTTGTGTTTAATGTGTTTTTCAGAAAGCCGATACTGGAGGTTCAGGAGCATCATCATCTAGACGACCAGCACCAGCACCAGAACCAGAACCAGAAATGCAACACGAACAAGAACCACAACAGGAACAACAACAGCCTGATCAGCACATACCTTATTATGATCCGGTACAGTTTGTTGATGAATTCATAGTATTCCCAATGAGGCCGCCAGTAGAATTCCCAATGATTCCTGAGCACACTCTGCATCCTAATCTGAGATTTGATAGGAGATGGAGAGATTACGAGACATATCAAAGGAACAAATTCAAATTGGTAACAAAAAATGTAGAGGTGCCAAGGGTAATCGATTGGGCCCCTTTAGAAACGGTCCATCTAGCTGACCGTGTTAGACAGCTTTTAGTTCAAAGGTATGGCAGTTCTTCTTTTACAGATTGGGAACGTCTTTTCACCATTTGTAGACCTGTATATAAGGAATGGTGTGTTGAGTTGATGAGTACTGTATCACTTGATGCAAATATAGTTAGAATAGATGATAGAAGATTTCTTAGGTTTATCCTTGGCGGTAGGATGTACAGAATGTCCATGTTGGACATGGCCAGGGCCTTACAGATATATACTCCTGGTGAGTTGCTATTACCCGATTGTACAAATTTGATTCATTATGGTGAAAGGGTAGATAGTAACTTTGACGCTGACGCCATTTGGAGGCGTATGTCACATTTTGATGTTTTTACACGAGCAGGAGGACACTCCTATACACATATTGACAGAGCCGAGCTTCGTATTATTCATAGATTTTTGGCTAACTCGATTACACAGAGAGGTCATAATAAAGAAAAAATTACCTTACATGATTTATTCTACCTAAAGTGTATTCAGGATCCTAGAAGCTTTGTCAATATCCCTTACTGTGTTACTTTTTATTTATCTAAAATGGTAGGGGGAATGCAGGACGGGAGTATAATAGGAGGAGGTATTTTTGTGACTCTCATTGGAGAGTATTTAGGTGTTGATAGGAACCAAGGGGGTCCATTATAGCTTTGTAGAGAACAGGTTGAGCCCTTAGGATTGAAAGTTTATGTGGGTGCTAAGGTATTGAAAAGTAGACGTAACCAGGCAGTACCCTATGAGGGATCTCATCCTCAGGTAGAGAGAGGCTCAGACGAGGAAATGGAGGAGGCGGAAGACATTAGGGATGTCTTTCGAGATGCTATTCTTGACGTCCACGTTCGTATAGATGAGGAAGCAATGACGAACGCGGCCAGACATAGTATGTATGAGCATTGGAACTCCGAGCGAGTATACGAGGATTATAGGCGACGCCAACACGATAGCTGGTTAGTTCATCAGCACCAAATCATGAGCCAGCTATCATATCAGGTACCTAATAACTATGTACCTACTCGACCTGCTCATTTTCCGCCACATAGCCCCGATATCCGACCACCCTTTAACCGGTATGACTATAACCAAGCCTATCAAAACACCTATAACCAACAATGGAACCCACCTGACGAGATGAACTGGAACCCATATCCAGACTGATTTAGTTCCATTTGGTTATTTTTATGATTTTTATGTTTTTATCTTTTGACTTTTTCATGTTTAAACTTATGTTATTGGATATATTTGTGTAATTTTTATTATTTTTATTATTATTGTGTACTAATATTTCATATTTAGAATTTGAAACTGGGATATTGAGTCCCATTTCAAATTGCCATGCATGATTATATTTGTATGTATGTATATTGTTGATTGTACAAAACAGGGTAAAACAGCGCATTTTCAAAGACTGGCATTAAGTTCAGCAAAAGCTACTAATTTTGACGACAAGATGAAAAATATAAGTGAAATAACAACAAGACGGAATGAACAAATGATGTGCACCATTTATCATTCAGCAAACAAACGCCAATATATTTGGAAACTTTGGTAAAAATTTAATCATTTTCACACAAATCACCCTCAATAATTTAAATTGTTACTGATTTCTTGCAAATGAGGGCATTGCAAGATCTTAAGTGTGGGAAGGGGTTAAATTCTTTCGGATTTTTTAAATTTTTATCATAAACACTTGGTTACCATTAAAAATACTAGTAAAGCAGTAGTTGTATTAGAATCTAGTGCTCTCTTATAATAAAGAACAGCCCTAGTCTTATATACTGAATACCCAATTCTAGTAAAAATTTTTCAAAATTTTCAATTAAATGAACTCAAAATCATGTTTATACAATTTTATGAACGATAAAACTAGGTTTTAACACCGAAATTATTGTTACCTCAGAAAGGACATAAATTGAGAAACAAACCAAAATGTTAAAATTCATTTAAAATGGAATAGAGGACAATAAAAAGGAAAATAAAAGCCAAGTGTGGGAAAAATTACCAAGTTATCTTAAACATATGTCACATATTTCTGTAACAAATAACTGAAAATACTTTTGCTTTGGACTAAACTAAACTATTTTACCCGATGAAAGAAAAGAAGAGATGGATCTACACGATGAATCAATTCCATCATTAAAAGGAAGTAAAGTCTTCCGAAAAAGACACGCGCTTCTTGATTTAGGTCAAGAAGTTGTCGTCCAGACCAGCTGTAGGTTGACGAAAAATCTAGAAAAGTCATCACTAAAATCAGCAGGAAATCCACGGACCTCAGCATTAAACAGGGTCGCCAAGTGGTCAGATTTATCCTAACCATGAGAAGGATTTATCTCATACAATGGAGGGGGCACCATGCAAATTAGCTGGATAAGACTAATGAATCAGATCCCCAGAAAGGATAATCTCCTTAAAGATTAAAAATCAGCTTTTAAGCCTGATATTACTCAATCCTAGAGATTGACCTTAAAGATTGAGAATTCAAACTCATGGAATTCAATGATATCTAAACTCGAGCTTGAACGAGAAAATATTTTGATAAAATTACAAACCGATTTGTTTTCTAAAAACCCATTTTCAATGCGTTCATTATCATTGAACGTAAAATCCTAGGAATTCACCTGGAATTCATTAGGTCACCTGAACCAAATCGGGTGTCAACCGTAAGAACGGTGCTTGCATAGTGGTCAAAGACAGGACCTTGTGCCAAACCTACAAATTATAAGGGTGAGCTTTACTATTGCTCCTACAAAGGATAGTAATTGCGTCCGACACGTTATAGACCATAATTAAAAGCATGTCAGGGGACATTGACTTAACAGTTGCTTGTTCAACGCTTTCCTTTACAACCGGACGGTAGTTTACCGAAAGGTAATATACGGGACAAGTAAACTGGACGTGTTGCTTTCCTAATACAAGGTTAGCAAGTGGGTGACACAAAACCGCAAGTTTTGAGCTAAAATTTTCAAATCTGAAACCCACCAAGCCCACAAAAATATTTTGCAAACACCGGTGAAGGGTTATTCTGGAAAACTTATCTAGGGTAAAAACTAGATTTAATTTTCAAAAGATCAAATGTTTTCATAAAGATCCAATTTCCTTAATGGATCTAAATTTTTATAGTCATGTGGGACTGTAAACCATATCGTTACTACCATTGTTTATACCGCCGTATAGAAATCACTGATGTACAAAGTGTGAAGAATAAAGAAGTGATTCTAGTATTTCAAGACGATATTGCTTGAGGACAAGCAACGTTCAAGTGTGGGAATATTTGATAATGCTAAAAACGAACATATATTTCATAGCATTATTCCTCAAGAAAGACAAGCTTTTAGTTGTAATTGTTCTATTTAAAAGTGATATTCGTTTAAATAATAAAAGGTGAAGACAAAAGACAGATTCGACGAATTGAAGACGCAAACGACCAAAAAGCTCAAAAGTAAAAAAGACAATCAAAGAGGTTCCAATTATTGATAAGAAACGTCTCAAAATTACAAGAGTACAAGATTCAAAACGCAAAGTACAAGATATTAAATTGTACGCGAGGACGTTCGAAAATCCGGAACCGGGACCAGAGTCAACTCTCAACGCTCGACGCAACGGACTAAAAATTACAAGTCAACTATGCATATGAATATAATATAATATATAATTAATTCTTAAAATTAATATATATATTATATTTATAAAACGTCGGCACAAGGAAACAAGCAACATGTGAGCTCTCCCAGCTGGCCATGCGATCGCATGGCCAGGAAGAAGAAAGTCCATGCGATCGCATGGCATGAAAAGTCAGGCCACATCTTCTATAAATTCACAGTTTGGTGAACGCAAAATATATATCCATCCTCTCTATATCTATACGTAAATATTTATATTTATATTTTAATTTTAATTTCAATTTTAATTTTAATTTTAATCTTAATAATAAGGGTATGTTAGCAAATGTTGTAAGGGTGTAAGTCGAAATTCTGTCCGTGTAACGCTACTCTATTTTTAATCATTGTAAGTTATGTTCAACCTTTTTAATTTAATGTCTCGTAGCTAAGTTATTATTATGCTTATTTAATCCGAAGTAATCATGATGTTGGGCTAATTACTAAAATTGGGTAATTGGGCTTTGTACCATAATTGGGGTTTGGACAAAAGAACGACACTTGTGGAAATTAGACTATGGGCTATTAATGGGCTTTATATTTGTTTAACTAAATGATAGTTGTTAATGTTAATATAAAGATTTACAATTGGGCGTCCCTATAAATTACCATATACACTCGATCGGACACGATGGGCGGGGTATTTATATGTACGAATAATCGTTCATTTAACCGGACACGGGAATGGATTAATAGCCACTAGAATAATTAAAACAGGGGTGAAATTATGTACAAGGACACTTGGTATAATTGATAACAAAATATTAAAACCTGGGGTTACACTCAGTCGACATCCTGGTGTAATTATTAAACAAAGTATTAAAATCTTGTTACAGTTTAAGTCCCCAATTAGTTGGAATATTTAACTTCGGGTATAAGGATAATTTGACGAGGACACTCGCACTTTATATTTATGACTGATGGACTGTTATGGACAAAAACCAGACGGACATATTAAATAATCCAGGACAAAGGACAATTAACCCATGGGAATAAACTAAAAATCAACACGTCAAACATCATGATTACGGAAGTTTAAATAAGCATAATTCTTTTATTTCATATTTAATTTCCTTTATTTTATATTTAATTTCACTTCTAATTATCGCATTTTTATTGTTATTGTATTTAATTGCACTTTTAATTATCATACTTTTTAATTATCGCAAGTTTATTTTATCGCACTTTTATTATTCGAAATTTCATTATCGTTATTTACTTTACACTTTAATTTAAGTCTTGTATTTATTTTTAATATTTTACATTTGGTTTTAACTGCGACTAAAGTTTTAAAATTGACAAACCGGTCATTAAACGGTAAAAACCCCCCCTTTATAATAATAATATTACTTATATATATATTTGTATTTTTATAAAAGTAAACTAATATAGCGTTAAGCTTTGTTTAAAGATTTTCCCTGTGGAACGAACCGGACTTACTAAAAACTACACTACTGTACGATTAGGTACACTGCCTATAAGTGTTGTAGCAAGGTTTAAGTATATCCATTCTCTAAATAAATAAATATCTTGTGTAAAATTGTATCGTATTTAATAGTATTTTCCTGCTAAAATTAATTGTATTTTATACCACTCTGCTCAAACATCACCAACCTCTGTGTTGACGTTTTTAAGCATGTTTTTCTCAGGTGCTTAAGGTTTGATTGCTTCCGCTGTAGTTGCCATGCTTTGTAGACTCTCGCTGCGCTTATTAGAGATGTCTTCGCATGAAACGTTTATTTTGCATTCAAACTTTGTTACTTTTGAAACGACGAATTTGTAACGACCATTGGGTCACATACTATTATTATCGCCTTCTATTCGTAGAGGCACCTTATCGTATGTTAAACATTTGGTGTTGGTTATGACGTCACCTTTTCTTATGAATGCAAACTTATTTTAAAACAGCATATAGTGTTAGACCTTGTAATGATCCTATTGTTGATGATCCGTACACGTTGATTTTGTACGGGGCATCACAATTTAGCACTTAACACATAGTCAAATAATACACATGTACTAATAGCAAGTAGTTAAGTAATATTCATGTAATGACTAGCAAGAGATCACTAAATAATCTTAGAATTAAGCATATAGTGATAACATAGCATTAAACTAAGACTATGTAAGTTTTACTTGCAAACTGACATTTGCAAGATTGATGTATAAGCATACATTAATATCCAACACATGTACAAGGAAAGAGCAACTCTTGGTTGGGACTTGGTGACCATCCTAAGTATGTTTAGATACATTTTAGATGTACATGTTTTCTTATAACACTTATGTGTTATCCTTAATCAAGGCTTAATCATCATTAAGGTGTCATTAGGTGTAATTAACCAAGATTAGTGTTCTAGTGACCAAAACTCCCCTGGGAATGAAGGAGGAAACTATCTTAAGCATGCTTGAACATGTTTCATAAATTATAAACGCCCGGAAGTGGTCAAACATTTTTCAATCAAAATTCGGACAGTAGGGTTCTGCGGTTGATCCACGGTCAGCCGTGGAGTCAACCGTGAAACTCAGATTTCGTCAATCTGGATGCAAGTATCCACGGTCTGACCTGCGGTCGATCGTGGTTTAGCAGTGTACCATTTTCTTTAATTTCAAGCTTTCTTTGGTTTTGGTCTTTTGCTAGAGCAAGTGTGGATTAGTGAACTTGTTTATTTATGTCAAGATGTCTACCATCACCTTTAGTTATGTGCATATGTCATCATCAAAACACTTATTTTTATGGGTTAAGATTAGTATAGTCATTAAGCATAATCCCATGTTAACCCACATTCTCCCTCAACATTCTCCCCCCTTTTTTATGATGACAAACACATAAGTGATGGTGGACATTTATCTATAAATACATACAAGTGTTAACATCACTTATCCAACTTTCTCCCCTTTTGTCGAAGCAAAAATGTTAGCTCCCCCTGGAACTAAGCTCGCACTAAGACAATTGCTCCCCTTGAATCGTGCATGGTGGAAAAAATAACAACCACAACACATAAAAGCACACAATTTTTTATTCATTCCTAAGAAAAAGTGCACGCATAAGCACCAAACATGGTGGGAACAAATAAAGAAGCATGCATAGAGCAAATGCTCTTATTCAAAACAACATACGGAGACAACATGCGTAATACCTCACATGAGATATGCATGAGATCATGACGATGGCAACTGCCATGTGCTTCATTTGCATGAGTTCGGGTTATCAAGGACATTGCTAGGGGTACCCACGAAGAAGAGTAGTTGACAAGTAGATCAAGATACTTGAAGATGCATGTGAGACGTGCCCTATAGGGAAGTGGTTGTGAAGGATCCTACTTCAGATCATTCATTTGGGAAGCCATTAGTAAGGAAATGTTGACCAGTATTGACTGTTTTAGGCACCACATAAGTCCTAGTTTAGTCATGGATAGATGGTAGTCATCATCTTTGCGAAAGAAGATGTTGTGATGAATGATTGCCTTCCATGTCTCATATTCAATCCGAACATCATTGTCAAGAAGGCCCTCTTGACAAAGTGTACTCAGTTTGAGATTTGAATTGAGAAAGGGAGAAGTGAGTGCCCTTCGTAGAATGAAACGAGGTAGGAGTTGTATACGACTTTAGGTGGTATATAATTCAACTCCTCTAGATGGCACTTTGAGGATTTTCCCGAATTATTTGAGTGTCAAGTGATATTCTTGATCAAACATTTTGAATTTCACTATGAGATTAGATGAGAATTCAAAGTTTGAGTAGAATTCTTTGACGAAAGTGGAAAGACATGAGTCTCGGGCATGAGAAATGACTCACATCCTACTTTAACAAACTCTTTTTGAGTAGTAGAATAGTCATAGAAGAATACTTCACATTCTTCTTGTATGAGTCTTGAATCATTACAGGATGTTTTCTTCATGTCATTTGAGATATTATTGATGACTCTAGAGACTTTCCGATCTGAGTGATGTTTAGAGTTGGAGAATAGGAAAGGTTTAGAAGAACTCATTGCTTTGGGTGCATGAAGATCTTTGATGACCTTTCATTAAAAAGAGGTGGAGAAGTAAATGACATTTCACAATTTTGGGAGATTGATTCATTCAAGAGCTTCCAATTACAATTAATTATAATTGTATTTGGTCATTGTATGCAGAGAAATAGCATTAATGAAAAGCTGTTCCACATTTATAGAGAATACCAAAGAAATGTCAGAGAATATGCGGTTTATATCACGGTCGACAGTGGTTTGACCGTGTAGGGTCTGTGGGCAGGTTTTAAACACATAATATCATACATTCACGACAATGTTCAAAATAAAAGAAGTACGATTTACAAACCCAAATTAAACATGTTTTTAACACAAATCAAGTTTCTCAATCACTTTCATCATCAACATTTCCACTTGATCCACAAGTAAGTGACCTCAACATCCCCTTCAGTAGCTTCTTCACCTTATGTAACATCCTCAGACAGGGCTTAGATGTAAGATGACTATTTTGCCCTTAGGCATAATTGTGTGGTTAATTATGCTTTTATTTTAAGTTGAATAGTTTATATTATTTTATTATTTGGTTAAGACCAGTTTGTGACAAGGGTCACAGAACAGGTTTGTTTATTTAATTTGGACTCTATTAGGGCAGTCAAATTAAGTATGAAAGTTATCAGATAACTGGTAAATACCCGTGTGTGATGGGGTATTGTATTTACCATAAATATATAAGCTTGATATCAGCTATCTCTCTCATTTTCTTGAAGCTTCTATTACACCCCGTACCTAACACTTTCACCACTTTAAAACCCTAATCTCTATATCTTGATTTGGAGCTTAAATTGTGTTTGAAATCGTTTTCCTTGTGTCATTGTGAGTCTATCAAGGTAAGAATTGCGTGATTTCATGTTCAAATCAGTGTTTTATTAGGATTTGAAACTAGGTTTTGATAAATGTGATTTTGCTGTCTTGATGCTTAATTTGATGTTGTTTTGGCTCAAAACTTGTGGGTTTATACTTATAAATGTTTTGTGTACAAGTTATAAGTGGTTTTGAGGTCAAAAACAGGTTCACGATTGAGATTTGGGTGATTTTGGTGCGAAACCCGTCAGTTTCTACTGCTGATGCACGAAGAACACAACCATACGGTTGCAGCTTGCAACCGCACGGGTACATGGTGCAACTGTATGGGTGCATGTGCAACCATACGGATGCAGTGGTGTTGGTGTAACCGTGCAGAATGTGTGTAACCGTACGGATGCATGCGCAACTGTACGGATGTAGATCAGTGATGCATTGTTGTTTAATTTAGATGTTTTCTAGCCGTTATGCTGTCCGCGTGACTTATGATAATCAGGATGTAAACTCTGAAAATGCATAAGTGTTAGGTGGACTTTTAGTGGCACTTTTGTTACTGATTTACTGTACTGTGATATTTTGTGCTAACGGACAGAAACTAACTTGATTTGCCTTATGTTCAGGTGATAAGGATAAGGAAGCCGCTCAGTGATAGATTATCTGAGCTAGTTGTTGGTATTTGGTGAGTGGGTCTATCTCCGGATAGAGTATTAAGTAGCTGACGCGCTACTTGTTCAGACTCTTTACTTTTATGTTTATGCCCGGTATGAATACCATGTGTAGTTAGATATTGCCATGCTAGTTAGGATGATTGCATGACTGATTATCTGTGATCTTATGTGCGCACTGTTAGTTGGACACCAACCGAGATGGCAAGGTTGGGAACCCACCGAGGCGGCAGTGTAGGGTTGGTGTGAGGTCGACCGTGGTAGCTTGGTCGGGTCATGATGTTACTGATTGTTCAGTATAGCATAGAAGGATGCATGTATTGCATCTGGACGGTTATGCAGTGGAATCAGTAAAGCGGACTATCGGTAGACTGTAGCCTGATTAGCTAAGTCGTGTGCTCGTACAAGTCCGTCGATCCTCACATTGTCAGTTGTTGTTTTATGCTAGTTCAGGACGTTAGCATATATGTGACCCTTGCATGTTCAGTTGCTTATGCTTGGTCTGTTAGATAATATCCATTCACTTAGCAGTTGTGCTAATTTCCCCCACATTTCCACCCCTTGCAGGTTTAGGTACTGTTGATTAGGACGGGTGTTGCAGACGGGTTGAAGATATGTTTGACTATAAGCTAAACTCTGATGTTTTTTGATTTTGTAATGTTTTTAAGTAACACCGTCACTTTGGTATATATTAATAAAGTTAACTATGGTTTGTAAACATTAACCAGGATTATTTTAGTAATTAAATGTACTTCCGCTGTGATATAAAAAAATCAGGGTGTTACAACTTGGTATCAGAGCGTGGTTTAGTCGCAAGTAACTGCGCATATTTGTTCCTAAACCCTGAGTTAAGTCAAAACATGTCCGTGGGATGGGGGCTAATTGAATGTAGGATGTTTGTGCATGTTAGTGTTTAGTAAACTAACAGTTATCCACTAAGCTTTTGTGCGAGTATTTTTTAGCACAGATGGAAAATAACAGAGATGTGAACGCTACGAACCCAATCCACTCCGGAACGTTCAGTGCTCCAGATGTGGAGGATGAGGCAGAGGTTTACGTTGCTGATTATGTGCATGAGCTTGAAAGTAAGTTTAAGGAAGCTCAGGAAAAGATTGCTGAGCTTGAGTTAGCTAGACAGTCGGGTAATGAGGATACACCGCCAGGTTTTGCCACTGATAGGTGAATACCGTACTACAGATAAACCAGAACCAGTACCAATACCCATTACAGAACCAATTTCCTCAGCATGTCATGCCACCACAGAATTACTACCAGTACTCAAACCCAATGATGATGAACCAAGTACAGCCACTCATATATCAACAATCATTTCCACAACAGCAATTCCAACAACAATACCAGCCACCAAAAAGATGAACCTTTAAACAATTCAGAGATGGTGGACCGTCTCCATTCTCGGGAAGTTCAGACCCAGATGCGACTATCAATTGGTTACGAGAGGTCAAAAAGGCATTCGACATGTCAGTGTGAGCTGGAATTGAAAGTGACATATGCCAGTAGATTGTTAAAAGATAGGACTGTGTGGTGGGATTCCGTGATAGCTAGTATTCCTCCAGAACAAGTTTGAATGATCACTTGGGAGCAGTTTTATGGTAAGGTATGTGAGCAGTACTGCAATGTGTTTGACATGAACAGAATCAAGATTGAGTTTTTGGAGATGTGGATGACACCTCAGATGTCAATTGATGAGGTGATTGAGAAGTATATGGAAAAGTTGAGATTTGTGCAACAATGGGTGCCTGATGAACAATCAAGAATCTAACATTTTGTGAATATGATCTTGCCGGAGTACAGGACTTTTGTGAGGTCAGCACCGACGTTATCTCAGGCTTTTGTGATGGCAAAGATGGTTGAAAGTGATGTTAGAGCAGCGAGGGGTGTGAATATAGGGAATATGGTACCGCAGGGTAGTCAAACTATCAGTCAAGTTCGAGGTCTAAGAAACCATTTGGGTTTAAACAAAAGGGTAAAGGTAATAAAACAAGTTCAGGGTCTGGGTTTGGTAAGAGAGAATGGTGTAAAGGTTGTAAGTCTTCTCACAGTGGGCAGTGTTCAGAGGCAACGAGAAGGTGTTTAAGATGTGGTATGGTAGGTCATGAATCTCAGGGGTGCTCCTTCAGGGAGAATGTTTGTTGGAGTTGTCATCAGCCGGGTGACCGTTCAGCAAGTTGTCAGGCGTCAAAAGGCGCAAGTTCCAGGACAGGATCAGGGGCGCGTTCGGCATCTGTTGGGGGTTCCACAGCCTTAAGTGGAAAGAAGAGAAAGAACCCACCGAGTACGGAAGTCAGGGCCTTTCAGATGACAGTTGAGGCCGTAACTAATAATGATGACGTCATAATAATGTTCTTGATCAACTCAATACCTGCTAGAGTATTTTTTGATTCGGGTGAAAATAGGACGTTTATGTCTATAGATTTATGTACTAAGTTAGGGTTACCTGCTACTGTGCTATCTGAGCCTGTTAGAGTAGAGGTAGCTGATGGTAAGACGGTTCTAGTCACAATGTATGTATCTGGGATTAGTATAGAAATTGATGGTAGACCGTTTGCTATGTTCTGTTTTGTATTTCATATCCCAAGCTTTGATGTAGTGTTAGGGATGAACTGGATGAGCCTACATAAGGCCTATATTAAGTGTGATAAGAAAATTGTGACTTTCTGTTTGATCGATGGAACCCGTATTGTGGCCCGGGGGAACGAAGTGGGTTAAGTTTTCCATTGATTTCATAATGAAGGCGAAGAAGTCACTTTCTAAGGGGTGTGAGTCTTTTATGGCTTATGTTATTGATGCTAAGATAGAGAAGAGATCTCTTACCGATATTTCAGTGGTTTCCGAATTTCCAGAGGTGTTTCCTGATGAGTTATCAGGGTTGCCGCCGGTAAGAGAAGTAGAGTATAAGATTGAGTTGGTTCTGGGAACAACTCCAATAGCTAAGGCTCCTTATAGGCTAGCTCCTTCTAAAATCAGAGAGATGATGTCTCAGATACAGGAATTGTTAGACAGAGGATTTATAAGAGTGAGTTCTTCGCAGTGGGGTGCGCCGGTATTGTTTGTAAAGAAAAAAGACGATACTCTGAGAATGTGTATAGATTATCGAGAATTGAATAAGAGAACGATTAAGAATAAGTATCCGTTGCCTAGAATCGATGATCTGTTCGATCAACTTCAGGGCGCGTCGTACTTTTCGAAGGATTCGGGTTTCATCTGGTTCGAGTTGCAGAAACAAATATACCGAAGACAGCGTTCAGAACAAGATATGGGCATTACGAGTTCTTGGTTATGCCATTTGGGTTGACAAATGCTCCGGCAGTCTTCATGGATCTGATGAACAGAGTTTGTAAACCGTATTTAGATCAGTTTGTTATTGTGTTTATCGATGATATATTGGTGTATTTAAAGACAAAGGATGATCATCCGACACATCTTCGATTAATGTTAGAGTTGTTAAAGAAAGATCAGTTATATGCTAACTTCTCGAAGTGTGAGTTCTGGCTTCGAGAGGTTCAGTTTCTAGGTCATGTTATCTGTGAGGCAGGTATTAAAGTAGATCCATCGAAAATAGAAGCGGTAATGGGTTGGAATTCACCGAAGATGCCAACAGAAGTTAAGAGTTTCTTGGGTCTTGCGGGTTATTATCACCGATAAATAAAAGATTTTTCTAAAATAGCGGGTCCGTTGACTAAATTGACCAGAAAAGATGTAAGTTTTCGATGGAGTGACCAACAGGAACAGGATTTTCAGACGCTCAAACAATTGTTGTGTCAAGCTCCAGTGTTAGCATTACCAGAGGGTTCTGATGACTTCGTGGTTTATTGTGATGCATCAATTGCCGGGTTAGGGTGTGTACTGATGCAGAGAGATAAAGTTATCGCGTACGCTTCTCGTCAGTTAAAGACACACGAACGTAATTATCCGGTTTACGATTTAGAAATGGCCACAGTGGTATTTGCATTGAAGTTATGGAGACACTACTTATACGGTGAAAAGTGTGTGATATGTACAGACCATAAGATCCTCGGGTATATTTTCACGCAGAAAGAACTGAATATGCAACAGAGATGGTGTATTGAGCTTATAAAAGATTACGATTGTGAAATAAAGTATCATCCGGGCAAAGCGAATGTTATTGCCGATGCTTTGAGTCGTAAAAAGACCGTGGAAACCGTGAAATTTATGAGAACTGAAATAGTTTCAGACCTTATTGAATAGATAAGACAAGTTCAAGCCCAAGCTTTATTAGAGGAGAATTTAAAGACCGAATTGATAACCAAAATAAAAGACCAATTGTCTGACCATTCTCGTGGACTTAAGACATTTAAGAACCGAATTTGGGTGCCTATGCTTGGAGATTTAAGGAAATTGATCTTAAATAAAGCACACAAATCGAGGTTGACTGTCCATCCAGGTAGTACCAAGATGTATAACGACTTAAAATCGATGTATTGGTGGCCAACGATGAAGAAATATATTGCTCAATTTGTAAAAAGATGTCATATTTGTGCTCAGGTTAAAGCTGAACATCAGAAACCGTATGGTTCATTACAGAGTTGAAAATTCCAGAGTGGAAATGAGATCATATTAAGATGGCTTTTGTAACCAAATTACCTAGATCTCAGAGAGGTAATGATATGATATGGGTAATTGTTGATCGACTGACGAAGAGTGCACACTTCTTAGCAACAAAAGAGACAGCTTAGTTAAGTACTTTGGCATAATTGTACTTGAAAGAGATAGTTAGTCGACATGGGGTTCCGTTGTCTATCGTATCCGACATGGATTCTAGATTTGTGTCTAACTTCTGGAAAAGATTACAGAAAAGTTTGGGAACGAGGGTAAATCTGAGTACATCATATCATCTACAGACCGACGGTAAGAGTGAACGTACAATACAGACACTAGAGGATATGCTTAGGTCCTGTGTGTTAGAATACGGTGGTCCGTGGGATATACATATACCTTTGATCGAGTTCGCCTACAACAATACTTACCATTCGAGTATTGGTATGCCGCCTTATGAAATGTTGTATGGTCGCAAATGTAGAACGCCAACTTGTTGGTTAGAACTGGTGAGAAACAGTTTGCAGGTCTAGAGTTAGTTCAGATAACAGCCAACAAGGTAGCGATAAAGCGGCACGTGACAGACAAAAAATGTATGCCGATCCACGTAGACGTCCAGTAAACTTTGAGGTGGGTGATCGTATTTACTTGAAAGTTTCGCCGTGGAAGGGTGTTATCAGGTTTGGTAAGCGAGGTAAGTTAGCTCCTAGGTATATTGGACCGTTCAAGATTATTCAAAGGGTTAACGACCAGACTTTTATGTTAGAGCTTTCAGCAAAGTTGGCAAGGATACACAACACATTTAATGTGTCTTACCTTAGTAAGTGTAAGGTTGATGATGAGACGCAACTGGTTCTGTTGAGTGATTTAAGGGTGGACTTGAATCAAAAGTTAGTTGAAGACCCGGTTAGGATTTTTGATAGAAAGGTAACCAAGCTGAGAAAGAAAGAGATCCATATGGTGCTTGTTGAGTGGAAGCATAGTTTAGGATCGAAACTTACGTGGGAGACCGAAGAGCTGATGAAGGCTCGTTATCCACGTCTGTTTGACCATGACCAGATTCCGAGGACGGAATCTTCTTAAGGGAGTGAATTTGTAACATCCTCAGACAGGGCTTAGATGTAAGATGACTATTTTGCCCTTAGGCATAATTGCGTGGTTAATTAAACTTTTATTTTAAGTTGAATAGTTTATATTATTTTATTATTTAGTTAAGACTAGTTTGTGATAAGGGTCACAGAATATGTTTGTTTATTTAATTTGGACTTCGTTAAGGCAGTCAAATTAAGTACGAAAGTTATCAGATAACTGGTAACTACCCGTATGTGATGAGGTATTGTATTTAACATAAATATATAAGCTTGATATCAACTATCTCTTTCATTTTCTTGAAGCTTCTATTACACCCCGTACCTAACACTTTCACCACTTGAAAACCCTAATCTCTATATCTTGATTTGGAGCTTAAATTATGTTTGAAATCATTTTCCTTGTGTCATTGTGAGTCTATCAAGGTAAGAATTGCGTGATTTCGTGTCCAAATCAGTGTTTTATTAGGATTTGAAACTAGGTTTTGATAAATTTGATTTTGCTATCTTGATGCTTAATTTGATGTTGTTTTGGCTCAAAACTTTTGAGTTTATACTTCTAAATGTTTTGTGTACAAGTTATAAGTGGTTTTGAGGTCAAATGCAGGTTCGAGATTGAGATTTGGGTGATTTTGGTGCGAAACCTGTCAGTTTCTACTGTTGCTGCACGAAGAACACAACCGTACAGTTGCAGCTTGCAACCGCACAGGTACATGGTGCAACCGTACAAGTGCATGTGCAACTGTACGGATGCAGTGGTGTTGGTGTAACCGGGCAGAATGTGTGTAACCGTACGGATGCATGATGCAACCGTACGGATGGACTTGCAACCGTACAGATGTAAATCAGTGATGCATTATTGTTTAATTCAGATGTTTTCTAGCCGTTATGCTGTCCGCGTAACTTATGATAATTAGGATGTAAATTCTGAAAATGCATAAGCGTTAGGCGGACTTTTAGTGGCACTTTTGTTACTGATTTACTGTACTGTGATGTTTTGTGTAACGGACAGAAACTAACTTGATTTGCCTTATGTTCAGGTGATAAGGATAAGGAAGCCGCTCAGTGATAGATTATCTGAGCTACTTGTTGGTATTTGGTGAGTGGGTCTATCTCCGGATAGAGTATTAAGTAGCTGATGCGCTACTTGTTCAGACTCTTTACTTTTATGTTTATGCCCTGTATGAATACCACGTGTAGTTAGATATTGTCATGCTAGTTAGGACGATTGCATGACTGATTATCTGTGATCTTATGTGCGCACTGTTAGTTGGACACCAACCGAGATGTCAAGGTTGGGAACCCACCGAGGCGGCAAGGTAGGGTTGGTGTGAGGTCGACCGTGGTAGCTTGGTCGAGTCATGATGTTACTGATTGTTCAGTATAGCATAGAAGGATGCATGTATTGCTTCTGGACGGTTACGCAGTGGAAACAGTAAAGCGGACTATCGGTAGACTGTAGCCTGATCAGCTAAGTCGTGTGCTCGTACAAGCCACCGATCCTCATATTGTCAATTGTTGTTTTATGCTAGTTCAGGATGTTAGCATATATGTGACCCTTGCATGTTCAGTTGCTTATGCTTGCTCTGTTAGATAGTATCCATTCACTTAGCAGTTGTGCTAATTTCCCCCACATTTCCACCCCTTGCAGGTTTAGGTACTGTTGATTAGGACGGGTGTTGCGGACGGGTTGAAGATATGTTTGACTATAAGCTGAACTCTGATGTTTTCTGATTTTGTAATATTTTTAAGTAACACCTTTGTTTTGGAATATTGTAATAAAGTTAACTATGGTTTGTAAACATTAACCAGGATCATTTTAGTAATTAAATGTACTTCCGCTGTGATATAAAAAAAATCAGGGTGTTACACCTTGGATTGTTTCTTTGTGCACTTGATTTGACTTTTGTAAATGTGTTCAAGTTTACCACTAACATCCAAGTTGCTCACGGGATTAGCTGTTGCTTTCTCATCACTGTCTGAGATTTCAATTGCCCTTTTGCTTGACTCACTCGGGCCTGCTTCATCATCATTTTTTCTCTTTTTTGAAGATGAAGTTTTTGAGATGCCTCCCTTTTTAATGTAATCATAAGTGGGTCGATGAGAATTAGGATGAGTGATTTCAAGGTGCTCGAACATTCTGTTAAGGTGCATTCCATAAGGAAGTCATCGAGCGGTTTCGGTGAGGTGATTGCTCTTTCTTGAAGCCAAAAGAAATGCCATGTTAACAGGTTTCTTCTTTTCTAGGCACTATAGCAAGGTAAGCTGAGTGGCATGAATGTTGGTGTTGGTCCCTTGATTAACAACAGGAGTATTGTAAGGGGGTGAATACAGTTCTCTTGTTTATCTTAACAGTTTAAGCAAATTAGTATTCATGCAAGTACACTAAATAAGAGTCAAAGGTATTTTTTCAACGATTATTCTTTATTGATATAAATCACAAAGAATCACAACTATCCTTGGCAAAATGATAGTTGGTTGGTACAGATTCACCTAAGTTATAGCTATTGAGGTTATCTAAAGCTATTACACGTTTGGACTCTTAATAAATAAATCCCACACCACTGTTGTAACAATAATGGATACACCAATTTATAGTAGTCCTATTAACCGTATAATTGTTCTATTGTCCACTGGTACATAGGATGTCTGTACTTGTGGGGACAATTGTGTCAGAGAGCATGCTACCTTCTTTCCTCTTTGGTAGCTATTTGCAGGAACACCCCAATTCGGTTTGGCACCACTATTTGATTAAATAAATAGAACGTTGTATTCCCTAGGCGTTGACAAAGAATAACACATGTCTGCACATGCGTTAAACTTCTGCATTCCCACGTGGTCTTGTAAGGTCACTTGTCAGCTGCTGACGCGTGTCCTTTTCTGTTCAGCTTTGTCTTTGACTTCTGTTGAATAGTACAATTGATGTAGACCACTCAGTAACCCACTATGCTTGTAATGGAGCATAGCTGTCTTGTGTTGTATGCTGCTTTCCAGCCATGCTGGGTCTTCTATGTTGAGTCATTTAATATTCTTGAATTGCTGGGTACACATCATGTACTGATCAAAGAATACTGTCTACCTTGTGCTAGTAGACTAGGCAGCGTACTAGACACTTGACATATCAATATCTGCTCTCTATACATAAACAAACTTGTGCTGGCTGCACATTACATTTTAGTGCAAATAAATTTCTATTTTGTCATAATTAAATCCTTAATTACTTTGGGGACTCAACAATCTCCCCCTATTTGATGATGACAAAACGTATGAGAGAAAACACTAAAGCCAGCACTAAGGGACCTAATGAAAAATAAGCAGTAAATTTGTCCCTTTTTGGTTTATTTTTAGGATTTTTTGCTGAGTTATCTATATCTTATAAATTGATATGATTTTGACGATAAACTCATTTCATGTTTACTACAACATTATATATATAATAATTACAAGACAGTATAATGAAACATGAAATAACAAAAGATACAAATTAAGCACTAGAAGGCTATCTATTGTTATCCTTTTCTTTATCTTGTTCATCATCAGATAGCTCTTCTTCATTCACTTTTACGACTGCCCCAGCTTTAGGAAACAGGATAGGTAGTTCAGCAGGATCAAACACTGGTATTTGAGGAGGTAGAATGATGGGATCACTTCTGTGTGGGCCAGCACCAATAGATTTCTTTCTTTTAGGCTTATGTGAAAGAACTTCTTCGACATTCACTTCTGGTGCATTCCCATACTTGACTGCTTTGTTGAAAAGTTCTTGAAGTTCAGGTTTTAGTATATTTTTAATAGCACTTTTACCTTTATCAATAAAGTACTACAGTATCTCCAACCATTCACCGAATCCAAAAGATCTTAGATTCGTGTAATCTACCCTCTCATAGACATTATTGTCCGTGCTGATATTGAAGGACCTTTTTGTACCTTTATGCACTTTGATAATCTTACCAGGATTAGATCTTCTGGTCATCACATTAGCATATTTACTCCTGAAGAAGTGATCAGATAGCTCTTTTGTTCTTTCAGTCTCTATAGGAGTTTCAGTAGGTACCTTCTCAGCAGATTCCAGTTCATCCAATGCCTTGTCCTGAGCTTTGACTATGGCTTGAGAGATTCAGCCTCTTGCTTTCTGTCAGCAGCCAATTTAGCTTCTTCTTCCCTGAGCCTCAGCCTATCAGCATACTCAGCATCATCCCTTATTTGTTGTTCAAGCTGAACACTTGTAACATAGTCATTAATAGTGATGTTCAGGGATTTTGTCGTTGCAATCAATTGCCTGCCTTCATCAGTTGTTAAGGCATCACAATATTGCTTTAAATCATGTCTAGCTGCAAAGCCTCATAAAAGAGGGCTTTATCTTCAGCAGTGTGAAGCCTTTGACCACTGTTGTATAAGTACACACCAATATCAACGCCGAATTCCAAGGCATTAATGTAGAATTGTTGGTCAAGTGGATGATACAGCAGTCTGATACGGTGTATTCTTTCTAGTATTCCTGCTGCTATTTGTTCTAGCAGTTCAGGAACAGTGATCTCAAGTCTGTAAGCATCCCTTTCATCTGGATCTATTTTTTGATGTCAGGCTTACTCCTTGTAGCTGAGTCATCTTCTCAAGTGGTATGCTTATCATTCTTCTTAAGGGAAGATGGAGGAGATACAAAAGGTGATTCTGCTGTGCCAGAAGGACCCACTGGTTCAAAGTTAATACATTCATCCAGTGTCCTGTCAAAATAAGCAAGAGTCCGTACAGGTATTGGTGATTGAATGAAAGTTGAACTACCCCTGCCCCAGACTGTGAAATCAGCAGAAACAGAATCAGTATCATCATTAGCTCCCAGCCCATCCACCTTAGCTGGGTCTTCAGATCTTGTTTCACCCAACAGCACACTTCTGGCTGGGTCTTCTATCACAGCACTCCTTGCTGTGTCTTCAGTACCAGCTGACTGATTAGTATCAGCTGGCACAACTGCCGCAGTATCTTCACCAGCTGCCTCAAATAAGGGCTTTTTCCTTAGGGGCTGGTTGTCCCTAGGGGCTGGTTGTCCCTAGGGGCAGATTTTACCCTTTGTTTACCGATTAGCTTGGGTTCAGCTGGTGGTTCTTGTGTTGATACTGGTTCTTGTGGAGGCAGAGAGGGAGTGATTGCTAGATACTCCGCCTCAGCAGTAGACATATATGTCTCTACTGATTTATCTTCATCTTCATCAAGGTTGATGATGTCTGCTGGCTGTGATTGTGCAGCTGGTTGAGCGGTAGATGCAGGTTGAGAAGATTGGCTGGTTTCCAACATAGCATCCAGCCATTTCATAAACACATCAGTTCTTTCTCCTCCTGACCTGTTAGAATCCAAATATCTTTGCATCTCTTCAGGTGTCATCTTTTTTATTCTATCTGCTCGCTCAGCATACAGCTTTGCTTTCTTCCTGTCATATTTCACCATGAACTTATCATGTCTTTTTGAAGCTTCCCTCTTGTATTCATCTATGCTGAATAATTCATCATGAATATCACGCTTTTCAGGAGTGAGGGTTCTTCTATTCTTAATTCTATGTCTTTTTCGAGCAGCATAGGCCTCAAATTTAGCATTGAAAGCATCATTTAAATCCTGATATCTCTTCTGATGCCTCTCCATTTTTCTTTTCATCTTTCTTTCAATGGTTTGAGAGACATCAAAAGATTCAGCTACAGCCAGTTCAGAAACATCACTGGGCTTACTGCCAGAACCAATATCATCCATAGATGTGGCAGGCATACTGGGTTGAGATTCACCAGCAGCCTTAACACCTACTTCAGTATGAATGTTGCTGGGCTTAGGGCCAGTACTTTGACCAGTACCATCACCACCATCATCACCATCTCTCCTTTGATTCTTAGGAGCTTTCTCATGCTCATGCTCCCCCTCAGTTTGTTTTCTCTTCTTATGTTTCTTAGCTTTATTCTCCCCCTTTTTGTCATCAGCAGGGGCAGAAGCAGGGTTTGGAGAAACACGTGCATCAAGGTCACTATCTGACTCAGGAACAGAAAAAGCAAAGTAGTTCCAGTCAGCGTCAACAGGAGATAGATGTGCACCAGGGTCTACACCATATTGCCTGAGATAAAGGTTTGAAGATCTGACTTCATTCCTAGCAACACCCATGGCCATTTGATTTACACTGGCTCTAACATCAGCTTGAAGAGCAGCCATGCGTTGCATTGTCTCTATCAAACTAACATAAGAAGAAGTAGGAATCATGGTAGCCATCTGCTGTTCCTGTGACTCCAATCTCTCTTCCAATACCATGTTCTCTTTATTCAGAAATTAATTCCTTCGATTAGCAGCATCTAGTTCTGCTTAAACACGGGTAATGTGATCAGTATATTCATTATGAGAGATGATTCGCTGCTTAAGTTCATCTTCTTCTTCATAGTGGCGGCGAATGGTATCAACTACTAGATCTACAAAGGCAGTAACTTGCTTGAGCTGGGTTTCAATAACAGACGTGGTAATGCAACCAGCCCTTTGAATAGCTTCAACCATGCAGTCAACTAAAGTTTCCCTGATTGTTTTGGTGATGTCAGGTGTGATTCTAGCAACTGTTCTGTAAATAGCCAGAGTAGATACTTCAGCCACCTCAGAAGTAGTAGTTCTACTAGTTGAGGGGCAATCACTAGCAGCCACAATAGGAGTACCTCCGTGGGGTGGTGGAGGTGGAAGCTCAGTATCTGACTCATCACCATGATTATCATCATTTTTACCTTCACCCGAAGGTTTAGAACCACTGGTATCCTTTGCAGCATCATCATCAGTTGCATCATCACCCAGATCTACTAGTTTGTCTTTGGAGCCAGTTATGTTATCATGAATAACTGGCTCTTCCTTACCAGTACCTTTATCAGCATCACCATCAGATGAAAAAGATGATGAGGAAGAAGCTGATGAATCAGAAGGTACTGGCGAATCAAGAATATTCTGCATCACACATTTACCAGTAGTATGATCAATGATGAACTTGAGAGGCCTCCAAGTACCAGGCCATAGAGAAACAGCTGGAGCCATGCCAAACAAATGGTAGTAAGGTTGTTCATTAATCTGCTCCAGTGTGGCCAGCCTCTCAAAAACTTCTTCACGTGCTGGTTAATCAAGCTGAGATAGTAGTTCAGTCAGCTCCTTAGCAGGTAACTTGCTGGCTGAAACTAATGCACTTTGTGGATCAATAGTCAGCTGATCCACCAGTAGGGCAATTTTGGGGGTGATAGAAGCTCCCCTGTAGATGAAGTTGGGCACCACTTCATCTGGATCTGGTACCTTGCAGACATACTTAGGCTTTTCATCAAAAACAGAAGCCTGAGTAGATTCAGTTGTAATAGCAGCATGGGTACCAGCATCCAAGTTAACACCTTGTTCACCAGAATCTAAACCAGGGATGACAATGACATTTGCTTCATTTGGAGGAATGGATTGAAACTCCATGTCAGATGACTCAGTAAGATCAGTAGCAGTATCAGTAGTTAACATAGTGTCACCCTTGGTTCAGTGACAAGATCATTAACAAGAACCTCCATAACATTTTTATCAATAACCTCTTCAAGAACAGGAGGAGGTTCAACAATCATCTCATTAGCCACTTCTGGAACAGTAGTGGTGGAAGCAATACTGGGAATTGGAGGAGGAATAATAGTAGTAGTATCATCAGAAACCATCTCGTCAGAACCAGTAGGAATAGTTGAACCAGCATTAACTTGATCCCAGTATCACCACAGTAGCAGAAGCAACAGTACTAGTATCAGCACCACTAGTAGGAAAATCAGTAGCACCAACACCAGTAGCAGAAGCAGAGAGCTCTTCAGTACCAGTTTCAGAACTAGTAAAAACAATAGGATTCCTTTCATGCTCCCCCTCTGCCTGTTCATCTACCCTGCTAAGAAATGAAACAAAAGAACATTTTATGTTAACAACTATAGAACTAAATAAATTTGACTCAACAATTGCATCTGGTTTTAGTCTCTGAGAACAGACTGGTGATTTAGTCAACCCTTTGATTGAGACAGAATAAGGTGTCTGTAAGTGCAGCTGTGACTCTGTTAACTCATTGGCAACACATGTTGACCCAGATTGTGTAAGAGTTCTGGTTGGTGATAATGTAGGAGTGTGACTCTTATCATGATCCAAGTAACATTCAGGTTGTGCAGTAGCCTGAGCTGGTTCAACACGATGAGGAGCCAGCTCAAGTCTGCTTTGGGGGTCAGGTATGTTCTCTGCTGGTTGTACTGTTAGCAGAGGATATTTCATGAAGTATAATTTTGAAAAATGTGGAAGTGCCTGGTTTGAAGAGTATGGGTAGCTACTCTTCTTAACACTAGTTTTAAAAACAGTCAGCTTGGAAGCCAAGGTTATACCCATAACTCCACTTTCATTTTTCAAGTCAACAGTTAAAATATTTTTAATGATGTTAGAGATTTCTGCTGTTTGGTCTAGAGACGCACCGGGTTCCATAGCAGCATCCTTTACAGGAGCATCAGTTGAGAATGAGGCAACCTCCCCTGTGGCATGCTTGGAGCCAGCTTTTGCACGTTTGGATTTGCCTGTTACCAAGAAATAGATGAGCAATGGATTCCAATACTAGAAGTGGGTAGTCAGTATATAAGACTAGGGTTGGTCTTTATTATCAGAGAGCACTAGATTCTAATACAACTACTGCGTTATCAGTATCTGAGACGGTGTCTCTTCTAGTTGAGATAGCTGGCTTCTTCCGTCGAACAGCTAGCTTTCGCTGAGGTCCCTCCCCCTCAGCTGGTGCACTACCAGAGGCAGTCGATTGAGTAGTTCCACCCCGAGCAGCAAGATACTCGAGCATTCCTGGCGTCAGACCAGTATGTAGAGCAGCTGGTGTTGCCTTTGTCATCCCCCCTTGTTTCAGTGGAAGGTCAAATGATTCTTCAGTAATCTGCTGGTAAGCTTCACCCAGCTCGTTTTCAAACACAAGGCTCAAAAACCTTGGAAAG
The DNA here is from genome assembly GCF_046630445.1 of Rutidosis leptorrhynchoides. Classification (NCBI taxonomy): domain Eukaryota; kingdom Viridiplantae; phylum Streptophyta; class Magnoliopsida; order Asterales; family Asteraceae; genus Rutidosis; species Rutidosis leptorrhynchoides. The sequence continues at coordinate 158,069,648 of NC_092336.1, forward strand.
GGGATTAAATGTGTTCTTTTTTGTGCAAGCACCATTTCCCGTAACCTTAGGTAGATTTCTGCAGCATAATCGATGTTCCTGTTGAACAGCAGCCCATGACCCATTTTTAGCTCAAAATCTGAGCATTGATCAAAGCTTCCTGACTTCTGGCTGATGCACTGGGTCAGCAAACCAAAGAAATAGTACCACAGTGGTGGCATGTTCTTCCTCAATGAGCTGTGGGCTACAACATCCGTATATCCGATGATTTCCAGCACCTCCCTTCTCACATCATCACTAGATGGTGAAGCAATAAATGGTCCACCTGGAAATTGTAGGGCTCGTCTAATAGCATTGACGGTGACGGAGCATGTTAGGGTTTCAGTAACCATGCCATGAACACATGGTGTACCCTGTGGAGTGTTGATAATGGTATCCATGTACCAAAATCTGCCTAAGTAGGCCAGATAGAGTCTGGAAGGAACTCCAGTGATAGATCTAGCTAATGGACATTGCCTAATGTATGCAATTAACGTCTCATAGCCCATGTTGGATTTAGACTTAGGGATGGAGAGAGCATGTGCAGCATTGCCTCGAGAAAGATGGATAAGATCATGTGCTGGTGCGTTTGAAGCATGTACAAGGCTTAGATGTAAGGCAAATAATGGTTCCTGTTCCTGTTGCTCCTCTGGTGCCGGTGGTTGTTGTTGTTGTTGTTCCTCAGGTTGGTTTTCAATTGGTTGTGGTTGTTGTTGTTGTTGGTCTACCATTGATGATTGTAGAAGATGAATGTTTGAATGATTTAAAGATTTGGGGATTTTGAGAGAAGAGTGTGATTTTGAAAATTAAACAACCGAAGGTTATTATGGAAAATGAATCACCCTTTTATCCTTTCTGATTGGTGAAAAAGTGCAGGAGAGAGAAAATGGCAACTGTCATCCGCAGGCGCGTGGGTAGATTTGACAGACTGGCATATTTTCGAGGGGACACAGACTGTTGACATGATGTTTAATCAGCTTGAACATTCATACCTCCCATTACGCATTAAATGCAGTAGGTTTTTAATTCAAAGTTGAAGTTAAAGACCACAAAATAAAGTTTGTATTAACTACAAAAATTCTTTGTTACATTTAATATGTCATATATTTAATTTAAATCATTGGGAGTAAATGAGTTTCAGTTTTAAGGTATCATTTTACTATTGTGAGCTATTTATTACTTCATTTTAGACATTGTATAACCGTGACATAAAAGACCTTGTTGTGCTGATTGTTTGACATGTAGGCAGTAAGTAAAGAATTGTGACTTACTGGTTTGCCCTACATGCTGTAGAGCCAGCACACCAACAAAGTCGTCTTTTATTTTAGAGTTTAAGCATACCCAGCTCAGAAATGAGGTAGTTAAAACGTTTCTCATCTAAGGGCTTTGTGAAAAGATCTGCTAACTGCTAGTCTGTTGAAATGAAATGTAGCTCCATATCTCCTTTTTGAACATGATCCCTTATGAAGTGATATCGATCATCAATGTGCTTAGTCCTTGAATGCATCACAGGATTGTTGGTGATAGCAATTGCACCGGTGTTGTCACAGTAGATTGGTATGACGACCCAGAAATTTTGACTTAATTTGAACCAAATTCTCGTTATGATTTAATGTTTCGGACATGATAAGCAATGAATTTTGACAAGTTTTGAAACTTTTGAAAATGAGTTTTTATATAACAGTTGATCACCCTGTTTGTCTGACGATTCACGAACGTCGTAACTTGTGATAATTATATAATTGTGTGTGTGTGTGTGTGTATATATATATATATATATATATATATATATATATATATATATATATATATATATATATATATATATATATATATGCGAATAATATTTATATAAGAAATGATAAAAATTTACTATTGAATGATGCAGTTTCGAATTAAAAAGTTTACGTATATAATCGTTTTATTTTTATAATGTATTTTTTTAGTTTTTAAAATGACACGAAGTTAAATCAAAGATGTACAAGTTGTAAAGCACAACGTACAACAACGTAACTTAAATAGTTGAATCGAAATTAATTCATTTACTATTTATATGAATAGTAAATGAAACGAAATTAATTAATTTACTATTCACATGAAAGCGATATGATAGAAATTATTAATTATAAGTTACATAAAATACCCCTGAAGTATTTAATAAATATGACTTTTAAAGATATTAAAATTCATTAATTCGTTTGAATTAAATGAATTCAATAATTCACGGTGGCACAGAATGATTAGCAGACTAGTACGTACACTCTACATCGAACATATATAGTAATTTTATAAATAAATGGACCTTTTTACAACTAATTTTATAAAGCTTAAGACCAAAATAGATATATGTATTCAATTATAAAAAGTGAAATTCTTTTTATTTATACTTTTACCCGTCAATTATTAGCAACAGAGTACGAAATACCGGTCCGTGAAAACTGTTGGTAGAAATGACAAAACATGGGCGGCTTTTAAATCCCACGTTTGATTCTATATTATTATTATATTATTACTTTATTATATTATTATATTATATTTATATTATTATATTATTATAATTATTCTATATATATTGAACGAATTCTGATTCTGGTTTCAGTTTTCATTTTACAATCCATCTATCTATCTTAATACTCCGTAATGATTTATTTATTATTTTATTATTATTATTATTATTATTATTATTATTATTATTATTATTATTATTATTATTATTATTATTATTATTATTATTATTATTAAAGATTATTATTAATCTTATTATATTAATATTAGTAGTATTATTATTATGCATAAAATACTACGACGAGGTCATGAGCGAGTTATTTTCAAAAACGGGGTTTTGAGCGGGATGAAGCTAGGGAAATTATGGGTTATAGCTATGGAGGTTATGGGTAATATTCGTGGGTACCATCGGTGAATCAAAGGCTAACCTTTCATTTATCATTTCCATTGCGTCTACGTACTTTCCTGCAATATTGAATCACAATATTGATACGTGAGCATTCATATCTTATCTTTTATATATTAATAGGGTATCCATGTCTAATGCTCGAGTATATATGTTTATACATGCTTGTATGCTAAATGTCGTCGTTAGGTAGTTTTATGACAAATCACAAATTTAATACATGTACTACTGATATAAAGTATATGATATGTATGTTGTTGGAAAGCTAGCGAAAAATTAATAACTTTTCATTTAGAAATCGTGTGATTTCGATGAACGAATTAAAAGTTATGGTCAACTGAATTATGATTGACGTTAATTGAAATTGCTTTTGAATCTACAATTAATATTTAAACAACTTGTTTATAAGATTAATAAATTGGATTTTTAAATACTACTAGTCGAGTAATTGAATTCTTATATAAGACACATCTCATTTTGTTAAACAATTGTCAAAGTTGACTTTTTGAAATGACTTTTGTTAACTTTTGCATGTCGATCTCGAGCATTAGAATTTGTGATACACTATGACCTGACCTAGCTTGTTAGACAGTTATTGATCAACATATACTAATATAGGTTCGTAAATCCGAAGCCAACCCTGTACTTGTTCAGTGCCGTCATGTGCATAATTGCTACGAAATACAATATTGTGAGTTTATAGATCCCTTTTTAATTGCTTTTGCAATCTATATTTTTGGGCTGAGAATACATGCACTTTATTTTAAACGCAATGGATACAAGTACATACTAAATTCTACACTGAGTTTGAACCAAAAATCCCTTAGCTTTGGTAACTAGTAACTGCCAGTTATAAGAACTGGTGGGCGTGAATAGTTATATATGGATCCATAGGGCTTGACATCCCCGTCCATTCCAAGTATAGAGAAACTAGCCTGAACTATAAAGCGGACGTATGCTATTTGAGTTTAGTACACGCTGGTTTGCGTGTATTGTACATGTTGGTTGCATGTATGTTAAAACATGGTTACTTATTATATATACGTTAAGTTTAGTTACCAGGGTGCTCAATTTGTAGAATATTTTGATAAACGTTTATGGATGAAACAACTGAAATCTTGTGATCCACCTTTATATATAGATTATGTGGAACATTAAAACTATGAACTCACCAACCTTTGTGTTGACACTTTTAAGCATGTTTATTCTCAGGTTCCTAGAAGTCTTCCGCTGTTTGCTTATATATTATACAAGCTATATGCATGGAGTCATACATACTTTATTCAAGAAAACTTTGCATTCACAAAATTATCACCGTGTAACTTATTTTGACTGTATTGTCAACGGATGTAGTATTGTAAACTATTGTTTACGGTGATTATCTCTACGTAGAAATCATCAGATGTCGAAAACCTTGGATTTATATATTCATTTATGGGTGCCTTTTCAAAAGAATACAATGTTTACAAAACGTATCATATAGAGGTCAAAACCTCACTATGAAATCAATGAATAACGTATCGTGTCAATAGAGATTTTGATGGGTCGTTACAATTGGAGTTTTAGTAACATGAACACCATAGTCCTTCAGCTGGCTTTGCATCCACAACACTTGAGCAGTACAGCTCCCAGCAGAAACATATTCTGCCTCAACAGTGGATGTGGACACCGTATTTTTCTTTTTACTCGTCTAGCTGACTAGCCTACCACCCAGTAACTGGCAACCACCAGTAGTACTTTTCCTGTCTATTTTACATCCTGTAAAATCAGCATCTGAATACCCAGTTAGTTCAAAATCCTGGCCTTTGAGATACCAAAGACCACATTTAGCAGTAGCTTTCAGATACCTAAATATCCTCTTTACTGCCAGCAAATGTAAGTCTTTAGGATCAGCTTGATATCTGGCACAGAGACATGTGGTAAACATAATATCTAGTCTGCTGGCTGTGAGATAAATTAGAGACTCAATCATACCTCTATATTCAGTGATATTGACTGGTTCACCATTGGGATCAGCATCTATTTTGATAGATGCTGCCATGGGAGTCCATATATCTTTTAAACAGGTCAGACCAAATTTTTTTAACATATCTTTGATATATTTATCTTGACTTATAAAAATTCCATCATCAAGTTCGTGACGACCCGACAAAATCGCCATTGATGGTGCCGTCAACTTAGGTCCCGTTACGTGGTCATAGTCCCTAAATGAGACGCGTTTGACCAAAATTATGTCGCAATCATTTGAAACGTGTATGACTTGCAAAGTTTTAAGTTACCAAACGGTTCGACAACGAGTTTAAGTTTACAGAAGTTGTAAAGTATAAATGAAATAACTTGCAACATAATATAAGTTGAAAATCACGAATGCTATCAATAGCGTATGCATGTAAACATTAAGTTTGAATCCAAAGGTGCTATCACTAGCGTATGCATGTATGCTTGACCTCAAACAAGTAATCAAAGTGTGCAGAAGTATGTATCAAGTAGCCAAGTATGAACCTGAGAAACATATAGGAAACTATCAACGAAAAACGTTGGTGAAATCATAGGTGTATTTGTAAACGTTGTTTTTGAACCACAAGATTTAGTATAAGTTGATTATCCAAATTGTTTGCTTTCCAAAGATGTTGTTTGTTCACGAGCACTCAATTATCAAGTCTTAACTGTATATGTGATGACCCGGAAATTTCTGACCAAATTTAAACTTTATCTTTAAATGATTTAATGTTTCCGACACGATAAGCAAAATCTATGAAGTTGAATTTCAAAATTTTAGAACTGTTTCATGTATTAAATTACATTTGACTGCTCTCGACGATTCATGAACAATTATATGTATGTATATATATATATATGTACAAGTAAAAACGACTTTCCTACCGTAAAACACTATTTGCTACAGTTTGAAATAAAACACTATTTGCTACAGTAAAACACTATTTGCTACATTAAAACACTATTTGATGTCGACGGACTAGCAAACCAACAGTACCATTACCACCACCAACAACATCTGCATCGCAAACCTCAACTTCACAATCTGTTCCACGAGCATCAACGTCATACGCACTGTAGTTACCAAGAAATACCAGCAACAATAACCGATGAAGTATTAACTCATTTCCCCTGAAGAAATTTTATGTATATTTAATATATATGAATTTTGAAATCAAAATAAATCTTTTCATACTAAGCTATTACATGTGAATCTTAACTGGTAGGTACTACTCGGTTAGTTCATATTACTAATATGCAATGATGTACATCCTTCCTTAACAATTTAACCATTGTTAACTACAATTTCTGTTTCAACCCAATGAATTCCATTTCATAATAAACCAAGTGTATTAATCAATTACATAATTGATTTTACATTTTCGATTTCGATATACTCGAAAATTTCCAGAAAACATCATATGTGCCTTGAAAGGTTCACAAAGATTCCACAAGCATCAACATCCTTCACCGAGAAATAAGAATAAATAATGTATATTAGCTAAATACTCCGCAAAGATTATGTAATTTTTAATGTTTTAGAGATTAATCATTTCTAAGTCAAGTCGAAAATCAAATGAGCTTAATATGATATTAACTCATTAAATCTGTATTAGATTTGAAAAAAAAAATATACATACATATATTTTCATAAAGACGGTAATAAAAATTCTTTTGTACAAATTATTAATTGTGAAATCTTTAACAGGTAGGTACTACTCGAGAAATATTTAAGTTCACAATTAATATGTTACACTGTACATTCTTCAATTTTGATTCAAAAATCATTAACTATACTCATTATCTTCACAATGATACACAATCATTTCATACAAATTCAATATTCTGATATCGACGGATTAGAATCCAAGTCATAACTCTGAACCGGTGACATCATTCTTAGATCTCTACATCTTTCAAAGCTATACTTTTACTTCAAAACTGTGCAAGATCCTTTAATGTTGTTAATACCGAAAATAATCTTGCAATTCTTTTCAAGATATCAATTTTCATCACACTTCCAACCAGTCAACTTCGATTTTTCAGATTAACTTTATTGTAACCTTGACATATACGTTCTTGTTACAAGGGAACCTTTCATGTCCCACCACATTAGCAGTAAATTTACCAGCAACTTCATTAATCTGTGACCTAAGTTTCTTCAAAAAATCACGATAATTATTCATTGAAACTCTATCAAGTACTCATATACAACTAGTAACAACAATTGCTATACCAACCATGGAGAATTAGCAATCAGTATTTTGAATCTCGCAGCATTTTCTACGATAACAGTTATATATAGATAACATCTATCTTCTAGACTTACAGATTTCGAATGTGAAGTTTCTGAAAAACACCTTAAACTACGAACTAGTTCTCGAAATCTTAAAAAATGCTGATGAAGCAGCAAAAACTGTAAATGACCTTAGCAGTAAAAAGTTTGATGATAAAGGATAGTGTGCTGGCAAAGCTCAGAAAAAGAGAAAGTTTGGAACTGGAAAACGGATTGAGCAAAGTATGAAAGAGGCTGTGGATAAATTACAAGGACGAAATCTGTCTTCAAAGAATCCAAATGATTCAGTATCTGCTGAAGTCATTAACGAATACCTTGCTTCCGAATCTAAACCCTTGCATACAATATTCTTCATCATCCTCTGATATTAAAAAATCTAAGATATCATCGTATCTTTCATTATAAATATCCTCCATATTTCTGGAGATAATTCCATAATCATTCTTATCGGAAATCAATTTTCTCCTTACGATATCTGTGTTACACCATAAAAGAAACTATTTTAGTTTCTAAATTCTGAAACTTTCAAGTTTAAAATATAAATGTTTTGAAGTAATGTTGGAAATTGAAGCATGGGTTAGTATAATATAATGACACTTGATCAACGTGATTATATTACAGTAAGTCATGCTGAGTTTCTAATGGAACGTGATAAAGGTTCACAGATCACACCCTCATCATAAACCATGTTACATAACTCTTTCATTCTATATAATCTCTAAATATATCAAGAAAATATATTTCTTGATGATTCGGTCTTTTTCGGATATTCTGGTAATTTGACAAGTCAGATTGTGCCATTACCATTTCTTTCTTAGAACATTAATTATGTTTATTCTAAAATTCATACCTACGAATTCTGGACCATTATTCGCTTGACTTAAGGTCGGGAAGAGAAAACGAAAGCATGAAGCTCCGAAATATAATGGAGAACATAAAGCCCGATAACAACCCCGAAATTACAAACCGTGTATATCAATGTGTATAGCAATATAAAGACATGGGAGAATGAAAAACATTATAACCCCAAGGTAATAGTAGAAGAAAATAACTTCCTCTGGTGGCAGATGAAAAAGAAGAATGAAGGATACGATAGCCAGGAAAATATCAAGAATCAGAACTGGATTAAGCATTTTCACAATCTATTGGGATGTATGAAATAAGAAAGAAGATTATAGGAGTGGTGAAAATAAATGAAACGGAAGAGGTCAATTTATAGCAATCGAGACAGATTACGCATTTAATCAAAGAAAATCCTAATTTCCGCAAATTCCGAAGAATCAAATCTTATTTAGATTATGAAGATTTTCTATTCCTTAAATTCCGGAAATCAATCGTAACTAAATTCCGGAAATCAATCGAATCTCTATTCTTTCATTTCACTCTTTTACGATAACTTCTCTCATACGCTTCGAGAAATCAGATTGTTTTATCCATATAATTCAACGGTGATAAAATTCTATTTATCAACTCATATTCGTCATGAAAACATTTCTATTGTTAGCCATGATGACCTCACTTAAATTTCGGGACGAAATTTCTTTAACGGATAGGTACTGTGATGACCCGGAAATTTCTGACCAAATTTAAACTTTATCTTTAAATGATTTAATGTTTCCGACATGATAAGCAAAGTCTATGAAGTTGAATTTCAAAATTTTAGAACTGTTTCATATATTAAATTACATTTGACTGCTCTAGACGATTCATGAACAATTATATGTATGTATATATATATATGTACAAGTAAAAAAGACTTTCCTACCGTAAAACACTATTTGCTACAGTATGAAATAAACCACTATTTGTTACAGTAAAACACTATTTGCTACAGTAAAACACTATTTGCTACAGTGAAACCGTATTTTGCTACAGCACTACAGTGAAAACGACTTTGCTACAGTAATTTGCTACAGTAAATACTATTTGCTACAGTAAAACACTATTTGCTACAGTAAACACTATTTTCTACAGTAAACACTATTTGATGTCGACGAACTAGCAAACAAAAACAGGATAGGGCGGCCATGCTATCGCATGGCAAAAACACTGAAAACTCATGCGATCGCATGGGGTACTGTAGCAGGCCAGAATCCTATAAAAGCTCGAGCTGGTTTCCACATTCCTCCGTATTATTTATTATATTTATATTATTATTATTATTATTAAGATTAATATTATTATTAATCTTATTATTATTAGTAGTATTAATATTATACATAAAATACTACGACGAGGTCTTGAGCGTATCACTTTCAAAATGGTTTTTTCAAGCGGGATAGAACTAAGGAAATTATGGGTTATTGCCAAGGAGGTTATGGGTAATGTTCGAGGGTATATTTAACCTAGTGTTTATCATCTCCATTATGTCTACGTACTTTTCTGAAATATTGAATCACAATATTCATACGTAAGCATTTATATTTTATCTTTTATAAATTAATAGTGTATACATGTCTAGTGCTCGAGTATATATATTTATACATGCTTGTATACTAAATTTCGTCGTTAAACAGTTTATAATAGATCACGAATTAAATACATATATTACTGGTAAAAGGTATATGATATACATGTTTTTGAAAAGCTGGCGAAAAATCAATAACTTTTAATTTAGATATCTAATAGTTTCGATGAACGAATTAAAAGATATGATCAACTGAATTATAATTAACGTTAATTGGAATTGCTTTTGAATATGCAATTAATATTTAAACAACTTGTCTGTAAGATTGATAAATTGGATTTTTGAATATTACCAACCGAGTAAATGAATCCTTATATAAGGCACGTCTCGTTTTGTTAAACTATGGTCAAAATTGACTTTTTGAAACAACTTTAGATAACTTTTGTATGTCAATCTCGAGCATTAGGATTGTGATACACTATGACATGACCTAACTTGATAGACATTTATTGACCAACATATGTTCTCTAGGTTGAGATCTACAGTTATTTGGTAATCCGTGTTTCAGTCACATTTTGGTGAACGACTTTATATGCTGCTAAGGTGAGTTTCATTTGCTCCCTTTTTAATTTCTTTTGCAATCTATATTTTTGGGCTGAGAATACATGCATTTATTTTAAACGCAATGGATACAAGTACATACTAAATTCTACACTGAGTTTGAACCGAAAATCCCTTAGCTTTGGTAACTAGTAACTGCCAGTTATAAGAACTGGTGGGCGCGAGTAGTAGTATATGGATCCATAGGGCTTGATATCCCCGTTCGAGCTAGAGCACTAGCCTTTTAACGGATGTATGCTATTTGAGAAGCGTACACGTTGGTTTGCGTGTATTATTAAGATGATTATACAAAGGGTACAAATTATATATACGTTAAGTTTAGTTACCAGGGTGCTCAATTTCGTAGAATATTTTGATAAACGTTTATGGATGAAACAACTGAAAACTTGTGATTCACCTTTAATACAGATTATACGAAACAATAAAACTATGAACTCACCAACCTTTGTGTTGACACTTGTTAGCATGTTTATTCTCAGGTTTACTAGAAGTCTTCCGCTGTTGCTTATATGTTAGACAAGCTATGTGCATGGAGTCTTACATGATATACTTTTCAAGGAAACGTTGCCTTCATCAAATCATCACCATGTATCTTATTTTGACTGCATTGTCAACGGAAGTACTATTGTAAACTATTATTTACGGTGATTGTCTATATGTAGAAATCATCAGATGTCGAAAACCTTTGATTTAAATATTCATTTATGGTGTGCCTTTTCAAAAGAATGCAATGTTTACAAAATGTATCATATAGAGGTCAAATACCTCGCAATGAAATCAATGAATGACGTATTGTCCATATGGATTTGGAGCGATCGTCACAGTATACGAACCCCGTTATCATAGTGTTAGAACCTACACTATATCCGAAAATATATTTCATCCGCTAACGGTAGCGAACCGTCTGAATGAGGGCTCGTCAAGCCCGTATGGCCACACAACATAAGCTCACGCTTACACCCTACAAGTGTAACTAATGATAATTGAATTGAGGCTTTTTAGTTTAACTCGCATGTGGAATGTTTGTTTCCGTACTTGTGTTCAAAGTATAAAAGTATAAACCGTATATGTTTCTCATCCCATGATTTAAAGAGTAAAAGTTGTTGAAAAAGTGGGACTATGATCTCACCGAGTTGCATGTGTAACGACCCGACCTTTTTCGACTTATATCTATGCTTTTTATTTTTACGAAACTGCGTATTTGTGCGTACTGAGCTATATTATATTCTGGGATCATCATTCATGCTAATTACTTTCGTTAATACCTTACAACATGTTATTAAGTGCTTAATCACTTAACTTGATCCTCGAATGCTTTTACGACCGTTAGTGTCACTTGTCGTTTAAAACGAGCTACGTACTTTGTACATGTTAAACTTTTGTCATAATTGGAGTATTGTGACTACTTAAAACTAATTGTTATTTTCTAATGACAATTACTTGGCTTATTGGTTGCTTAATTATGCTTAGTGTTTTACTAATGCATACTAGTTAGTCTTAATGGACTTTTTACCTTAATGGACTAAGGTCCACCCTACTCTAGCTAATGGACTTTTAAGTTAGCCCAATTTTAATAGACTATGACCCATTAATATGTAGGACAAAGGCCATGGAAATATAAGCCAACATACTAGCATATTTGTGTACCATTACTACACCATGTTGCATGGGATCCCAACATACAAGCACCACCTTTGTACCACCACCCATGCAAAAGCAAAATGGTCCCCCCTTGTCCCCAAAACCGTTGGCCTAAACCACCACCATCACCACTATAAATTCAAACCTCTTCCTCATTTCACACTTCATTTCATTTCTCATTTCACACACATTTTCTCTCTAATTTTCTCTCTATTCTTTCTCACACTAAAAGCTTAAGAAATTGTAAGTTCTTGAATCTTCTTTCTTCTTCTTTTTCTTTCTTAGTCATGACATCATCATCATCATCAAGAGATCAAGCTTTTTAGCTTTTTGATCTTGTTATATCTTGTAGATTCAAACCTTGATTGAAAATCTTCAAGAATGTAAAAGATTCAAGCTTTCTAGCTTTGAATCTTCATTACTTTGTTGGATCTAAGTTTTGTAGCTTAAGATCTCATTATTTTGTTAAAAGATCAAAACTTGTGTTTATGATCTTCATGAAACTTGAAGATCTAACTTTTTGCTTTAAAGATCTTCAAGAACATTAGAGATCCAAGCTTTCTAGCTTGAGGTTTCTACAAAAAGTTTGTTTAGAGATCAAGTTATTTAAATTATGATCTTCTTTGTTTTTTTTTTGTTTCAATTTTGTAACTTGTGCTTTTCATGAAACAAAGATACAAGCTTTCTAGCTTGAAGTCTCATAAGTATTGTTAACGGATCCAAGCTTTCTAGCTTAGGGTTTCATTATTTTGTTTGATCTAAGTTATGTAACTTAAGGTCTTGCTTATTTGATTTGAATCAAAGTTTGTAGCTTTAAATGTTGAATAGAACTTGTATTTGTGTTGAAACTAAGAAGATGATGTAACCTTGGTTCATCATCCTTCTAAAACTCTTAAGTGAGTTGTATTTCTTCGTAGTCTTGACATTGTGTGTTGATGGTTGAAACTTGGTCAAATTGATGCTAAAACATCAAAGAGTTGTACACTTGAGGCTTATACGCATTAAGGATGAGAACCGTGATGAGCATCAAACACCAAGAAACCCACCGGAGCACTTGTTTCTGTATTTCAGGATCTGATCTGACTCCTGGAGCTTCAGGAAAGTTGATTTCCAGAAAGTTCAGGATGTGTAGATAACTTTTCGTTTAAGACTCGCCTAAATCCGATGTATGGATTAGGATTTATAGTCTTCCAAAGTTCACTACGTCATTGTAACGACGTGCTAAAATTTTTGACCTACTCGCGCTTTGAGCGTCGCCACGGTCAAACGACTTCGAGTTAGGATCTGAATTTTTGACAGCGGTAAGAGGACTCACAAACGGAGCCTTGGCCACTGACCGCACGTCATTTCAGTTTGTATAGAGGTCGTTGCTGTACGAATTCAGCTATTCGTTTCGATCTCTATTCTTGTTGAAACTTTACTTTATCTGAATGATGATAATGATGATACTTAAGACTTAACTTATTTACTTTTAAACTTTTTGGGACGATTTACTGACTCATTAACCTTTGACTTAGGTTGAGGACCCTTAGACCAACTTACTACTTGCTTACATTTTTATATCAACTTTACCGCACATTCACTGTGAGTTATAGCTCCCTTTTTACTTTAGCTATTTTTGGGACTGAGAATACATGCGCTTTTTATGTTTTACATACTAGACACGAGTACTTTAACTTTTTATATGTGTGGGTGACATAACGGCACAAATTTTCCCCTTAGCTCGGTAACGTTTAACTATTGGTTTATGAACCGGTAGACGCAAATCTTAGATATCGATCCATAGGGTTTGACATCCCCACTCGGGCTAGTCGCACTAGCATTTAATGGGTGTTTAATACTTCGTCTATTTTAACGCACTCGTCAAGTGTACTTTTAGGGGGTGATATATTATTTTACGTTAACTTAGTTACCAAGTGCCCACGGTTAAGCATATACTTTTCATACTGTTTTGAATACGTAATCTCGTGGTCTACATTACATTATTGTTTACAATAAAACTATAGCTCACCAACATTTGTGTTGACTTTTTAAGCATGTTATTTCTCAGGTGCTTAGACGAGTTTGCTTCCGCTGTAATAGACTGCTGTTATAGACTTGCTGTGTTAGTCTTCCACTGCATTGTTAGAGATGTCTAAATCATGGAACTTTTTACTTTGCATTCATTACTATGTTACATTTAAACTATGGTTTTGTAATGACCTTAGTGTCCCGTACTATTTTTAAATGCTTTCTATTCGTAGAAGCATGTTACTATTGTTAAACATTTGTCATTGGGAAAACGTCATCTTTTTATGAATGCAAAACTTTGTTTTAAAATAGCATGTAGTGTTATACCGTGTAATGGACCTATTGTTGATGATCCGTGCCATTGATATTTGGACGGGGCATCACAGCATGCCAAAGTACTTCATTTTAAACATTGTGCAATGAAAGTTGTTTAGTCTTGACCTAAACAAGTAAGTTATATCAATACCGGGTAAGATACAAGGTCGGTCGACATGTGTTCAATTAGTCCTATGGCTCGTTACTACTCGATTATATAGCATGTGAGTCAAGTTATCAAGTTTCATGCAAGATATAAGTACAACTGTACAAGAGAGAGGTTATAATAATTAAACGAAGTATTGGTTAAGTTTGACTAAAAGTCAACTTTGGTCAAGTCAAAGTCAACGAAAAAGTCAACGTGTTCGGGTCGGGTCTCGGAAAATTTTTCTGAGTTTCATAAACATATATGAGCATGTTATAACAAGTTTCATGTTAATCAGGGGTGCGTAGCATAGTTAGAATTAAACGTGAAAATGCAAAGTTTTCACGTTACGTGGTCATAGTCCCTAAATGAGACGCGTTTGACCAAAATTATGTCGCATTCATTTGAAACGTGTATGACTTGCAAAGTTTTAAGTTACCAAACAGTTCGACAACGAGTTTAAGTTTACAGAGGTTGTAAAGTATAAATGAAATAACTTGCGACATAATATAAGTTGAAAATCATGAATGCTATCAATAGCATATGCATGTAAACATTAAGTTTGAATCCAAATGTGCTATCACTAGCATATGCATGTATGCTTGACTCCAAGCAGGTAATCAAAGTGTGCGGAAGCACATATCAAGTAGCCAAGTATGAACCTGAGAAACATATAGAAAACTGTCAACGAAAAACGTTGGTGAAATCATAGGTGTATTTGTAAACGTTATTTTTTAACCACAAGATTTAGTATAAGTTGATTATCCAAATCGTTTGCATTCCAAAGCTATTATTTATTCGCGAGCACCCAATTATCAAGACTTAACTGTATACGAACTCCGTTATTATAGTGTTAGAACCTACACTATACCCGAAAATATATTTCATCCGCTAACGGTAGCGAACCGTCCGAATGAGGGCTCGTCAAGCCCGTATGGCCACACAACATAAGTTCACGCTTACACCCTACATGTAACGACCCTGGTTTTACCAACGTTATTTATTAATAATTATTATTATTAATACGCTTGATTAAACGAATGTATGTTATTACATTTACATGTTGCTTTGATTGCCCGTACTTGAACTTTAAATGCCCGAAACGTCTTTGTGACACCCGGAACTTGCACGAATAATATTTTAAGATATTATTTACATTCATGATTAATTTTATTAATCATTTTAATTAACTAAAGCAATTAGTTAGTTACTTGGGCTTTTAATTGGACTTACTCATTAGTTACTTGAACTTGGGCCCTTATTAGTATTAGTGGACTTTAGAAGCCCAACCTACTTCTTAATGGACTTAATTAGCCCAACACTCATGTATGCATCATATTTGAACTTAACTAGATTGATTAGGCAAATGGAATCAAGTTACAAGTCCCTTACACCTAGTTCCCATGCAAGGCAACCTTATTAACCATCTTTTGAACTTTAGCATGCTAGTAACCAACAAACCAAACCCTCCTCCCCTTTTGGCTGCAAAACCGTGGCCTTTGAGGGCCATGGAGAACTCAAAATCTTTTTTTTTTATTACATACACTTGCTACTTCACTTCATTTCTCAAACACACACACATACTTCTCCACTTTTCTCTCAAACTCTCTCTAGATTGTAAGTAACTTGAAGAGCTTTTCTTCCTTTCTTTTCCTTTGCCAAAACCGTGGCATAAGCCACACATACATCATCATCATCAATTGTTATTGTTGTTATTTATTTACTTTTAGTTGTAATTGTTGTTGATTATTACTTGTTCTTGATTATTAATTACTTACTTACTTTTTATCAAGATTCAAACTCTTTAGTTTGATTCTTCATTTTATCTTGTTTTACAAGAACACTCAAGAACATAAACTCACTAGTTTATGATTCTACATTTATTGCTTCAAAAGATTTAAGGTTCATGTGTGTAAATCATACTTGTAATCATGTTTGTAAACTTAAAAGTTTACTTTCTTAAAGATCAAACTTTGGTTTGAATCTTTAAAGTATGAACACCATGAATTTGTTACTTGTTTACTTAGTTTAATTCTTCATTTCATGCACTTTAAATTCATGTTTGTTGGTTATTATTGGTCAAATGTTACTAGTTAACTTTGATCTCATAATTCTTGGAACTAAAAGTTAACCTTAAAGTTTCAAGAACATGGAAGTGTAACTCCTTAGTTATAACTTCATATACTTGTGATGGATCTAAGTTTTGTAACTTATGGTTTCATGAAAGTAAAGATGCAAGTGTTGATTACTTAGGGTTTAACTTAATGACTTTAGATCTAGACCTTTGGGTCTTGGATCTTCAAGATCTAACTAAGAACTATGTTCTACATCTTAAGATCTTGATTAGTTAGTTTACATTCAAGTTTGTAGTTCTATATTACCTTTACATTTCATGTAGGTGTTAAATCCAAGACTTTGATGTAACTTTGGTTCATCAAAACACTTACAACACTTGCACTTGAGTTATGATGGACAAACCTTGGTCAAGATGATGTTAACACATCAACGAGTTGTACACTTGAAGCTATACGCATCAAGGATGAGAACCGTGATGAACATCAAGCACCGAGACAACCGGAACTCTTCAAAACTTACTGTTTCTGTCCAAATATTTCTGACCTACTGCTTCTGGAACAGACCAGTAGACCTGGGCTGTTCTAACCTTGATTTTTAGATAGAACTTTTCGAGTAGATAACTTTTCATATAGGACTCGTCTTAATCCGAGTTACGGTTTAGGATTTACGGCCCTCCGATCGTTACCATGTCCTTTAACGTTGTGCAGAAATTTCTGACCTACTCGCACTTAGACCGTCGCCACGGTCAAACCAAGACGAGTTTGCTTCTGTAAATTTTACCACACTTAAGGGACTCATAGACGGAGCCATGACCACTGGTCTCACCTTAATTCAGTAAGGGTAGAGGCCGTGGTGACTGACCGAAGTCAGCCTTTGTTTTAAACGACTTTCATAAACGAGTCTTACTTGTTACCTTTTGTTTAATGATGATTGATGATGACCCTTATGACCTTAATTACGTACTTATAAACCTTTTGAGACGACTTATTGACTTAGTGCTATTTGACTTAGGTTGAGGACGTTTGGACCGTTACTTGCACACCACTTTCCGACTACTACCTTACCGTTACTACTAATCATTGTGAGTTATAGCATTCCCTTTTTACTTTAACTTATTTTGGGAACTGAGAATACATGCGGATTTTATGTTTTACATACTAGGCACGAGTACTTAAACTTTATATATGTGTGGGTTATATAACGGCAGAAACATTCCCTTTAGCTCGGTAACGTTTAATCATTGGTTTTTGAACCGTGAACGCGAATCTTAGATATGGATCCATAGGGTTTGACATCCCCACTCGGGCTAGTAGCGCTAGCATTTAACGAGTGTTTAATACTTCGAGGTTATACGCACTTGCCAAGTGCACTTTAAGGGGGTACATTAAACGTTAAGTTAGTTACCGGGTGCCCACGGTTAAGCATATACTTTTACATACTTTTGAATCGCTCGTTGTAGCACTGAAATCTCGTGGCCTACTTACATTACTGTTATACTTAAACTATAGCTCACCAACCTTTGTGTTGACCTTTTTAAGCATGTATTTTCTCAGGTGCTTGAAGTCGCTTCCGCTATCTTACTAGTCGTGCTGTAGAACCTGTTGCTTAGAGTTGTATTCGCATGACTACTTTATCTTGCATTCAAACTTAATTACTTTTGAACTCATGATTATGTAACGACCTTTTTGGTCACGTACTCTTATTTAATGCTTCTACTTAGTGAAGCATACTCTTGATTTGTAAAACACTTGGCGTTTGTTATAACGTCACTTTTATTAATGAATGCAAACTTTGTTTTGAAAATGCATATAGTACTTAACCTTGTAATGATCCTGTTGATGATGGTCCGTACATATGATTTAGTACGGGGCGTCACATTTGGTATCAGAGCATTGGTTGTAGGGAATTAGGATGCATTAGTGAGTCTAAGACCGACCCGAGTAGGATTCACTAATAGGGCTAATCTACAACTTGTTAGTTTACTTGTTTCCGCTGAACTTACTGCATGCTGCTGCTTACTGTTACTGCTATATGCCGTATGCTACTACGTGATTTCACTACTGCATGCTATTACTTGCTTTCGATTGCATGCTAGTTTCGTACGATTACTGATATTGCCATGCTACTTATTGTTATACATGATTTAAACTGTTGGCCTATTATTTGCTTGCTTTATGACATACTGACATGGAAAATTTATTTTTCCTTGTTCAGATGTCGGACGTTCCACCTACTGACATCCCGAGCGGCTCAGGCCCCGTTGTTCCTCCCACTGCTGCACCTGTTGCTGCTGCTGCTGCTGCTGCTGACATTCCGGCCCCGACACCCACTGGCGACCCCGGCGCCTCTAGTTCTGGAGCTAGCTCTAGTGTGCCTATCCCGGCGTCTTCTTCCAGACCCCTGAGGCAACTGGCTCGCATTGGTGGCATGGAGATCCCCGCGGAGTTCGGGGAAGGACCCTTCCGTAATCACTTTCGCACACCTTGCCGACGCACTGCCGACGGCCGCTTAGCCGTGATTACGCCAGGCCGACACCGACAGATGTTGGCCGCTTTCGGATATGTTGAGCCACCCGCGCCACCACCGCATGATTCAGACGATGGTTCTTCCACCGATGCTTCTTCAGACGACACCTCATCTGACGACTCCAGTGATGAGGAGGATCCCGCTGACCGACCGATTCAGGCACCTTCTACCCCGCCGAAGAAGCGGTATCGCTTCGCTGGCATAATTCCTGGTCGTACTGTCACTGACGCTTATGGTCGGCGTCGTAGGATCACTGCTCGTAAACGGCTGGTGCCGTACCCCGCCGACCCACTGATATTACCGTCTCCACCCAGAGCCGGACCATCCACTTCAGCACCACCGGCTCCACCTGCACCACCAGCACCACCTGCCCCACCATCTTCCTCTAATGAGGAAATGAGGCGGGAGATTGAGATTCTCCAGACTCGAGTTACTGAGCTCGAGGAGCAGATGACTCATGTTTTGGACATCTTGTACCCACCATCGCCGTAGGACTTTGTACTAGATTCTGTATTGTAATCTCTTTTTTGTAATTTCATATTTCACTTATGTAATGTACGAACTTATTGTAATGTATGAACTTATTATCATTAATGAATGGAATTTGTGTTGTTACTTTGTACGCAAGTGTTCTATTTACGTTATCATATCATGGTTTTGTGGTACTTATATATGCTTGCATTACTTAATCAACATGTGTTGTGCTGTTTTCATGTTGGTTGTTATATACTATATTAATATTATTTGCATAATGGATTTTGACTTGAGTCAAAATGTTTGTATAGAACATCATGGCCAACGGAAGAACCACACCTACCGCCGCCCAGATTGAGGACATGATTAACGAACGTGTCGCTGCTGCACTAGCTGAAAGACAACCCCAAGTTCCACCACCACCGCCTGTCAATCCACCTGTCGTCCGAGATGGGTGTACGTACAAGGAATTCCAAAACTGCAAGCCACACTACTTCAGTGGCACTGAGGGACCCGTCGGTCTCACCAGATGGTTCGAAAAGTTGGAATCGGTATTCAGGGTTAGCAATTGTTCTGAGGCTAACAAAACGAAATTTGCATCTTGCACGCTGTCTGATGGCGCGCTCACATGGTGGAATACCATGGCCCAAGCGCAAGGAATTGATGAGGCGTATGCTACGCCTTGGGAAGAATTTAAATGTGCTATGATCGAGGAATACTGTCCGAGAACCGAGATTCAAAAGATGGAAATCGAATTTATGCAATTGAAGACCGTAGGGAACGACCTTAACAGCTACAACCGTAGGTTTTTGGAATTGGCTCTTATGTGTCCAACCATGGTCACCCCCGAATTTAAGCGTTTGGAGAAATACTTCTCGGGACTTCCTAAGTCCATCAAGGGTAATGTTACCTCATCCAAGCCACCAAGTGTTCCCGAAGCAATGCGCATGGCGCATACTCTCTTGAATCAAATCATCCTTGACGAGCCGGAGAAGGCTAAGTTCGAAACTGTTAGTGGTGAAAAGAGGAAATGGGACAACAACCACAACAACAACAGGGGTAGGAACTATGATCAAAACCCGGCAAAACGACATGAGGGGTTCAGGCAAAACAACAACATGCACAACAACAACACCAACCCCAACAACAACAACCGCACCAATCCGAACTACAAAGGAACCTTACCACAATGCAATAGGTGCTACAAGCACCACACTGGGTATTGCAATGTTATCTGTGAGAAGTGCCAACGATCTGGACATGTTGGCAAGGATTGCAAGGTTACCACTTTGAACGTGAAGCCAAACCACAACAACAATGGGCCTAAGAAGTGTTATGAATGTGGAAAGACGGGCCATTTCAGAAACGAGTGTCCTAACAAGCGTAAGGATGGCGGACCACCACGTGCTAGAGCCTTCAATGTTAATGCAAGGGACGCTCGCGACAACCCCGACTTGGTGACAGGTATATTCAAGATCAACAATCTTTTAGCTTCTGTCCTATTTGATACTGGTGCCGATAGGAGCTATGTGTGTAGACATTTTTGTGATAAGTTAGATTGGTCGTTAGTTCCTTTGAAGGAAAGTATGCTTGTCGAGGTCGCCAATGGAAAACTTGAAAAGGTTGACCATATTAGTCGTGGAGCTATTATCAACATAGCCGGTGCAGATTTCGAAATTGATTTGATACCTATCAAACTGGGAAGTTTTGACGCGATCGTCGGTATGGATTGGTTGAGCAAGATAAAGGCCGATGTTATCTGTGGAGATAAAGCACTTCGCATACCACAAGGAGATGGCGAACCACTGGTTATCTATGGAGAGAGATGTACCTCGAAGTTGAACCTCATTAGTTGCGTGAAGGCGCAAAAGATTATGAAGAAGGGACGCTTTGCTGTCCTAGCACATGTGAAAGCGGTAGAAACTGAGGTGAAGAGCGTGAACGACGTACGAATTGTGAACGAATTTTCTGATGTCTTCCCAGAGGAATTGCCTGGATTACCACCGCAGAGAGCAGTAGAGTTTCAGATTGACTTAGTGCCAGGAGCTGCACCTGTAGCTCGCGCACCTTATAGACTCGCACCTTCCGAGATGCAAGAATTACAGAGTCAACTACAAGAGCTATTAGATCGAGGGTTTATCCAACCAAGCTTCTCACCTTGGGGCGCACCTGTGTTGTTTGTAAAGAAGAAGGATGGATCCTTCCGTATGTGTATCGACTACCGTGAACTCAACAAATTGACTATCAAGAATCGATATCCTCTTCCACGAATTGATGATCTTTTTGATCAACTACAAGGATCGAGCGTTTATTCAAAGATCGATTTGCGATCCGGATATCACCAGCTGAGGGTGAAGGAAAGTGACGTGATGAAAACTGCATTCAGGACCCGTTATGGTCATTATGAGTTCCTCGTGATGCCATTCGGTTTGACAAATGCACCTGCCGTGTTCATGGATCTCATGAATCGTGTCTGCAAGCCTTACTTGGATAAGTTTGTTATCGTCTTCATAGATGATATCCTCATCTACTCTAAGAGCGAAGAAGAACATGAGCAACACCTTCGGCTTGTGCTTGAACTCTTAAGACAAGAGCAACTTTACGCCAAATTCTCCAAGTGCGAATTTTGGTTGAAGGAAGTACAGTTTTTGGGCCATGTTGTGAGCGACCAGGGTATCAAAGTTGATCCCGCCAAGATTGAAGCCATCAGCAAGTGGGAGACCCCCACTACTCCAACGCATATTCGACAATTTCTAGGTCTCGCCGGTTATTATCGAAGGTTTATCGAAGGATTTTCTCTGATTGCGCGTCCTTTGACCGCACTGACTCACAAGGGCAAGAAGTTCATTTGGGAACCCACACACGAATCAGCATTCCAAACTTTGAAGAAGAAGTTAACCTCCGCACCTATCCTATCACTCCCTGAAGGCAGTGACGACTTTGTTGTTTATTGCGATGCGTCGAAGAGTGGTTTTGGTTGTGTACTGATGCAACGATCAAAGGTTATTGCCTATGCCTCCCGCCAATTGAAGATTCACGAGCGGAACTACACTACACATGATCTTGAACTTGGAGCCGTTGTCTTTGCACTCAAATTGTGGAGACATTATTTGTATGGAACTAAGAGCACTATCTTCACCGATCACAAGAGTCTCCAGCACATCTTCGATCAGAAGCAATTGAATATGAGACAGCGTCGATGGATCGAGACGCTCAACGACTACGATTGTGAACTCCGTTATCACCCTGGCAAGGCCAATGTTGTAGCTGACGCTTTAAGCCGAAAGGAGAGGACGGCACCTCTCCGTGTTAGGGCTCTGAACATCACCATCCATTCGAACCTCAACAACCAGATCAGAGTAGCCCAAGTTGAGGCTCTCAAGGAGGAGAACATATCTCACGAGCATTTGAACATACTTGTCTCTCGATTCGAGGTTAGAGAGTCTGGACTCCGATGCTATGCCGGAAGAATTTGGGTACCTTACTATGGAGATCTACGAAGCCTGATACTTGATGAAGCACACAAATCGAGATATTCGATTCACCCCGGTGCAGGTAAGATGTACCACGACCTTAAAGAACAGTATTGGTGGCCGAATCTTAAGAAGGACGTTGCGACTTATGTTGGTAAGTGTTTGACTTGCTCGAAGGTTAAAGCCGAGCATCAGAGACCTTCTGGGTTACTTCAACAGCCGGAAATCCCACAATGGAAGTGGGAAAGGATCACAATGGATTTCATTACTAAGCTGCCGAAGACGGTGGGCGGATGCGATACTATTTGGGTTATTGTTGACCGCCTCACCAAATCTGCACACTTCCTAGCGATGAAGGAAACTGATACAATGGAAAGACTTGCTCAGCTGTACATCAAAGAGGTTGTATCTCGTCATGGTGTACCTTTATCAATCATCTCCGATCGCGATCCCCGTTTTGCTTCCAGATTTTGGCGTTCTTTGCAAGAAGCCATGGGAACTCGTCTTGACATGAGTACTGCTTATCATCCTCAGACTGACGGGCAAAGTGAACGAACGATTCAGACCTTGGAGGACATGCTGCGTGCATGTGTCATTGATTTTGGAAAGGCCTGGGAAAGGCACTTGCCACTCGCCGAATTCTCGTACAACAACAGTTATCACTCAAGCATTAATGCTGCACCTTTTGAAGCATTGTATGGTCGTAAGTGCCGATCTCCTATTTGTTGGGCCGAAGTAGGCGAAAAGCAAATCACCGGACCCGAGGTAGTTCACGAAACCACGGAGAAGATCGCTCAGATCCAAGCTAGACTTAAGATTGCTCGTGATCGCCAAAAGAGCTATGCCGATCTTAAACGGAAAGACTTTGAATTTAATGTTGGTGATCGTGTAATGTTGAAGGTTGCACCTTGGAAAGGTGTGATCCGTTTTGGAAAACGTGGAAAGTTGAACCCACGATACATTGGTCCTTTCGAGATCTTGGAACGTGTTGGACCAGTTGCATACCGTTTGGATCTACCAGCACAATTGAGCTCAGTTCATCCTACCTTCCATGTGTCAAACTTGAAGAAGTGTCTTGCTGCACCCGAACTCATCATACCATTGGAAGAACTTACTATTGATGACAAACTCCACTTTGTGGAGGAACCTGTTGAGATTATGGATCGTGAGATCAAAACTTTGAAACGCAACAAGATTCCGATCGTTCGAGTACGATGGAATGCCAAACGAGGACCTGAGTTTACTTGGGAGCGAGAGGATCAAATGATGCGAAAGTATCCTCACCTTTTCCCGACTCCTCCATCTACTTCAGCTTAAATTTCGGGACGAAATTTTCTTTAACAGGTGGGTAATGTAACGACCCTGGTTTTACCAACGTTATTTATTAATAATTATTATTATTAATACGCTTGATTAAACGAATGTATGTTATTACATTTACATGTTGCTTTGATTGCCCGTACTTGAACTTTAAATGCCCGAAACGTCTTTGTGACACCCGGAACTTGCACGAATAATATTTTAAGATATTATTTACATTCATGATTAATTTTATTAATCATTTTAATTAACTAAAGCAATTAGTTAGTTACTTGGGCTTTTAATTGGACTTACTCATTAGTTACTTGAACTTGGGCCCTTATTAGTATTAGTGGACTTTAGAAGCCCAACCTACTTCTTAATGGACTTAATTAGCCCAACACTCATGTATGCATCATATTTGAACTTAACTAGATTGATTAGGCAAATGGAATCAAGTTACAAGTCCCTTACACCTAGTTCCCATGCAAGGCAACCTTATTAACCATCTTTTGAACTTTAGCATGCTAGTAACCAACAAACCAAACCCTCCTCCCCTTTTGGCTGCAAAACCGTGGCCTTTGAGGGCCATGGAGAACTCAAAATCTTTTTTTTTTATTACATACACTTGCTACTTCACTTCATTTCTCAAACACACACACATACTTCTCCACTTTTCTCTCAAACTCTCTCTAGATTGTAAGTAACTTGAAGAGCTTTTCTTCCTTTCTTTTCCTTTGCCAAAACCGTGGCATAAGCCACACATACATCATCATCATCAATTGTTATTGTTGTTATTTATTTACTTTTAGTTGTAATTGTTGTTGATTATTACTTGTTCTTGATTATTAATTACTTACTTACTTTTTATCAAGATTCAAACTCTTTAGTTTGATTCTTCATTTTATCTTGTTTTACAAGAACACTCAAGAACATAAACTCACTAGTTTATGATTCTACATTTATTGCTTCAAAAGATTTAAGGTTCATGTGTGTAAATCATACTTGTAATCATGTTTGTAAACTTAAAAGTTTACTTTCTTAAAGATCAAACTTTGGTTTGAATCTTTAAAGTATGAACACCATGAATTTGTTACTTGTTTACTTAGTTTAATTCTTCATTTCATGCACTTTAAATTCATGTTTGTTGGTTATTATTGGTCAAATGTTACTAGTTAACTTTGATCTCATAATTCTTGGAACTAAAAGTTAACCTTAAAGTTTCAAGAACATGGAAGTGTAACTCCTTAGTTATAACTTCATATACTTGTGATGGATCTAAGTTTTGTAACTTATGGTTTCATGAAAGTAAAGATGCAAGTGTTGATTACTTAGGGTTTAACTTAATGACTTTAGATCTAGACCTTTGGGTCTTGGATCTTCAAGATCTAACTAAGAACTATGTTCTACATCTTAAGATCTTGATTAGTTAGTTTACATTCAAGTTTGTAGTTCTATATTACCTTTACATTTCATGTAGGTGTTAAATCCAAGACTTTGATGTAACTTTGGTTCATCAAAACACTTACAACACTTGCACTTGAGTTATGATGGACAAACCTTGGTCAAGATGATGTTAACACATCAACGAGTTGTACACTTGAAGCTATACGCATCAAGGATGAGAACCGTGATGAACATCAAGCACCGAGACAACCGGAACTCTTCAAAACTTACTGTTTCTGTCCAAATATTTCTGACCTACTGCTTCTGGAACAGACCAGTAGACCTGGGCTGTTCTAACCTTGATTTTTAGATAGAACTTTTCGAGTAGATAACTTTTCATATAGGACTCGTCTTAATCCGAGTTACGGTTTAGGATTTACGGCCCTCCGATCGTTACCATGTCCTTTAACGTTGTGCAGAAATTTCTGACCTACTCGCACTTAGACCGTCGCCACGGTCAAACCAAGACGAGTTTGCTTCTGTAAATTTTACCACACTTAAGGGACTCATAGACGGAGCCATGACCACTGGTCTCACCTTAATTCAGTAAGGGTAGAGGCCGTGGTGACTGACCGAAGTCAGCCTTTGTTTTAAACGACTTTCATAAACGAGTCTTACTTGTTACCTTTTGTTTAATGATGATTGATGATGACCCTTATGACCTTAATTACGTACTTATAAACCTTTTGAGACGACTTATTGACTTAGTGCTATTTGACTTAGGTTGAGGACGTTTGGACCGTTACTTGCACACCACTTTCCGACTACTACCTTACCGTTACTACTAATCATTGTGAGTTATAGCATTCCCTTTTTACTTTAACTTATTTTGGGAACTGAGAATACATGCGGATTTTATGTTTTACATACTAGGCACGAGTACTTAAACTTTATATATGTGTGGGTTATATAACGGCAGAAACATTCCCTTTAGCTCGGTAACGTTTAATCATTGGTTTTTGAACCGTGAACGCGAATCTTAGATATGGATCCATAGGGTTTGACATCCCCACTCGGGCTAGTAGCGCTAGCATTTAACGAGTGTTTAATACTTCGAGGTTATACGCACTTGCCAAGTGCACTTTAAGGGGGTACATTAAACGTTAAGTTAGTTACCGGGTGCCCACGGTTAAGCATATACTTTTACATACTTTTGAATCGCTCGTTGTAGCACTGAAATCTCGTGGCCTACTTACATTACTGTTATACTTAAACTATAGCTCACCAACCTTTGTGTTGACCTTTTTAAGCATGTATTTTCTCAGGTGCTTGAAGTCGCTTCCGCTATCTTACTAGTCGTGCTGTAGAACCTGTTGCTTAGAGTTGTATTCGCATGACTACTTTATCTTGCATTCAAACTTAATTACTTTTGAACTCATGATTATGTAACGACCTTTTTGGTCACGTACTCTTATTTAATGCTTCTACTTAGTGAAGCATACTCTTGATTTGTAAAACACTTGGCGTTTGTTATAACGTCACTTTTATTAATGAATGCAAACTTTGTTTTGAAAATGCATATAGTACTTAACCTTGTAATGATCCTGTTGATGATGGTCCGTACATATGATTTAGTACGGGGCGTCACACTACAAGTGTAACTAATGATAATTGAATTGAGGCTTTTTATTCTAACTCGCATGTGGAATGTTTGTTTTCGTACTTGTGTTCAAAGTATAAAAGTATAAACCGTATATGTTTCTCATCCCATGATTTAAAGAGTAAAAGTTGTTGAAAAAGTGGGACTATGATCTCACCGTAGTTGCATGCCAAAGTACTTCATTTTAAACGTTGTGCAATGAAAGTTGTTTAGTCTTAACCTAAACAAGTAAGTTATATCAATACCGGGTAAGACACAAGGTCGGTCGAAATGTGTTCAGTTAGTCCCTATGGCTCGTTACAACTCAATTATATAGCATGTGAGTCAAGTTGTCAAGTTTCATGCAAGATATAAGTACAAGAGAGAGGTTATAACGATTAAAAGAAGTATTGGTTAAGTTTGACTAAAAGTCAATTTTAGTTAAGTCAAAGTCAACGTGTTCGGGTCGGGTCTCGGACAATTTTTCTGAGTTTCATAATCATATATGAGCATGTTAGAACAAGTTTCATGTTAATCGGAGGTGCGTAGCATAGTTAGAATTAAACGTGAAAATGCAAAGTTGAACAACCCACATTCCAGGCATATGCCGCGCCGCGCCAAGGATTGGCCGCGCCGCGGCAAAGCACCTGGGCTGATTCCTGGGCTGTTTCAAGTGTTCAAGTCTCGAACCAAAATTCACCAATTCACAAATAATGAACCGCAAACATTCAAAACACGTATCTTATATCGTTGGAAAGGTAATTTAACGAGGAATACAACTAAACACATTTCATCAATCAAATTCATCATTTACAATAACTAAATCCTCGTCGAATGATCGTTAAATGTTCGTCATTAAAGTTTCAAGTTCATAAACTGCATTTCATGATTCGGGAATCCAATTTATACATACGATATGCCGTTTCGAAGGTAATTAAACATACATTGCAACTAAACACTTACTAACAACGTTTCATAGCATTCAATGCATCAAGAGTTCGTATTTAAGTCTATCAAACCCTAACTAAAAATCACAAAATCATTAATCATGTTAATGAAGTTTTTCCAAGTCAACCTACATACCTAAATGAAGCTAATGATGCTAATACACTTTTAATTCATGCACTTTAACATTTAATCAACATTTGTCAACCAAAAACAAAGATTAAACTAACCCATTTTTCATATTCAAGCTAGTTACTCATACAAGCAAATCAAGCAATCAAATTACATATACATCAACCTAATGAGCCATAGACACTAAGTAATACCATTTCACATCAAGAACATCAAGAACATCAAGAACAAAAATCTAGAGTTTTTAGAAACCTTACCCCAAGTAGTGAAATTTGTATCAATGTGTAGATGATGATGAGAGGATTCCAAAAGTACAATTTGTTTGAGTTGAGGCTTGCTAGATCGTATTTAGATGATGAATCTTTGATGTGGTGAATTTGAGAGAAAATGAAAGTAGTAAAGGAGAAAGAGATAAGAGAAATGAGAGGTGGGTGGAAGAGTGGTTGACTAGTTGACCTAGTCACCACTTTGGCCACTTGACACAATTTGTCCCTCAAGTTTAAAAATGGGTGGGTGAATTAACCGAACGATTTATTTTAAATACGCCAGGGTAACGAGAGATGTTATAAATAAATAACAGAATTATTGAAAATGCTAATTAACGGAAGATACGAATCTAGATAACGAAAGATATTGTCTAAAAAAGACGGCGTTAAAATAAATTAACAGAAAAAGGCGGGTTATTAAATTACCTACACCTTAAAAGAAATTTCATCCCAAAATTTAGTTGGAAGTAGTAGTCGTTGTTTCTTCCTCGAGATCTTGCGTTGCCAATTCTATGAATAAGGGAGGGTACTTCTTTTTCACTCGATTCTTGTCTTTTCCACGTAAACTCGGATCCTCTTTTGGCATTCAAACGAACTTTGACAAAAGGAATTATACTTTGTTTTTAAAATTTGGTTTCACGATTCAAAATTTCAACCGGTTCTCCTATGAGGTGGAGTTTGTCATCGATAGTAAGCTCATCGAAAGGAATAACAAGTTCTTGTTCGGCAAGACACTTTTTCAAGTTTGATACGTGGAATGTAGGATGAACGGGAACTTAATTAAGTCGGAAGATCTAAACGGTAAGCAACGGGTCCAATACGCTCCAAGATTTCAAAAGAATTAAAATATCGCGGATTTAGCTTTCTACGTTTCCCGAAACGGATAACACCTTTCCAAGGTGCGAATTTTAATATTACACGGTCACCTGCTTGGAATTCGAGAGGTTTACGTCTAACATCGGCATAGTTCATTCGACGACTACGGGTCGTTTTGGGTCTTTCTTGAATTTGAACTATCTTAACGGTTATTTCATGAATGAGTTCGGGTCCAGTGGTTTGCTTGTCTCCTACTTCGGCCTAACAATTAGGAGAACGACATTTGCAGCCATATAGAACTTTGAAAAGGTACGGCATTAATGCTCGAATTATAACTATCGTTGTAAGAGGAATCGGCTAAAGGCAACAATACAAGTTCGTAATATGTCTTTCAAGGTTTGAATCATACGTTTGCCTGGTCCGTCGATTTGTGGATGATACGCGGTACTCATGTCTAAATGTGTTCCCAAGGCTCTTTGTAAGTCTAGAAGTGAAACGAGTATCTCGATCCGAAATAAATGACAATGGTACGCCGTGTCGAGATAGAATTCCTATAATGTATAGTTGTACAAGTTTTCCTCATCTTGTCGGTTTCTGAAAAACGTTCGATAAGATTATTCCCCCTCGTGACGAATATTAGTATAATGTGAAGAGTCTCTCCCCGTTGAGGGATTGGATGATGAGATTTCCTTCAACGGAAGTATGAGCGTAATGATAGGAGGAGTTTTCATTTTGATATAGTCACATCGCGCATCTTGTGGTCAAATGTTGAGATTTGGTGGAAACGAGATAGTACATGTAGTTATATATGTTTTGGAGTTGAGTAGTAGCTGGCCATATATCAGAAGCATAAGGACGATAAGTCAATGAAGAAAGATGTATCCTTGGATTGTGTTATCAATATTCGCAGAGTTTTTAGATGGTAGCAAAGAAAATGACAGAGTCATGTAACATGGTACGTGGTGATGAGAAGGTTGATTGAGCCCATAATTAGGTACTCCAATTATTCCGGCAAAACAACGAATTTCAGTTTCTTTGATTTCGAGTCGAGAGAGGAGGCCTTTCAGGTGTTCACTTAGAAATATTTTCATATTTGAGCTCCATTTTATGCTACACGAATTTGGCTAGCGAGGTTGGTGTGGATAATCACGTTTAAGGTTCAGGTACGGAGAGGTTTAATTCTTTCCTTCTGGCTAAAGGCATCGGCTACAACATTTGCCTCTCCCGGATGGTAACGAAGTTCACAATCATAATCATTCAATGTTTCAGTCCACCGTCGTTGTCTCATGTTGATTTGTTTTTGATTGAAAATGTGTTGGAGGCTTTTGTGGTCGGTGAGAACAGTACTTTTGATTCCATAAAGATAGTATCTCCATATTTTAAGTGCAAAGACAACGGTTCTTAATTCAAGATCATGTGTCGTGTAGTTTTGTTCGTAAATTTCAATTGTCGGGAAGCGTAAGCGATAACTTTCTTTCGTTGTATTAACACACACCCAAAACCTTATTTGAAGGTGTCACAATATGCAACAAAATCATTAGTGCCTTTGGAAAAAGATAAGATAGGTACGGTGGTTAACTTCCTCTATAAGATTTGAAATGTCGACTCTTGTTCGGCGAACCAAACGAATTTCTTTCCTTCGTGAGTTAACGAAGTTAAATGACGAGCAATACGGAGAAAGTTGGAAATGAATCTTCAGTAATAACCGGCGAGACCCAAAATTTGACGAATATGAGTCAGAGTCGTGGGAGTTTCCCAATTACGTATGACTTTGATTTTTGCGAGATCGACTTAATACTTTGACCACTAACAACATGGCCTAGAAATTGGACTTCGTTTAACCAAAAATTCATACTTGAAAAACTTGGCATAGAGTTCTTCTTTTCTCAAGAGTTCGAGCACGAGTCGGAGGTGTTGTTCATGTTCTTTTTCGCTTTTTGAATAGATTAAGATATTATCACGATAACGAATCTGTCTAGATAAGGCTTGCATACGCGATCCATAAGATCCATGAATACGGTCGGGCATTAGTTAAACTGAACGGCACTACCATAAATTCATAACTACCGTAGCAAGTTTGGAAAACGGTTTTGGGAGACATCTTCTCCCTTAACCATCAATTGATGATAAACGTAATGGAGGTCGATTTTGGAATACACACGAGTGCCTTGTAATTGATCAAGAGGTTATCGATATGGGGAAGAGGATAGCGGTTCTTAACTGGTAATTTATTTAGTTCACGATAATCGATGCACATTCTTAGGGAACCATTTTTATTCTTAACGAATAGGATCGGGGCTCCCTATAGTGAACATCTAGGTTGGGTAAAACCACGGTCAAGTAGTTCTTGGAATTGACTTTGTACTTCTTTCATTTCGGAAGGAGCGAGTCTATACGGTGTACGTGTTATGAGTGCGACTCCTGGTATAAGATCGATTTGGAATTCAACCGGCCGATGAGGTAAAAGACCCTGACATTTTTCGGGAAAATACATTGGAAAAGTCACTAACAATTGGCACATCATCGATGTGCTTCTCATCAGTCTCGACTTTCTTAACGTGGGCTAGGATCGTAAAACAACCCATACGAAGGTATTCTTCAACGTTGAGGCACGAAATGAGGTTGAGCCCGGTGCAACTCTTGTTGAGTCCCCAAAATAATTAAGGATTTAATTATGACAAAACTGCAATTTATTTGCACTAAAATGTTATGTGGAGCCAGCACAAGTTTGTTTATGTATAGACAGCAAATATTGCTATGTCAAGTGTTCAGTATGCTGCCTAGTCTACCAGCACAAGGTAGAGCGTATTCTTCGAATCAGCACAGGATCAGTACCCATCAATTCAAGAATATCAAGTGACTCAGCATAAGAAGAACCAGTAAACCTGGTAAGCAGCATACAATACAAGACATCCATGCTCCATTACAAGCATGGTGGTTTCCTGAGTGGTCTACATCAATTGTACTATTCAACAGAAGTCAAAGACAAAGTTGAACAGGAAAGGACATGCGTCAGCGGCTGACAAGTGACCTTACAAGACCACGTGGGAATGCAGGAGTTTAACGCTTGTGCAGACATGTGATATACTTTGTCAATGCCTAGGGAACACAACATTCTATTTGTTTAAATGAATAGTGGTGCCAAACCAAATTAGGGTGTTCCTGCAAATAGCTACCAAAGAGGAAAGAGGAGAGCATGCTCTCCGATGCAGTTGTCCCCACAAGTACAGACATCCTATGTACCAGTGGACAATAGAACCATTACACGGTTAATAAGACTACTATAAATTGTTGTATCCACTATTTTAACAACTAGTGGTGTGGGTTTTATTATCTAGATTCCAAAATGTATAATAGCTTTAAGTTTATCCTCATAACTATACTTAGGTAAATCTGTATCAACCAACTATCATTCCGCCAAGGATAGTTGTAATTCTTTGTGATTTAATCAATAAAGAATAACAGTTGAAAAATTACCTTTGACTCTATTTAAACTATAT
Organism: Rutidosis leptorrhynchoides; assembly: GCF_046630445.1. Classification (NCBI taxonomy): domain Eukaryota; kingdom Viridiplantae; phylum Streptophyta; class Magnoliopsida; order Asterales; family Asteraceae; genus Rutidosis; species Rutidosis leptorrhynchoides. The sequence goes on from NC_092336.1 coordinate 158,102,542, forward strand.
ACTCGAATACTAAACCGTGTTTAATTGGTTAGTTAATTAAAAGAAATTGTATTCACCACCTACAATACTCCTGTTGTTAATCAAGGGACCAACAACTGGTATCAGAGCTTCAGTCTTGATAATTTAATATCTTGGATCAGAATTCTCATATGGCTGCATATTCAAATATAGCTTACCTTGAAAATGGCTCATCTAATAGACCACCCAAGTTTGATGAAGAGGAGTATGAAACTTGGAAGTCAAGGTTCATGCTTCATATTGAGTCTATTGACCCACTCATGCCTGGTATTGAAACAGATGGTCCATATGTCCCAACTGAAACCATTGCAAGTGTTCCAGCTACTACAGATGCTCCTGCTGTCCCAAGAAGAGAGGTTGTTCTCCCTGCATCTGAATAGGATGCTGAGGACAAACGTCATGTTGGACTTGACCCTAAAATCAGAACTATGCTAGCTATAACTTTGCCCAACACACTATTTAAACTGATTAAGGGAAAGCTAAATGCTAAGCTTATGTTGGACTATCTAGATGTTACCTATGAGGGCTTGGGTGAGGTGAGGCAGAACAAGATTATTACTTTGAAAAGAGAATATGAAATATTCTTTGCCTACAAGAGTGAAACCCTTAAGCAGACCTTTATTAGGTTTAACTCCTTAGTTGCTGACCTGCTTACTTTAAAAATCACTTATACTGATTTTGAACAAGTAAACAAATTCATTGACTCACTGCCTGCTAAATGGAAACCAGTTACTGACCCTTTAAGAACCACCCAGACTTAAAAGAACTTCAACATGTCTTCTCTTTATGGTACACTTTGGAACCATGAGAAGGCATAAGCAAAGTTTGAGCTTAACATAAAAGAAAACTTTAAGTCTGCCCCCACCACTTCAAAATCTTCTAAGACAGATGATACTGCTCTTATTGCTGCTGCTAAAAAGAAAGCTCGAAAAGCTTTACTGGTTCAAAAGATGATAGCAGAAGAAGAGTCAGATGAAGATGAGGTGGATAGTAGTACTGGGTTTGAAGAGAGCAGTGATGATGAAGATGATGTGGAAGGTTTTGCTGAAGGTATGGCTTTGCTGGCTAGGTAGTTCAAAAGGTTTAATCGTAATATAACCAGTAAGTCATACAAAGGGAGTAAAAAACCAAGTGCAAGGTATAGCAGCAAATCAGTCAAGGGTCTAAAATCTGAGTGTTACAATTATGGGAAGGTTGGACATTTTGCAGCTGAATGCATGTCCAGGAAACCTTCTGTCTCACATGCTAACTCTTTCTCAAAAGCTGACAAGTACAAGAACAAGTACAAAGCTATGAAAGCTCAGATGAAGGAAAGTGCAAAGGTTGATAAGAAGGAAAAGAAGCCAGAAAAGGTTCTAGTTGTTGAGCATCATGACTGGGATGAAACTAGCTCTTCTTCATCATCTGACAGTGATACTGATGATGATGGTGCTGGTTATGCTTCTGGTAAAAAGATGTGTTTAATGGCAAAGGAGGTCAAGGAGTCTGATGAAGATGATAATGGTAGTACATTTATGGCTTATATGAGCGAAGCTGATCTGAAAAAGGATTCACCTCAATGGAAATCTGAGATGCTGTATAAGGTTGATAATTTTCGAACTTATACTGATGATGAAAAAGCTGAAATGTTTGACTACCTCATAGTTGATCTATGCAGAGGCAGTAAACGTGAAGAAGTTTTAAAATCTGATAACAAATCTTTAAATGAAAAACTTAAAGGCAAACACGATGAAATTAAAATCTTGAAAGATGAAATTTCAAAACTTGAAAAACAAAATTTTGCTTTAAAGTCTCTTCACGTTGAGGCAGCAGAGGTAAAGAACCAGCTAAACGATCTCAAAAATATTGTTACTTCCTGGTGTACATCTGCTCAACGCACAGCAAAATGTGTGAATGAGCAGGTGCCTGCCCAAGTTGAAGCATTCTTTGCTGGTGACTATGTTGCTGCTGCTGCTATTGCAGAAGTTACTTACATGGACCCCATTCTCGAAACTGATCCTGAAGCTGTCTTGCCAAATACTTTTGCCAAGATAGTTAAGGGTAAAAAGGTCTTAACAAATAAGTTTGTCAGACTTTCAGAGACCCCACCACCGTCCATGAAAGAAATCTTGGAGGATGAAGTAAAAGCCAAGGAAACCAGTACTTCAATTAATGAAACTACTGATCCCTCAAGCATTTACTACAGGACTCCAAAGGAAAGATGGATTAAAAAGGAGATCACTGAAAACAACCAAAGAAAGTCAAAAACAATTTATTCCCCTTCATGTTCAAATTCCACCAATGCTGAGCCAGCTGATGAAAATTGTACTGGTCAACCAGTAGCTGCTGACAAGCCAGCAAAATGCAATACTGGCAAGTCAAAGGCAGCAATCAAGATTCACACGAATCATCTGACATCAGCTGATGGGTTAGTAACTTCCCACACTGGCTCGTCGAACAACAAAGGCAAAGCAGTATACCATGATTATGGTACTGGTTCCAAAAAGAAAGCTGTTCTTAAGGGAAAAGCTTAAGTGAACCAAATTGTGGAATCATGTGCTGAGTCATCTATCACTGAGATAATGACTGTCAAGCTTGACCAGCTCATAGCTGCCATATCTGAAAGTAGACCCGATCTTCCTGCACCCATTTACTCAGTGTATGACCAGTCACCAATACCAAATGTGAGAAAATGCTACAAGTGTGGCAACAAGTTTCACTTAGCTAACCAGTATACTCTAACCCTAACCCCATCTGCTGCTGCCTCTTCAAGCAAACCAGCAGACAGGAAGAGATCATCAAAGATGACCCTTCCAGAACCCATCCTTGGATGGGTTCCCAAAAAGAACTAATCTCTTAGCTACTTTGCAGGGCATTCAAAACAAGCAAATCTGGTATCTCGATAGTAGTTGTTCGAGACATATGACCGAATGTAAGTCCCTGCTGATGGACTATCAAGAAAAGGATGGTCCAGTTATATCATATGGAGATAATTCGTTGGGTTACACAAAGGGTTTTGGTACTTTAACAAATGGGAATGTTACATTTTCAAATGTAGCATATGTCATTGGGCTTAAACATAATCTACTCAGCATAAGCCAACTGACAAGTAAAAGTAAGATAGTCCAGTTCAGAAGGAAGATTGGCACTATTTTTGATAAGACAGGGAAGCCACTGCTGATAGCAAAAAGACATGAGAACATGTATCAAATTGACATGAACACAGCAGTCACAACAACTGATACTTGTTTTTATTCAAAGGCAACAGAAACCCTTAAGTGGTTATGGCACAAGAGACTCTCACATCTCAACTTCAAAGATATTCATAAGTTATCCAGTAAAAGTTTGGTATCTGGGCTACCCACAATGTCTTATGTGAAGGACAGATTGTGTCCTGGAAGTGAAAAAGGGAAGCATCACCATGCCTCATTCAAGTCAAAGTAGATTTCATTTGTTGAGAAACCACTTCACCTACTTCATATGGATCTTTTTTGTCCTGTTAATATAGCCAGCTGTAGTGGAAAGAAGTATACGCTGGTGATTGTTGATGAATATTCCAGATACACTTGGGTATTCTTTTTGAAGCAAAAGAGTGCAGCTGCTGATGAAATCATCAATTTTATCAAAATAATGGGCCTACTGAATGGGCAACTGGTGAAGCAGCTTAGAAGTGGTCATGGTACAGAATTCAGAAATGCTACTTTGGAAGAACTTTGTGCTGACAAAGGTATTTCACCTGTGAGAACACCTCAACAGAATGGTGTTGCAGAAAGAAGAAATAGAACTCTCATTGAAGCAGCAAGATCTATGTTGGCTGAGTCTAGGCTGAAAAATTCATATTGGGCAAAAGCTATGAACACTGCATGTTTTACCCAGAATAGATCTTTAATAGTGAAAAGACATCAGAAAACTGCTTATGAAGTTCTCAAAGGCAGAAGATCCTCAATTTCATTTCTTCATGTATTTGGCACTCCCTGTTTCATTCTAAACAATAGGGATCAGCTAGGCAAGTTTGATGCTAAGGCTGATGAAGGTATATTTTTAGGATATTCCAACATGTCAAAGGCATACAGGGTTTTCAATAAAAGAAGGGGCTGTTTTGAAGAATCCATTAATGTTACATTTGATGAAACTGCCCCTACTTCATCTTCTGGTCAAGAAGATGAGGAGTTACTATTTGAAGAGCCTACTCAGTAAGCTCTTGATGAAGAAGAAGAACCAGTAGCAAATCCCTCTCCAATCCAAGTTACTGGGTTCTCTGATGATGAGATGGAACACTCTGTTCTATCTGTGTCTAAACCAGGTAGACCTACTGGCTCTACTTAGGTGTTATAACTTGTGCATAGGTCTACTGGTTCCGAAGGGTCTCAAGCTGGTACTGGTTACACTCATAATGAACAGGTGTCTCCCACTGCTACTCATTCCTCTGAGCCGGCTGATGATTAAGATGTTGTGTGTTCCATAATAAGCTCACCTGTTTGTAACACTAGATGGATAAAGGAGCATCTAATTGAAAAAGTTATTGGTAATCTGGCAAGCGGTGTTAAAATAAGAAGACATGCAACCAGCAAATTTTGTATGCATGTAAACTTTATGTCTACCATTGAACCTACATGTCCTGATGAGGCAATCAAAGATCCAAGTTGTGCAGGAGCTATGCAAGAAGAGATCTCCCAGTTTTATAGGAATAAGGTGTGGGACTGTGGGCATTGGTACCTAAACCTGATGATGAAACTAAAAAGATCATTGGTACCAAGTGGGTTTTCAAAAACAAAATGGATGAAGATGGGATTGTGATCAGAAACAAAGCTAGATTTGTAGCTCAGGGTTTCAAACAGGAAGAAGGATTGGATTATGGAGAGACATATGCACCAGTGGTTAGGATGGAAGCTATCAGATTATTCTTGGCATATGCTGCTAAGATGAACTTTAGGGTATTCCAGATGGATGTTAAATCTGCATTTCTAAATGGGAAGCTGCAAGAAGAAGTTTATGTCAAACAGCCTCCTGGTTTTCTAAGCAGTAAATATCCAGAACATGTCTACAAGCTAGACAAAGCTCTTTATGGCCTCAAACAGGCACCAAGAGCATGGTATGAGATACTTCATGTGTATCTCACTGGTATAGGTTTTAAAGTTGGAACAATTGATACCACTCTATTCTCAAAGAAGATAGATGGTGATCTCTTGCTGGTACAGATATATGTGGATGATATTATTTATGGTTCTAAAAATGAGAAACACTGTCAAGATTTTTCAAAACTTATGTCTAAGACATATGAAATGAGTTTACAAAGAGATCTGCAATACTTTCTTAGGTTGAAGATTAAACAACTTGATGATGGAATTTTTATAAGTCAAGATAAATATATCAAAGATATGTTAAAGAAATTTGGTCTGACCTGTTTAAAAGATATAGGGACCCCAATGGCAGCATCTATTAAAATAGATGCTGATCTCAATGGTGAACCAGTCAATATCACTGAATATAGAGGTATGATTAGATCCCTACTTTATCTTACAGCCAGCAGACCAGATATTATGTTTGCCACATGTCTCTGTGCCAGATATCAAGCTGATCCTAAAGAGACACACTTGCTAGCAGTAAAAAGGATATTTAGATATCTGAAAGGTACTACTAAACGTGGTCTTTGGTATCCCAAAGACCAGGATTTTGAGCTAATTGGGTATTCAGATGGTGACTTTGCATGGTGTAAAATAGACAGGAAAAGTACTACTGGTGGTTTCCAGTTACTGGGTGGTAGGCTAGTCAGCTGGACGAGCAAAAAGCAAAATACTGTGTCCACATCTACTGCTGATCAGAATATGTTTCTGTTGGTAGTTGTACTGCTCAAGTACTATGGATGCAAAGCCAGCTGAAGGACTATGGTGTTCATATTACAAAAACTCCAATCTACTGTGACAACACAAGTGCAATTGCTATTACCAACAATCCTGTGATGCATTCTAGGATAAAGCACATTGACGTTCGATATCATTTCATAAGGGATCATGTTCAAAAAGGAGATGTGGAGCTACATTTTATTTCAACAGACCAGCAGTTAGCAGATCTCTTCACAAAACCCTTAGATGAGAAACGTTTTAACTATCTCATCTCTGAGCTGTGTATGCTTGAACTTTAAAATAAAAAGCAACTTTGTTGGTGTTCTGGCTCCACAACATGTAGGGCAAACCAGTAAGTCACAAATTCTTTCACTTACTGCCTACATGTCAAATAGTCAGCACATCAAGGTCTTTTATATCATGGTTATTCAATGTTTAAAACGAAATAATAAATAGCTCACAATACTTAAATGATACCTTAAATCTGAAACTCATTTACTCCCAATGATTTAAAATTAAATTCATTACATATTAAATGTCACAAGAATTTTTGTATTTAATACAAAATTTATTTTATAGTTTTTAACTTCATTTTTGAATTGAAAACTGCTGCATTTAATGCTTAATGGGAGGTATGAGTGTTCAAGCCGATTATACGTCATGTCAAAAGTCTGTGTCCCCTCAAAAACGTGCCAGTCTGTCACATCTGCCCACGCGCCTGCAGATGACAGTTGCCATTTTCTCTCTCCTGCACTTTTTCTACCAATCCGAAAGGTTAAATAAGGTGATCCATTTCGCATAATAACCTTCGGTTATTAACTCTTTGATTTACCTTTCCAAAACACACTCTTCTCTCTAAATTCACAAATCTTCAAATCTTTCATACATCCATCTTCAAGGATCTCATCAATGGCAGACCAAGAACAATAACATCCACAATCACCACCGACAGAAAACCAACTGGAGGAACAACAACCACAACAACAACAACCAGAACAGCAACCTCCACCGTTCATCGAGGAACAAGTTGTACAGGGTCCACTATTCAATCTTCACCCCAACCTGATCAGGGCTGCTAATGCACCAGATCATGCATTGATTCGCCTATCGAGAGGCATTGTTGCTCATGCCCTGTCCATTCCCAAATCCAAAGCCAACATGGGCTATGAAATGTTGATCAATTATATACGGCAATCACCTCTGGCTAGAGCTATTACAGGTGTACCTTCATGTTTATATCCAGCCTGCTTGGCTAGATTTTGGTATACTGCTACCACTGCCACTACTCCACAGAACGTTCCATGTATTCGTGGCCGGGTTACAAAAACCCTAACCTGCTCCATCACAGTTGATGCCATCCGACGAGCCCTTCACCTGCATGTTGGACCATTTATTCCTTCACCTTCCAGTGATGAGTTTAGAAGGAAGGTACTGGAAATTATTGGGTTCACTCAACCAGTAGCTCATACGCCATTGAGGAAGCATATGCCACCTCTATGGTATTATTTCTTTGGGTTGCTGACTCAGTGTATCAGCCAGAAGTCTGGAAGTTTTAATCAGTGCTCAGATTTTGAGTTGAAGATTGGTCACGGGATGCTGTTCAACCGTAATGTTGATTATTCTGGTGAAATTTATTTGAGGCTAAGGGAAATGGTGCTTGCACCCAAACGAACACATCTAATCCCCTTTCTAAGGTTTTTGAGCCTTGTTTTTGAAAATGAGTTGGGTGAAGCTTACCAGTAGATTGCTGATGAATCATTCGACCTGCCTCTAAAACGAGGGAGAATGCCAAAAGATGCTCCTGCTGCTCCATATACTGGTTTAACACCAGGCATGCTCGAGTATCTTGCTGCTAGGGTGGAGTAAACCAAACGAGTGCCTCTGGTGTTGCACCAGCTGAGGGGGAGGGACCTCAACAAAAGCCAGCTGTAAAAAGGAAGAAGCCAGCTACCTCAACTAGTACAGCCACCATCTCACATACTGGTAACGCAATAGTTGTATTAGAATCTAGTGCTCTCTGATCATAAGGAATATCCCTAGTCTTATATACTGACTACCCACTTCTAGTATTGAAATCTGTTGCTTAACTATTTCTTGGTAACAGGCAAATCCAAACGAGCTAAAGCTGGCTCCAAGCACACCATAGGAGGGATTGCCCCAGTCTCAACTGCTGCTTCTGGAAAGAAAGCTGCTATGGAATCTGGTGCGTCTCTAGACCAAACAGCAGAAATCTCTAATGTATTAAAAATAATTTCACTGCTGACTTGAAAAATGAAAATGGAGTTAAAGGTATAACCTTGGCTCCCAAGCTGACTGGTTTTAAAACTAGTGTTAAGAAGAGTAGCAACACATACACTTCTAACCAGGCAGTTCCATATTTTTCTAAATTGAACATCATGCAATATCCTCTGCTAACAGTACAACCAGCAGAGAACATAAATGACCCCCAAAGCAATCTTGAGCTGGTTCCTCATCGTGTTAAATCAGCTCCGGCCACTGCACAACCTAAATATTACTTGGATCATGCTAAGAGTCGCACTCCTACATCATTACCAGCCAGAACTCTTACACTATCTGGGTCAACATGTGTTGCCAATGAGTTAGCAGAGTCACATATGTACTTACAAACACCTAACTCTGTCTTAATCGAAGGGCTGACTAAATCACCAGTCTGTCCCCAGAGACCAACAACAGATGCAATTGTTGAGTCAAATTTATTTGGTTCTACTGTTGTTAACATAAAATGTTCTTTTGTTTCAATTCTTAGCAGGGTAGATGAACAGGCAGAGGGAGAGTAAGAAAAGGATGTTATTGTTTCTACTGCTGAGCTCTCTATTTCTGCTACTGGTATTGGTGATATTGAGTTGTCCACTGGTGGTACAGATACTCGTACTGTTGACTCTACTGCTGCTGGCTCTACTGGAGACAATGTGGCTGCTGGTTCCACTGTTCTTACTGATAATGAGGTGCTAGCTACTGCTGATATTTCTGCTACTCCTCCTACTGTCTCTGGTATTGCTACTTCAACCACTGATTCTGAAGTAGTTGAGCAGATGATAATGGAACCTCCTCCTGTACTTGAAAAGGTCATTGATAATATTGTTAAGCAGGTTCTTGATGTTGATGCTGCTGCCACTATCACTGTTACTCCAACTGCTACTATTACTGAAGTGGTTACTGGTAGTGGCTCACATGATGATGATGACTCTTCCTGGCCTTCATTTCTTCAGGATGTTGGCTATGTTCCAAAAGAGCCACCGATGGATACTGCTGCTTCTGCTACTATTATTCCATCTTCTGAGCAGCCATCCGCTGCTTCTAATGGTTCTACGGAACCCATTTTGGATACTGGTACCTCTGCTACTGCCACTACTGATTCTTCTCAGGCTACTGCTTCTGCTGAGAAGAAACCATATGTGTTCCAGGTACCAGATTCTGATAAAGTTGTACCTAACTTCATCTATAGGGGAGCATCTATCACTTCCAGAGTTGCCTTGCTGGTGGATCAGCTGACTATTGATCCTCATACTGCTTAGTATCAGCCAGCAAATTACCTAGAGAAGAGCTGACTGAACTACTGTATCAGCTTGATCAACCAGCAAGAGAAGAGGTATATGAGAGGTTGGCCACGTTACAACAAGTTAATGAGTAGCCATACTACCACTATTTTGGTATGGCTCCAGCTGCTTCTCCATGGCCTGGTACATGGAGGCCTCTCAAGTTCATCAGAGATCCAGATACTGGTAAGTACATCATGCAGAATATTCCTGATTCATCAGTACCTTCTGATTCATCAGCTTCTTCCTCATCATCCTCTTCATCTGATGATGATGCTGATAAAGGTACTGGTAAGGACGAGCCAGTCATTCATGATAATGTGACTGGATCCAAAGACAAACCAGTGGATCTAACTGATGATGATGATAATGATGCTAACAAGGATACCAGTGGTTCTAAACCTTCGGGTGAAGGTAAAAATGATGGAGATCATGGTGATGAGTCAGATTCTGACCTTCCACCTCCACCACCCCACGAAGGTAGTCCCATTGTCGCTACTAGTGATCGCCCCTCAACCAGAAGTTTTGATGCTAATGAGGTGGCTGCCATCTCCATCCTGGCTGCCTATCGAACTGTATCCAGGATCACACCAGATCTACAATGCACCATCCACACTACTCTTGTTGATAGAATGACTGAAGCCATACAAATAGCTGGGGAGGTTACAACTTCATCTATTGAAGCCCAGCTCAGACAAGTATGTGCTTTTGCAGATCTTGCGGTGGAAGTCATTGTCAAACAACATGAAAAGAAAGAGGATCTCAAAAGGCGAATCATCTCTCATAATGAGTATGCTGATCATATTGCCCGTCTTCAAGCTGATTTGGATGCTGCTAATCGCAGAATTCTTTTTCTTAATGAAGAAAATAGGGTATTGGAAGAGATATTGGATTCGCAGGAACATCAAATGGCTACTATGATTCCTGACTCAGCTTATGTACAAATGGTGGAGGTAATGCAACGAATGGCTGCTCTTCAAGCTGATGTTAGGGATGATGTCCAACAAATGGCCATGGGTGTTGCTAGGAATGAAGTTCGATCTTTAAACCTCTACCTTAGACAATATGGCATAGATTCTGGTGCCCATCTATCTCCTGCTGATGCTGAATGGAACAGATTTGCTTATTCTGTTCCTGAGTCTGATAGTGACCTTGATGTACAAGTCTCCCCAGCTCCTGCTTCTGCCCCTGCTAATGACAAAAAGGGGGAGAAGAAGTCTAAAAAGCAATCTAAAAAGAGAAAACAATCTGAGGGGGAGCACGAGCATGAAAAGGCTCCAAAACAGCAAAGGAAGGATGGTGATGGTGGCGATGGTAATGGTCAAGGTTCTGGCACTAAGCCCAGCAACGCTCATACTGAAGTAGGTGTTCAGGCAGCTGGTGAATATCAACCCAGTGTGTCTGCCACATCTAGGGATTATATTAGTTCTGGAAGTAAGCCCAGTGATGTTTCTGAATTGGCTGTTGCTGAATCTTTTGTTGTCTCTCAAACTATTGAACGTAAAATGAAAAGAAAACTGGAGAGGCATCAGAAGAGACATCAGGAACTAGATGTTACTTTCAACGCTAAATTTGAGGCGTATGCTGCTCTGAAACAACATAAAATTGAGCATGTACGATCCCTCGATCCTGAAAAGCGTGAAATTCATAATGAACTACTCAGCAATGAAGAACACAAAAGGGCTGCTTTGAAAATAAATGCTAAGTTCATGATCAAATATGATAGAAAGAAAGCAAAGGTGTATGCTGAGCGAGCAGATAGAATTAAGAAGATGACACCTGAATAGATGAGAGATTACTTAGCTTATACTGAGTCAGGAGGAGTGAGAGCTGATGTATTCATGAAATGGCTAGATGCAATGTTAGAAACCAGCCATTCCTCTCGACCAGCATCTTCTGCTCAGCCAGCTACACAACAATAGCTAGCAGAAATTATAAACCTTGATGATGATGATACTCAGGGGGAGCATTTAGCAATTGTTCCCTATCTACCTCCACAAGAACCAATATCAACACAAGAACCATCAGCTGAACCCATGCAAATCGACAAACAAAGGGTAAAATCTGCTCCTAGGGACAACCAGCCCCTAAGAAAAGGACCCCTATTTGAGGCAGCTAATGAAGATACTATGGCAGTTGTACCAGCTGATACTAATCAGTCAGCTGGTGTAATGACCCGGAATTTTCCGACCAAATTATACTTATGAGATTAATATTTACATAAATTAAACCATACCAACATGATAAGCAATCCAAATTGTTGAGACTTATGTTTTTGAAAAGAGTTTTACACAACGTTTGACCGTCCAATATGACCGATGATATCACGAACTATATAACATACGATAATTATACGTTTGTGTATATATATGTATTTATATATATTTAAAATGATCTAAGGATGGTTTAACATCTCATTTTGTACTAATGACAATGAGTTATAAGTATATTTTAAAATTACTAACTTAAGTTTTCAAAACGATAACTATACGTAACATTCTTTGATATATATACTTATAATCTATAATGTTTATACATGTATCGCATATATAATGTATTTAATCACTTTTTAAGGACTTAAATACATAAAACAATATAAGTATATTCACAAAAGATAGCTATATTTGAATTCTCGTTCCGTTTCCTCAAGATTTCTATACGTATATCTAGGGTATATGTACCCGTATCATACCCAGCTTCTATACGTATTTAATATTGGTATATACACATCAAATCAACATCCTAATCAACATTATTACTGCCCTAGATATGAGGTAACTATAATTTGTCAAGTAGTATGAATTATTAGTAAGAAAACAAAATTAGGAATCCTTTTCTTTCTTTATAAACTAAAAACGTTTTTATAAATGAACACCATTTCTTCACTCCATTTTCTCATACCTACACCCTCATTTCTCTCTCAAAATACTCCTAACTTCATACTTGATCATCTACAAGCATTTTCCCCATCATTTAGCTTCAATTACAAGCCTTAAACACCATAAGAAAACTCTTTCAAGAACATATCAAAATAACCACCCATTTGAAGAAGTTTACTTCCAACCTTTTGATCTAACTCCACCACTCTTTGATTCCAAGATTATTTCTTATCTTTTACAATAACTTTGTCCAAGTAACTTGAGGTAGTAACCTTGTTCATAATCTTATTCAATTCATATTCATATAGCTATCTTATTTTGTGGTATAAAATTTTAACAACAAGAACATAGTTTGAATGATTTCAAACTTGTTTGCAAACTAAATAGATCCTTCTAACTTGACTTTTAAAACACTTCAAGACCTGTAATATATCATAATGATATGCTAACCTAACAAGATATAACTTGGTTTTACAAAGAACATCTTAAAAACTGAATCTACGTCGTCAGAGTGCAACCGGGGGCTGTTTTGGGTTGGATAATTAAAAACCATCTTGAACTTTGAATTCGAAGTTCATGTTCTGGAAAAATGATATTTCTTATGAATATGTTAACACATAAAAATTTCATGGTTTAACTCAAAGTGTAAGTATTTTTAGAAAAATGATCATTAAATGTTGTTTTTATGATGGAAAATGATCACTTTCATAAGTTTCACCAAAGTTTGATCTATAACCTATGATTTCGAATATAAACTAAGGTATTTTCAGTTCATATTCTTAAAATTTGACTCGATCCAAGGAAGTGGCAAGTTGAACCAACAAAAACGGAGTTGTAATGAAGAAACTACGACTAAAACAAGATTGGGTATCCGAAGCTAGCTTAGCTACGAAAATATTTGGAGAAAAAGTAAATTAATCATATCTTTTCTAATTAATATGATATTTTATATATAATTACTTATGATTTGATTTTATATATTTCAGGACCACCCGTAAACAACACGAGAAGATTAATCATAAGACCTCATGATTGTACGCAACACGTCATTTGACAACACGGTACTTTATGTACGCAACACGTCATTTGACAACATGGTACCATGGGTTGAGATTAATTCTGATCAATACGAATATGATGGGGTCTTTATTTATTTTATTTAAGCAACTAATTGTGGACCACTAACATCGGACTGCTAACTACGGACTAAGAAAATATTAAAAGTATTAAAAGTATATATATATGTAACGATTACTTAAAAAGAAAATATGTTGATATATTATATATATGGTTAGGTTCGTGATATCTATCGGAGACCAAGTCGAATTAAATACCTTCAAGGCAAAAGTGAGTTTCATTTGCTCCCTTTTTAATTGCTTTTGCAATATATATTTTTGGGCTGAGAATACATGCGCTGCTTTTATAAATGTTTACAAAATAGACACAAGTACTTAAAAATATATTCTACGTTGAGTTGTACCACTGGAATATTTCCCTGTAGCTTGGTAACTACTATTTACATGGGTATTGTAAACGCGAATCCTGTTGATAGATCTATCGGGCCTGACAACCCCAACCGGACTGGACGACCAGTATTCAACGGTTGCACAGTACTTCGTTTTGGTGACTACACTTGGTACGGTGTAGTGAGATTTCATAATAAAGGGAATATGCGACGTTGATTAAATGTTAAGTATGGTTACCAAGTGCTCAACCACTTAGAATGCTTTACATACACTTGTGAGTGTATTATGTTTATGATTATGAAATCTTGTGGTCTATTAACATATTGAAATGATTGTTATGATAAACCTATGAACTCACCAACCTTTTGGTTGACACTTTGAAAGCATGTTTATTCTCAGGTACGAATTAAGTCTTCCGCTGTGCATTTGCTCAATATAAGGACATTACTTGGAGCCGATCATCGCAATGGGACCAAATGTTGATGACTTCGTCCAGGTGGATTAGGATGGGTCCTTTCAGTTGGTATCAGAGCGGTGGTCGTAGCGAACCAGGTCTTGCATTAGTGTGTCTAACTAGTAGTTGTTAGGATGCATTAATGAGTCCGGACTTCGACCGTGTCTACATGTCAAAAGTTTTGCTTATCATTTCTAGTCGGAAATCATCTGCTTATCATCCTTAGGAAATTACCTGCTTATCATTCATAAGTCTAGACACGTTTTACTGCATTTACTGCATTGATAGTGTATAGACGAATTCTTATCTTAGCATATCTGTTATTGCGAACTTTGACTGATATCTTTTCAAAGATTCTCCGTAATTTACGGAATTTTGGTATTATATATATATATGTAAATTATGTATTGAAGAGTACCAAATCTAACTCCTATAATCTATTCCATACCAAAAATTCATTTTCCCCATTATACAAGATGGATTCCACATCTAGTTCGAATTCTTCAGATTCCGACAGTTATGCCGATATGGATTTCCATTCGGGCTCCGAAAGCAGCGTCACCGGAATGGATCAACCAATTTCCCATAATCTATTCTGGATGAATTGGGGATGGGTTCGTAATATACTAAATCACTGGAGACAAGAAGAAGGTGATCCGTTCCATCCACCAAATTGCCCTCTTGGCGATGAACCTGAAGCACTTACCGGCGAACCTATTCGAAACACCATTTTCTCTCTCATTTCTAGAGTATCTCGTCACGATTATATACTATCCCATGTTACAAATCTTGTTCATTCGCTCGCTCCAACCGCCAATCATCCCGGTGTACTAGCAGAAGTTAACGAACTTCGCGCTCGCGTGACAGCTTTGGAGAACATGGTGCGAAGGTTGCAAACACTAGCAGCAGCACCAGCAGCATAATCAGCACCACCATCAAGAACATCAACAATACCATCATCACCACTAACAAACAACATCCGCATCACACGTCTCGACATCATAATCTGTCCCACAAACATCAACATCATACGCACCATAGATACCAAGGAGTACCAACAATAATGAACGATGAAGTATTGATCCATAACTTCATTGATATTCTGCGAAGAATATGTGGTTTCAAAAAGTTTTAGAGATTTCTTATTCTAGCTCAAACCGAAAAGCAAATGAGATTAATATCATATTAACTCATTAAATTCATGATTTCATCTGAAGAAAATATATATGTATATATGTTTTCATAAAGATTGTAATTAAAAGTTCTTTTGTACAAAATATTAATGGTGAAATTTTTTTTTTAACGGGTAGGTAATACCCGAGGAATAATTAGATTTCATCTTAATAAGTTACATTGTACATTCGTCGAAGCTGATTCAACAGTCATTTACTATCCTACTTACAACCACCGATATACGTATCCGTTCACCGCAGAATAACCATTTTCATTCAATTTCATATTTAGATTTTGACTTCCCAGAAATCAACAAGTGGCATATGAAGAAAACATATGACAAAATAAAATCTGTTAGAAACAAACAAATTAACTATGAAAATTTTTGTTAAGAATCTACGCTAACTGTTCCAGCTAACTGTTCCTAGCTAACTGATTACATTTTATTTATCGCAGTTTATGTATCGCAATTTAATTATTGCACTTTTATTTATCGTCATTTAATTTATGTAATTATTTTACGCACTTTAAATATCGGGACACGTATACAATGTTTTCACATATCATATCGACGCATCTATATATATTATTTGGAATCACCATAAACACTCTATATGCAGTAATGATCGAGTTCTCTATACAGGGTTGAGGTTGATTCTACAATAATATATATAGTTTGAGTTGTGATCGAGTCTGAGAGGTATACGGGTCACGACACGTATTAATTAATTCGTATATTATATATTAAACTATATATGAATTATTGGACTGTTACTGTGGACTATCGACTGTGGACTAATGACATTGGACAATTAAAATGAATTAAAATATTGATTATAACATATGAAACTAAACATTTCTTCAAGATTGCCACTTGATTTCATCTTAAACCTCATTGTATCTCAACGATTACAATCAGCGTTCAAATCTATCATGATTCTTAAAAACACCTCAATCGAGAGGATAAACCAACCGCACTTCATCTACGGAAGAAAAGATTAATGCATATAGTTATGCACCTGAAAAACCCTCGGAAACTGAGTAAACGTTTGACACGTATCTGTTCTAGTTCCTTTGACATTGTTATTACCAAAGATCGTTTTGCAATCCCTTTTTAAAGTACCTAATTTTGTCACAGCTCCAACAAGTCAACTCCGACTTTTCATCCGAAACAACTTTATTATAACTGCGATATATATGCGTACTCTTTATTGTTACTGGGGAACCTTTTATATTCCACAATATTACCATCAGCGATTAATCATTCTAATAACACAATTCTCCTGAAACTACCTCGGTTTGATAACCGATGACCCATATCAGTTAACTTTGAAAATGCTGACGAAGCAGCATGTTGTAGATGATCTTAATGGCCAAAAGTTTGATGATAAAGAAAGGAGTGTTAGGAACGCTAGATAGAAAATTTAGTACCGAAAAGTGGATTATGTGAAACTATGAAGAAAGCCGTGGACAAATCACAAAGAATAAGTTTGCCTTCAAAGAATCTAAATGATTCTGTGCCTGCTGAAATCGTTAGCAAATATCTTATTTCTCATTCTAAACCTTCACAGACAAATCTTCTTCGTCATCCATTGATATTAGAAATTCTAAGAAATTCTCGTATGTTCTATTATAAATATCCTCCATATTTCTGGAGATATTTTCACAACTATTCTTATCTGATATCATTTATCTCTTCGTAATATCTGCAACATAAAAGAAACTGTGTTAGTTTCTAAATTCTGAAACCTTCGAGTTTAAAATATGAATGTTTTGAAGTAGTGTTGGGAACTGAAGCATGGATTAGTATAATATAATGACACTTGATCAACATCATTATATTACAGTAAGTCATGCTGAGTTTCTAATGAAGCATGATGATTCACAGTACCGTCATCATGTGCCATTTACACGACTCTTACATTCTATCTAATCTCTAAACATATCAAGAGAATATTTTTCTGGATGACTCGGTCTTCTCCAGGGTATTCTGGTAATTTAACAAATCAAAATCGTTCTATTACCATTTTCTTCTTAGAGCATTAGCTATGTTCATTCTGAATTTCATTTCTACGAATTCCAGACCATTAATCGCTTGACTCGAAGTCGGGAAGAGAAAATGAAAGCATGAAGCTCCGAAAAATAATGAAGAATATAAACTTCGATAATAACCCCGAAATTACAAACTGTGTATATCGATACAGATAGCAATATAGAGACACGGGAGAATTAGAAATACTATAAACACAAGAGTATAGTAGAAGTAAATAAATTCTTCTGGTGGTAGATGAAAAAGAAGAATGACAGATATAAAAGTTAGGAGTATATCAAGAATCAGGACTGGATGAAGCATATTGATGAATGCTTTAAAGTAAGAATCAAGGGAGAAAGAATAGAAGGTGTGAGTCGTGGAAAATAAGGAAACGAAGGGGTGAATTTATAGTGAAATATCCGACAAAGCAATCGAAACAGATTATTGCATATAATCAAAGAAGATCCTGATTTCCTTAATCACCAAAGAACCAAATCTTATTACGTAAGATTCTCTTTAAATCCCTTAAATCCCGAAAATCAATCATAACTACGTCATCGGTTAAGACGAATATATTTTACTCATCTCACTCTTTTACGATAGTCTCATTTATATTCTTCGCATAATCGAATCGTTTTATCTACATTACTCAACGATGATAAAACTCCATTATCACCTTATATTTGTCATAAAAACCTTCTTATTGTTATCCATAACAACCTCTATCAAATTTCAGGGACGAAATTCTTTAACGGGTAGGTACTGTAATGACCCGGAATTTTCCGACCAAATTATACTTATGAGATTAATATTTACATAAATTAAACCATACCAACATGATAAGCAATCCAAATTGTTGAGACTTATGTTTTTGAAAAGAGTTTTACACAACGTTTGACCGTCCAATATGACCGATGATATCACGAACTATATAACATACGATAATTATACGTTTGTGTATATATATGTATTTATATATATTTAACATGATCTAAGGATGGTTTAACATCTCATTTTGTACTAATGACAATGAGTTATAAGTATATTTTAAAATTACTAACTTAAGTTTTCAAAACGATAACTATACGTAACATTCTTTGATATATATACTTATAATCTATAATGCTTATACATGTATCGTATATATAATGTATTTAATCACTTTTTAAGGACTTAAATACATAAAACAATATAAGTATATTCACAAAAGATAGCAATATTTTAATTCTCGTTCTGTTTCCTCAAGATTTCTATACGTATATCTAGGGTATATGTACCCGTATCATACCCAGCTTCTATACGTATTTAATATTGGTATATACACATCAAATCAACATCCTAATCAACATTATTACTGCCCTAGATATGAGGTAACTAGAATTTGTCAAGTAGTATGAATTATTAGTAAGAAAACAAAATTAGGAATCCTTTTCTTTCTTTATAAACTAAAAACGTTTTTATAAATGAACACCATTTCTTCACTCCATTTTCTCATACCTACACCCTCATTTCTCTCTCAAAATACTCCTAACTTCATACTTGATCATCTCCAAGCATTTTCCCCATCATTTAGCTTCAATTACAAGCCTTAAACACCATAAGAAAACTCTTTCAAGAACATATCAAAATAACCACCCATTTGAAGAAGTTTACTTCCAACCTTTTGATCTAACTCCACCACTCTTTGATTCCAAGATTATTTCTTATCTTTTACAATAACTTTGTCCAAGTAACTTGAGGTAGTAACCTTGTTCATAATCTTATTCAATTCATATTCATATAGCTATCTTATTTTGTGGTATAAAATTTTAACAACAAGAACATAGTTTGAATGATTTCAAACTTGTTTGCTAACTAAATAGATCCTTCTAACTTGACTTTTAAAAAACTTCAAGATCTGTAATATATCATAATGATATGCTAACCTAACAAGATATAACTTGGTTTTACAAAGAACATCTTAAAAACTGAATCTACGTCGTCAGAGTGCAACCGGGGGCTGTTTTGGGTTGGATAATTAAAAACCATCTTGAACTTTGAATTGGAAGTTCATGTTCTGGAAAAATGATATTTCTTATGAATATGTTAACACATAAAAATTTCATGGTTTAACTCAAAGTGTAAGTATTTTTAGAAAAATGATCATTAAATGTTGTTTTTATGATGGAAAATGATCACTTTCATAAGTTTCACCAAAGTTTGATCTATAACCTATGATTTCGAATATAAACTAAGGTATTTTCAGTTCATATTCTTAAAATTTGACTCGATCCAAGGAAGTGGCAAGTTGAACCAACAAAAACGGAGTTGTAATGAAGAAACTACGACTAAAACAAGATTGGGTATCCGAAGCTAGCTTAGCTACGAAAATATTTGGAGAAAAAGTAAATTAATCATATCTTTTCTAATTAATATGATATTTTATATATAATTACTTATGATTTGATTTTATATATTTCAGGACCACCCGTAAACAACACGAGAAGATTAATCATAAGACCTCATGATTGTACGCAACACGTCATTTGACAACACGGTACTTTATGTACGCAACACGTCATTTGACAACATGGTACCATGGGTTGAGATTAATTCTGATCAATACGAATATGATGGGGTCTTTATTTATTTTATTTAAGCAACTAATTGTGGACCACTAACATCGGACTGCTAACTACGGACTAAGAAAATATTAAAAGTATTAAAAGTATATATATATGTAACGATTACTTAAAAAGAAAATATGTTGATATATTATATATATGGTTAGGTTCGTGATATCTATCGGAGACCAAGTCGAATTAAATACCTTCAAGGCAAAAGTGAGTTTCATTTGCTCCCTTTTTAATTGCTTTTGCAATATATATTTTTGGGCTGAGAATACATGCGCTGCTTTTATAAATGTTTACAAAATAGACACAAGTACTTAAAAATATATTCTACGTTGAGTTGTACCACTGGCATATTTCCCTGTAGCTTGGTAACTACTATTTACATGGGTATTGTAAACGCGAATCCTGTTGATAGATCTATCGGGCCTGACAACCCCAACCGGACTGGACGACCAGTATTCAACGGTTGCACAGTACTTCGTTTTGGTGACTACACTTGGTACGGTGTAGTGAGATTTCATAATAAAGGGAATATGCGACGTTGATTAAATGTTAAGTATGGTTACCAAGTGCTCAACCACTTAGAATGCTTTACATACACTTGCGAGTGTATTATGTTTATGATTATGAAATCTTGTGGTCTATTAACATATTGAAATGATTGTTATGATAAACCTATGAACTCACCAACCTTTTGGTTGACACTTTGAAAGCATGTTTATTCTCAGGTACGAATTAAGTCTTCCGCTGTGCATTTGCTCAATATAAGGACATTACTTGGAGCCGATCATCGCAATGGGACCAAATGTTGATGACTTCGTCCAGGTGGATTAGGACGGGTCCTTTCAGCTGGTACTGAAGACACAGCAAGGAGTGATGTGAATGAAGACCCAGCCAGTAGTGTGCTGCTGGGTGAAACAAGTGTTAAAGACCCAGCCAAGGTGGCTGAGCTGGGTGCTAAACAAGATACTGATACTACTGATCCTGCTGATTTCACAGTCTGGGGCAGAGGAGATCATCTATTTGTCCAATCACCTATCTCTGTCAGGACTCTTGCTTATTTTGACAGAACACAGGATGAACGTATTAATCAGTTCTCAGTAAGTTCTTCTGGCATAGATGAATCAATCGTGTATCCTCCATCTTCCCTAAAACGTCATGATAAACACACAACTTGGGAAGATAACTCAGTTGCCTGAGGTGAGCCAGATCTAAGAATGATGAATCCAGATGAAAGAGAGGCTTACAGGCTGGAGATCAATGTACCTGAATTGCTTGAGCAAAGACAAGCAGCTATTTCTGAAAGGATACACCAAGTTAGATTGCTCCATCATCCTCTTGATCAGCCATTCTACATCACTGTCTTAACTCATGGCATTGAAATTAGCGTGTATCTAAATAACAGTGGTCAAAGGCTACATACTGATGAAGAGAAAGCTCAATTTCATGAGGCTCGACAACTGGGTATGGATCTAAGGCAATATCACGATGCTCTTAGAACTGTTGAGGGCAGGAAAATGATTGAAACAGCGAAATCCCTGAACATTACTACCGATGACTATCTTTTGGGTCTAGAAGTTGAAAGGCAAAGAAGGGAGGATGTTGATGCCGAATTTGCTGAGAGGCTAAGGCTTCAGGAAGAAGAAGCTAAGTTGGCTGCTGATAGAAAGTAAGAGGCTGAGTCCCTCAAGCTAGCCAAAGCTATTGTTAAGGAACAAGATAAAGCTCTTGATGAACTAGAAGGTGTTGAGAAAGCACCTGCTACTGCTCCTATAGAAACTGAAAGAACAATAGAGCTATCTTATCACAATTATAGGAGCAAGTATGGTGAAGTACTGACCAGGAGATCAAATCCCAGCAAGATCATTAAAGTGAACAGAGGCACAAAAATAGCTTTCATTATCAGCAGGGAAGATAACATTCAAGAGAGGGTACACTGCACTGAATTGAGAATCTTCAGATTCAGTGAATGGATGGAGATATTGGAATACTTCATTGGTAAGGCTAAAAGTGGTATTAAAGATACATTGAAGCCTGAACTCCAAGAGCTCTTCAACAAAGCAACAAAATTTGGGAATGCACCAGTAGTAAACGTAGAAAAAGTACTTTCTCAAAAGCCTAAAGGAAAGAAATCTACTGGTGAAGGCCCACACAGAAGAGATCCCATCATTCTACCTCCTCATGTTCCAGTTTATGACCCTGCTGAGCTGCCTTACTTGTTTCCTGAAGCCTGGGCTGCCTGGAAAGTGAAAGAAGAAGAGCTATCTGGTGATGAACTAGAAAAAGATAAAGATAGAGATAGATAGCCTTCTAGTGCTCAAATTGTATCTTTTGTTACTTCATTTTTCATTATGATGTTTTGTAATTACTGTATATACTCTGTTGTAATGAAGATGAAATGAGTTTATCTTCAAAATCATATCAAGTTATAAGATATACAACAGTAAACCTGGTAAGCAGCATACAACACAAGACTGCCATGCTCCATTACAAGCATGATGGTTTTCTGAGTGGTCTACATCAATTGTACTATTCAACAGAAGTCAAAGACAAAGTTGAACAGGAAAGGACATGCGTCGGCGGCTGACAAGTGACCTTACACGACCACGTGAGAATGCAGAAGTTTAACGCATGTGCAGATATGTGCTATACTTTGTCAATGCCTAGGGAACACAACATTCTATTTGTTTAAACAAATAGTGGTGCCAAACCAAATTGGGGTGTTCCTGCAAATAGCTAACAAAGAGGAAAGAGGAGAGCACGCTCTCTAATGCAGTTGTCCCCACAAGTACAGACATCCTATGTACCAGTGGACAATAGAACCATTACACGGTTAATAGGACTACTATAAAGTGTTGTATCTACTATTGTAACAACTAGTGGTGTGGGTTTTATTATCTAAAGTCCAAAACGTGTAATAGCTTTAAGTTTATCCTCATAGCTATACTTAGGTAAATTTGTATCAACCAACTATTATTCCACCAAGGATAGTTGTAATTCTTTGTGATTTAATCAATAAAGAATAACAGTTGAAAAATTACCTTTGACTCTATTTAAACTATATACTTGAATACTAAACTGTGTTTAATTGGTTAGTTAATTAAAAGAAATTGTATTCACCCCCCCCCCCCCCTACAATACTCCTGTTGGTAATCAAGGGACCAACTACTCTTTTTGCTACAAACGATCAAGGGTTCACCGTTCTCGATAGGGATACGAATGGTTTTGAGATCACAAGGAACGTTGGATTTTGTATTGGCTAACCAATCTATACCAATAATTGCATCGAAGTTTTCTAGGTCCAGAGGTATTAAATAGATTTGAATTTTTTAACCACCATCATTTTGAGCCATTGGAATTTTGGTATGACTTACCGTAATATAAACACGTCGATCAAGTGTCGTTATATTTCGCTAATTCATACCTCCACTCCAACACCTCTCCATATGGTTAAGTTTGTGTAATCGTGAAGATTGCAATGAATAAGGTGCAACGACGTCTTTAACAAGACTCGTATTTAATCGAAAGAGTTAGTGCAATCCCTAAAAATGTGTTTCTCGCGGAAAATGTATAACTGATTGTTCACGTCAAAACGTTCAAAGTCGGTTAGTGGCACCCTTAAGTATAAAGAAAGTAATGAATCATGGTAACGAGTAGTACACAACAGTAGTGATAGGTAGTGATGATGATACTCATCAATAGTAGTGGTAGTAGTAACGAATGGTGATATATAATGAGGAGCACTAGTGTAATATCTGTAGTAAGTAGTGAGTAGTGACCATAATGGTTGTGAAAGTTTTATCACACTGGTAGATAGTAAGCCGGGAAGGCGGCGAAAATCATGGGAAGACAGAATTTCCTACTAGTTTAACGAATGAAGTTGTCGTTATCCTTACGCGTATGAATCTTGAATTTACGTGTGTTACCCGAAAGTGGCAGAGTGCGATTTCGCATGACGAGAGTTAGGTACAACTAAGAAGTTCACCATAGAAAGTTTCAAGTATAAATTCATAAGTAGTCAAGTAAGTGCTATCTATAGCAAATGTATGTCAGAATGCAATGGCTAACTATCGGGTTGTAGTCTAGACTTACTAATGCGTCCTAATGACTCTGTTAGACACATTAATACATATCCTAGTTCCCTACAACCTGGCTCTGATACCAACTGTGACTACCCGATAAAATCGCCATTGACGGCGCCGTCAACTTAGGTCCCGTTACGTGGTCATAGTCCCTAAATGAGACGCGTTTGACCAAAATTATGTCGTATTCATTTGAAACGTGTATGACTTGCAAAGTTTTAAGTTACCAAACGGTTCGACAACGAGTTAAAGTTTACAGAAGTTGTAAAGTATAAATGAAATAACTTGCGATATAATATATTGAAAATCACTAATGCTATCAATAGCATATGCATGTAAACATTAAGTTTGAATCCAAAGGTGCTATCACTAGCATATGCATGTATGTTTGACCCCAAGCAAGTAATCAAAGTGTGCGGAAGCATGTATCAAGTAGCCAAGTATGAACCTGAGAAACATATAGAAAACTGTCAACAAAAAACATTGGTGAAATCATAGGTGTATTTGTAAACGTTATTTTTGAACCACGAGATTTAGTATAAGTTGATTATCCAAATCATTTGCATTTCAAAGCTGTTATTTGTTCGCGAGCACCCAATTATCAAGACTTAACTGTATACGAACTCCGTTATCATAGTGTTAGAACCTACACTATACCCGAAAATATATTTCATCCGCTAACGGTAGCGAACCATCCGAATGAGGGCTCGTCAAGCCCTGATAGTTAAAGCTAAGGGGTATAAAATACTATTAAATTTTAGCAGGAAATACTATTAAATATGATACAATTTTACTCAAGATATTTATTTATTTATTGAATGGATATACTTAAACCTTGCTACAACACTTATAGGCAGTGTACCTAATCGTACAGTAGTGTAGTTTTTAGTAAGTCCGGTTCGTTCCACAGGGAAAATCTTTTAATCAAAGCTTAACGCTATATTAGTTTTATTTTATAAAAATACAAATATATATATAAGTAATATTATTATTATAAAGGGGGGTTTTTACCGTTTAATGGCCGGTTTGTCGATTTTAAAACTTTAGTCGCAGTTAAAACAAAATGTAAAATATTAAATAAATAAAAGACTTAATTTAAAGCGTAAAGTAAATAACGATAATGAAATTGCGATAAATAAAAGTGCGATAAAATAAACTTGCGATAATTAAAAAGTACGATAATTAAAAGTGCAATTAAATACAATAACAATAAATAAAAGTGCTATAATTAGAAGTGCAATTAAATATAAAATAAAGGAAATTAAATATGAAATAAAAGAATTATACTTATTTAAACTTCCGTAATCATGATGTTTGACGTGTTGATTTTAGTTTTATGCCCATGGGTTAATTGTCCTTTGTCCTGGATTATTTAATATGTCCGTCTGGTTTTTTGTCCATAACAGTCCATCAGTCATAAATATAAAGTGCGAGTGTCCTCGTCAAATTATCCTTATACCCGAAGTCAAATATTCTAACTAATTGGGGACTTAAACTGTAACAAGATTTTAATACTTTGTTTAATAATTACACCAGGATGTCGACTGAGTGTAACCTAAGGTTTTAATACTTTATTATCAATTATGCCAAGTGTCCTTGTACATAATTTCACCCCTGTTTTAATAATTCTAGTGGCTATTAATCCATTCCCGTGTCCGGTTAAATGAACGATTATTCGTACATATAAATACCCCGTCCATCGTGTCCGATCGAGTGTATATGGTTATTTATAGGGACATCCAATTGTAAATCTTTATATTAAAATTAACAAACTATCATTTAGTTAAACAAATATAAAGCCCATTAATAGCCCATAGTCTAATTTCCACAAGTGTCGTTCTTTTGTCCAAACCCCAATTATGGTACAAAGCTCAATTACCCAATTTTAATATTTTTAGCCCAACATCATGATTACTTCGGATTAAATAAGCATAATAATAACTTAGCTACGAGACATTAAATTAAAAAGGTTGAACATAACTTACAATGATTAAAAATAGTGTAGCATTACACGGATAGAATTTCGACTTACACCCTTACAACATTCGCTAACACACCCTTATTATTAGGATTTAAATTAAAATTAAAATTAAAATATAAATTATATATACATATACTACGTTTGAGTGAAGAAGAAAAAGATGTGTTTTGATGTTCACCAAAGCTCGATTTTTATAGGCCTGTGATCTGGAAAAGATGCTCATGCGATCGCATGAGCTTTACCCTTCAAGGCCATGCGATCGCATGGCCAGCTGGGGAGAGCCAAATTTGGTTGTTTTCTTCTGCCGACGGTTTTTAAATATAATATAATATATATATTAATTTTAAGAATTAATTATATATTATATTATATTCATGTGCATAGTTGACTTGAAATTTTTAGTCTGTTGCGTCAAGCGTTGAGAGTTGACTCTGGTCCAGGTTCCGGATTTTCGAACGTCCTTGCGTACAATTTAATATCTTGTACTTTGCGTTTTGAATCTTGTACTCTTGTAATTTTGAGACGTTTCTTATCAATAATTGGAACCTCTTTGATTGTCTTTTGTACTTTTGAGCTTTTTGGTCGTTTGCGTCTTCAATTCGTCGAATCTGCCTTTTGTCTTCACCTTTTATTATTTAAACAAATATCACTTGTAAATAGGACAATTGCAACTAAAAGCTTGTCTTTCTTGGGGAATAATGCTATGAAATATATGTTCGTTTTTAGCATTATCAAATATTCCCACACTTGAGCGTTGCTTGTCCTCAAGCAATATAGTCTTGAAATACTAGAATCACTTCTTTATTATTCACACTTTGTACATCAGTGATTTCTTTACGGCGGTATAAAAAATAGTAGTAACGATGTGGTTTACTGTGATGACCCGGGAATTTTCGACCAAACTTAAACTTGATCTTAATATGATTTCGACACGATAAGCAGAATCTGTAATGTGTGTCTCAAAATTTTTGAACTGTTTTAATATATTCACTTAACCTTTGACTACTCCCGACGATTCACGAACAATTGCGTATAACGAATGTGTAAAAAATATATATATAATTATAAATATAAGTATGTATATAACATTTTGAGTTAATAAAATACCTTTAACCAATTAGAATTAATTAGGTGAAATAATAAACAGAATATTAAGTATTATCAATAATCATATTATTAATATTAATGTTATTATGAATTTTATAAATTTTTTTATATAAAAAAAAATTATTATTATGATTATTAAATTTAAGATGTTAAATAGAAAATTATTATAAGGAAGATTAAAGATATAATTTTAATTATTGTCATGATTATTTATTATCATTGTCAATTAAAATTATTATTATCATTATTTTTTATTACTTTTATAATTATATTTATTATTATCAGTATTATTATTATTTATAGAATTATTATTATTGTACTTATTATTATATATAAAAAAAAGATACAATAAGTGAACTTATAATTGAATCAGTTTCAAGTCATTATCCAACTTTATTTGATTATGGGTTTTGTCTGCAAAAGGGATACAGTCCATTCCAATTAACAAGAATCAATTTACAGATTGATAACAACTTGTTGTTTTTACTTATCTTTCCTTCTGTCCTTGTGATTGATTCTGTCGAGTCGATTAAGCTACAAAACAAGTTTTAATCGAATCTTGATACAGTAATCGATTCCACTATCTATAATATATGTATTATTTTACTTGTGCCTAATCACCTCCATAAACACACACCATCTTATTTTATTTTTTTTCCTGTTACTTAAGTGTAAGCATCACTGTAAACATCTCCTCTTCTCATCCGAAAACTACCATAACCACATCTAGTCCTTCATACTTCTTGTTTAAAAGAATCATCAATAGCAACCACAACCCGGCCAACATGCACCACCTTCACCTCTTTCTCGATCCATCTCTCTTAACCATGATCGAAGATCCAACAAACGATCACCAACAAAGCTTGATAAACTAGTACTTCTTTACTATTACTAAACCGCCATCTTTAACATCTATACCACTACCACCGGCCATCATAGTCGAACGACACCACCACCTAAGCCTCACAACCATCGGCCACATTTAAACCACTACCATCAACTCCATCACCAAACCCACAACCCTACTGTTGCAAATTCTTTTCCTTCTTTGAAACTGTGAAACGATGGGTGAATGACGATGATGATGTTATTGTTTTCTGCTTGAACACTGCTACTATCGTGTGTTTTATTCTTCATCGTAGGTGAGTGCTACTACGTGAGGTTTCTATAATCAAAGATTACCATGATTTTTTTTAATACACTTGAGCCACTTGGAAATAAAAGGGACGTTCTATTTTTTAAAAACTATATGATTATGTTAAGAATGATTAAAGTGTGGATGTGTGGTGTTTTATATTCCAAAAGAACCCCACATGTACAAAGTATGGCTATTAGTGGGATCCTAATCAACATTCCACGTAATTATTGAGGTCCGATTTTGTGCAACTACTGCATTCCCTTCTTTTAGATCAATCGAGCTTAGTAGTAAATTCCTGGACTTAATTTAAGTGTAACTTAGGCCGTGAGTTTTTCTGTATTTCCGATGGGCTCAAAGTAAACATCATTCTTTCCTGGACTTAATTTAAGTGTAACTTAGGCCGTGAGACTTGCAAGCCCATCATTCTTTCCTCATTCCTATTCGACAACACAACAACCCACTATTTAGTTTAAATGTTAATGGTGATGAAGGGGTGATACACGAATGAGGATAGTTGTACGTAATCAAGATGATGATTAGGGTGATTTCATAATGATAGTTACAGCTTAGATGTAGCGACAATGATGTTAAATGATGATAAAGATGAAGATGGAGGATCCATGATAAAGATTTATTATAAATGATGATGTTATGATGCGAGTATGATGATGGTCATCACAATAATGATTATGATCGAAGAAGAAGATGATGGGTACACGAAGTTGATGATGGGATGATGTCGATGAAGACATGATGATCTAATGATACTTAACGATGATATATGATAATGATTATAGTGATCGTTAATGAAGTAACGAGAAAGAATGATGATGATTATTACTGAGGTTGTGAAGAAGATGAAAAGTTGTTTCTTATAGTTAAAAACTTTAATCTGTGAAGTAATACAAGAATGTATCGAATGGTTCCATGGTTTAGTGGGTGTTTGTTATTCGAAGGGTCGCGAGTTCGAACCATGCATGTGTCAAACTTATTTTTTAGGTATAATTACTTTCATACAAGTATTATTATTAATTATTGATATTTGTACTAGGTTAATTATTAATTTATTATTATTATTAGTATCATTATTAATATTAATAATATGGTTAGGATCTTAGGACATAAAGGATGGTTAATTTATTAAATAAGTTAATATGATTTAAATGTTAACGGTGAAAAAGATGAAAATAAATATAAGCACAAAATAATATATAATTGTGATAAACATTATCATTATGATTATTATAATATTATTATTATGATTATTATTATGATTATTATTATTATTATTATTATTATTATTATTATTATTAAAAGTATCATTTTTTTATTAATATTATCAATATTATTATCATTTTTAGTAATATTAGTATTAAGAATTATTATCAAAATTACTATGTTTATTGTAAAAATAATACAACTTTTATTTTTATCATTATCATGATTGTATATATAGTATTATGATTTTTATTATCATTATTATTATTACTGTCACTATTTTAGTATTATAATAACTACTATTTTAACAAACAAATGATATTTTTATATATAGTTATTATATATATATATTATTTAACATTTTTTTTTAAAAAACAAAAATATTATTAATTAATGTTACATATAATATATAAACATATTTTAATATAATCATATATGTAAATTTTAATACATTATAATTAAAACAGTTCAATATGAACCTAATATATAAATACTAAGTATTTATTTAAAACATATATATAAATAGATATAATTAAGTTATTTATTACTAGATGGTATATATAAACTTGATTAAATATTATTATATGTTTTAATATATATAAATGATATAGGTTCGTGAATCCGAGGCCAACCCTGCATTGTTCAATGTCGTCATATGTATTTTTACTACAAAATACAGTATTGTGAGTTTCATTTACCTTTTTACCCTTTATATTTTTGGGCTGAGAATACATGCGCAACTTTTATAACTGTTTTACGAAATAGACACAAGTAATCGAAATTACGTTCTATGGTTGAATGATCGAAACTGAATATGCCCCTTTTTATTAAGTCTGGTAATCTAAGAATTAGGGAACAGACACCCTAATTGACGGGAACTTTAAAGATAGATCTATCGGGCCCAACAAGCCCCATCCAAAGTACCGGATGCTTTAGTACTTCGAAATTTATATCATGTCCGAAGGAGGATCCCGAAATGATGGGGATATTCTTATATGCATATTGTGAATGTCGGTTACCAGGTGTTCAATCCATATGAATGATATTTTTGTCTCTATGCATGGGACGTATGTTTATGAGAAATGGAAATATGAAATCTTGTGGTCTATTAAAATTATGAAATGATTCTTTATGATAAACTAATGAACTCACCAACCGTTTGGTTGACACTTTAAAGCATGTTTATTCTCAGGTATGAAAGAAATCTTCCGCTGTGCATTTGCTTATATTAGAGAAAATACTTGGAGTCATTCATGACATATTTTAAAAGACGTTACATTCGAGTCGTGGCGTTCATCAAAGATTATTATTAAGTCAATTATAGTTAGATATTTTATGAAATGATATGCATGTCATCAACTGTAGATGTAATGAAAGTTTGTCTTGTAAAAACGAATGCAATGTTTGTAAAATGTATCATATAGAGGTCAAGTACCTCGCGATGTAATCAACTATTGTGAATCATTTGTAATCGATATGGACTTCGTCCAGATGGATTAGGACGGGTCTCTACAGTTGGTATCAGAGCGGTGGTCTTAGTGAACCAGGTCTGCATTAGTGTGTCTAACTGATAAGTCATTAGGATGCATTGGTGAGTCTGGACTCCGACCGTGTCTGCATGTCAAAATGTTTTGCTTATCATTTCGTGTCCAAAATTTTCTGCTTATCATTCTTAGGGAATCACTTGCTTATCATTCTTAGTCTAGACACATTTTACTGCATTGACTGCATGAATAGTGTATAGAAAAAAAATATATATATCTTAGCGTATCTGATACTTTATATCTTAGCGTATCTATTACTGTAACTCTGCCTGACAACTTCCGTAGATTCCTCCGTAACTTATGAGATTTTAGTATTACATATGCATATGTAAATTATATTGCAGGGTACTAATCTACATCTTATAATCTATTTTTTTTATCGAATATCCTTCATCTGATCGTACGAGATGAATCCCTCAACCAGTTCGAATTCTTCAGATTCCGATAGCTATTCTGATAGTTATTCTGACAGCTATTCTGATATGGATATCCACCTTAGCTCTGAAACCATGCGTCACCAGAATGAATCAACCAACCAACCATCCTCAATTCATATGATGAGTTCGTAGTCGACTTAATTAATGGAGACGAGAAGAAGGCAATCCCTTCCACCAACCGAATTCACCTCTTGACAATGAACCTGAAGCGTTTACCGGCGAACCTGTTCGAGACACCATTTTCAGTCTCATTTCCAGGGTAACTCGACAAGATTATATTCTATCCACAAATATGAACCTTATTCATCCGCTCGTTCCGACCGACAATCGTCCTGGAGTAATGAGTCAACGAGCTTCGCGCTCGAATAATCAATTCGGAGAATATGGTGCAAAATGTACCAGCTTCAGCAACATCACCGGCACGAACAGTACAATCAATAACAGCACCAGTACCATCAACAATCCATGTTTCAATATCATCATCTGTGCTTTGAGTATGATCTTCGTTCTACGTATCGTTCTACCTCATTTATCTTCGTTCGACATGGCGAATATGTAATCTCTAAAGTTTTAGAGATTATTTATTCTAGTTCCAACCGAAAAGCAAATGAGTTTAATATCATATTAACTCATTAAATCCATGAATACATCTGAAGAAAATATATATGTATATATGTTTTCATAAAGTTTGTAATTAAAAATTCTCTTGTACAAACTGTTAATGGTGAAAATATTTTAACGGGTAGGTAATACCCGAAGAATATTTAGATGTCGCATTAATAAGTTACACTGTACATTCTTCGAATCTGATTCAACAGTCATTTACTATCCTACTTGCAACTACAGCTATACGAATCCGTTCATCACAGAATAACCATTTTCATTCAATTTCATATTTGGATTTTGACCTATCAGAATCCGACAAGTGGCATAATGAAGAAAACATTGGACAAAATAAAAATTATTAGAAACAAACAAATTAACTATGAGAAATTTTGTTAAGAAATCCACGCTAACTGTTCCTAGCTAATTGTTCCCAGCTAAATGATTACACTTTATATATCGCAATTTAATTATCGTAATTTACATTCTCGCAATTTTTTTTATCGTCATTTAATTTCTGTTATTTACTTTACGCATTTTATTTATCGTTATTTAATTTCTGTTATTTATTTTATGCACTTTAACTATCGGGACACGTATACAAGGTTTTGACATATCATATCGACGCATCTATATATATTATTTGGAATCACCATAAACACTCTATATGCAGTAATGATCGAGTTCTCTATACAGGGTTGAGGTTGATTCTACAATAATATATATAGTTTGAGTTGTGATCGAGTCTGAGATGTATACGGGTCACGACACGTATTAATTAATTCGAATATTATATATTAAACTATACGTAAATTATTAAATTTCTAATTGTGGACTATCAACTGTGGACTACCAACATTGAACAATTAAAATGAATTAAAATATTGACTATAACATATGAAACTAAAGAATTCTTCAAGTTTTCCACTTGATTTCATTGTAAACTTCATTTGTATCTTGACAATTCTAATCTGTGTTCAAACCTTTCATGATTCTTGAAAACACCTCAATTGAGAAGATGAACCAACCGCACTTCATTTACGGAAGAAAAGATTGATGCGTATAATTATGCACCTGAAAACTCTCGAAAATTGAGTAAACGTTTAACACGTAGCTGTGCTAATTCATTTAGCGTTATTATTACCGAAAAGAACTTTGCATTTGCTGTTCGAGATAGCCAGTTTTTGTCACAGCTCCAGCAAGACAACTTCGACTTTTCGTACGAAACAACCTTATTATAATGTAGATATATACGCGTGCTCTTTTATTGTTACCGGGGAACCTTTTATATTTCACCATATTACCAGCAGACGTATCAGCAACCTCATTGCTTCTTGGCTTAAATCTCTCTGATAAATCATTATATTTATTCATAGGAACCCTATCATATGCTCATCCGCATCTTGTAACGAGAACTGCCATACCAATTACCGGGAATCAGCAATCAGTACTTTGAAAACTCACAGCATATCTACATCAACAGTTATATGTATAACATTTATCCCTTAGAATTATGATCTTTCATTCTGAAATTCTGAAAAGCACTCAGTCTACGAATCAATACTCTGAATGTTGAAAAAGCTGAATGAAGCAGCAGAAACCGTAGACAACCGTAAACAACCTTGATCATCGGATGTTTGATGATAGAGAATAGTATGTTGGTAAAGCTCAGAAAAGTTGGAACTGAAAAACGGATTGAGCTAACCACGGAGGAGACCAAGGATAAATACAAGGACCATACCCTATATTCAAAGAATCCAGATAATTCTGGATCCGTTGAAATCTTTAGAGAATATCTTGCTTCGAAGTCATGTTAAAATCTTGCGGAAAATCTTTCTCCATCAACCATCGAACTTAGAAATTCCAAAATATCATCATCAATATCTTCGATATTTCTGAGGATATTTTCATAAATATTCTCGTCCGAAATTATATACCTCTTCGTGTTTCCTGTGTATCATTATATTGGAAACATTCAATAGAAAATTTAATACCGAAAAGCAGATTATGCGAAACTATGAAGAAAGCCGTGGACAAATCACAAAGAATAAGTTTGACTTCAAAGAATCCAAATGATTCAATGTCTGCTAAAGTCTTTAGTAAATATCTTGCTCCTTACTCTAAACCCTTGCGGACAATAGTCTCCATCATCCTCTGATCTTAGATATTCAAAAATATTATCGTATATTTCATTATAAATATCCTCGAAATTTCTGAATATATTTTTATAACTAATACTATCTGAAATCATTTATCTCTTCGTGCTATCAGTGTTACATCATATAGAAACTGTTAGTTTCTATATTCTGTAAACTTTCGAGCTTAAAATATGAATGTTATTGAAGTAATGTTGGGAACTGATGCATGAGTTAGTATAATATAATGACACTTGATCAACGTGATTATATTACAGTAAGTCATGCTGAGTTCTAATGGGACATGGTGGTTCACAGTAGATCATACCACCATCATGTGTCATGTTACATAACTCTTTCATTCTAATTAACTTCTGAACATATCAAGAAAGTATATTCTTGATAGCTCTATTCACAATGATTCTGGTAATTTAACGAATCAAATCGTGCTATTACATTCTTTCTTGATTATAACATTAAATTCACTCGAAACTCCATACTTACAAATTCTAGATCATTACTCATTTTACTAGAGATCGAGAGGAGATTAAAAAGACGAAGAGCTCCGAAACATAAAGGAAGATATAAAACTCGACAACAACACTGAAATTACAATAATTAAAAATTAAAACATCACGACAATTAAAAATTAAAAGATTACAATCAAACTACTCGTCGTCGTCAATTATCATCTGCAAAGTAGCGTTCACCAGTCATTTTACCATCCGCAAGGTACTCTGGAGACATCGGTATTTCTCTTGATGCCTCAACTGCTGCTTCAGCTGATTCATCGAGGTAACGATAACCCAACGTCACTTCATCTTCAAGAACTGCATACAAAGAAATGCGTTTACCGCGATCTTCAATGGTATCTTTTATAAAGTACCATTGATCATCGGTACACAGAAAACTTGCCCTACAATCCGCATCATAATCGTCTTTATAAAAGAACACAGACGTGAATTCACACGGAATTTTTTCCTTCAGAAAGGATAGCAAGTCTTGTAACCAACATCACGAATGTCGATATCTTCAAACGAAATACTGTCGTCCCACTCATATTCCTTCATTTAATTACGAAAATCACCTCCGTAATGAACATCGAATGAAACGATCATTGGGGAAAGTGTTAGCATTTTGTAGTTTGGGAGTGTTTGATTTTGATTTTGAGAAAGGTGGAAATGTAAAAAAAAAAATATATATGTTGAGTGTATAAAATGAAGTATATGGTTGGTATTTATATAGTATAAAAGTGGCCGTTGGGATAGCCGTTGGGATTTTTTATTTTTTTTAGTTTTATTTTACTAACGGCTAAAAATTGAGCCGTTGGGACCTCTCTTACGATAGTTTCATTCGTACTCTTCGAATAATCGAATTTTTTATCCATATTACTCAATAATGATAAAACTCTATTTTATCAACTCATATTCGTCAGGAAAACATATTTATTGTTAGCCATGACGACCTCATTCAAATTTCGGGACGAAATTTCTTTAACGGATAGGTACTGTGATGACCCGGGAATTTCCGACCAAACTTAAACTTGATCTTAATATGATTTCGACACGATAAGCAGAACCTGTAATGTGTGTCTCAAAATTTTTGAACTGTTTTAATATATTCACTTAACCTTTGACTACTCCCGACGATTCACGAACAATTGCGTATAACGAATGTGTAAAAAATATATATAATTATAAATATAAGTATGTATATAACATTTTGAGTTAATAAAATACCTTTAACCAATTAGAATTAATTAGGTAAAATAATAAACAGAATATTAAGTATTATCAATAATCATATTATTAATATTAATGTTATTATGAATTTTATAAATTTTTTTTATATAAAAAAAAATTATTATTATGATTATTAAATTTAAGATGTTAAATAGAAAATTATTATAAGGAAGATTAAAGATATAATTTTAATTATTGTCATGATTATTTATTATCATTGTCAATTAAAATTATTATTATCATTATTTTTTATTACTTTTATAATTATATTTATTATTATCAGTATTATTATTATTTATAGAATTATTATTATTATTGTACTTATTATTATATATAAAAAAAAGATACAATAAGTGAACTTATAATTGAATCAGTTTCAAGTCATTATCCAACTTTATTTGATTATGGGTTTTGTCTGCAAAAGGGATACAGTCCATTCCAATTAACAAGAATCAATTTACAGATTGATAACAACTTGTTGTTTTTACTTATCTTTCCTTCTGTCCTTGTGATTGATTCTGTCGAGTCGATTAAGCTACAAAACAAGTTTTAATCGAATCTTGATACAGTAATCAATTCCACTATCTATAATATATGTATTATTTTACTTGTGCCTAATCACCTCCATAAACACACACCATCTTATTTTATTTTTTTTCCTGTTACTTAAGTGTAAGCATCATTGTAAACATCTCCTCTTCTCATCCGGAAACTACCACAACCACATCTAGTCCTTCATGCTTCTTGTTTAAAAGAATCATCAATAGCAACCACAACCCGGCCAACATGCACCACCTTCACCTCTTTCTGGATCCATCTCTCTTAACCATGATCGAAGATCCAACAAACGATCACCAACAAAGCTTGATAAACTAGTACTTCTTTACTATTACTAAATCGCCATCTTTAACATCTATACCACTACCACCGGCCATCATAGTCGAACGACACCACCACCTAAGCCACACAACCGTCAGCCACATTTAAACCACTACCATCAACTCCATCACCAAACCCACAACCCTACTGTTGCAAATTCTTTTCCTTCTTTAAAACTGTGAAATGATGGGTGAATGACGATGATGATGTTATTGTTTTCTGCTTCAACACTGCTACTATCGTGTGTTTTATTCTTCATCGTAGGTGAGTGCTACTACGTGAGGTTTCTATAATCAAAGATCACCATGATTTTTTTTAATACACTTGAGCCACTTGGAAATAAAAGGGACGTTCTATTTTTTTAAAAACTATATGATTATGTTAAGAATGATTAAAGTGTGGATGTGTGGTGTTTTATATTCCAAAAGAACCCCACATGTACAAAGTATGGCTATTAGTGGGATCCTAATCAACATTCCACGTAATTATTGAGGTCCGATTTTGTGCAACTACTGCATTCCCTTCTTTTAAATCAATCGAGCTTAGTAGTAAATTCCTGGACTTAATTTAAGTGTGACTTAGGCCGTGAGTTTTTCTGTATTTCCGATGGGCTCAAAGTAAACATGGGCCGAGACTTGCAAGCCCATCATTCTTTCCTCATTCCTATTCGACAACACAACAACCCACTATTTAGTTTAAATGTTAATGGTGATGAAGGGGTGATACACGAATGAGGATAGTTGTACGTAATCAAGATGATGATTAGGGTGATTTCATAATGATAGTTACAGCTTAGATGTAGCGACGATGATGTTAAATGATGATAAAGATGAAGATGGAGGATCCATGATAAAGATTTATTATAAATGATGATGTTATGATGCGAGTATGATGATGGTCATCACAATAATGATTATGATCGAAGAAGAAGATGATGGGTACACGAAGTTGATGATGGGATGATGTCGATGAAGACAGGATGATCTAATGATACTTAACGATGATATATGATAATGATTATAGTGATCGTTAATGAAGTAACGAGAAAGAATGATGATGATTATTACTGAGGTTGTGAAGAAGATGAAAAGTTGTTTCTTATAGTTAAAAACTTTAATCTGTGAAGTAATACAAGAATGTATCGAATGGTTCCATGGTTTAGTGGGTGTTTGTTATTCGAAGGGTCGCGAGTTCGAACCATGCATGTGTCAAACTTATTTTTTAGGTATAATTACTTTCATACAAGTATTATTATTAATTATTATTAATTATTGATATTTGTACTAGGTTAATTATTAATTTATTATTATTATTAGTATCATTATTAATATTAATAATATGGTTAGGATCTTAGGACATAAAGGATGGTTAATTTATTAAATAAGTTAATATGATTTAAATGTTAACGGTGAAAATGATGAAAATAAATATAAGCACAAAATAATATATAATTGTGATAAACATTATCATTATGATTATTATAATATTATTATTATGATTATTATTATTATTATTATTATTATTATTATTATTATTATTATTATTATTAAAAGTATCATTTTTTTATTAATATTATCAATATTATTATCATTTTTAGTAATATTAGTATTAAGAATTATTATCAAAATTACTATGTTTATTGTAAAAATAATACAACTTTTATTTTTATCATTATCATGATTGTATATATAGTATTATGATTTTTATTATCATTATTATTATTACTGTCACTATTTTAGTATTATAATAACTACTATTTTAACAAACAAATGATATTTTTATATATAGTTATTATATATATATATATATTATTTAACATTTTTTTTTAAAAACAAAAATATTATTAATTAATGTTACATATAATATATAAACATATTTTAATATAATCATATATGTAAATTTTAATACATTATAATTAAAACAGTTCAATATGAACCTAATATATAAATACTAAGTATTTATTTAAAACATATATATAAATAGATATAATTAAGTTATTTATTACTAGATGGTATATATAAACTTGATTAAATATTATTATATGTTTTAATATATATAAATGATATAGGTTCGTGAATCCGAGGCCAACCCTGCATTGTTCAATGTCGTCATATGTATTTTTACTACAAAATACAGTATTGTGAGTTTCATTTACCTTTTTACCCTTTATATTTTTGGGCTGAGAATACATGCGCAACTTTTATAACTGTTTTACGAAATAGAAACAAGTAATCGAAATTACGTTCTATGGTTGAATGATCGAAACTGAATATGCCCCTTTTTATTAAGTCTGGTAATCTAAGAATTAGGGAACAGACACCCTAATTGACGCGAACTCTAAAGATAGATCTATCGGGCCCAACAAGCCCCATCCAAAGTACCGGATGCTTTAGTACTTCGAAATTTATATCATGTCCGAAGGAGGATCCCGAAATGATGGGGATATTCTTATATGCATATTGTGAATGTCGGTTACCAGGTGTTCAATCCATATGAATGATATTTTTGTCTCTATGCATGGGACGTATGTTTATGAGAAATGGAAATATGAAATCTTGTAGTCTATTAAAATTATGAAATGATTCTTTATGATAAACTAATGAACTCACCAACCGTTTGGTTGACACTTTAAAGCATGTTTATTCTCAGGTATGAAAGAAATCTTCCGCTGTGCATTTGCTCATATTAGAGAAAATACTTGGAGTCATTCATGACATATTTTAAAAGATGTTGCATTCGAGTCGTGGCGTTCATCAAAGATTATTATTAAGTCAATTATAGTTAGATATTTTATGAAATGATATGCATGTCGTCAACTGTAGATTTAATGAAAGTTTGTCTTGTAAAAACGAATGCAATGTTTGTAAAATGTATCATATAGAGGTCAAGTACCTCGCGATGTAATCAACTATTGTGAATCGTTTGTAATCGATATGGACTTCGTCCAGATGGATTAGGTCGGGTCTCTACATTTACAGTCCCACATGACTATAAAATTTAGATCCTTTAAGGAAATTGGATCTTTATGAAAACATTTGATCTTTTTGAAAATTCAATCTAGCTTTTACCCTAGATAAGTTTTCCGGAATAACCCTTCACCGGTGTTTGCAAAATATTTTTGTGGGTTTGGTGGGTTTCAGATTTGAAAATTTTAGCTCAAAACTTGCGGTTTTGTGTCACCCACTTGCTAACCTTGTATTGGGAAAGCAACACGTCCAGTTTACTTGCTCCGTATATTACCTTTTGATAAACTACCATCCGGTTGTAAAGGAAAGCGTTGAACAAGCAACTGTTAAGGCAATGTCCCCTGACATGCTTTTAATTATGGTCTATAATGTGTCGGACGCAATTACTATTCTTGGTAGGAGCAATAGTAAAGCTCACCCTTTTAATTTGTCGGTCTGGCACAAGGTCCTATCTTCGACCATGCTATGCAACCACCGTTCTTACGGTTGACACCTGATTTGGTTCAGGTGACCTAATGAATTCCAGGTGAATTCCTAGGATTTTACGAAAATGGGTTTTCAGAAAACAAATCGGTTTGTAATTTTGATCAAAATATTTTCTCGTTCAAGCTCGAGTTTAAATATCATTGAATTCCATGAGTTTGTAATTCTCAATCTTTAAGGTCAATCTCTAGGATTGAGTAATATCAGTCTTAAAAGCTGATTTTTGATCTTTAAAAGAGATTATCCTTTCTGGGGATCTGATTTATTAGTCTTATCAAGCTAATTTGCACGGTGCCCCCCCATTGTACGAGACAGATCCTCTCATGGTTTGGATAAGTCTGACCACTTGGCGACCCTGTTTGATGCTGAGGTCCGTGGATTTCCTGCTGATTTTAGTGATGACTTTTCTAGGTTTTTCGTCAACCTACAGCTGGTCTGGACGACAACTTCATGACCTAAATCAAGAAGCGCGTGTCTTTTTCGAAAGACTTTACTTCCTTTTAACGATGGAATTGATTCATCGTGTAGATCCATCTCTTCTTTTCTTTCATCGGGTAAAACAGTTTAGTTTAGTCTAAAGCAAAAGTATCTTCAATTATTTGTTACAGAAATATGTGACATATGTTTAAGATAACTTGGTAATTTTTCCCACACTTGGCTTTTATTTTCCTTTTTATTGTCCTCTATTCCATTTTAAATGAATTTTAACATTTTGGTTTGTTTCTCAATTTATGTCCTTTCCGAGGTAACAATAATTTCGGTGTTAACACCTAGTTTTATCGTTCATAAATATGTATAAACATGATTTTGAGTTCATTTAATTGAAAATTTTGAAAATTTTTACTAGAATTGGGTAGTCAGTATATAATATACTAGGGCTGTTCTTTATCAGAGAGCACTAGATTCTAATACAACTACTACTTTACTAGTATTTCTAATGGTAACCAAGTGTATAAAGTAAAAATTTTAAAATCCGAAAGAATTTAACCCCTTCCCACACTTAAGATCTTGCAATGCCCTCATTTGCAAGAAATCAGTAACAATTTAAATTATTGAGGGTGATTAGCGTAGAAAAATGATTAAATTTTACCAAAGTTTCCAAACATATTGGCGTTTGTTTGCTGAATGATAAATGGTGCATATCATTTGTTCATTCCGTCTGTTGTTACATCACATTTATTTGTCATCTTGTCGTCAAAATTATTAGCTTTTGCTGAACTTAATGCCAGTCTTTGAAAATGCGCTGTTTTACCCTGTTTTGTACAATTTACAATATACATATATACAAATATAAATATGCATGGCAATTTGAAATGGGACTTAATATCCCACTTTCAAATCCTAAATGTGAAATATTAGTACACAATAATAATAAAAATGATAAAGATTACATAAGTATATTCAATAACATAAGTTTAAACATGAATAAGTAAAAAGATAAAAACATAAAAATCATATAAATAACCAAATGGAACCAAATCAGTCTGGATAGGGGTTCCAGTTCTTCTCATCAGGTGGGTTCCATTATTGGTTATAGGTGTTCTGATAGGCTTGGTTATAGTCATACCGGTTAAAGGGTGGTCGGATATCGGGGCTGT
Organism: Rutidosis leptorrhynchoides; assembly: GCF_046630445.1. Taxonomy (NCBI): domain Eukaryota; kingdom Viridiplantae; phylum Streptophyta; class Magnoliopsida; order Asterales; family Asteraceae; genus Rutidosis; species Rutidosis leptorrhynchoides. Next base: position 158,144,468 of record NC_092336.1, read on the forward strand.
GTGGCGGAAAATGAGCAGGTCGAGTAGGTACATAGTTATTTGGTACCTGATATGATAGCTGGCTCATGATTTGGTGCTGATGAACTACCCAGCTATCGTGTTGGCATCGCCTATAATCCTCGTATACTCGCTCAGAGTTCCACTGCTCGTACATACTATGTCTGGCTGCGTTCGTCATTGCTTCCTCATCTATACGAACGTGGACGTCAAGAATAGCATCTCGAAAGACATCCCTAATGTCTTCCGCCTCCTCCATTTCCTCGTCTGAGCCTCTCTCTACCTGAGGATGAGATCCCTCATAGGGTACTGCCTGGTTACGTCTACTTTTCAATACCTTAGCACCCACATAAACTTTCAATCCTAAGGGCTCAACCTATTCTCTACAAAGCTGTAATGGACCCCCTTGGTTCCTATCAACACCTAAATACTCTCCAATGAGAGTAACAAAAATACCTCCTCCTATTATACTCCCGTCCTGCATTCCCTCTACCATTTTAGATAAATAAAAAGCAACACAGTAAGGGATATTGACAAAGCTTCTAGGATCCCGAATACACTTTAGGTAGAATAAATCATGTAAGGTAAGTTTTTCTTTATTGTGACCTCTCTGTGTAATCGAGTTAGCTAAAAATCTATGAATAATACGAAGCTCGGCTCTGTCAATATGTGTATAGGAGTGTCCTCCTGCTCGTGTAAAAACATCAAAATGTGACATACGCCTCCAAATGGCGTCAGCGTCAAAGTTACTATCTACCCTTTCACCATAATGAATCAAATTTGTACAATCGGGTAATAGCAACTCACCATGAGTATATATCTGTAAGGCCCTGGCCATGTCCAGCATGGACATTCTGTACATCCTACCGCCAAGGATAAACCTAAGAAATCTTCTATCATCTATTCTAACTATATTTGTATCAAGTGATACAGTACTCATCAACTCAACACACCATTCCTTATATACAGGTCTACGAATGGTGAAAAGACGTTCCCAATCTGTAAAAGAAGAACTGTCATACCTTTGTACCAAAAGCTGTCTAACACGGTCAGCTAGATGGACCGTTTCCAAAGAGGCCCAATCGATTACCCTTGGCACCTCTACATTTTTTGTTACCAATTTGAATTTGTTCCTTTGATATGTCTCGTAATCTCTCCATCTCCTATCAAATCTTAGATTAGGATGCAGAGTGTGCTCAAGAATCGTTGGGAATTCTACTGGCGGCCTCATTGGGAATACTATGAATTCATCAACAAACTGTACCGGATCATAATAAGGTACGTGCTGATCAGGCTGTTGTTGTTGTTCCTGTTGTGGTTGTTGTTCGTGTTGCATTTCTGGTTCTGGTACTGGTGCTGGTCGTCTAGATGATGATGCTCCTGAACCTCCAGTATCGACTTTCTGCAAAACACATTAAACACGAAATTTGTGCATCCAAATATGCATTAGTGTTAGCAAAATAACAACTTAAAACAATCACTATAACATGTTAAATCAAAATTAAACTTATACACATTTTCACAATTTTTCACAATTCTACACTTTTCAAATAAGCACATATGAAAATGTATACAAAATTCATAAGCATTTAACTCAAATAACATGTCAAAATAGTAATTACTAATAATTAAACAAGTCTCAAATGGCAAATATATCAAATTAATCAAGTTCATGAATTTTGGACTTAAAAAGTCCACTTTAATCTCTAAAAATCATGTTTAGGATCAATGTTTGGATCATTTAACTATCTAAACATGTTACACTACTCAATTTAGCAATAATTCATGATAAAAATCGGCCATAACCTGTTTATATCAAAAAGCCCCAAATTGCTCAAGAACACAAACCCTAGATTTCTAAAAATTTTGAAGTTTTTGGCTTCAAATCATGTTAAACAGCATCAATCTAGGTTATACATGCATAAAATACTAACAATTTAACACTAATTACACTAGAAATTAACAAAATTGCATTAGGTAAAAAAATTGGAATTTATCACAAAAACTAGCAAATTTATGAGTTTAGGGGTGTAATTTTTACCATTTTACTGAAGAATGAGAATCTAGGCATGATTAGAGCAAGAAAAATGACGAATTACGGTGGAAAATTGCGAATTTTAGAGGTGATTTTGGGGTTGGTTCGTATATGTGTGTGTGTTTTTTGTGCAGAATAGCGAGCTGTTCTTTTAATCAAACTGGCCTGGAATCCAGCCTCATGCGATTGCATGAGGTTGAAGAGTAAACCCCATGCGATCGCATGGGGTTCCGGGTACAGTACTTTCAGTTTTTTTTTTTTTATATGAAACCTTATTCTTAATAAAACATAAAATTAATAAAATTTTAAAAATTTGTTTCTTTTTAGGATGAGGGCGTTTCGGATCGATGTCCTGGTCTGTCCCTCGACAAAATTTTTAAAATTTGTCAAATCAAAGCGCGGTTTTAAAAGTAAAGATTTTTGGATATTTTAATGTTTTTGGCATACTTTAATTCAATAAGATTAAAAATAATGATAATAAAAGTTCTCGTCCCTCCCTCAGGTAAAGCAATTTCGGTTCAACGACCTAGCCTTCAACTCACGACGAATTTTAAAAATCATATTTTTAACTTAGCGAAATAAAGTAAATTTTTATTTTTAAATTCACACCAAACTTAAATTTAAAATGCATAAAATTAAAAATTCATATTAAACTTAATTAAAAATTCATATTATAAATTTACACCAAACTTATATTATATTTTTGTTTTTATACATACAAACTTATATTAAAAAGATTAATTTTTCAAATATTTACAAACTTAAATATATTGATTTTACAAAGTTCAAAATATTAATTTAATATTTATATATTAATTTTAAAAACATGGTAAAAAATAAAATTAAAAATCTTTTTTGCTTTTATCTCACTTTAATCAATCAAATATTATCAAAAATATGCGCCCCTCTTTTCGGTAAAGTAATTTCGGTTCCATGACCTAATTTAACTCATGACGAATTTTTGAAATGTTTTGGGTTGATTGATTAAAGATATTTATACCTTAAGAATAAACGTTAAATTTCGCAGTGATGTAATAAATTTTTGAATGATATCAATAATTTCGGTCGCCAAACCTAATTTTATTCAATACCAATTTAATACTTTATAGCGAACAAATTTGCGTTTATTATCAAAAGGTTAAAAATAAAAATAAAAAATAAAAACTGTACAGACTTACCTGTGAGATAGTATTCTTAGTTATATGATTTATCCCATTCATAAGATAGTCGGTTTAATTGGTTTTCCATAGCTACATAGGCGTAACCTCGAGCATTCAGTGTTTTTTCTTCTAAACATATGAACGGTCCGTCTCTGCATAAAGTAACAAATTCGGTATTTGAATAGGTTTTATTATTTGAACATTTACCTCCATATGACCATTTTCCGCATTTGTGACATCTTTCAAAGTGTCGTGCTCTTATTTTCGTTGCGGATTTTGATTTTCCTTTACCAAATTGTAACTTATTATCTTCGCATCTGGATTCTTTTCTTACTCTGTCCAATCTTTCTCTGATTACTGATACTAGATCACTCGGAAGTGTATCATTATTACGTTTAGTGATCAAAGCGTGTAGCATTAGACCATGGTTTAGTTCACAGGCAGTCTTCATTTCCTAAAAAAAATAAAAATTCAGAATGGGGGGAGAAGACTAGTTCTTTAGGGTCTGCTAGGGAAAGACCATTCGGGTTCCATTTTCGAGAACTACACGAAAACAGAAAATCTAGCTCTAACAGAAATACATATTATCCTTTAAAGACTTGATTCTCCCCACACTTCGTTAGCTGTGGTATCGAAATTGTGATTAACTTCGCTGTCGACTTCCATCGGACTATCTATGTAATGTTTAACTCTGTGACCATTAACTTTAAATTCAATTCCATTTGAATTTATTAATTCTATCGTTCCGTATAGAAAAACTCTTTTGATTATGAATGGTCCAGACCATCTTGATTTCAATTTTCCAGGAAATAGCTTGAATCGTGAATTGAAAAGAAGAACTCTGTCTCCTTCTTTAAATTCTTTTGAACTTCTGATTCTTTTATCATGCCATTTCTTCGTTCTTTCTTTATAAATTAATGAATTTTCGTATGCTTCAAGTCTTAATTCTTCTAATTCTTTTAGTTGACTTAACCGTAGACGTCCAGCTTCATGTAAATCAAGATTACATGTCTTCAAAGCCCAAAATGCTTTATGTTCAATTTCTACTGGAAGATGACATGCTTTTCCATAAACGAGTCTAAAAGGTGTGGTTTCAATTGGAGTTTTGTAGGCTGTTCTAAAAGCCCAGAGTGCATCCTCTAATTTAATGGACCATTCCTTCGGATTTGATCCTACGGTTTTTTTCTAGAATACGTTTTAAAGCTCGGTTGGTATTTTCAACTTGTCCACTTGTTTGTGGATGATATGCGATGGAGATTTTATGAGTTACTCCATATCTTTTGAGAACTTTTTCAAGTTGATTATTACAGAAATGAGTACCCCGATCACTTATTAAAGCTTTCGGTGTTCCAAACCTTGCAAAAAGACGTTTTAAAAAGTTGACTACAACTCATGCATCGTTAGTTGGGAGAGCTTGTGCTTCCGCCCATTTAGATACATAATCAATGGCTACGAGAATGTAGAGATTATTATGAGATTTTGGAAATGGACCCATAAAGTCAATACCCCAAATGTCAAATACTTCGCATACTTGAATGACATTTTGTGGCATTTCATCACGTTGACTTATTTTTCAGGCCCTTTGACAAGCATCACATGATTTGCAAAGAAGGTGTGCGTCTTTGTAAATTGTAGGCCAATAGAATCCAGCATCATAAACTTTTCTTGCTGTTAGTTGAGGCTCATAATGCCCTCCTGTTGGTCCTGTGTGACAATGGTTTAAAATTTTACTAGCTTCATCTCCGAATACACATCGGCGTATTATTCCATCTGGACAACTTTTAAACAGATGTGGATCTTCCCAGAAATAGTGTTTTATATCACTAAAGAATTTCTTTCGTTTTTGGTACGATAATCCTTTTTCAAGGAATCCACATACTAAGTAGTTTGCATAGTCTGCAAACCATGGTATTTTATTATAATCTATCTTCAATAGATATTCATCAGGAAAGTTGTCTTGTATGGCCGATTCATTTAGAACTTCTAATTCAGGATTTTCAAGAAGAGAAAGATGATCAGCGGCGAGATTTTCTGCTCCTTTTTTATCTCGGATTTCAATATCAAACTCTTGTAAGAGTAAGATCCAACGGATTAATCTTGGTTTGGCATCTTGTTTCAAAAATAGGTATCTAAGAGCAGAATGGTCGGTGTAGACCACCGTTTTTGCTAGAACGAGATATGAACGAAATTTTTCAAAAGCAAAAACAATAGCAAGGAGTTCTTTTTCAGTAGTTGTGTAATTCGTTTGTGCTCCTTGTAACGTCTTACTAGCATAATATATAGGTTGAAATCATTTTTCAATCCTTTGTCCTAAAACGGCTCCCATTGCAAAATCACTTGCATCGCACATCAGTTCAAACGGCAAATTCCAATTCGGTGTTATCATGATCGACGCATTAGTGAGTTTCTCTTTAAGAATATTAAAAGATTTGATGCATTCATCTGAAAAGATGAATGGAGCATCCTTTTCTAGGAGTTTATTCATAGGAGTGGCAATTTTAGAAAAATCTTTTATGAAACGTCGGTAAAAACCGGCATGCCCTAGAAAACTCCTACCTCCTCTAACATTGGTGGGATGTGGAAGTTTAGCAATTACATCTACTTTAGCTCTATCCACTTCAATTCCTTCCTTTGAAATTTTATGACCAAGAACGATGCCTTCTTTAACCATGAAATGGCATTTCTCCCAATTAAGTACTAGATTTGATTGTTCGCATCTAATAAGCATTTGTTCCAGATTAACTAGACATGATTCAAAAGTATCACCGAAGACTGAAAAGTCATCCATGAAAACTTCCATGCATTCTTCTATCATGTCGTGAAAAATCGCCATCATGCACCTTTGAAAGGTTGCAGGGGCGTTGCAAAATCCAAATGGCATACGTTTGTAAGCAAAAGTACCATAAGGGCACGTGAACGTGGTTTTCTCTTGATCTTCGGGTGCTATTGGAATTTGAAAGTATCCGGAAAAACCATCTAGAAAACAATAGTAACTATTTTCGGCTAATCTTTCCAACATTTGATCAATAAAAGGTAAGGGAAAGTGATCTTTTCTGGTGGCGTCATTTAATTTTCTATAATCAATACATACACGCCATCCTGTTACAGTCCTAGTAGGAAAGCTCATTTTTCTCATTTGTAATGACAGTCATGCCACCCTTCTTAGGCACGAATTGAACTGGGCTTACCCATGGACTATCAGAGATTGGATAAATTAAACCTGCATCTAGCAGTTTAATAATTTCTTTTTTAACTGCATCTTGCATATTCGGATTTAGTCTTCGTTGGCGTTGCACATACGTTTTATGACCTTCTTCCATAAGGATTTTATGTGTGCAATACGAAGGACTTATTCCTTTTATATCATGAATCTTCCATGCAATGGCTGGTTTATGAGCTTTCAACACAAAAATGAGTTGTGATTTCTCATTTTTAGTAAGAGAAGACGATATTATTACAGGTAATTCAGATTCACCATGTAAATAAGCGTATTCCAAATGGTTTGGAAGTAGCTTTAACTCTAATTTCGGAGGTTCTTCTATCGATGATTTATATCGATATCTGTCTTCTTCTTTTAAAATTTGAATTTCTTCTGTTGTTGGTTCATATCCATTAGCTATTAGTGTAGCTAACATTTCAGCTTCATCAATTGATTCATTACCTTCTCCTAAAGAACATTCTCCGGTTCCTTGTAATTCTGGAAATTCTTCTAATAATTCTGCATGTGAATCTATAGTTTGAATATAATAACATGTATCATCTGCATATTGCGGTTGTTGCATTGCTCTATCAACTGAAAAGGTAACACTCTCGTCCTCTATACTTAGGGTCAGTTTCTTACCAAACACGTCTATCATTGCTTTAGCCGTGTTTAAGAATGGTCTTCCTAATATGAGAGGAACTTGAGAATCTTCTTCCATGTCCAGAACAACAAAATCTACTGGAAATACTAAAGTACCAACTTTAACTAGCATATTCTCCTTATCCCTCTAGGATATTTTATTGATCGATTGACTAGTTGTATGCTTATTCTTGTTGGTTTCAATTCTCCAAGGTCTAGTTTAGCGTATAGTGAATACGGCATTAGATTTATACTAGCACCTAAGTCTGCCAATGCTTCTATTGAACTAAGACTACCCAGAAAACATGGAATTGTGAAACTTCCTGGATCAGATAATTTTTCTGGTATCTTATTCAACAGCACTGCTGAACAATTAGCATTCATAGTAACAGCCGAGAGTTCTTCCATTTTCTTTCTATTTGAAATTAGATCTTTCAAGAATTTAGCATATCTAGGCATTCCTGAAATCACATCAATGAAAGGAAGATTTACATTTATCTGTTTAAACATATCCAAGAATTTGGATTGCTCGGCTTTAAGTTTCTCTTTCTTCATTTTACTCGGGTAAGGAAGTGGTGGTTGGTATGGTTTAACATAAGGTTTATCCTTAGCTGTGTTATCTTCATTAACCTTTTCAACTACCGGTTCTTTTTCCTTATCTTGATCAGGTTGTGGTTCTTGTGGAGTAGGAATAGCTTCATCAGAAGTTACAGGTATTTCAGGTGGTTTAAGTGTTGTACCACTTCTTGTGGTAATGGCTTTAGCTGTTTCATTCTGGGGGTTAGCATTTGTATCACTAGGTAAACTTCCCAGTTTTCTTTCACCTATTAACCTTGCTAGGTTACTTACTTCTTGTTCCAAGTTTTGAATAGAAGCTTGTTGATTTCTAAATGCTTGAGCATTTTGTTCATTAGTTTGTTTTTGAGATGTGAAAAACTGCGCTTGAGTTTCAACTAGCTTCGTCATCATATCTTCTAAATTCGGCTTTTTATCATCGGTTTGTGGTGGTTTGTTTCGAAAATTAGGTCTTTGTTGATTGTAAGTATTATTGGATACTTGTTGATTGTTAGGACCTTGTTGGTTGTTGTATGGAATATTTCGATTATAATTCTGGTTTTGATTGTAGATCGGTCTTGGCAGTTGATAATTATTCTGATAATTATTTCCAGGCCTTTGGTTTAGATATGAAACATTCTCTCTTTGTTCCATTGTTAATTCAATACTGAGACAATCTTTTGTCAAATGTGGTCCTCCACACTGCTCACAACTAATTCGTATTGAGTGTATATCTTTAGTCATCTTTTCCATTCGTCTCTCGACAGCATCTATCTTTGCAGAAATGGAATCTAAGTCATGGCTAGAATCGGCTCTAGCTGCTTTAGATGATCTAACGATATCTTTTTCTTGGTGCCACTCATGTGAGTGGGAAGCAGTGTTATCAATAATTTTATAAGCATCAGTTTCGGTTTTCTTCATAATAGAACCACCAGCTGCTATATCGATGTCTTTCCTTGTAGTGATGTCGCATCTTTGGTAGAATATTTGTACTATTTGACAGGTGTCTAAACCATGTTGCGGACATTCTCTTAATAACTTTCCAAATCTTGTCCACGCCTCATATAGAGTTTCATTTGACTTCTGTGTGAATGTAACAATTTCTCCTTGAAGTCTTACGGCTTTAGATGCCGGAAAGAATTGTTTAAGAAATTTTTCAACTAAAACGTCACATGTATCAATCGCCCCTTCAGGTAACGATTCCAACCAATCTTTGGCTTCTCCTTTTAAAGTCCAGGGAAATAACATGAGATATATCTGTTCATCCTCCACTTCTCGGATTTTAAATAGTGTGCAGATCCTATTAAAGGTACGAAGGTGTTCATTTGGATCTTCCTTCGGCGCACCACTAAATTGGCATTGATTAGTCACCATGTGTAGAATTTGTCCTTTGATTTCATAATCTGGTGCATTAATGTCAGGATGAGTAATTGCGTGACCTTGGCCAGTACGTTTAGCTCTCATTCGGTCTTCCATACTTAAAGGTTCCAGATTCTCCATAATTGAATTTGTTGAATCGGAATCACTAGAGGATTCTGATTTAATGGTTCGTTACTCAACAATCTCTGTTTGAATGATTGGTGGTTCCGGAGGAAAAATTAATGGTTCAGGATCTACGAATTGTCCCTGAATATTCTCCGGATTCTCAATTGTGAGGTCGGGTTCAAAAAAATGGATTATCGGAAATTTGAATTGGAGTACTTGGTCGACTGGATGACAATTCCAAAGGAAAATCAACGGCGGTAATATTTGCTAGATGTCCTGATCTAGTTACAGGTGGTGAACGTACAAAAGGTGGTGAACGTCTTGCTCGGTGCATTCACTGAATATCCTATTAGTTTTAAAAGGAAAGAAAAAAATTATATAAGTTATCCAATTAATAGACTTTTCTAATTTTGCCCACGTTTCGAATAGCCAAAAGATGCAGCAGAGGGGCAGGATTCGTTTGGTCTCAATATAATTGAGGACTGTTTGGCTCCAATAACCCGGTCCACATACAAATCCAACTATTACTACGAACCAGAAAATTTTGATGTCTATCAATTTAACCACTTAAAATAAATTTTCATAATTTTAAGAAGTATAGATAAGAAGTAGAAAAAAAATCTATGTCCTAAAAACTAGAATGACGAGAAATAAGAAAGAAAAAGAGCGCGTCGAAAAAGGTCGAAAAATAAAAGGCGTCGAAAAATAAGAAAGAAAAAATGACTTATAGAACTTAAAAACACTCAACTAACCCAACCTTATTACTATCACTAACTTAAAATTATAATCGCAAATTGAGATTACTAATTGGAATGATAATTGATACATAGGTAAAAGGCGTCTAAAAATATTAAAGCTTACAAGTAAAACTGTATCCCAAATGGCAATATCTTAAAATGGAACTAAAACTTAAAAAGGCGTCGCAAAATTCTAAAGCACCTAAATCTTAGTCTAAAGAAAAAGCACTTAAGGGATTTTACGGCAAGGCCTAAAAATCTATAAATAAAAATAACTATGGCAAAAACTAAGAATTAAAACTAAATACGAGCGAAAATACAAATATTACGCTAAAAAAATAAAAAAATAAAATAAAATATAAAAATATACTAAAAGTTGTAAAAAGTACAATTTTTATAAAAATATTATTTTTATATTATTTATTTTATAAAACTATTAATTTTAAAATTTAATTAAACTAATTAAACTAAATATATAAATTAAATCTAAAAACTAATAACTAATTAAATAATAAAACCTAATTAGGGTTTATTAAACAATAATAATAATACACCGTAATTAATGCAGTTAGGGTTTCCTGTTGGCGTGTCAGACACTCTCATGCGATCGCATGAGTTTATGCCTTCGGGCTTGTAGTGACCCGAACTTTTCCATGTTTATATATATTAATTGAGATTGATATTTACATGATTAAATGTTTCCAACATGTTAAGCAATCAAACTTGTTAAGACTTGATTAATTGAAATATGTTTCATATAGACAATTGACCACCCAAGTTGACCGGCGATTCACGAACGTTAAAACTTGTAAAAACGACATGACGATATATATATGGATATACATATGGTTAACATGAGATTATGATAAGTAAGTATCTCCATAATTATATTAACAATGAGTTATATACATATAAAAAAGACTACTAACTTAAGGATTTCGAAACGAGACATATATGTAACGATTATCGTTGTAACGACATTTAAATGTATATATATCATATTAAGATATATTAATATATCATAATATCATGATAATATAATAATTTAACATCTCATTAGATATAATAAACAATGGGTTAACAACATTAATTGAGATCGTTAACTTAAAGGTTTCAAAACAACACTTACATGTAACGACTAACGATGACTTAACGACTCAGTTAAAATGTATATACATGTAGTGTATTTAGATGTATTAAAATACTTTTAGAAGACTTCAAGACATATATCAAAACACTCATACTTAACGAAAATGGTTACAGTTACTTTTCCATTCTTTTCTTTCATCGAGAATTCTAGTCGTATTCTTACCCGTATTATACACAGCTTCAAAACGTACTTACTATGAGTATATACCAATAGGAACTAGCATGGGATTCCACTCTTGATTATGTCATGTATGACTAATCAATTTTAACTTCTACCATGAGCTAGTCAACTAACTAGAACTCCTTTTAACCCCACTCACCACTCACCAATTACCACTCATCATTCACTCCATTTCACTTCCAATTCTCTTTCTAATTCTCTCTCAACACACACACACTATTATGAACGTATTTTTCCATTAGTTAATCATCATCTTCATCAAAAATCACTTCAAGAATCAAGCTATAATCATCATAGGAAGAACACTTCAAGAACACTTCAAAAATCCCTTCAAGTTTACTAATTTACTTCCAAGCTTTCTAATCCATTCCAAGTAATCATCTAAGATCAAGAAACCTTTGTTATATACAGTAGGTTATCTTTCTTATTCAAGGTAATATTCATATTCAAACTTTGATTCAATTTCTATAACTATAAACTATCTTAATTCGAGTAAAAATCTTACTTGAACTTGTTTTTGTGTCATGATCCTACTTCAAGAACTTTCAAGCCATCCAAGATCCTTTGAAGCTAGATCATTTCTTGTCACTTCCAGTAGGTTTACCTACTAAACTTGAGGTAGTAATGATGTTCATAACATCATTCGATTCATATATATAAAACTATCTTATTCGAAGGTTTAAACTCGTAATCATTAGAACATAGTTTAGTTAATTCTAAACTTGTTCGCAAACAAAAGTTAATCCTTCTAACTTGACTTTTAAAATTAACTACACACATGTTCTATATCTATATGATATGCTAACTTAATGATTTAAAACCTGGAAACACGAAAAATACCGTAAAACCGGATTTACGCCGTCGTAGTAACACCGCGGCTGTTTTGGGTTAGTTAATTAAAAACTATGATAAACTTTGATTTAAAAGTTGTTATTCTGAGAAAATGATTTTTATTATGAACATGAAACTATATCTAAAAATTATGGTTAAACTCAAAGTGGAAGTATGTTTTCTAAAATGGTCATCTAGACGTCGTTCTTTCGACTGAAATGACTACCTTTACAAAAATGACTTGTAACTTATTTTTCCGACTATAAACCTATACTTTTCTATTTATATTCATAAAATAGAGTTCAATATGAAACCATAGCAATTTGATTCACTCAAAACGGATTTAAAATGAAGAAGTTATGGGTAAAACAAGATTGGATAATTTTTCTCATTTTAGCTACGTGAAAATTGGTAACAAATCTATTCCAACCATAACTTAATCAACTTGTATTGTATATTATGTAATCTTGAGATACCATAGACACGTATAAAATGTTTCGACCTATCATGTCGACACATCTATATATATTTCGGAACAACCATAGACACTCTATATGTGAATGTTGGAGTTAGCTATACAGGGTTGAGGTTGATTCCAAAATATATATAGTTTGAGTTGTGATCAATACTGAAATACGTATACACTGGGTCGTGGATTGATTCAAGATAATATTTATCGATTTATTTCTGTACATCTAACTGTGGACAAGTAGTTGTAGGTTACTAACGAGGACAGCTGACTTAATAAACTTAAAACATCAAAATATATTAAAAGTGTTGTACATATATTTTAAACATACTTTGATATATATGTATATATTGTTATAGGTTCGTGAATCAACCAGTGGCCAAGTCTTACTTCCCGACGAAGTAAAAATCTGTGAAAGTGAGTTATAGTCCCACTTTTAAAATCTAATATTTTTGGGATGAGAATACATGCAGGTTTTATAAATGATTTACAAAATAGACACAAGTACGTGAAACTACATTCTATGGTTGAATTATCGAAATTGAATATGCCCCTTTTTATTAAGTCTGGTAATCTAAGAATTAGGGAACAGACACCCTAATTGACGCGAATCCTAAAGATAGATCTATTGGGCCTAACAAACCCCATCCAAAGTACCGGATGCTTTAGTACTTCGAAATTTATATCATATCCGAAGGGTGTCCCGGAATGATGGGGATATTCTTATATATATATATATATATGCATCTTGTTAATGTCGGTTACCAGGTGTTCACCATATGAATGATTTTTATCTCTATATATGGGATGTGTATTGAAATATGAAATCTTGTGGTCTATTGTTACGATTTGATATATATAGGTTAAACCTATAACTCACCAACATTTTTATTGACGTTTAAAGCATGTTTATTCTCAGGTGAATACTAAGAGCTTTCGCTGTTGTATACTAAAATAAGGACAAGATTTGGAGTCCATGTTTGTATGATATTGTGTAAAAACTGCATTCAAGAAACTGATTTCGATGTAACATATTTGTATTGTAAACCATTATGTAATGGTTGTGTGTAAACAGGATATTTTAGATTATCATTAGTTGATAATCTACGTAAAGCTTTTTAAACCTTTATTGACGAAATAAAGGTTATGGTTTGTTTTAAAATGAATGCAGTCTTTGAAAAACGTCTCATATAGAGGTCAAAACCTCGCAACGAAATCAATTAATATGGAACGTTTTTAATCAATAAGAACGGGACATTTCAGTTGGTATCCGAGCGTTGGTCTTAGAGAACCAGAAAATTTGCATTAGTGTGTCTTATCGAGTTTGTTAGGATGCATTAGTGAGTCTGGACTTCGACCGTGTTTTCTTTAAATATGATTGCTTAACATTTTTGTTGGAAACTATATATTTTTAACATATGAATATTATGTGATATATTAATCTCTTAACGTGTTTGATATTATGTGATAGATGTCTACCTCTAGAACAAGTCCCATTGACTCACCTAATAATAATGAAGAGTCAAATGTAAATTGGAATGATTCGTGGACTGATTCACAAGTTCCCGAAGAGGAACCAGAAGAAGAGTCGGAACCGGAAGAAGAATCGGAACCGGAAGAAGAATCGGAACCGGAAGAAGAAATAGAACCGGTGGGGGAAATAATAAAACGGTTAAGTAAAAGAGAATCCTCAACCAACCGACCAAGGTTAATTATGGTCAATGGTGTTTCCGCCAAGGAAGCAAAATATTGGGAGGATTACCAATTCTCCGATGAATCGGATTCCGACGAGAATTCCGATGATGTTATAGAAATTACCCCAACTGACTTTAAAAAGGCAAAAGAAAATAATAAGGGAAAGGGCATAAAAATAGAGAAATCTAATTCTAACCCCGATGAACTTTATATGTATCGTCAACCCCCGAAGTCCTTAAGTTGTAACAATGACCCGGGAACCTCTAAACCACCAGGTTTTTCTAAACTAATGTGGACAACGACGGCTCGTATTAGGGGAACATCATATATCCCTAGAAACTTGGCAAAACGAACCAAAACCGAACAAGAAGAAACGAGCGAGTCGGAATAAGATAGTTGTATTCGTGTGGTGTAATATATGTAATATAGTGTGCTTATGCTTTATGATATATGTAAAAATTGCTTGTATTAATAAGTATTTTTTTTATGAATCTAACTCTTGTCTATTTATAGTATAAAAACACAAAATGGATAGACAACCCAATATTTTAAGAGACCTACCCGGAGACATGATTGATGAAATCTTGTCTAGAGTCGGTCAGAATTCCTCGGCACAACTATTTAAGGCGAGATCAGTTTGTAAGACATTCGAAGAACGTTCCAAGAATGCCTTGGTTTATAAAAGGCTTTCGTTCGAAAGATGGGGGATATCACATTGGAAAATCCATAAGTTACGATGTGTTTACTTTGACGCATATATTGCAGGGAACCCAAATGCTATTTTACGCAACGGGTTAAGAAATTATTTTGACTCAGTATATCCAAATATAGGACTTCGTGATTTAGAAAAAGCGGCTAACATGCAACATAAAGAAGCATGTTATGCTTACGGGTTAGTAATGTTCGCTTCTCACCAAAGTGAGAACAAGAACATCGGGCTACAACTATTAAACAAAACGTTCCCACAAGTGACGGAGTCGGTAATTGGGGTAAGAAATGAGGTTTTTAGGTTATTACGAGACTGTTGGTCATTACGTAACCCTCGTCCCTTTGACGATGTTACAACACGCTGTCTTATCAACGGCCATAACGGTTATGTTCCACAAGACCAAGGATGGGAAGTAGTCCTAGTAAAACCAGAATGCATGACTTGTTTCTGGACGTATGAATTACGTGTCTTTATTGCCTTTGCTGAACAACTTGTGTACTAGCTAGAATTATCTTCACAACTATCTTGTATCAAAGTTATTGTTTGCTATATTTCATGCTTTATATAAAATAAGCAGTATTGTAAGTTTGTAAAATATTGTATAAAAGTTTGAACGCGAAATATTATTACAATCAGTTTTTCATATAGAATTGTAGTAGTTGAATTGTATATTAGCTACTAAGTATGAACTTAACGGGTAGGTACTACCCGAATTTAAACTTATAAAACGCTAATATGAAGAAAAAGCTTTTATAAATGAGTTCATATTATGCTAAGAAATACTATTAACTACTCTTAATATTCTGTATGATTAACTTGTTCCATTTGACTATTTTGAAGGAAATGGCACCGACTACTCGACACACCGTGAATATGAATGAAGAGGAATTCCGTACTTTTCTAGCTTTAAACATAGCCGCAGTACAGACTGCGCTACATACCAACAATAACCTTGGATCTGGCAGTACAGGAAATCGTGTAGGATGCACCTACAAAGAATTCACTGCCTGCAAACCTTTGGAATTTGATGGAACCAAAGGACCGATCGGATTGAAACGGTGGACCGAGAAGGTCGAATCGGTGTTTGCCATAAGTAAGTGTACTGAAGAGGACAAAGTGAAGTACGCTACGCATACCTTCATAGGTTCTGCGTTAACATGGTGGAATACCTATCTAGAGCAAGTGGGACAAGATGATGCGTACGCACTACCGTGGTCAGCATTCAAGCACTTGATGAATGAGAAGTACTGTCCCAGAACCGAGGTCAATAAGCTCAAGACAGAACTTAGAGGGTTACGAACCCAAGGATTTGATATTACCACGTACGAAAGACGATTCACAGAATTGTGCCTATTGTGTCCGGGAGCATTCGAAGATGAGGAAGAGAAGATCGGCGCGTTTGTGAAAGGATTACCGGAAAGAATCCAAGAAGATATAAGTTCACACGAGCCCGCCTCCATACAACAGGCATGTAGAATGGCTCACAAACTAGTGAACCAAATTGAAGAAAGAATTAAAGAACAGACTGCTGAAGAGGCCAATGTGAAGCAAGTCAAAAGAAAGTGGGAGGAAAACGGTGATAAGAATCACCAATACAACAACAACAGCAATTACAACAATAATCGCAACAATTATCCCAAAAATCGCAACATCAATCGCAACTACAACAAACGGCCCAACAACAACAACAACAACAACAACAACAACAACAACAACAACAACAACAACAACAACAACAACAACAACAACAACAACTACAACAATCATCCCAACAACAATAATAACCGCAACAACAACAACAATCAGAAGCAGCTATGCCAAAGGTGTGAAAAGTATCACTCGGGGTTCTGCACCAAATTTTGCAACAAGTGTAAAAGAAATGGTCATAGCGCGGCGAAGTGTGAGGTCTACGGACCAGGGGTTAATAGAACGAAAGGAACAAATGGTGTCGGAACGAGTAATGGCGGAGCAAGTAGTGTCGGAGCAAGTTATGCCAATGTAGTTTGTTATAAATGTGGAAAACCGGGCCACATTATTAGAAATTGCCCGAACCAGGAGAACACGAATGGACAAGGCCGTGGAAGAGTTTTCAATATTAATGCGGCAGAGGCACAGGAAGACCCGGAGCTTGTTACGGGTACGTTTCTTATTGACAATAAATCTGCTTACGTTTTATTTGATTCGGGTGCGGATAGAAGCTATATGAGTAGAGATTTTTGTTCTAAATTAAGTTGTCCATTGACGCCTTTGGATAGTAAATTTTTACTCGAATTAGCAAATGGTAAATTAATTTCAGCAGATAATATATGTCGGAATCGAGAAATTAAACTGGTTAGCGAAACATTTAAGATTGATTTGATACCAGTAGAGTTAGGGAGTTTTGATGTGATAATCGGTATGGACTGGTTGAAAGAAGTGAAAGCAGAGATTGTTTGTTACAAAAATGCAATTCACATTATACGAGAAAAAGGAAAACCCTTAATGGTGTACGGAGAAAAGGGCAACACGAAGCTACATATTATTAGTAATTTGAAGGCACAAAAACTAATAAGAAAAGGTTGCTATGCTGTTCTAGCACACGTCGAGAAAGTACAAACTGAAGAAAAGAGCATCAATGATGTTCCCATTGCAAAAGAATTTCCCGATGTATTTCCGAAAGAATTACCGGGATTACCCCCACAGCGATCCGTTGAATTTCAAATAGATCTTATACCAGGAGCTGCACCAATAGCTCGTGCTCCTTACAGACTCTCACCCAGCGAGATGAAAGAACTGCAAAGCCAATTACAAGAACTTTTAGAGCGTGGTTTCATTCGACCAAGCACATCACCGTGGGGAGCTCCTGTTTTGTTTGTCAAGAAGAAAGATGGTACATTCAGGTTGTGTATCGACTACCGAGAGTTGAACAAACTTACCATCAAGAACCGCTACCCACTACCGAGAATCGACGACTTATTTGATCAACTACAAGGCTCGTCTGTTTATTCAAAGATTGACTTACATTCCGGGTATCATCAAATGCGGGTGAAAGAAGATGATATTCCAAAGACTGCTTTCAGAACACGTTACGGTCATTACGAGTTTATGGTCATGCCGTTTGGTTTAACTAATGCACCAGCTGTGTTCATGGACCTTATGAACCGAGTGTGTGGACCATACCTTGACAAGTTTGTCATTGTTTTCATTGATGACATACTTATTTACTCAAAGAATGACCAAGAACACGGTGAACATTTGAGAAAGGTGTTAGAAGTATTGAGGAAGGAAGAATTGTACGCTAAGTTTTCAAAGTGTGCATTTTGGTTGGAAGAAGTTCAATTCCTCGGTCACATAGTGGACAAAGAAGGTATTAAGGTGGATCCGGCAAAGATAGAAACTGTTTAAAAGTGGGAAACCCCGAAAACTCTGAAACACATACGCCAGTTTTTAGGACTAGCTGGTTACTACAGAAGGTTCATCCAAGACTTTTCCAGAATAGCAAAACCCTTGACTGCATTAACGCATAAAGGGAAGAAATTTGAATGGAATGATGAACAAGAGAAAGCGTTTCAGTTATTGAAGAAAAAGCTAACTACGGCACCTATATTGTCATTGCCTGAAGAGAATGATGATTTTGTGATTTATTGTGACGCATCAAAGCAAGGTCTCAGTTGTGTATTAATGCAACGAACGAAGGTGATTGCTTATGCTTCTAGACAATTGAAAATTCACGAACAAAATTATACGACGCATGATTTGGAATTAGGCGCGGTTGTTTTTGCATTAAAGACTTGGAGGCACTACTTATATGGGGTCAAAAGTATTATATATACCGACCACAAAAGTCTTCAACACATATTTAATCAGAAACAACTGAATATGAGGCAGCGTAGGTGGATTGAATTATTGAATGATTACGACTTTGAGATTCGTTACCACCCGGGAAAGGCAAATGTGGTAGCCGATGCCTTGAGCAGGAAGGACAGAGAACCCATTCGAGTAAAATCTATGAATATAATGATTTATAATAACCTTACTACTCAAATAAAGGAGGCGCAACAAGGAGTTTTAAAAGAGGGAAATTTAAAGGATGAAATATCCAAAGGATCGGAGAAACATCTTAATATTCGGGAAGACGGAACCCGGTATAGAGCTGAAAGGATTTGGGTACCAAAATTTGGAGATATGAGAGAAATGGTACTTAGAGAAGCTCATAAAACCAGATACTCAATACATCCTGGAACGGGGAAGATGTACAAGGATCTCAGGAAATATTTTTGGTGGCCGGGTATGAAAGCCGATGTTGCTAAAAACGTAGGAGAATGTTTGATGTATTCTAAGGTCAAAGCTGAGCATCAAAAACCATCAGGTCTACTTCAACAACCCGAAATCCCGGAATGGAAATGGGAAAACATTACCATGGATTTCATCACTAAATTGCCAAGGACTGCAAGTGGTTTTGATACTATTTGGGTAATAGTTGATCGTCTCACCAAATCAGCACATTTCCTGCCAATAAGAGAAGATGACAAGATGGAGAAGTTAGCACGACTGTATTTGAAGGAAGTCGTCTCCAGACATGGAATACCAATCTCTATTATCTCTGATAGGGATGGCAGATTTATTTCAAGATTCTGGCAGACATTACAGCAAGCATTAGGAACTCGTCTAGACATGAGTACTGCCTATCATCCACAAACTGATGGGCAGAGCGAAAGGACGATACAAACGCTTGAATACATGCTACGAGCATGTGTTATTGATTTCGGAAACAGTTGGGATCGACATCTACCATTAGCAGAATTTTCCTACAACAACAGCTACCATTCAAGCATTGAGATGGCGCCGTTTGAAGCACTTTATGGTAGAAAGTGCAGGTCTTTGATTTGTTGGAGTGAAGTGGGGGATAAACAGATTACGGGTCCGGAGATTATACAAGAAACTACCGAGAAGATCATCCAAATTCAACAACGGTTGAAAACCGCCCAAAGTCGACAAAAGAGCTACGCTGACATTAAAAGAAAAGATATAGAATTTGAAATTGGAGAGATGGTCATGCTTAAAGTTGCACCTTGGAAAGGCGTTGTTCGATTTGGTAAACGAGGGAAATTAAATCCAAGGTATATTGGACCATTCAAGATTATTGATCGTGTCGGACCAGTAGCTTACCGACTTGAGTTACCTCAACAACTCGCGGCTGTACATAACACTTTCCACGTCTCGAATTTGAAGAAATGTTTTGCTAAAGAAGATCTCACTATTCCGTTAGATGAAATCCAAATCAACGAAAAACTCCAATTCATCAAAGAACCCGTCGAAATAATGGATCGTGAGGTTAAAAGACTTAAGCAAAACAAGATACCAATTGTTAAGGTTCGATGGAATGCTCGTAGAGGACACGAGTTCACCTGGGAGCGTGAAGATCAGATGAAGAAGAAATACCCGCATCTATTTCCAGAAGATTCGTCAACACCTTCAACAGCTTAAAATTTCGGGACTATATTTATTTAACGGGTAGGTACTGTAGTGACTCGAACTTTTCCATGTTTATATATATTAATTGAGATTGATATTTACATGATTAAATGTTTCCAACATGTTAAGCAATCAAACTTGTTAAGACTTGATTAATTGAAATATGTTTCATATAGACAATTGACCACCCAAGTTGACCGGCGATTCACGAACGTTAAAACTTGTAAAAACGACATGACGATATATATATGGATATACATATGGTTAACATGAGATTATGATAAGTAAGTATCTCCATAAGTATATTAACATTGAGTTATATACATATAAAAAAGACTACTAACTTAAGGATTTCGAAACGAGACATATATGTAACGATTATCGTTGTAACGACATTTAAATGTATATATATCATATTAAGATATATTAATATATCATAATATCATGATAATATAATAATTTAACATCTCATTAGATATAATAAACAATGGGTTAACAACATTAATTGAGATCGTTAACTTAAAGGTTTCAAAACAACACTTACATGTAACGACTAACGATGACTTAACGACTCAGTTAAAATGTATATACATGTAGTGTATTTAGATGTATTAAAATACTTTTGGAAGAATTCAAGACATATATCAAAACACTCATACTTAATGAAAATGGTTGCAGTTACTTTTTCATTCTTTTCTTTCATCAAGAATTCTAGTCGTATTCTTACCCGTATTATACACAGCTTCAAAACGTACTTACTATGAGTATATACCAATAGGAACTAGCATGGGATTCCACTCTTGATTATGTCATGTATGACTAATCAATTTTAACTTCTACCATGAGCTAGTCAACTAACTAGAACTCCTTTTAACCCCACTCACCACTCACCAATTACCACTCATCATTCACTCCATTTCACTTCCAATTCTCTTTCTAATTATCTCTCAACACACACACACTATTATGAACGTATTTTTCCAGTAGTTAATCATCATCTTCATCAAAAATCACTTCAAGAATCAAGCTATAATCATCATAGGAAGAACACTTCAAAAACACTTCAAAAATCCCTTCAAGTTTACTAATTTACTTCCAAGCTTTCTAATCCATTCCAAGTAATCATCTAAGATCAAGAAACCTTTGTTATATACAGTAGGTTATCTTTCTTATTCAAGGTAATATTCATATTCAAACTTTGATTCAATTTCTATAACTATAAACTATCTTAATTCGAGTAAAAATCTTACTTGAACTTGTTTTTGTGTCATGATCCTACTTCAAGAACTTTCAAGCCATCCAAGATCCTTTGAAGCTAGATCATTTCTTGTCACTTCCAGTAGGTTTACCTACTAAACTTGAGGTAGTAATGATGTTCATAACATCATTTGATTCATATATATAAAACTATCTTATTCGAAGGTTTAAACTCGTAATCATTAGAACACAGTTTAGTTAATTCTAAACTTGTTCGCAAACAAAAGTTAATCCTTCTAACTTGACTTTTAAAATTAACTACACACATGTTCTGTATCTATATGATATGCTAACTTAATGATTTAAAACCTGGAAACACGAAAAACACCGTAAAACCGGATTTACGCCGTCGTAGTAACACCGCGGGCTGTTTTGGGTTAGTTAATTAAAAACTATGATAAACTTTGATTTAAAAGTTGTTATTCTGAGAAAATGATTTTTATTATGAACATGAAACTATATCCAAAAATTATGGTTAAACTCAAAGTGGAAGTATGTTTTCTAAAATGGTCATCTAGACGTCGTTCTTTCGACTGAAATGACTACCTTTACAAAAATGACTTGTAACTTATTTTTCCGACTATAAACCTATACTTTTCTATTTAGATTCATAAAATAGACTTCAATATGAAACCATAGCAATTTTATTCACTCAAAATGGATTTAAAATGAAGAAGTTATGGGTAAAACAAGATTGGATAATTTTTCTCATTTTAGCTACGTGAAAATTGGTAACAAATCTATTCCAACCATAACTTAATCAACTTGTATTGTATATTATGTAATCTTGAGATACCATAGACACGTATACAATGTTTCGACCTATCATGTCGACACATCTATATATATTTCGGAACAACCATAGACACTCTATATGTGAATGTTGGAGTTAGCTATACAGGGTTGAGGTTGATTCCAAAATATATATAGTTTGAGTTGTGATCAATACTGAAATACGTATACACTGGGTCGTGGATTGATTCAAGATAATATTTATCGATTTATTTCTGTACATCTAACTGTGGACAACTAGTTGTAGGTTACTAACGAGGACAGCTGACTTAATAAACTTAAAACATCAAAATATATTAAAAGTGTTGTAAATATATTTTAAACATACTTTGATATATATGTATATATTGTTATAGGTTCGTGAATCAACCAGTGGCCAAGTCTTACTTCCCGACGAAGTAAAAATCTGTGAAAGTGAGTTATAGTCCCACTTTTAAAATCTAATATTTTTGGGATGAGAATACATGCAGGTTTTATAAATGATTTACAAAATAGACACAAGTACGTGAAACTACATTCTATGGTTGAATTATCGAAATCGAATATGCCCCTTTTTATTAAGTCTGGTAATCTAAGAATTAGGGAACAGACACCCTAATTGACGCGAATCCTAAAGATAGATCTATTGGGCCTAACAAACCCCATCCAAAGTACCGGATGCTTTAGTACTTCGAAATTTATATCATATCCGAAGGGTGTCCCGGAATGATGGGGATATTCTTATATATATATATATATATATGCATCTTGTTAATGTCGGTTACCAGGTGTTCACCATATGAATGATTTTTATCTCTATGTATGGGATGTGTATTAAAATATGAAATCTTGTGGTCTATTGTTACGATTTGATATATATAGGTTAAACCTATAACTCACCAACATTTTTGTTGACGTTTAAAGCATGTTTATTCTCAGGTGAATACTAAGAGCTTCCGTTGTTACATACTAAAATAAGGACAAGATTTGGAGTCCATGTTTGTATGATATTGTGTAAAAACTGCATTCAAGAAACTGATTTCGATGTAACATATTTGTATTGTAAACCATTATGTAATGGTCGTGTGTAAACAGGATATTTTAGATTATCATTAGTTGATAATCTACGTAAAGCTTTTTAAACCTTTATTGACGAAATAAAGGTTATGGTTTGTTTTAAAATGAATGCAGTCTTTGAAAAACGTCTCATATAGAGGTCAAAACCTCGCAACGAAATCAATTAATATGGAACGTTTTTAATCAATAAGAACGGGACATTTCAGGGCTCATGTGATCGCATGAGCCAGGATTTTGGGCCAGGTTACGGGCTGCTACAGTAGCAGGCCGAATGTTTTATTATTATTATTTTTTTTTTTTTTTTTTGCTATGTTTATTTTTTCTGTTTTAAATATTTATATAATATATTTTTATAAATTAAATAAAACTTATATTTTTATAAAATAAATATAAAGAAGCTTTTATAGAACTTAAATATTTAACAAACTCTTAAAAATATTTATAATTTTGTTTTCTTTTTATATTTTCGAATATATAAAAACGTATTTTTTACAAAAGCGTATTTTAATAAAAGTAAACTAAAAATAAAAATCTTTTTGTTTTTTATATATATTAGCGTTGCGCTTCCGGCTTTTAAGCTAGATGTTCCCCGGCAGCTGCGCCAAAAATACTTTATAGTTAAAGCTAAGGGGTATAAAATACTATTAAATTTTAGCAGGAAATACTATTAAATACGATACAATTTTACTCAAGATATTTATTTATTTATTAAATGGATATACTTAAACCTTGCTACAACACTTATAGGCAGTGTACCTAATCGTACAGTAGTGTAGTTTTTAGTAAGTCCGGTTCGTTCCACATGGAAAATCTTTTAATCAAAGCTTAACGCTATATTAGTTTTATTTTATTAAAATACAAATATATATATATATATATATATATATATATATATATATATATATATATATATATATATATATATATATATATATATGTAATAATATTATTATTATAAAGGGGAGTTTTTACCGTTTAATGACCGGTTTGTCGATTTTAAAACTTTAGTCGCAGTTAAAACAAAATGTAAAATATTAAATAAATAAAAGACTTAATTTAAAGCGTAAAGTAAATAACGATAATGAAATTGCGATAAATAAAAGTGCGATAAAATAAACTTGCGATAATTAAAAAGTACGATAATTAAAAGTGCAATTAAATACAATAACAATAAATAAAAGTGCTATAATCAGAAGTGCAATTAAATATAAAATAAAGGAAATTAAATATGAAATAAAAGAATTATACTTATTTAAACTTCCGTAATCATGATGTTTGACGTGTTGATTTTAGTTTTATGCCCATGGGTTAATTGTCCTTTGTCCTGGATTATTTAATATGTCCGTCTGGTTTTTGTCCATAACAGTCCATCAGTCATAAATATAAAGTGCGAGTGTCCTCGTCAAATTATCCTTATACCCGAAGTCAAATATTCCAACTAATTGGGGACTTAAACTGTAACAAGATTTTCATACTTTGTTTAATAATTACACCAGGATGTCGACTGAGTGTAACCCAAGGTTTTAATACTTTATTATCAATTATGCCAAGTGTCCTTGTACATAATTTCATCCCTGTTTTAATAATTCTAGTGGCTATTAATCCATTCCCGTGTCCGGTTAAATGAACGATTATTCGTACATATAAATACCCCGCCCATCGTGTCCGATCGAGTGTATATGGTTATTTATAGGGACATCCAATTGTAAATCTTTATATTAAAATTAACAAACTATCATTTAGTTAAACAAATATAAAGCCCATTAATAGCCCATAGTCTAATTTCCACAAGTGTCGTTCTTTTGTCCAAACCCCAATTATGGTACAAAGCCCAATTACCCAATTTTAATATTTTTAGCCCAACATCGTGATTACTTCGGATTAAATAAGCATAATAATAACTTAGCTACGAGACATTAAATTAAAAAAGGTTGAACATAACTTACAATGATTAAAAATAGCGTAGCGTTACACGGACATAATTTCGACTTACACCCTTACAACATTCGCTAACACACCCTTATTATTAGGATTTAAAATTAAAATTAAAATTAAAATATAAATTATATATACGTATACTACGTTTGAGTGAAGAAGAAAAAGATGTGTTTTGATGTTCACCAAAGCTCGATTTTTATAGGCCTGTGATCTGGAAAAGATGCTCATGCGATCGCATGAGCTTTACCCTTCAAGGCCATGCGATCGCATGGCCAGCTGGGGAGAGTCAAATTTGGTTGTTTTCTTCTGCCGACGGTTTTTAAATATAATATAATATATATATATTAATTTTAAGAATTAATTATATATTATATATTATATTATATTCATGTGCATAGTTGACTTGAAATTTTTAGTCCGTTGCGTCAAGCGTTGAGAGTTGACTCTGGTCCCGGTTCTAAATTTTTGAATGTCCTTGCGTACAATTTAATATCTTGTACTTTGCGTTTTGAATCTTGTACTCTTGTAATTTTGAGACGTTTCTTATCAATAATTGGAACCTCTTTGATTGTCTTTTGTACTTTTGAGCTTTTTGGTCGTTTGCATCTTCAATTCGTCGAATCTGCCTTTTGTCTTCACCTTTTATTATTTAAACGAATATCACTTGTAAATAGGACAATTGCAACTAAAAGCTTGTCTTTCTTGAGGAATAATGCTATGAAATATATGTTCGTTTTTAGCATTATCAAGCCCGTAAGGCCACACAACATAAGTTCACACTTACACCCTATAAGTGTAACTAATGATAATTGAATTGAGGCTTTTTGTTCTAACTCGCATGTGGAATGTTTGTTTCCGTACTTGTGTTCAAAGTATAAAAGTATAAACCGTATATGTTTCTCATCCCATGATTTAAAGAGTAAAAGTTGTTGAAAATTGGGACTATGATCTCACCGTAGTTGCATGCCAAAGTACTTCATTTTAAACGTTGTGCAATGAAAGTTGTTTAGTCTTGACCTAAACAAGTAAGTTATATCAATACCGGGTAAGACACAAGGTCGGTCGAAATGTGTTCAATTAGTCCTATGGCTCGTTACAACTCGATTATATAGCATGTGAGTCAAGTTGTCAAGTTTCATGCAAGATATAAGTACAAGAGAGATGTTATAACGATTAAATGAAGTATTGGTTAAGTTTGACTAAAAGTCAACTTTGGTCAAGTCAAAGTCAACAAAAAAGTCAACGTGTTCGGGTCGGGTCTCGGACAATTTTTCTGAGTTTCATAATCATATACTCCCTCCGTCCCACCACGAGTGTCCACATTTCCATTTTGGAATGTCCCATTACAAGTGTCCATATTGTACTTTCAACCAATGATAAGAGGTTATTCTAGAGAGAGAAGGTTTCTGATTGGTGGAGAATGAAGTTAGTGGAATTTCCTAAAACTTTGTGCAAAAAGTAAGTGGACACTTATAATGGGACGGAGGGAGTATGAGCATGTTAGAACAAGTTTCATGTTAATCGGAGGTGCGTAGCATAGTTAGAATTAAACGTGAAAATGCAAAGTTGAACAGCCCACATTCCAGGCATATGCCGCGGCACGCCAAGGATTGGCCGTGCCGCGGAAAAGCACCTGGGCTGATTCCTGGGCTGTTTCAAGTGTTCAATTCTCGAACCAAAATTCACTAATTCACAAATAATGAACCGCAAACATTCAAAACACGTATCTTATATCACTGGAAAGGTAATTTAACGAGGAATACAACTAAACACATTTCATCAATCAAATTCATCATTTACAATAACTAAATCCTCGTTGAATGATCATTAAATGTTCGTCATTAAAGTTTCAAGTTCATAAAATGCATTTCATGATTCGGGAATCTAATTTACACATACGATATGCCATTTTGAAGGTAATTAATCATACATTGCAACTAATCACTTACTAACAACGCTTTATAGCATTCAATGCATCAAAAGTTCGTATTTAAGTCTATCAGACCCTAACCAAAAATCACAAAATCATTAATCATGTTAATGAAGTTTTTCCAAGTCAACCTACATACTAAAACGAAGCTAATGATGCTAGTAACACTTTTAATACATGCATATTAACATTTAATCAACCAAAAACAAAGATTAAACTAACCCATTTTTCATATTCAAGCTAGTTACTCATACAAGCAAATCAAGCAATCAAATTACATATACATCAACCTAATGAGCCATAGACACTAACTAACACCATTTCAAGTCAAGAACATCAAGAACAAAAATCTAGAGTTTTTAGAAACCTTACCCCAAGTAGTGAAATTTGTATCAATGTGTAGAAGATGATGAGAGGATTCCAAAAGTACAATTTGTTTGGGTTGAGGCTTGCTAGATTGAATTTAGATGATGAATCTTTAATGTGGTGAATTTGAGAGAAAATGGAAGTAGTAAAGGAGAAAGAGATAAGAGAAATGATAGGTGGGTGGAAGAGTAGTTGACTAGTTGACCTAGGCACCACTTTGGCCACTTGACACAATTTGTCCCTCAAGTTTAAAAATGGGTGCGTGAATTAACCAAACGATTTATTTTAAATACGCCAGGGTAACGAGAGATATTATAAATAAATAAATAACGGAATTATCGAAAACGCTAATTAACGGAAGATACGAATCTAGATAACGAAAGATATTATCTAAAAAAAGACGGCGTTAAAATAAATTAACGGAAAAATGCGGGTTATTACAAAGTTGTTTAATTTGCAATCTTAAAAAGTATTGCAAATCTCTTTGTAAGCTCATTTCATATGTCTTTGACATAAGTTTTGAAAAATCTTGACAATGTTTTTCATTTTTAGATCCATAAATAATATCATCCACGTATATATGTACCAGATTACCAATAACCTGCTCAATTGGATGCTCCTTTGTCCATTTAGTGTTATGAATAGGTGAGCTTGTTGTGGAACACACAACATCTTGATCATTAGCTGGTTCAGCAGTATGAGCAGTAGCATAAGACAGCTGTTCATTATGAGTGTAACCAGTGCCAGCTTGTGATCCTTCATAACCAGTAGACCTCTGCTCAAGTTGCAGAACTTTAGTAGAGCCAGTGGGTCAACTAGGTTTAGACACAGATGGAACAAAATGTTCCATTTCATTATCAGAGAACTCAGCAACATGGATTGGTTAGGGAGTTGCTGCTGGTTCTTCTTCATCATCAAGAGCTTGCTGAGTAAGCTCTTCAAATAATAAGTCTTCATCTTCTAGTCCAAAAGGTGAATTGGGGGCAGTTTCATCAAATGTAACATTAATGGATTCTTCAAAACAACCCCTTCTTTTATTATAGACCCTATATGCCTTTGACATGTTGGAATATCCAAGAAATATACCTTCATCAGCCTTAGCATTAAACTTGCCCAGTTGATCCCTATTGTTTAGAATGTAACAGGGAGTGCTAAATACATGAAGAAATGAAATTGAGGGTCTTCTGCCTTTAAGAACTTCATAAGCAGTTTTCTAATGTCAGCTATTCTGGGTAAAACAAGCAGTATTCGCAGCTTCTGCCCAATATGAATTTTTCAGCCCAAACTCAGCCAACATAGATCTTGCTGCTTCAATGAGAGTTCTGTTTCTTCTTTCTGCAACACCATTCTGTTGAGGTGTTCTCACAGTAGAAAAGTTCTGTGAAATACCTTTGTCAGCACAAAATTCTTCCAATGTAGCATTTCTGAATTCTGTACCATGATCACTTCTTAGCTGCTTCACCAGTTGCCCATTTAAAAGTTCCATTCTTTTGATAAAATTGATAATTTCATCAGCAGCTTCACTCTTTTGCTTCAAAAAGAATACCCAAGTGTACCTGAAATATTCATCAACAATAACCAGTGTATACTTCTTCCCACTACAGCTGGCTACATTAACAGGACCAAAAAGATCCATATGAAGTCGGTGAAATGGTTTCTCAACAGATAAAATCTGCTTTGACTTGAATGAAGCATGGTGATGCTTTCCTTTTTCACAACCAGGACACAATCTGTTATTCACATAAGACATTGTGGGTAGCCCAGGCACCAAACTTTTACTAAATAATTTCTGAATATTTTTAAAGTTGAGATGTGAGAGTTTCTTGTGCCATAACCACTTGAGATTGTCTGTGGCCTTTGAATAAAAACAAGTATCAGTTGTTGTGACTGCTGTGTTCATGTCGATTTGATACATGTTCTCATGTTTTTTTCTGTCAGCGGAGGCTTCCCTGTCTTATAAAAAAGAGTGCCAATTTTCTTTCTGAATTGAACTATCTTACTTTTGCTTGTCAGTTGGCTTATACTGAATAGATTGTGTTTAAGCCCAACGACATATGCCACATTTGAGAATGTAACATTCCCATTTGTTAAAGTGCCAAAACCCTTTGTGTAATCCAACGAATTATCTCCATATGAAACAAGTGGACCATCTTTTTCTTGATAGTCCATCAGCAGGTGAAATGTCCCGTTCTTATTAATTAAAAACGTTCCATATTAATTGATTTCGTTGCGAGGTTTTGACCTCTATATGAGACGTTTTTCAAAGACTTCATTCATTTTTAAAACAAACCATAACCTTTATTTCATAAATAAAGGTTTAAAAAGCTTTACGTAGATTATCAAATAATGATAATCTAAAATATCCTGTTTACACACGACCATTACATAATGGTTTACAATACAAATATGTTACATCGAAATCAGTTTCTTGAATGCAGTTTTTACACAATATCATACAAACATGGACTCCAAATCTTGTCCTTATTTTAGTATGCAACAGCGGAAGCTCTTAGTATTCACCTGAGAATAAACATGCTTTAAACGTCAACAAAAATGTTGGTGAGTTATAGGTTTAACCTATATATATCAAATCGTAACAATAGACCACAAGATTTCATATTTCAATACACATCCCATACATAGAGATAAAAATCATTCATATGGTGAACACCTGGTAACCAACATTAACAAGATGCATATATAAGAATATCCCCATCATTTCGGGACACCCTTCTGATATGATATAAATTTCAAAGTACTAAAGCATCCGGTACTTTGGATGGGGTTTGTTAGGCCGAATAGATCTATCTTTAGGATTCGCGTCAATTAGGGTGTCTGTTCCCTAATTCTAAGATTACCAGACTTAATAAAAAGGGGCATATTCGATTTCGATAATTCAACCATAGAATGTAGTTTCACGTACTTGTGTCTATTTTGTAAATCATTTATAAAACCGGCATGTATTCTCATCTCAAAAATATTAGATTTTGAAAGTGGGACTATAACTCACTTTCACATATTTTTACTTCGTCGGGAAGTAAGACTTGGCCACTGGTTGATTCACGAACCTATAAAAATATATACATATATATCAAAGTATGTTCAAAATATATTTACAATACTTTTAATATATTTTGATGTTTTAAGTTTATTAAGTCAGCTGTCCTCGTTAGTAACCTACAACTAGTTGTCCACAGTTAGATGTACAGAAATAAATCGATAAATATTATCTTGAATCAATCCACGACCCATTGTATACGTATCTCAGTATTGATCACAACTCAAACTATATATATTTTGGAATCAACCTCAACCCTGTATAGCTAACTCCAACATTCACATATAGAGTGTCTATGGTTGTTCCAAAATATATAGATATGTGTCGACATGATAGGTCGAAACATTGTATACGTGTCTATGGTATCTCAAGATTACATAATATACAATACAAGTTGATTAAGTTATGGTTGGAATAGATTTGTTACCAATTTTCACGTACCTAAAATGAGAAAAATTATCCAATCTTGTTTTACCCATAGCTTCTTCATTTTAAATCCGTTTTGAGTGAATCAAATTGCTATGGTTTCATATTGAACTCTATTTTATGAATCTAAACAGAAAAAGTATAGGTTTATAGTCGGAAAAATAAGTTACAAGTCGTTTTTGTAAAGGTAGTCATTTCAGTCGAAAGAACAACGTCTAGATGACCATTTTAGAAAACATACTTCCACTTTGAGTTTAACCATAATTTTTGGATATAGTTTCATGTTCATAATAAAAATCATTTTCCCAGAATAACAATTTTTAAATCAAAGTTTATCATAGTTTTTAATTAACTAACCCAAAACAGCCCGCGGTGTTACTACGACGGCGTAAATCCGATTTTACGGTATTTTTCGTGTTTCCAGGTTTTAAATCATTAAGTTAGCATATCATATAGATATAGAACATGTGTTTAGTTGATTTTAAAAATCAAGTTAGAAGGATTAACTTTTATTTGCGAACAAGTTTAGAATTAACTAAACTATGTTCTAGTGATTACAAGTTTAAACCTTCGAATAAGATAGCTTTATATGTATGAATCGAATGATGTTATGAACATCATTACTACCTCAAGTTCCTTGGATGGCTTGAAAGTTCTTGAAGCAGAATCATGACACGAAAACAATTTTAAGTAAGATTTCCACTCGAAATAAGATTGTTATAGTTATAGAAATTGAATTAAAGTTTGAATATGATTATTACCTTGTATTAGAAAGATAACCTACTGTAAGTAACAAAGGTTTCTTGATCTTGGATGATTATTTGGAATGGATTTAGGAAAATTGGAAGTAAACTTGCAATCTTGGAAGTATTCTTGATTTTATGAAACTAGAACTTTTGGAATTTATGAAGAACACTTAGAACTTGAAGATAGAACTTGAGAGAGATCAATTAGATGAATAAAATTGAAGAATGAAAGTTTTTGTAGGTGTTTTTGGTCGTTGGTGTATGGATTAGATATAAAGGATATGTAATTTTGTTTTCATGTAAATAAGTCATGAATGATTACTCATATTTTTGTAATTTTATGAGATATTTCATGCTAGTTGCCAAATGATGGTTCCCACATGTGTTAGGTGACTCACATGGGCTGCTAAGAGCTGATCATTGGAGTGTATATACCAATAGTACATACATCTAAAAGCTGTGTATTGTACGAGTACGAATACGGGTGCATACGAGTAGAATTGTTGATGAAACTGAACGAGGATGTATTTGTAAGCATTTTTTTTAAGTAGAAGTATTTTGATAAGTGTCTTGAAGTCTTTCAAAAGTGTATGAATACATATTAAAACACTACATGTATATACATTTTAACTGAGTCGTTAAGTCATCGTGAGTCGTTACATGTAAATGTTGTTTTGAAACCTTTAGGTTAACGATCTTGTTGAATGTTGTTAACCCATTGTTTATTATAACAAAAGAGATGTTAAATTGTTATATTATCATGATATTATGATATATAATATATCTTAGTATGATATATGTATAGTTAAATGTCTTTACAACGATAATCGTTACATATATGTCTCGTTTCGAAATCATTAAGTTAGTAGTCTTATTTTTACATATGTATTTCATTGTTAATACACTTAATAATATATTTACTTATCATTTAACATAATTAACCAAGTGTATCAATATCTTAATATGATTCATATGTACCTAGTAAGACGTTGTTATAACGATAATCGTTATATATATCGTTTTCGAGTTTCTTAAATTAATAGTCTCATTTTTATGTATATAACTCATTGTTAAAATACCTAATGAGATACATACTTATAATAAAATCATGTTAACTATATATATAACCATATATATGTCATCGTATAGTTTTTACAAGTTTTAATGTTCGTGAATCACCGGTCAACTTGGGTGGTCAATTGTCTATATGAAACCTATTTCAATTAATCAAGTCTTAACAAGTTTGATTGCTTAACATGTTGGAAACACTTAATCATGTAAATAACAATTTCATTTAATATATATATAAACATGGAAAAGTTCGGGTCACTACAGTACCTACCCGTTAAATAAATTTTGTCCCGTAATTTTAAGCAGTTGGAGGTGTTGACGTATCTTCTGGAAATAAATGCGGGTATTTCTTCTTCATCTGATCTTCACACTCGCAGGTGAACTCGGGTCCTCTACGAGCATTCCATCGAACCTTAACAATCGGTATCTTGTTTTGTTTAAGTCTCTTAACCTCACGATCCATTATTTCGATGGGTTCTTCAATGAATTGAAGTTTTTCGTTGATTTGGATTTCATTCAATGGAATAGTGAGATCTTCTTTAGCAAAACATTTCTTCAAATTTGAGACGTGGAAAGTGTTATGTACAGCCGCGAGTTGTTGAGGTAGCTCCAGTTGGTAAGCTACTGGTCCGACACGATCTATAATCTTGAATGGTCCAATGTACCTTGGATTTAGTTTCCCCCGTTTACCAAATCGAACAACGCATTTCCAAGGTGAAACCTTAAGCATGACCATTTCTCCAATTTCAAACTCTATATCTTTTCTTTTACTGTCCGCGTAGCTCTTTTGTCGACTCTGGGCGGCTTTCAATCTTTGTTGAATTTGGATGATTTTCTCGGTAGTTTCTTGTATTATCTCCGGACCCGTAATCTTTCTATCCCCCACTTCACTCCAACAAATCGGAGACCTGCACTTTCTACCATAAAGTGCTTCAAACGGCGCCATCTCAATGCTTGAATGGTAGCTGTTATTGTAGGAAAATTCTGCTAACGGTAGATGTCGATCCCAACTGTTTCCGAAATCAATAACACGAGCTCGTAGCATGTCTTCAAGCGTTTGTATCATCCTTTCGCTCTACCCATCAGTTTGTGGATGATAGGCAGTACTCATGTCTAGACGAGTTCCCAATGCTTGCTGTAATGTCTGCCAGAATCTTGAAATAAATCTGCCATCCCTATCAGAAATAATAGAGATTGGTATTCCATGTCTGGAGACGACTTCCTTCAAATACAGTCGTGCTAACTTCTCCATCTTGTCATCTTCTCTTATTGGTAGGAAGTGTGCTGACTTGGTGAGACGATCAACTATTACCCAAATAGTATCATAACCACTTGCAGTCCTTGGCAATTTAGTAATGAAATCCATGGTAATGTTTTCCCATTTCCATTCTGGGATTTCAGGTTGTTGTAGTAGACCTGATGGTTTCTGATGTTCAGCTTTGACCTTAGAACACGTCAAACATTCTCCTACATATTTAGCAATATCGGCTTTCATACCTGGCCACCAAAAATGTTTCTTAAGATCCTTGTACATCTTCCCTGTTCCAGGATGTATTGAGTATCTGGTTTTATGAGCTTCTCTAAGTACCATTTCTCTCATATCTCCAAATTTTGGTTCCCAAATTCTTTCAGCCCTATACCGGGTTCCATCTTCCCGAATATTAAGATGCTTCTTCGATCCTTTGGGTATTTCATCCTTTAAATTTCCCTCTTTTAAAACTCCTTGTTGCGCCTCCTTTATTTGAGTAGTAAGGTTAGTGTGAATCATTATATTCATAGATTTTACTCGAATGGGTTCTCTGTCCTTTCTGCTCAAGGCGTCGGCTACCACATTTGCCTTCCCCGGGTGGTAACGAATCTCAAAGTCATAATCATTCAACAATTCAATCCACCTACGCTGCCTCATATTCAGTTGTTTCTGATTAAATATGTGTTGAAGACTTTTGTGGTCGGTATATATAATACTTTTGACCCCATATAAGTAGTGCCTCCAAGTCTTTAATGCAAAAACAACCGCGCCTAATTCCAAATCATGCGTCGTATAATTTTGCTCGCGAATCTTCAATTGTCTAGACGCATAAGCAATCACCTTCGTCCGTTGCATTAATACACAACCGAGACCTTGCTTTGATGCGTCACAATAAATTACAAAATCATCATTCCCTTCAGGCAATGACAATATAGGTGCCGTAGTTAGCTTTTTCTTCAATAATTGAAACGCCTTCTCTTGTTCATCCTTCCATTCAAATTTCTTCCCTTTATGCGTTAATGCAGTCAAGGGTTTTGCTATTTTGGAGAAATCTTGGATGAATCTTCTGTAGTAACCAGCCAATCCTAAAAATTGACGTATATGCTTCGGAGTTTTTGGGGTTTCCCACTTTTCAACGGTTTCGATCTTTGCCGGGTCCACCTGGATACCTTCTTTGTTCACTATGTGATCGAGGAATTGAACTTCTTCCAACCAAAATGCACACTTTGAAAACTTAGCGTACAGTTTTTCTTTCCTCAATACTTCTAGCACTTTTCTCAAATGTTCTTCGTGCTCTTGATCATTCTATGAGTAAATAAGTATGTCATCGATGAAAACAATGACAAACTTGTCAAGATATGGCCCACACACTCGGTTCATAAGGTCCATGAACACAGCTGGTGCGTTAGTCAATCCAAACGGCATAACCATAAACTCGTAATGACCATAACGCGTCCTAAAAGCAGTTTTTGGAATATCATCCTCCTTTACTCGCATTTGATGATATCCAGAATGTAAATCGATCTTCGAATAAACTGACGAGCCTTGTAGTTGATCAAATAAGTCGTCAATTCTCGGCAGTGGATAACGGTTTTTGATGGTAAGTTTGTTCAACTCTCTGTAGTCAATACACAACCTAAATGTACCATCCTTCTTCTTGACAAATAAAACAGGAGCTCCCCATGGTGATGTGCTTGGTCGAATGAAACCACATTCTAATAGTTCTTGCAGTTGGTTTTGCAGTTCTTTCATCGCGCTGGGTGCGAGTCTATAAGGAGCACGAGCTATTGGTGTAGCTCCTGGTACAAGATCTATTTGAAATTCAACAGATCGATGTGGAGGTACTCCCGGTAATTCTTTCGGAAATACATCGGGAAATTCTTTTGCGACGGGAACATCATTGATGCTCTTTTCTTCAGTTTGTACTTTCTCGACGTGTGCTAGAACAGCATAGCAACCTTTTCTTATTAGTTTTTGTGCCTTCAAATTACTAATAAGATGTAGCTTCATGTTGCCCTTTTCTCCGTACACCATTAAGGGTTCTCCTTCTTCTCGTACAATGAGAATTGCATTTTTATAACATACGATCTCTGCTTTCACCTTCTTAAGCCAGTCCATGCCAACTATTACATCAAAACTCCCTAACTCTACTGGTATCAAATCAATCTTAAATATTTCGCTACCCAGTTTAATTTCTCGATTCCGGCATATATTATCTGCTAAAATTAATTTACCGTTTGCTAATTCGAGTAAAAATTTACTATCCAACGGCGTCAATGGACAACTTAATTTAGCAAAAAATCTCTACTCATATAGCTTCTATCCGCACCCGAATCAAATAAAACGTAAGCAGATTTATTGTCAATAAGAAACGTACCCGTAACAAGCTCCGGGTCTTCATGTGCCTCTGCTGCATTAATATTGAAAACTCTTCCGCTACCTTGTCCATTCGTGTTCTCCTGGTTCGGGCAATTTCTAATAATGTGGCCCAGTTTTCCACATTTATAACAAACTACATTGGCATAACTTGCTCCGACACTACTTGCTCCGCCATTACTCATTCCGACACCATTTGTTCCTTTCGTTCTGTTAACCCCTGGTCCGTAGACCTCACACTTCGCCGTGCTATGACCATTTCTTTTACACTTGTTGCAAAATTTGGTGCAGAACCCCGAGTGATACTTTTCACACCTTTGGCATAGCTGCTTCTGATTGTTGTTGTTGTTGCGGTTGTTATTATTGTTGGGATGATTGTTGTAGTTGCTGTTGTTGTTGCTGTTGTTGTTGTTGTTGTTGTTGTTGTTGTTGTTGTTGTTGTTGAGCCGTTTGTTGTAGTTGCGATTGATGTTGCGATTGTTGGGATAATTGTTGCGATTATTATTGTAATTGCTATTGTTGTTGTATTGGTGATTCTTATCACCGTTTTCCTCCCACTTTCTTTTGACTTGCTTCACATTGGCCTCTTCAGCCGTCTGTTCTTTAATTCTTTCCTCAATCTGGTTTACTAGTTTGCGAGCCATTCTACATGCCTGTTGTATGGAGGCGGGCTCGTGTGAACTTATATCTTCTTGGATTCTTTCCGGTAATCCTTTCACAAACGCGTCGATATTCTCTTCCTCATCTTCGAACGCTCCCGGACACAATAGGCACAATTCTGTGAATCATTTTTTGTACGTGGTAATATCAAATCCTTGGGTTCGTAACCCTCTAAGTTCTGTCTTGAGCTTATTGACCTCGGTTCTGGGACGGTACTTCTCGTTCATCAAGTGCTTGAATGCTGACCACGGTAGTGCGTACGCATCATCTTGTCCCACTTGCTCTAGATAGGTATTCCACCATGTTAACGCAGAACCTGTGAAGGCATGCGTAGCGTACTTCACTTTGTCCTCTTCAGTACACTTACTTAAGGCAAACACCGATTCGACCTTCTCGGTCCACCATTTCAATCCGATCGGTCCTTCGGTTCCATCAAATTCCAAAGGTTTGCAGGCAGTGAATTCTTTGTAGGTGCATCCTACACGATTTCCTGTACTGCTAGATCCAAGGTTATTGTTGGTATGTAGCGCAGCCTGTACTGCGGCTATGTTTGAAGCTAGAAAAGTACGGAATTCCTCTTCATTCATATTCACGGTGTGTCGAGTAGTCGGTGCCATTTCCTTCAAAATAGTCAAATGGAACAAGTTAATCATACAGAATATTAAGAGTAGTTAATAGTATTTCGTAGCATAATATGAACTCATTTATAAAAGCTTTTTCTTCATATTAGCGTTTTATAAGTTTGAATTCGGGTAGTACCTACCCGTTAAGTTCATACTTAGTAGCTAATATACAATTCAACTACTACAATTCTATATGAAAAACTGATTATAATAATATTTCGCGTTCAAACTTTTATACAATATTTTACAAACTTACAATACCGCTTATTTTACATAAAGCATGAAATATAGCACACAATAACTTTGATACAAGATAGTTGTGAAGATAATTCTAGCTAGTACACAAGTCGTTCAGCAAAGGCAATAAAGACACGTAATTCATACGTCCAGAAACAAGTCATGCATTCTGGTTTTACTAGGACTACTTCCCATCCTTGGTCTTGTGGAAAATAACTGTTATGGCCGTTGATAAGACAGCGTGTTGTAACGTCGTCAAAAGGACGAGGGTTAGGTAATGACCAACAGTCTCGTAATAACCTAAAAACCTCATTTCTTACCCCAATTACCGACTCCGTCACTTGTGGGAACGTTTTGTTTAATAGTTGTAGCCCGATGTTCTTTTTCTCACTTTGGTGAGAAGCGAACATTACTAACCCGTAAGCATAGCATGCTTCTTTATGTTGCATGTTAGCCGCTTTTTCTAAATCATGAAGTCCTATATTCGGATACATTGAGTCAAAATAATTTCTTAACCCGTTGCGTAAAATAGCATTTGGGTTCCCCGCAATATATGCGTCAAAGTAAACACATCGTAACTTATGGGTTTCCCAATGTGATATCCCCCATCTTTCAAACAAAAGTCTCTTATAAACCAAGAAATTCTTGGAACGTTCTTCGAATGTATTACAAACTGATT
The DNA here is from genome assembly GCF_046630445.1 of Rutidosis leptorrhynchoides. NCBI lineage: Eukaryota > Viridiplantae > Streptophyta > Magnoliopsida > Asterales > Asteraceae > Rutidosis > Rutidosis leptorrhynchoides. The sequence continues at coordinate 158,183,230 of NC_092336.1, forward strand.
TCGCCGTAAATAGTTGTGCCGAAGAATTCTGACCGACTCTAGACAAGATTTCATCAATCATGTCTCCGAGTAGGTCTCTTAAAATATTGGGTTGTCTATCCATTTTGTGTTTTTATACTGTAAAATAGACAAGAGTTAGATTCATAAAAAAAATATACTTATTAATACAAGCAATTTTTACATATATCATAAAGCATAAGCACACTATATTACATATATTACACCACACGAATACAACTATCTTATTCCGACTCGCTCGTTTCTTCTTCTTTGGTTTTGGTTCGTTTTGCCAAGTTTCTAGGGATATATGATGTTCCCCTAATACGAGCTGTCATTTTCCACAACGGTTTAGAAAAACCTGGTGGTTTAGAGGTTCCCGGGTCATTGTTACAACTTAAGGGCTTCGGGGGTTGACGATACATATAAAGTTCATCGGGGTTGGAATTAGATTTCTCTATTTTTATGCCCTTTCCCTTATTATTTTCTTTTGCCTTTTTAAATTCAGTTGGGGTAATTTCTATAACATCATCGGAATTCTCGTCGGAATCCGATTCATCGGAGAATTGGTAATCCTCCCAATATTTTGCTTCCTAGGCGGAAACACCATTGACCATAATTAACCTTGGTCGGTTGGTTGAGGATTTTCTTTTACTTAACCGTTTTATTATTTCCCCCACCTGTTCTATTTCCTCCTCCGGTTCCTCCTCTTCCGGTTCTGATTCTTCTTTCGGTTCTGATTCTTCTTACGGTTCTTCTTCGGGAACTTGTGAATCAGTCCAATATATATTCGACTCTTCGTTATTATTAGGTGAGTCAATGGGATTTGTGCTAGAGGTAGACATCTATCACACAATATCAAACATGTTAAGAGATTAATATATCACATAATATATACATGTTAATAATATATAGTTTCCAACAAAAATGTTAAGCAATCATTTTTAAAGAAAACACGGTCGAAGTCCAGACTCACTAATGCATCCTAATAAACTCGATAAGACACACTAATGCAAATTTTCTGGTTCTCTAAGACCAACGCTCAGATACCAACTGAAATGTCCAGTTCTTATTGATTAAAAACGTTCCATATTAATTGATTTCGTTGCGAGGTTTTGACCTCTATATGAGAAGTTTTTCAAAGACTGCATTCATTTTTAAAACAAACCATAACCTTTATTTCATAAATAAAGGTTTAAAAAGCTTTACGTAGATTATCAAATAATGATAATCTAAAATATCCTGTTTACACACGACCATTACATAATGGTTTACAATACAAATATGTTACATCAAAATCAGTTTCTTGAATGCAGTTTTTACACAATATCATACAAACATGGACTCCAAATCTTGTCCTTATTTTAGTATGCAATAGCGGAAGCTCTTAGTATTCACCTGAGAATAAACATGCTTTAAACGTCAACAAAAATGTTGGTGAGTTATAGGTTTAACCTATATATATCAAATTGTAACAATAGACCACAAGATTTCATATTTCAATACACATCCCATACATAGAGATAAAAATCATTCATATGGTGAACACCTGGTAACCGATATTAACAAGATGCATATATAAGAATATCCCCATCATTCCGGGACACTCTTCGGATATGATATAAATTTCGAAGTACAAAAGCATCCGGTACTTTGGATGGGGTTTGTTAGGCCCAATAGATCTATCTTTAGGATTCGCGTCAATTAGGGTGTCTGTTCCCTAATTCTTAGATTACCAGACTTAATAAAAAGGGGCATATTCGATTTCGATAATTCAACCATAGAATGTAGTTTCACGTACTTGTGTCTATTTTGTAAATCATTTATAAAACCTGCATGTATTCTCATCCCAAAAATATTAGATTTTAAAAGTGGGACTATAACTCACTTTCACAGATTTTTACTTCGTCGGGAAGTAAGACTTGGCCACTGGTTGATTCACGAACCTATAACAATATATACATATATATCAAAGTATGTTCAAAATATATTTACAATACTTTTAATATATTTTGATGTTTTAAGTTTATTAAGCCAGCTGTCCTCGTTAGTAACCTACAACTAGTTGTCCACAGTTAGATGTACAGAAATAAATCGATAAATATTATCTTGAATCAATCCACGACCCAGTGTATACGTATCTCAGTATTGATCACAACTCAAACTATATATATTTTAGAATCAACCTCAACCCTGTATAGCTAACTCCAACATTCACATATAGAGTGTCTATGGTTGTTCCGAAATATATATAGATGTGTCGACATGATAGGTCGAAACATTGTATACGTGTCTATGGTATCTCAAGATTACATAATATACAATACAAGTTGATTAAGTTATGGTTGGAATAGATTTGTTACCAATTTTCACGTAGCTAAAATGAGAAAAATTATCCAATCTTGTTTTACCCATAACTTCTTCATTTTAAATCTGTTTTGAGTGAATCAAATTGCTATGGTTTCATATTGAACTCTATTTTATGAATCTAAACAGAAAAATTATAGGTTTATAGTCAAAAAAATAAGTTACAAGTCGTTTTTGTAAAGGTAGTCATTTTAGTCGAAAGAACGACGTCTAGATGACCATTTTAGAAAACATACTTCCACTTTGAGTTTAACCATAATTTTTGTATATAGTTTTATGTTCATAATAAAAATCATTTTCCCAGAATAACAATTTTTAAATCAAAGTTTCTCATAGTTTTTAATTAACTAACCCAAAACAGCCTGCGGTGTTACTACGATGGCGTAAATCCGATTTTACGGTGTTTTTCGTGTTTTCAGGTTTTAAATCATTAAGTTAGCATATCATATAGATATAGAACATGTGTTTAGTTGATTTTAAAAGTCAAGTTAGAAGGATTAACTTTTATTTGCGAACAAGTTTAGAATTAACTAAACTATGTTCTAGTGATTACAAGTTTAAACCTTCGAATAAGATAGCTTTATATGTATGAATCGAATGATGTTATGAACATCATTACTACCTCAAGTTCCTTGGATAAACCTACTGGAAATGAGAAAAATAGATCTAGCTTCAAAGGATCCTTGGATGGCTTGAAAGTTCTTGAAGCATAATCATGACACGAAAACAATTTCAAGTAAGATTTCCACTCGAAATAAGATTGTTATAGTTATAGAAATTGAATTAAAGTTTGAATATGATTATTACCTTGTATTAGAAAGATAACCTACTGTAAGTAACAAAGGTTTCTTGATCTTGGATGATTACTTGGAATGGATTTAGAAAACTTGGAAGTAAACTTGCAATCTTGGAAGTATTCTTGATTTTATGAAACTAGAACTTTTGGAATTTATGAAGAACACTTAGAACTTGAAGATAGAACTTGAGAGAGATCAATTAGATGAAGAAAATTAAAGAATGAAAGTGTTTGTAGGTGTTTTTGGTCGTTGGTGTATGGATTAGATATAAAGGATATGTAATTTTGTTTTCATGTAAATAAGTCATGAATGATTACTCATATTTTTGTAATTTTATGAGATATTTCATGCTAGTTGCCAAATGATGGTTCCCACATGTATTAGGTGACTCACATGGTCTGCTAAGAGCTGATCATTGGAGTGTATATACCAATAGTACATACATCTAAAAGCTGTGTATTGTACGAGTACGAATACGGGTGCATACGAGTAGAATTGTTGATGAAACTGAACGAGGATATATTTGTAAGCATTTTTGTTAAGTAGAAGTATTTTGATAAGTGTCTTGAAGTCTTTCAAAAGTGTATGAATACATATTAAAACACTACATGTATATACATTTTAACTGAGTCGTTAAGTCATCGTTAGTCGTTACATGTAAATGTTGTTTTGAAACCTTTAGGTTAACGATCTTGTTGAATGTTGTTAACCCATTGTTTATTATAACAAATGAGATGTTAAATTGTTATATTATCATGATATTATGATATATAATATATCTTAGTATGATATATATACAGTTAAATGTCATTACAACGATAATCGTTACATATATGTCTCGTTTCGAAATCATTAAGTTAGTAGTCTTATTTTTACATATGTATTTCATTATTAATACACTTAATAATATATTTACTTATCATTTAACATAATTAACCAAGTGTATCAATATCTTAATATGATTCATATGTACCTAGTAAGACGTTGTTATAACGATAATCGTTATATATATCGTTTTCGAGTTTCTTAAATTAATAGTCTCATTTTTATGTATATAACTCATTGTTAAAATACCTAATGAGATACATACTTATAATAAAATCATGTTAACTATATATATAACCATATATATGTCATCGTATAGTTTTTACAAGTTTTAACGTTCGTGAATCACCGGTCAACTTGGGTGGTCAATTGTCTATATGAAACCTATTTCAATTAATCAAGTCTTAACAAGTTTGATTGCTTAACATGTTGGAAACACTTAATCATGTAAATAACAATTTCATTTAATATATATAAACATGGAAAAGTTCGGGTCACTACAGCAGGGACTTACATCCGGTCATATGTCTCGAACATCCACTATCGAGATACCAGATTTTCTTATTTTGAATGCCCTTATACAACATTTCAGATTTTCGTTGAGGTGAATCCATTTTTAGGTTAGCTTCCCTCTTATCAGCCACAAATGTACTACCATTATCATTCTCATCAAACTCCTCGACCTCTTTGGCCATCAAACACAGCTTTTTACCAGAAGCATAACCAGCACCATCATTATCAGTTTGACTGTCAGAGGATGAAGATGAACTGGTTTCACCCAATCATGATGTTCAGCTACTAGTACCTTTTCTGGCTTCTTTTCCTTCTTACCAGTCTTTGAAATTTCCTTCATCTGAGCCTTTATAGCCTTGTACTTGTTCTTGTACTTTTCTGCCTTTGAGAAGGAGTTAGCATGTGATGTTGAAGGTTTTCTGGACATGCATTCAGCAGCAAAATGTCCAACCTTTCCACAATTGTAACACTCAGATTTGGAGCCCTTTACTAATTTTCTGCCATACCTAGCACTTCTTACTCACTTTGTATGGCTTGCTGGTTCTACTACGATTGAACCTTTTGAACTGCCTAGCCAGCAATACCATACATTCAGCAAACCCTTCTACATCATCCTCATCATCACTGCTTTCCTCAGACCCAGTACCACTATCCTCCTCTTCAGCTGACCCTTCTTCTGCCATTAGCTTTTGAACCAGTAAAGCCTTTTGGGCTTTCTTTTTAGCGGCAGCAACAAGAGCAGTATCATCTGACTTTGTAGATTTTGAAGTTGTGGGAGCAGACTTAAAGTTTTCTTTTAAATTAAGCTCAAATTTGGCCTCTGCCTTCTCATGGTTCCAAAGTGTACCATACAGAGAAACATGTTAAAATTCTTTAAAGTCTGAGTGGTTCTTAATGGGTCAGTAACAAGTTTCCATTTTATGGACAGTGAGTCAATGAATTTGTTGACTTGTTCAAAGTCAGTATATGTGACTTTCAAGGTGAGCAAGTCAGCAACTAAAGAGTTAAACCTAATGAAGGTTTAATTAAGTGTCTCAATTTTGTAGGCAAAGAACATTTCATATTCTCTTTTCATAGCTATAATCTTATTTTGCCTAACTTCATCCATACCCTCATATGTCTAACATGGCTTTAGCATTTGATTTTCCTTTAATTAGTTTAAACAAATGGTTAGGTAATGTGATAGCTATCAAGGTTCTGATATTAGGGTCAAGTCAAACACGGCGTTTGTCCTCATCCACCCATCTAGATAGGGGTAGCACAACTTCTCTGCCAGGAATAGCTGGAGTGTCTGCTGTAGCAAAAACACTGCCAAGTGTTTCGGTAGGGATGAATGGACCATCAGTAGCAATGACAGGCATGAGTGTGTCAATAGACTCAAGGTAAAGCAAAAACCTAGCCTTCCAGGTTTCATACTCATCTTCATCAAACTTAGGTGGTCTATTGGATGACCCATTTTCAAGGTAAGCTGAGTTTGTGTATGCAGTCATGAGAGAATTCAGATCCAAGATATTAAATTATCAATACTGAAGCTCTGATACCAGTTGTTGGTCCCTTGATTAACAACAGGAGTATTGTAGGGGGTAAATACAATTCTCTTGTTTATCTTAACAGTTTAAGCAAATTAGTATTCATGCAAGTAAACTAAATAAGATTCAAAGGTAATTTTTCAACGATTATTCTTTATTGATATAAATCACAAAGAATCACAACTATCCTTGGTGGAATGATAGTTGGTTGATACATATTCACCTAAGTTATAGCTATTGAGGTTATCTAAAGCTATTACACGTTTGGACTCTTAATAAATAAAACCCACACCACTGTTGTAACAATAGTGGATACAACAATTTATAGTAGTCCTATTAATCATGTAATTGTTCTGTTGTCCACTGGTACATAGGATGTCTGTACTTGTGGGGACAATTGTGTCAGAGAGCATGTTCCCTTCTTTCCTATTTGATAGCTATTTGCAGGAACACCCCAATTCGGTTTGGCACCACTATTTGATTAAAAAAATAGAATATTGTGTTCCCTAGGCATTGACAAAGAATAACACATGTCTGCACATGCGTTAAACTTCTGCATTCCCACGTGGTCTTGTAAGGTCACTTGTCATCCGCCGACGCGTGTCCTTTTCTGTTCAACTTTGTCTTTGACTTCTGTTGAATAGTACAATTGATGTAGACTACTCAGGAACCCACTATGCTTGTAATAGATCATAGCTGTCTTGTGTTGTCTGCTGCTTTCCAGCCATGCTGGTTCTTCTATGCTGAGTCACTTGATATTCTTGTATTGCTGGGTACATATCCTGTGCTGATCGAAGAATACTGTATACCTTGTGCTGGTAGACTAGGCAGCATACTAGACACTCGACATAGCAATATCTGATGTTTATGCAAAAACAAACTTGTGTTGGCTGCACATTACATTTTAGTGCAAATAAATTTCTGTTTTGTCATAATTAAATCCTTAATTACTTTGGGGACTCAACAGTTGGAATGATTTCTAGCTTTACAATACACGTTGTAGCTGATCACACTACTCCACAGTTCATATTTGGACTTTAGATGTCTTCCCAACACACCTTTTATGGCAATCTCTTCTCGTGGAGCATCTTCCTTACACAACATATCAAGAACTTCCTCTTCATTTGAAAGAAAGTATGGAAGATTACTTAGGTCATGAAAACGACTGTAGAATTCTTCACCCACTAATGGTACTCCCATTATTTCACCAAAGTCCTTGAGGGAGTATATGTGATTTTTGTTGAGAAGATAGAAGGAGACTACCCCATTCTCGAAGGTAAAATTTGCATAAAATTCCCGGATGAGGGTTGGATAGATTAGTCCATCAATAGTGAGAAACTCCCACATGATTTCGGAGAAAGCGGTCATAAGCTCAGGTAGTTGACCATAGGAAACTCTTCTTCCTTCAGCAATCTTCCTATCACTAAGGAATTGTACGTTGTATTTTAGTTTGGCATTTAGCGTTTTTGAAGGATCGTATGCTTTCTTTCCTCTTGATTCTGCGTCTTTAGTTCTTGCCATTTCCTATACAAAAACACTTCAATTTAAGTCAAAATGAATGTACAAATGACACAATTGTGTAATCAATGTTTTGCAAACTTAGCTAACATAAGCACAAGTATGTTCTAGTGTTAACTTTCTTCACATTCTTACCCTCTTTTGGTAAGAATGTGTTTGCAAATATATGAACATATGTTCTCACAATATTCATGTAACACAATGATTTGAAAATTTGTTATCATCAATACCTAGTGTTTTGATGTTAACATTCTTCACATTCTCACTCTCTTTTGGTGACAATGCGTTTGCACTCTAGATATTAGTGGTTTTCATAATGTTCACATGGATTCGTGTTTTGTAAATTCGAGTTTCATCAATACACAATTGTAAATTTGATTTTCATCAACATAAGTGTTTTTTATGTTACCAATTTCTACATTATTACTCTTCACTAGTGACAATGTGTTTGAATCATGTGAACAATGAACTTGTGAAAACCTAATCTAGTTGTATGATGAACCCTAAAATTCAAAGTCTTAAATTGATGCGATGTTAATCATGATTTCAAAGGTTTTTGAGGTTTTCATGAACACACTTAATTATTAGCATCAATTTGAGTGGGAATTTTGAATTAGAGTTTCTTCAAGCAATGTTTGAAGAATTCATCATACCAACACAATTGAAAGAAGGGGATTGATAGATTAATCTTACCAAGATTGAAGATTAAGGATGAGAAGAAGCAGATTCGTTGGTGTGCAGTTGGAGATCTTGAGCCGTGGAGGAGAGGGAAATAAAAACATTTTGAATGAAATACGGAAAGAGGCTAGAACAAGGTTAAAAGACCCGTCAGTACCCGTACGGTCGAACTGCGGTCGACCGTAGGTTCGGCCGTGGTTAATTTATGCGGTTGATCTTGCGGTCTGCCGTGGGTTGACTGTGCAGCATGGAATAGTGGATTTCTTGTCCATTTCTTCACTTCGAGCACGTTTTGTCGATTTTGTCGTTTCTATAGAATACTTGAGGACAAGTTTTCTTTGCTTAACATTGTATGATCACATCCAACCGATGTTTCATCATCAATAACACGTATGTAGACATGTATATATTTATATATATAGTTACACATATATTATACAAATAAGACACATTGTCCTACAACTAGCATGCAATCCGTTCAAGTAAGCATTTATTCCTAAGTTAAGCGTAATCTTATTGAGAAATCCTTTTAACCATTTAGAGGATGTGCAATTTTTGAAATAATGACACTTTGACTTAAAACTCATTAAGTTTTAAATACACAATCCTCTTTTCTTAAAGTTTGACCATTGATTCTCATTTATCCTAAGATTACCCAACCTTTGACTTATCCCTCCTATAGATTTGCTAGATTTGTTTACCCTTCCTAGGTTTTCAACTTTCTTATGATTGACCTTGGACTTAGAGTACTTTGATTGTGTTTACTAGAAATGTGACTAGATTTTAAAACAACTTTATCTTTAAAACCATTTTTGTCATTTAAAGATCTTTTCAAATAATTGTTTCATCACTTAAAATTTTGTTGAGTTGATTTACCCTTGTAATTCCTTTTCCAACAATTTTACTTTGTCGCAGCTTCTAGTATACACAAATTTTACCACTTTTTACTCATCTAGTAAATCTTCATAATTACAAGGATAGAATACATGTACCTCATCGCTTTAAACGCTTGAGCTTTCACCTTCTTCTTCTTGATAGCAGGATTCAACCTCATCTTCACTACGAGCATCTTGACTAGGAGAGAATCTTGAACCCATAAAGTTCTTCATCTTCATCTCCATCTTGATTAACCAACCAATTTCCACCAAGACATTCAAGTCTTGTTACCTTTTCCTCAAACCCATTATTCATTGATCAACTAAAGGCTTCTTCTACTTGAGGACATAGTGTATCCCAATATTCGTTTAAACTTTCACATGAAAGCATTTTAATCCTTTCTTCATTAGGAAGAACTCTATGAAGTAGTGATATAGCATCAAATTGCTTTAGCATTTTGTTTGCTACTTCATCATTTTGAAATGTTGGTTTCACCATTGTTGAAGATTATTGAGAAACAAGGTTTCCTCCCTTGATGATTCTCCACATGTCATAATCCTTTGATTTGACATAGAACTCAAATCTTATCTTCCATACATAGACATCCTCTTTATTAAAGATTTGTGCTTTGTTAGCCAATCTTTCAAGGTATGTCATCGTTTGAGTTGATCCCAAGAGCATTTGACTTGGGTTTTTGCCCAAAATGATTTTTGAATCAATCAAAAATGTTTCAAGAGCAATTGTACGAGCAACCGCTCTGATACCAATTGTAAGTAACTAGAGGGGGGTGAATAGTTACTTAATACGATTTTTAAAAGTTTTTCGATGATCAATAAGATTTGAACAATACTTGATCACCTTAATCAACTAAAACTAATGTGTGGTGTGTTTATGTTTGTAATAGTGAGGATTGTAAAGTAAATAACATACACATAAGAATTTATAGTGGTTCGGGTGGATGTTAACTAATCCACCTTTATCCACTCCCCGATTCACTAATCGGGATTTCTTGCTTCACTAAGCGCCTTTCTCCAAATCTGATGGAGATCTGATTTACAAGCCTTGTACTACTTCTTAGAAAACAAACCTAATCCTTTTATCCCTTTGAAGGATTACCTCAAACATAGATCAACTTGTCTTCACCTTGGACAAGTATTAATCCTCAATGAGATTAATTAACTCCCTAGTTACCTTTAAGGAAGAAGAGATCTAAGCTAGCATATGCTTCTAATTACAAAGTACAAAGACTCGCCCTTTTCTAGTGATGACAATCTTAAGACAATTCTAAGGATTATTACAACACTATATAAACTTACAAAGATTAGAATTTGAAAGTAAGTTTACAAACACCCCTTTTATAATCTAAGAGATTATGAAACTTCTCTTGGTAATCACAAACATATGTATGAATGTTATGTTCTTGTGATTCTCTGATGATTTTAAGTTGCAGAATGCAAGAGGTCCAAGTCTTCAAAGTTCTCCAAGCCTTGGTATTTATATGGAGAGATAAAATGTCAACCATGTATGCGGCTTGACCTACGGTCGATCATGGGTCGACTGCACGCGGTTCAGTCCAGAATATGTATCCGTTGTATAGCCATTTGAATCAGTTTTGGACATCACTCTTTGGACACTATACTTCATTTAATACCTGCAAAAGATACCGAACATCCTATACAAGTACTATATGTATTAAATGTTCATTTACCTTGGATGTATTGCCTTGATAGTTACTTATCATGCTCAAAGTGGAATGTCTAACATTCTTGGATACAAGTTATGATAATCATTTGAGGCAATCTCAGTTTTGTCATAATCCTTTATTTGTAATTAACACATTTGCTAAATCTATTGGTTAGTCAACATGTCATTGATGACACAAACCCACTTTAATCACAAAGCATGCTAGTATTCAAATTTGAACTTGTTTGTAATTAAATAAGTGTGTTAATGATGTCTTGACAAATTAAGCAAGTAATAAAAATTAAGCATGTTGCAAGACATTAAGTTAATCAAGTTTAAACTTATTCATAAACTTAAATTTTAGACTTAAGCAAACCTATGTGTGTTAATGTTTCATTTTATTTTAGGATTACTAGATTATGATATTTTAAGATTTATCCAAGTAGCTCAAGCCTATATTGAAGTAGTCCAAATACTAGTTGGTGGAATCCAACTTGTAACACATAGCAAGACATGGTTCATACATACATATATTAAATAACTACATATCATTTAGCACTTAACACATAGTCAAATAATACACAAGTACTAATAGCAAGTAGTCAAGTAATATTCATGTATTGACTAGCAAGAGATCATTAAATAATCTTAGAATTAAGCACATAGTGATAACATAGCATTAAACTAAGGCTATGTATGTTTTACTTGCAAAGTGGCATTTACAAGATTAATGTACAAGTATACATTAATATCCAACACATGTACAAGGAAAGAGCAACTCTTGGTTGGGACTTGGTGACCATCCTAAGTATGTTTAGATAATTTTAGATGTACAAGTTTTCTTATAACACTTATGTGTCATCCTAAATCAAGGCTTAATCGTCATTAAGGTGTCATTAGGCGTGATTAACCAAGATTAGTGTTCTAGTGACCAAAACTCCTTTGGAAATGAAGGAGGCAACTATCCTAAGCATATTTGAACAGGTTTCATAAATTATAGATGCCCGAAAGTGGTCAAATAGTTTTCGATCAAAATTCGGACAGTAGGGTTCTGTGGTTGATCCACGGTCAGCTGTGGAGTCGATCGTGTAACTCAGATTTCGTAAATCTGGGTGCAAGTCTCCACGGTCTGACCTGCGGTCGACCGTGGTTTAGCCGTGTACCATTTTCTTTCATTTCAAGCTTTCTTTGGTTTTGGTCTTTTGCTAGAGCAAGTGTTGATTAGTGAACTTGTTTATTTATGTTAATATGTCTACCATCACCTTTGGTTATGTGCATATGTCATCATCAAAACACTTATTGTTATGGATTAAGATTAGTATAGTCATTAAGCATAATCCCATATTAACCCACATTCTTCCCCGACACAATTCATTAAACCAATGAAAGCCTCAACGAATAGAACTAGAACCAAAAAGATAAAACAAGCTGAAGTTCGAAAACAACAAATGAAAACACTACAAGGGATGAACCAACATGGGATCAAACTAAACAAACGCGAGAGAGACACCCTTACCTAAACCCAGACGAAACGAATAACAATAGACAACTATCAATGAAAAAGCAAGACAACAATCAACAACAAAAGACCTCAAAGAAGAAAAACAAGATACTTATACTTTATATAAGACTATTTTTTTGAACGACGATTTTTTTTTGCATCCGTAGATCATTTATTTCAACGACCCTCATCATTTGCACGTAACACATGTTCGAGTAGAAACCCAAACCAAATCGATGGTACCGAGGAACACATCTATTCGGCAGTGTTTTGGGTAGAGGTCCGTGAACGAATCTGGTAAAACCTCCCTATAAGGGTCAATATGTACCACCATTATTGGTGTTCAATTATTTTAAAGAAAATTATGTTATCCCTAAGGAGCGAACCCATGACTTCTCCCTATCCCATGACTCAAAGGGCATGGGGGGAACCGTTGGGCTATGCCCGCAAGTTCACTAAACGACCCTCACAACAACCCTAACGGCTAAAAAGTACAACGATACCAAACAACCCTTACAATAAATACCACACCACATGACCCGCGAGATACGAACCCAAAAATTTTGCACCCTAAAACTCAACGAAACCTAACTAGCTTACTAAGAATGACCCAAAACATAAAGAGATCACGAATGAATATAAAAGTCTAGATTCAAAACTTAAAAATTTAAACTATCAACCACTATCAAGAACCAAAAACAAATCATGAAAAAGTCTTCTAAGATTTAAAATCCGAGGATAAAAATTCTTTATCACCAATGTTTTCTTCATCATTCATGATCCTCATCATATGAACGGCTCAAAGACACCAACTAGATCTATTACGTTATTTGTTAGTTTTCAATTGTTTTCCCCTAAATGTAATTAAATAAATGATGTTTGTCTAACATTCTGTTATTCTTTTTCTTATGACAGAAATAAGCCATTAAGCATTTAGCAAACTTTTTATATAAAAAATTTGATAAAAATATAGTAGAGAGTCAATTTTCATAGCTAAACATATTTATTCCACACTTTTATTGCTATAAAATATTTTTTTAAGTATTGTCACGAGTGTTGTGATTAGATAAATATACATATAAACATAAATATAAATATAATATATAGATAAATATAAATATAATATATAGATAAAGATAAATACAAATATAGATATAAATATAGATATAAATATAAATATAAATATAAATATAAATATAAATATGAATATAAATATTAATATAAATATAAATATGAATAAAAATATGAATATGAATATGAATATGAATATAAATATAAATATAAATATAAATATAAATATAAATATAAATAAGATATAGATATAAATATAGATATAAATATAACTATCAATATAAATATGAATATATATATATATATATATATATATATATATATATATATATATATATATATATATATATATATATATGAATATGAATATGAATATGAATATAAATATGAATATAAATATAAATATAAAAATAAATATAAATAAGATATAAATATAAATATAAGTATAAAAATAAATATAAATATAAATATAAATATAAATATAAATATAAATATAAATATAAATATAAATATAAATATAAATATAAATATAAATATAAATATAAATATAAATATAAATATAAATATAAATATAAATATAAATACTATAATATAATATGAATTATAAAAATTTAAAAATGCCTTAAATAAAATGAAAGAATTTGTAATTATTTTTAGAAAGTTTGTCATAAAAGATGATACATTATAATTGGTCTACTCCCGCTCGAACACGCTTGACTTCAGAGTTTTCATGGAATCTGTTATAGTTGTAAACATGTTTTAATGTGTTTATAGCCTCAAAACGTGTTTTGTGTGGAAGGAAAAGATTTTATATCCCGAATTCGTACCTCATGAGATACACGAGCCGAATGTCCATCACACCCCGAAAGACTATGACTCTGATATATCTGTAACATACCCCCTTACCACGACGGTCATCCATCCCAGTACTACTCTCGCTAGATCACACTTAACTGCAGAGTTCTCATTAAATCTGTTATGCTTATAGCCTCAAAATGCGTTGTATCCGGTAAAGAAAAGATTTTACCTTGAGAATCAAATTTTCTTATAAAATCCGATGTGAGACGGAGTGTTAGAAGTTATCAACTTATCATCATTGTTGTACAAAAAATTAGAAAGTCTTAAAATTATCTCTAGAAAATTCTTAAAAAGAAACACAAGAAAACATTTTACTTTCAAATGACACGACCTATGTTTCTTGAAAAATAATATTACGTAGTTAGTACCTGTGGTTTGTTGAGATTATCACTACAACACCTAATTTTTTTTTTTTTTTTTTTGCGTAGTTGGTACGTAAATTTTGTTCAACTTTCGTGATTGGTACCCCTGACTAACTAACATTAAATTTTAACAGCTAACTAAGGGTATATTCGTCCGTTTCTCATTTTCATTGATTCATTCTTTCCTAAACTCTTTTCTAAACTCGTTTTCCTTGAATAATTCTTCCCTAAACTCATCCCCACTTAAATCACACACATACACACTTTTCACAACCAACATTACAATCATAATTCTACTGAAAAACAACAATTATTGTTCTCTTGAATCTCTTACAGTCATTCCAAGAAGAATAAGTCCACAATTCACAAATGAGAGCTAAACTAAAAACTCTCAAACAAAAACAGCTCATGTATAATCTTAATTCCTTACATATGTGAGCTTATATAATGTAAAACACCTGCAGAAAAAATGAACAGTTATGATATAATTTTAGATGAAGGAGATCATCAATCAGTAACATTAGTTTTCTTACTATGCAATTATGATAATAGTTCTAGGGAATAATCATCAATCAGTAATAACATTATTAATTGAATCAATTACTATACATATATACAAACTACTACTGTAAAACCTAAAAATTGGACTACTAAACCTTAACCACCACCGCAGCTATAAATTCCGGCAAAAGAAACCGAAAACTCACCTAGCGACGACGGTTTAAAATCATATCCACTACACAGCCACCACCACCGGCGTCGGCGTGACCGCTTCCTCCGCTGTTCATAGATCAGATCTACGGAGCTATTATTGTCGTTTTTCCGACGACGACGTCTCCATGGGCCGTCGCGACGTTGTGAATGAACGCGGAATGTACCGTCGCGACGCCCATGAGTGTACCTAAACTTGTGCTCCGGTCATGAAAGAAGGATCCAGTTGATTCAGTGTCTAGATCAGAAGATGAAATTGAAGAGATTATCGACGTAATTCCATGCCTGGATCTAGCATTTTTGTAAGTTTATAAATGCGATGATGATATATAATATATGTATAGGTTTTTATATGTGTATACGTCGGTACAACAATGGAGGCTAAATTGACTGATCGGTCCTCATGTGATGAGGTGTTGTCACATGTCCTAAATTGACTGCAATTGACGAATATACTGCACATGCGAGCGGTTGGCTGTTAAAATTTAACGACAGTTAGTCAAGGATACCAATCACGAAAGTTAAACACAATGGGAAAAAAAAATTAGGTGTTGTAGTGATAATCTCAACAAACTACATGTATTAACGGCTTAATTTTTTCTTCTTGAAATTTCAGAAATAAGGCCACAGTTAAAATGGTGACTTACTGACTTTATAGTTTGCTCTTTGAAATCAATAAATACTGTTACTGTTATATGCATTATTTCCGGAGCTTTCACTCAACTTTTTTCTTCATCTCTAATCTTGCCCTGATTCCCATAAATCAATTTTACATCTTTCTTCAATTTGATTGGCGAAATTTGAACAATGTCGCAACTGGGTATCTCTCTATTTTGTTTTTTCTTCTGTTTTTAATTTTAATTTTAATTTTAATCTTAAATTAAATGAAATGCTTTTCAATTACTGTACTTTATTTGAATTTGAAATTTGAACTGGGTTTGTTTATTATTAACTGTTCATATATATACACGTATACATCTTTATTTTTTTTTTTGGGTTTTTTTTCTCTTGGATTCTTTCATAGATAGTGGATACAATTATGATAACCTTAAAATTCCATCTTTCCTTGAATTCTCAGATGGGCTTTTAATAAACTGAAACAGGTTTAAACAATTTTTTTATAATTCGTTAGAAATGTGATTGCTTTTTAGTTTTTGGCTTCTTGTTGTGCTGCCATTATCTTACATTTGGCTTTTTAGGGTTCATGTGAAGGTTTTTATTTTTAAAAACTGTTAATTTATACACCCAATTGAGCAAGTTCTTAACTTTGTGTGAGTAACTGCAAAGTTAGGGTTTTGACCCTTTTTCATCCAATTTTAAATGGAAGTTAATATTAATATTAATAATAATAGTATTTGGGTTATATGTCAGATCTTGAATATTAACTTTATGGGTGTGTGTCATGTGTAGATGGCTTGAATGTGATGACTAGTTTATACCAAGATTGTTATCTTTTAATTTTTTCTTAATTAATTGGATTTTTCCAATTTCACCTACTTTTGTGCTTGATACAGAATATTAGGTTGATTGATGCTAGGGGTTTCATATTAGAATAATTATCTTGTTGGGCAATTATACTTTTTCCTTGTATTCTTGTGTTTATTATATTAGTACTCATTGTATTCTTCATTATTTATTACTTATTCGTATGAAAAGCAGGTAACTAATCTTGAAAGTTTTATCTTATGAAAATGATAGCTGAAATTGTTGGTCAATTAGTTGTTGGGGGCAGGATCTATTTAGTTATTTCTAATCATATGTTCTTTTTGCAATGTTTAAATGTGTTTGGATTGATTATTATATACATAGAAAACTGTTTTTTATTTATCTGTATTTGGTTGAAGTTTAGCGAACTCGTGATAAACTATGTCAATGTTTTTCATGATATAATTGATAATTGAAGATAGTTGGTGCAAGAATCTGCAGTACTAATTATTAAGAGTTTTACCTACTGTCTCTTAGATGTTTGTTTTTTCATTCGTCTCATTATAATGTCTACATTTACATTGTGAGTCATCCGTTTTTAACGTTGCTGGTTAATAGTGCGAATGATTTTAATACGAGGGATTTGTATGATATTGAAGAGTAGATGTTGATATAACACATTATGATTGGTTGGATGTCAGTTTAGATTAATAGTTAATTTTGACCCGTTTTGGTGAAAGTGATTATCTTTATGATTTTATGGTTCGTGTCAAAATAATTGTATCCGCATACACAGTTAAGAAGTTGTTATATAACAGTGATTAAATTTGAATAATTACAGGTTCTTTAGATTGAATTGTCTGTATGTATGTATGTATGAATTTTGAATGTATTAGGCATGATAATTAAATAATCTATCGTTATATGACTTGCCGGCTACGTTTGTCTATTCTTTGACAATTATATTATAAACATTTGGTAGAAATTAAAAAAAAAATAAAAATTTATATTCAATCTTTTATCATATAAAATTGTTCTCATATTTCTTTTTACACATTGAAACAGACGTTGCTTATGT
Organism: Rutidosis leptorrhynchoides; assembly: GCF_046630445.1. Taxonomy (NCBI): domain Eukaryota; kingdom Viridiplantae; phylum Streptophyta; class Magnoliopsida; order Asterales; family Asteraceae; genus Rutidosis; species Rutidosis leptorrhynchoides. The sequence goes on from NC_092336.1 coordinate 158,201,019, forward strand.
CCTTTAAGAGCTACAACACTTGTGCTTTGATCATGATTTCATTGATTTGAGACACTATAACTGAATTAGCAAATATTGTTCAAATTCTTATGGCTCCTGGTGGTGGTGTTTGTAAAGATGTTATTGAGTCTCACCCTAAAACTATGAAGTATGACGTGTCAACCACGAAGATCGATAAAAGTATTACGAGGATTGCAACTGGAGCAAGCGGAAAACATGGAATGCAATCAACGAATGGTGTTCATGAGCTTCTTGAATGCCCTGTGTGCACTACTTTAATGTATCCTCCGATTCATCAGGTTTGTATCTTCATAGTAGTATGATTTCTCGTGTTCGTCTATTCAAAATATGTAGGGAATCATATCATATGTATGATCGTGCACCAAAAAAGTTGGCAGTTTTTTTTTCTTTTTATCTATTTGAATAGAAGTTTAAAGTGGTTCTGAAATTAGCTCAATATGATTGTGCATACCTTCGTCTGAAATTCTACCACCGCAAATGAACCTACTTGATAGTCAATTAACATGTTTTGACATTTTACAAAATCCAGACACGTTTTTAAAGACTTGGAAGCATTATTTCTGTACGATCTAACCAGTGAGCTAATAACTCAGTGGTATGTGTTGCCTTAGAAGTTGGGGCCCACCATGTGGAAGTCTTTGTCAAAAATGGGTGCATGTACGAGTCCCACTCTTGACAAGGATTTACAACCCTTGACAAAGTGTGATGATTCTCGATCCTGCCACATGTGTTTGGATTTGACTTGTCAAAATGGGTATTCGATGGAGGTATTTTACATGTATCCAACTCTTACGGGGCGGGTTTGGCGGATTTCCCATAGGAAATACGGGATTTGGGTGTTCCTGCCGATCTACATCTTTTTGTCATAATGCATCAATTAATCAATTAAATAAATTGAATATGGAGTTTATAGGATTTTGACGTATGCTATTCATACACATTTACAAATAGTAATTTTTGATATATGTAACTTTATATAACTTCATAAACATATATCAGTTACCATTCCTGTCTTTCTTATCTTGGGTTATTCTTAAGTATGGAATATACAAATACGTGCAACAATGATGTGAAGAATCATACTAAATTATAATGTATATCTTATATTAAGAAACCGCTTTAAATAGTTTAGTTTAGTGCTACTTTAAACTAAATTTAGTAATATAAGTTGCTGCTTCTTTTTAGGTTCACAGTAGGCATTCTTGGGCGAATTTTGGACCAAATAGGTTATTATCCATTTAACCCCTTTATTTGTTTTTTCTTGTAGTGTCCAAATGGGCATACATTGTGCTCAAACTGCAAACTTCGAGTGCACAATTGTTGCCCAACATGCCGTCTCGAAATGGGAAACATACGGTGTTTGGCGTTGGAAAAAGTAGCGGAATCTTTGGAACTTCCATGCCGACACCAAAGTCTTGGATGCCATGATATCTTTCCTTACTACAGCAAGCTGAAACACGAGCAAAACTGCCGGTTTCGCCCTTACAATTGTCCTTATGCCGGATCTGAGTGTTCGGTTACAGGTGATATCCCGTATCTTGTGGCACATTTGAAGGATGATCATAACGTGGATATGCATGATGGATGCAGTTTTAACCATCGTTATGTCAAATCTAATCCACATGAAGTTGAAAATGCGACATGGATGCTAACTGTAAGTTGCTTTAAGTCTTTATGATTATGCATATGAAACATGAACTGAAATTACCATATCCATTGCATGCAAGATACAATTTTTTTGTTTATGAAAGCAGTAAAGTTTGTATCTTGCTTTGGACTTGGCCTATTTTTGCATCATGAAAAAAAATGCATTTTCTATAGTAGAGATGCACAATATGTCCTGGACCGGCCCAAAAAGTTTTGGTCTATTTAGGCCCAATGGAGCCTGAAGTTGCATGTTGATTTTAATTTTGGTTCACAAACGTAGTCCTGTTCCTGGCAAAGCCTATTTTTAGGACCAGATTCCCGAATAACAAGTCCTCAAAATATTTTGTTGGTTACAAAGATCTAACATAATGATGCATGGTGACGGTCAAAAGTCGACTTTCTGTCTGGCCTTGTTCTAGTGTAAACAAAAATGCCACGTCCATTTAAAAATTAGCTGAGAAAAACATCGACTTACATATTATCTGTAAAAACCTATTTATTATAGAAATCATTTATATCAAAATATATTTAAATTTATAAGTCAACATTGGTCAACGTTCATCTCGACTGACTTGTCTGCGTCTTGTGTCTTTTTCAGCCTTGTTAAGGGGTCAAATTGTCTAGCAAATCCATGAGCAATTGTGCATCAAGGTCACCTTTTTGTATGTATTAATAATAAATCAACGGTTCATTGTGTATGTGTAGGTATTTAATTGCTATGGGAGACAGTTTTGTTTACACTTTGAGGCATTTCAGCTGGGAATGGCACCAGTTTACATTTCATTTCTACGGTTCATGGGTGAGGACAGTGAAGCAAAGAAGTTTAGCTACTCGTTAGAAGTGGGAGGGTACGGACGTAAATGCACATGGCAAGGTGTTCCAAGAAGCATACGTGATAGCCATCGAAAAGTTCGTGATAGTCAAGATGGATTAGTCATTCCAAGAAACTTAGCTCTCTTTTTCTCTGGTGGGGACAGGCAAGAACTCAAGTTAAGAGTTAGCGGCCGTATATGGAAAGAACAGTGAGTCAAACGTCAAAGTCAAAAGTTAATGGGTTGGAATTTGTATAGTTTGAGACTACCAAGGTTGATTGGATGGACATGATCAGTGATCAGGCTCGAAGACCTCTAGATTGGTTCTTGAGTAAACCCAAATAGGGATTATGTGTAGAAGAATCGGAAAATTATGATCTTGATCTTGATTCATGTTGTAAAAGTTATGGTCTTGGAGTTTAATTTATTCTGTATTCTGTGTTGGTATTTTAAAACATGAATTCTAATGTAGTATGGTTGTTGGAATTGGGCGTGTTCAAAACTTAGTCTGTTATATAAACCAGTGATTATCGGTGAATGAAAACGCTTAGATGATGCTATTACTGCCTTTTTTTAAAGATTGAAGTTAATCTGATAGCTCGACAAATCTTCATGATGTAGTCATGAACTCGGTTCGAGATCTCAAATGGCATTATAATTTCAATCAAAAGTTATATTCCAATTTTCATTATAGTAAACTTGAAGCGAGTTGAATAGTCTGAAAGTATCTGTTGAATCAATGGCAAAGAATTACGGAGTATTATTCGGCGAACTTACAACTGGGTATTCAGTGGCGAATCCAGGATTAAAACGCAATGGGGTCCTAATTTTTTTTTCCCATCTAAATATAATTGAAGGGTACTTTAGCGGTTGTTTACCTCCAAAAAACTACAAATCCTAATATTATATGGGGTCCTGTAGTAAAATTTAGTGGTGTCCTGTATAATCTGAAGAGTACTTCGTTAAAAAAATTTCCGGACTAGCGGGGTCACGGGACCCGACTGCTTATAGTGTGGAGTCGCCACTGTGGGTATTGGATTTTTTTTTTCCCCAAAAAACATGAATATAAACAAACAGACGATATACCACAGTACAAAAACGATTATGATAGGCAATAGATAATCGTAGTTGACGCTTTCAACATACTGGAAAATCAACTAACCAACAAACCAAACTAAACCTAGCCACCAACGGGGTAAAACTAAAATACAAGGCAAGCAAACTAACAATTAACAAGGATACATCGAAAAACACATGAAGAACCGGCATAATCAAACCTTTTCGACGAAGAGAAATAGAACATTGGGAGAACGCCGACATTTGCGGGCTCCACCGAGAAGCAGAAACATCTGCAACCACAAGAACACCCGAAGCCGCAGCACACAAGACCCCGAGTCACAAACCAGCCACGATACCCGTGTTATAACCAGATCTGCAACAGGGAGATCATCGTCTGGTTCAACCCGAAAGACGTAACCGGAGGGGAATGAGACCGGCAATGCAGCCACGACAACGAACCCAGAGACTAGCAACCAAGACCACATAAAAAATGTTGGTGATATATTCACCACCATTTTTTATACATCCACAATAAAATATGCATTAACATGTTGTATTGTACAACTTGTAAATGCTTAGCTGTGACGACCCGACAAAATCGCCATTGACGGCGCCGTCAACTTAGGTCCCGTTACGTGGTCATAGTCCCTAAATGAGACGCGTTTGACAAAATTATGTCGCATTCATTTGAAACGTGTATGACTTGCAAAGTTTCAAGTAAACCAAACGGTTCGACAACAAGCATAAGTTTACAAAAGTAAATAAGTATAATTGAAATAACTTGCGACATAATATAAGTTGAAAATCACGAATGCCATCAATAGCGTATGTATGTAAACATTAAGTTTGAATCCAAAGGTGCTATCACTAGCGTATGCATGTATATGCTTGACCCCAAGCAAGTAATCAAAGTGTGCGGAAGCATGTATCAAGTAGCCAAGTATGAACCTGAGAAACATATAGAAAACTGTCAACGAAAAACGTTGGTGAAATCATAGGTGTATTTGTAAACGTTGTTTTTGAACCACAAGATTTTGTATGAGTTGATTATCCAAATCGTTTGCATTCCAAAGTTGTTGTACGTTCGCGAGCACCCAATTATCAAGACTTAACTGTTATACGAACCCCATTATCATAGTGTTAGAACCTACACTATACCAGAAAATATATTTCATCCGCTAACGGTAGCGAACCGTCCGAATGAGGGCGCGTCAATCCCGTATGGATCCACACAACATAAGTTCACGTTTACACCCTACAAGTGTAACTAATGATAATTGAATTGAGGCTTTTTGTTCTAACTCGCATGTGGAATGTTTGTTTTCGTACTTGTGTTCAAAGCATAAAAGTATAATACGTATATGTTTCTCATCCCATGATTTAAAGAGTAAAAGTTGTTGAAAAGGTGGGACTATGATCTCACCTTGAGTGCACGAGTATAAAGGTACTTCACAAAGTAAACGTGTGCATGAAAGTTGTTTAGTCTTGACCTAAACAAGTAAGTTGTATCAATTACTGGTTACGACACAAGGTCGGACGAAATGTGTTCAATTAGTCTTATGGCTCGTTACGACTCGATTTTATAGCATGTGAGTCAAGTTGTCAAGTTTCATGCAAGATATAAGTATAAACGAAAGGTTATAACGATTAAACAAAGTATTGGTTAAGTTTGAATAAAGTCAACTTTGGTCAAGTCAAAGTCAACGAAATAGTCAACACGTTCGGGTCGGGTCTCGGACAATTTTTCTGAGTTATATAATCATATATGAGCATGTTAGAACAAGTTACATGTTAATCGGAGGTGCGTAGCATAGTTAGAATTAAACGTGAAAACGCAAATTTGGACAGCCCCCATTCCAGGCATATGCCGCGCCGCGCCAAGCTTGGCCGCTCCGCGGCAAAGCACTTGGGCTGGTTCCTGGGCTGTTTCAAGTGTTCAAGTCTCGAACCAAAATTCATTTTAACACAACTAATGAACCGTAAACACTCAAAACGCATATTATACATCGTTAGAAAGGTAATTTAACAAGGAATACAACTAAGAACATATCATCAACCAAAACTAACATTTACAACATATAAATCCTCGTCGAATGATCATTATTTAACGTTTCAAGGTCATAAACGCATAAGATGATTCGGGCATCCAACTTACACATACGATATGCCGTTTCGAAGGTAATTAGACATACATTGCAACTAAACACTTACTAACAACGTTTCATAGTATTCAATGCATCAAAAGTTCGTATTTAAGTCTATCAAACCCTAACCAAAAATCACAAAATCAATAATCATGTTAGTGAAGTTTTTCAAGTCAACCTACACTCAAATTGAAGCTAATGATGCTAGTAACACATTTAATACATGAACTTTAACATTTAATCAACATTTAAACAACCAAAATCAAAGATTAAACACACCCATTTCAAGTGTTCATGCTAGTTACTCAAAACAACAAAATCGAGCAAACCATTTACATACACAACAACCTAGTGAGCCATAGACACTAACTAACACCATTTCAAGTCCATAAATCGAATTTAGAGAAATCTAGAGTTTTCAAAAACCTTACCCCAAGTAGTGAAATTAATATCAAAACGTAGAGGATGAAGAGGGGAGTCCAAAAGTACAATTTGTTTTGTTGTAAGCTTCCTAGATCGAATTTAGATGATGATTCTTTGATGTTGGGGGTTTGAGAGAAAAGATGGAAGAAAATCAAGAATGAGGAGGTGAAAATGAATGAGTGGTGGTGGTGGGGGATAGACTAGTCAACCACTAGTCACTAGTTTGCCCACTTGACAACATTAGTCCCTCGAGTTTAAAAGCGGGTGCGTGAATTAACCGAACGAATTATTTTAAATACGCGAGAGTAAACGGAAGACGTTATAATCCAATAACGGGAATATTAAGAACGTTAGTTAACGGAAGGTACGAATTTAGATAACGAAAGATATTATCTAAAAAAAATACGGGCGTTAAAATAATTTAACGGAAAAAGACGGGTTATTACATTAGTAATAGTGGACATATAAAAAATAATGGTGAATATATCAATGTCCTATCAAAAACCACAAAACCCCTCCAAAAGAAAAGCAACCACCACCGAAAACCATCACAGCCAAAGGCATCACCTCCCACACACGAGACTAAGAACCTATACCACTAACGGGGAGATAAGCCGCCCCGCCTCCGGCGAGAGAAAGCCAACAAACCAACACCAACCGAGAAACCTCAGCCACCACCCGAGGCAACAGGCGGCCACCACCAATTGTTGGTGAACCGCCACACCGTCAGCGATGGTAGGTCGAAGAATCACCGCCAACACGAACACAAAAATGGCTGCATCCCGCACCACCCGAGGCAGAGGGCGGGCACTACCAATTGAGTGGTGAACTTCAAAATTGACAAAGCTATTGAAAAAATGACAAATAGACATAAAAATAGCTGGTGGTTGAGATCTTGATATCCTAACAAAAAATTTGTTTCACACCTTTATAACAACATATCTCAAGATGGTCAGATAAAAGGATTGGTAATGGTCACGATATCACCCCGTTAGACCACATACATCCAGTGTTGTAAATCTCCCGAGATCTCCCCCAAGATCTCGTTTTTAGAAGGCAACTGAGACGAGATGTTTATCTCCCGAGATTTCTCGGCCAACGAGATTAAACTTAGTCAAAGCCACGATTTCTCGCATTTTCTTGCTAATTTGTAAGATTTTCATGTAAAATTCTTAATTTCTAAGATTTTCTCGCTCATTTCTCGGATATTTTTGTAAAATCTCGTAAAAACGTATATAAATATACATATATTTATGTTTTTTGTATATTTTTATTAGAAAAACTACAAAGTCAACGTAAGTCAACGTCCGAGATCTCCCCGAAATTATTCCAAGATGTCGAGATCTTCATAAAAAGTCCAAACGAGATCTCCCCGAGATCCGAATTCTCCAACCTTGCATACATCTGACTAACAATTTTAAAATTCTTTGAATTTGACCAACTTTTAATTGTTTTAATATTATTAAAGCTCCAAGAGTGTAACGACCCTACAAAATCGCCATTGACGACGCCGTCAACACAGGTCCCGTAACGTGGTCGTAGTCCCTAAATGAGACGCGTTTGACCAAAATTATGTCGCATTCATTTAAAACGTGTATGACTTGCAAAGTTTAAGTTACCAAACGGTTCGACATGGTTTAAGTTTACATAAGTTATAAAGTATAAATGAAATGACTTGCGACATAATATAAGTTGAAAATCACGATTTGCTATAAATATGTAAGACCCAAATATTTATTGTACATAATGTATTTATGGTGCACGATGCGTGTGTGAAGTGTACGAAGCATGTACGTGTCGCTTGCTCGAACGTCGAAGGAAACGGGACGTGGTCTGAAGTACCAAGGTGTGTACGTATCTTTTCAACCCCAAATAAAGTTTGTGTTGATGTTTCAAAGCCTTACCATTGGAAAGAAAATCTTATTACGTTTCCAACGATATTTGATTCATCGAAAACGGAGCTACGGACAAAAAGTTATGGCCAAAACAAGTTTCTGAAATCTGACCTGCAGAGTGGAGCGGCGCTCCACATAGTGGCGCGGCGCGCCGAATGGGTCAGAAGCAATTTTCAGCCTTTTTAAAGGCTTTAAATGAAGGGTACTTTGGTCTTTTCACTTGGGGTCGGTTTAGGGTCATCAAAACTGATCCTTTGATCAGTTTGGATCAAATTCTCACCAACCAAAACACTCTCAACCATTTTTAGAGAGAGAGTAAGGGTTTAGAGAGAGAGGGCTTGATTTGGGGAAGAAGGAGTCGATTTCTCACCAAAGCTCGGGTTCTAAAGTTGTTCCTTTCGTTCTTGGCTACGCGGTGATAGTATTGGTAAGCTCAAACTCCGAGTTTCAATTATTTGATTTGATATTCAAGTTAGGGTTTGAGTAAATTTGTTGTGAAACCCTTTTAGGTGATGAAATGAGTTTAGTGATGCTAGTAATCGGGTTTGTTGTTAATTGTTGGCGGATTTCGGGTTGGTGAACTATTTGGCCATGTTTGGAACTTGAAATTTAGTTAAATCACTTAAGTTAGTGATTATGGAAGTATTGGAACCCATTTAGGGTTATTTGGTTGACTAACTTTGACTTTGGGTCAAATTAGGGTTTCGTGGTGATTATGACCCAATTGGCGATTTAATGAAGTTTATAAACTTAAAATGGATTAAGTTGAAGTATAAAACCGAGTTAAATGTGTTTTGGTGTCAAAACTTGCAAAGAATGAGATTTTGACCTTTATGGGTCAAAATTAGGGTTTAAGGGTCAAAATGGGTATGACACGTGTTTAACACTTGAGTTCGGGTTTAATTGGCATATTAGGACCATTCTCACTTGTGTTAGTGACTATTGGTTAGTTTGGGCACGGTTTGTGCTTGGAAGTGCATTTGGGTCGAAATTGCACTTACGAATTGGGTTGATTTGTAAATCCACTCTAAGTGTATTATTGTAATTGTGGTAATGGAATAGGTACTTTCCATTGGCGAGTTGCGGATTACTTGGAAGCATTCTTCAAGACTTCAAGGTGAGTGGAATATCTATATATGTATGTATATGATTTATGTGCCCGTGGAAATGGTGTCACATAGCCGTTTGGTGACCATAGTTGTGGGATATAGCCGTTTGGTGACCATAGTTGTGGGATATAGCCGTTTGGTGACCATAGTTGTGAGATATAGACATTTTGTCCACATTGATAGTTGCCCGTAGTAATGATGTCACATAGCCGTTTTTGTGACCGTAGTGGTGGGACATAGCCGTTCTTGTCCATAATGATTATTGTGAGTGGAATATGTATATATGTATGTATATGATTTATGTACCGTGTTGATGGTGTCACATAGCCGTTTTGTGACCAAGGTTGTGGGACTTAGCCGTATTAGTCCATGTTTTGTACTAAGGCACATAGCCGTGTTTGTGCATTTAGTGGCAAGTAATAGCCGTGTTTGTGTATTTAGTGGCAAGTAATAGCCGTGTTTTACTCCCACGTTGTTATTTGAGTTACCCGTACACATAGCCGTGTTGGTGTACGAAAGCGTGAGTAATAGCCGTGTTCTACTCACATTGAGCAAGTGATGCCATAGCCGTTTTTGGAACACTTGAGGGGTGATGCCATAGCCGTTTTTGGAACACCTCGGGGGGTTAGCATGCCATAGCCGTTTTTGGAAGCTAACGAATGTTATGAACATCGATGACTTGATTCGCGAAGTCGTTCCCCTAGCGAAGAGATTGGTTAACCATGAATTGTAATTGTTGATGCTAGCATTTAATTTGATTTACTATATATATTTATTTATGCTAATGATGTTGCTAGTTGTACGGTTTGACGTTACTAGCTATTGATTGCTTATGAGGTTGCTAGTTATACGATTTGATGATACTAGCGTTTGGTACGATGAGGTAAGTGATTTATGTGTATTTATGTGATGTCGTGGATGCGAGTAGGTAAGTTGTATATGCATGTATATATTTATTCTACTCACTAAGCATTAGCTTACCCTCTCGTTGTTGACTCTTTTTATAGATTGCATGCGGATTGGTGGCTCGGGTAAGCGCGAGGACTAGAAGACTTGCATAGTTTGCTTTAGAGACTTGCTTTTGGATTGTTTAGGATTGGGTAGCGTATCCCCAATCGCCATGCTCGGCTTCGTTTTGTATTAAAAGTCTTATGGTCAAATATTGCATTTTGGTACTCAAGGGGTAATTTGGGTCGATGTGGGACCCGCTTCGTAAATTTGATTTTATTAATTAAACGTGCTAGTTTTTCATATATGAAGTCATGGTTAAAAGCGTTTTAGCTAAATGTGTCGGGAACTAGTCAAACATTTTCATTAAATTGACTTCCGGGGACAGCGGGCTGTCCAGGTGGTTTGGCGCGCCGCGCGGCCACCTGGCGCGCCGCGCAGATGGCCTGCACCAGAAAAATTTTTTTTTGTTTGAAATTTCGTCGTGTTGGTCGGTTACGGTTTGGGTTGTTACAAGTGGTATCAGAGCATGGTCTAAGGGATTTAGGTGACTTGAGATAGGTGCCTAGACTTAGACTTTTGTGTGTGCTTAATTTGTTGCGGGACTTGTAGGATTACGGGTCGGAATGGGTTTAGTTAGTGCCTTGTTTATAGGTTGACTAACGTTTATATTAGTAATGCGGATATTATTAATATGCTCTTGTGTTGTGATAGTAATTCTCGCGTGTGTTTGTACCGCGTAGAATTTTGGTTGTGTTTGTTTATATCATCGAGCGAGGCGGTCGTTGTACTAACAAGTCGATGCGGCGTGTGTGCGTAATAAGAACTTGCAGACCTTATTACGGGTGCAAATCGTGTCTAACGAGTGATGTACGACGAGTGTTTAGCAAGATGGGAGGGTGTTGTGCGTGTCGTTTTATACGTGCGTGGACTAATCGTTTTGCATTCTTTAGAATGACGACGCGAAACGAGACCGAGACGAACGACACGGAATTTAACGCTAGAGTTACGGCCGCCGTTGCGGAGCAAATGAGGGCGTTTCGAGAAGAAATGGATGGGAAGTATTCCGAATTCCAAAATAGGGGTGAAATGGAGCGTTGTCTTAAGAGCTTCATGAGGACTAAACCCCCTATGTATGATGGGAAACCGGATCCTTTGGTGAGTACGACTTGGGTTTCGGATGTCAAAGGGTGTTTTCGTACTATGGAATGCCCACCCGAGAAAAAGACGAGACTCGCTACTAGTTTGTTGCGAGGTAGGGCGAAGGATTGGTTGGATGGCAAGATTGATCTTGTCGGTGGTGAGACGTTTATGGCATTATCATGGGACGAATTTAAGGAGGGATTCTTCGAGGAGTTCCGAACTTCAGCCGATTTATCGGAATTGCGTTGTGAGTTGCGAAATTTGCAACAGGGTTCTATGGACTTGAATACTTTAAAGACGACTTTTATGTCGAAGGCTCGTTTTTGCCCGGAATATTTGGGGAACGATCGTTTGTTGATGGAGGATTTCTATCGAACTTTGAGCGATGACTTGAAAAGCAAAATTAGCCGGGGTTACGCGAAGTCGTTTGCGGAGTTATTTGCGGTGGCTAGAGGTTTCGAGTCTTATACGCGATCGAAAAAGGCCGAACCTTCAAGTGAGAGAAGGGTTATTACTTATGGTGCTCCGAGTAAGAGGACTAAGGGTCCGAGTGCGAGTACGAGTAATGTGGTAAAGGGCGCGGTGGATTCTCGTGCGCCTAGGTGTTTAAATTGTGGCGTTAGGGGTCACAAGTTGTGGGAATGCACAATGCCGAGAAGTGATGACGGAATGTGCTACTATTGTCATAAAGTGGGACATCGCAAGCCGGATTGTCCCGAGTTGGCGGCGGCGAAAGCCGCAAGGAGACGTTGAGGTACGTTTCGTTTTAATAAATATGTCTTTTGAATATTTATTTATGTGGCGTTTAGGTTCGGATTTGTTAGATGCATTGTGTTGTGCATGTTGTTGTTATGGGTGACGTTCCTAATGGAAGTACCCTATGGTGACGTTTTAATTGATTGGTGAAGGGCGTAAGACTTGGTGCAACCAAGCATTCCTTATTGTTTGGGAAATGTTTCTACCAAGCCACGGAAATGGTTTTGGTGTCCGATTGTTAAGCGCGTGTTCGCTTTTATGTTGAAGTGATGAACCATGAGGTTCGCCGGGTGATTGGAACCCTTGAGATCGAGTGTTTGAAATCTCGATGTATGTCGGTAATGGAGTCATTATGACGCGACATTAGGTGCCTCTTTTATACCTACTAGCGTGGTGTTCGACTCCGACTAGGTTATGGTTGTGGTTGCATTGTACTTAGGGTACCGGAGTAAAACCCTTAGATACATGAGTGACTAGGTGGAATGTGACAAACTAATGAAATTGGATGATTGCGAGGGTATAGTTTGGGTATTTGTGGTACACTTTTCGTTCAAAGTGTTTAAGGATTGGTCAAGTCCTTCGTGTGCTCAAGGTTTGGAGCAAGGTATGGTAACGGGTCGTGTGAACCCAATTGTTTGTAAAGTCTACCTTTGGTAGCATTGTACGGTTGTACGAGTTGTGGATATGGAACGTAGTTCCAAGTGAGGGAGTGGCACTCCCGCACGAGGAGGTTTTAGTGTGAGATTTCGGATGATGCTTTTGTTAGATCCGGAAATTTGGTCGAGACCTAGTTTTGGTCAATTGGTGGTAGAGTACAATTTTTGGCTCATTGGTACTTATGATATTGGATTTGTAAATTACCACCGAGGTGGTAAGTTTGGTGAATCTCGTCGAGAGATAATGGACGTGTTTTGGCGAGCAAGGTGAAATCCCTCGGTTAAGGGATGTGCGTATCGGATTCTCTTCTAGAGAAATATTGTTTTGTGCCTATGCTTGATATAGGTGGTTCTTGCTCGATAGTGTGGACGGTTAGCGGTATCCGTTAGGGTTCACTATAGTGTAGCGGAGCGCGATGTTGCACTACTCATAGTGCGAGGTATTGTTATAGTGGTGAAGCGTGACTTTCGAGGTCCGCTGACTTCATCATGAGGTATTGTTATATCGGTGAAGCATGACTTTCGGGTCCGCTGACTTCATCCGGTGTTGAGTGATCTATCAGTTGTTTTATACTCCTATGGTGGGATCGTGAGGACCGTATTGTGTGATTACTGATGCGATAGCCGTATTTCGCTCACATGTCGTTACGGGCGTGACAATGGTCGATTTTGTACGCCTAGGGTTTTAAGTTGTTATAGTCGATTGGACGCTAGCAGTTCTAGTCGTTCGCGTATGATGTTACGGTAGTTGCGTATTGGTTGTATTATACGCTACAAGGGATGTTTAGTGATTGGTGTTATCCGTAAGGATTCGTTTGGTTCGGTCTTCATCGTTTCGGGTTGTTGACCTTAGGTTGAGACTTGGTTGCTTTAGCACGGTACTTGGTAATGGTACGCTAGAGGAGTGATATCTCGGTTAGAGATGGGATGAGTTTCCCGATGCGAGGGAATGAGTATGGTTTTAGTGCTCGGATTGTGGATTTGAGAAAAATCGTGGATGACGATTTAGTTGTGGAAGGCGATTCGTCGGGAAGAATTGCTTAGGAAAGTCGGATTGGGACTTATGTTGAGGACCGTGGAGTGTGGTCCGTTTGGTTAAGTGACGAGGATCACGAGGACGTGATCGATTCTAAGTGGGGGAGAGTTGTAAGACCCAAGTATTTATTGTACATAATGTATTTATGGTGCACGATGCGTGTGTGAAGTGTACGAAGCATGTACGTGTCGCTTGCTCGAACGTCGAAGGAAACGGGACGTGGTCTGAAGTACCAAGGTGTGTACGTATCTTTTCAACCCCAAATAAAGTTTGTGTTGATGTTTCAAAGCCTTACCATTGGAAAGAAAATCTTATTACGTTTCCAACGATATTTGATTCATCGAAAACGGAGCTACGGACAAAAAGTTATGGCCAAAACAAGTTTCTGAAATCTGACCTGCAGAGTGGAGCGGCGCTCCACATAGTGGCGCGGCGCGCCGAATGGGTCAGAAGCAATTTTCAGCCTTTTTAAAGGCTTTAAATGAAGGGTACTTTGGTCTTTTCACTTGGGGTCGGTTTAGGGTCATCAAAACTGATCCTTTGATCAGTTTGGATCAAATTCTCACCAACCAAAACACTCTCAACCATTTTTAGAGAGAGAGTAAGGGTTTAGAGAGAGAGGGCTTGATTTGGGGAAGAAGGAGTCGATTTCTCACCAAAGCTCGGGTTCTAAAGTTGTTCCTTTCGTTCTTGGCTACGCGGTGATAGTATTGGTAAGCTCAAACTCCGAGTTTCAATTATTTGATTTGATATTCAAGTTAGGGTTTGAGTAAATTTGTTGTGAAACCCTTTTAGGTGATGAAATGAGTTTAGTGATGCTAGTAATCGGGTTTGTTGTTAATTGTTGGCGGATTTCGGGTTGGTGAACTATTTGGCCATGTTTGGAACTTGAAATTTAGTTAAATCACTTAAGTTAGTGATTATGGAAGTATTGGAACCCATTTAGGGTTATTTGGTTGACTAACTTTGACTTTGGGTCAAATTAGGGTTTCGTGGTGATTATGACCCAATTGGCGATTTAATGAAGTTTATAAACTTAAAATGGATTAAGTTGAAGTATAAAACCGAGTTAAATGTGTTTTGGTGTCAAAACTTGCAAAGAATGAGATTTTGACCTTTATGGGTCAAAATTAGGGTTTAAGGGTCAAAATGGGTATGACACGTGTTTAACACTTGAGTTCGGGTTTAATTGGCATATTAGGACCATTCTCACTTGTGTTAGTGACTATTGGTTAGTTTGGGCACGGTTTGTGCTTGGAAGTGCATTTGGGTCGAAATTGCACTTACGAATTGGGTTGATTTGTAAATCCACTCTAAGTGTATTATTGTAATTGTGGTAATGGAATAGGTACTTTCCATTGGCGAGTTGCGGATTACTTGGAAGCATTCTTCAAGACTTCAAGGTGAGTGGAATATCTATATATGTATGTATATGATTTATGTGCCCGTGGAAATGGTGTCACATAGCCGTTTGGTGACCATAGTTGTGGGATATAGCCGTTTGGTGACCATAGTTGTGGGATATAGCCGTTTGGTGACCATAGTTGTGAGATATAGACATTTTGTCCACATTGATAGTTGCCCGTAGTAATGATGTCACATAGCCGTTTTTGTGACCGTAGTGGTGGGACATAGCCGTTCTTGTCCATAATGATTATTGTGAGTGGAATATGTATATATGTATGTATATGATTTATGTACCGTGTTGATGGTGTCACATAGCCGTTTTGTGACCAAGGTTGTGGGACTTAGCCGTATTAGTCCATGTTTTGTACTAAGGCACATAGCCGTGTTTGTGCATTTAGTGGCAAGTAATAGCCGTGTTTGTGTATTTAGTGGCAAGTAATAGCCGTGTTTTACTCCCACGTTGTTATTTGAGTTACCCGTACACATAGCCGTGTTGGTGTACGAAAGCGTGAGTAATAGCCGTGTTCTACTCACATTGAGCAAGTGATGCCATAGCCGTTTTTGGAACACTTGAGGGGTGATGCCATAGCCGTTTTTGGAACACCTCGGGGGGTTAGCATGCCATAGCCGTTTTTGGAAGCTAACGAATGTTATGAACATCGATGACTTGATTCGCGAAGTCGTTCCCCTAGCGAAGAGATTGGTTAACCATGAATTGTAATTGTTGATGCTAGCATTTAATTTGATTTACTATATATATTTATTTATGCTAATGATGTTGCTAGTTGTACGGTTTGACGTTACTAGCTATTGATTGCTTATGAGGTTGCTAGTTATACGATTTGATGATACTAGCGTTTGGTACGATGAGGTAAGTGATTTATGTGTATTTATGTGATGTCGTGGATGCGAGTAGGTAAGTTGTATATGCATGTATATATTTATTCTACTCACTAAGCATTAGCTTACCCTCTCGTTGTTGACTCTTTTTATAGATTGCATGCGGATTGGTGGCTCGGGTAAGCGCGAGGACTAGAAGACTTGCATAGTTTGCTTTAGAGACTTGCTTTTGGATTGTTTAGGATTGGGTAGCGTATCCCCAATCGCCATGCTCGGCTTCGTTTTGTATTAAAAGTCTTATGGTCAAATATTGCATTTTGGTACTCAAGGGGTAATTTGGGTCGATGTGGGACCCGCTTCGTAAATTTGATTTTATTAATTAAACGTGCTAGTTTTTCATATATGAAGTCATGGTTAAAAGCGTTTTAGCTAAATGTGTCGGGAACTAGTCAAACATTTTCATTAAATTGACTTCCGGGGACAGCGGGCTGTCCAGGTGGTTTGGCGCGCCGCGCGGCCACCTGGCGCGCCGCGCAGATGGCCTGCACCAGAAAATTTTTTTTTTGTTTGAAATTTCGTCGTGTTGGTCGGTTACGGTTTGGGTTGTTACAAAATAGCGTAAGTATGTATGCTTTAAGTTTGAATCCAAAGGTGCTATCACTAGCGTATGCATGTATGCTTGACCCCAAGCAAGTAATCAAAGTGTGCGGAAGCATGTATCAAGTAGGCAAGTATGAACCTGAGAAACATATAGAAAACTGTCAACGAAAAACGTTGGTAAAATCATAGGTGTATTTGTAAACGTTGTTTTTGAACCACAAGATTTTGTATAGTTGATTATCCAAATCGTTTGCATTCCAAAGTTGTTGTACGTTTGTGGAGCACCCAATTATCAAAACTTAACTGTTTACGAACCCCGTTATCATAGTGTTAGAACCTACACTATATACTCGAAAATATATTTCATCCGCTAACGGTAGCGAACCGTCCGAATGAGGGCTTGTCAAGCTCGTATGGATCCACACAACATAAGTTCACGTTTACACCCTCCAAGTGTAACTAATGATAATTGAATTGAGGCCTTTTTGTTCTAACCCCACGTGGAATGTTTGTTTTCGTACTTGTGTTCAAAGCATAAAAGTATGATATGTATATGTTTCTCATCCCATAATTTAAAGAGTAAAAGTTGTTGAAAAGGTGGGACTATGATCTCACCGTAGTTGCATGCCAAAGTACTTGTAATTTAAACGTTGTGCAATGAATGTTGCTTAGCCTTGACCTAAACAAATAATTTGTATCAATTACGGGTTGCGACACAAGGTTGGTCAAAATGTGTTCAATTAGTCCTATGGCTCGTTACGACTCGATTAATATAGCATGTGAGTCAAATTGTCAAGTTTCATGCAAGATATAAGTATAAACGCAAGTTAGAACGATTGCATACGTATTTGGTTAAGTTTGACTAAAAGTAAAACTTGGTCAAAGTCAACGGGGTCGGGTCGGGTATCCGACTATTGCACATATAAACGTAGTCATATATAAGCATGTTGGCAAAATTTCATGTTAAACGGAGTTGCGAGTAAGCGGGAACGAAACTTGAAAAATCAAAAAAAAAAAAAATTGGGACAGAAATACTCTCGCTATAGCGAGATTTTGTGCACATCAGGGCTCGCTATAGCGAGACCCCTGGTTTCAGGTGCTGTTGCTGAATTTTCAAGTGCACGAACCAAGCTTCTTTCAAACACACCTAATGAAACATAAACATTCAAAACACGTATCTTATATCGTTGGAAATGTAATTTAATGAGGAATACAACTAAAAACATTTAATCAAACAAAAACATCATTTACAATAACCGAATCCTCGTCGAATGATCATTATTTAACGTTTCAAGCTCAAAAATGCAAATGGTGATTCGGGCATCCAATTTACACATACGATATGCCGTTTCGAAGGTAATTAAACATACATTGCAACTAAACACTTACTAACGACGTTTCATAGCATTCAAAGCATCAAAAGTTTATTTTAAAAGCTATCAAACCCTAACCAAGAATCAAGAATTTAACATTTATGTTAATGAAGTTTTTCTAAGTCAACCAACATACCAAAACGAAGCTAATGATGCTAGTAACACATTTAATATATGAACTTTAACATTTAAACAACATTTAATCAACCAAAACTCAAGATTAAGCACACCCATTTCAAGTTCATGCTAGTTTATGCAAAACAACAAGATCGAGCAAAAAAAATCACATATTCATGCTAGACTCGAGCCATAGACACTAACTAACACCATTTCAAGTCTATAAAACGAATTTAGAGATATCTAGAGTTTTAGAAAAGTTACCCAAAAGTGATGAAGTTAGTATCAAAACGTAGAGGAAGATGCAAGGATTTCAAAAGTACAATTTGTTTTGTGATGAGCTTCCTAGATTCGAAATGGATGATGATTGAATGATGAAGATGAAAATGGTGAAAGATGGAAGTAATACTTGAAAGGAAAATTGGAAAAATAAAATAAAATGAAATGAATGGTGGTGAAGGGCTTGACTAGTTCAACTAGTCAACTTCTTTGGTCCATTGGCAACTTTGGTCCCTCAAGTTTGAAAGCGGGTGCGTGAATTAACCAAACGAATTATTTTAAATACGCGAGAATAAACGAGAGATGTTATAATCGAATAACGGAAATATTAAGAACATTAGTTAACGGAAGATACGAATTTGGATAACGAAAGGTATTATCTAAAAAAAAGACGGCGTTAAAATAAATTAACGGAAAAAGGCGGGTCATTACATTACCAACACCTTAAAATAAATTTCGTCCTGAAATTTAGTTGGAAGTAGTAGTTGTTGATTCTTCCTCGAGACCTTGCGTTGCCAATTTTATGAATAAGCGAAAGCACCTCCTTTGGCATTCCAACGGACTTGACCATCGGGATTTTATGTTGTTTTAGATTTTGGTTTCACGATTCATAATTTCAACCGGTTCTCCTAGGAAGTGAAGTTTGTCATCGATAGTAAGATTATCAGAAGAAATAACAAGTTCTTGTTCGGCAAGACACTTCTTTAAGTTTGATACATGAGATGTTTGATGAACGGGATTCAATTGAGTTGCGAGTTCGAAACGGTAAGCAGCGGGTCCAATACGCTCTAAGATTATAAAAGGATCAAAATATCGCGGATTTAGTGTTCTACGTTTTCCGAAACGGATTACACCTTTTCGAGGTGCGATTTTAATATTACGCGGTCACCCACTAGGAATTCGAGATGCTTACGTCTAACATCGGCATAACGTCGATTACGGGCCGTCTTGGGTCTTTCTTGGATTTGAACAATCTTAACGGTTATTTCATGAATGAGTTCGGGTCCGGTGGTTTGATTGTCGCTTACTTCGGCCCAACAATTTAAGAGAACGACATTTGCGGTCACATAAAAGTTTCAAAATGGTGCGGCGTTAATACTCGAATGATAACTATCGTTGTAAGAGGAATCAATTAAAGGCAACAATACAAGTTCGTGATATGTTTTTCTAAGATTTGACTCGTACGTTTGCTTGGTCCGTCATGAATAATCTGGTTTCCAAGGTTTATTGTAAGGCACCCCAAAATCTAGGAGTGAAACGAGCATCTCGATTCGAAATGAGGTACATTCCTTTAAGATATAAGTTTGCTAGGAATTGAAAACATTTGTTGGAACAAGTTTCTTATTGGTTTCTGAAAACGTTCGTTAGGATTATTCACCCTCGTGGCGAATACTTAGTATAACGTGAAGAGTCTCTCTCTCCATTGAGAATTTAGATAAAAGATTTCCTTATACGGAAGTACGAGTGTAATGCGAGAGAAATTTCCGCCTCGATGTGAGCATAACAAGCATATTATAGTTCGTCGATAAAACTGTGCGAAAACGAGATAGTACACAAGTGTAACCTATGTTTTGAAGTTGAAAGAGTTTGTCATTCATTCGGAAGCATAAATATGTTTTGGCAATAATCAAAGATGTGTCCCTGGTATGGTTGTTAACAATATTCTCGGAGTTTTCGGATGTCAATAAAGAAAAATAAAGTCATGTACATGGTCCATGGTGGTGATTAGGTTGATCGAGTCCAATCACCATCACGAGTCATTAGAACTTTGGTATGACTTACCATAATATAACTACATTGACCGAGTGTCATTATTTTACGCTAACTCATACCTCCATCCCCACATTACTCCATAGAACTAAGTTCGTGTGATCGTGAAGTTTTAAAATGAACAAAGTGTAACGACGTCTCTAACGTGACTCGTATTGAATCGAAAGAATTAGTGCAACTCTTGAAGAAGCGTTTCCCGAGGGAAGTGTATAAACGATTGTTCACGTCAATGCGGTTCAAGTCAAACAATAATGTTTTTAGGTACGAAAGGAGTAACGAATTATGATAATGAGTAGTGCGCAACCGTAGTGATAAGTAGTGACGACGATACTCACCTAGAATAGTGGTGGTAGTGACAAGAAGTAGTAGATAGTGAAGAACGCCGGTGTAACATCGGTAGTGGTTAGTGATTGCCATAGTGGTGGAAAAATTATAGCACTTGTGGATAGTAAGCTGGGACGGTGGTGAATAACAATCTGGGAGACAGAGTTCTCGAATTAGCGTAACTAATGAAGTCGTCGTCATCCGTACGCGTTTGAATCTTGAATTTACGTGTGTTACCAGAAAGTGGCAGAGTACCGGTTCGTATGATGAAAATTTTGTACCATTAAGAAGTTCACCTAAGAAGATTCAAGTATAAATGCACAAGTAGTCAAGTAAGTGCTATCTATAGCAAATGCAAGTCAGGATGCAATGGTTAACTATCCGGTTGTAGTCTAGATTCACTAATGCGTCCTAACGACTCTGTCAGACACACTAATGCATATCCTAGTTCCCTACAACCAAAGCTCTGATACCATCTGTAACGACCCGGCAAAATCGCCATTGACGGCGCCGTCAACTCAGGTCCCGTAACGTAGTCATAGTCCCTAAATGAGACGCGTTTGACCAAAATTATGTCGCATTCATTTGAAACGTGTATGACTTGCAAAGTTTAAGTTACCAAACGGTTCGACAAGGTTTAAGTTTACATAAGTTATAAAGTATAAATGAAATGACTTGCGACATAATATAAGTTGAAAATCACGATTTGCTATAAATAGCGTAAGTATGTATGCTTTAAGTTTGAATCCAAAGGTGCTATCACTAGCGTATGCATGTATGCTTGACCCCAAGCAAGTAATCAAAGTGTGCGGAAGCATGTATCAAGTAGGCAAGTATGAACCTGAGAAACATATAGAAAACTGTCAAAGAAAAACGTTGGTGAAATCATAGGTGTATTTGTAAACGTTGTTTTTGAGCCACGAGATTTTGTATAGTTGATTATCCAAATCGTTTGCATTCCAAAGTTGTTGTATGTTTGTGGAGCACCCAAATATCAAAACTTAACTGTTTACGAACCCCGTTATCATAATGTTAGAACCTACACTATATACTCGAAAATATATTTCATTCGCTAACGGTAGCGAACCGTCCGAATGAGGGCTTGTCAAGCCCGTATGGATCCACACAACATAAGTTCACGTTTACACCCTGCAAGTGTAACTAATGATAATTGAATTGAGGCCTTTTTGTTCTAACCCCGCGTGGAATGTTTGTTTTCGTACTTGTGTTCATAGCAGAAAAGTATGAAACGTATATGTTTCTCATCCCATAATTTAAAGAGTAAAAGTTGTTGAAAAGGTGGGACTATGATCTCACCGTAGTTGCATGCCAAAGTACTTGTAATTTAAACGTTGTGCAATGAATGTTTCTTAGCCTTGACCTAAACAAATAAGTTGTATCAATTACGGGTTACGACACAAGGTCGGTCGAAATGTATTCAATTAGTCCTACGGCTCGTTACGACTCGATTAATATAGCATGTGAGTCAAATTGTCAAGTTTCATGCAAGATATAAGTATAAACGCAAGTTAGAACGATTGCATACGTATTTGGTTAAGTTTGACTAAAAGTAAAACTTGGTCAAAGTCAACGGGGTCGGGTCGGGTATCCGACTATTGCACATATAAACGTAGTCATATATAAGCATGTTGGCAAAATTTCATGTTAAACGGAGTTGCGAGTAAGCGGGAACGAAACTTGAAAAATCAAAAAAAAAAAAAAATTGGGACAGAAATACTCTCGCTATAGCGAGATTTTGTGCACACCAGGGCTCGCTATAGCGAGACCCCTGGTTTCAGGTGCTGTTGCTGAATTTTCAAGTGCACGAACCAAGCTTCTTTCAAACACACCTAATGAAACATAAACATTCAAAACACGTATCTTATATCGTTGGAAATGTAATTTAACGAGGAATACAACTAAACACATTTAATCAAACAAAAACATCATTTACAATAACCGAATCCTCGTCGAATGATCATTATTTAACGTTTCAAGCTCAAAAATGCAAATGGTGATTCGGGCATCCAATTTACACATACGATATGCCGTTTCGAAGGTAATTAAACATACATTGCAACTAAACACTTACTAACGACGTTTCATAGCATTCAAAGCATCAAAAGTTTATTTTAAAAGCTATCAAACCGTAACCAAGAATCAAGAATTTAACATTTATGTTAATGAAGTTTTTCTAAGTCAACCAACATACCAAAACGAAGCTAATGATGCTAGTAACACATTTAATATATGAACTTTAACATTTAAACAACATTTAATCAACCAAAACTCAAGATTAAGAACACCCATTTCAAGTTCATGCTAGTTTATGCAAAACAACAAGATCGAGCAAAAAAAAATCACATATTCATGCTAGACTCGAGCCATAGACACTAACTAACACCGTTTCAAGTCTATAAAACGAATTTAGAGATATCTAGAGTTTTAGAAAAGTTACCCAAAAGTGATGAAGTTAGTATCAAAACGTAGAGGAAGATGCAAGGATTTCAAAAGTACCATTTGTTTTGTGATGAGCTTCCTAGATTCGAAATGGATGATGATTGAATGATGAAGATGAAAATGGTGAAAGATGGAAGTAATACTTGAAAGGAAAATTGGAAAAAGAAAATAAAATGAAATGAATGGTGGTGAAGGGATTGACTAGTTCAACTAGTCAACTTCTTTGGTCCATTGGCAACTTTGGTCCCTCAAGTTTGAAAGCGGGTGCGTGAATTAACCAAACGAATTATTTTAAATACGCGAGAATAAACAGGAGATGTTATAATCGAATAACGGAAATATTAAGAACATTAGTTAACGGAAGATACGAATTTGGATAACGAAAGGCATTATCTATAAAAAAAGACGACGTTAAAATAAATTAACGGAAAAAAGCGGGTCATTACAAAGAGGTTGTAAGAAAGGTTACTCAGACTAAAGTGCTATTTCTTGGCCATTGGATCAGCAATGTTGTGATTCAAATGGATCGGGAGAAGGTTGTGATTCGAATGGATCGGGAGAAGGTTGTGATTCGAATGGATCAAGAGAAGACCGGGTCTTTTTTGGACTGGGAAGCAGTGGCGGAGCCACATGTTCATTAGGGGTGTCATATGACACCATCGATTTAATACGCGTGCCTACGATTTTAAAACTAAATAGACTACAACTTCTTCTATATTAAGTAATGACACCATCCTTTTGGCAGCCAATTTAATATACACCCATCCATTCAACAAAAAAAACATGCAGTATACTCCGCTGGGAATTTATTAAAACAAATTCATCTAAGACACAAAGCATTTATTTGATACGGATTAATATTTAATGTACTTAACAAATTTGATTTACCTTAATATTCATGTAAATATAATAAATTGAGAGGTAATATATCCAAACTCATCTTTGATAGATCCACCATTATTTGCACTTATCTTTCAGAAATACTCTCCAACAAATTTTAATATAAAATTTATGCAATACATCATTTAAGAGTATTATAGGAATTTTGAGTGAATCTGTAATAAACAATGTTGGAATTATCAATTACCTAATAAAATAATGCACATCTTTAACTCTTTTTTCATCGCTTAAGAGTCACGGGACTCAAAAAACATAAGGTTGATGTGTTAACTCAATACCTATTAGACCGAAGGCCATTTGGTATTTTGTTTTTACATTATATATGTAATAGATATAGATATTGCTTAAAGATGCAAGACACGCTAGAATGATGAATGATGAATGATGAATTTCTAAACGGTTGTTTTCTTGATGTCATAGAAATAGAAACACTTGCTAGTGTATAGATGAAATAACATCGTTTCCAACTAAAACAATATTGTAAGAGACATTTCTTATATGGTAAGTTGATTTTTTTTTTTGAACAACAGTTCGGAATCACACAGGGGAACTAAACCACTCAAGCGTTCATCTCCCGCCGCAATTGCATAACCCGCCTTCAACTGTTGCCCAGGAGAAAATCCGGACCAATCCAAGAGCATAGGCGGTAAACCCCTGACCCCGCAACGTGATGTGCGAAAAATAACAATAGTTTGTATCTTAATTTTCCGGACTTATAACTTCGATGTTATTTTATGACCCCATCGATTAGGAATCCTGGCTTCGCCACTGCTGGGAAGTGCCGAAGAATTGGGGAGCAGGCATTGCTCTGGTTATGAATGACTCAATATATCTATGACCACCACCCCTACTTGTCGTTTCATGTTTTGTTCCCATACGTCATTTGACGTTAACAATTAATTATTCCTCTTTGTAAATAAAAGGATATTAGCCCGATAGTAATATGTTGTTGTTTGTGTTGGTGTAAACCGTATTTAAAAACTACTTTATAAATCACATTTTTTACATTATTAACTGAACATTTGTTAAATATGATAGACAGAAAAAAGAAAAATTAGAAATAAATAAACATATTAAGGTGGGTAGAAAATAAAAGGTTGCTATTCACTTTAGTTTTTGCTAATGGTTTTCTGCTTTAGTTAAATGGTGAACAACAATAATAATATAGGTTTTGACTCTCACAACCAAATAATCAACGATCTTCCCCCAGTTCGATTTCGTTACCTTGTGCCGCTGCCCTTTTTAGGTTTTAACGATGCTTCCCACTTCTGGTCGATCCCACCACAGTAGCTACTTTTTCATTTCACTTGCAGATAGTTTTGGTGGGTTAATCCCGACAACGCCACCTTCATTGGTCAATTCCTCCTAGGCCTCGGTAGGAAAATCTTGTTAGTTTGATTTGTTGGTGCGGTCGCGGTCTTGGGTTCGAGGGTTAGGAAGCGGTTTAAGGTGATCTCCTAGTTTAGGTTTTGATTGTTGTTTGCAGTGGTAGCCGTCAACGGTTTTCTGCTTTAGAGGTTAATTTAGGCTTTTTTTTAATGGTGTTTGATCGACGGTTTGACTAAATGAGGTGGTTTCGACATTGCAATTGGTTTGTTTCTTGAGCCACAAATGGATTACTCCACTTATATTATCTTCACTTCGGCATCTTTCATGTTCTTCGTCAGTTACGGTTCATCGCCATCAAATGCAATCAAGCGAATTACTGTTTGATGAAGTTGTAGGTTAGTGTGTACGAAGTTGTGAGTTAAGTTGTCTTTGCGTGTCAATGTAAAAGTTTTGTTGATGTTTGTTCAAATAATAGTGTAATGTGGGTTAGAGTTGTGATCAAGTGTTTAGTATCAAAATGATCGTTGTATCTTGTCAAACTGACTATGTAGACGAGTTGTATCAATTTGTATTTCAATGTCGAGAAGGGGGGTGAGAGAGATACAGATGGATAGAATGGGGGTGAGGAACAGTTTGGAAGAAATATCTAGTAGGCTAAAAGACCAAAATACCCTTTTGAAATAAAATAAGCTCATGAACAGTAACATAATGTCGAGAAGAGGAGTGAGAGATAGGGATGAACAGTAACATAATGTCGAGAAGAGGAGTGAGAGATAGGGGTGTTCATTTTCGGATATCCGAAATTCGGATATCCGAAAATTCGGATAGTGAAAAACCCCATCCGAAATCCGAATCCGAAATTTCGGATATCCGATTTTCGGATATCCGAAATTTCGGATTCGGATATCGGATTATCCGAATATCCGATATTTTTGAAGAACTTCGAATATTTTCGGATAATTTTTCGGATATTCTGATAATTTTCGGATATTTCGGATATTTTTCGGATTTTTTAGAAATTTTCGGATATTCGGATATCCGAATATCCGAAAATTTTAAAAACTCCATCCGATATCCGAATCCGAAAAATCGGATATTCGATTTTCGGATATCCGAATTTTCGGATATCCGATTTTTCGGATATTTTCGGATTCGGATTTCGGATAATTCGGATTCGGATTTCGGATTCGGATATTTTGAACACCCCTAGTGAGAGAGGTACAAATGGATAGAATGGGGGTGAATGAACAGTTTGGAAGAAATATCTAGTAGGCTAAAAGACCAAAATACCTTTTTAAAATAAAATAAGCTCATGAACAATAATAATTTAAATTTAAATCTTGTGATGTATTATAATTTAATTTCTGCTTTATTAAAGAAAAAACAATAATAATTTATTATTCTTATATTGAAAAAATGAATATGGTGGTGTTATACATATAAATAAGCTTATATGACAAGTTCCTTTAAATTTCATTTTAAAATAAGTTTAAAAATGAACATTGCAACAAACTAGCATACAGGAGACTGTGTATCGTAGAGAAGAAATGAGTGAATCCGACAACATACAAAAATTATTCTATCAACGTGCCAAGCATTATATCTCATGTTTATGCATAAACAACATTCACATTATTATTATATTTATATTTATATATAGGCTTGGTTTATCAACACTTATATAACAGAAACCGATTTTCCCGCGAACCCCAAATTAACAAAATCTTTTCTCTTTTGATTCTCTCTCTCTTTCTACAATCCGGAGAGACTGAGAAGAGAGAGAAAGAGAAATCCCAAATCTTCAAACCTAAAATTCCGATCGAAGATTTAATCTTTTTGATTGTTGTTGGCTTAAAAATCTTGACTTTAAGGTATGTTCATGCAACTTATTCATATATTTTCATTCCCCTTGTCTTATTTTCTTTTAATTTGTTTGTGCGTGTTATGTGTGTTGTTTAAATGCCTCAATAGGTTCCAAAATCAAATTTACATGGATCAAAAGATATGGTTTGATTTGTCGCATAAGATAAACAGTTCTTTTTATGACATTTTGAATTATGAATGTTTCAGGATTCATTTTAGGTTGAATTGAAGGAAAAAAGTATATGGTTTGCTAAATAAAGTTTGTATCTTTTGAATTTTTAAACCTTCTATTTGAAGGATGTCTTGTTGTGGTGGTTCCGAAGAGGATGATTATAGCGGTGGGCCTTCAAATAATATCGCAACCGCACCACCTCGAGGAGGAGGACCACCTTATGGAGGTAACAAAACTGTTATAATATTCATGTTTCGACATGTTCTTACATGCTTAGCAGATATATATGTGAGTATGATTTATCTTGTGTTAAAAGTTTGCAACTTTTTAATAAAAAGTTTTTATGTTTTAGGGAGTGATAGAGGAGAGCCAAGGGGTGCGGGACCCGCAAGAGGTGGGGCTCCTCAAAAACCGTTGCCAATTGAAACACCAGAAGTATCGTTGAATGAGTTAAATAGGATAACAAATAATTTCGGTCAAAAGTCTTTGGTTGGTGAAGGTTCATATGGTCGGGTTTTTTATGGAAAGCTAAGTAGTGAAGAAGAAGTAGCAGTAAAGAAGCTCGATACCAGTTCTTCACCTGAGCCCGATAATGATTTTGTATCCCAGGTTTGATTTTACATAATTCATTCATGATTTTGTATCCCAGGTTTATTTATGTAACTAATTAATGCAAATTTACGCAGTTATCAATAGTTTCAAGGTTTAAAAATGAGTATTTTGTTGAGTTGCTCGGTTATTGTTTAGAAGGAAACAACCGCATATTGATATATCAATATGCAACAATGGGTTCTTTGCATGATGTATTACATGGTACGTCACTACGTACAGTTCTTTTTTATATATATTTTGTTCTCGTGGTCTCATTTTTAATACGAGTAATAAATTTGGTGTAATTTTGCGTATTATGAATCGATAGGGAGAAAGGGTGTGCAAGGTGCGGAACCTGGTCCCGTTCTCAGTTGGCCTCAGAGAGTTAAAATTGCATATGGTGCAGCAAGAGGTTTAGAGTATTTACATGAAAAGGTTCAACCTTCGATTGTACATAGAGATGTTCGGTCCAGCAACGTTTTATTGTTTGATGATTTTCAAACTAAGATTGCCGATTTCAATTTGAGCAATCAGTCGTCTGACACTGCAGCTCGATTGCATTCTACTAGGGTGTTGGGAACTTTTGGTTACCATGCTCCAGAGTATGTTTTTCTTGATTCTTAAGAGCCTGCACTTAATATTTTTGGTTAATTATTTTGTTCTAAGTGGACTGTTGGGTGGGTCATGTAGGGTTGATGACACGTTGAAATGGGTAACTTTTTTTTGTGGGTTGACCCGTAATGTTTTTGAAATGGGTCAACCCGAAACGTTTATTTTAATATTTTTTATATATAGTTAGTGTATTAAATATGGTTAATGCTATCTTATTTTAGAAGGATGCATGCGTTAGAAATACACGATCAGTGAACTTTTGACCTGCTTGCCCCGTTCAACGTGTTTTCTTTGAAGCTGAGTATTTTAATTTGACCCATTAGAGAAGCATACGTAACTGGGTGAAAGCTGCCACCTTTTAGTTATTTCATGACCCGGGTTTTATTTGCTTAATTTGCTTGTTCACCATTAGGCATTAGTAGTAAACAATGTTTATTTTTGAGTTTTTAATTGTAAGCATTTTATCCAACACTTCATAATATACTTTTTTTGATCCAGGTATGCAATGACAGGGCAGATAACTCAAAAGAGTGATGTTTATAGTTTCGGAGTTGTTCTTTTAGAACTTTTAACAGGAAGGAAACCGGTTGACCACACAATGCCTAAAGGTCAACAAAGTCTCGTTACATGGGTACGTCTTGATAAAGTTCTCGACTATTAGTCATATACCTAAAATGCCCTTTAATAATGAAAAGAGAAGAAATGTGTAGAGGAAGTAACAAATTTTTCGTTATAACATGGTTGAACACATTGTGCTCATGTTGCACGATCTGCTTGTTACAGGCAACACCAAGATTAAGTGAAGATAAAGTAAAGCAATGCGTTGATCCAAAGTTAAGCAATGACTACCCTCCAAAGGCGGTTGCTAAGGTCCGTTTAATGACACTACTAAATGTTGCAAAATGGGCGGGCCAAGCATTTTGAGTAACGGTTCAAAAGTAGTTGATACAAACCATTTTTCTTTCGAAATTATTAGTTTGTCAAATACTATTATATTAGTCATTTATTTCAAGATTTATTGAATATAATGAAGAGCCCTTAAGTTGTTCTTGTTTCTCTGTATACTCAGATGGCAGCCGTTGCAGCATTATGTGTTCAATACGAGGCAGATTTCAGGCCAAACATGACGATAGTTGTCAAGGCTTTGCAGCCGCTCTACCATCAAAAACCAGCAGGCCCAGAGTCTCATGCTTCGTAACCAAAGTTTTAGAAATCATATTTGAGTTTTGTCTATGGAACATAGTTTGAATACACTAGAATCAATTATGGAGCTACATTGTTGTAATCATGATCCCAGAATTAGACCTGGTAATTAGATCCCATTTGTTTATTTTCAAAGTTTTGTATGTCTTTAGTGATCACATTGATCGATTCATGAGCGTTTGTAACAGTTGTTCCTATCAGAATGACAAGCATTTGATGTAATCAAATTTAAAGTTGTTTATGTGCATGAAAAAACAATGGTTGATAAGAAGAGGCATTTATCCAAATACAAAACTCAAATTGTCACCTTTTGTCAACTTTTAGTCAGTCATTTATATTCTAATTCTAATCTAGCTATATTTTGACATATTTAAGTGTCAAAATATGGTGAGAAACATTTACACAGTTCCAATGGCCTCACTCTAACATGCTTAAAGTTATACCATTTACATATTGACTTTAAAGTGACAGTTAACTGTAACTGTACAAGAATTTTAAGCAAGTTAATTAGAGGCCCTGGAGTTATTATAAAGAACCTGGAGATTGATTAAATTATCTTTTTTCTATTAATATTAATAAAAAAGAAGAAACGAAAAGAAGTATGGCATGTATATAGGACAAGGATTATAAAAACATGATACAGAGTAGATCATCCCGAAAGCTATCGATCTACAGTTCTTACAGTTTTAGCTATTGTCCATTCGTTTCTCTTTACTTGTATCTCCCAACACTTTGCTTTTTTGACCAAACCTGCAGGAGTCAATGCAGATGACAGGGCTGAGTTGATGTGTCAAATGGGTTAAGCCAAGAGATTTAAATCCTAATGCGAGGTTGGTCTATTAATGTAATAAGTTGACGGTTCTAACTATTGTAATCATGTAGAACGCATAGATTACTACTCAAATTCCCAAACAATAGGTTAGAAGTGTTTGCATGTCGACCCAACCCATTTGCTATAGATATGGAATACATGATCAATTAGTCTTAGAGAAGTGGCAATTTTAACTCATTTGCATAAGAATTGGTTGATTTGGGTTACATTTGATTCTAGCAGGTTAAACATTTAGATTATTAACAAGCTTAGAAACAAAACAAGTGAAACTGATATATTAGTTAAACATATTAACTTTGCAATTATATCGGAGATAATAATAAGTTATACATGAGGAATACATTAACTTAGGACAAAGTATATCAGGTCGGCCCAATCCGCACTGTTTCGACACAACCCTCCTTTGAACTGTCACACGGCCCACACATTTTTTGAACCTTCTAAGAGTCCAAAACACTAAACTATATGCAATGATGTGATGTACTTGCCTAAAATGCAGCTTTAACGCCTAGTTCGAGGCTTGCACCGAAATTCAGCCATAAGTGCGATGTGATCAGACGACCATTCGGGAGAAGGCAGAGCTGTATCTTTCCTCAAGCTATCCTCATCCAAAAGCTCCAACAAAGATTCCACACTCAAGCTGTCAGCTGAAACGAGACGTACATATAAACCACATAAATTTACTATACAAAGTTTATCTTAATAAAGTTCGTCTTCAAAATGAAAACTTTTTATGTATTTAACTATAATTTTTTTTATATTGAATTATTATTATATTATATTGATTATATTGATCATTCACATAAATTGTTATACATATATAAAACATTGAACATTAAATAAGCATATAGATGTATTCATATTTGTAATGAACATAGAAGTTGTAAGTGGAATGCGACATTGTGATTCTATATAAACATGGAAATTTGATGTTTATTAAATTGTGTGCACTTCAATTGAACAATCCCAAGATGGCACAAACCGCATTAGCGGCATATCTTAGATAATGGGTCGAAACGGTCATGGGATAACCCGGTTAGACTGCATACATTTGAGTAAAAAAAACTCAGGGAAATACTTATCCGCTTACAAGTTTACGATTCTTAAGCACCAAATGAGGAAAGTAGTGAAAATTGGGGGATATACCTGAATAGAATATGTAATCAAGGGTACCGATGAAATCCCGTGTGCAATTCGTAAATAATGGTTCATTTGTAGCAGGATCCACTCTCCTCTTTTGCAGCTCATAACCAAGACCACCCCCAATTCTTGCAAATGACGAGTACGCGCTTACCTGTAAAACACAAGAACAAAATCAAGATATGTACATACGTACATATATGTATATGTATATTAAATATAAATACATATTTTGCTATATGTATATATGTATATGTATATATGTATATCTGTGTGTCATGTTGTATTACCAAGGGCAGAGAGTGAGTCAATTTAGTGGGAGGCCGCAGAATTCCAAGAGGGTCTACTGCTAAATCCTGATGCATTGGATCAACTTTCCCGATAGCTAAAAGTGCATGAGGAGCGCTGCAATTAAATTGAATTAATAATTTGACAAACGGTGAAGAAAAATCCTGTTCGACTTTGAATGAAATTGAAATGTTTTTTTTTAATAGTAAAACATGTTACAAAAATCAAATTATTCATAATTCAAAATGACTAAGAAAGTAGAACACAAACCTTCCTGGAGTCGAATTAAAATCCCCACACACTAACATTGGTATATCTGCACTGGCAGCTATCTTTTCCAAACCTTTCAACAGAGTATGAACCTGAAATATCCCACAAACACACCAAAACTTAAAAAATAATATAAAATAAAACAATACTCCATAGAAAACATGTTTCTTTTTTTCGTAAGAGCTTAAGAGAATGACCTGCCAAAGTTTGACATCCTTCAGTTCTTGTTGAACATTCACATGTGTATTTGCCTGTGCATTATCGAAAGAATATTTAAATCAAGAATGCATAAACCGAAAAAATGATACTCGAATAAATATAAAACAAGATATAGACGACTCCAGAATCGATTATATTTATACATTTCCTTATACTACTATATCTTACCACACAAACAAGTTGTCGTTTTCCTGGATTTTCGACACCATGGTTACTGAACTTTGCTTCAAGTACAACAATGAGTGCGACATTATCCTATTATATGCCATAAAGTTTCATCAAAACCGCAACATATTAAAGATGCAACAAAAGAAAAGAAAACACAACCGCAACAAAACCCAATCCCACATATAAGTGGGGTATAGGGAAAAGAAAAGAAAAGAAAAATGTCAAGAAAATAAAATAAAAAATAGATGCACCGTACCTTAACCAGGCGATTCAGCGCAGTTTTCTTCTGGGTAATGGGAACTAAAGCATCAGTTAAAGATTGCGCAGCTTTATTAAATTCGACCTGCACGCGTAATATCCAATAATAAGATGATGGCAATAAAGTGTCAAGAATGAAAAACAATGCATATATAGAAATAAATAAAGTATACCTCGTATTTTTTGACTTGGGAAAATCTGTCTCTCCTGAAGAATGTAGCGCATCCATCAATAGTCACATTACTTCCATTAAAAACCTGAAAGCAACATATCACTAGTTTCAATAAGAAAGAATATGAACAAATGTGGCCATCTTACCATTGATTCAAAACACACCAAATTGAACAGAACAAATCTACACAAGGGTGTAAAAATCACGAGTCGGGAACTAGTCTGCAGGGACTTTAGGACTAGTTCGGTCAAGTACGGGACTAGTCGGTAAGGTCGGGTACAGGTCGGATTAGACTTTCTTAGATTTAAATATATTAAACAATTAATTAGTCATTTGTGAAAGTTAAAGATAAGACTTGGGATATAACTAGATAATCGGGGTTTTTAAGTTGTATATAATGTCCAGTTAAATATCGAGACAGGCCACCTACTTAGCCAGTGAATTATCACATCAAACTTTTCAACTACTCTATAATACATCACAACAGCTGCCACATATTTTTTCCTTTTATTTTTCTCTAGATATTTTTTCACACTAAGCCCCGTTCTCTTCTTCTCCTCCAAGTCTCGCAACAAATGATTGTGGGATCTTAAAGTTTTCAAATGGTCGTTGTGGCGTTGTACAACGATAACAATCTGATACGTATGATATTTTCATTTCAGAAATATATCAACCTTTTTAATAGCTTATTTAGGGATATATTATATTATTAGGAAAGTATTATTAGGATATTATTTATTAGGGTAAGTCTTAGAGAACAAGTTACACTTAATCAATATATAGGGATTTACCTTTGTAATTTCATTATGCTAAATATTGACCAAGTGATTTTGATATCTTGGAGAGTTAGGTTACCTCTCGAAAGTAAACCCTAGGGGATCTTATCGACCTCTCGAAAGTTGATTACTTATATTTAATTACTCTTCTGATAGTTTTAAACTCGATACGAGCACTTGACTCTTATAACGACCTTGACCGAATTTTCTAACAATTACGGAGTATTATATTTAAGATTTTACTCTTTTATTAGATAGATAATCAATAATCAATGATCAATAATCAATGTGTTAACAATTATCATAATTAAGATTTTTAACTTCTTTGTAATTGAGTGACTTAAAAGGATGATGCATTTCAATACCCTTAAGATTCTTTTACTTGTTCAATCATGTTTTAGTTTTACCCGTTTAACGAGCTAACAGCCCAAATCAACCCATTTTAAGGTAAAAGAGGAAAAGACTTATGAAACAAACCTCAGCCGTTTTCTTCTTATATAGAGCTGTATAGCCATGTTTGTCCAGCTCTGGGCAAAAAAAATCGTCAAAATGATCACTTTGAACCTGAAAAGAATCCAATACATTTTTAGCATAATTCTCTACACATTTAATATAACTTATTGTGCGAAAACAATCATATAACAGCTTTAATAAGACGAACATATACCTCTTGAAGACAAACAATATCTGCTCGGTAGCCAACAATTTCCCGCAACAAATTTTGTCTACGATAAGGCCAAGAAAGAGCCCACGAAGGACAATAACTATATAAATCACTCGTCGCATATGAGTCCGATAATATATTGTACGACAGCACAGTAAAAGTTCCCGTGGATGAAAGCCGCCCATCCAAATCCAAATTCCCTACCAAATCAACATTACTAACAGATATCAACCGCCGTGGGCTCGGGGAGGGGGCCGGGATCACACGTGACGTCAAAATCGTATTCGACGGTCCAACGGGCAATTTCGTATCAACATCAACCACCACACATTCAAATTTTAAAACATGACCGATATCATCAGCTGTTGGTGTGTACGTTTTAGACCGACCGACTTCAAACCACGTTTCACCACCGTTTCTTTGTGTTACGGCTGCAGGATATAATGGTGTTGAACCATTTGTAAGGCTCGAGAGATTTTGTGAACTACTATTGTTGTTATTGAATCGGCCGAATATTTCTTCTTCTTCGTTTCCGTTTTCGTTAACAGCACTAGCGGCACGTTCATGGAGAACGCGATGGTGTTGCCATGCGTCGGAAAAACATTTAGGGGAGCAATGGTAGCTTTTAGCGACAGGTATTTTGGCTTTAACACACCCTAAACATTGTAAAGTGGCTTGTTCAGATGGATGTACGCTACATATAGTAACTTTCTTATCACTTTGTATACGGTACCTGCATGTAAATCCATAAATCTCAGATTTATTTTAAGTTGATAACGGGATGCAATAACAATAAACGTGAGTCCGGTATTTGCATGTGTTTTCTAACTTTTTGAAAGTGGTTAAGAAACTATTAAATAATCAAAATCCAGATAATCAATTGCAATAAAACATATGCTACTTATAAAGTAAGTATTCAATAGATATGACAAATGAAGTAACACATCTAGGGAAAAGAAAACAAAATAGTATGACTCAATTGTCGTAAGAGGGTGATTTACTAATATACAGGATATTCAATTTAATTTATATTTCACCAGTGTATAAAATTTATTAATCCAAAAACATAAATAGAAAGATTCCTTCGAATAATTTCAAAATCCTCGTATGAGCGACAATGACCCTTAAGTTAATTCGTGAACTGACGAATAAGGTGTAGAAACAAGTAGATGCATAATGTCTAAATCCTTCAGCATTGTAATCACAATAAACAGAAACTTCAAACCACTAGGCATTGATACAGTGTATTTTGATGTATATTTAATGATAAAGGTCTGAATATTTAGTCACGATATAATCAGATTCATTAAAGTAACCAACTAATGGTTCTAAGAAACAACCTCAAAATCCCTAATTATCTGGTAATGTTATTTCATTCTTCAGATTCTAGTCACAAATATTCATTTATTTACAATAACAATGAACATCCAAATTAGGAAGCACCAAGATTGTTATATAATTGATACCGGTTTCTCTTCGTTCTAACAATATTGAGGTTAAGCTAATGTAATATACAGATCACATTACACATATTATGTTAATACAACTACAAGCTAAAACCTACCAAATCAATCACAATCAATCAATCAACTATACCAAAAGAAACAAATTCAATTCAATACCAACTTAAAAAAGCATGTTAATGCACTATTTAACCAAAAAGGAACAACCTTTAACAACAAATGCAAACATTTATAACATCCAATATCAACTAACCACTTATATCTCAAGAAAAGACCCTCAATAGGTGAAGATTCAGGCACATCATCGGTAAAAACAGTCTGGTCCGGTCGCCGGAGAAGCACGTACGGAGAAAGCTCACAACCCACAATCGGAATATCGGACGGAAGATGTACTCTCAGCACGCTCAGCATGCTTTTTTAATCACAAAAATAACTTCTCCTATCAAAATAATTATACCCTAACCCTAATTTCAAAAATGATAAAAATTGAACTCCGGCGACGATGAAAACTTGGCGGAAACCAGGCGGATCCGCCATTACATGACGTCTACACTCGCCAGCCTTCCTCAATTTCTACAAAAAAGGATTAGATACAAAAACCCTAATTTAATTTCATCTAAAAATTAAAACTTTGCGATGGAGTTGATACCAATTATTGATTGTGGAAATCGGATGATTGGTTTGAAGAGATAAAGAAGGATGGAATTATGTAATCGATTGATCTGGAAATGAAGGAATATTGGAAATTGAAAGATGGAGGATTAAAGTTTGAATTTGAATAGAGATGGAATTAAGAGAGATTAATAAGACGATGTAGATCGGTTTGATTTGGATTTGGGTGTTAATTTGTACAGTTAGGGTTTTACAAACATAACAAAAAATGAAGACGACGATGCTCTTTTGTATCACGGTCTCCCGTCTATATAATGATTGTGCGTATAGGGATTTTTTTTATTTTAGGCGATAAGCACAAACTTAAATATAAAAAAACAAACTAGCTAGTTTCATTTAAATATTAAATATTAATATTAATAAATATTAAATTTAAATATAAATAAATATTAAATAAATACCCTCAAAACGAAACAAAAGAAATTCTAAAAAAACAAAAAAACAAAAAACAAAAAAAAAACTGAAGGCAAAAACGCAAAATAAGACAATAAGCCTCAACATAACAACATAAAAACAATAGAGACAACCAACATACAAAACCAAACAAGAACCAAATGAATGAGACCAAGATGAAGCTAACTCAAAGAACCATCAACTCCCTCAAAATCATCTGTATAAAAGCTGAATTTCTACGCAAATGCACTATCTTTCTTGCTCTTTGATGATGATTTAATG
Organism: Rutidosis leptorrhynchoides; assembly: GCF_046630445.1. Taxonomy (NCBI): domain Eukaryota; kingdom Viridiplantae; phylum Streptophyta; class Magnoliopsida; order Asterales; family Asteraceae; genus Rutidosis; species Rutidosis leptorrhynchoides. Next base: position 158,238,105 of record NC_092336.1, read on the forward strand.
AGTTTCCCCTCCACTTTGGCGAATCGAACCGATTTGCTTGATCTTGAGGAGAACAAATACTCTAAAGTAGACCCAGACGACGAATGGCCCTCTTCATATCCGTTGTAGATGAAGATGTAGCCATCTTTGAGACAACACCAGAACCACCATACATCTTCGCTGTATCAACACAAACCTGAACAAGTTGTTCACTGAAAGTACGGACCTCGATTTCCACCACATCCTTAGACTTCCTCGTCTTCATCATATGAGCATTATAAACAAGAGACGCATCGCAAGTAACACCGTTCACGCTTCTAATAGCCTTTTATGCAAAAACATTATTCCTAAACTCATCATAACACGAGTGTTCATTGCCAACCCCAAATTCGGGACAGAAGCAGCAGCACCACTATTCAGAGAACTACCAACATCAAGAGACGACAAAACGTGAAGCTTTTCGTCCAAGCCTACTAATTCCAAAGCAAGTTTTATCTGCCCCAATTGTTAAAAATACACATCTGAGACAGACACCCCGAGTCCATCAACAAACTGTAAATCCAACCTATCAGAGTTCAAACCCTAACTCGAAACAATACTAGAGTCTGATCTACAACTGTGGTGCCTGAATCAAATTTATAAAACTCGTGTAACACGATATAATCAGTAGTAAACGAATTCACCTATGAAAAATCAAGAAGAATAGCCTTATTCATCTGCGCAATCATCCCGAGAGAGAACTGGTCATTAATAATCCGGTCGAAAGAGAAAAGGTCATTAACCACCTCCACTCATACTTTAATCTTTTTCTTATAACCAAACTTCTTAATGAACACAAATAAGAGCCCACTTGCTTCAAATTACTTACAAACAGCACATCGCTAAAGTTGCTAGCCGCATGCTTAATGTTGTCGACAGAAGCATAACTCACCGGAAAGCCAAGCAATTCCAAACATTGCCCTGGTGAACTTATCATCCCGATCAACCAAATGAACGGTCATCAAAAAATCATCGTCGGTCGACGAATAATAAACTGTAAGCTTCCTGAAACTATCCACGTCAGCAAATTAAACCACATAACGACAGACGTTAAGGGATAGTATTATGCCCCTTTATAACTAAATTCAAGCATAAACATATTGTTTGTTAAATGGTTATACCTACGTTAATATTTGAATAATTGATCTGATGATGAACACGACGAGGTTAAGTATGTATATAGTTAAGTAATATGCAAAATTATACACCTACATTTCTCTAAGAAAACGACCGACACACTTAACATATTTGAAAAAAGATTTGTTTTGCAAAGTGGCTGCTTCCAAAAGGCACGACTAAAACTCTGTGCTGAGCAAACAAAGAAACACCAACAATGTTGTGTTGTATTTACATATAATCAGCAACACATCTATGCTCGCTAAATGAAGAGACAACACAAAGCTATTCTGAGCAAATGAAAAGTCAACACAACTTTTCTACTATCTTATTATTAAGTCAGCATCAAACTCAATCAACTTAATAATCATTTATGCATGATCTGAGACAGTTTATTATAAATAAATCTTTCTAACTATAGCTGGTGTCAAATTCATACATGCTTAACTTACTTCCAAATCTTACAAGGAATTCTAACAACTTAAAAAGTATGATTAACACTTAATATGAAGGACACTAAAATATCTAAACAACCATCATATACATTTATGAGAGAAGAACTTAATTATTATCTTTAGTACTTTCATAAGTTTACGTAACTTGCACATAAGTATTAAAATCGTATAAGATGAATTGATCTTGGTCATTCAAATCCTACCAGGAGAATACTCCATATTAAGATGTATCATTAAACACACGTGTGTTTTATTAAGATTAATTTACTAACAAACGATGCTTAGTCTTTTGTTAAACCAACATAGCCATCACTGCTTATGTGTTTAAGTGACAATAAATTTACATTAAAACAGCTCTATTTATACATATATTTCGAGTTTGAAAAAAGATTATTGCGCCAATTATCCTTTGGTACGTCTAAATTAAGTGGCAGGTTTAGCTCCACTTATGTACTAAACTTAGTTTTATACATTTTTTCATGTTTGCTACTTAACCTTTTATGTTGGTTGAATGTTGGTTAATGAACTAAACGACAAACTTAAGTATGATGATTAACCAAAGAATATGTTTTGATGATGACACATACATATGCATAAGTGATGACTGACATCTTAACATAAAACACGCAAGGTCACTAATCCATACTTTATCTTGCAAACGACCAAGTCAAACATAGCTTAAAGAATGAAATTAAAAGATCAGCTAAATACACGGTCAAGGTACGGTCGACCGTACAGCCAGCCGCAGAACCCCAAACTGAATTGCAACGCAGTTTTGTGAAAACAAGTTGCACGGTCGCCACCACGGTCAACCGCAGTGCGACCGCAGTTTTTTCTGTTACCAATTTTGACCAAATAAAGTTTGACTAGTTCCCGACATTTATAATTCATGAAACCTTTCTCAACACGCTTAGAATAGATGCCTTCTCCATACTCAATTGAGTTTTGGTCATAAAAACATTAATTGTGGTTAATTACGCCTAATGACATCTTAATGACAAATTAACCAAAATTAGGCATAACACATAAGTGTTAATCAACAACTTGTGATCTTAATTCTTATCTAGACATCCTTAGTATGATCATCAAGTACCAACACACTTAAGCCAATATCACTAGAACAAAAATTGTTATTAAAAATGACTTAGTGATTAATTAAGGCTAAATGAGGAACAATGCTATCAAATGTAACTAGTAAAGACTTGTAATCTTAAAATACACTTAGATACATTTAGGATGGTCACTAAGTCCCAACTAGAGATTGATCTTCCCTTGTGCATGTGTTGGACATTAATGTATGCTTACACATTAATCAAACAATATGTTATATTGCAATTAAACTTGTTAAAAGCTTGAATTATAAGTTGTGCAAATATTTATATGATTGATCCTAGAATAACTATCTCTTGCTATGTGTGAGTATTACTTGCTACTTGCCAATATGCTTAATACTCATAAATTTGTCAACTTGATTAATATGTTTGCTATGTGCTTACTAGTTAGGATTCAAGTAACTAACCTACTCCAATAAATCAAGTGTAAAATGGTTCACAGTGAAATTATAGTCAATTGTCTATTTGGTCTAAGTAACTAAGTGTGATTGCTTATTCAAGAATGACTTAACTTTGATGTCTCTACATACTTCATGATTATCTTATAAAGACATCATTCAATTAATCTCTACCTAAACTCAAATGGAACATGATTTGTGATTAATTGAAACTAGGAAGTTAATGACATAGTGACTAGTCTTTAGAATTGAACTAAAGACATTAATGTGACTAACTAAGTCTTGACCCAACTGAGATTTCTCAAAATATCAATCAAGACAATTCTCCAAGAATGTTGGGTTTACCACTTTTGGAATGTTAAGTCACTTTCATGCAATAAGACCAAATCTCACACACTTAATGCATATAGTACTTGTATAGGATGTTTGATTTCTTTTGCAGGTGCTAGAAGGAGTAAAGGTGCTAAAATGTGGTGTTCAAATTTGAGTCAAACGGCTATACAACGGATACTAAATTTGGACTGAAGCACGCACGGTCGAACCACGATCGACCATGCAGACAACCGTGTGTGAACGGCTATTTTTTGAATCCCACTATAAAAGGCAAACATTAAAGAGCATTTAAAGCTGACCCTCTTGCATATTTCAAAGGCTTATTTCCAGAGATCACAAGGGCTCTAACTACTACTCAAATGTGATCAAGCAAGAGAAGATTCTATGATCTTATAGATATGGAATTTGGTTGTAGTAAACTTACTAATCAAAATCATTAATCTTGTGAGTTTACTTAGTGTAATGTATTTCCTAGTATTGTCTTAGGATCATCATTACAAAGTGTATAATACTTCAATTAGTAGAAGCATAGGCTAGCTTAGTGATCTACTTCCTTAAAGGGACTTAGGAAGTTGATTAATCTTATTTGGAGATTAATACTTGTCCAAGGTGAAGACAAGTTGATCTAGGTTGGAGTTGATCTTTCAAAGGGATAGAAAGATTAGGTTTGTTGTCTACCAAAGAAGTTGAAGACTTGTAAATCGGATCTCCACCGGGTTTAAAGAAAAGTGCTTAGTGAAGCAACAAATCCCGATTAGTGTAATCGGGGAGTGGATTAAGGTGGATTAGTTAACATCCCGAACCACTATAAAACCTTGTGTCTGTGTTCTTTACATTACTTCATTTATCATTTTGAACATATACACTACACACATCAAGTTTGAGTTGAATTGGTTGATCAAAGTTAATCGAATTTGGTGATCAATCGAAAAAGTGTTAAAATGTATCAAGTAACTATTCACACCCCTCTAGTTACTTACAATTGGTATCAGAGCAGTTGCTCAAATCATTGCTCTATAAACAATTGTAAAAGTGTCAAAATTCGTTTTGTGCAAAAACTTGAGTCAACGATTCTCGGATCAACTCAAACTATGGGATACTTGGAAGAATTGGTGAAAGAAGCACCGATCTTTGATAAGATGGATATTGATGTGTGGAAATTAAGATTTGAGGCTTATCTCAAATCCAAGGATTACTACTTGTGGAGAATAATCAAAGTAGGAGACTTTGTACCACAAGCTAGTTCAAGACTAGTGAAGTCAACATTTCAAAACAATAAGGTTTTGAAACAATTTGATGCAATTTCGCTACTTCATGGAATTCTTCCTAGTGAAGAAAGATTAAAGATAATTTCATGTGAAAGTGCAAAGGAATGTTGAGATTTACTATGTTCTCAAGAAGAATAAAACTCTAGGAGTTTAAAGGGTAAAGGAATAGGGAAGGATTTGGAGAAGCTTGGTGATTCTCAAGCAAATGGGTTGAATGGAAATGAAGAATTTAGTCTCATGAGTTCTTGAAATGATTTGGATCAAGATGGTCAAAGTGAGGAAGAGGTTGAATCTCCTTTCAAAGAAGATGATGTCTCAAGCATGGATTACAATGAGGTACATGTATTCTATCCTTCTAATTATGAAGAATTGTTAGATGATTACAAGACTATTAAATTTGTCTATGATAGTAGTCGTGACAAAGTAAAACTTTTAGAGAAAGAATTACACAATGTTAGACAACTTAACAAAATCTTAATTGATGAAAACAACGCGTTGAAAAGAAAATTTGAAAAAATGATTATTTGTGATTCATCAAGAGGTAAACATGAAATGAATATGTGTCACGACTCTAGCAAACACAAATCGTGTAATCAAAATCCATTGTCTATTATTAGAAAAATTGAGAACATGGGAAAAATGGACCAAGCTAGTAATTCAATGGTAGGGATAAGTCAAGGATTGGGTAATCTTAAAATCAATCAAAATCAATGATCAAAATGCTAATAAGAATAACCTTCTCAAAAAGACTTTGTATTAATGAAAGGTTTTTCTCACAAATGCAAAATTGTTTTTGAAAAATGATTTTAAAAGATTAGTGAAGGAAGCTTACTTGCATTAGGATTGTGTGTTTATGTAAAACTATGTATTGCTTGCTAAATACTAGATTGATGCGTTTTGTTATATATATATATATATATATATATATATATATATATATATATATATATATATATATATATATATATATATTATGTTTCATTGATGATTAAACATCAAGAGGATGTAATCATTCAATGTTAGAAAAAGAAAACTTGTCCTCAAGTATTCTATAGAACCTAAGAATCGTCAAAACGCGCTCAAAGAAAGAAGAAGTGAAGAAATTGGTGATCAAAAGAATCCACGGCAGCATCACGGCTGACCGTATACCCGACCGCAGACTCATGTCCTGTACGTGTGAAAATTCCCGCACGGCTAACACCACGGTCGACCGTGCTTCGACTGTGCGTGGTCTGATTCTGTTTTTAAATTAAATAAAACACTCACTTTTACTTCACTCCCACTCACTTCAAAACACACGCACTTTGCACACGGCTGAGGAGATCGACCGCACGAAGAAGAACGCTCATTCCTTCAATCTCAATTCCTACTTTCAGTATGATTAATCCTTGTTTTCCTAGCATTCAATTGTGTTTGTATGATGAATTAGGGTTATGAAGAAACCCTAACTAGAATGAATCAAAACTTAAATTGATGCAAACAATCAAAATTGTTCTTGAAGAACAACTTGAAAACGATTATAGTAGTACCTATCTATGCGTTAATTTAACATTGAATAATTCTAGGGTTCATTATACATCTAGGTTAGATTTTCATAGAATCATTGTTCATATGACATAAATAGCATTGTTGCAAATTGAGTGTAATAATGTTGGATGTCAAAACATGTGTTGATGATGATCTCAAAAGTCTAGAACACATATGAACTTTGTGAAAATCTTAATCTAGTTACAAACTCATTGATACTAATGAAGAGTGAAAATGTGAAGAATATCAACATCAAAACATCTAAGTATTGATGATAATTAAAGTTTGCAAAACTTGTTGCCTACAATTGAAATTATACACTTTGAATTAATTTGAAATATCATCGTGTAGAAAATGGCAAGAACCAGGGATGCTCAATCAAGAGGCGGTGAGGAAAGATATAATCCTCCAGCTGATGCAAGACAACGTATATTATACAACAAGAAATGGCTCAAAGCAAGAACAATAGCAGAAGAAAGAATCATAAACCTTGAAGCATTCATTGAAATAATTGACAAGCTGTTTCAAAGGAATCTAGCTTCTTTCGTACTAATCAATGGACCTATATATCCTAAGCTGATAAGAGAATTCTATGCTAACTTTAGTTTTAACTCAGAAACTAAGGTGGTAAGATTTCATCTTAACAAAAAATGGTGGGAATATCCTCTCAAAACTTTTGGTGAAATTCTGGGTGTACCTAATGAAGGAATGAAGTTCTACAGCAGAAGACACAAGCTAGAACATCTTCCTGAATTTATTCAAGCTACCGATGCATTAACCTTGCTCTACAAACCTAACGCCAATCACTCTGAAATCCTATCCAAGAGACTAAATGGAAAGGATCTCCGGTCAGATCTTGATATTCTGAACAAAATCATTGACCACAACATCTACTGTAGGCTAGGAAACCACTCCCACATTCATGTCACTCAAATTTATGTCATGTGGGCAATTGAATTAAATATGGAAATTAATGTGACGTTTCTGATGGCATCCCGAATGAGCAACCTGATGACTGAATCAACTAGATCTCTTCCCTATGGAATGCATCTGAATAGTTTATTTAGCTACCTCAAGGTAACTCACGCTATTATTCAACAACCTTCATTCGAGCCACTAGATAGGTCGACTATTATTCGAAGTGGTCATCTATCAGATTCCTCACGTGGAAGAAGATCAAGTCTTCAAGAGGATCTCGATGAGATTGAGAACTATCAACCGGAGGAGGAATCGGATGAAGAAGTAACAGAAGATAAGGAGGCAAACTTACAGGAATATCAAGAATTCGTGAACTCGAATTTTGAAACCAAGATCAACAGGATTCTTAAGAGGGAGGAAGAGATTAGTGAGAATCACTCTAAGTTCAAGAAGGCATTAAATGGATTTGTGAAAACAATCTCTTGCAGTAGGTCATAACTAGTGTGTTTGGGATAATGATCTTTATTGAATACTTGTGTGCTATGTGAAGTGCTTAAATGCTGGCACTAAACAATTATGTGTAAGATAATTAGTAATGTTATGTTTATTGTGTGTTTAAATTAATTTTGCTTGTATACCCATGAAAAAGAATAAATCTGCCACTGTACGGCTACTCCCACGTGTAGTGACCCGTCCTAATCCATCTGGATGAATACATTACATTTGGTTACATCGCGAGGTACTTAACCTATATATGATACATTTTACAAACATTGCATTCGTTTTTAAAAGACAAACTTTCTTTACAATGAAAGTTGACAGCATGCATACCATTTCATAATACATCCAACTATAATTGACTTAATAATAATCTTGATGAACTCAACAAATCGAATGCAACGTCTTTCGAAATATGCCATGAATGACTCCAAGTAAGATCTCTAAAATGAGCTAATGCACAGCGGAAGATTTCTTTATTACCTGAGAATAAACATGCTTTAAAGTGTCAACCGAGTTTATTAGTTTATCATAATCGATCATTTTCATCATTTTAATAGACCACAAGATTTTCATTTTTCATTTATCATAAATATATGTCCCATGCATAGAGACAAAAATCATTCATATGGATTGAATACCTGGTAACCGACATTAACAAGATGCATATAAGAATATCCCCTATCATTCGGGGACATCCATCGGACATGATAAAACAACATCGAAGTACTAAAGCATCTGCAACCATGGATGGGGTTTGTTAGGCCCAATAGATCTATCTTTAGGATTCGCGTCAATTAGTAGATCGGTTTACTAATTCTTAGGCTACCAAGCAAAAGGGGCATATTCGGCTTCGATCATTCAACCATATAATGTAGTTTCGATTACTTGTATCTATTTCGTAAAACATTTATAAAAGCGCATGTATTCTCAGTCCCAAAAATATATATTGCAAAAGCATTTAAAAAGGGAGTAATGAAGCTCACTTTACTGTATTTTGTAGTAAAAATACATATGACAACATTGAATAAGTGTGGGGCTGGCCTCGGATTCACGAACCTATATCAGTTATATATATTAAAACATATAATCACATAATTCCATTTATTAATCATATGATATTTATTTAAGTATTTTAATTATATAATAATCATACTCAAGTCTATTTAAGGAAGATATATCTATATATATATACTTTACTTATATATTATATTTTCAATTATGTGTTACATATATTTATTTTATAAATTAATTAATATTTATATTAATATATGTATATAAGTAGTTAATATTATATCAAAAATCAGTAATTGGTTATAGGTAATATTTACATAATTAATGTCAATGTGTTCATTCTAATATATTATGTAATATTATATTATGTATCAAATATATTTTTTTATCTAATATTTATTCGATAAAATAATTTTAATAATGATAGTAATAATAATAATAATAATAATAATAATAATAATAATAATAATAATAATAATAATAATAATAATAATAATAATAATAATAATAATAATAATAATAATAATAATAATAATATGGATAAACTACCTTAAGGGTATAACCTCCCAAAATGAAATAAAATTGTCTCTGTCAGGACTCGAACCCACGACCTCTCGTTAACCCGACATAACCCCAACCGCCATATCTAGTTTGCTTGTCTTGATTCAATACTCAAAATAATTATATTAACCCGTTTTCTATATCGTCACCATTAAAGTTTCACCATAATCATCTTCATAACTCTAACCGTGATCATAATTATGATTCCATCTCATCATCATCATTATCTATCTTATATCATCATCATGATCTCATAAACATCATCATAATCATGTATATTTTCGTATCTCCTTAACATCATCATCTCTATACATCATCATTACTGATCCTTATCTTTATTATCATGATATCATTTTCATGACCATCATACTCATATTGTTGGTTATCATTCATCATCTTCATTACTGTAATAGAAACAGAAACGCAGTATGCAGAAGCAAGCTAAACCCTGATAACTTAATATTGGATCATGGCCAATTAACAATTAAATGGGACATGGCCCAACAGACAATCCATAACCTATCTAAAACACGAATGGCCCATCGTACATATAATAATCTATGAACCAACTGAATTACGCATCATCTTTATTTATTTAACATTTTGTTAGTGGGGTGTCGGCTGCTTGAAAAAAAAAATATGATCGAGCTGTAAAGAGATCTTCATATTTCAACATTTTTGACTCCATTATCCCTTTCATCCTTACCCACTATAACTACTATATCATTATGAAGAAACCAACAAAAAAAAAATATGATACGTCCTTGTGTGACCCATTTAGGGGTCGGCCATCCAAGAAGAAGATTTCACGACCCAAATCAACTTTCATTATATTAATCCAAAGTTTTCAAACGTAACATGAATTTGGAGTATCACTAACTTGCTATGGTCCCATTTATCATCATCATAATATACCAAACTTTAGTGAAAGGATAAAGAAATCCTTTTGTGGTTTACTTGGCCGAATAGGGAAGCAGAAACAGGAAGATATAAGCCGCCAAATTATTTATCATTATCATTATTTTATGTCTTTAATCAATCAAGTGGGACTATCTTAATATGGATGTCGACCATCAAGAGAAGAAAATAAGAATATTGCAATAGCAATTGGTTGATAAAGGTAATTGAATGAACCTTGTGGTGATGTGGGGCTCGAACAAGAGGAACAGCCAGAATAGAAAAGAAAACGAAAAGCACTCCATCATCAAAACCTGCTTTATGTATCACGTTCCTCTTAAATAATTCGAATGGGGTTAAGTAATTTGGAAGTGGTCGGCCATCATGTCACTAGTTCCACTTGCATATTATAACAAAACTCCTATAACAGTATCATATGCAATCAAGTTAACAACTTTAAAGAGTGCACAATCACCACTAAATTCGTGTACTTAAACTGTCCACCAGAGAAAAGTATTCGCAGCAAAACTTTACACAAAATAAAATATGTAGTAGCACAGCAGGTTCACGGTGATGGTTTGGGTCTAGTTCTTGTCAACATAATAGAAGAACTGAAATAAACAACATTAGTTAAGGTGGTGTCGGTTTTAAAGATGAAGGAGTTTATAGTTGTTGGGTTTGTTTGTCATAAACATTCAAACGAAGGAGGGAAAAAAATATAGATGATGGTTTAAGGTGGGTTCGATGATCATGGTGGTTGATTGTATGATTAAGTTCGGTGATCACGAAGATCAAGTGATTGGTGTTGGTTGTTTTGGTACTCCTCGGCTACTCAAATAAAAATAGAAGATCGAAGATGATGGAAGGTAATAGACGGGTGTTCTTGGTGGTAGTCGAAACAGAAGATCATAAGTGGCACGGTGGTGATGAGGTTTTTGGAAGAAAAAAAAATGGATCAAGTACAGAGGATAAATGGTTTTTGTTTCTCTATTTTCTTTTCTGTTAACAGCAGCTAAAATCAATATGTATCGATAATGAGAATTGTAATTCAACATTGGAGCAGTATACTTGTTGTCATCTAGTGACATATAATCGACACTTCCTCACAAGCATAATAGAACTCAGGAAAAAAATAAGAAAAGTTGATTGTGATATATATAAGTTGCATCGTATATAAATCTGTATATATCTGTATAAATCAGTAATTACATATATGTATTTATGTATTGTAATCAATCTTATTAATTAATAATTTTAACTATAATAATAATACTCTTAATATTATAAATTATAATAATAATAATAATATAATAGTGATAATAATAATAATAATAATATAATATTAATAATAATAATAATGATAATAATAACTATAACTATATAATTTATAACAATAATGTTAATAATAATAATATTAATTATAATAATACTAATATTATTAATGATAATAATAATAAATATAAAGATGATAATAATAATATTATTGATTATGATAATAAAAATACTGATTATTAAGGATAAAGGTAATAATAATATCTAATGATATTACAAGTAACAATTAATATATAATAAGTTACACGTGTCAGATTTCATATATATATCTTTTACATAATAATATTAATAATACTAATATAAATGTTAGTATTAAAAATAATAATAATATTACTATAACAATCATAATTTAGCTTATAATTAAACTTATTATATTAAATATTAATATTACATATTATAATTTTGTAATACTAACATACATTGATTATTTAATATTCCAACATTAATATATATATATATATATATATATATATATATATATATATATATATATATATATATATATATATATATATAGGGGCATGATCAATGGGGAAGTAACCAATCGGGGGGAAGCGGGGGGAAGCAAAATTTATTTATTTTTTTCTTTTTTTGGAATTTTTTTTCCGGCATAAAGATCACACGAAAATATGAACATTTAGAAGAGACACTTCGTGATGAATGTTATTATTTAGGCGGGAAAACGATCGACAAAAATAACATTCAAGATAATATTGTTCGTGAAGAATATGAACGTTTTTTCCATGTTTTGTGAAGTAAAATTTAGCCCGATTTAGAGTTTAGGGTTTAGGGTTTAGGGTTTGGTGTTTTGGGTTTATTTCATAAACTCAAAACATCAAACCCTAAATCCTAAACCCTAAACCCTAAACTCTAAACCGTTCGTGTTAAAAACTCAATCTAAATCCTAAATCTAAACCCTAAATCTAAACCCTAAACCCTAAATTTCTAAACCCTAATATCTAAACCCTATAAACCCTAATATCTAAACCCTAATATCTAAACCCCAATAGCTAAAACCTCAACATACGCTGGAAAAATACGATAATTGTTATATATTGCTTCTTCGAGCGTTTTCCCGCCAAAATAAAAACATTTATCACAAAGTGTCTCTACTAAATGTTCATATTTTCATCCCATCTATAATGTTCGTGAACAAAGTTTTTTCAAAAAATGAAAAAAAAAAGTTTTTGCTTCCCCCTGCTTCCCCCCGATTGGTTACTTCCCTCTTGATCCTACCCCTGTATATATATATATATATATATATATATATATATATATATATATATATATATATATATATATATATATATATATATATATATTCATTTTTAATAACAACTTAATAACTCTATATATTATTTTATATTTTTAATTCAATTGATTAAAGTGTACTTTATTAATTTAAACATTATATATACATTCATATTTATATTTACATTTATATATATATATATATATATATATATATATACATATTTATTTACATACATTTGTTCGTGAATCGTCGGAAGTAGTCAAAGGTTCATGTAAACAGTTCAAAAATTTTGAGACTCAACTTACAGACTTTACTTATCGTGTCGAAATTAAATAAGGATTAAGTTTAAATTTGGTCGAAAATTTTCGGGTCGTCACAGTACCTACCCGTTAAAGAAATTTCGTCCCGAAATTTAATTGGGATGGTCATTGCTAACAATAAATATGTTTTCATGACGAATATGAGTTGATAAATAGAGTTTTATCATTATTGAGTAATATAGATAAAACGAGTTGGTTACTTGAAGCGTATGAGTGAAGTTGTCACAAAATAGTGAACTGAGGAAAATAACAATTTGTCTTGACTTTTGACATAGTCACAGTTTAATTTCGGAATTCAAGGGATTTAAAGAAAATCTTGGAAATCTATAAGATCTGATTCTTCGGGATTTATGGGAAATAAGATCTCTATAATTAAATGAGATCATCTGTCCCGATTGCTCTGTCTGGTATTTTCACTATAAATTAAATCTTTCGTTCCATTATTCTCACCATTCTCATACTTTCCTTCTTAGTTCATATATCCAAAAGATTGTGAAAATGTTTAATCCAGTTCTAATCCTCGATATTTTCCTAACTATTGTATTTTTCATTCTTCTATTTCAACTACCACCCGAGAAATCTGTTTACTTCTACTATGCTCTTGGGGTTATTGTGTTTATCATACTCCCGTGTCTTTATATTGATATTCGTATGAATGTACACGGTTTGTGATTTCTGTGTTGTTGTCGAGTTTTATATCTTCCCTTATGTTTCGGAGCTCTTTGCCTTTTTATTCTCTTCTCGACCTCTAGTAAAGCGAGTAATGGTACAGAATTCGTAAGTATGGAGTTTCGAATGATTATAGTATTCTAAGCAGAGAGGAATGCATTAGCAAGATTTGATTTGTCAAATTACCAGAATCCCTGAGGATGGAACTATCAAGAATATATTTTCTTGATATATTCAGAGGTTAAGTAGAATGAAAGAGTTATGTAACATGGTTCATGATAAAGGTATGATCTGTGATCCTTTATCACGTTCCATTAGAAACTCAGCATGACTTACTGTAATATAATCACGTTGGCCGAGCGTCATTATATTATACTAACTCATGCTTCAATTCCCAACACTTCTCTACATCATTCATAATTTAAACTCGAAAGTTATAGAATTTAGGAACTAAAACAGTTTCTTTTTTGATGTAATATAGATAGCACGAAGAGATAAATAATTTTGGACAAGGATACTTATGAAAATATCCTCAGAAATATCGAAGATATTTATAACGATATTTTGGAATTTTTAAGATCGAAGGTTGATGAAGACAATTATTCCGCAAGGATTTCAACAAAGTAAAGAGCAAGATATTCGCTAAAGATTTCATAAGGTACTGAATCATCTGGATTCTTTAAGTACAGGTTTAATCCTGGTGATTTGTCCACAGCCTCCTTCATAGTTTTGCATAATCCGCTTTCCAGTATCAATTTTCTATTGAGTGTTTCCAATACTCTATTCTTTATCATCAAACTTTTGGCCATTAAGACCATCTAAAGTTTTGCAGCTTCATCAGCATTCAAAGTCATCATAACTGAATCATTGGTTATCAATCCGAGGTGTTTCAAGAATTTCGAAGGATTTGAACTGAGATGGTAATCGTCAAGATATAAAAGATTGTTTAAGATGAAATCAAGTGGCAAACTTGAAGAAATGTTTAACTGTAGCAGATGTAATTTATTAATGATATTTTAAATCAAAATGTTGTATAATTAATATTTCCTACTCTTTTAATACTTTTTAATTATCCAATGTTAGTAGTCTAATATTAGTAGTCCAATAGTCCAATATATAATCTTAGAATTTAAAATATTTAAGATCAGAAGATGATGAAGAAATTTTACGTAGTTAATTAATTGGTTACTAATAAATTTTATTTTATCCATTATTTTCTTCATTATGCCACTTGTCAAATCTTGACTTGGATTTTGATCGGCAGAAATTCGTATATGAAATTGAATTGGAATGAAAATAGTTGTCCTTTGGTGAACGGATACGTATATGGGTGGATTTGAGCAGTATTGTTAATGACCGTTGAATCTGAATTGAAAAATGTACAGTGTAACTTATTAATGTGAAATCTAAATATTTCTCGGGTATTACCTACCCGTTAAAATATTTTTCACCATTAACAGTTTGTACAAAAGAATTTTTAATTACAATCTTTATGAAAATATACTTACATATATATTTTCTTCAGATGTAATCATGGATTTAATGAGTTAATATGATATTAAACTCATATGATTTACGGTTAGAACTAGAGTACATAATCTCTAAAACATTAGAGATTACATAATCGCTATGTCATACGAAGAATAATGAGGTAGAACGATACGTAGAACAAAGATAATACTCAAAGTATAGATTGTGATGTTGAGGCGTGTGATGTTGAGGCTTGTGTTATTGGTGGTATTGGTGCTGTTGGTGCTGATGCTGGTGGTGCTGTTGATGTCGGTGATTTTGCTGAAGCTGGTAATTTTTGCACCATAATTTCCAAAGCCACTACTCGAGCACGAAGTTCATTGGCTTCTTCCATTACCTCAGGATGGTTGATGATTGGAACGAGTGGATGAATAAGGTTTTGAATTTGTGATAGTATATAATCATGGCGAAATATTCGGGAAAATGAAGGTGAAAATGGTGTTACGAACAGGTTCGCCGGTAAGTGCTTCAGGTTCTTCGCCAAGAGGTGAATTCGGCTGATGGAAAGGATCACCTTCTTCTTGTCTCCAATGATTTAGTATACTACGACCCCATCAGATGAATTGGGTATGACTGATTGGTTGATTCATTCTGGTGACACTGCTTCCGGAGTTAGGTGAACATCCAAGTCAGAATAGCTGTCGGGTTCCGAAGAACTTGAACTAGTGATGAGTTCCATTTCGTACGATTGAGTAAAGGATTTTGTCGATATGAAATGATTTTCTGGCTATCAGATGGTATTCTAATTTACATAGAATATCTATATCTATATATATATATATATATATATATATATATATATATATATATATATATATATATATATATATATATATATATAGAACAAAAGATTTCGTAGATTACAGAGGGATTTACGAAATATGTCAGGCAAAGTTTACAGTAACAGATACGCTAAGATATGAATTAGCATATATGCTAAGATATGAATTTTGTCTATATACTAATCATGTAATCAATGCAATAAGATGTGTCTAGACTAAAGATGATAAACAAGTGATTCTCTAAGAATGATAAGCAGGTAATTTTCGACACGAAATGATAAGCAAAACTTTTGACATGCAGACACGGTCAAAGTCCAGACTCACTAATGCATCTAAATAACTATCAGTTAGACACACTAATGCAAGACCTGGTTCGCTAAGACCACCTCTCTGATACCAACTGTAGTGACCCGTCCTAATCCATCTGGACGAATACATTACATTTGGTTACATCGCGAGGTACTTGACCTCTATATGATACATTTTACAAACATTGCATTAGTTTTTAAAAGACAAACTTTCTTTACAATGAAAGTTGACAGCATGCATACCATTTCATAATACATCCAACTATAATTGACTTAATAATAATCTTGATGAACTCAACGACTCGAATGCAACGTCTTTCGAAATATGTGTAACGACCCCGTCAAAACACTTAACGGATCCGTCAGTTGGTCCCACAGCTTGATCGGACTTAAATGAATTAAATAAACAAAGTTGCATTCTTTTATCTCAAAAGTTTCCCAAAAAGGAAACAAACCAAAATATGTAGTTCTAAACAACCAACCATAGTAATAAACCAAAAGTTGACACAAAACCTTGCCAACAAACCCACAAGTTTAAATTATCCAAAAATAGAATGCAAGCTTAAGTTTCATAATATGTTTCATAAAATCTGCCCAAATGCATGCAGACTCTTCTAAACACAGCGGAAGCATCACAAAACTCAAGTACCTGTGAAAACATGCAAGTAAACTGTCAACACAAAGGTTGAGTGAATTATAGGTTTAAATAAATAAGTAAACTTTAGACCACAAGATTTAAAAATGTTAGAAAACATTAAACATTATTCCATTATCAATGAGCCACCTGGTAACCACTTAACCCTTTATTTACCCTTGCCAAACACAATAAAAATATACACTTGGACAGTGTATCTACAACAAATTACGAAGTACTAAATATTTCGATTATAAATTGCTAGCGCGACTAGCTCGAAATGGGGTTGTCAAACCCGATAGATCTATCCATAGGATTCGCGTTCACCAGTAGAAACCAATGATTACAGTTACCAGACTAGGGAATATTTTTGTCCAACTCACAATGAATAATTAAATTTAACTGTTACTTGTGTCTAAACGTAAATGAAAATGCATGTAATCACATCCCAAAAATATACTTTGAAAAGTATGTAAAAACGGGACTATAACTCACCTTAAAAGCAACTGAAGAACCCACACAAACAAGCGAACAGCAAATAGAATAAAGTGATCAGGAATGATCACAACGCCGACCTATAAATAAAGCAGGTCGATATAAATAACTAACTTAGGTCAAGTCTTAGTATGATAGCTATTGTACATGTTGCAAGTAGACATAGAACAATACTCGGCAAGCATCGGTTTAACTGGAACAGCGTACGGACACATACTTTCTATTTTTAAAAAGTTTCTATTTTTAGCAGGTTTCCATTTTTGGAAAGTTTCTATTTTAGGAAAGTTTCTATTTTTGGAAAGTTTCCAAATTTAGAAAGTTCTATTTTTAGAAAGTTTTTAAGTTAGGAAAGTTTCCTTATTTAGAAAGTCAACAAAAGTCAACTGGAAGTCAAAGTCAACCGAAAGTCAACTCAAAAGTCAACCTTGGTCAAACATAGTCAACATTAATTTGAAAAGTGTAAATTATAATAATAACATAAGTTATAATGTTTATTAAAGTTAAAAGTGTATAATTAAGTCATAACATAAGTTTAATTAAATAAAATGAATTATTAAAGTTAATATAAGTTGAAGTGATATAATTAATATATCATAAGTATTTAATTAATTAATTAAATATTAATCATAATATAAGTATTATTAATTAATAATAAATTTTTAAATCATATCATAAGTATTATTAATTAATAATGAATTATTAACCATATCATAAGTTTCTAATTATAATTATTTAAATCATAAGTATTTAATAATTAAATCGTAATTAAATAATAATTAAGTCTTATAATAATTAAATAATTATTTAATCTTTATTATAAGTCTTATAATAATATTCTCATAAAATAAATTTAATACTTATCATAAGTATTTTCCAATAATAATAAAAGTATTATTAATCGTAAGTTAAATTAAAATGTTAATTAAATCATAAATAATGATTAAATGATATAATAAATATTTATATCATAAGTCTTAAATAATAATAATTACTTCTTTTATCATAAGTAATTAATTAATAATGAAATTCATTATTTTTATCATAAGTTTTAGAATTAATCATAAGTTTTAATTCAAAAGTTCATCGGGTCGTATCTTGAGCCCCGGGTGTCGATTTCTGGCGAGCCTTATATGCATCTTCGCCTATTCAAACCACCCGACACAAAGGTGCACTCAAGAACACACCAAGAACAGTCCACAAATCGTGGTAATCAGCCATGACACCACTTGGACCTTCAATTTACTCAAAACCTTGTTTTAGTCATACCGGGTGAACCGTGGCTCGGATTTAGGTGACCCGAACATGAAAGTTCGTCCCACCATTAGTCCTAACACACTAACACACCCTAAAGACTCCAAGGAAGGTCACAAAGTCGGACTAAACCTGGTTTCATGTCAATCCACATTTCAATTTTAACAAAATACTAATTCGATCATAACAAGGGCTCCGGGAATCGAAACGACATGAATCCGGAGTCTAAAATTAATGTCTTGATGAGAGGAACTCATATAAATAGTTTATTTTAACATTTATATCAGTCACAAACTCAGAATACACGAATTAGCTGCTGTCCAGAATTTTACAAACCGAAAACATGTGATTTTGAGTACATCTATGCATACAAACACCATTACAATAATCCACAAACATCATACTACTAAATAATTATCAAAATACAGAAAATAAATGAAAAATTGAAAGTTCTAGGGTTAGGGTTTATACCCTAATCGAGAAACGATCTATGTAATCGCGTAGAAAATGAAGAGAGGAACGCGTTTATACTAATCAATCCTTGATCCAAGCTTGAAAAATGATGAAGATGGTGATGTTGGTGGTGGATGGCGACGGCTAGGCAAGGAGAGGGAGAGAGGAGAGCACCAAAATTAGAATTAGGTTTGAGAGGATTTTGTGAATTGCAAAAATGAGATGGAAAAAGAAAAATCAAGGGAGTATACTCCCTCCCTTGTGGGGTAGACCGAAAAAGGCATGGGGTGAAATGTCCCGTTCTTATTGATTAAAAACGCTCCATATTAATTGATTTCGTTGCGAGGTTTTGACCTCTATATGAGACGTTTTTCAAAGACTGCATTCATTTTAAAACAAACCATAACCTTTATTTCATCAATAAAGGTTTAAAAAGCTTTACGTAGATTATCAAATAATAATAATCTAAAATATTCTGTTTACACACGACCATTACATAATGGTTTACAATACAAATATGTTACAACAAAATAAGTTTCTTGAATGCAGTTTTTACACAATATCATACAAGCATGGACTCCAAATCTCGTCCTTATTTAAGTATGCGACAGCGGAAGCTCTTAATAATCACCTGAGAATAAACATGCTTAAAACGTCAACAAAAATGTTAGTGAGTTATAGGTTTAACCTATATATATCAAATCATAATAATAGACCACAAGATTTCATATTTCAATACACATCCCATACATAGAGATAAAAATCATTCATATGGTGAACACCTGGTAACCGACATTAACAAGATGCATATATAAGAATATCCCCATCATTCCGGGACACCCTTCGGATATGATATAAATTTCGAAGTACTAAAGCATCCGGTACTTTGGATGGGGTTTGTTAGGCCCAATAGATCTATCTTTAGTATTCGCGTCAATTAGGGTGTCTGTTCCCTAATTCTTAGATTACCAGACTTAATAAAAAGGGGCATATTCGATTTCGATAATTCAACCATAGAATGTAGTTTCACGTACTTGTGTCTATTTTTTAAATCATTTATAAAACCTGCATGTATTCTCATCCCAAAAATATTAGATTTTAAAAGTGGGACTATAACTCACTTTCACAGATTTTTACTTCGTCGGGAAGTAAGACTTGGCCACTGGTGGATTCACGAACCTATAACAATATATACATATATATCAAAGTATGTTCAAAATATATTTACAACACTTTTAGTATATTTTGATGTTTTAAGTTTATTAAGTCAGCTGTCCTCGTTCGTAACCTACAACTAGTTGTCCACAGTTAGATGTACAGAAATAAATCGATAAATATTATCTTGAATCAATCCACGACCCAGTGTATACGTATCTCAGTATTGATCACAACTCAAACTATATATATTTTGGAATCAACCTCAACCCTGTATAGCTAACTCCAACATTCACATATAGAGTGTATATGGTTGTTCCGAAATATATATAGATGTGTCAACATGATAGGTCGAAACATTGTATACGTGTCTATGGTATCTCAAGATTACATAATTTACAATACAAGTTGATTAAGTTATGGTTGGAATAGATTTGTTACCAATTTTCACGTAGCTAAAATGAGAAAAATTATCCAATCTTGTTTTACCCATAACTTCTTCATTTTAAATCCGTTTTGAGTGAATCAAATTGCTATGGTTTCATATTTGTAACGACCCGTCCTTATCCACCTGGACGAAGTCATCAACATTTGGTCCCATTGCGATGATCGACTCCAAGTAATGTCCTTAAAATGAGCAAATGCACAGCGGAAGACTTAATTCGTACCTGAGAATAAACATGCTTAAAGTGTCAACCAAAAGGTTGGTGAGTTCATAGGTTTATCATATCAATCATTTCAATATCTTAATAGACCACAAGATTTCATATTTATAAACATAATACACTCGCAAGTGTATGTAAAGCATTCTAAGTGGTTGAGCACTTGGTAACCATACTTAACATTTAATCACGTCGCATATTCCCTTTATTATGAAATCTCACTACACCGTACCAAGTGTAGTCACCGAAACGAAGTACTGTGCAACCGTTGAATACTGGTCGTCCAGTCCGGTTGGGGTTGTCAGGCCCGATAGATCTATCAACAGGATTCGCGTTTACAATACCCATGTAAATAGTAGTTACCAAGCTACAGGAAAATATGCCAGTGGTACAACTCAACGTAGAATATATTTTTAAGTACTTGTGTCTATTTTGTAAACATTTATAAAAGCAGTGCATGTATTCTCAGCCCAAAAATATATATTGCAAAAGCAATTAAAAAGGGAGCAAATGAAACTCACCTAATGTATTTTGTAGTAAAAATACATATGACGTCATTTAACAAGTATAAGGTTGGCCTCGAATTCACGAACCTATATCATTTATATAAATATTAACGCACATAATTGTAATCGCACAAATAGATATATGCATAAATTTATTAGTTATATATATATTTTTTTAGATTAACAACTTATAGATTTCTTAAATATATTTGTTTTAACTATTTTAAATAAATAAAGATAGTAATATAATTAAGTTATGTGTATTAAATATATATATATTTTATTTAAAGATCATTTATTTGATAAATTAATAATTATAATAATACTAGATTAAGGATAATAATAATGATGATAGTAATAATAGTGATAATAATATAAGTATGTTAATTTTAAGAATGATATTTTTAATAATAATAGTAGTTTTTAATAAGAATGATGAGTTTAATAATAATGATAATTTTAATGATAATACTAATGATAGTTTTAAAAATGAAAATTTTAATGGTCATAATAATAATAATAATAACTACCTTAAAACTAGCTTCCAAAAATAAATGATTAAAACGGGACTCGAACCCACGACCACATGCTAACACGAATCAAATCTTAACCATCCAACCATTCCTGTTTTCTGAAAATATCCGAACCTGATATCTATATATCTAATATCTATATGTTTTCATCTTCCTCTCCTAAAACCCATTTATTCTTCATCATCCTCATCATACTATCTTCATTGTTTCTTCTCATCACCATTATTATTCGTTTCATAACAGTATCATCATACATCACAGTCTGCTATTTATCATCATCGTGTAATATCTTCACCTTCCTCGTTCGATTAACATAGCAGTCCACCAAAAAGCCGTGAGTTGGGTCACGGCCCACTACCAACTTAAATAGCAATTCGCCCAAGCACAAAAAGGGATCCCAGCCCAACATGTTAATGGCCTACGGCCCAAATAGAATTAATTTAAGGAATTCGTTGGATACATTGAATGGTTAAAAAAAAAATATAAAGAACTGGAAACATGAGTGCATTAGGTACCCCATGTGTACGTACAGTATGATGATAAGAATTTGGTCATATCAACCATACCACTTGATATAAAATATTTCGATCATCATCTCATCTACATAATCATCATCGTCCTATCATAATCATCATCTCCTAATCAACCCTTCATCATCATCGATACATCATTTCATCATCATCATCGTTTTCGTTACCATCACATCATCTTCATCTCTTCATCATCGTGTACAGTCATCATCATCATAACCGTAACTTCCTCACCATCTCATCTCATACCCGTCACCATCATCATCATGAATGTTCACTGTTGATCATTAGGATTTTTGTTTTGAAATGGGTTTTGATGGTTGACGGTTTGGGGTTAATCTTCATCGATGAGGAAAGAAACTCGTAAGAGTAAACAGAAAACACGCAGCCGCAACAGTGAGTGAGGGTGGTTATCGGTGGTTCTTGGTTCACGAAGAGGGAAGCAATAAAGGATGAGGTGGTTATGGTTGTTAGTGAGAGAAAAAGAGATTCATGGTGGTCACATGGTGGTATGTGGTTGAAGAGGGTGCCGAGAGTTGGATGGTGGCGTATGGTGGTTGTTCAAGAAGGAACGAGAATGGAAGGTGGTGGTCGATCCAAGTAGAAGAGGGGTGAATGGTTTTGTGTATGTATTGTCTTTTGCAGAACAAATTGAGAGGTGGTGATGGATTGGAGGTTATCATGGTGGCGGTTCAATAATGGAAAAGGTGCCAGGCAAGTGATGTAGTAGGAGAATTTAGTTGGTGGTGGTCTAGAAAAAAAATGATCGCGTGAAATGAAGATGACCAGAGGTTATAGCTCTCGATGGTTGTTGATGAAAGAAAAAAAAAATTTTGGTGAAGGTGGTAAGGTGGATATCGATTAGAACAATTAAATTTAGGAAGTGGATGATTGATCTTCATCATATATGTGTTACTAATATATGTATATATATTATAAAGATGTTGGAACAATCAATCAAAAACAGTGAATTGTCATTATGTTAAATTAGTTCACGGATTAGTTTATGGGTTTGTTATATCTTTACAACTCATATGCTTGTCTATACATATATGTGCATACTGTGAAAAGGAATATCAATCAAAAATAGTACGGAGTAATAAATATCTAATTTAACACAGTATCTTAATAGATAGCAGCCGGAGATTTGGCTCTTTATCAAATCACGGAGTGTTATATGGTGGTTCATTGCTAAACGGTTAGCACCTAAAAGTCTTCCTAAAAATCTCAAATTTTATATTAAATTCATTTATTTATTTAAGTCCTTATTGTATAATTAACTGTTTAAAATTATTAAATAAAGATTAACTCAACTATCCGCACTTGATCCTGAGTAAAAATATAAAGAGTTCTAATTTAACAAATAGCTCCTAAATATATTATTAATAAGTCTATAATTTATAAAACTCAGTTTCGGATCATCGTTTATTTTGAAGTCATATAAGTTCGAATTTAACTTGCTTAATATCAATCGGAATGTCAAACGAGTATTACAATCATTTAATATTTATTTTTATTATACTTTATTTATATATATAGATATGTTTAGATAATAATTTCACATAATAATATTTCAAAATATATTTCCAATTATTATATATATATATATATATATATATCTATTTACAATTAATTGTTCGTGAATCGTCGAGAGTAGTCGAAGTTTAATGAATCCATATAAATAGTTCAAAATTTTTGAGACTCATCCTAACAGACTTTGATTATCGTGTCAAAATATTAAATCGTATCGAGAGTTTGGTTCAAAATTAGTCGAAATTTTTCGGGTCGTGACAGTACCTACCCGTTAAAGAAATTTCGTCCCGAAATTTGATCGAGGTCGTCATGGCTAACAATAAAAATGTTTTCATGATGAATATGAGTTGATAATTAGAGTTTTATCATCATTGAGTAATATAGATAAAACGATTTGATTATGCGAAGCGTACGAGTGAAGCTGTCACAAAAGATTGAGATAGAGATTTAACTTTTGACGTAGTCACGGTGGATTTCCGGAATTCAAGGAATTTAAGGAAATCTTCTAATCAGAAAGAAAATGTAATAACACGATTTACTAGCGACTGTTGAAATTACGGAAGAACGGAAATATCAAGGAAATATTTCCGTGATATGCTTAGAGCTTAAGTAGAATGAAAGAGTCGTGTAACATGGCACATGATGAGGATAAGATCTGTGAACCATCATCACATTCCATTAGAAATTTAGCATGACTTACTATAATATAACCACGTTGGCCCGGCGTCATTATATTATACTAACTCATGCTTCAATTCCCTACACTTCTCCACAATTCATTTATAATTTATACCTAGATTTTACAGAAGTTTCCAATATAATGGAATACAGAAATGCAAAGAGGTAGATAATTTTGGACGAGAATATTTATGAAAATATCCCCAGAAATATCGAAGATATTTATGATGATATTTTGGAATTTCTAAGTTCGAAGGTTGATGAAGAAAAATTTTCTGCAAAATTTAACATGACTTTGGAGCAAGATATTCTTTAAAGATTTCATCGGATTCAGAATTACCTGGATTCTTTGAATATAAGGTTTGGTCCTTGTATTTGTTCTTTGTTTCCTTCACGGTGTGCTTAATCTGATTTTCAGTACCAAATTTTCTATCGAGCGTTCCTAACACTTCATTCTTTATCATCAACTATTGGCCATTAAGACCATCTACAACATGCTACTTCGTCAGCATTTTCAAAGTTAACGGATCTGGGTCATCGGTTATTCAACTGAGGTGGTTTCAGGAGAATTGTATTTTTAGATGATTAAACGCT
The DNA here is from genome assembly GCF_046630445.1 of Rutidosis leptorrhynchoides. Taxonomy (NCBI): domain Eukaryota; kingdom Viridiplantae; phylum Streptophyta; class Magnoliopsida; order Asterales; family Asteraceae; genus Rutidosis; species Rutidosis leptorrhynchoides. Next base: position 158,263,440 of record NC_092336.1, read on the forward strand.
GATGGTAATATGGTGAAATATAAAAGGTTCCCCAGTAACAATAAAGAGTATGCATATATATCAAGGTTATAATAAGGTTGTTTCGGATGAAAAGTCGGAATTGACTTGCTGGAGCTGTGACAAAATTGGCTAATTTGAAGAAGAATTGCAAAGTTATTTTGGGTAATAATAACACTAAAGGAATTAACACAGCTATGTGTTAAATGTTTATTCAGGTTTCGAGAGTTTTTCAGATGCATAACTATATGCATAAATCTTTTCTTCCGTAGTTGAAGTGCGGATGGTCCATCCTTTCGATCGAGGTGTTTTCAAGAATCATGAAATGTTTAAACGCAGATTGGAATCGTCAAGATACAAATGAGGTTTAAGATGAAATCAAGTGGCAAACTTGAAGAATTGTTTAGTTTCATATGTTATAATTAATATTTTAATTCATTTTTTTTTAATTGTCCAATGTTGATAGTCCCAATCGATAGTCCACAGTTAACAGTACAATAATTCATATATAATTTAATTTATAATATTCGAATTAATTAATACGTATCGTGACCCGTGTACATGTCTCAGACTCGATCACAACTCAAAGTATATATATTATTTGAGAATCAACCTCAACCCTGTATAGCTAACTCCCGCATTACTGCATATAGAGTGTCTATGGTTATTCCAAATAATATATATAGATGCGTCGATATGATATGTCAAAACCTTGTATACGTGTCCCGATATTTAAAGTGCGTAAAATAAATAACAGAAATTAAATGACGATAAATTAAATGCGTAAAGTAAATAACAGAAATTAAATGACGATAAATAAAATTGCGATAATTAAATTGCGATAAATAAAATGTAATCAGTTAGCTAGGAACAGTTAGCTGGAACAGTTAGCGTGGATTCTTAACAAAATTTCAATTAGTTAATTCGTTTGTTTCTAACAAATTTTATTGTCCAATGTTTTCTTCATTATGCCACTTGTTGGATTCTGATAGGTCAAAATCCAAATATGAAATTTAAATGGAAATGATTATTCTGTGATGAATGGATACGTATATCGGTGGTTGTACATAGGATAGTAAATGACCGTTGAATCAGATTTGAAGAATGTACAGTGCAACTTATTAATGTGAAATCTAAATATTCCTCGGGTATTACCTACCCGTTAAAATATTTTCACCATTAACAGTTTGTACAAAAGAATTTTAAATTACAATCTTTATGAAAATATACATACATATATATATTTTCTTCAGATGTAATCATGGATTTTATGAGTTAATATGATATTAACTCATCTGATTTACCGTTAGAACAAGAATATATAATCTCTAAAACATTAGAGATTACATAATCACTATGTCGAAATAAGATAAATGATGTAGAACGTCATGTAGAACGATGATTATACTCGAGGTGTCGAAGCTGGTGACGCGAAAGTTGTTCTTGGTGGTACTAGTGCTGTTGGTGCTGAGGCTGGTGATGTTACTGGTGTTGATGATACTGCTAGTGCTTGCAAATTGTGTACCGTGCTCTCTAAAGTTAACACTCGAGCTCGGAGTTCTTTAACTTCTTCTACTAACCCTGGTTGGTTATCAGTGTGAGGTAGAGGTCGGATATCTTCTCTAGTTCCGTTAATGGTAGCCTCAAGACGAAAAATTCTTGCAAAAAGGGTATAAACGGTGTTGCGAACAGGTTCGCCGGTGAGCGGGTCGAGTACTCCGACGTTAGGTGGTAAGTTCGGCTCGTGATATGGAGTACCTTCTTCATTTCTCCATAGGGTAAGTATTTCGCGAACCCATCCCCACTTTCTAAAGAAATCACGGTAGTTGATCGGTTGGTGCGCTCCCGTCACGCTATCTTCGGAGTCTGAAGAACTTGGTCGATTCGTAGAGGCCATCGTACACGATCACAGAAAAGATTTTTGGTATGAAAAGCTTAGTGATAGCAAATGATAGTTGGATGGTATTCTCAATGCATAATATGCCTAGATATATATAGTACCAGGATCCCTTAAATTACGGAGAAATTTACGGAAGATATCAGGCAAAGTTTACCGTAATAGATACGCTAAGATATAAATTTGTCTATACACTATCTATGCAATAAAGGCAGTAAGACATGTCTAGACTTAGGAATGATTAGCGGGAAATTTTCCACTAGGAATGATATACAATACTTATAATATACAGCTAAGGTCGAAGTCCAGACTCGCTAATGCATCCTAACAACTATCAGTTAGACACACTAATGCAAGACCTGGTTCGCTAGGACCAACGCTCTGATACCACCTGTAACGACCCGTCCTTATCCACCTGGACGAAGTCATCAACATTTGGTCCCATTGCGATGATCGACTCCAAGTAATGTCCTTAAAATGAGCAAATGCACAGCGGAAGACTTAATTCGTACCTGAGAATAAACATGCTTAAAGTGTCAACCAAAAGGTTGGTGAGTTCATAGGTTTATCATATCAATCATTTCAATATCTTAATAGACCACAAGATTTCATATTTATAAACATAATACACTCGCAAGTGTATGTAAAGCATTCTAAGTGGTTGAGCACTTGGTAACCATACTTAACATTTAATCACGTCGCATATTCCCTTTATTATGAAATCTCACTACACCGTACCAAGTGTAGTCACCGAAACGAAGTACTGTGCAACCGTTGAATACTGGTCGTCCAGTCCGGTTGGGGTTGTCAGGCCCGATAGATCTATCAACAGGATTCGCGTTTACAATACCCATGTAAATAGTAGTTACCAAGCTACAGGAAAATATGCCAGTGGTACAACTCAACGTAGAATATATTTTTAAGTACTTGTGTCTATTTTGTAAACATTTATAAAAGCAGTGCATGTATTCTCAGCCCAAAAATATATATTGCAAAAGCAATTAAAAAGGGAGCAAATGAAACTCACCTAATGTATTTTGTAGTAAAAATACATATGACGTCATTTAACAAGTATAAGGTTGGCCTCGGATTCACGAACCTATATCATTTATATAAATATTAACGCACATAATTGTAATCGCACAAATAGATATATGCATAAATTTATTAGTTATATATATTTTTTTTTAGATTAACAACTTATAGATTTCTTAAATATATTTGTTTTAACTATTTTAAATAAATAAAGATAGTAATATAATTAAGTTATGTGTATTAAATATATATATATTTTATTTAAAGATCATTTATTTGATAAATTAATAATTATAATAATACTAGATTAAGGATAATAATAATGATGATAGTAATAATAGTGATAATAATATAAGTATGTTAATTTTAAGAATGATATTTTTAATAATAATAGTAGTTTTTAATAAGAATGATGAGTTTAATAATAATGATAATTTTAATGATAATACTAATGATAGTTTTAAAAATGAAAATTTTAATGGTCATAATAATAATAATAATAACTACCTTAAAACTAGCTTCCAAAAATAAATGATTAAAACGGGACTCGAACCCACGACCACATGCTAACACGAATCAAATCTTAACCATCCAACCATTCCTGTTTTCTGAAAATATCCGAACCTGATATCTATATATCTAATATCTATATGTTTTCATCTTCCTCTCCTAAAACCCATTTATTCTTCATCATCCTCATCATACTATCTTCATTGTTTCTTCTCATCACCATTATTATTCGTTTCATAACAGTATCATCATACATCACAGTCTGCTATTTATCATCATCGTGTAATATCTTCACCTTCCTCGTTCGATTAACATAGCAGTCCACCAAAAAGCCGTGAGTTGGGTCACGGCCCACTACTAACTTAAATAGCAATTCGCCCAAGCACAAAAAGGGATCCCAGCCCAACATGTTAATGGCCTACGGCCCAAATAGAATTAATTTAAGGAATTCGTTGGATACATTGAATGGTTAAAAAAAATATAAAGAACTGGAAACATGAGTGCATTAGGTACCCCATGTGTACGTACAGTATGATGATAAGAATTTGGTCATATCAACCATACCACTTGATATAAAATATTTCGATCATCATCTCATCTACATAATCATCATCATCCTATCATAATCATCATCTCCTAATCAACCCTTCATCATCATCGATACATCATTTCATCATCATCATCGTTTTCGTTACCATCACATCATCTTCATCTCTTCATCATCGTGTACAGTCATCATCATCATAACCGTAACTTCCTCACCATCTCATCTCATACCCGTCACCATCATCATCATGAATGTTCACTGTTGATCATTAGGATTTTTGTTTTGAAATGGGTTTTGATGGTTGACGGTTTGGGGTTAATCTTCATCGATGAGGAAAGAAACTCGTAAGAGTAAACAGAAAACACGCAGCCGCAACAGTGAGTGAGGGTGGTTATCGGTGGTTCTTGGTTCACGAAGAGGGAAGCAATAAAGGATGAGGTGGTTATGGTTGTTAGTGAGAGAAAAAGAGATTCATGGTGGTCACATGGTGGTATGTGGTTGAAGAGGGTGCTGAGAGTTGGATGGTGGCGTATGGTGGTTGTTCAAGAAGGAACGAGAATGGAAGGTGGTGGTCGATCCAAGTAGAAGAGGGGTGAATGGTTTTGTGTATGTATTGTCTTTTGCAGAACAAATTGAGAGGTGGTGATGGATTGGAGGTTATCATGGTGGCGGTTCAATAATGGAAAAGGTGCCAGGCAAGTGATGTAGTAGGAGAATTTAGTTGGTGGTGGTCTAGAAAAAAAATGATCGCGTGAAATGAAGATGACCAGAGGTTATAGCTCTCGATGGTTGTTGATGAAAGAAAAAAATTTTTTTGGTGAAGGTGGTAAGGTGGATATCGATTAGAACAATTAAATTTAGGAAGTGGATGATTGATCTTCATCATATATGTGTTACTAATATATGTATATATATTATAAAGATGTTGGAACAATCAATCAAAAACAGTGAATTGTCATTATGTTAAATTAGTTCACGGATTAGTTTATGGGTTTGTTATATCTTTACAACTCATATGCTTGTCTATACATATATGTGCATACTGTGAAAAGGAATATCAATCAAAAATAGTACGGAGTAATAAATATCTAATTTAACACAGTATCTTAATAGATAGCAGCCGGAGATTTGGCTCTTTATCAAATCACGGAGTGTTATATGGTGGTTCATTGCTAAACGGTTAGCACCTAAAAGTCTTCCTAAAAATCTCAAATTTTATATTAAATTCATTTATTTATTTAAGTCCTTATTGTATAATTAACTGTTTAAAATTATTAAATAAAGATTAACTCAACTATCCGCACTTGATCCTGAGTAAAAATATAAAGAGTTCTAATTTAACAAATAGCTCCTAAATATATTATTAATAAGTCTATAATTTATAAAACTCAGTTTCGGATCATCGTTTATTTTGAAGTCATATAAGTTCGAATTTAACTTGCTTAATATCAATCGGAATGTCAAACGAGTATTACAATCATTTAATATTTATTTTTATTATACTTTATTTATATATATAGATATGTTTAGATAATAATTTCACATAATAATATTTCAAAATATATTTCCAATTATTATATATATATATATATATATATATCTATTTACAATTAATTGTTCGTGAATCGTCGAGAGTAGTCGAAGTTTAATGAATCCATATAAATAGTTCAAAATTTTTGAGACTCATCCTAACAGACTTTGATTATCGTGTCAAAATATTAAATCGTATCGAGAGTTTGGTTCAAAATTAGTCGAAATTTTTCGGGTCGTGACAATATTGAACTCTATTTTATGAATCTAAACAGAAAAAGTATAGGTTTATAGTCGGAAAAATAAGTTACAAGTCATTTTTGTAAAGGTAGTCATTTCAGTCGAAAGAACGGCGTCTAGATGACCATTTTAGAAAACATACTTCCACTTTGAGTTTAACCATAATTTTTGGATATAGTTTCATGTTCATAATAAAAATCATTTTCTCAGAATAACAACTTTTAAATCAAAGTTTATCATAGTTTTTAATTAACTAACCCAAAACAGCCCGCGGTGTTACTACGACGGCGTAAATCCGGTTTTACGGTGTTTTTCGTGTTTCCAGGTTTTAAATCATTAAGTTAGCATATCATATAGATATAGAAAATGTGTTTAGTTGATTTTAAAAGTCAAGTTAGAAGGATTAACTTTTGTTTGCGAACAAGTTTAGAATTAACTAAACTATGTTCTAGTGATTACTAGTTTAAACCTTCGAATAAGATAGCTTTATATGTATGAATCGAATGATGTTATGAACATCATTACTACCTTAAGTTCCTTGGATAAACCTACTGGAAAAGAGAAAAATGGATCTAGCTTCAACGGATCCTTGGATGGCTTGAAGTTCTTAAAGCAGAATCATGACACGAAAACAAGTTCAAGTAAGATCATCACTTGAAATAAGATCGTTATAGTTATAGAAATTGAACCAAAGTTTGAATATGATTATTACCTTGTATTAGAATGATAACCTACTGTAAGAAACAAAGATTTCTTGAGGTTGGATGATCACCTTACAAGATTGGAAGTGAGCTAGCAAACTTGAAAGTATTCTTGATTTTATGTAACTAGAACTTGTAGAATATATGAAGAACACTTAGAACTTGAAGATAGGACTTGAGAGAGATCAATTAGATGAATAAAATTGAAGAATGAAAGTGTTTGTAGGTGTTTTTGGTCGTTGTTGTATGGATTAGATATAAAGGATATGTAATTTTGTTTTCATGTAAATAAGTCATGAATGATTACTCATATTTTTGTAATTTTATGAGATATTTCATGCTAGTTGCCAAATGATGGTTCCCACATATGTTAGGTGACTCACATGGGCTGCTAAGAGCTGATAATTGGAGTGTATATATCAATAGTACATACATCTAAAAGTTGTGTATTGTACGAGTACGAATACGGGTGCATACGAGTAGAATTGTTGATGAAACTGAACGAGGATGTAATTGTAAGCATTTTTGTTAAGTAGAAGTATTTTGATAAGTGTATTGAAGTCTTTCAAAAGTGTATAAATACATATTAAAACACTACATGTATATACATTTTAACTGAGTCGTTAAGTCATCGTTAGTCGTTACATGTAAGTGTTGTTTTGAAACCTTTAGGTTAACGATCTTGTTAAATGTTGTTAACCCAATGTTTATAATATCAAATGAGATTTTAAATTATTATATTATCATGATATTATCATGTATGAATATCTCTTAATATGATATATATACATTAAATGTCTTTACAACAATAATCGTTACATATATGTCTCGTTTAAAAATCATTAAGTTAGTAGTCTTGTTTTTACATATGTAGTTCATTGTTAATATACTTAATGATATGTTTACTTATCATAGTATCATGTTAACTATATATATATCCATATATATGTCATCATATAGTTTTTACAAGTTTTAACGTTCGTGAATCACCGGTCAACTTGGGTGGTCAATTGTCTATATGAAACATATTTCAATTAATCAAGTCTTAACAAGTTTGATTGCTTAACATGTTGGAAACATTTAATCATGTAAATATCAATCTCAATTAATATATATAAATATGGAAAAGTTCGGGTCACTACAGTACCTACCCGTTAAATAAATTTTGTCCCGAAATTTTAAGCTGTTGAAGGTGTTGACGAATCTTCTGGAAATAGATGCGGGTATTTCTTCTTCATCTGATCTTCACGCTCCCAGATGAACTCGGGTCCTCTACGAGCATTCCATCGAACCTTAACAATTGGTATCTTGTTTTGCTTAAGTCTTTTAACCTCACGATCCATTATTTCGACGGGTTCTTCGATGAATTGAAGTTTTTCGCTGATTTAGATTTCATCTAACGGAATAGTGAGATCTTCTTTAGCAAAAAATTTCTTCAAATTCGAGACGTGGAAAGTGTTATGTACAGCCGCGAGTTGTTGAGGTAACTCAAGTCGGTAAGCTACTGGTCCGACACGATCAATAATCTTGAATGGTCCAATATACCTTGGATTTAATTTCCCTCGTTTACCAAATCGAACAACGCCTTTCCAAGGTGCAACTTTAAGCATGACCATCTCTCCAATTTCAAATTCTATATCTTTTCTTTTAATGTCAGCGTAGCTCTTTTGTTGACTTTGGGCGGTTTTCAACCGTTGTTGAATTTGGATGATCTTCTCGGTAGTTTCTTGTATAATCTCCGGACCCGTAATCTGTCTATCCCCCACTTCACTCCAACAATTCGGAGACCTGCACTTTCTACCATAAAGTGCTTCAAACGGCGCCATCTCAATGCTTGAATGGTAGCTGTTGTTGTAGGAAAATTCTGCTAACGGTAGATGTCGATCCCAACTGTTTCCGAAATCAATAACACATGCTCGTAGCATGTCTTCAAGCATTTGTATCGTCCTTTCGCTCTGCCCATCAGTTTGTGGATGATAGGCAGTACTCATGTCTAGACGAGTTCCTAATGCTTGCTGTAATGTCTGCCAGAATCTTGAAATAAATCTACCATCCTTATCAGAGATAATAGAGATTGGTATTCCATGTCTGGAGACGACTTCCTTCAAATACAGTCGTGCTAACTTCTCCATCTTGTCATCTTCTCTTATTGGCAGGAAGTGTGCTGATTTGGTGAGACGATCAACTATTACCCAATTAGTATCAAAACCACTTGCAGTCCTTGGCAATTTAGTGATGAAATCCATGGTAATGTTTTCCCATTTCCATTCCGGGATTTCGGGTTGTTGAAGTAGACCTGATGGTTTTTGATGCTCAGCTTTGACCTTAGAACACGTCAAACATTCTCCTACGTATTTAGCAACATCGGCTTTCATACCCTGCCACCAAAAATGTTTCTTGAGATCCTTGTATATCTTCCCCGTTCCAGGATGTATTGAGTATCTGGTTTTATGAGCTTCTCTAAGTACCATTTCTCTCATATTACCAAATTTTGGTACCCAAATCCTTTCAGCCCTATACCGGGTTCCGTCTTCCCGAATATTAAGATGCTTCTCCGATCCTTTGGGTATTTCATCCCTTAAATTTCCCTCTTTTAACACTCCTTGTTGCGCCTCCTTTATTTGAGTAGTAAGGTTATTATGAATCATTATATTCATAGATTTTACTCGAATGGGTTCTCTGTCCTTCCTGCTCAAGGCATCGGCTACCACATTTGCCTTCTCCGGGTGGTAACGAATCTCAAAGTCGTAATCATTCAATAATTCAATCCACCTACGCTGCCTCATATTCAGTTGTTTCTGATTAAATATGTGTTGAAGACTTTTGTGGTCGGTATATATAATACTTTTGACCCCATATAAGTAGTGCCTCCAAGTCTTTAATGCAAAAACAACCGCGCCTAATTCCAAATCATGCGTCGTATAATTTTGTTCGTGAATCTTCAATTGTCTAGACGCATAAGCAATCACCTTCGTTCGTTGCATTAATACACAACCGAGACCTTGCTTTGATGCGTCACAATAAATCACAAAATCATCATTCCCTTCAGGCAATGACAATATAGGTGCCGTAGTTAGCTTTTTCTTCAATAACTGAAACACTTTCTCTTGTTCATCATTCCATTCAAATTTATTCCCTTTATGCGTTAATACAGTCAAGGGTTTTGCTATTCTGGAAAAGTCTTGGATGAACCTTCTGTAGTAACCAACTAGTCCTAAAAACTAGCGTATGTGTTTCGGAGTTTTCGGGGTTTCCCACTTTTCAACAGTTTCTATCTTTGCCGGATCCACCTTAATACCTTCTTTGTTCACTATGTGACCGAGGAATTGAACTTCTTCCAACAAAAATGCACACTTTGAAAACTTAGCGTACAATTCTTCCTTCCTCAATACTTCTAACACCTTTCTCAAATGTTCACCGTGTTCTTGGTCATTCTTTGAGTAAATAAGTATGTCATCAATGAAAACAATGACAAATTTATCAAGGTATGGTCCACACACTCGGTTCATAAGGTCCATGAACACAGCTGGTGCAATAGTTAAACCAAACGGCATGACCATAAACTCGTAATGATCGTAACGTGTTCTGAAAGCAGTCTTTGGAATATCATCTTCTTTCACCCGCATTTGATGATACCCGGAACGTAAGTCAATCTTTGAATAAACAGACGAGCCTTGTAGTTGATCAAATAAGTCATCGATTCTCGGTAGTGGGTAGCGGTTCTTGATGGTAAGTTTGTTCAACTCTCGGTAGTCGATACACAACCTGAATGTACCATCTTTCTTCTTGATAAACAAAACAGGAGCTCCCCACGGTGATGTGCTTGGTCGAATGAAACCACGCTCTAAAAGTTCTTGTAATTGGCTTTGCAGTTCTTTCATCTCGCTGGGTGCGAGTCTGTAAGGAGCACGAGCTATTGGTGCAGCTCCTGGTACAATATCTATTTGAAATTCAACGGATCGATGTGGGGGTAATCCCGGTAATTCTTTCGGAAATACATCGGAAAATTCGTTTGCAATGGGAACATCATTGATGCTCTTTTCTTCAGTTTGTACTTTCTCGACGTGTGCTAGAACAGCATAGCAACCTTTTCTTATTAGTTTTTGTGCCTTCAAATTACTAATAAGATGTAGCTTCGTGTTGCCCTTTTCTCCGTACACCATTAAGGGTTTTCCTTTTTCTCGTATAATGCGAATTGCATTTTTGTAACAAACGATCTCTGCTTTCACTTCTTTCAACCAGTCCATACCGATTATCACATCAAAACTCCCTAACTCTACTGGTATCAAATCAATCTTAAATGTTTCGCTAACCAGTTTAATTTCTCGATTCCGACATATATTATCTGCTGAAATTAATTTACCATTTGCTAATTCGAGTAAAAATTTACTATCCAAAGGCGTCAATGGATAACTTAATTTAGCACAAAAATCTCTACTCATATAGCTTCTATCCGCACCCGAATCAAATAAAACGTAAGCAGATTTATTGTCAATAAGAAACGTACCCGTAACAAGCTCCGGGTCTTCCTGTGCCTCTACCGCATTAATATTGAAAACTCTTCAGCGGCCTTGTCCATTCGTGTTCTCCTGGTTCTGGCAATTTCTAATAATGTGGCCCGGTTTTCCACATTTATAACAAACTACATTGGCATAACTTGCTCTGACACTACTTGCTCCGCCATTACTCGTTCCGACACCATTTGTTCCTTTCGTTCTATTAACCCCTGGTCCGTAGACCTCACACTTCGCCGCGCTATGACCATTTCTTTTACACTTGTTGCAAAATTTGGTGCAGAACCCCGAGTGATACTTTTCACACCTTTGGCATAGCTGCTTCTGATTGTTGTTGTTGTTGCGGTTATTATTGTTGTTGGGATGATTGTTGTAGTTGCTGTTGTTGTTGTTGTTGTTGTTGTTGTTGTTGTTGTTGGGCCGTTTGTTGTAGTTGCGATTGATGTTGCGATTGTTGGGATAATTGTTGCGATTATTGTTGTAATTGCTGTTGTTGTTGTATTGGTGATTCTTATCACCGTTTTCCTCCCACTTTCTTTTGACTTGCTTCACATTGGCCTCTTCAGCAGTCTGTTCTTTATTTCTTTCTTCAATCTGGTTCACTAGTTTGTGAGCCATTCTACATGCCTGTTGTATGGAAGCGGGCTTGTGTGAACTTATATCTTCTTGGATTCTTTCCGGTAATCCTTTCACAAACGCGTCGATCTTCTCTTCCTTATCTTCGAATGCTCCCGGACACAATAGGCACAATTCTGTGAATCGTCTTTCGTACGTGGTAATATCAAATCCTTGGGTTCGTAACCCTCTAAGTTCTGTCTTGAGCTTATTGACCTCGGTTCTGGGACGGTACTTCTCGTTCATCAAGTGCTTGAATGCTGACCACGGTAGTGCGTACGCATCGTCTTGTCCCACTTACTCTAGATAGGTATTCCACCATGTTAACGCAGAACCTGTGAAGGTATGCGTAGCGTACTTCACTTTGTCCTCTTCAGTACACTTACTTATGGCAAATACCGATTCGACCTTCTCGGTCCACCGTTTCAATCCGATCGGTCCTTCGGTTCCATCAAATTCCAAAGGTTTGCAGGCAGTGAATTCTTTGTAGGTGCATCCTACACGATTTCCTGTACTGCTAGATCCAAGGTTATTGTTGGTATGTAGCACAGCCTGTACTGCGGCTATGTTTGAAGCTAGAAAAGTACGGAATTCATCTTCATTCATATTCACGGTGTGTCGAGTAGTCGGTGCCATTTCCTTCAAAATAGTCAAATGGAACAAGTTAATCATACAGAATATTAAGAGTAGTTAATAGTATTTCGTAGCATAATATGAACTCATTTATAAAAGCTTTTTCTTCATATTAGCGTTTTACAAGTTTAAATTCGGGTAGTACCTACCCGTTAAGTTCATACTTAGTAGCTAATATACAATTCAACTACTATAATTCTATATGAAAAACTGATTATAATAATATTTCGCGTTCAAACTTTTACACAATATTTTACAAACTTACAATACCGCTTATTTTACATATAGCATGAAATATAGCACACAATAAATTTGATACAAGATGGTTGTGAAGATAATTCTAGCTAGTACACAAGTCGTTCAGCAAAGGCAATAAAGACACGTAATTCATACGTCCAGAAACAAGTCATGCATTCTGATTTTACTAGGATTACTTCCCATCCTTGGTCTTGTGGAACATAACCGTTATGGTCGTTGATAAGACAGCGTGTTGTAACGTCGTCAAAGGGACGAGGGTTACGTAATGTCCAACAGTCCCGTAACAATCTAAAAACCTCATTTCTTACCCTAATTACCGACTCTGTCACTTGTGGGAATGTTTTGTTTAATAGTTGTAGCCCGATGTTCTTGTTCTCACTTTGGTGAGAAGCGAACATTACTAATCCGTAAGCATAACATGCTTCTTTATGTTGCATTTTAGCCGCTTTTTCTAAATCACGAAGTCCAATATTCGGATATATTGAGTCAAAATAATTTCTTAACCCATTGCGTAAAATAGCATTTGGGTTCCCCGCAATATATGCGTCAAAGTAAACACATCGTAACTTATGGATTTCCCAATGTGATATCCCCCATCTTTCGAACGAAAGCCTTTTATAAACCAAGGCATTCTTGGAACGTTCTTCGAATGTCTTACAAACTGATCTCGCCTTAAATAGTTGTGCCGAAGAATTTTGACCGACTCTAGACAAGATTTCATCAATCATGTCTCCGGGTAGGTCTCTTAAAATATTGGGTTGTCTATCCATTTTGTGTTTTTATACTGTAAAATAGACAAGAGTTAGATTCATAAAAAAAAAATACTTATTAATACAAGCAATTTTTACATATATCATAAAGCATAAGCACACTATATTACATATATTACACCACACGAATACAACTATCTTATTCCGACTCGCTTGTTTCTTCTTCTTCGGTTTTGGTTCGTTTTGCCAAGTTTCTAGAGATATATGATGTTCCCGTAATACGAGCCGTCGTTTTCCACATTAGTTTAGAAAAACCTGGTGGTTTAGAGGTTCCCGGGTCATTGTTACAACTTAAGGACTTCGGGGGTTGATGATACATATAAAGTTCATCGGGGTTGGAATTAGATTTCTCTATTTTTATGTCCTTTCCCTTATTATTTTTTTTTTGCCTTTTTAAATTCAGTTGGGGTAATTTCTATAACATCATCGGAATTCTCGTCGGAATCCGATTCATCGGAGAATTGGTAATCCTCCCAATATTTTGCTTCCTTGGCGGAAACACCATTGACCATAATTAACCTTGGTCGGTTGGTTGAGGATTTTCTTTTACTTAACCGTTTTATTATTTCCCCCACCGGTTCTATTTCTTCATCCGGTTCCGATTCTTCTTCCGGTTCCGATTCTTCTTCCGGTTCCGACTCTTCTTCCGGTTCCTCTTCGGGAACTTGTGAATCAGTCCACGAATCATTCCAATTTACATTTGACTCTTCATTATTATTAGGTGAGTCAATGGGACTTGTTCTAGAGGTAGACATCTATCACATAATATCAAACGCGTTAAGAGATTAATATATCACAAAATATTCACATGTTAAAAATATATAGTTTCCAACAAAATTTGTTAAGCAATCATTTTTCAAGTAAACACGGTCGAAGTCCAGACTCACTAATGCATCCTAACAAACTCGATAAGAAACAATAATGCAAAATTCTGGTTCTCTAAGACCAATGCTCGGATACCAACTGAAATGTCCCGTTCTTATTGATTAAAAACGTTCCATATTAATTGATTTCGTTGCGAGGTTTTGACCTCTATATGAGACGTTTTTCAAAGACTGCATTCATTTTAAAACAAACCATAACCTTTATTTCATCAATAAAGGTTTAAAAAGCTTTACGTAGATTATCAAATAATGATAATCTAAAATATTCTGTTTACACACGACCATTACATAATGGTTTACAATACAAATATGTTACAACAAAATAAGTTTCTTGAATGCAGTTTTTACACAATATCATACAAGCATGGACTCCAAATCTCGTCCTTATTTAAGTATGCGACAGCGGAAGCTCTTAATAATCACCTGAGAATAAACATGCTTAAAACGTCAACAAAAATGTTGGTGAGTTATAGGTTTAACCTATATATATCAAATCATAATAATAGACCACAAGATTTCATATTTCAATACACATCCCATACATAGAGATAAAAATCATTCATATGGTGAACACCTGGTAACCGACATTAACAAGATGCATATATAAGAATATCCCCATCATTCCGGGACACCCTTCGGATATGATATAAATTTCGAAGTACTAAAGCATCCGGTACTTTGGATGGGGTTTGTTAGGCCCAATAGATCTATCTTTAGGATTCGCGTCAATTAGGGTGTCTGTTCCCTAATTCTTAGATTACCAGACTTAATAAAAAGGGGCATATTCGATTTCGATAATTCAACCATAGAATGTAGTTTCACGTACTTGTGTCTATTTTGTAAATCATTTATAAAACCTGCATGTATTCTCATCCCAAAAATATTAGATTTTAAAAGTGGGACTATAACTCACTTTCACATATTTTTACTTCGTCGGGAAGTAAGACTTGGCCACTGGTTGATTCACGAACCTATAACAATATATACATATATATCAAAGTATGTTCAAAATATATTTACAACACTTTTAGTATATTTTGATGTTTTAAGTTTATTAAGTCAGCTGTCCTCGTTAGTAACCTACAACTAGTTATCCACAGTTAGATGTACAGAAATAAATCGATAAATATTATCTTGAATCAATCCACGACCCAGTGTATACGTATCTCAGTATTAATCACAACTCAAACTATATATATATTTTGGAATCAACCTCAACCCTGTATAGCTAACTCCAACATTCACATATAGAGTGTCTATGGTTGTTCCGGAATATATATAGATGTGTCGACATGATAGGTAGAAACATTGTATACGTGTCTATGGTATCTCAAGATTACATAATATACAATACAAGTTGATTAAGTTATGGTTGGAATAGATTTGTTACCAATTTTCACGTAGCTAAAATGAGAAAAATTATCCAATCTTGTTTTACCCATAACTTCTTCATTTTAAATCCGTTTTGAGTGAATCAAATTGCTATGGTTTCATATTGAACTCTATTTTATGAATCTAAACAGAAAAAGTATAGGTTTATCGTCAGAAAAATAAGTTACAAGTCGTTTTTGTAAAGGTAGTCATTTCAGTCGAAAGAACGACGTCTAGATGACCATTTTAGAAAACATACTTCCACTTTGAGTTTAACCATAATTTTTGGATATAGTTTCATGTTCATAATAAAAATCATTTTCTCAGAATAACAACTTTTAAATCAAAGTTTATCATAGTTTTTAATTAACTAACCCAAAACAGCCCGCGGTGTTACTACGACGGCGTAAATCCGGTTTTACGGTGTTTTCCGTGTTTCCAGGTTTTAAATCATTAAGTTAGCATATCATATAGATATAGAACATGTGTTTAGTTGATTTTAAAAGTCAAGTTAGAAGGATTAACTTTTGTTTGCGAACAAGTTTAGAATTAACTAAACTATGTTCTAGTGATTACTAGTTTAAACCTTCGAATAAGATAGCTTTATATGTATGAATTGAATGATGTTATGAACATCATTACTACCTTAAGTTCCTTGGATAAACCTACTGGAAAAGAGGAAAATGGATCTAGCTTCAACGGATCCTTGGATGGCTCGAAGTTCTTGAAGCAGAATCATGACACGAAAACAAGTTCAAGTAAGATCATCACTTGAAATAAGATCGTTATAGTTATAGAAATTGAACCAAAGTTTGAATATGATTATTACCTTGTATTAGAATGATAACCTACTGTAATAAACAAAGATTTCTTGAGGTTGGATGATCACCTTACAAGATTGGAAGTGAGCTAGCAAACTTGAAAGTATTCTTGATTTTATGTAACTAGAACTTGTAGAATATATGAAGAACACTTAGAACTTGAAGATAGAACTTGAGAGAGATCAATTAGATGAATAAAATTGAAGAATGAAAGTGTTTGTAGGTGTTTTTGGTCGTTGGTGTATGGATTAGATATAAAGGATATGTAATTTTGTTTTCATGTAAATAAGTCATGAATGATTACTCATATTTTTGTAATTTTATGAGATATTTCATGCTAGTTGCCAAATGATGGTTCCCACATGTGTTAGGTGACTCACATGGGCTGCTAAGAGCTGATCATTAGAGTGTATATATCAATAGAATATACATCTAAAAGCTGTGTATTGTACGAGTACTAATACGGGTGCATACGAGTAGAATTGTTGATGAAACTGAACGAGGATGTAATTGTAAGCATTTTTGTTAAGTAGAAGTATTTTGATAAGTGTATTGAAGTCTTTCAAAAGTGTATAAATACATATTAAAACACTACATGTATATACATTTTAACTGAGTCGTTAAGTCATCGTTAGTCGTTACATGTAAGTGTTGTTTTGAAACCTTTAGGTTAACGATCTTGTTAAATGTTGTTAACCCAATGTTTATAATATCAAATGAGATTTTAAATTATTATATTATCATGATATTATCATGTATGAATATCTCTTAATATGATATATATACATTAAATGTCTTTACAACGATAATCGTTACATATATGTCTCGTTTAAAAATCATTAAGTTAGTAGTCTTGTTTTTACATATGTAGTTCATTGTTAATATACTTAATGATATGTTTACTTATCATAGTATCATGTTAACTATATATATATATATCCATATATATGTCATCATATAGTTTTTACAAGTTTTAACGTTCGTGAATCACCGGTCAACTTGGGTGGTCAATTGTCTATATGAAACATATTTCAATTAATCAAGTCTTAATAAGTTTGATTGCTTAACATGTTGGAAACATTTAATCATGTAAATATCAATCTCAATTAATATATATAAACATGAAAAAGTTCGGGTCACTACATGGGGTGGGCCCCATGGTGGGCCATTTTGTTAAATGTTAATTTCCTGATGGCCCGAAAGCCCGAACGAGTCCCGAAACGCGAAAACGCACTTACGCGATTAAAAATTCGGAAAGATAACAAACGCGCGACGAAAAATAAATATAAATACACTATATAATAATATGATCTTAA
The DNA here is from genome assembly GCF_046630445.1 of Rutidosis leptorrhynchoides. Taxonomy (NCBI): domain Eukaryota; kingdom Viridiplantae; phylum Streptophyta; class Magnoliopsida; order Asterales; family Asteraceae; genus Rutidosis; species Rutidosis leptorrhynchoides. The sequence continues at coordinate 158,281,079 of NC_092336.1, forward strand.
AATATCATATTTAAAATATTTAGGATTTAAATGTCCCAAAAACTCGACCGTTGGTTTGAAAACCAAAAAGATTCGCCGGATGGAAATCCGCGAGACGTAGAAACGTATAACTTTAAAATATGAATACAAATATTCACATAGCACATAATAATTAATATATATATATATATTATTACAAAAATAATAATATAGGTCATAGAAATGACGTGGCACACTAACAGTTAACGGCCGTTAAATAATTAACTGAAAAAGATAACGGAAAAAGTAGGGTCGTGACAGTACCTTCCCTTTACGGAAATTTCGTCCCGAAATTTAAGCAGGCGCAGGGGTTGACTCGGCATCTGAGAACAAATGCGGGTATTTCTGCTTCATCTGGTCTTCACGCTCCCAAGTGAACTCGGGACCGCGTCTAGCGTTCCATCTGACCCGAACAATAGGAATTCTGCTCTGTTTAAGAGTCTTAACCTCTCGGTCCATGATTTCAACAGGTTCCTCAATAAAATGCAATTGCTTATCAACTTGAAGTTCCTCCAAAGGAATAGTCTGATCAAATTCAGCCAAGCACTTCTTTAAATTCGAAATATGGAAAACATCGTGAACAACACTGAGTTCTTGTGGCAATTTCAAACGATAAGCCACCGGTCCAACTCTTTCAATGATCTCAAAAGGTCCCACGAAACGAGGACTTAACTTCCCTCTTTTACCAAAACGGATTACGCCCTTCCAAGGCGAAACCTTTAACATAACACGATCACCAACTTGAAATTCAACATCTTTCCTTCCCTTATCGGCATAACTCTTTTGCCGACTTCTAGCAGTTCTCAACCTTTCTTTAATTTGTACAATCTTCTCTGTAGTCTCGTGAATAATCTCTGGACCTGTAAGTTGAGCATCCCCAACCTCATTCCAACAAATAGGAGACCTACATTTCCTACCGTACAAAGCTTCAAACGGTGCAGCTTTAATACTTGCGTGGTAACTGTTGTTATAAGAAAACTCAGCTAGCGGCAAATATTTATCCCACCCATTTCCAAAATCAATGACGCACGCTCGCAACATATCTTCTAATGTCTGAATGGTCCTTTCACTTTGACCATCCGTTTGAGGATGATAAGCGGTGCTCACATCCAACCTAGTACCCAAGGCTTCCTGTAAAGATCGCCAAAACCTCGACACAAATCGACTGTCTCGTTCGGAAATAATGGACACGGGAACACCATGCCTAGAAACAATCTCTTTCAAATACAAACGGGTGAGTCTCTCCATTGAATCTGTTTCCCTAATAGGCAAAAAGTGAGCCGACTTAGTGAGTCGATCTACAATCACCCAAATCGCATCATAGCCACCCGAAACTCTTGGTAACTTAGTAATAAAATCCATAGTGATACCTTCCCACTTCCACTCAGGAATTTCTGGTTGCACCAAAAGTCCAGACGGTTTTTGATGTTCAGCTTTGACCTTAGCACAGGTCAAACACTTAGCCACATACGTAGCCACATCACCTTTCAAATTATGCCACCAATACAGCTCCTTAAGATCCTGATACATCTTTCCTGAACCAGGATGAATAGAGTATCTAGACTTATGAGCCTCATCCAAAACAAGTTGTCGAAGACCTCCAAATTTCGGAACCCAAAGACGTCCCGCAAAATACCTAGTACCATCAGCTCGTACTTCAAACTTCTTAGCTACCTTTTCTACATTCTCCTTCACGAAATTCTCCTCCTTTAAGGCTTCTTGTTGTGCCTCAAGAATCTGCCTAACGAGGTTTGATCTAACTATCATATTCAAGGCCCTAACCCTGCGAGGTTCAGTCTTTTCTTTACGACTCAATGCATCAGCCACAACATTGGCCTTACCCGGGTGATACAAAAGGTCACAATTATAATCATTCAACGTATCAATCCATCTTCGTTGTCTCATGTTCAACTGTTTCTGATCGAGGATATGTTGAAGACTCTTATGATCGGTGTACACAGTACTCTTAACACCATAAAGATAGTGTCTCCAAATTTTAAGCGCAAAAACAACAGCCCCCAACTCTAAATCATGAGTTGTATAGTTCTGTTCGTGAATCTTCAACTGTCGTGACGCATACGCAATAACCTTCTTTCGTTGCATCAAAACGCAACCATAGCCTTGTCGCGATGCATCACAATAAACAACAAAATCGTCATTACCCTCTGGTAGTGACAAAATCGGAGCGGTAGTTAACTTCTTCTTCAAAATCTGAAAAGCATTCTCTTGTTCATCCTTCCACTCATACTTCTTCCCCTTATGCGTTAAAGCAGTCAGAGGTTTCGCAATACGAGAGAAATCCTGAATGAACCTTCGATAGTAACCTGCCAACCCTAAGAACTGATGAATCTGAGTAGGAGTTTTCGGGGTTTCCCACTTTTCAATCACCTCAATTTTAGCAGGATCAACTTGTATTCCCTGTTTATTAACAATATGACCAAGGAACTGAACTTCTCTTAACCAAAAAGCACATTTAGAGAACTTAGCATACAACTCTTCTTTCTTTAACAAATCAAGCACTAACCTCAAGTGTTCTTCGTGCTCTTCATCACTCTTAGAATAGATAAGGATGTCGTCGATGAAAACAATAACGAACTTGTCCAGATAGGGTCTACACACACAGTTCATGAGGTCCATGAACACAGCAGGTGCATTTGTCAATCCGAACGGCATAACAAGAAATTCAAAGTGACTGTAACGGGTGCGAAAAGCAGTTTTTGAAACATCAGATTCTTTAACACGCAACTGATGATAGCCAGAACGAAGATCAATTTTTGAATAAACAGAAGAACCCTGAAGCTGATCGAACAGATCATCAATTCTCGGTAGAGGATAACGATTTTTAACAGTGAGCTTATTCAGTTCATGATAATCAATGCATAAACGAAAAGAACCATCTTTCTTCTTAACAAACAGAACGGGAGCTTCCCAAGGGGACGAACTAGGATGAATAAAACCTTTGTCTAACAACTCACGGAGTTGACTTGACAATTCTTGAAGTTCAGAAGGCGCAAGTCGATAAGGAGCACGTGCTACAGGAGCAGCGCCGGGAACAAGATCAATCTGAAATTCTACCGCGCGTTGCGGCGGAAGGCCAGGTAAGTCATCGGGAAACACCTCGGGAAAATCCCTAACAATGTGAACGTCATCAACGTTCTTTACTTCCTTACTAGGATCAACAACATGAGCAAGAATAGCATGACAGCCTTTGCGGAGATGTTTACGAACTTTCATACAGCTAATAAGATTTAACTGTGTGCATTTCTTATCTCCAAAGACCATCAGTGGCTCTCCAATCACATCAGTAATACGAATAGCCTTATCATAACACACGATCTCAGCACGGTTCGCAGACAACTAATCCATACCAATAACAATATCAAAACTACCAAGTTCAATCGGTATCAAATCTATCTCAAAATCCCTACCACCCAGATTAATGTTACATTTACGATGTACAGTCTTAGCAGTAAGTTCTTTACCATTAGCTACTTCAACAACATAAGTATTGTCTAAGGGAGTTAACGGCGTTTTGATTCTCGGACTTAATTTACTCGACACGAAACTTAAATCAGCCCCTGAATCAAATAGTACATAAACTGATAAATCGTTGACTGAGAACGTACCAGTAACAAGCTTAGGATCTTCCTCCGCATCCTTAGCATTAATGTTGAATGCTCGGCCGCGTGCAGTTTCAGCAGTCTTCTTGTTGGGACAAGCATCTCGGAAATGCCCCGGCTTCCCACACTCATAATAAACCCTTGGATTACCTCCATTATTCGGTTTCCCATTACCATTACCGTTACCACCTCTATTACCAACATTATTATTATTACCACCAGTCGCGGGAGTAGCGGACCCCGGCAAAAGCACTGTACAATCTTTAGCAATGTGCCCTTGCTTAGAGCACCTCTTACAAGTAACTGTGCAGTAACCATCATGATCTTTATAGCAACGAGGACACACACGCTGATTTATGTTGTTAGCACCTGAGGTATCCTGTTTCTTCTGCTGATTTTGGTTTTGATTGCGGTTGTTATCCCACTTTCGTTTCCCATTATCAGCCTTCTTGACAACCTCCTCACTAGTTTCAACAACTGTAGTCTTGCTTCTTCTCAACACCTTGTCATTAAGTTTGTGGGCCATAGACATAGCCGCCTCAATAGTCTGGGGTTCACTAGACTCAACCCCGTGTTCAATCTTCTCCGACAAACCATCAATGTAAGCCTCAATTTTGCGGTCCTCATCCGTATAAACCCTAGGACATAGCAAAGTTAACTCGAAAAACCTTCGCTCATAGGCATCTAACTCGGTGCCATGCATTTTCAAATTCTTGAGCTCAACCTCTAGCTTCTTAAGCTCACCCCGAGGTCTATAGCGGGTGATCAATCTTTCCTTAAAATCATTCCAGGCCAAACCATAAGCTACATCGTTCCCCAAACTACTAACCAGATTGTTCCACCATGTCAAGGCACTATCCTTGAGAGTGCAACTAGCGAAACTAACTTTGTCCTCTTCACAGACCCGACTGACCCTGAAAATAGATTCGATTTTCTCGAACCAACGAGTAAGCCCTATTGGTTCTTCCGTACCACTGAATTCTTGGGGTCGACCAGCCATAAAAGTTTTGTGGGAGCATCCCACATTGTTGTTCACATTGGCGTTAACATTAGCATTTGCTGCCATAGCAGCAGCAATTCCTTCATTGATCAGGCGTTGCATACGCGCTTCAGTGGACTCTCTTGGAGGCATGATCTTCAAAATAGACTAACACATCCGTTAGTACCAAGAATAATACTAGTGTCATAAAGGAATAGATCAAAACACGAAAAGACTAACCATTAAGATATTAGTCAACTAACACTATGAGTAATAACATGACAGTTATGATTGTTATAGAAATAACCATCACATGCATACATATTTTATGATAACATCATACAACATACATAGCACCTAACATACATGAACATATATTACGCATAATATAACATGCCAAGAGCCACAACATCATAAATAAAACATGATAATGATAATAGATGTCATAAAAATAACCATCCATACATAGTGAAAAATATCCCATAACAAAATCTTAATAAAATCCTCGGCAAAACGCCGTACATAACCCAAAATGTATGTATAAAAAGGACATTAAGTCTGATGAAATAGATAATCAATATGAATAATCACATCACATTCGTTTAGAGCGGGTGTGATAAGCTGGTCCAGCATGAGTCTCGGCAGGATCCTCATACTTGCGCAACTTCCCTTTCACAACATACAACTCTTCCTTCAACACACGAACAGTGCTCTCGAGAGCCTCGAACTTAGCCTAAACTTCTCGATCACGCTTACGGTTCTCATCCTCAACCCTATGCTTAAAAGTGATAAAGTTACCCATGTCGGCACGGATCTCGTCCATAACTTCATTATGTGGCAAAGTGCGCAAACAATCACTAAGGGCGTTAATACGTGTCACCTCATTATAAGCCCGGTTCATATGAGTAATGGTAGAAAAATAGTAATGAACAGGATCATCGATCTCTGGTTGATTAGCACGACGTCTAGCAGGAGATGGTGGAGCAGGAGCAGCAACGGAGTTATCGCTCGAAGTCGACATCTGCAAACAGCAAAACCACAAACCACATACCAAAAAGATATAAAAGCTAATAATATAACTTATACGAAATGAAATGCATATTAATGCTATAGCAAAAAGGTCGGGCTGTAGACTAGACTCTAATGTACCCTAAAAACCACGGGTTAACCACATTAAGACCGCCTAGTTCCCTACAACCAACACTCTGATACCACATGTGACGACCCCGTCAAAACACTTAACGGATCCGTCAGTTGGTCCCACAGCTTGATCGGACTTAATTGAATTAAATAAACAAAGTTGCATTCTTTTATCTCAAAAGTTTCCCAAAAAGGAAACAAACCAAAATATGTAATTTTAAACAACCAACCATAGTAATAAACCAAAAGTTGACACAAAACCTTGCCAACAAACCCACAAGTTTAAATTATCCAAAAATAGAATGCAAGCTTAAGTTTCATAATATGTTTCATAAAATATGCCCAAATGCATGCAGACTCTTCTAAACACAGCGGAAGCATCACAAAACTCAAGTACCTGTGAAAACATGCAAGTAAACTGTCAACACAAAGGTTGAGTGAATTATAGGTTTAAATAAATAAGTAAACTTTAGACCACAAGATTTAAAAATGTTAGAAAACATTAAACATTATTCCATTATCAATGAGCCACCTGGTAACTACTTAACCCTTTATTTACCCTTGCCAAACACAATAAAAATATACACTTGGACAGTGTATCTACAACAAATTACGGAGTACTAAATATTCCGATTATAAATTGCTAGCGCGACTAGCTCGAAATAGGGTTGTCAAACCCGATAGATCTATCCATAGGATTCGCGTTCACCAGTAGAAACCAATGATTACAGTTACCAGACTAGGGAATATTTTTGTCCAACTCACAATGAATAATTAAATTTAACTGTTACTTGTGTCTAAACGTAAATGAAAATGCATGTAATCACATCCCAAAAATATACTTTGAAAAGTATGTAAAAACGGGACTATAACTCACCTTAAAAGCAACTGAAGAACCCACACAAACAAGCGAACAGCAAATAGAATAAAGTGATCAGGAATGATCACAACGCAGACCTATAAATAAAGCAGGTCGATATAAATAACTAACTTAGGTCAAGTCTTAGTATGATAGCTATTGTACATGTTGCAAGTAGACATAGAACAATACTCGGCAAGCATCGGTTTGACTGGAACAGCGTACGGACACATACTTTCTATTTTTAGAAAGTTTCCATTTTTAGCAGGTTTTCATTTTTGGAAAGTTTCTATTTTAGGAAAGTTTCTATTTTTGGAAAGTTTCCAAATTTAGAAAGTTCTATTTTTAGAAAGTTTTTAAGTTAGGAAAGTTTCCTTATTTAGAAAGTCAACAAAAGTCAACTGAAAGTCAAAGTCAACCGAGAGTCAACTCAAAAGTCAACCTTGGTCAAACATAGTCAACATTAATTTGAAAAGTGTAAATTATAATAATAACATAAGTTATAATGTTTATTAAAGTTAAAAGTGTATAATTAAGTCATAACATAAGTTTAATTAAATAAAATGAATTATTAAAGTTAATATAAGTTGAAGTGATATAATTAATATATCATAAGTATTTAATTAATTAATTAAATATTAATCATAATATAAGTATTATTAATTAATAATAAATTTTTAAATCATATCATAAGTATTATTAATTAATAATGAATTATTAACCATATCATAAGTTTCTAATTATAATTATTTAAATCATAAGTATTTAATAATTAAATCGTAATTAAATAATAATTAAGTCTTATAATAATTAAATAATTATTTAATCTTTATTATAAGTCTTATAATAATATTCTCATAAAATAAATTTAATACTTATCATAAGTATTTTCCAATAATAATAAAAGTATTATTAATCGTAAGTTAAATTAAAATGTTAATTAAATCATAAATAATGATTAAATGATATAATAAATATTTATATCATAAGTCTTAAATAATAATAATTACTTCCTTTATCATAAGTAATTAATTAATAATGAAATTCATTATTTTTATCATAAGTTTTAGAATTAATCATAAGTTTTAATTCAAAAGTTCATCGGGTCGTATCTTGAGCCCCGGGTGTCGATTTCTGGCGAGCCTTATATGCATCTCCGCCTATTAAAACCACCCAACACAAAGGTGCACTCAAGAACACACCAAGAACAGTCCACAAATCGTGGTAATCATCCATGACACCACTTGGACCTTCAATTTACTCAAAACCGTGTTTTAGTCATACCGGGTGAACCGTGGCTCGGATTTAGGTGACCCGAACATGAAAGTTCGTCCCACCATCAGTCCTAACACACTAACACACCCTAAAGACTCCAAGGAAGGTCACAAAGTCGGACCAAACCTGGTTTCATGTCAATCCACATTTCAATTTTAACAAAATACTAATTCGATCATAACAAGGGCTCCGGGAATCGAAACAACATGAATCCGGAGTCTAAAATTAATGTCTTGATGAGAGGAACTCATATAAATAGTTTATTTTAACATTTATATCAGTCACAAACTCAGAATACACGAATTAGCTGCTGTCCAGAATTTTACAAACCGAAAACATGTGATTTTGAGTACATCTATGCATACAAACACCATTACAATAATCCACAAACATCATACTACTAAATAATCATCAAAATACAGAAAATAAATGAAAAATTGAAAGTTCTAGGGTTAGGGTTTATACCCTAATCGAGAAACGATCTATGTAATCGCGTAGAGAACGAAGAGAGGAACGCGTTTATACTAATCAATCCTTGATCCAAGCTTGAAAAATGATGAAGATGGTGATGTTGGTGGTGGATGGCGACGGCTAGGCAAGGAGAGGGAGAGAGGAGAGCACCAAAATTAGAATTAGGTTTGAGAGGATTTTGTGAATTGCAAAAATGAGATGGAAAAAGAAAAATCAAGGGAGTATACTCCCTCCCTTGTGGGGTCGGCCGAAAAAGGCATGGGGTGGGACCCATGGTGGGCCATTTTGTTAAATGTTAATTTCCTGATGGCCTGAAAGCCCGAACGAGTCCCGAAACGCGAAAACGCACTTACGCGATTAAAAATTCGGAAAGATAACAAACGCGCGACGAAAAATAAATATAAATACACTATATAATAATATGATCTTAAAATATCATATTTAAAAATATTTAGGATTTAAATGTCCCAAAAACTCGACCGTTGGTTTGAAAACCAAAAAGATTCGCCGGATGGAATTCCACGAGACGTAGAAACGTATAAATTTAAAATATGAATACAAATATTCACATAACACATAATAATTAATATATATATATTATTACAAAAATAATAATATAGGTCATAGAAATGACGTGGCACACTAACAGTTAACGGCCGTTAAATAATTAACTGAAAAAGATAACGGAAAATGTAGGGTCGTGACAATATGCCATGAATGACTCCAAGTAAGATCTCTAAAATGAACTAATGTACAGCGGATAATTTCTTTATTACCTGAGAATAAACATGCTTTAAAGTGTCAACCAAAAGGTTGGGGAGTTCATTAGTTTATCATAATCGATCATTTTCATCATTTTAATAGACCACAAGATTTTCATTTTTCATTTATCATAAATATACGTCCCATGCATAGAGACAAAAATCATTCATATGGATTGAACACCTGGTAACCGACATTAACAAGATGCATATAAGAATATCCCCTATCATTCTGGGACATCCATCGGACATGATAAAACAACATCGAAGTACTAAAGCATCTGCAACCATGGATGGGGTTTGTTAGACCCAATAGATCTATTTTTAGGATTCGCGTCAATTAGTAGATCGGTTTACTAATTCTTAGGCTATCAAGCAAAAGGGGCATATTCGGCTTCGATCATTCAACCATATAATGTAGTTTCGATTACTTGTGTCTATTTCCTAAAACATTTATAAAAGCACATGTATTCTCAGTCCCAAAAATATATATATTGCAAAAACATTTAAAAGGGGAGTAATGAAACTCACCTTACTGTATTTTGTAGTAAAAATACATATGACAACATTGAATAAGTGTGAGGCTGGCCTCGGATTCACGAACCTATATCAGTTATATATATTAAAACATATAATCACATAATTCCATTTATTAATCATATGATATTTATTTAAGTATTTTAATTATATAATAATCATACTCAAGTCTATTTAAGGAAGATATATATATATATACTTTACTTATATATTATATTTTCAATTATGTGTTACATATATTTATTTTGTAAATTAATTAATATTTATATTAATATATGTATATAAGTAGTTAGTATTATATCAAAAATCATTAATTGGTTATAGGTAATATTTACATAATTAATGTCAATGTGCTCATTCTAATATATTATGTAATATTATATTATGTATCAAATATATTTTTTGTATCTAATATTTATTCGATAAAATAATTTTAATAATGATAGTAATAATAATAATAATAATAATAATAATAATAATAATAATAATAATAATAATAATAATAATAATAATAATAATAATAATAATAATAATAATAATAATAATAATAAGGATAAACTACCTTAAGGGTATAACCTCCCAAAATGAAATAAAATTGTCTCTGTCAGGACTCAAACCCACGACCTCTCGTTAACCCGACATAACCCCAACCGCCAGATCTAGTTTGCTTGTCTTGATTCAATACTCAAAATAATTATATTAACCCGTTTTCTATATCGTCACCATTAAAGTTCCACCATAATCATCTTCATAACTCTAACCGTGATCATAATTATGATTCCATCTCATCATCATCATTATCTATCTTACATCATCATCATGATCTCATAAACATCATCATAATCATGTATGTTTTCGTATCTCCTTAACATCATCATCTCTATACATCATCATCACTAATCCTTATCTTTATTATCATGACCATCATACTCATATTATTGATTATCTTTCATCATCTTCATTACTGTAATAGAAACAGAAATGCGGTATGCAGAAGCAAGCTAAACCCCGATAACTTAATATTGGATCATGGCCAATTAACAATTAAATGGGACATGGCCCAACAGACAATCCATAACCTATCTAAAACACGAATGGCCCATCGTAGATATAATAATCTATGAACCAACCGAATTACACATCTTCTTTATTTATTTAACATTTTGTTAGTGGGGTGTCGGCTGCTTGAAAAAAAATATGATCGAGCTGTAAAGAGATATTCATATTTCAACATTTTTGACTCCATTATCCCTTTCATCCTTACCCACTATAACTACTACATCATTATGAAGAAACCAACAAAAAAAATAATATGATACGTCCTTGTGTGACCCATTTAGGGGTCGGCCATCCAACAACAAGATTTCATGACCCAAATCAACTTTCATTATATTAATCCAAAGTTTTCAAACACAACATGAATTTGGAGTATCACTATCTTGCGATGGTCCCATTTATCATCATCATAATATACCAAACTTTAGTGAAAGGATAAAGAAATCCTTTTGTGGTTTACTTGGCCGAATAGGGAAGCAGAAATAGGAAGATATAAGCCGCCAAATTATTTATCATTATCATTATTTTATGTCTTTAATCAATCAAGTGGGACTATCTTAATATGGATGTCGGCCATCAAGAGAAGAAAAGAAGAATATTGCAATAGCAGTTGGTTGATAAAGGTAATTGAATGAACCTTGTGGTGATGTGGGGCTGGAACAAGAAGAACAGCCAGAATAGAAAAGAAAATGAAAAGCACTCCATCATCAAAACCTGCTTTATGTATCACGTTCCTCTTAAATAATTCGAATGGGGTTAAGTAATTTGGAAGTGGTCGGCCATCAGGTCACTAGTTCCACTTGCATATTACAACAAAACTCCTATAACTGTATCATATGCAATCAAGTTGACAACTTTAAAGAGTGCACAATCACCACTAAATTCGTGTACTTAAACTGTCCACCAGAGAAAAGTATTCGTAGCAAAACTTTACACAAAATAAAATATGTAGTAGCACAGCAGGTTCACGGTGATGGTTTGGGTCTAGTTCTTGTCAACGTAATAGAAGAACTGCAATAAACAACATTAGTTAAGGTGGTGTCGGTTTTAAAGATGAAGGAGTTTGTAGTTGTTGGGTTCGTTTGTCATAAACATTCAAACGAAGGAGGGAAAAAAATATAGATGATGGTTTGAGGTGGGTTCGATGATCATGGTGGTTGATTTTATGATTAAGGTCAGTGATCACGAAGATAAAGTGATTGGTGTTGGTTGTTTTGGTACTCCTCGGCTACTTAAATAAAAATAGAAGATCGAAGATGATGGAAGGTAATAGACGGGTGTTCTTGGTGGTAGTCGAAACAGAAGATCATAAGTAGCACGGTGGTGATGAGGTTTTTGGAAGAAAAAAAATGGATCTAGTACAGAGGATAAATGGTTTTCGTTTCTCTGTTATCGATAATGAGAATTGTAATTCAACATTGGAGCAGTATGCTTGTTGTCATCTAGTGACATATAATCGACACTTCCTCACAAGCATAATAGAACTCAGGAAAAAAAAATAAGAAAAGTTGATTGTGATATATATAAGTTGCATCGTATATAAATCTGTATATATCTGTATAAATCAGTAATTACATATCTATATTTATGTATTGTGATCAATCTTATTAATTAATAATTTTAACTATAATAATAATACTCTTAATATTATAAATAATAATAATAATATAATATTAATAATAATAATAATGATAATAATAACTATTGAATTTATAACAATAATGTTAATAATAATAATATTAATTATAATAATACTAATATTATTAATGTTAATTATAATAAATATAAAGATGATAATAATAATATTATTGATTATGATAATAAAAATACTGATTATTAAGGATAAAGGTAATAATAATATCTAATGATATTACAAGTAACAATTAATATATAATAAGTTACACGTGTCAGATTTCATATCTATATCTTTTACATAATAATATTAATAATACTAATATAAATGTTAGTATTAAAAATAATAATAATATTACTATAACAATCATAATTTAACTTATAATTAAACTTATTATATTAAATATTAATATTACATATTATAATTTTATAATACTAACATACATTGATTATTTAATATTCCAACATTAATATATGGAATTCATATATATATATATATATATATATATATATATATATATATATATATATATATATATATATATATATATATATATATATATATATATATATATATATATATATATATATATATATATATATATATATTTTTAATAACAACTTAATAACTCTATATATTATTTTATATTTTTAATTCAATTGATTAAAGTGTACTTTATTAATTTAAATATTATATATACATTCATATTTATATTTACATTTATATATATATATATATATATATATATATATACACATATATATACATATTTATTTACATACATTTGTTCGTGAATCGTCGAAAGTAGTCAAAGGTTCATGTAAACAGTTCAAAAATTTTGAGACTCAACTTACAGACTTTACTTATCGTGTCGAAATTAAATAAGGATTAAGTTTAAATTTGGTCGAAAATTTCCGGGTCGTCACACCACGGTCGACCGTGATTCGACCGCAGAACACCTGACAGAATTAATTTGTCCTAACACTCTTACACAAATTCAATGATCACTAGATTGCAAAAGGACAAATTGATATCTCTGTCAAAGTGCTCTAAATTTAGCTACCTACCCCATCAAAGTTTACTAGACAACATTCATCATTTGTCTATTAAAGCAAATACATTCAACAAATTCACACCCACGTCAATTTCTCCAAACATCTCTTTGCAAAGCAAAAGTTCTTCACAATGAGGTCTATTGTTGAAGGGAGAGAAGTTCTTACACATCATCTTACTACCTACTCTCTTGAAAGCTTCTCAAACATCAAGTGCGATATTTTTCTCAATCTAAGAGGTACACTTTATCCTTTTTACATCAATGAACTCTATGAGAATTTTCAGTTCTCACAAAATAATGAGAAAATATCATTTTCTCTTTATGGAAGAAGTCATTCATTAACGCTTAAAGAATTTGGAAATATTATGGATGTTCCGAATGAAGGGCGAACATTCTTTCTAAAACCAAATTCGTTCAATGAATTTCCTGAATGGGTAAAGAGAGACAATGCACTAGACATTATGTGCAACGGAACTCTTAAACCCTAATACATCAAAAAGGATTGATTCCTTCGTCAACATCTTGCATCAACATATGATCTCTGGCAACAGATCATCACTGCAAATGTTTACGGAAAGGGGGAACTACTGGATTGACTTGATGCAAATGAAATCACCTTCGTATGGTGTCTCCTAAACTCCACCAAAGTAAATGTTGCACACTTCATGACATCAAGAATGCAACATGCAGCTCAACATTCCCATATGTCGCTTCCGTATGGTCTCCATCTGACCAAACTATTCGCATATGTTGGAATGATATCTCCATTTCACCATTCCATTCAAGTCTCTTCATATCAAATATGCAAAGCTTCAACCAAGCAGATTCAAGAACCTCATCTTGAAAATCCACCCAACTTTTGTTCTCTTTCGACACATGGACAAAACAATGTAATTCATGGAAACAATCTAAAGCTTGGTCGAAGATTGTCACGACTTGAGGACAAGGACAAGGGTCACTCCTCTCATCATGATAATTGAATTTTTCTGACTGTTATGAATTATCTATGTTTAGTATATGACTTGAATAAAATGTGTGCTTGTTATGTTCTAATATATGCTTTCCAACGTGCACAATTTAAGGGGGAGCTTTGCTCTAAGGGCTAGCTTAGTTCTAGGGGGAGCTAACCTTTTTGCTTCGACAAAAGGGGAGAAAGATGGATACAAGTGATTATTAACACTTGCTTATTTATAGCAAAATGTCCCTCATCACTTGCATGTTTGTCATCATCAAAAAGGGGGAGAATGTTGGTTGAATGTTGGTTAATGAACTAAACGACAAACTTAAGTATGATGATTAACCAAAGAATATGTTTTGATGATGACACATACATATGCATAAGTGATGACTGACATCTTAACATAAAACACGCAAGGTCACTAATCCATACTTTATCATGCAAACGACCAAGTCAAACATAGCTTAAAGAATGAAATTAAAAGATCAGCTAAATACACGGTCAATGTACGGTCGACCGCACAGCCAACCGCAGAACCCCAAATTGAATTGCAACGCAGTTTTGTGAAAACAAGTTGCACGGTCGCCACCACGGTCAACCGCAGTGCGACCGCAGTTTTCTCTGTTAGCAATTTTGACCAAATAAAGTTTGACTAGTTCCCGACATCTATAATTCATGAAACCTTTCTCAACACGCTTAGAATAGATGCCTTCTCCATACTCAATTAATTTTTGGTCATAAAAACACTAATTGTGGTTAATTACACCTAATGACATCTTAATGACAAATTAACCAAGATTAGGCATAACACATAAGTGTTAATCAACAACTTGTGATCTTAATTCTTATCTAGACATCCTTAGTATGATCATCAAGTACCAACACATTTAAGCCAATGTCACTAGAACAATAATTGTTATTAAAAATGACTTAGTGATTAATTATGGCTAAATGAGGAACAATGCTCTCAAGTGTAACTAGTAAAGACTTGTAATCCTAATATACACTTAGATACATTTAGGATGGTCACCAAGTCCTAACTAGGATCTTCCCTTGTGCATGTGTTGGACATTAATGTGTTCTTACACATTAATCAAGCAATATGCTATATTGAAATTAAACTTGTTAAAAGCTTGAATTATAAGTTGTGCAAATATCTATATGATTGATCCTAGAATAACTATCTCTTGCTATGTGTGAGTATTACTTGCTACTTGTCAATATGCTTAATACTCATAAATTTGTCAACTTGATTAATATGTTTGCTATGTGCTTACTAGTTAGGATTCAAGTAACTAACCTACTCCAATAAATTAAGTGTAAAATGGTTCACAATGAAATTATAGTCAATTGTCTATTTGGTCTAAGTAACTAAGTGTGATTGCTTATTCAATAATGACTTAACTTTGATGTCTCTACATACTTCATGATTATCTTATAAAGACATCATTCAATTAATCTCTACCTAAACTCAAATGGAACATGATTTGTGATTAATTGAAACTAGGAAGTTAATGACATAGTGACTAGTCTTTAGAATTGAACCAAAGGCATTAATGTGACTAACTAAGTCTTGACCCAATTGAGATTTTCCAAAATATCAATCAAGACACTTCTTCAAGAATGTTAGGTTTACCACTTTTGGAATGTTAAGTCACTTTCATGCAATAAGACCAAATCTCACACACTTAATGCATATAGTACTTGTATAGGATGTTTGGTTTCTTTTGCAGATGCTATAAGGAGTAAATGTGCCAAAATGTGGTGTTCAAATTTGATTCAAACGACTATACAATGGATACTAAATTTGGACTGGAGCACGCACGGTCGAACCACGGTCGACCGTGCAGACAACCGTGTGTGAACGGTTATCTTTTGAATCCCACTATAAAAGGCAAACATTAAAGAGCATTTAAAGCTGACCCTCTTGCATGTTTCAAAGGCTTATTTCCAGATATCACAAGGGCTCTAACTACTACTCAAATGTGATCAAGCAAGAGAAGATTCTATGATCTTATAGATATAGAATTTGATTGTAGTAAACTTACTAATCAAAATCATTAATCTTGTGAGTTTACTTAGTGTAATGTATGTCCTAGTATTGTCTTAGGATCATCATTACAAAGTGTATAAGTCTTGTAACTTCAATTAGTAGAAGCATAGGCTAGCTTAGTGATCTACTTCCTTAAAGGGACTTAGGAAGTTGATTAATCTTATTTGGAGATTAATACTTGTCCAAGGTGAAGACAAGTTGATCTAGGTTGGAGTTGATCTTTCAAAGGGATAGAAAGATTAGGTTTGTTGTCTACCAAAGAAGTTAAAAACTTGTAAATCGGATCTCCACCGGGTTTGGAGAAAAGTGCTTAGTGAAGCAACAAATCCCGATTAGTGTAATCGGGGAGTGGATTAAGGTGGATTAGTTAACATCCACCCGAACCACTATAAATCCTTGTGTCTATGTTCTTTACATTACTTCATTTATCATTTTAAATATATACACTACACACATCAAGTTTGAGTTGAATTGGTTGATCAAAGTTAATCGAATTTGGTGATCAATCAAAAAAGTGTTAAAAACGTATCAAGTAACCATTCACCCCCCTCTAGTTACTTACATCTTCCATATGATAACACAACATTTGAAGGTCTAAATAATTATATCATCGATACGTCAACATTTTCTCACAAAGAGTGAAAGATCGAAAAACCTAAGCATTACAGTCTGATAGCTAAATGACTGAAATTATATGAAACTCGTTCTTTTATTAATTTTCCCTTTTAAATGAACATAAATACATCTTACATCTATATTATTAAAATATATTTAATTAATGAAATACATTATTTTTAAAATTGAAAATACATAAAAGATATATTCTTACTTGGTTAACCCCAATAATTTAAAATTCAATATTCAAAACAAAAAAGTTTTAACAAAAATAATAGAGTTTTTTAAAAAGTAAGTTTAATGATTGTAGTTAACAAATATAAAATTACTCAATTGTTTAGAGTAAAGGATAAATAATTTGATAATAACAAACAAGGATATTCATATTATGATTCTACAAATATATGTTAGTTGAGTTTAAACTTAGTTTTTCATTATATGAACATAATGTCAAATACTTGTCTTATTTACTCTAACATTTATAAGTGTATATCCAAATATTATACTAAACAACATACTTCGTAATTCTTTTTTCTTAATGATATGAAATTAAGTTTGTATCATCGTCTTTTAATTTAAAACGATCTTATGATGTTAGTTTTGATTTTGAACTTGCTTTCATATTATGACAACAGATATATTAAGATTATAATTGATGATGACATCGAGTCGGATTTAGGCCGGGTTTAGGTTTCCATACCCGAACCCGATTAAAAAAATCTGTCCCAAATCCGGACTCGGATCCGCCGGGTCCCCATTTATTACTAACTAGCAGGTAAACGGGTTTCCCCACGAGTATTCATGTCCACATTTACTTACGAACTATCAGGGTAAACGGGTATTTTCATGGGTATATGAGTCTTAATCGGGTATACGGTCCGGGTAATCGGGTCCAGTAATTGGGTATACGGGCTGAGTAAGAGGGAATACGGGCCGGGTAATTGGGTTTGCGTTTAAAACCATCCCCGAACTCGAACCCGAGGAAAAATTGAAAATCATTCCCATACCCGGCCCGAGACCCATTTACATGTCCCGACCCCGGCCCAAAAATATAGAGTTTTCCCATCGGGTACGGGTTTTTGTTACCATCCCTAATTATACCACACGGTTAACCAATCATCTTTTATCTACTACGGGGTATTTACTAATCTTAGTATCTAGTAATCATATTAAAAGTAAGGAATAACACACAAATACACATCTATCTAGATATTAAAAATTAACATATATCCAAATGCATTTCAAACTATATTGGCAATTTTACTTGATACTGTTTTAGTCAAAATAACAATTACTATAAAAAGAGGATCTTTACTCAAATGATGAAATAATCTAAATCGATACATACCAAAAAAAAAAACTATGGACGGCAATAAACACAAAACGACAATAACTAAAATCGAGTCATCTCCACAAATACAACAAAATAAACGAACATCAACCACAACACAAATGAAACGTACAACAAAATAACATCAAACATAAAACAAGACGAACTAATGCTTCTTCACCGATCCTTTCCAGGATCTATTGTCCAACCATTCAACTTTCCCATTTGTAGTTTCGACAACCTTATCTTTTCCACGTTGAGAGATAAAAGCTTGCGAAAGCACTTTGGTAGTCATTTCATGTAGCCTTCAAAACTAAACCCACATCATCATCCGCCACAAACATATCTTCTTCTTATTGGAGACACAAACTTTCGAACCCCCAACAACCACGACATCCCGTTTATCTTTGTCTGAAGTAGCACCGCCACAAACATATCTTCTTCTTATCTTTGTCAACATAATTTCTTGATAATTCTATCTTTTCTCTTGAGTTCTGGTAACTTAACCAATCAAGATCGTGCTATTACAATTTCTCTCTTAGAACATTAGCCATGTTCATTCGAAACTCCATACCTACGAATTCTGGACCATTACTTACGAAAAGAAAACAAAAGCATGAAGCTCCGAAATAGAAATGAGAGTATAAATCGCAGTAAATAGGAGATAACATTAACTGTGGATGTCAATGATTATAGAAAGACAGAAGCAGAGACATCAAAAAATAATGGGAGGTATAAAACCCAACAACAACCCAAAAATTATAACCCGTATATATCGATGCATATAGCAATATAAAGACACGGGAGGACTAAAAACACTATAAAACCAAGAGTATAGTAGAAGTAAATAAATTCTTCCGGCGGCAGATGAAAAAGAAGAATGACAGATATGCAAGTTAGGACTATATCAAGAATCATAACTGGATGGAGCATATTGGTGAATGCTATAAAGTATGAATTGAGGGAGAAAGAATAAAAGGTGTGAGTTGTGGAAATAAGGAAACGAAGGGGGTGGATATATAGTAAAATTCCGACAGAGCAATCAAAACAGATTATCGCATTTAATCAAAGCGGATCCTAACTTCCTTAATTACCGAAGAACCAAACCTTATTACGAAGATTTTCTCTAAATCCCTTGAATTTCGAAAATCAACCGTGACTACGTCACCGGTTAAGACGAACCTACATTTACTCATTTCACTCTTTTGTGGTAGCTTCACTCGTACTCTTCACAAGATTGAACTGTTTTATCTATATACTCGATAATGATAAAACTCTAATTTTCAGCTCGTATGCGTCATGAAAACATACTTATTGTCAGCCATGACCATCCCAATCAAATTTCGGGATGAAATTTCTTTAACGGGTAGGTACTGTGACGACCTGGAAATTTCTGACCAAATTTAAACTTAATCTTTATATGATTTCGACAAGATAAGCAAAGTCTGTAATGTTGAGTCTCAAAATTTGAAACTATATTCATGTAATCAATTACCCTTTGACAATGCTCAATGATTCACGAACATTTATGTGTATATAGATATGTATATATACTATATAGTTATAGTAATTGAAAGCGTTAACAAAGTATTAGATGAATAATACTTTACATGAACGTATTTGTTTCAATACATGTTTTAATATATTTATCGACGGAATTAAAAGATGATATCCAATGATTGAATTATCAGATACATTGTAATATGATTACGGGTCTCTGTTGTGAGGTCCACTGTGATTTAAGAAATCCTTCCTTTTTAACGATATTCGGAATAAATGGTAAAGTGGTCTACATATAAGAATAAAGTGTCAATTAGCGAGAACCAGACAAAAGATAGTGGAGATTCATGATTAATTTTCAAAGTATGCTTTACAATAATTTACTTGTGACTTTTCATACGGTAATTATTAGCTTTCATATTATTTAATGCAAAAGTGAAATTATGGAATATAGATAACTTAGACAATAGATATCGACAAGTTAAGTAAATCGACATTTTATATTAAGCTGATTTCATACGTCTATATTAACCATTGGACTTTATCCCACGCTTCACTAACAAACGGTAATTTAAAAACTTGAAACCTATTATGAGTATATTTAATCTTACTTTTCTAAAACGTTTTATGATATAACAACTTCTACTATTATAACCTTTTTAATAAAATGATATAATTTGATTATTAAAATGTTCTTATTTAATAAACATTTGTGGATAAATGAGTTATATCAATTTTAAGCTTTAAAATGAAAACATTACGAAATAATACTTTCCATTATTTAAACGATTTCAAAATATATAATAAGCTTTGAATATAATCAGTTTTGAAAAACTAAATATTATATTATTAAATAGATATTTCAAATTTATAGTTCAAAATGAAAATATATATATATTTTACAATATAATGAGATATAATAATAACTTAGTTATAAAACGTGTTGATGTATATGTATATATAACGAGACGATAAATTAAAGAAGCAAATGACCACAACACTCAAATATATAAGTTACATTTTTTTATAATATAATTTATCGATGATTAAGTCTAATTTTTGATAAAGGTACACATCGCGAAACGTAAAGTGCTGGTTTTCTAAGCGTACGAAATAGCGTTCGAGAAACCGGAAATGAGACATAAGTCGAGCATCAACGTACAAGTTATCGAAACTAATTTTACAAGTCAACTATGCACGTGAATATAATATAATATATAATTAATTATATAAATTAAATATATTATATATATATATATATATATATATATATATTATATAAACCGTCGGCAGCCTTGAAATCATTGGGAATGAGCTGGACAGAGAAGCTCCGCGATCGCGAAGCATATAAGCACAAAACCTCCGCGATCGTGGAGGTGTCAGTTTCAGGATTTGTGTATAAAGCTCACATTTTTCTGCCGAATCCATCTACCTCTTCTCTCAATCTCTCGATCTCTATCTATATTAATATTTATTATTATTATTATTATTATTATTATTATTATTATTATTATTATTAAGTTTAATATTATTATTAATAATCGTATTATTATTATTATTAGTATTATTATACATAAAACACTACGACGAGGTTATGGGCAAGTTATTTCAAAACTGATTTTCAAGTTGGATAGAGCTAAGGAAATTATGGGTTATAGCTATGGAGGTTATGGGTATTGTTCGGGGGTATTGCTCATGAGGTCAAACTAGTGTTTATCATCTCCGTTGTATCTACGTACTTTCCTGTAATATTGAATCACAATATTGATACGTGAGCACTCATATCCTATCTTTTATATATTAATAGTGTATCCCTGACTAGTGCTCGAGTATATATGATTATGCATGCTTATATGCTTAATTTCGTCGTTAAATAGTTTATGATAGATCATGAATTTAATACATATGCTACTGAGATAAGATATATGATATGCATGTTGTTGGAAAGCTGGCGAAAAATTAATAACTTTTCATTTAGAAAGTGTATGGTTTCGATGAATGGATTAAAAGATATAGTCAACTGAATTATCATTAATTTGAGTATTATTATTTTACTATAATCGTTATTATCGTCGTTATTATTATTATCTAATTATTATTATTATTATTATTATTATTATTATTATTATTATTATTATTATTATTATTATCATTATCGTTATTAATATAAGTATTATCATTAAAATTGTTATTGTTATTATAAATACTATCGTTATTATCACTAAGGTTATTATTATTATTATTATTATTATTATTATTATTATTATTATTATTATTATTATTATCATCATCATCATTATTATCATTATCATTATAATAATTATTAGTATTATCATTAGTATTATTATAATTATTATTATTAGTATCATTATCATTAAAACTAATATTAGTATCATCTAATTATTATGATTACTATTATTATCATTGTTATAAATGCGATATAAAAGATGACTAAAAGCTATTAAACAAATCGATTAGGAAATAATGAGTATGAGTATTATGATGAAATTAAAATATTGTAAAATTTTGATTTAAGAGAAAAATATCGTTTTCATTATTTTTATCATTATTATTATTATTATTATTAAAAGTATCATTTATATCAAAACCATCATTTTTATTTAAATTATTATTTTTAATAGAAATACCACTGTTATTATAAAATATCATTTTTATTATCATTTTAGTATTATTATTATTAAAAATTATCATTTTGAATAGAATTATTATTTTTATATAAAACGTTATTATTATTACAGTTAATATTAAAAAGTATCGTTATTATTAAAATTATCATGATTAGAATTATCATTTAATTAAAATTGATATCATCATTAGTAAATATAAATATTGTTATTATTATTAGTAGAATAATAATAATTATTACAAAATAATGCAACTTTTATTTATTATTATTATTATTTTTATCATTATTATTAAATAAATATGTGATACAAAGATATTTTCTACCACACGTAATATAATAATACATACCACTATATTTTTATGGTATTAAGTAAACTTAATAAATTTTATTACTTGAGATATAAAAAAAAATATTTTTATCATATATAGATTTTAATATAAACTTTTATTAATAAATGACTTGTATTATTTACTTTAATAAAATCTGATAAATATATTTAAATATATAAAATGACTATATTTAAGTTATATAATAAACATGTATAGATTTTGAAAGTCATTTTGGATCAAGTTGACTTTTGTTAACTTCTGCATGATAATCTCGAGCATTAGGATTGTGATACACTACGACTTGACCTAAATTGTTAGACAGATATTGATCAACATATAAATATATATACTTAATATAGGTTCGTGAATCTGAGGCCAACCCTGCACTTGTTCAGTGCCGTCATATGCATAATTGCTACGAAATACAGTATCGTGAGTTTCATTTACTCCCTTTTTAAATGCTTTTGCAATATATATTTTTGGGACTGAGAATACATGCGCTGCTTTTATAACTGTTTTACGAAATAGACACAAGTAATTGAAACTACATTCTATTTCTGGATTATCAAACCGAATATGTCCCTTTTTAGTCTGGTAATCTAAGAATTAGGGAACAGACACCCTAATTGACGCGAATCCTAAAGATATATCTATCGGGCCCAACAAGCCCCATCCAGGTTACGGATGCTTTAGTACTTCGAATTTATCATGTCCGAAGGGAGTCCCGGAATGATGGGGATATTCTATATGCATCTTATTAAGGTCGGTTATCAGGTGTTCACCATATGAATGATTTTTATCTCTATGCAGTGCGAAATGCCTGATATGAGATGATGTTTATGAGAAATGGAAATGAAAAACTTGTGGTCTATTAAATTAATGAAAATGATTGTTTATGATAAACTAATGAACTCACCAACCTTTTAGTTGACACTTGAAAGCATGTTTATTCTCAGTTGTTAAAGAAATCTTCTGCTGTGCATTTGCTCATTTTAAAGATATTACTTGGAGTCATTCATGGCATATTTTAAAAGACGTTGGATTCAAGTCGTTGAGTTCAATAAAGATTATTATTAAGTAAATGACAGATTAGGTCATTTATAGTTGGATATTACGAAATGGTATGCATGCCTGTCAACTTTCGATGTAATGAAAGTTTGTCTTTTAAAAACAAATGCAATGTTTGTGAAATATATCATATAGAGGTCAAATACCTCGCAATGTAACCATATGTTATTGTATTCATCCTTATGGATTAGGACTGGTCGCTTAATGTGGTATCAGAGCAGTGGTCTTAGCGAACCAGGTCTTGCATTAGTGTGTCTAACTGATAGATATTAAGATGCATTAATGAGTCTGGACTTCGACCG
This sequence comes from Rutidosis leptorrhynchoides, assembly GCF_046630445.1. Lineage (NCBI taxonomy): Eukaryota > Viridiplantae > Streptophyta > Magnoliopsida > Asterales > Asteraceae > Rutidosis > Rutidosis leptorrhynchoides. The sequence continues at coordinate 158,305,284 of NC_092336.1, forward strand.
TGTCTGCATATCAAAAAGTCTTGCTTATCATTTCTTGTCGAAAATTACCTGCTTATCATCCTTAGAAAATTACCTGCTTATCATTCTTAGTCTAGACATATCTTACTGCATTGATTGCATGAATAGTGTATAGACAAAATTCATATTTTAGAGTATCTGCTAATTCATATCTTAGCGTATCTGTTACTTTAAACTTTGCTTGACATATTCCATAAATTCCTCCATAATCTACGAAATATTTTGTTCTATATATATAGATATTCTATGTAATTAGAATACTATCCGATAGTCAGAAATCATTTCATATCGAAAAATCCTTTATTCAATCGTACGAAATGAAACTTGCCACTAGTTTAAGTCCCTCGGATTCCGATATGGAGTTTCACTCAAGCTCAGAAAGCAGTGTAACCGGAATGGATCAACTAATCAGCCATCACCTATTCTTGATGAATGGAGGATGGGTTCGTAGTCTACTTAATCATTGGAGACAAGAAGAAGGTTGTGATGACCTGTCCAAATCCATTTGGACGAATACATCAATTATTGATTTCACAGTGAGGTACTCACCTCTACATGATTCGTTTTGTAAACATTGCATTCTTTTGAAAAGGCACACCATAATTGAATATCAAATTCCAAGGTTTTTGACGTTTGATGATTTCTACATATAGACAATCACCGTAAATAATAGTTTACAATACTACATCCGTTGATAATGCAGTCAAAATAAGATACATGGTGATGATTTTATGAATGCAACGTTTTCTCGAATAAAGCATGTATGACTCTATGCACATAGCTTGTATCACATATAAGCAAACAGCGGAAGACTTCTAGGAACCTGAGAATAAACATGCTTAAAAGTGTCAACACAAAGGTTAGTGAGTTCATAGTTTTAATGTTGTGCAAAATCTGTATATAAAGGTGGATCACAAGATTTCAGTTGTTTCATCCAGAAACATTTATCAAAATATTCTACAAGATTGAGCACCCTGGTAACTAAACTTTAATGTTATAATAAGTACACCTGTTTTAACATACATGCAACCAACATGTACAATACACGCAATCCAACGTGTACTAAACTCAAATAGTATACGTCTGTTTTATAGTTCAGGCTAGGTTCTCTATACCTGGAACAGACGGGGATGTCAAGCCCTATGGATCCATATATAACTACTCGCGCCCACCAGTTCTTATAACTGGCAGTTACTAGTTACCAAAGCTAAGGGATTTTCAGTTCAAACTCGGTGTAGAATGTAGTATGTACTTGTATCCATTGCGTTTAAAATAAAGTGCATGTATTCTCAGCCCAAAAATATAGATTGCAAAAGCAATTAAAAAGGGAGCAAATGAAACTCACCTTAGCAGTACATAAGGTCATTCACCGAAATGTGACCGAAACTCGGAATGCAAAATAACCGTAGATCTCAACCTAGAGAACATATGTTGGTCAATCATGTCTAACAAGCTAGGTCAGGTCATAGTGTACCATAATCCTAATGCTCGAGACCGACATGCAAAAGTTAATAAAAGTCATCTCAAAAGTCAACCTGACCCAATATGATCTTTAAATCTATACATGTTTATTAACATAATATTAGGCTTGATAATTGAACGAATTTATAGTTTATCAAACTCAAAATATTATTTATTTCAGGAGCTATATTATATTTGAATTATCATGACAATTGAACATATTTTATTATTTCACATAGTTTTTCCAATACTTGTAAAATTAGATTATAGTGTTTATAAAGCTTTTAAAACATGATAATACAGTCAACTTTGACAATTGATCAACAAAACAAAACGTGCCTTATATAGAAATTCATTTACTCGATTAGTAATATCTAAAAATCCAATTTATCAATCTCATAGACAAGTTGTTTAAATATTAATTTACAGTTTCAAACACAATTTCAATTAACGTTAACCATAATTCAGTTGACCATATCTTTTAATCCGTTCATCGAAATCACGCGATTTCTAAATGAAAAGTTAATAATTTTTCGTCAGCTTTCCAAAAACATGCATATCATATACTTTATATCAGTAGCATATGTATCAAATTCGTGATTCATCATAAACTATCTAACGACAAAATTAAAGCATACAAGCATGCATAAACATATATACTCGAGCACTAGACAATGATACACTATTAATATATAAAAGATAAGATATGAATGCTCACGTATCAATATTGTGATTCAAAATTGTAGGAAAGCACGTAGACGCAACGGAGATGATAAACATTAGTTTGACTCACGAGCAATACCCTCGAACAATACCCATAACCTCCATAACTATAACCCATAACTTTCCTAGTTTTATCCCTCTTGAAAAGCTTGTTTTGAAATAACTCGCTCATGACTCCGTTGTAGTATTTTATGTAATAATAATAATAATAATAATAATAATAATAATAATAATAATAATAATAATAATAATAATAATAATAATAAGATTAATAATAATATTAATCTTATTAATAATACTAATAATTATAATTATAATAATAATATAAATAATAATTACAATGCAGAGGGAGTAGATAGATATATGTGTGTGTTGTGCAAACTGAAAACGTTAAAGCTTTATAGGAAATTCCTGGCCAAACTACTCATGCGATCGCATGAGTTTATAGGGGGATTCTCATGCGATCGCATGACCCCTAGGGACAGCTCACACTTGTTTGTTTTCTTGTTTGTCGACATATTTTTCACTGTAGCAAATAGTGTGTTACTGTAGCAAAGTCGTTTTTACTGTAGTAATAGTGATTTTCGAAAACACTGTAGAAAAATAATTTTTACTGTAGCAAATAGTGATTTTCGAAAACACTGTAGCTTTTCGGGTACTGTAGTAATTCGAAAATACTGTAGTAAATTAGTGTTTTACTTGTTCATCTTAAACGTTTTAGTTAACTTATCTAAATATCAAGCGCATCAATAAATAAATGTTACTATCGTTTACTAAATAACTTGAAATTATATATATGTATATATCTTTATTTAATATACATAAATCAGTTTTTAAATACACATTGCAAGTTATTTATAATTAATTTTAATAATTAATATTCCAACTTATTATATATATATATATATATATATATATATATATATATATATATATATATATATATATATATATATATATATATATATATATATATATATATATATATATATATATATATACAAATGGATGTTCGTGAATCGTCAGTCAATAGTCAAAGGTTAACTGAATATATAACATTAGTTCAAAAATTTTGAGAATCAATATTACAGACTTTGCTTATCGTGTCGGAAACATATAAAGATTAAGTTTAAATTTGGTCGGAAATTCCCGGGTTGTCAAAGTACCTACCCGTTAAAGAAATTTCATCCCGAAATTTGATTGGGATGGTCATGGCTAACAATAAGTATGCTTTCATGACGCATACGAGCTGAAAATTAGAGTTTTATCATCATTGAGTAATATAGATAAAACAATTCGATTTTGTGAAGAGTACGAGTGAAGTTATCACAAAAGAGTGAAATGAATAAATGTAGATTCGTCATATCTTTTGACGCAGATAGGATTGATTTCCGGATTTCAAGGGATTTAGAGAAAATCTTCGTAATAAAATTTGATTCTTCGATAATTAAGGAAATTAGGATCTTCTTTGATTAAATGCGATAACCTGTCACGATTGCTCTGTCAGATTTTTCACTATAAATCCACTCCCTTCGTTTCTTTATTTCCACAGCTCACCGTCTATTCTTCCTCCCTCAACTCATACTTTAAAATATTCGTCAATATGCTCCATCCAGTTCTGGTTCTTGATATACTCCTAACTTTCATATCTATCATTCTTCTTTTTCATCTGCCGCTGGAGGAATCTATTCACTTTTACTATACTCTTGGCTTTATAGTGTTTTTAGTTCTCCCGTGTCTTTATGTTGCAATACTTATTGATATACACAGTTTGTAATTTATGTGTTGTCGTCAGGCTTTATATCTTTTCTTATGTTTCAGAGTCCCTGCTTCTGTCTTTCTATAATCATCGACATCCACAGTTAATGCTCTCTCCTATTTGCTACGATTTATACCCCCATTTCTATTTCGGAGCTTCATGCTCTGTTTTCTCTTCTATCCATTAAGCACCGCATGTAATGGTCCATAATTCGCAGATATGAATTTCGGAATGAATATAGTTAATGTTCTAAGAAGGAAATTGTAATGGCACGATCTTGATTTGTCAAATTACCAGAATACCTCGGAAAAGGCCGAATCATCAAGAAAAATATTTTCTTGATATGTTTAGAGTTTAAGTAGAATACAAGAGTCGTGTAACATGGCACATGATGACGTTATGATCTGTGAATCATCACGTTCCATTTAGAAACTCAGCATGACTTACTGTAATATAATCACGTTGATCAAGTGTCATTATATTATACTAACTCATGCTTCAGTTCCCAACACTACTTCAAAAACATTCATATTTTAAATTCGAATTTTTAGATTTTAGAAACTAAAATAGTTTCTTTTATGATGTAACACAGATAGTGCGAAGAGATAAATGATTTCAGATAAGATTAGTTATGAAAATATCTTCAGAAATATCGAGGATATTTTTAATAAAAGATACGATAAAATCTTAGAATTTCTAATATTAAAGGATGATGAAGAAGATTTGTCCGTAAAGGTTTAGAGTCAGGAGCAAGGTATTCGTTAATGACTTCAGCAGATACTGAATCATTTGAATTCTTTGAAGGCAGGTTTAGTCTTTGTGATTTGTCCACAGCCTCCTTCATGGTTTGCTCAATCCATTTTCCAGTTCCAAACCTTCTCTTTTTCTAAGCTTTGCCAACACACTATTCTTTATCACCAAACTTTTGGTTGATAAGGTCGTTTACAGTTTTTGCTGCTTCATCAGCATTCAAAGTTATCATAATCGAATCGTCGGTTATCAATCCGAGGTGTTTTTAAAAGTTTGAAGGGTTTGCATGAAGATTGTAATTGTCAAGATATATATGATGTTCTAGAATTTTGAATGATATAAATTTTTTTTTCCTGGGTTTATGAGTAGAAGTGATGTTCTAGCACCGTTTTGAAGTCAAAGTATAGCTTTGAAAGATGTAAGAATCTAAGAGTGATGTTATCTGTTAAATCTTGGCTTGGATTCTGATTTTTCAAAATCAGAATATGTAATCAAATTTGAATGCGAATGGTTGTTTTTATTTCTAGGAAAGAATGTATATCATTGTGAAAGTAGTGAGTATAGTTGATGATTTGTTGAATCAGAATCGAAGAATGTAACATATTATTTTTGAATTTATATATCTTTTGGGTATTACCTACCCTTTAAAAGTTTCACAAATAATATTTTGTACAAGAGAATTTTATTACAATTTTTATGAAAATATTAGTATGTATATTTTCTTCAAATGTAGTACAGATTTAATGAGTTAATATCATATTAAGCTCATTTGATTTTCAGCTGGAACTAGAAATGAATAATCTCTAAAACTTTAGAAATTTCGTAATCTTCGTGGATTATCTCTTCAACGTAAATGAAATTATGAATCAATACTTCGTTATTCATTTTTATTGATATTTCCTCGGTGAATGATATTAGTGCTCGTGGAATTCTTATGAACTTCATAAGATAAATGATGTTTTCCAGAAAGTTTCGAGTACATCGAAGATAAAAGTGTAAAATCAAACATGTAGTTGATTAATACACTAGGTTTATTATGAAATGGAATCCATTGAGTTGAAACAGAGATTGTAGTTAACGATGGTTAAGTCGTTAACGAAGGATGTACATTATAGCATATTAGTAATATGAATTAACCGAGTAGTACTTACCCCCAAAAATTTCATACGTAATAGCTTAGTACGGAAAGATATATTATGGTTTCCAAAATTTATATATATAAGATATAGATATAAATTCTTCAGAGGGAATGAGTTAATATTTCATAACTCATTGATATAATATACTCGTTGTTGCTTGTGGTGTTGATACCGTTGATGGTTGTAGAGCTGATATAGCTTGTGGTGCTACAGGTGTTGCTGGTGTTGGTGATACTGATGGTGATGCTGGTGGTACTACCGGTGGCGCTTGTATACCAAGTCTAACTTATAAATCACGCACCATTCTTGTCAGGGTTTCTACTATTCCTTCTATCATTTTGGTCCACTCATCTGGTTTACGGTTAGAACTAGAATAAGTAATCTCTAAAACTTTTAGAAACTTCATATTCTCTGTAGAATATTTCTTCAAGGAAGTGATAAGTCAATACTTCATCGTTTATTGTTGTTGTTATTCCTTGGTATCTATGGTGCGTATGACGTTGATGCTCGAGGTACAGATTGTGATGCTGAGGTGTGGGATGCGGAGTTTGTTGTTGGTGGTGGTAATGGTATTGTTGGTGTTGATGATGGTGGTACTGCTGATGCCGGTGATGCTGCTGGTGCTTGTAATCTTTGCACCATATTTTCTAAAGCCACTACCCGAGCGCGAAGCTCGTTGACTTCTGCTATCACACCGGGGTGATTGTCGGTTCGGACGAGCGGATGAATAAGATCTAGAATTTGAGATAGTATATAATCATGACGAGATACTCTGAAAATGAGAGAGAAAATGGTATTACGAACAGGTTCACCGGTAAGTGCTTCAGGTTCTTCGCCAATAGGGCAATGTGGTGGATGGAAGGGATCACCTTCTTCTTGTCTCCAATGATTAAGTAAGCTACGAACCCATCCCCAATTCATCCAGAATAGATGATGACCAATTGGTTGATCCATTCCGGTTACGCTGCTTTCGGAGCTCGGGTCGAATTCCATATCGGAATAGCTGTCAGAATCTGAGGAATTCGAACTTGATGCGGGATCCATCTTGTATAATTAGGGAGATGATTTTTTTTATATGAAATAGATTATAGAATTTAGATTGGTACTCTTCAATACGTAATTTACATATGTATTTATAATACCAAAATTCCATAAATCACGGAGGAATTTTCGGAAGATGTCAGGTAAAGTTTACAGTAACAGATATACCAAGATATAAATTTGTCTGCAAGAAAACGCATCTAGACTTAGGAACGATAAGCAAGTAATTTCTGACAAGAAATTATAAGCAAAACTCGGTAAAAACAGATACGGTCATAGTCCAGAATCACTAATGCATCATAACAATTACCAGTTAAACACACTAATACAAATTCTGGTTCTCTATGACCTCAAGCTCTGATACCAACTGTGATGACCCGTCCAAATCCATTTGGACGAATACATCAATCATCAATTTCACAGTGAGGTACTGACTTCTACATGATACGTTTTGTAAATATTGCATTCTTTTAAAAAGGCACACCATAATTGAATATCAAATTCCAAAGTTTTTGACGTTTGATGATTTCTACATATAGACAATCACCGTAAATAATAGTTTACAATACTACATCCGTTGATAATGCAGTCAAAATAAGATACATGGTGATGATTTTATGAATGCAACGTTTTCTCGAATAAAGCATGTATGACTGCATGCACATAGCTTGTATCACATATAAGCAAACAGCGGAAGACTTCTAGGAACCTGAGAATAAACATGCTTAAAAGTGTCAACACAAAGGTTGGTGAGTTCATAGTTTTAATGTTGCGCATAATCTGTATATAAAGGTGGATCACAAGATTTCAGTTGTTTCATCCAGAAACATTTATCAAAATATTCTACAAGATTGAGCACCTTGGTAACTAAACTTTAATGTTATAATAAGTACCCCTGTTTTAACATATATGCAACCAACATGTACAATACACGCAATCCAACGTGTACTAAACTCAAATAGTATACGTCTGTTTTATAGTTCAGGCTAGGGTCTCTATACCTGGAACAGATGGGGATGTCAAGCCCTATGGATCCATATATAACTACTCGCGCCCACCAGTTCTTATAACTGGCAGTTACTAGTTACCAAAGCTAAGGGATTTTAGGTTCAAACTCGGTGTAGAATTTAGTATGTACTTGTATCCATTGCGTTTAAAATAAAGTGCATATATTCTCAGCCCAAAAATATAGATTACAAAAGCAATTAAAAAGGCAGCAAATGAAACTCACCTTAGCATTACATAAGGTCATTCACCGAAATGTGACCGAAACTCGGAATGCAAAATAACCGTAGATCTCAACCTAGAGAATATATGTTGGTCAATACATGTCTAACAAGCTAGGTCAGGTCATAGTGTATCATAATCCTAATGTTCGAGACCGACATGCAAAAGTTAATAAAAGTCATCTCAAAAGTCAACCTGACCCAATATGATCTTCAAATCTATACATGTTTATTAACATAATATAAGTCTTGATAATTGAACGAATTTATAGTTTATCAAACTCAAAATATTATTTATTTCAGGAGCTATATTATATTTGAATTATCATGACAATCGAACATATTTTATTATTTCACATAGTTTTTTCAATACTTGTAAAATTAGATTATAGTGTTTATAAAGCTTTTAAAACATGATAATACAGTCAACTTTGACAATTGATCAACAAAACAAAACGTGCCTTATATAGAAATTCATTTACTCGATTAGTAATATCTAAAAATCCAATTTATCAATCTCATAGACAAGTTGTTTAAATATTAATTTACAGTTTTAAACACAATTTCAATTAACATTAATCATAATTTAGTTGACCATATCTTTTAATATGTTCATCGAAATCAAGCGATTTCTAAATGAAAAGTTAATAATTTTTCACCAGCTTTCCAAAAACATGCATATCATATACTTTATATCAGTAGCATATGTATCAATTTCGTGATTCATCATAAACTATCTAACGACAAAATTAAAGCATACAAACATGCATAAACATATATACTCGAACACTAGACAATGATACACTATTAATATATAAAAGATAAGATATGAATGCTCAGGTATCAATATTGTGATTCAATATTGTAGGAAAGTACGTAGACGCAACGGAGATGATAAACATTAGTTTGACTCACGAGCAATACCCTCGAACAATACCCATAACCTCCATAACTATAACCCATAATTTTCCTAGCTTTATACCGCTTGAAAAGCTTGTTTTGAAATAACTCGCTCATGACTCCGTCGTAGTATTTTATGTAATAATAATAATAATAATAATAATAATAATAATAATAATAATAATAATAATAATAATAATAATAATGATGATATTAATCCTATTAATAATACTTATAATTATAATTATAATAATAATATAAATAATAATTACAATGCAGAGGGAGTAGATAGATATGTGTGTGTTGTGCAAACTGAAAATGTTCGAGCTTTATAGGAAATTCCTGGCCAGACTACTCATGCGATCGCATGACCCCTAGGGACAGCTCACACTTGTTTGTTTTCTTCTTTGCCGACATATTTTTCACTGTAGCAAATAGTGTTTTACTGTAGCAAAGTCGTTTTTACTGTAGCAAATAGTGTTTTTCGAAAACACTGTAGCAAATAATTTTTACTGTAGCAAATAGTGATTTTCGAAAACACTGTAGCTTTTCGGGTACTGTAGCATTTCGAAAATACTGTAGTAAATTAGTGTTTTACTTGTTCATCTTAAACGTTTTAGTTAACTTATCTAAATATCAATCACATCAATAAACGAATGTTACTATCGTTTACTAAATAACTTGAAATTATATATATGTATATATCTTTATTTAATATACATAAATCAGTTTTTAAATACACATTGCAAGTTATTTATAATTAATTTTAATAATTAATAATCCAACTTATTATATATATATATATATATATATATATATATATATATATATATATATATATATATATATATATATATATATATAGATGTTCGTGAATCGTCGGTCAATAGTCAAAGGTTAACTGAATATATAACATTAGTTCAAAAATTTTGAGAATCAATATTACAGACTTTGCTTATCGTGTCAGAAACATATAAAGATTAAGTTTAAATTTGGTCAGAAATTTCCGGGTTGTCACAAAGGTGACCCCTTCCATCCACCACATTTCCCTCTTGGCGAAGAACCTGAAGCACTTACCGGTGAACCTGTTCGTAATACTATTGTCTCTCTCATTTCTAGAGTATCTCTTCATGACTATATTCTATCTCGAATTTTAGATCTTATTCATCCGCTCGTCCGAACCGATAATCACCCCAGTGTAATAGAAGAAGTTAACGAACTTCGCGCTCGGGTAGTGGTTTTAGAGAATATGGTGTAAAGGTTACAAGCACCAGCAGCATCACCAGCATCAACAGTACCACCATCATCAACACCAACAATACCATTACCACCACCAACAACATCCACATCCCATGCTTCAACTTCACAAAATGTCCCACGAGCATCCACTTCATACGCACCATAGTTACCAGGGAATACCAACAACAACAACAACAAACGATGAAGTATTGATTCATAACTTCATTGGAAAAATATTCTACAGTGATTATGTAATCTCCAAAGTTTTAGAGATTATTTATTCGAATCTTAACCATAAATCAGATGAGTGGACCGAAATGATAGAAGGAAGAATAGAAACCCTGACAAGAATAGTGTGTGATTTACAAGCTAGACTTGTTATACAAACACCACCAGAAGTACCACCAGCATCACCGTCAGCATCACCAGCACCATCAGTAATGTCAGCATCGCCGGCACCGGCAACACCTGCAACACCACAAACTTCATAACCACCTCAGATATCGACACCACCATCATCAACGGATATATTGTATCAACGAGTTATGAAGTATTACCTCATTTCCTCTAAAGAATTTATATGTATATATATATATATATATATATATATATATATATATATATATATATATATATATATATATATATATAAGTTTTGAAACCACAAAAGATCTTTTCGTACTAAGCTATTATGTATGAATTAAATAAGAGTAGATACTACTAGGTTAGTTCATATTACTAATATGCAATGATGTACATCCCTCATTAACAACTTAACCATTGTTAACTACAATCTCTGTTTCAATTCAATGAATTCTATTTCATAATAAACCAAGTGTATTAATCAATTAAATATTTGATTTTACACTATCGTCTTCGATGTGCTCAAAATTTTCTAGACCATATTATTCGTACCTTACGAAGTTCGCAAGAATTCCACGAGCACCAACATCATTCACCGAAGAAATATCAATAAAAATGAACAATGAAGTATTGATTCATGATTTCATTTACGTTGAAGAAATAATCCGCGAAGATTACGTAAATTCTAAAGTTTTAGAGATTATTCATTTCTAGTTCCAGTCGAAAAATCAAATGAGTTTAATTTAATATTAACTCATTAAATCTGTATTACATTTGAAGAAAATATACGTATATATATTTTCATAAAGACTGTAATAAAATTCTCTGGTACAAAATATTACTTGTGAAACTTTTAATAGGTAGGTAATACCCGAGAAATATATAAATTCACAATTAATATGTTACATTCTTCGATTCTGATTCAACAAATCATCGACTATACTCATTACTTTCACAACGATATACATTCTTTCATAGAAATCAAAACAACCATACTCATTCAAATTCAATTACATATTCTGATTTTAATATATCAGAATCCAAGTCGAGAAATAGCCGATACCATCACTCTTAGATTGCTACATCTTTCAAAGCTGTACATTGACTTCAAAACTATGCTAGAACATCACTTCTATTCACAAAACTCAGAAAAATATTCATGTCGTTCAAAATTCTAGAATATCATATTACAATCTGCGTTCAAACCCTTCATGATTCTTGAAACCCCTCAATTAAGAAACAACCGAGAGGATGATCCAACCACACGTTATCAACGGAAAGAAGGATTACGTGTATAGCGATACACCTAGAAACTCTCGAAACCAAAGTCATAGACTAACACATATCTGTGTCAGTTCCTTTGGCATTTATTACCAAAAAAAAAAAAAATAACGTTGCAATCCCTTTCCAAAGTAGTCAGTTTTGTCACAGCTTCAGCAAGTCAACTTCGAATTTTCAGTCGAAACAGTCTTATTATAACTTCGATATATACGTTGCCCTTTCACCATCGTTACCGGGGAACCTTTTACATTCCACCATATTAACAGTAAACGTATCAACAACTTCATTACCCTTTGACTTAAGCCTCTCCGAAAAATCACTATACTTATTCATTGAAACCCTATCATGTACTCATCTGCATCTTGTAACGGTAGTTGCCATACCAAAAAGCTTGAATCATTATTCTCGAATTTCGCAGCAATTCTACGCCAACAGTTATATATATACATATAACGTCTATCTCCTAGACTTATATACTTCGAATGTGAAGTTTTTGAAAAACACCCTAAATTGCGAACTAGTTCTCCGAATTTTGGAAAAATGCTGATGAAGCAGCAAAAACTGTAAACGACCTTAACAGTCGAGAGTTTGATGAAAAAGAGTAGTGTGTTGAAAAAGTTCAGAAAATGAGAAAAATTTAGTGCTAAAAACGGTTGAGCAAACCATGAAAGAGGCTGTGGACAAATCACAAAGACGAAATCTACCTTCAAAGAATCCAAATGATTCAGTGTCTGCTGAAACCGTTAGCAAACACCTTACTCCTTATTCTAAATCTTTGCAGACAAAGTTCCCGCATCACCCTTTGATTCCAGATATTTTAAAATTCTAAAACATCATCGAATATTTCAGTATAAAGATCCTCGATATTTCTGAAAATACCATCATAACTATTATTGTCCGAGATTATTTATCTCTTTGCGCTATCTGTATTACATCATAAAGGAAACTGTTTAGTTTCTATATTCTGTAAACCTTCGAGTTTAAATTATGGATGTTTTTGAAGTAGTATTCGGAACTGAAGCATGAGTTAGTATAATATAATGACACTTGATCAACGTGATTATATTACAGTAAGTCATGATGAGTTTCTAATGGAACATGATGATTCACAGATCATAACGTCATCATGTACCATGTCACACGACTCTTACACTATATCTAATATATAAACATATCAAGAACATAATTTCTTGATAATTCTATCTTTTCTCTTGAATTCTGGTAATTTAACCAATCAAGATCGTGCTATTACAATTTCTCTTTTAGAACATTAGCCATGTTCATTCGAAACTCCATACCTACGAATTCTGGACCATTACTTACGAAAAGAAAACAAAATCATGAAGCTCCGAAATAGAAATGGGAGTATAAATCGCAGTAAATAGGAGAGAGCATTAACTGTGGATGTCAATGATTATAGAAGGACAGAAGCAGAGACATCAAAAAATAAGGGAATGTATAAAACCCAACAACAACCCAGAAATTATAACCCGTATATATCGATGCATATAGCAATATAAAGACACGGGAGGACTAAAAACACTATAAAAGCAAGAGTATAGTAGAAGTAAATAAATTCTTCCGGCGGCAGATGAAAAAGAAGAATGACAGATATGCAAGTTAGGAGTATATCGAGAATCATAACTGGATGGAGCATATTGGCGAATGCTATAAAGTATGAATTGAGGGAGAAAGAATAGAAGGTGTGAGTTGTGGAAATAAGAAAACGAAGGGGGTGGATATATAGTAAAATTTCGACAGAGCAATCAAAACAGATTATCGCATTTAATCAAAGCGGATCCTAACTTTCTTAATTACCGAAGAACCAAATCTTATTACGAAGATTTTCTCTAAATCCCTTGAATTCTGGAAATCAACCGTGACTACGTCACCGGTTAAGACGAACCTACATTTACTCATTTCACTCTTTTGTGATAGCTTCACTCGTACTCTTCACAAAATCGAACTGTTTTATCTATATTACTCGATAATGATAAAACTCTAATTTTCAGCTCGTATGCGTCATGAAAACATACTTATTGTAAGCCATGACCATCCCAATCAAATTTCGGGATAAAATTTCTTTAACGGGTAGGTACTGTGACGACCCGGAAATTTCCGACCAAATTTAAACTTAATCTTTATATGATTTCGACAAGATAAGCAAAGTCTGTAATTTTGAGTCTCAAAAACTTTGAAACTATATTCATGTAATCAATTACCCTTTGACAATGCTCGACGATTCACGAACATTTATGTGTATATAGATATGTATATATACTATATAGTTATAGTAATTGAAAGCGTTAACAAAGTATTAGATGAATAATACTTTACACGAACGTATTTGTTTCAATACATGTTTTAATATATTTATCGACGGAATTAAAAGATGATATCCAATGATTGAATTATCAAATACATTGTAATATGATTACGGGTCTCTGTTGTGAGGTCCACCGTGATTTAAGAAATCGTTCCTTTTTAACGATATTCGGAATAAATGGTAAAGTGGTCTATATGTAAGAACAAAGTGTCAATTAGCGAGAACTAGACAAAAGATAGTGGAGATTCATGATTAATTTTCAAAGTATGCTTTACAATAATTTACTTGTGACTTTTGATACGGTAATTATTAGCTTTCATATTATTTAATGCGAAAGTGAAATTATGGAATATAGATAACTTAGACAATAGATATCGACAAGTTAAGTAAATCGACATTTTACATTAAGCTGATTTCACAAGTCTATATTAACCATTGGACTTTATCCCACGCTTCACCAACAAACGGTAATTTAAAAACTTGAAACCTATTATGAGTATATTTAATCTTACTTTTCTAAAACGTTTTATGATATAACAACTTCTACTATTATAACCTTTTTAATAAAATGATATAATTTGATTATTAAAATGTTCTTATTTAATAAACGTTTGTGCATAAATGAGTTATATCAATTTTAAGCTTTAAAATGCAAACGTTACGAAATAATACTTTCCATTATTTAAACGATTTCAAAATATATAATAAGCTTTGAATATAATTAGTTTTGAAAAGCTAAATATTATATTATTAAATAGATATTTCAAATTTATAGTTCAAAATGAAAAAATATATATATTTTAAAATATAATGAGATATAATAATAACTTAGTTATAAAACGTGTTGATGTATATGTATATATAACGAAACGATAAATTAAAGAAGCAAATGACCGCAACACTCAAATATATAAGTTACATTTTTTATAATATAATTTATCGATGATTAAGTCTAATTTTTGATAAAGGTACACATCGCGAAACGTAAAGTGCTAGTTTTCTAAGCGTACGAAATAGCGTTCGAGAAACCGGAACTGAGACATAAGTGGAGCGTCAATGTACAAGTCATCAGAACTAATTTTACAAGTCAACTATGCACGTGAATATAATATAATATATAATTAATTATATAAATTAAATATATTATATATATATTATTATATAAACCGTCGGCAGCCTTGAAATCATTGGGATTGAGAGGGACAGAAAAGCTCCGCGATCGCGAAGCATATAAGCACAAAACCTCCGTGATTTTGGAGGTGTCAGTTTCAGGATTTGTGTATAAAGCTCACATTTTTCTGCCGAATCCATATACCTCTTCTCTCAATATCTATATATATTAATATTTATTATTATTATTATTATTATTATTATTATTATTATTAAGATTATTATTAAGATTAATATTATTATTAATAATCGTATTATTATTATTAGTAGTAGTATTATTATTAGTATTATTATACATAAAATACTACGACGAGGTTATGGGCAAGTTATTTCAAAACTGGTTTTCAAGTGGGATAGAGCTAAGGAAATTATGGGTTATAGCTATGGAGGTTATAGGTATTGTTCGGGGGTATTGCTCATGAGGTTAAACTAGTGTTTATCATTTCCGTTGCGTCTACGTACTTTCCTGCAATATTGAATCACAATATTGATACGTGAGCACTCATATCCTATCTTTTATATATTAATAGTGTATCCCTAACTAGTGCTCGAGTATATATGATTATGCATGCTTGTATGCTTAATTTCGTCGTTAAATAGTTTATGATAGATCATGAATTTAATACATATGCTACTGAGATAAGATATATGATATGCATGTCGTTGGAAAGCTGGCGAAAAATTAATAACTTTTCATTTAGAAAGCGTAATGGTTTCGATGAATGGATTAAAAGATATAGTCAACTGAATTATCATTAATTTGAGTATTATTATTATTACTATCATCGTGATTATCGTCGTTATTATTATTATCTAATTATTATTATTATTATCATAATCGTTATTAATATAAGTATTATCATTAAAATTGTTATTGTTATTATAAATACTATCGTTATTATCACTAAGGTTATTATTATTATTATTATTATTATTATTATTATTATTATTATTATTATTATTATCATTATAATAATTCTTAGTATTATCATTAGTATTATTATAATTATTATTATTAGTATCATTTTCATTAAAACTAATATTAGTATGATCTAATTAATATGATTACTATTATTATCATTGTTATAAATGCGATATAAAAGAGGACTAAAAACTATTAAATAAATCGATTAGGAAATAATGAGTATGAGTATTATGATGAAATTAAAATATTGTAAGATTTTGATTTAAGAGAAAAATATCGTTTTCATTATTTTTATCATTATTATTATTATTAAAAGTATCATTTATATCAAAACCATCATTTTTATTTATATTATCATTTTTAATAGAAATACCACTGTTATTATAAAATATCATTTTTATTATCATTTTAGTATTATTATTATTAAAAATTATCATTTTGAATAGAATTATTATTTTTATATAAAACGTTATTATTATTACAGTTAATATTAAAAAGTATCGTTATTATTAAAATTATCATGATTAGAATTATCATTTAATTAAAATTGATATCATCATTAGTAAATTTAAATATTGTTATTATTATTAGTAGAATAATAATAATTATTACAAAATAATACAACTTTTATTTATTATTATTATTATTATTATTATTATTATTATTATTATCAATATTATTAAATAAATATGTGATACAAAGATATTTTTCTACCACACGTAATATAATAATACATACCACTATATTTTTATGGTATTAAGTGAACTTAATAAATTTTATTACTTGAGATATAAAAAAAATATATTTTTATCATATATAAATTTTAATATAAACTTTTATTAATAAATGACTTGTATTATTTACTCTAATAAAATCTGAAAATATATTTAAATATATAAAATGACTATATTTAAGTTATATAATAAACATGTATAGATTTTGAAAGTCATTTTGGGTCAAGTTGACTTTTGTTAACTTCTGCATGATAATCTCGAGCATTAGGATTGTGATACACTACGACTTGACCTAAATTGTTAGACAGATATTGACTAACATATAAATATATATACTTAATATAGGTTCGTGAATCCGAGGCCAACTCTGCACTTGTTCAGTGCCGTCATATGCATAATTGCTACGAAATACAGTATCGTGAGTTTCATTTACTCCCTTTTTAAATGCTTTTGCAATATATATTTTTGGGACTGAGAATACATGCACTGCTTTTATAACTGTTTTACGAAATAGACACAAGTAATTGAAACTACATTCTATGGCTGGATTATCAAACCGAATATGCCCCTTTTTAGTCTGGTAATCTAAGAATTAGGGAACAGACACCCTAATTGACGCGAATCCTAAAGATAGATCTATCGGGCCCAACAAGCCCCATCCAGGTTACGGATGCTTTAGTACTTCGAATTTATCATGTCCGAAGAGAGTCCCAGAATGATGGGGATATTCTATATGCATCTTGTTAAGGTCGGTTACCAAATGTTCACTATATGAATGATTTTTATCTCTATGCAGTGCGAAATGCCTGATATGGGATGATGTTTATGAGAAATGGAAATGAAAATCTTGTGGTCTATTAAATTAATGGAAATGATTGTTTATGATAAACTAATGAACTCACCAACCTTTTGGTTAACACTTGAAAGCATGTTTATTCTCAGGTATTAAGGATATCTTCCGCTGTGCATTTTCTCATTTTAAAGATATTACTTGGAGTCATTCATGGCATATTTTAAAAGACGTTGCATTCAAGTCGTTGAGTTCAATAAAGATTATTATTAAGTAAATGACAGATTATGTCATTTATAGTTGGATATTACGAAATGGTATGCATGCCTGTCAACTTTTGATGTAATGAAAGTTTGTCTTTTAAAAACGAATGTAATGTTTGCAAAATGTATCACATAGAGGTCAAATACCTCGCAATGTAACCATATGTTATTGTATTCGTCCTTATGGATTAGGACGGGTCGCTTCACTTGGGTTCCCCGGTGATTGGTTTGGATTTGCGGTTTCTGAGGAGTGTTGTTGCGGGGTTAAATTCGGGATCGGGTTTATGTGTTTATGTTTTAGACTTAGGTTTGGTGGGTTGTATTTGTTTGACTTTTCAGTTGTAATTCTTATACTGCGTATGTGTCGTTCATATTGTTTAGAACGAACATAGTTTCTCCAGAGATCGTTATGATCTGTTTAATGTTGTACCACCGGAACCTCGATTCTTTTATATATATTTTTGTCAAAAAAATGGTGCGTTTGATTATATTTTAATTGAATGGTTGAACACTAAAAATAAACCGTTATTAATAATTAATTAATTAGTAATAAAATTCTTATTATATTATATTATATTATATTATATTATATTATATTATATTATATTATACTTGTATACTAAATGCAAACAACTCTTCATCATTTAGGGGTATTTTCATCTTTTTGATTTTATTCATTGTTTTCATATATAAAATGTCCATCATACCGGATATATAATATATTTGCTTATATTAAAATAATGTAAAGCTATGGTGGGTAGTTTAGGTTCTCTCTAATTAAATAAATAGTTCAAGGTTCGAACCAACTCCACCCCTTGTATTTATATGTATTGTTTCTTTTTATATTATAGTTTAATTTAACACTTTCAAGTTCACATTTTTCATTTTCTATTCTTATATTTTTCTTCAATTTTTCATCAAAATCATAATTTTAATTATAGCTTTTTCTCTTTCATTATTTTTTTCATCACTTTTTCTTACCTCAACTTTTACTCTTTAAATTTATTATTTAATTTTTTTTCTATGATATTCATTTTTATTTTTAACGTATTGTAATTACAAGTTAACAAAAAGTTGCAAAATGCACATATCAAAATCTAAGATAAGTTATGAACATTCAAACATACTTTTTGTTGTGATCAAATGTGTATATCAAACAATTCGTAAAATAAACTTATCACAAACAAAGTGGGGTCTGCAGCAACGCGCGACCAACCCTCACCTTGCTAATCTTATGATACTTTTACTATTTTCACTTTAAACTCTTGCATTTTTCTTCAAGTTCTTGGCAAAATCATAATTTTAATTATAGATTTTTTTTATTATCTTTTTACTTACTTTTTTATTATCTTAACTTTTACTCTTTAATATTGTTATTTTAATTATTTTCTACATTATCCATTTCTATTTTTAACGTATTGTAATTACAAGTTAATAAAATATTGCAAAATGCACATATCAAAATTTCAAAATAAGTTATGAACATTTAAATATAATTGTTATTGTGACCAAATGTGCATATCAAACAATTTGTATAAACAGCTTAGCGCAAACAAAGTGGGGTCTGACAACGCACGATTAACCCTCACCTTGTTCATGTTATCGTACTTTTACTATGTTCACTTTAAACTGTTACTACATGCGTCTCAATTGAATAGTCATGTTTTGACTTTTCAAAGTCTTTAACGAAATTTATATGAATAAATTAAGTTTTATATGCATTTTCATTCGGTATAACTTTTATTAAATATTATTTAACATAAAAATAGTTATTTAAAGTTAAAGTTAAAAAATAAAGACTTTTAAGTTTTAACCGTGAAAAAGAACTATTAAATTAGACGGAAAGAGTATTAATTAATTTAATTTTTTTTTTTTGAAAAACAAGCGATTAATTAATTTAATTAATTTTATTTGATTAAGCAATAAATGCTAACTGAAAAAATAAAAATACAAGCAAATCAACCGCGAGTCCTATTATCTCATCATTGCTGCAAAACCTAACTAGTTTTCTCCCCTCAATCGCACTTTTATTTCGGTACTCCGTCACCTTCATCGTGTCAATTACAGCCGGAGTATCAATTTCATCACACACAAACCCTAACAATCACACCGTACTGTTGATTCATCGATCATCGTTCGCCGGACACTTTTACAGAAATGGCGATGACAGTTGAAGGTTAGCCACTTCTATTTTATTTCTAAAATACTCTTAATTATTAATTATAGAGTCAAATTACTGTCTGTTAAACCTTGAATTTTTGTTGTTCAATTGGAAGCTACTCCGTATTTGGTCAACCGTTACGGTTGACTTTTAGGGCTAATATATAATTGATCATCAATTTTAGCTTGTTAATATGATTAATATACAGTAAAATGTAAATTTTTTATTAGGTGCATGTGTAAGTATCAATAAATAGTTTGATCTCAAAGGCCAAAGCTAACAAAATGCATATTATTGGTACTTCTTATGCATTAGATATCACTATGATTTTTAGCGTACACAGAAAATTAGAAATTGTGACTAAATTGTGTTTTAGCTAGCACTTCTATATAACTCACTGGTTATTGTTTTAAATTCAAACAACTATTTAAATTATTAATACAGTTTGTTGCATGGCAATTGATGTGCTACTATGATTTGTTTGTGTAAGAGTGATTAGATGATTCGGTGGCCTTAATGTTTTAATCTGTATCTGATTTCCGATTAAAGATTGTTATAAAATATGTTTTGTGGGTTGAGAATCAGTAACCGGATTGATACTAGAATCGTGGTGTCACTTTCTTAATCGAGTATTTCGACCCACTTGGTCACGGGTATCACGAAATCACGATTAGGATAAGACTACTATGAACAATCGTCTCGAGCAAAAGATAAGTGTTCCTTGCAATTATAGAAAGTATATTTTGGATGTTTGAGTGTTGAAAGTATGCTTAGAAATGTCAAATTTCTGGAACTTTTCTACAATGAATGAATGGTTATATTTATAATGGGTCAAAAGGTGCAATGAGGTGTTGCAACCTTTTAAAATTAGTTATGACCAAAGGACACAAGCCTTGGCAATGGACATGTTTGAAAGGGTGCATTAGTATCCTAATAAAGCGTTAAACATGTCCCAAAACGTCCAAATACAAGACAACCATTAGTAAACCGTTGCAAAACGCTTAGGTAAAAGTTGCAACCTTTTTGCAGTATCAGCAGCATGGTGCGACGCACCATAGAATTGGTGCGGCGCCCCTCATCACTTTCACGAAACACCCAAAATCGTCCATTGGCTACTGATGTCGATTTTGAGATTTTAAGTTATATGGTGCGGCCGTTCGGCGCAATAGCCTTTTATTGCGGCGCATCATTCTTCCCTATGGTGCGCCGCAACAAATAATAGGTGTGGCGCACCTTATGCCTGGACATCCCCTTAGTTTGTTTTCCAACAACAAACTAATACTCAACTCAAGCTATCTCTTTAGCTCTTTGGTGGACGTACACTCCACACTCCAAATCCGTTCTAGAGCATTAGAGATTGCTTCACTTTCAACCTAGCAAATCCAATACACTAAAATGATTCATTGAATCACACTAAAATCACCAACAAAGATTTAGATTCTGAGCGTAATTCAGATTTTTGGACATTAGAGAAGATCATTTTCTTAATTAAGTAGCAGATTCATGGGAGTTGTAAAACCAATAACTTTGGGCCTCGAGGCAAGTAATTGAAAATGATTTCAAATTAAGTAGAGAAACAATTGTTGGCTTAAATTATTCTGTTTATTGAAATTCTGTTACTATTTTATATGGATTTTCAATCGTGATTTCTAATTGACAAGAAAAGGGAATGTTGATTTGTTGGACACTTTTCTTTCGGTGAGTTGTTTGTATCTTCTCTTCAATACCTACAATGGAGGTGTTTGGGATTATAACTGATTTGCTTCAAAGAGAACTAAAGAATATCACTTGTTGAACGCATATTTCCCAATGAACTATTGAGATAAATAGTTGAATAAAAAAAACCTCAAAATTGGTGTGCCAATATACTTTATTCAATCTCGGTAATAATCCAATATACACACACAACCAAAATTAAAGGATTTTTTTTTACTTTTTCCTCTGATTTTTACTATTATAGTAATAGTAATAGTAATATCTACGAGAAGTGAACTCTAGTTTTGGGATGGTGTAAAATGTACAGAAAACTGGAAATAAAAATGAGCAATAATGTGGTTAGCGGTAATAATATATTTTTACACTATAACTACAACGTATATGTACTACACATATAATGAACATGTACTTTTCACACTGGCAGGGGTATTTATTTTGTTCTTATATAGGTACTTATACGTTCATTGTAGCCATCTTTACTATCTCTAATATTTGATTTTTCTCCTTTTTTGGTGCATGTATTTCACTGCTCTCTTGGATCATGACTCACCCATGCAGTGTAAGCCAGCTTAAATACATAATTTTGTTTTCTAGTATTTATAGCTCCAGTAAGATTACTAACACATAACACATTATTTTTTTCCAGGCTTGCTGGACTTGCCCTTATGTTTTCATCCAGCCTTCTTTTACAACTCTTGGTACGTTAAATGGCTTTTTACTGTCTTCCAGTCATCATAATGAATTCTGTAAATCATATTTTTGACACACATATCCACTGAACTACTGATGATATAATAGTAGTATTTATTTATATATAATTATAATTATAAACCTAATAGTAGGTGAAAAAGAAAGATAACGTAAGAAATTACCAGTGTTCTCAGTCTTTTTGCCATCTTATTGTGGTTGCAGGCTTGTGTAATATACAGCAACTGGTGGCCGATGTTATCAGGTGGTTGACGGTATCAAGATCTAGCACTTTTATATATTGATATTTGCATATTTTTAAGAGGTTGATGTGGAACTAAATAATGTTTTTGCAGCACTCATGTATGTTTTGGTCCCAATGCCATGCATGTTTTTTGGTGGAGGTTCCACTGAATATTTACTCAGTCGCGATGGTGGCGGGTAAGTATTTGTAATATGTGTTCTCAAACTTTCTATAATAATATATCACGTGAATTGAAATCTGTTTTTCTAAAATATTCCATGAATTGATATCTTTCTAAAATATTACATGAACTGTTTATTGTGTTAGCATTCCATTTAGTGCTGTAGATTAACATTTGATTGTTGAATAACCATTCTTATTGATAAGAAAACACTTAAGCTGGCAATATTGACCATTTTGAACAAATGGTAGATGTGTGAATAACGAAACGATTATATCTTTCACTTTTGACCCTTTTGCCTATACCGTCTATACCTGCGAAGCAGAAAGATAGATTTTTTAGAGCAAAAAGCTAAGCATAATGCATCCAAAAGTCGGTAGCTGTTTTTGATGGCAACTTTGACCCTTTTTAGTTATGAATGTGCTTTTGGGTTGTGCTTCATTTCAGACTGGGTTAATTCAAAAAGCTTAGTAGCTGAGAGGTGAACGGGTCAAACGGGTTTAAAGGCATCCTAACTCAAAGTCTCAAATTATTAGACCATTTTGACCCGTTATCCGACCCACACATCTTATGCTTAAGTACTCAGTTATTGGTTTTACATGGCAGATGGATAGATGCTGCCAAGTTCCTAACAGGTGCGTCTGCAGTAGGAAGTATAGCCATCCCCATCATCTTAAAGCATGCACATCTAATCAGCACTGGAGCTATGTTGATTGAATTCATGTCCTTTTTCATATTTGTGGGTACTGTAATGTGTTATCATCGTGCTAATCTTGAAGATGAATGGTGAGGAACTTTGTCACAAATTTCATACTTGTAAAAGAGCGAAGAAGAAAGTGAAAGAAGTATCAAAAGGTGAAACACATTTTTAGAAAACATGTTTTTGTTAATGTAAAGCTAAAAAGGTTAACCTAGTTTCTTCACTTGTGCACATTCTTGATGTAGTTAATTAGTCCTTCCTTTTATTGTTCATGCATATGCATATGCATATGCATACAAGTAAACAAGGTGTTCTTTTTCATGTGAATGATGTTATATTAGTGACACTTTGTTTGGTTAACCTATATTTGGTTATTCTGGTTAAAACTTCACATACAACTTTTACTGCGTGGGGTACAAGTTATATCGGTATTGCTACTTGAAATTGTTGCTATTTTAATCCCTTAGAGATGAAACATTACTCAAGATATTACAAATGGTTGGTTAGTAAGAGTTGTATTAAACCAAACAGTAGTATAGTATTTCAAGAATCATATACATAATTAGTTAGTTACACATTTTCATCTTAACCAATTATCAAACTCATAACCACATCCATTTTCCATTACAAACCGGATATAACCTTCATTAATGTAACTTTTATAAATCAAGATCAACATAAAGGATTATAATTTACATTTTTTTCAAAGTGAAGCTAATTCAACTGACTTTTTAAGTGCTGCAAGAAGGCTTTTCATGATTCTAGGCTCCCCTGGTGGTGACCGATCTTTCATTGGCCCGTCTCTTACAGCTCGAAAAAATGGCGTTGAACTTGAAGCGTCTGCTGGAAAAACCAAACAATCAATGTAAACCGGGACCTCAGTAACTCCATCGCCAATTGTAATGAACCCAAGCCGTACACCACCTTGAATTTTGTCAACCTGTTTCATATACACATTTTCATATTATGAACTTTTGCTAAAAATAGTCGGCTTTGGGATCTACATATATTATGACTACTGAAGTCAAACAAGCTAATTTTATATAAAGTTGCTACTTTTTTTATTGAAAAAAAAAAAGAAAAAAAAAAAAAAAAAGAAAACTAACCTTAAGAGGCATTGGAAGTGGTAGCTGGGCACCTTGGCTCATACTGTTTGCCCACTGTCAAAACAATATAACCAGTTATATTGAAAGAGGTAATAACAGTTATTAAAAAGTCTAACTTTTTAATTTGTGGGGTTTTGCTAACCTATGCGAGTGGCATAGGTTAAGTTGCATTTATTGAACTCGAAATTTTCTTACATATCAGAATTTGTAGTTAATACATACAAATAAGAGTTAACTATGAGATGAAATTAATATGTATTAAATGAAAATATTAATATTTTAGAAAAGTTAGAGTTTATTAAATGCTGCTTAACGTTGGCAAACGTTAGCAAAACCCTAATTTGCGACCAATATATAAAAATTTGAACAATTTTATAAACCACAGAAGCTTTCTCATGTGAAGTAAGTATGATTCATAAGTTTAATTTGTTCCGAGTTATATTACATCATTTAAAAGAAAATCGAAACAAATTCAAATGAAGATAATGCTATGAATAAATATTGAATGTATCTTTATTTTACAATTAACTTCAAACATACCAACAAAACTATTGTTATATCTACATATAAAGGTGTCTACAAAATCTAATACAGAATTAACTTTTCGAAAATATTCAGTCCATACCTGAAACAACAGCGATTCGAATCTATTAAGATCAGTATTCATAGGAAGTTTCATAGTTCCCAAAGAAACTCCCTCCTCATTATCAGCTGGAGTAATGCTGTTGTTGTTCGACGCACGAGTTACAAAATTACCAGAAAAATCACCAGCTAAAACGAGTTTAGGACTGCGATTTTTATTGCTTTCGGATAACTGAAACTGAGGACTAACAAGATTGTAAGATAACGGCAGTTTCGGGCTAACGACACCTTTTAGTTGCAAAAATAACTGTCTGCTAGATACAGTAGCCATGGCTTGTGAATTTTGAGTAATGAGGAAAGTGGTTGTTAAAATTCAGTTATTTTTAATAAGATATGGTGTTTGGGGTGTTGCTTTGTTCCACCACAACAAAGGCTGTAGATAAATTGTTTATGAAAAGTTGCATAAATAGTCCTATAACTATCAGCTACGTGTCATTTCGGTCCCTTTAGTTAACCATTTGTTATATTTGCTTTTATTTTATAGGAGTATAAAACTTCAATATTTTTTCTTGTCAAAAATTGCATTAGACACACAATTTTCAACATTAAGAGTTAGTATAATCAGCTCCCCTTTTCAAGGCTTTTAACTCTGTTTTGTTAATTAGTATGAAGTATGATTTCTGTCTGTTGTCTCAAGCTGTTTTAAGTTTGATCTACACTGTTAATTTCCATCTATTGATTAATTAGTACAATCGTACATCAAATACATATTGTTGTGGGGTTTCTCCTCAGCTCGAATATGAGACTCGTACAAGCATTTCAACAGAATTAACCTAGATATGTATTAGGTACGAATTAAAAACATAATGTGATGGCTACAGATACGTAGATACTAACACGCCAACTCATTTAGCATTTCAAATTCTATTAAAAGAAGTTTTCACCTTATTAATGGTATGTTATTCGCCAGTTTAGGTTTTAAATGGTTGAATGATCAAATATGATTAAGATACTATTTCATCCCATAAATTTGAATAAAAAAGTAGAGAATCCTCATGAATCTAACTCTAAGCATGGCAAACAGTCAAGGGCGGAATTATTAAGGGACAAAGGAGGGTGGTGGCCACCCTGAAGATTTGGGTAAGTACTTAAATTTGTAGTCCTCCGAGTTACAGACGTTTGGGCTTTTAAATCAACTAAATCGGAGTCCGTATGAAGAAAATATGACCAAAATAGTGAATGGCGGAATTTGTGAATTGTAACCGTTCCGATCATATATCGTTTATACGAACTCATATTTAATTTATTCAACTCAATGGGCTAAAATATTCATTTTTATACTTGTAATAAAATCATATTTAATTTATTCAACTCAATGGGCTAAAATATTCATTTTTATACTTGTAATAAAATCGCACCCGTCTGTGTGATTTTAAGGGTTTACTATCGGTAAAGAAAGACATTTATAATTTCGTGGATCGTGACCCTCCCATTACAAATCTTCAAGTTCCGCCACTGCGAATAGTTTGATTACCAGTTCATTACAACTCAGAAAACAAAAACAAGTACAACTACCATCCACCGTATTCTTTAAACTGTTTTATTACACTGTAACTAATTAATTGCATTGATTGATGACTGATTCTTCTACTGATTCAAAATTACATGATCACTTTCAAAACGCATGTCCAAACACCCCCCAACAAACCTAACAGCAGAATGAAAGAAAGTTTATATCACAAATTTGCTCAAATGTAGATGCTGGAATATATTCAGAAGATACATGGCAAAACTGAAACGGAGAAATTCTAAAAAATATAAAGAAATCTATGAAATGTTCCATTTCTTTGTTACACAACAGAAGATCTTAAATAGGATGGACGTTAAGATGTGAAAACAAACAAAACAGAACCGATGAGTGAAAAAAAGATGAGCAATACCATTTTGAGATATTAAACATGATAGCGTTTAAAGCAGTGTTATGAGACAGAGAGAGAATCAAGTTTTGGAAGAAGACTTCGCCAGGCATCAGCTATACCATTGGCTAAACGTGCTTGGCCCTTTGCAAATTCATGAAAAGCCAGCCCCATATCTTGTGTTTTTTGATCTTGGAAACGCACGATTTCTTCATTCATTAGCCGCACTATTGTCTCAAATCTTCTTGTTGCTTCCTCACCATCCGCTTTTAGCTGCATACCATTACAATACAAGATAACTTGGAGCATATAATCAAATTCTGATAATATCATAATAATCAGTCTTATTTGTATGATCAAACACAGTTTTATTAGATAGCATGCTGTAGTGCAATAAATATATGGTACTAACCTCCCCTAGTTCATGCTCTGCATCTAACATCTTCTCCGATCGAATTAGCCTCAACTTGTTGCTGAAACAGAAATGTAAAACAAATATGGACCTTTGTTAGTACAAATAAATACTCATAAATTAGCTAAAATCACAACAATAACACCCCTCTCCCATTTGAATTGGTCAAATGGGATAAAGGGGTCAAAAGTCAAGAATGCATAAAACCTCATAGATAATTTTAATCCAACTATGAAGATTAATACAGAAATAACCCAGGTTTCGTAATTACAAATGACACTGACCTTTTTTTACGAACACGTATTATTTTGGGATGACCATGTTTCTGGTGAGCCTAACGCCCTAACCAAACCCATTTCAGTCAGTAGCAATAAACTATACGTTGTAACACGTTGCCCAGGTTGCCCCCTCTTAAGTAATGTGATCAAGATCATGTAATATATAGCATAAAAGGGATTCGTAATAAAGATCTTACAGATCGATCTCCTTTAGCTTTATCGCCTCTGCCAGTTCACACTGTTGCCTGAAAGCATTGGCCCTCTCTGCTATAGTACCCTGTTTACAAATCAAACGTGAGATACTATAAAAACTCCAACAAGTAGAAACACAAGTGTGACTAAATATATTTAATCAATGGCAAGCTTTTGAACTTCAACACTTGCCTTGATGGATTGAACAGCACGAACATAATCCTTCAAAGGTTCTTCAAAGTTCATTAGAATATGCTGAGCCTGTTTGACAGAGCACATAAAGAAAATTGTGAAATACGGCATATACTTGCAAAGATCAATAAATATCAACTACGCACTGATCTTCACGAGTTCAAACATTTGTTTTTCATTCATAATGGAGAAATAATAAATACTGACTTCTCTTTGAAGCTTGACTGATAGCATTTCTGACTTTGCCCCAAGCTCGGAAAATGCAGTTCCGAGAGCGTCTCCTTCACAAGCACCAAGAAGCTTGATTGCCTTGCCAAAATCTGCTAGAGATTGCCCCAACTCTGTAACAATCATTATACAGAGTGCGTTATAGCAGCTCAGCTGTATTGGGCTATGTTGAATAGAGACAGAACAACCCATTTACTAATGAGCCGGTCGATTTGAGTTATGCTTTATCTCGAATAGATAATAGGTAATTAAACAAATTATCGTAAAATAAAACAGGTCAATGAAACAAAAGTCACCTACAGTGTATCTTTAACGCATAAAAGCACCCAAACATTTGTATTTAAGATGTTTGACTATTTTGAAGATGTATAAGTAATTAAGTACTAATAAGTTATGTGTGAACAATTAATAACTTAGGCAAGAATAATAATAAGGTTTCAGGCCAGCACAACCCCGTCTGTTTTTATCCACACCAAAAATTACCAACTTTAAACCAAACATGTTTTGACCAACCCCATTTGATGCCTTTATAATTGACTAATTGTTATAATCAGCAGTATGAAATCTGCATTTCAGTTCTGCAAAAAGCAAAATATATTTGCTAACCCACAACCACCTAGATAACAATACAAAATCAAGATTCGTGTCAGATGAAAGCCGCATGCTCTTTAGATTTGCCAATTGTGTTTGATATTCATCTAAAATGTCTTTTTTTAACAGCTGGAGCAAACACTAAAAGGATAAAGAACCAGTATAAAGGTTTTTAGAAGCTTTAAATACCTCTGTGCCTCTTAACTAGACGATACGCATGCTTCTGAGCTTCAGCTAAGTGATCTTCAAGTTCAAATATATATCGTTTTAGCTTCTCGTATTCTGGATTTGTTTCTTCCACTGGCTTTTCTTTCCCAAGAACTACATCACTCACTTTAGACTGAACATCCTGTCTCGTTATAACATGAGATATATTAACATATAACAGATTTATGTAATGTTGGTGCCAACATAATTTTTCTTAATAAACACAAATAATCATGAAACTGGAAAAATTAAATATGTAATCTGGTACACACACAAATAAATAAATTGCAACATGTAATAAAAATCAGCAAAAAGAAAGGGAAATCACACTTGTAGTTAACCTTCCTAATTAAATCACACTTGTAGTTAACCTTCCTAATTAAGTAACTAATCCCAGAAGAAATTACACCTTGAGCCAAATAATTTGAAATATCCCAGCAATGATATTTTTCAACAGCTATAAATATTTGGTCATCCATATTAAAGTTTAGTAGCCTGAAGTTTTCCTAACCACATGGTTGACAACTGAACCTCTCTATTTATTTTCATTTAATAATGAACTTCCAGTAGATTTTAGTTCGATATTATCAATAGTTTTTAGTTCGATCTTACCCTGAATATCTGCATCAAATCAGACGGTTTCTTCTTAAAGATTCCAGTATCTTGTGACCTTGCTCTTTCCATTGTCTGTAAACAGCCAAAATGTAGCGTAAAAACTACTGGAAATATCAAAGAGGTGCATGTAGATAAGAGGAAAGGTGATACCAATACTACAGTGTGACTCTAAATTAATGAAAACATAAACATAAATAGGAGAAAGTAAAGCTATATTTGCATCTTCTTATCTTGATCAAGTAAGTAAATAACATCACGGTGATATTATTTATGGAGCACTAATGAACTTTTTAGACTAAGCAGTCACCACAAGAGCATTTTACCTGTTCATCAGCCTGTAAAAAGGTTCGAAGGTCCTCACTTTGCTGAAGTTCATGATGTAATGCAATCCTATTGACAAATGTATGCAATGCTTGACGCCTCATCTCAATAAACTCAGCACTGAATCTGAACTTCTCTGCATCAGTGAGGCCATAGTCAGTCATCTTGACAAAACTTATGCTTGCTTATCATTAACCAGAGCACTAACAGTAGTACACAGTGGGACAA
Organism: Rutidosis leptorrhynchoides; assembly: GCF_046630445.1. NCBI lineage: Eukaryota > Viridiplantae > Streptophyta > Magnoliopsida > Asterales > Asteraceae > Rutidosis > Rutidosis leptorrhynchoides. The sequence continues at coordinate 158,335,949 of NC_092336.1, forward strand.
TTTTTAAATATTTCATCTTTGTTATTGATTAATTTATAGATATTCCATGTATATGAAAATTGTAAAGTATTCATGTCACAATTACCTATTTGCCCATTAACATCAGTAAAAATTGACATGGGATTTTATATATTTATATAATAGTCAAACAATTTCCTTAACCTATGTGCCAAGTCGAATGTTGCAATTATCATGAGGTGGAGGGAGTATATTTCATGGCCAATAAGGCAATAACCTCATTAGAAACACCAATGCTCTAACATTCAAGTAGCTATGACGACCACATTAACCACAAAAATAAGAAGCATTTTAACTAAATATAACTTTAGTTATAAACTTTATTTTCGCTTTCAAGAAGACCTTTTTAGTATGAATCCTAAATTTAAGAACTTCCTCGTCATGAACTAATAAGAAAACGCTTATCCCTAAATATTAACTATGGTTCCAGTAAACTGAATGATGATCGTAAAAAACCATGATACTACAGATCAACTGGTATAACTTCAAAATGGAGACACTATAGAAGCTAAATAAATGCAATGTAGATGAATTAATGAATTATACCAGTAGAGAATCAAACAGCTGACAACTATTACATGCTTGCTCGTAAATTAAAGAACTTTAGTAACTGACAATATCAACTCCTTTTTTAATTTTTAACGCCAATAATATCAAAAGTGTGCCACAGCCAGAATAACGGAACAGAGTAAATCTCACCTACAGTGCTCTTCTCTGGAAGAGGAGGAATGAAGATACCCTTGTACTTCTCAAAGAGACGATCGCGTAACCAGACAAAATCTGTATACCGTCGAATCACAATCTTTTCTGGTCCCTGATATTCAGGGAAGTTCGTCTGCAAAACAAAAAACGTTAGACAAATAACAGTACCACTAAAGTTTTAAAACATCATCACTGTAGTATAAAACTCCGTAGTAGTTAGGCAAAATTATTTTAGGCTCTCCATTGGAGTATATGAATTATATGTTCCTCTTAGCATTTAACTTTTAATTATCATCCATTGAATATTGATGCAGTTGACAATTCCTAAATCATAACTAGTATTGAATTTCGATTAATTCATTAACTATTATTAGTTCACCAAATGTAAGTGCTTCGATATCTATACCTCCTTATCAGCAATAAATATCACAATGTCATTGTATGTAGCATACTTCCACACAGAGTCTTAACTGTGACCTAACCCTAACTTTATATGACCACTTCATCTGATAACCAGTGATTTTTCATGATTGGCACTACGTCATCAATAGACGAAATCTAAGATTCGTTACAGAAATAAGTCGATTCGGTATTAAGCTACATACAATAACAATACGCAATAAGTTCAATACATTTCATTGCACATAGCTCAACCAACAATTACTTATACAATGTAAAACACATCCTCAATCAAACTATATCTCTATCAATCAAAATATCAACACATAACAAAATTGTAACAAACTATCCATACATACTGATATAATGAAATTACCTTAGTTATGACTTTATAAGAGATATAGGCTTGAACACCGTTCCCCATTTTAGCAGGATCAGTAACAGAAACTGACAAAAACGGAATTTGTGAAGGAGGAGATCTAGGGCTTTGTAAACCCCCACCGCTTGTAGGACTTCTTTGCTGCATGTTTGTTTAATTTAATGGTAATCGAATTAGGTTATTAGTTGACTAACAATAATAGGTAATTAGATATGTATGAATTAATTTGAGATTGATGTTACCGTAGTGATCATGATTTATTGCTGCAATTAGATTTCAGTGATGTCGATTGAGCCCTAATTTTGATAATACAGTGAAAGGATTTGATCTATTTGATGATATTATAGTGTACGGATGCGTGGATTCGACGTTGAAGATGATCGGTAAAACGTTTGCTGTCTGTTGTAAGTTTTAGATGAAATCGATAAAGAGACGCAAGATTTTTATATATTTTTCTTACCTTTCCATTTACTCAGCATAAGAATATAAGACTAAAAAATTTAAGTTTAAGATAAGAAAATTTATATCTATATGTATCTGTCTATCTATGTATAGTCATACAGAGCTCTAAAATGATTATGTCATCATTAATCTAATTAATATTTAATTTTCATAATGATGTTATCATAATTATATATTAGTTTAATTAAAAAACAATGTGAAATCTTTTATAAAAGAAAATATTAATCTCATAAATTGTAATTTTAATTTTCTAAAAAACATTACAAGGCATTTATTATTACTAATAATTATAATTATTATTAAAAATATAAATACTCAACTTGAGCAAACTTTATTATTATTATTATTTACTTTTAATATAATAATTATAATTATAATTATTATATTATTAATATTCAAATATGGATTCTTTTTACGAAATTAACTACGTTACATATGTTTGCGAAAATACATGTCTCTATATATTTTTAAAAATAACGACAACTTTCTTAGTCAAACGGGTCATTAAAATAAATAACTTTAGCATTTACATTCATTTAATACCTAAAACATGTCATTAAATTGTTTCTTTTAAACAAAGCCGTGATTTTACGGGTCATTTCACTAGTACTCTAATAAACCTCTAAAATGATGACATCATCCTCAAACTAAATTACTCTTTATGATGATCTCATAATTATATATTAATTTAATTAAAAAAATTTAAAAGGCATTTATTATTATTAATTATTATTATTATTATTAAAAGTATATATATAAATATTCAACTTTGAAAGAATTTTATGTTTGTAAAATCAACAAGAAGTTTCTGAATCCGTGGTTCTACGGGGCAATAAACTAAATGACTTTAACATTTACATTCACTTAATACCTAAAACATATCATTAAAGTGTTTCTTTTAAACAAACCCGTATTTCCACCGGTCATTTCATTAGTTTATATTTATATCTCTTTATTAATCTCTAATAAGAGAAAAATTATGAGGTCAACTTTTTTGAAAAAAGCACACCTGGCAAAAGGCCAACCTCTAGACGACAAATCTAACTTTGATCCAAACCCTCTAAATTATAGATAGCGTCAATTTAAGTTTTCAAGTGGCAGTTGGGCTTCCTAATTACACGATTGCCCTTATGCCCTTAATAAATTTTATTAAATTAAATACGGAGTATCTCTTTAATTGAATTGAATAACCGTCTTATATAACCGTAACCACGTCTACGCCAATCTCACTCACCCTCCTTCCCCATCTACTTTGTTAATCATCATCAGACCTCCTTTTACAATCGCCTTCAACAATCGACGGCAAACAATCGATGGTTTCGCGCGGTTATAATTGTTGTGGCCGTTCGCCACGGTTTTAATCAACTGTATTAGGCGTTTGTAGTTTTAATCGACACAATTAGGGTTTTATTTGCTGTTTTCACATTCGCATTCATCTGTTCAGTCAATCGATGAAAGGTTAGGGTTTTATTCGTTGCTTTGTTGACGATTGTCGATTAATTTTTTTTTATATTGGTGACTGTTCGTTTTGATGTTGTCGATGTTGCAGGTGACGTCGCTGGTGGCTGTGATGATCGGTGATTGAATACACTTTTGTAAATCTGTATGTATATTTCCCTTCAATTCCTCTATATTACTTTATCGTAGTTGATATATGATCTTAGACTTTTTTGTCACGGTCCCCTATGTATTTGTAATTGATTACTACTATTAATTAATAGAACATAGAATTTTAATATTATTTATAGTGTTTCCGGGCGATCAGTGGCTCCGGGCGGTCAGTGGCTCCTCTCAAGAGTGCTTTTGTTGCACGTGTCGGGCGTAGTAAGGCCAAGTCCTAGAGTTGACTTTCGTTGTGTGTCAACTTGATAAAATTTCTGGTAAGTTTCAACATGTAATTAAGGATTCACAGCAAGTTTATTCATATTTGATTTTTGGACTATTTCATTTGATTATGTTGATGCATACAATGATTAATCATATTAGAGCTGTTTAGTTGAGTTGTTTACATGTTAAATTTTGATTGTTAGTTGAGTTGTGGATGACAGTGTTGACATACAATCTTCACTAGATGGGTTTATGACATGTTCTGTTACAGGGTCACATATCATATGCTCAAAAATATGTAAGTATGTTACAGAAGTAGAAAGATGCAAGAATTCCCATATAATATCTTTTTGACAAAACATTTCTTCATGAAGAACTGGTTTAATCTTTAGTTTTTAGTGGTAACAAAATGGCCGGGTCGGGCTGTATGGGACAAATTTAGTTAAAAAGTATCAATTACCCGTTCTTTACTTAAGGCTTTAAAGTTGTTACCCTTAAATAGATTTAAAAATTAGAATTATTTTGGCGAAGAATCGTACATCATAATTATATTAACAAGATCTTTGCCTGTGAAAATTATGAGAAAAGTATTACTAGCAAAGGAAAAAAAGGGTTATATCATTTAATGCTACGGGCTCAGTCATATATTAGGCTCATTAATAACATGTTTTGGTATGTGACGAATTGTGTATTGGAGAGTAGTGGCTGAATTGGAGGCATGACTTGACATGCTTTGGTTCGGTTGAATAGTTTTGGACGGTAGAAACAGGCATCAATGGATAGCAGCGGCAAAGATCAAGCTTTTTTATATATTGCCACTGCAACTGCGAAGGATGTTAATGGACGTTTTATATACACTCAATGGTTTCGGTTCATTTATAACTATAAGTATCAGTATGACAGTATCATGCCTAATATGTTTCCTTTTTAGTAATTACTGAGATTAAGATTGTGTATGCTATATTAACATGTTACTGAGTATGATTTTTTTTTCCAGACTTTACTTTGTTACATGCTCTTCTTGGTTTGTGAAGTTTGTTGCTAATCATATTTAGTACCCACGTTCACATATAAGCAGCTCAAGAAACACATCTAGATCTTTTTCAAGTTTGTTGCTAATCATATTCATGCAATTGCGTGACGTTCACTGAAAAAGTTTTCTCGGGCATACCTTGTTATAGTTAGTGTTTTGGTTTTTGTAAAAGACTTTTTAGAAAAATATCGATTTGTATCACTCCATATTTATGTTATTTTTCTATTACGAATGATTATTCATTCGAACACATTTTGTTTACATTTTTTGAGGTTTGGTTATATGGCAGATGTAATTGTCTATATTCTACATTTGTTTCTTTATGTGCTATGAATTATGATATACTGATTTTTCTATATACTGGTGGCAACTGAGAAGTTTTCTCTGTTGAGTAGAAAGCTGGAAGTTATTCAGTGCTCTTCATGATGTTGGGTCTTCTCAGGACTACCATTCGATCAATAATTTTCATTCTTTTTATGCTTATAAATATATTTATTTTTCTATTGGTTTAATGTATTTAAAAATAACAGTTAATGAGTAATGTGGTACAACATCAATGATACAGGGTGCCTTGGATGGTGAACTAGAATTTCCTTAGAGTGAGAAGAGGTTAGATGGTTAAAGCAAAATGGTAAGAGCCTTGATTTGAAGGTCACCGCAAGTACATCTATGGTGGTCACATATATGTTAGGTAAATTTGTATATTTTTTCAAATCCAAAAACTTGATTTATATCAACTCATTTTTAACGTCCGTTTGATATTTGTCGATTTATTGTTCACATATACTGCACTACTATTACTTATATCATTAACATAAATAACTTATTAAGAATATATTTTAAGAATTTGTATGATAAAATACCCGCGAATGCGCGGGTTATAAACTAGTTTATATTTATAATAAAAACTGTTTTTAAGAAACAAGTTCATGCAAAAATAGTACCCTATTTTTAACTTGGGTTTTTTCTTCTAACTTTGATTTAAATATTTTTGTTTGTATTTATGAAATGAATTGATTTTTGAATATATTTTTTAAAAGTATAATGTTCATCAAGTATTATGTAACACATAAAAAAAATTTAAAATTAAAATGGGAAGAAATAATCTCTAGAGTTAAAACATAACAATAGATTTAGAACGCAGGAGTAATACATTTGTTGGTTGATTCTGATTATTTTTTGAGGAGGAGACATTTATTTTTTAATTACAATCATTAAAAAAGTCCTTAAGATAAATGTTAGATAATAAACATAAACAATTTATTGATTATGACGTTGACTTTTTGATAACGATATTTATTTATTTTAAAAACAATTTATGCACTTTAAAGTCAAAAGTTGAAAATAAAATTATTAATGATAATAAGTGATAATTTATTTTTGAATTTGAGCTGTTTGAATTTTTTGTAAAAAAATTAATCATTCGTGTTAATTTTATTAAAATCTTATAATTATGTATCAAAAAGTTTTATACTAATGATGTTTGAATTTTTATGTTGTTTGGTGATACAATAATCTAACCAGTAAATTTTTAAGTGTTCAATAAATCTGATTATTATTTAAAATTTTATAAGAAATTCAATTATTTGATGTCTTAAAGCGTGACCTACTATTCATTTTTGCATTATACATCTCTAAAATCATACTAGGTTCATTAATTTCTATGTTTAAGTAACAAGCACTATATATTTCATAAATATAATAATAATATAAATTACAATTTATATTTAAATGAAAATTCAAAGGCTCACTTAGAGTTATCGTTAAAATGCTTAATAATATTGTAATTTGCGAATATTTATTAGTTTTCTTAAAACGCGTAGACCGACAAGGACACATTTTGTATTTCTTTGACAACCCACAAAACCATTCTGTAAAAGTCGATACATGTGATATACGTCCAACAAATACCCCTTGAGTGGCAGATACGAATCTATCGCAAAGGCTTACTTCGAGTGTCTAGTACCAGATGTATATGGTGACCAGATCTACAAGCAGGTTGATGCGGCCCCAAGGGAATCATATCTGCAGGTAGATTTATTACGGCCCGAAATCAAAGGTAAAATACTTATTTCCTACGGGACTCGAACTTGCGCCAACTTCTCAAAGGCTTCCGCTCATGGAGCTGTGATTTTAAAGGTAACGAAGACTAGTTGAACTATTGCTTACTCGTAATAATTACGAAGAATTAGTTTTACAGTAGTATTTACACGTGCAATATTTTTTTTTAATGTTTAGAATTTGTTTTACTTATTTATTTATCGCCATTTATCGTTGTTTCATAAAAAACTTATATTTGGGCAAATAGTGAAATGCCCCGTTCATATCGATTATAAACGTTTCATATTAATTGGTTTCATTGCGAGGTTTTGACCTCTATATGAAACGTTTTTCAAAGACAGCATTCGTTTTTAAAACAATTCATAACCTTTATTTATGATAAAGGTTTAACTGACATAGATTATCAATCAATGATAATCTAAAATACAAAGTTTACACACGACCATTACAAGGTGATTAATAATATGTTACAACAAAATATGTTTCCGAATGCAGTTTTTAAACAATATCATACAAGCGTGCTGACTCAAAATCTTGTCCTTAATTAGCATGCAACAACGGAAGCTTTTAATAATCACCTGAGAATAAACATGCTTAAAACGTCAACAAAAATGTTGGTGAATATATCAAATTGTAATAATAGACCACAAGATTTCATTTTTCATAATTGGCATACAGGCATATAGCAATCTGTATAAAAATCATTCATATGGTGAACACCTGGTAACCGACATTAACAAGATGCATATAGAATATCCCAAAAACGGAATCATTCCTTCTGTATAAATATAAACCTCGAAGTACCAAAGCATCCATAACCTGGATGGGGTTTGTTAGGCCCAATAGATCTATCTTTAGGATTCACGTCAATTAGTGGACTGGTTCACTAATTCTTAGGTTACCAAGCTAAAGGGGCGATATTCGGTGTAGTAATCCAACCATAGAATATAATTTCAAGTACTTGTGTCTATTTTGTAAAATATTTACAAAGCTGCATGTATTCTCATCCCAAAAATATTAGATAGTAAAAATGGGACTATAACTCACTTTCACAGATTTTCAATTCGTCCTCAATCAGACTTGGGCACGGATCGATTCACGAACCTATAACAAATATATACTGTAACATCTCGTCTTTTTCCGTTTACTTTCCGTTTAATTATTTTAAGTCCGTTATTTAATTCTAACATCTCCCGTTTACTCTACGTATTTAAGGTAATTCGTTAGGTTAATTCACGCACCCGTTTTGAAACTCGAGGGACTAAGGTTGCCAAGTGGGCAAACTAGTTGACTAGGTCAACTAGTCAACCCACCATCCACCACCACTCATTCACTTCATCACCTCCTCATCTTAATACTTCTACTTTTTCTCTCGAAACACTAAATCAAAGATTCATCATCTATTCAAGATCTAGCAAGCATCAACTAAAACAAATTACATATTTGGAATCCTTGCATCTTCCTCTTCAATTCCATACCAACTTCATCTAATTTGGGTAACTTTCTAAAAATACTAGATTCTTTGTTCTTGAGGTTTTTGACTTATAAAAGTGTTAATTAGTGTCTATGGCTCAAGTCTAACATGAATATGTGATTTATATGCTCGATCTCGTTATTTTGGGTAACTAGCATGAAATTGATAAATGGGTGTGTTTAATCTTGAGTTTGGTTGCTTAAATGTTGTTAGATGTTAAAAGTGCATGTATTAAATGTGTTACTAGCATCACTAGTTTCAATTTGATGTGTAGGTTGACTTAGAAAGACTCCATAAACATAATTGCTAAATTTATGATTTTGAGTTAGGGTTTGATAGAAGTAAAATGGATTTTTGATGCATTGAATGCTTTGCAATGTTGTTTGTAAATGTTTAGTTGTTTTGTATGCGTAATTACCTACGAAACGGCGTATTATATGTGTGCATTTAATTCCCGAATCATCAAAGTGCATTTATGAACTTGAAAGCATTTATGGTGAACATTTAATGAACTTTCAACTTGGTTTTGATTGTTATAAATGATGAATTTGATTGATGAAATGTGTTTAGTTGTGTTCCTCGTTAAATTACCTTTCCAACGATATATGACATGCATTTTAAATGTTTACGGTTCATTAGTTTTGTTGGTTTGAAGTTTGGCTCGTTTTGACACTTGAAAAACTGCCCAGATTTCTGATCAGGTACCAACCGCGACGCGGGCCTCCAAGCCACGGCGCGGCTTAACAATGACCCAGATGGTCTGGAACCATCAAAAGCCTCAACCCCCAAAACAAGTTTTAACCCGCGGCGCGGGTATTCCATCCGCGGCGCGTCTTAAAGCTTTGAAAAATGGTTGTCCAAATTTGCAACTTACATTTAATTCTAACTATGCTACGCATCTCCGATTACCATTAACTTGTTCTAACATGCTTATATATGATTAATTAGCTCAGAAAAATAGTTCGAGACCCGACCCGAACGTGTTGACTTTTTCGTTGACTTTGACTTGACCAAAGTTGACTTTTACTCAACTTAACCAACGCTTTGTTTAAATCTTTCTAATCTTCTTGTATACTTGATTCTTTGACAATTTGATTCACATGCTATATAATCGAGTCGTAACGAGCCATAAGACTAATTGAACAACTTTGACCAACCGTGTTACCGTTATTGATACAACCTACTTGTTTAGGTCAAGACTAGCATTCGTTCTTGCACACGTCACTTTGTGAAGTACTTTATTTACTCGTGCACTCAAGGTGAGATCGTAGTCTCACTTTTACTCTTTTATACTTATACTTGGGATGAGAAAACATAAACATTTTCGTTTTACAAAGTGAACACAAGTGTGAAAACAAACAAAGATACATACGAGTTAGAACACAAATCCTCAAGTCCAATTATCATTAGTTACACTTGTAGGGTGTAAGCGAGAACTTATGTTGTGTGGCCATACGGGTTTGACGAACCCTCATTCAAACGGTTCGCTACCGTTGACGGATGAAATATATTTTCGGTATAGTGTAGGTTCTAACACTGTGATTCAGAGGTACTATTCAGTTAAGCCTTGATAATTGGGTGCTTGTGATACAAACAACATCTTACGGGATGTAAACGATTTGGATAAACATCTTATACTAAATCTTGTGGTTCAATACAATATACTTACTAAACCTATGATTTCACCAACGTTTTCGTTGACAGATTCTCTATGTTTTTCTCAGGTCCTTGAACGTTAAGTGATACATGCTTCCGCTCACTATTTTGATACTTGCTTGGATGTCGAGTATACATGCATACATGGAGCGTCTTTTGACTTACTTTTAAATTGTGTCGCATAGGTTTCATTTGTACTTTTAACGTTGTAATGTAACTAGTCGTTGAACCACTTTTGTAAACTTTGAAACATCCTTACACTTGAAATGAATGCGACATATTTTGGGTCAAACGTTGTTTAAAGACTTATGACCACGTAACGGGACCTAAGTAGACGGTGCCGTCAATGACGATTTTGTCGGATCGCTACATATACATGTATATCAAGGTATGATAGAAATACATTCACATCATATTTTTATTTACGTGTTGACGATTTAAATTGTTAAGTTAGCAGTCCAACGTTAGTAGTCCACAATTAGTAGTCCAATGTTAGTAGTACATATATAGTTCAATATATCACCCTGAAATAATCAAAACATAGTGTACACGTATTTTATAAGACTCAATCATAACCCAAGAAACAGCTATTGCCTTAGAATTAATCTAGACGTATTGTGTATATGGTATCTTTCGATTTATCCGACGTATTGTGTAACTATTGTCTTAACTAATCAAGATTATATTATATTGTCTCGGACTTAACCAAGACTAGTATATTACAAGAAAAAACTCATGACATGTTTAAATACAAGAAAAGTTAGCTAGGATATGGTTAGTATAGATTTTGTAAAAATAATCTCGTAGCCATTTTAGGCTATTTTTAACCAATATTGTTTTGCCCATAACTTCTTCATTATAAATCGGTTTTGAGTGAATCAAATTGCTATGGTTTTGTAATGAACTCTAGTTTCTAAACTAAACAGAAAAGTGGTGGTTTATAGTCGGAGTTACAGGTTACAAGTCCATTTTTGAAAGAGGTGGTCATATCTGTCGAAAGAATGACACCTTGATGACCATTTTGAAAAGCATACTTCTACTTTGTGTTTAACCACCATTTTTAGATATATTATCATGTTCATATGAAATATCATTTTTCCATTAAACAAACTTTTAAATCAAAGTATATGATAGTTTTTAATTATCCAACCCAAAACAGCTCCCGGTTTTACTACGACGGCGTATGTCCAGTTTTACGGTGTTCTTTGTGTTTTCAAGTTTTAAATCCTTAAGTTAGCATATCATATAGATATAAAACATGTGTTTAGTTGTTTTTAAAATTCAAGTTAGAAGGATTAACTTGGTTTGCGAACAAGTTTAGAATTAACTAAACTATGTTCTAGTGATTGCAAGTTATTTTCTTCGAATAAGATAGTTATATAAGTATGAATCGAACGATGTTATGATCTTCGTTACTACCTCAAGTATAGTAGGTAAACCTACTGAAAATGATGAGAAATGATCTTGAGCTTCAAAGGATCTTTGATGGTTTGGAAGTTCTTGAAGTAGAACCATGACATGAAAACAAGTTCAAGTAAGATTACTACTTGATTTAAGATAGTTATGTTTATAGAATTTAATCAAATATTAAATATAGTTATTACATTGATTTAGAATGAACACCTACTGAGATAAATGAAGATTTCTTGATGTTGGATGATTACTTGAAATGGATTTGCAAGATTGAAAGTAATCTAGCAAACTTGAAAGTCTTTTTGAATTGTTCTTGAGTAGTTGTTTTGTATTTTGATTTAAGCTTGGATCTTTAAGGAAAAAGGGACGGTACCCCAGCAAAATTTTATTAGATCATAAAAAATAAGTGCATGGAGGGGGGTGTTTTGAAGTGATCACCCCCTAACACTTTGACAATCAATCCCTACACTAATGCAAATGTAAATCTATACATTCATTAAAGCCTATAAAAAGAAAAAACACTTAAGCTTATACATCCACCAAAACCATAGTATATGACTATAAAAATTCAAAATGCCAAGCAACCAAACCTGCACAAGATCACATATATATATGAAATGACAAGCAATACCTGAGATCTTCACAGCCATCTCTTCAAAATTCTTCAAACCTTGATCATCTTGAAACTTTATATCTTGAAAATCTCTAGTCTTCAAATATTGAACTTCAAACTTGAACTTCAAAACTTGAACCTTGACAACTTGAACCTTGATACCTTGAACTTTAGCTTGAACTTCATAATCCATAAGTATAACAGCAAATGAAATGACCAAGTGACCATGGGACCTGCCAAAACAGCAAACCACAACCACTACACAAACCAAGGTTACACTATATGATTTCTTTATACTTTCCCATATTTTGTCAATTATATCACAATACATAACAACCATATCAGACCACCATAATGAGAAAATCACCAAATCATCAAGAGCAGAAAACCACCAAAATGAAACCACCAAACCACACAATGTGCTAGGGATCACAAGGGCCACTGAAGACACAATGCAATACAACCTAGCACCTAGATAGTTGGAGCCAAGCCAACTATCCATCAAACTACCTCCTGACCAAAATGAGAACCCGGTCAACTCTAAAAAGTCAAAGAAGTCAAAATAATGAGAATGGGTACTACAACACCACCACATAATCAAAATTCGACTTTTTAACCCAAGAGAGACCTTCCAGCTACGGTGCCTTCGGGCAATTAAGCACACCAAAGTAAACACTGTAGCATCTACAAAATAACAAGTTTGACTTTTAAAAGTCAAATAGGTACAAATACATAAAGGGATGTAAAGTAGCACTACATTCACCACAACCCCATGACTTATCTCAATAACTGAGATATAACTAACTATAAAATAAGAATAGCTAGGTTGTACCTCCATGATTAAAATCATGATTAGATCCACTGTTTGAATGACTGGTAACAGTGAAACCCCAAATAGCAGAAGCTTTGACAGATTGAGTACTTGACCTAATTTTAAGGCCAATTAATCTCAACCTTACAACATCATAAATTCTCTTGCATAACACATCATGGCCATATTCAGTGTTTTTAAAACACCTAGCATTTCTCTCTTGCCATAGATGGTAAATGACAGCTGCAACCACCAGCCTTCTAATCACACTCCAAATGGACTTAGTACATGACATTGCACTAACCATGAGCATGAATTGAGGCCAATGAATATCACCATTTAAAATAAGCTTGATAACACCATCCATAGCAGCTTTGGCATGGAAAAATCTCCAAACCTCAACTGAATATGGACATGTCATCAACAAATGATCATGAGTCTCCTGAGTTTGACCACATAAATAACATAGTTGACCAACCTACAAATCCCACTTTTCAAGCATGTCTTGTGTTGTCAGTCTTTCTTTAACAGCCACCCAAGTGATAAAAGCATGTCTAGGGATGTTTTGGGAGAATCATATAGCTTTACACCATAGAACAACATCTTTATTATGTCTGATACCATTCCAGGCTTTAGATGTACTAAAGTCAACCAAATTCCCACTATTATCCAACCATTTGACTTTTCTTTCTCATCCATGTTCAAAGTAGGTTTAAAAGACAAAAGCAAATCACCATGAGTTTAAGCAGATCAGCTGGCCATGTCCACTCCCCATTCCATAACATATCTTTTAATTTGCACTTTAAATTAACCCTTGATGCATAAATATCTCTTTTACTAATATAATGGCTCAATGGGACAGCAGATGCCAGTTATCAAACCATATATCAATATCAGCACCATCACCAACAACATGAATAAAGTGCATTCTGAACAAAGGCCTTAATCTAAGAATATTCCTCCAACTATGTGAGGAATCAACACCAGACGTTAAGTCCCAAAAATTATTTTGACCTAGTTTGTATGAAAACATCCATCTAGTCTACAAAGATTGTTTTCTAGAAAGGATGTTCCAAACATATCTAGATATCAAAGACTTATTCCATTCATGGATGTTTCTAATGCCCAAGCCACCTTGGTCCTTTGAATAACAAACATCAGACCAAGCTACTTTAGCACAACCTCTTTTACCATCATGACCACCCCACAGAAAATTTCTAATTAATCTTTCAATATCAATCACAACACATTTAGGCAACACCAACATAGAGATCCAATAAACTTGTAAAGAAGAAAGTACAGAGTTTACCAGTTGTAGTCTGCCTGCAAATGAGAGTGACTTTGACTTCCAATCAAGCAACCTCTTTTTCACTTTATCAATTAAAGGGTGAAAATCCTTATATCTTAAGCCAATAGAGATCAATGGTAACCCTAGATACTTCACAGGGAACTTATCAACCCCAAAAGGCATAACCTGCAAAATCTCAGCCTTAACCTCTTCAGAAACATTACCAAAAAAAAGTGTTGCTTTTATCAAGGTTAGGTTTTAAGCCTGAATAAGAGCTAAACTCATCAAGGGCCTTCTTCAAAATACTCACTGAATGCTTATTACTTTTGCAAAACATCAAAAGGTCATCTGCAAAGCATAAGTGAGTAAGCTCCAGTTTAGTACATAAAGGATGATAATTAAAATTACCATCATCAGATATCTATCTTTTTACACATAAAGTCAAAATCTCCATAACCAAAGTGAACAGATATGAAGATAATGGATCACCCTGCCTCAACCCCCTTTGACCTTTGAAATAGCCATGAAAGTCACCATTCACAGAGATCATAAAAGAAGGAGAGGTAATGAAATGTCCCGTTCTTATTGATTAAAAACGTTCCATATTAATTGATTTCGTTGCGAGGTTTTGACCTCTATATGAGACGTTTTTCAAAGACTGCATTCATTTTTAAACAAACCATAACCTTTATTTCATCAATAAAGGTTTAAAAAGCTTTACGTAGATTATCAAATAATGATAATCTAAAATATCCTGTTTACACACGACCATTACATAATGGTTTACAATACAAATATGTTACAACAAAATAAGTTTCTTGAATGCAGTTTTTACACAATATCATACAAGCATGGACTCCAAATCTTGTCCTTATTTAAGTATGCGACAGCGGAAGCTCTTAATAATCACCTGAGAATAAACATGCTTAAAACGTCAACAAAAATGCTGGTGAGTTATAGGTTTAACCTATATATATCAAATCGTAACAATAGACCACAAGATTTCATATTTCAATACACATCCCATACATAGAGATAAAAATCATTCATATGGTGAACACCTGGTAACCGACAATAACAAGATGCATATATAAGAATATCCCCATCATTCCGGGACACCCTTCGGATATGATATAAATTTCGAAGTACTAAAGCATCCGGTACTTTGGATGGGGTTTGTTAGGCCCAATAGATCTATCTTTAGGATTCGCGTCAATTAGGGTGTCTGTTCCCTAATTCTTAGATTACCAGACTTAATAAAAAGGGGCATATTCGATTTCGATAATTCAACCATAGAATGTAGTTTCACGTACTTGTGTCTATTTTGTAAATCATTTATAAAACCTGCATGTATTCTCATCCCAAAAATATTAGATTTTAAAAGTGGGACTATAACTCACTTTCACAGATTTTTACTTCGTCGGGAAGTAAGACTTGGCCACTGGTTGATTCACGAACCTATAACAATATATACATATACATATATATCAAAGTATGTTCAAAATATATTTACAACACTTTTAATATATTTTGATGTTTTAAGTTTATTAAGTCAGCTGTCCTCGTTAGTAACCTACAACTAGTTGTCCACAGTTAGATGTACAGAAATAAATCGATAAATATTATCTTGAATCAATCCACGACCCAGTGTATACGTATCTCAGTATTGATCACAACTCAAACTATATATATTTTGGAATCAACCTCAACCCTGTATAGCTAACTCCAACATTCACATATAGAGTGTCTATGGTTGTTCCGAAATATATATAGATGTGTCGACATGATAGGTCGAAACATTGTATACGTGTCTATGGTATCTCAAGATTACATAATATATAATACAAGTTGATTAAGTTATGGTTGGAATAGATTTGTTACCAATTTTCACGTAGCTAAAATGAGAAAAATTATCCAATCTTGTTTTACCCATAACTTCTTCATTTTAAATCCGTTTTGAGTGAATCAAATTGCTATGGTTTCATATTGAACTCTATTTTATGAATCTAAACAAAAAAAGTATAGGTTTCTAGTCGGAAAAATAAGTTACAAGTCGTTTTTGTAAAGGTAGTCATTTCAGTCGAAAGAACGACGTCTAGATGACCATTTTAGAAAACATACTTCCACTTTGAGTTTAACCATAATTTTTGGATATAGTTTCATGTTCATAATAAAAATCATTTTCTCAGAATAACAACTTTTAAATCAAAGTTTATCATAGTTTTTAATTAACTAACCCAAAACAGCCCGCGGTGTTACTACGACGGCGTAAATCCGGTTTTACGGTGTTTTTCGTGTTTCCAGGTTTTAAATCATTAAGTTAGCATATCATATAGATATAGAACATGTGTTTAGTTGATTTTAAAAGTCAAGTTAGAAGGATTAACTTTTGTTTGCGAACAAGTTTAGAATTAACTAAACTATGTTCTAGTGATTACAAGTTTAAACCTTCGAATAAGATAGCTTTATATGTATGAATCGAATGATGTTATGAACATCATTACTACCTTAAGTTCCTTGGATGAACCTACTGGAAAAGAGAAAAATGGATCTAGCTTCAATGGATCCTTGGATGGCTCAAAGTTCTTGAAGCAAAATCATGACACGAAAACAAGTTCAAGTAAGATCATCACTTGAAATAAGATTGTTATAGTTATAGAAATTGAACCAAAGTTTGAATATGATTATTACCTTGTATTAGAATGATAACCTACTGTAAGAAACAAAGATTTCTTGAGGTTGGATGATCACCTTACAAGATTGGAAGTGAGCTAGCAAACTTGAAAGTATTCTTGATTTTATGAAACTAGAACTTTTGGAATTTATGAAGAACACTTAGAACTTGAAGATAGAACTTGAGAGAGTTCAATTAGATGAAGAAAATTGAAGAATGAAAGTGTTTGTAGGTGTTTTTGGTCGTTGGTGTATGGATTAGATATAAAGGATATGTAATTTTGTTTTCATGTAAATAAGTCATGAATGATTACTCATATTTTTGTAATCTTATGAGATATTTCATGCTAGTTGCCAAATGATGGTTCCCACATGTGTTAGGTGACTCACATGGGCTGCTAAGAGCTGATCATTGGAGTGTATATACCAATAGTACATACATCTAAAAGCTGTGTATTGTACGAGTATGAATACGGGTGCATACGAGTAGAATTGTTGATGAAACTGAACGAGAATGTAATTGTAAGCATTTTTGTTAAGTAGAAGTATTTTGATAAGTGTATTGAAGTCTTTCAAAAGTGTATAAATACATATTAAAACACTACATGTATATACATTTTAACTGAGTCGTTAAGTCATCGTTAGTCGTTACATGTAAGTGTTGTTTTGAAACCTTTAGGTTAACGATCTTGTTAAATGTTGTTAACCCAATGTTTATAATATCAAGTGAGATTTTAAATTATTATATTATCATGATATTATCATGTATGAATATCTCTTAATATGATATATATACATTAAATGTCTTTACAACGATAATCGTTACATATATGTCTCGTTTAAAAATCATTAAGTTAGTAGTCTTGTTTTTACATATGTAGTTCATTGTTAATATACTTAATGATATATTTACTTATCATAGTATCATGTTAACTATATATATATATCCATATATATGTCATCATATAGTTTTTACAAGTTTTAACGTTCGTGAATCACCGGTCAACTTGGGTGGTCAATTGTCTATATGAAACCTATTTCAATTAATCAAGTCTTAACAAGTTTGATTGCTTAACATGTTGGAAACATTTAATCATGTAAACATCAATCTCAATTAATATATATAAACATGGAAAAGTTCGGGTCACTACAGTACCTACCCGTTAAATAAATTTCGTCCTGAAATTTTAAGCTGTTGAAGGTGTTGACGAATCTTCTGGAAATAGATGCGGGTATTTCTTCTTCATCTGATCTTCACGCTCCCAGGTGAACTCGGGTCCTCTACGAGCATTCCATCGAACCTTAACAATTGGTATCTTGTTTTGCTTAAGTCTTTTAACCTCACGATCCATTATTTCGACGGGTTCTTCGATGAATTGGAGTTTTTCGTTGATTTGGATTTCATCTAACGGAATAGTGAGATCTTCTTTAGCAAAACATTTCTTCAAATTCGAGACGTGGAAAGTGTTATGTACAGCCACGAGTTGTTGAGGTAACTCAAGTCGGTAAGCTACTGGTCCGACACGATCAATAATCTTGAATGGTCCAATATACCTTGGATTTAATTTCCCTCGTTTACCAAATCGAACAACGCCTTTCCAAGGTGCAACTTTAAGCATGACCATCTCTCCAATTTCAAATTCTATATCTTTTCTTTTAATGTCAGCGTAGCTCTTTTGTCGACTTTGGGCGGTTTTCAACCGTTGTTGAATTTGGATGATCTTCTCGGTAGTTTCTTGTATAATCTCCGGACCCGTAATCTGTCTATCCCCCACTTCACTCCAACAAATCGGAGACCTGCACTTTCTACCATAAAGTGCTTCAAACGGCGCCATCTCAATGCTTGAATGGTAGCTGTTGTTGTAGGAAAATTCTGCTAACGGTAGATGTCGATCCCAACTGTTTCCGAAATCAATAACACATGCTCGTAGCATGTCTTCAAGCGTTTGTATCGTCCTTTCGCTCTGCCCATCAGTTTGTGGATGATAGGCAGTACTCATGTCTAGACGAGTTCCTAATGCTTGCTGTAATGTCTGCCAGAATCTTGAAATAAATCTGCCATCCCTATCAGAGATAATAGAGATTGGTATTCCATGTCTGGAGATGACTTCCTTCAAATACAGTCGTGCTAACTTCTCCATCTTGTCATCTTCTCTTATTGGTAGGAAGTGTGCTGATTTGGTGAGACGATCAACTATTACCCAAATAGTATCAAAACCACTTGCAGTCCTTGGAAATTTAGTGATGAAATCCATGGTAATGTTTTCCCATTTCCATTCCGGGATTTCGGGTTGTTGAAGTAGACCTGATGGTTTCTGATGCTCAGCTTTGACCTTAGAACACGTCAAACATTCTCCTACGTATTTAGCAACATCGGCTTTCATACCCGGCCACCAAAAATGTTTCTTGAGATCCTTGTACATCTTCCCCGTTCCAGGATGTATTGAGTATCTGGTTTTATGAGCTTCTCTAAGTACCATTTCTCTCATATCTCCAAATTTTGGTACCCAAATCCTTTCAGCCCTATACCGGGTTCCGTCTTCCCGAATATTAAGATGCTTCTCCGATCCTTTGGGTATTTCATCCTTTAAATTTCCCTCTTTTAAAACTCCTTGTTGCGCCTCCTTTATTTGAGTAGTAATGTTATTATGAATCATTATATTCATAGATTTTACTCGAATGGGTTCTCTATCCTTCCTGCTCAAGGCATCGGCTACCACATTTGCCTTCCCCGGGTGGTAACGAATCTCAAAATCGTAATCATTCAATAATTCAATCCACCTACGCTGCCTCATATTCAGTTGTTTCTGATTAAATATGTGTTAAAGACTTTTGTGGTCGGTATATATAATACTTTTGACCCCATATAAGTAGTGCCTCCAAGTCTTTAATGCAAAAACAACCGCGCCTAATTCCAAATCATGCGTCGTATAATTTTGTTCGTGAATCTTCAATTGTCTAGACGCATAAGCAATCACCTTCGTTCGTTGCATTAATACACAACCGAGACCTTGCTTTGATGCGTCACAATAAATCACAAAATCATCATTCCCTTCAGGCAATGACAATATAGGTGCCGTAGTTAGCTTTTTCTTCAATAACTGAAACGCTTTCTCTTGTTCATCATTCCATTCAAATTTCTTCCCTTTATGCGTTAATGCAGTCAAGGGTTTTGCTATTCTGGAAAAGTCTTGGATGAACCTTCTGTAGTAACCAGCTAGTCCTAAAAACTGGCGTATGTGTTTCGGAGTTTTCGGGGTTTCCCACTTTTCAACAGTTTCTATCTTTGCCGGATCCACCTTAATACCTTCTTTGTTCACTATGTGACCGAGGAATTGAACTTCTTCCAACCAAAATGCACACTTTGAAAACTTAGCGTACAATTCTTCCTTCCTCAATACTTCTAACACCTTTCTCAAATGTTCACCGTGTTCTTGGTCATTCTTTGAGTAAATAAGTATGTCATCAATGAAAACAATGACAAACTTGTCAAGGTATGGTCCACACACTCGGTTCATAAGGTCCATGAACACAGCTGGTGCATTAGTTAAACCAAACGGCATGACCATAAACTCGTAATGACCGTAACGTGTTCTGAAAGCAGTCTTTGGAATATCATCTTCTTTCACCCGCATTTGATGATACCCGGAACGTAAGTCAATCTTTGAATAAACAGACGAGCCTTGTACTTGATCAAATAAGTCGTCGATTCTCGGTAGTGGGTAGCGGTTCTTGATGGTAAGTTTGTTCAACTCTCGGTAGTCGATACACAACCTGAATGTACCATCTTTCTTCTTGACAAACAAAACAGGAGCTCCCCACGGTGATGTGCTTGGTCGAATGAAACCACGCTCTAAAAGTTCTTGTAATTGGCTTTGCAGTTCTTTCATCTCGCTGGGTGCGAGTCTGTAAGGAGCACGAGCTATTGGTGCAGCTCCTGGTACAAGATCTATTTGAAATTCAACGGATCGATGTGGGGGTAATCCCGGTAATTCTTTCGGAAATACATCGGGAAATTCTTTTGCAATGGGAACATCATTGATGCTCTTTTCTTCAGTTTGTACTTTCTCGACGTGTGCTAGAACAGCATAGCAACCTTTTCTTATTAGTTTTTGTGCCTTCAAATTACTAATAAGATGTAGCTTCGTGTTGCCCTTTTCTCCGTACACCATTAAGGGTTTTCCTTTTTCTCGTATAATGCGAATTGCATTTTTGTAACAAACGATCTCCGCTTTCACTTCTTTCAACCAGTCCATACCGATTATCACATCAAAACTCCCTAACTCTACTGGTATCAAATCAATCTTAAATGTTTCGCAAACCAGTTTAATTTCTCGATTCCGACATATATTATCTGCTGCAATTAATTTACCATTTGCTAATTCGAGTAAAAATTTACTATCCAAAGGCGTCAATGGACAACTTAATTTAGCACAAAAATCTCTACTCATATAGCTTCTATCCGCACCCGAATCAAATAAAACGTAAGCAGATTTATTGTCAATAAGAAACGTACCCGTAACAAGCTCCGGGTCTTCCTGTGCCTCTACCGCATTAATATTGAAAACTCTTCCACGGCCTTGTCCATTCGTGTTCTCCTGGTTCGGGCAATTTCTAATAATGTGGCCTGGTTTTCCACATTTATAACAAACTACATTGGCATAACTTGCTCCGACACTACTTGCTCCGCCATTACTCGTTCCGACACCATTTGTTCCTTTCGTTCTATTAACCCCTGGTCCGTAGACCTCACACTTCGCCGCGCTATGACCATTTCTTTTACACTTGTTGCAAAATTTGGTGCAGAACCCCGAGTGATTCTTTTCACACCTTTGGCATAGTTGCTTCTGATTGTTGTTGTTGTTGCGGTTATTATTGTTGTTGGGATGATTGTTGTAGTTGCTGTTGTTGTTGTTGTTGTTGGGCCGTTTGTTGTAGTTGCGATTGATGTTGCGATTGTTGGGATAATTGTTGCGATTATTGTTGTAATTGCTGTTGTTGTTGTATTGGTGATTCTTATCACCGTTTTCCTCCCACTTTCTTTTGACTTGCTTCACATTGGCCTCTTCAGCAGTCTGTTCTTTAATTCTTTCTTCAATCTGGTTCACTAGTTTGTGAGCCATTCTACATGCCTGTTGTATGGAGGCGGGCTCGTGTGAACTTATATCTTCTTGGATTCTTTCCGGTAATCCTTTCACAAACGCGTCGATCTTCTCTTCCTCATCTTCGAATGCTCCCGGACACAATAGGCACAATTCTGTGAATCGTCTTTCGTACGTGGTAATATCAAATCCTTGGGTTCGTAACCCTCTAAGTTCTGTCTTGAGCTTATTGACCTCGGTTCTGGGACGGTACTTCTCGTTCATCAAGTGCTTGAATGCTGACCACGGTAGTGCGTACGCATCATCTTGTCCCACTTGCTCTAGATAGGTATTCCACCATGTTAACGCAGAACCTGTGAAGGTATGCGTAGCGTACTTCACTTTGTCCTCTTCAGTACACTTACTTATGGCAAACACCGATTCAACCTTCTCGGTCCACCGTTTCAATCCGATCGGTCCTTCGGTTCCATCAAATTCCAAAGGTTTGCAGGCAGTGAATTCTTTGTAGGTGCATCCTACACGATTTCCTGTACTGCTAGATCCAAGGTTATTGTTGGTATGTAGCGCAGCCTGTACTGCGGCTATGTTTGAAGCTAGAAAAGTACGGAATTCCTCTTCATTCATATTCACGGTGTGTCGAGTAGTCGGTGCCATTTCCTTCAAAATAGTTAAATGGAACAAGTTAATCATACAGAATATTAAGAGTAGTTAATAGTATTTCGTAGCATAATATGAACTCATTTATAAAAGCTTTTTCTTCATATTAGCGTTTTATAAGTTTAAATTCGGGTAGTACCTACCCGTTAAGTTCATACTTAGTAGCTAATATACAATTCAACTACTACAATTCTATATGAAAAACTGATTATAATAATATTTCGCGTTCAAACTTTTATACAATATTTTACAAACTTACAATACCGCTTATTTTACATAAAGCATGAAATATAGCACACAATAACTTTGATACAAGATAGTTGTGAAGACAATTCTAGCTAGTACACAAGTCGTTCAGCAAAGGCAATAAAGACACGTAATTCATACGTCCAGAAACAAGTCATGCATTCTGGTTTTACTAGGACTACTTCCCATCCTTGGTCTTGTGCAACATAACCGTTATGGCCATTGATAAGACAGCGTGTTGTAACGTCATCAAAGGGACGAGGGTTACGTAATGTCCAACAGTCCCGTAATAATCTAAAAACCTCATTTCTTACCCCAATTACCGACTCCGTCACTTGTGGAAACGTTTTGTTTAATAGTTGTAGCCCGATGTTCTTGTTCTCACTTTGGTGAGAAGCGAACATTACTAATCCATAAGCATAACATGCTTCTTTATGTTGCATGTTAGCCGCTTTTTCTAAATCACGAAGTCCAATATTCGGATATATTGAGTCAAAATAATTTCTTAACCCGTTGCGTAAAATAGCATTTGGGTTCCCCGCAATATATGCGTCAAAGTAAACACATCGTAACTTATGGGTTTCCCAATGTGATATCCCCCATCTTTCAAACGAAAGTCTCTTATAAACCAAGACATTCTTGGAACGTTCTTCGAATGTCTTACAAACTGATCTCGCCTTAAATAGTTGTGCCGAGGAATTCTGACCGACTCTAGACAAGATTTCATCAATCATGTCTCCGGGTAGGTCTCTTAAAATATTGGGTTGTCTATCCATTTTGCGTTTTTATACTGTAAAATAGACAAGAGTTAGATTCATAAAAAAAAATACTTATTAATACAAGCAATTTTTACATATATCATAAAGCATAAGCACACTATATTACATATATTACACCACATGAATACAACTATCTTATTCCGACTCGCTTGTTTCTTCTTCTTCGGTTTTGGTTCGTTTTGCCAAGTTTCTAGGGATATATGATTTTCCCCTAATATGAGCCGTCGTTATCCACATTGGTTTAGAAAAACCTGGTGGTTTAGAGGTTCCTGGGTCATTGTTACAACTTAAGGACTTCGGGGGTTGACGATACATATAAAGTTCATCGGGGTTGGAATTAGATTTCTCTATTTTTATGCCCTTTCCCTTATTATTTTCTTTTGCCTTTTTAAATTCAGTTGGGGTAATTTCTATAACATCATCGGAATTCTCGTCGGAATCCGATTCATCGGAGAATTGGTAATCCTCCCAATATTTTGCTTCCTTGGCGGAAACACCATTGACCATAATTAACTTTGGTCGGTTGGTTGAGGATTTTCTTTTACTTAACCGTTTTATTATTTCCCCTACCGGTTCTATTTCTTCATCCGGTTCCGATTCTTCTTCCGGTTCCGATTCTTCTTCCGGTTCCGACTCTTCTTCCGGTTCCTCTTCGGGAACTTGTGAATCAGTCCACAAATCATTCCAATTTACATTTGACTCTTCATTATTATTAGGTGAGTCAATGGGACTTGTTCTAGAGGTAGAAATCTATCACATAATATCAAACACGTTAAGAGATTAATATATCACATAATATTCATATGTTAAAAATATATAGTTTCCAACAAAAATGTTAAGCAATCATTTTTAAAGAAAACACGGTCGAAGTCCAGACTCACTAATGCATCCTAACAAACTCGATAAGACACACTAATGCAAATTTTCTGGTTCTCTAAGACCAACGCTCGGATACCAACTGAAATGTCCCGTTCTTATTGATTAAAAACGTTCCATATTAATTGATTTCGTTGCGAGGTTTTGACCTCTATATGAGACGTTTTTCAAAGACTGCATTCATTTTTAAACAAACCATAACCTTTATTTCATCAATAAAGGTTTAAAAAGCTTTACGTAGATTATCAAATAATGATAATCTAAAATATCCTGTTTACACACGACCATTACATAATGGTTTACAATACAAATATGTTACAACAAAATAAGTTTCTTGAATGCAGTTTTTACACAATATCATACAAGCATGGACTCCAAATCTTGTCCTTATTTAAGTATGCGACAGCGGAAGCTCTTAATAATCACCTGAGAATAAACATGCTTAAAACGTCAACAAAAATGCTGGTGAGTTATAGGTTTAACCTATATATATCAAATCGTAACAATAGACCACAAGATTTCATATTTCAATACACATCCCATACATAGAGATAAAAATCATTCATATGGTGAACACCTGGTAACCGACAATAACAAGATGCATATATAAGAATATCCCCATCATTCCGGGACACCCTTCGGATATGATATAAATTTCGAAGTACTAAAGCATCCGGTACTTTGGATGGGGTTTGTTAGGCCCAATAGATCTATCTTTAGGATTCGCGTCAATTAGGGTGTCTGTTCCCTAATTCTTAAATTACCAGACTTAATAAAAAGGGGCATATTCGATTTCGATAATTCAACCATAGAATGTAGTTTCACGTACTTGTGTCTATTTTGTAAATCATTTATAAAACCTGCATGTATTCTCATCCCAAAAATATTAGATTTTAAAAGTGGGACTATAACTCACTTTCACAGATTTTTACTTCGTCGGGAAGTAAGACTTGGCCACTGGTTGATTCACGAACCTATAACAATATATACATATACATATATATCAAAGTATGTTCAAAATATATTTACAACACTTTTAATATATTTTGATGTTTTAAGTTTATTAAGTCAGCTGTCCTCGTTAGTAACCTACAACTAGTTGTCCACAGTTAGATGTACAGAAATAAATCGATAAATATTATCTTGAATCAATCCACGACCCAGTGTATACGTATCTCAGTATTGATCACAACTCAAACTATATATATTTTGGAATCAACCTCAACCCTGTATAGCTAACTCCAACATTCACATATAGAGTGTCTATGGTTGTTCCGAAATATATATAGATGTGTCGACATGATAGGTCGAAACATTGTATACGTGTCTATGGTATCTCAAGATTACATAATATATAATACAAGTTGATTAAGTTATGGTTGGAATAGATTTGTTACCAATTTTCACGTAGCTAAAATGAGAAAAATTATCCAATCTTGTTTTACCCATAACTTCTTCATTTTAAATCCGTTTTGAGTGAATCAAATTGCTATGGTTTCATATTGAACTCTATTTTATGAATCTAAACAAAAAAAGTATAGGTTTCTAGTCGGAAAAATAAGTTACAAGTCGTTTTTGTAAAGGTAGTCATTTCAGTCGAAAGAACGACGTCTAGATGACCATTTTAGAAAACATACTTCCACTTTGAGTTTAACCATAATTTTTGGATATAGTTTCATGTTCATAATAAAAATCATTTTCTCAGAATAACAACTTTTAAATCAAAGTTTATCATAGTTTTTAATTAACTAACCCAAAACAGCCCGCGGTGTTACTACGACGGCGTAAATCCGGTTTTACGGTGTTTTTCGTGTTTCCAGGTTTTAAATCATTAAGTTAGCATATCATATAGATATAGAACATGTGTTTAGTTGATTTTAAAAGTCAAGTTAGAAGGATTAACTTTTGTTTGCGAACAAGTTTAGAATTAACTAAACTATGTTCTAGTGATTACAAGTTTAAACCTTCGAATAAGATAGCTTTATATGTATGAATCGAATGATGTTATGAACATCATTACTACCTTAAGTTCCTTGGATGAACCTACTGGAAAAGAGAAAAATGGATCTAGCTTCAATGGATCCTTGGATGGCTCAAAGTTCTTGAAGCAAAATCATGACACGAAAACAAGTTCAAGTAAGATCATCACTTGAAATAAGATTGTTATAGTTATAGAAATTGAACCAAAGTTTGAATATGATTATTACCTTGTATTAGAATGATAACCTACTGTAAGAAACAAAGATTTCTTGAGGTTGGATGATCACCTTACAAGATTGGAAGTGAGCTAGCAAACTTGAAAGTATTCTTGATTTTATGAAACTAGAACTTTTGGAATTTATGAAGAACACTTAGAACTTGAAGATAGAACTTGAGAGAGTTCAATTAGATGAAGAAAATTGAAGAATGAAAGTGTTTGTAGGTGTTTTTGGTCGTTGGTGTATGGATTAGATATAAAGGATATGTAATTTTGTTTTCATGTAAATAAGTCATGAATGATTACTCATATTTTTGTAATCTTATGAGATATTTCATGCTAGTTGCCAAATGATGGTTCCCACATGTGTTAGGTGACTCACATGGGCTGCTAAGAGCTGATCATTGGAGTGTATATACCAATAGTACATACATCTAAAAGCTGTGTATTGTACGAGTACGAATACGGGTGCATACGAGTAGAATTGTTGATGAAACTGAACGAGAATGTAATTGTAAGCATTTTTGTTAAGTAGAAGTATTTTGATAAGTGTATTGAAGTCTTTCAAAAGTGTATAAATACATATTAAAACACTACATGTATATACATTTTAACTGAGTCGTTAAGTCATCGTTAGTCGTTACATGTAAGTGTTGTTTTGAAACCTTTAGGTTAACGATCTTGTTAAATGTTGTTAACCCAATGTTTATAATATCAAGTGAGATTTTAAATTATTATATTATCATGATATTATCATGTATGAATATCTCTTAATATGATATATATACATTAAATGTCTTTACAACGATAATCGTTACATATATGTCTCGTTTAAAAATCATTAAGTTAGTAGTCTTGTTTTTACATATGTAGTTCATTGTTAATATACTTAATGATATATTTACTTATCATAGTATCATGTTAACTATATATATATCCATATATATGTCATCATATAGTTTTTACAAGTTTTAACGTTCGTGAATCACCGGTCAACTTGGGTGGTCAATTGTCTATATGAAACCTATTTCAATTAATCAAGTCTTAACAAGTTTGATTGCTTAACATGTTGGAAACATTTAATCATGTAAACATCAATCTCAATTAATATATATAAACATGGAAAAGTTCGGGTCACTACAGGTAATACAAGCCATCAACCATTCAACCATCCCAGGATGAAACCCAAACTGAACCAAAATAGACCTCATGAAACTCCAACTAACAGTGTCATAGGCCTTTTGGATATCAATTTTAAAGGCACATCTGTCTTTACCCTTCAACCAATTATAACCCTTCATTAATTCTTGAGCAAGAAGCACATTATCACTAATTTGTCTATTAGGGATAAATGCAGACTGATTAATGTCCACAATGCCATCAAGATAAGCCTTAATCCTATTAGCCAAAATCTTGCTAATGAGTTTATATAAGACATTGTAACAGGAAATAGGCCTATAATCAACAACAGATCTAGGGCATTCCTTTTTAGGCACAAGTGCAATAGAAGTAGCATTAATTTCAGTGAGAAGCTTGCCATTTCTGAAAAAATCATCAATAGCTTTAAACAAGTCATCACAAATAACACTCCAAGAAGCTTTAAAGAATTTGGCATTAAAGCCTTCTGGACCAGGTGACTTGCCATTATCAATCTCCCACAGAGCTTTTTTAGCTTCATCAAGATCAAGCCTTCTCACCATATAATTAGCATCCTCAACAGAGATTTTATTTTTAAAAAGTGTATCAGGCAAATGGATTTCAGAAACAACTTCCATTTTACCTAACACACCCTCAAAATGCTTAACAAATTGTTATGGGACATCCCCACCAACAAATCTGTTACCATCAATATCTTCAACGGCCTCCACTCTTGCCCTGTTCACCCTACCCTTTATAACTTTATGAAAATAAGAGGTATTAGCATCACCCTCTTTTATCCACAAAACTTTACTTTTTTGAATTAACACCTTCTCTTCATCAATAAGAGCAGCCTTATAAGCTTGGAAATAGGCATATTCTTCCCCTCTTAGGTCATCATTACCAGGATCAGCCATAATAGCAGTTTGAATCCTGTCAAGTTCAACTTTTAAAGCAACCACATTTTTATGCACATCACCCTTCAATCTGCTAAGTAACCCCATCTTCTTCTTCATATGCTTCAGACAAGTCACAACAGATAACATGGTATAACCAGGCACATGCATATCCCACACCTCCTTAACCATAGGTAAAAATTCAGGTTTATCATCTAAATGGTTATTAAACCTAAATGGGCTTGGCTTCCTTTTAGAGACATTAGGAAATCAAATCATAGTGGGACAATGATCAGATAAACCATTAGGCATGAAATCAGCATAAGCTCTAGGAAACTTATCAAAGAAATCACAAAAAGCAAAAACCCTATCAAGCTTCTTTAAAATACCCTTATCAGGACCAATAACATGCATCTTTTGAATCCAAGTGTCTTCAAAGCCCACAGAGTTTATATCTTCAACTTCAATCTCACAAACACAATCTCTAAATTGTTGCATTTAAAAAGTAACAATAGAGGAGCCATTAAAATTATCCTCAGGGTTTAGACTGATGAAATGCCCCGTCCTAATCCATCTGGACAAAGTCATCAACATTTGATCTCAGAGCGATGATCGACTCCAAGTAATGTCCTTAAAATGAGCAAATGCACAGCGGAAGATTTCTTTCATACCTGAGAATAAACACGCTTTCAAGTGTCAACCAAAAGGTTGGTGAGTTCATAGGTTTATCTTAAAACAATAAAATTCATCATTTTGATAGACCACAAAATTTAAATGCTGCATGGTATAAATGGGCCCGAATCCTATACCCACCTGTAATGTACATGCTAAATCTTTTAAATACAGTACATCTTTCTCGTGTACGAAACCATTTTCCTAAATCATAGTAACCGTACACATATCTTGTGCACAAAAATAACATAAACATAACCTGTGTATAAAATCATTCTCTCGATATATAACATTCACATCAACTGGTGGCAATTATCATGTCCACATAATTCAATGGTGGCAATTATCATGTCCACATAATTCAATGGTGGCAATTATCATGTCCACATAATTCAATAATAATCCGCAGAACTTCTGTCTGCATAATAATTCATTCGAGGAAGGTTTTGCTTGTGTCTATCTCGTCAAACATTTATAAAAGCATTTCATGTATTCGCAGTTCAAAATATATTTCAAAAGCATTTAATAAAGCAGTTGTAAAAATAGCGCATGTATTCTCAGTCCCAAAAATATAAAGAGTAAAAGGGAATCAAATGAACTCACCATAATGTATTTTGTAGTAAAAATACATATAACGACATTGAACAAAAGTAGGGTAGGCATCGGATTCACGAACCTATATCATTTGTGTATATATTAAAACATATAATGGAAATCACATAATTTTATTTATTAATGTATATTATTTATATATATATTTGTAGTTATATGTAATTTATTTTAAATTCCATTTAAAAACATATACTTATATTATATCTTGAATTATATGTTATATATTTATTTTGTATATATATATTTTAAAATGATTAATCTCTATTCATTTAGTTATATTAATGTATATATACATATATATACATGTACGTATATGTATATATATATATATATATATATTATTATTATTATTATTATTATTATTATTATTATTGTGTTTGAAAATCAATAGTTCGTTACCTGTAACTATCATATCTAGATAATGTTAATGTATATATTTATATGAATATTAATATAGTTATAGTATATGTACTAATACATTTTATATACAAAATTATTTATTTGTAAAAAATGATAGTCTTTAACATTAGTGAGTTACTAATAATAATAACCTTATTAATAATGATACTAATCATACTAATCATAATATTATTAATAAATAATTCTAATAATTATAAAATGATACTAATGAAAGAAAATGATAATAAATTTTGTTGTTTTCATATTAATGATAATAATAGTAATCCTAACATGTTAATAATAATAATAATAATAATAATAATAATAATAATAATAATAATAATAATAATAATAATAGTAATAGTAATAATAATAATAATGATGTTAATATTACTTTTATCATGGTAATAATAATGTTTATAAGTCTAATAATAATTAGTAATAATAACATTATTAAATAATAACAATAATTATAATAACAATATTAATAATAATAATAGTTTGATGAAGAACTACCTTAAAAATGATTTTTAAAAAAAACAGCCCAGGTGAAGGCTCGAACCCTCGACCATCAGCTCACCCCTCACGTCCCTTAACCATTGATCTGCTGTTACATATCTGTTTTAAATTCCAACCTAATTCTTTTAACCCAGTTCATAATTGTTCTTCCCTTTCAAAAACTCGATTGACCAGAGAGTCCCCCAAATCACGATCAATTAATAAATTTAAACTAAAAAAATATTTGTAACTTATCTGTAATATATTCTGCAATATATATCGACTTAATTAATAAAAACAAAATTTAAAGGAGACTTGCTGTAACAGTTTTTGAGTACCACGACTACCCTATTCTTGATTTTGATTTTTCGAACGTTTTGGAAAATCTTTATAACATGAATTATGTTTCCAAACATTCCTAAAAACTTTTCAACTCATCAATTGACTCATAATTACAACAGGTATCTCTAATTTGATTCAAGAACACTCGTTTGACTTTTGAAACAAATCTTTGACCTCAAAAATTGGAACTTGATACGATAAATTGGACTTTAAAACTTTACATACAGTTTAAGTGAATATTTTCTAACCAATTTGCATTATTAGATTTTAAAGTTTATTAAGAAATTGAACTTTTTGAAAAATCAAACCAAGAGCAGGGTGGTACATGTCGTTCATCCTCTCTTCCGATTAATCAGATTGATTTAAGAGTGGTTATTGAGTTTTGGTAATTTGTAATTGATATTGTGAAGTAGTGTGGTGTAAATTATCAACTGGAATGAGCTAATTCATATCAAATTGGTCGACAGATAAATAGATGATCAGAGGTAAAATAATTAAATAATACAACTTGGAGAACGACTGCTAACAGATTTTGAATTCGTTCCTATAATCCAAATACTGATTTGTACGACTTATTTGACAGAAAAACAAATTACTACAGTCTGAAAACGATTGGGAACTGAATTCGTACCAAGAGGAATCAAAGCAAAATAATGTAAATCAGATAAAGATAGAATCTGCTTTATATATATATATATATATATATATATATATATATATATATATATTGACCGTAATATTTATTTATTTATTCTTTTTTTTATAGTTAATAAATATATTTCAAAAAAAATATGATTCTGTAAATTAAATTAGTATTATTAAAAATAAAATTACAAATAATTATATTAAAAATAATAATACTAAAGATAATAATAATATGTTATTATAACAAAAATGATAATTTTTTGTAGATTTAATAAAAATGGTAACAATAACAATAAATCTTAATATTCATAATTCTTAATATTGGTTATTATAATACAAATACATAATTAATAATAACAATCATAATAACTGATAATATTTAGATTACAATTATAATATATACATAAAACCGATGTTGATATTGATATTAGTATTAGTATTAGTATTAGTATTAGTATTAATAATAAAAATAATAATATGGTTATTATAACGACTATATTCTTAACTTGTGTTTACACTTTATATATACATTTTAGTAATTATGTAATATAATCATATTTAATATGATAACCTTTCTTGATTATTTATTATTTATAAATCATATATATATATATATATATATATATATATATATATATATATATATATATATATATATATATATATATATATATATATATATATATATATTACAATATACGTATAATAATAATTAGTCATAAAAATTATATATATTTATATATAGATTCATTTTAAATTTACACTTAATTATTTTGTATCCTATTTTACATATTTAATTCCTATGCTTAAATTATATTTATAATTTTAAATATGCGTATGCTTGCTTTTATATATACATATTTATTTACCATTTATTGTTCGTGAATCGTCGGGAATGGTCAAAAGGTAATTCAATACATGAACACAGTTCCAACATTTTGAGGCTCGGTTTAATAGACTTTGCTTATCATATCGATATCATATAAAGATTTAGATTTAAATTTGATCGGAAATTTTTGGGTCATCACAGTACCTACCTGTTAAAGAAATTTCGTCCCGAAATTTGAGTGAGGTGGTCATGGCTAACAATAAAAATGTTTTCATGGCGAATATGAGTTGATAAATAGAGTTTTATCATCATTGAGTAATATGAATAAAACAATTCGATTATTCGAAGAGCACGAATGAAGTCATCACAAAAGAGTGAATCGTAGAAATAAAGTTTCGTCTTAACTTTTGACGTTGTTTTGGTTGAATTCCGGAATTCAAGGGATTTAAAGAAAATCTTCGAAATCTATGAGATTTGATTCTTCGGTGAATAAGGAAATTAAGATCTCTATAATTAATTACGGTGATCTGCCTCGATAACTCTGTTTGATATTTCCATTATAAGTTAAGCTCTTCTGTTCCATTATTCTCACCATTCTTTTACTTTCTTCCTTAGTTCATACATCAAAAGATTGTGAAAATGCTTCATCCAGTACCAATCCTTGATATTTTTCTAATTATCATTTCTGTCATCCTTCTTTTCAATCATCCACTAGAAGAATCTATTTACTTCTATTATTACCTTGGGGTGATGGTGCTTTTAATCCCCCTGTGTCTTTATGTTGCTATAAACATTGATATACACGGTTTGTAATTTATGTGTTGTTATCGGGCTTTATATCTTCCCTTATACTTCGAAGTCCTTGCTTCTGTTTTCTATAATCATTGTCATCCCCAGTTAATACTTCCCCCCATATTTGCTGCGATTTATACTCCAATTTCTAATTCGGAGCTTTGTCCCTTCGTTTCTTCTTCTTCTTGCGATTGGGCATCTCTTGTAATGGTCCAGAATTCGCAGATATACGTTTCAGAATGAACATTGTTAATGTCCTAAGAAAGAAACGATAATAGCACAATTGACTTGTCAAATTACCAGAATTCAAGGAAAGATAGGACTATCAAGAAAAATATATTCTTGATATGTTTATAGATTAGGCAGAACGTAAGCGTCGTGTAACATGGCACATGATGACGTTATGATCTGTGAATCATCACGTTCCATTTAGAAACTCAACATGACTTATTGTAATATAATCACGTTGATCAAGTGTCATTATATTATACTAACTCATGCATCAGTTCCCAACATTACTTCAATAACATTCATATTTTAAGCTTGAAAGTTTACAGAAAATAGAAACTAACAGTTTCTATATGATGTAACACTGATAGCACGAAGAGATTAATGATTTCAGATAAGAATAGTTATGAAAATATCATCAGAAATATGGAGGATATTTATAATGAAAGATACGATGATATCTTGAAATTTCTTATATCGAAGGATGATGAAGAAACTTTGTCCGCAAGAGCTTGGAGTCAGAAGCAAGATAATTGCTAAAGATTTCATTAGAAACAGAATCATCAGGATTCTTAATGTACAAGTTTAGTCCTTGTGATTTGTTCAGAGACTCCTTCGTAGTTTGCTCAATCAATTTTTCAGTTTCAAACTTTTTCTGAGCTTTGCCAACATACAATTCTTTATCATCAATTTTTGGCTGTTGAGGTCATTTACAGTTTTTGTTGCTTCATTCAACTTTTCAAAATTTAGAGCATTAATTCGCAGATTGGGTGCTTTTTAGAATTTCAGAATGGAAGATCATAGTTCTAAGAGATAAATATTATATGGATACATATAACTGTTGATGTGGAAACGTTGCGAGACTCAAAATACAGATTTGCTGATTCCCGGTAATTGGTATGGAAATTCTTGTTAAAGGATACGGATGAGTATATGATAGGGTTTTAATGAATAAATATAATGATTCTTCAGAGAGGCTTAAGTCAACGAGTAATAAAATTTCTGGTAAGTTTACTGCTAAAGTGATGGGATATAAACGGTTTCCCGGTAACGATGACGAAAGGCAACTTAGATCTCATGGTTATAATAAGGCTAATCCAAATGGAAGTCGAAGTTGATTTGCTGAAGCTGTGACAAAATCGGCTAATTTGAAAAGGAATTGCAATGTTATTTTGGGTAATAATAATGCCAAAGGAGCTAGTACAGACACGTGTTAGACGTTTACTCGGTTCTGAGTGTTTTCAGGTGCATAACTATATGCATCAAACTCTTCTTCCGTAGATGAAGTGTGGTTGGTTCATCCTCTCGATTGAGGTGTTTTCGAGAATTACGAAAGGTTTGAACGCAGATTGTAATCGTCAAGATACAAATGAGGTTTAAGATAATATCAAGTGGCAAACTTGAAGAAATGTTTAGTTTCATATGTTATAATCAATATTTTAATTCATTTTAATTGTCCAATGTTATTAGTCCACAGTCGATAGTCCACAGTTAGCAATTCACTAATTCATATACAATATTCGAATTAATTAATAAGTATCGTGACCCGTGTACATGTCTCAGACTCGATCACAACTCAAACTATACATATTATTATAGAATCAACCTCAACCCTGTATAGCTAACTCCCGCATTACTGCATATAGAGTGTCTATGGTTATTCTAAATAATATATATAGATGGGTCGATATGATATGTCAAAACCTTGTATACATGTCCCGATATTTAAAGTGCGTAAAATAAATAACAGAAATTAAATGACGATAAATAAAGTGCGTAAAGTAAATGACAGAAATTAAATGACGATAAATAAAATTGCGAGAATGTAAATTGCGATAATTAAATTGCGATAAATAAAGTGTAATCAGTTAGCTGGGAACAATTAGCTAGGAACAGTTAGCGTGGATCCTTAACAGAATTTCTCATAGTTAATTTGTTTGTTTCTAACAAATTTTATTTTGCCAAATGTTTCCTTCATTATGCCACTTGATTTTTGATAAATCAAAATCCAAATATGAAATTGGATGAATATGGTTATTCTGTGGTGAACGAATTTGTATATCGGTGGACGTAAGTAGGATAGTAAACGACTGTTGAATCAGCTTCGAAGAATGTACAGTGTAACTTATTAATGTGAAATCTGAATATTCCTCGGGTATTACCTACCCGTTAAAATATTTTCACCATTAACAGTTGGTACAAAAGAATTTTTAATTACAATCTTTATGGAAATATACTTACAAATATATTTTCTTCAGATGTAATATAGATTTAATGAGTTAATATTAAACTCATTTGATTTACGGTTGCATCTAGAATTGCATAATCTCTAAAAACTTTAGAAATTACATCACTTTTACGGAGTATTTCTTCAACAATATTATGAATTTATACTTTGCGTGATGTTGGTGTTCGTGGATTTCTTGTGAACTTCACAAGATACGAATGATGTTATATGAAAAGTTTCGAGTACATCGATGATGAAAGTGTAAAATCAAACATATATTTGAATAATACGCTTGATTATTATGAAATGGAATTCATTAAATTGAAACAGAGATTGTAGTTAACAATGGTTAAGTCGTTGTCGAATGATGTACATTGTAGCATATTAGTAGTATGAATTAACCGCGTAGTTAAGATTCACACATAATAGCTTAGTATGGAAAGATTTATTATGGTTTAAAAATTTATATATATAAGATATACATATAAATTCTTCAGTAGCAATGAGTTAATACTTCATAACTCGTTGATACAAGATTTGTGCTATTGATTCGTAATGGTGTCCACGGTGATTCTTGAACTGGTGGAGCTTTTGATGTTATAGGTGTTGTTGATTCTGACGATGCTGATGGCACTGAATGTGCTGGTGATGTTAACGGTACTGTTGACGCTGCTAGTAGAATAAGTCTAGCTTGCGAATCACGCATCATTCTTGTCAGGGTTTCTACTCTTCCTTCTATCATTTTGGTTCACTCATCTGATTTCTGGTTAGGGTTAGAATAGATAATCTCTAAGACTTTAGAGCTTACATAATCGCTGCAGAAGGTTTCTTTAATGAAGTTATGAATTAATACTTCATCGTTTGTTGTTATTGGTATTCCTTGATATCTACAGAGCGTATGACATGGGTGCTCGTGGGATATATTGTAAAGTTGAGGTTTACGACGCGGTTGTGGTTGGAGGGGGTAATGGTACTGTTGGCATTGATGATGATGGTACTGGTTATGCTGCTGGTGCTGCTGCTGGTGTTTGTAACCTTTGCACCATATTCTCCAAAGCCACTACCCTAGCGCGAAGCTCGTTGACATCTTCTATTACACCGGGGTGATTGTCGGTTCGGACGAGCAGATAAATAAAATCTAGAATTTGATATAGTATATAATCGTGACGAGATACTCTAGAAATGAGAGAGAAAATGGTGTTTCGGACAGGTTCGCCGGTAAGTACTTCAGGTTCTTCGTCAAGAGGGCAATGTGGTGGATGGAAAGGACCGCCTTCTTCTTGTCTCCAATGATTGTGGAGGCTACGAACCCATCCCCAATTCATCCAGAATAGGTGATGACTGATTGGTTGATCTATTCCGGTCACACTGCTTTCGGAGCTTGAGTGAGATTCCATTTCGGAATCCGTGTGACTTGAACTAACGACGAATTCCATTTCGTACGATTGGATAAAGGATTTTTCGATATAAAGTGATTTTTCCGGCTATCGGGTGGTATTCTATTTACATAGGATATCTATATATATAGATCAAAAGATTTTATAGATTACGGAGGAATTTGCGGGATATGTCAGGCAAAGTTTAAAGTAACAGATACGATAAGATATGATTTAGCAGATACACTAAGATATGAATTTTTATCTATACACTACTCCTGTAATTAATGTAGCAAGACGTGTCTAGACTAATAATGATGAGCAGGTAATTTTCTAAGGATGATAAGCATATGATTTTCGACTAGAAATGATAAGCAAAACTTTTGACATGCAGACACGGTCGAAGTCCAGACTCACTAATGCATCTAAACAACTATCAGTTTGACACACTAATGCATGACCTGGTTCGCTAAGACCACCGCTTTGATACCAACTGAAATGCCCCGTCCTAATCCATCTGGACAAAGTCATCAATATTTGATCTCAGAGCGATGATCGACTCCAAGTAATGTCCTTAAAATGAGCAAATGCACAGCGGAAGATTTCTTTCATACCTGAGAACAAACACGCTTTCAAGTGTCAACCAAAAGGTTGGTGAGTTCATAGGTTTATCTTAAAACAATAAAATTCATCATTTTGATAGACCACAAAATTTAAATGCTGCATGGTACAAATGGGCCCGAATCCTATACCCGCCTATAATGTACATGCCAAATCTTTTAAATACAGTACATCTTTCTCGTGTACGAAACCATTTTCATAAATCATAGTAACCGTACACATATCTTGTGCACAAAAATAACATACACATAACCTGTGTATAAAATCATTCTCTCGATATATAACATTCACATCAACTGGTGGCAATTATCATGTCCACATAATTCAATGGTGGCAATTATCATGTCCACATAATTCAATGGTGGCAATTATCATGTCCACATAATTCAATAATAATCCGTAGAACTTCTGTCTGCATAATAATTCATTCGAGGAAGGTTTTGCTTGTGTCTATCTCGTCAAACATTTATAAAAGCATTTCATGTATTCGCAGTTCAAAATATATTTCAAAAGCATTTAATAAAGCAGTTGTAAAAATAGCGCATGTATTCTCAGTCCCAAAAATATAAAGAGTAAAAGGGAATCAAATAAACTCACTATAATGTATTTTGTAGTAAAAATACATATAACGACATTGAACAAAAGTAGGGTAGGCATCGGATTCACGAACCTATATCATTTGTGTATATATTAAAACATATAATGGAAATCACATAATTTTATTCATTAATGTATATTATATATATATATATTTGTAGTTATATATAATTTATTTTAAATTCCATTTAAAAACATATACTTATATTATATCTTGAATTATATGTTATATATTTATTTTGTATATATATATATATATATATATATATATATATATATATATATATATATATATATATATATATATATATATTTAAAATGATTAATCTCTATTCATTTAGTTATATTAATATATATATACATATATATACATGTACGTATATATATATATATATATATATATATATATATATATATATATATATATATATATATATATATATATATATATATATATATTATTGTGTTTGAAAATCAATAGTTCGTTACCTGTAACTATCATATCTAGATAATGTTAATGTATATATTTATATGAAATATTAATATAGTTATAGTATATGTACTAATACATTTTAAATATTAATATAGTTATAGTATATGTACTAATACATTTTATATATAAAATTATTTATTTGTAAAAAATGATAGTCTTTAACATTAATGAGTTACTAATAATAATAACCTTATTAATAATGATACTTATCATAATAATAATAATAATATTATTAATAAATAATACTAATAATTATAAAATGATACTAATGAAAGAAAATGATAATAAATTTTGTTGTTTTCATATTAATGATAATAATAGTAATCCTAACATGTTAATAATAATAATAATAATAATAATAATAATAATAATAATAATAATAATAATAATAATAGTAATAATAATAATAATAAAAATAATGATGTTCATATTACTTTTTATCATGGTAATAATAATGTTTATAAGTCAAATAATAATTAGTAATAATAACATTATTAAATAATAACAATAATTATAATAACAATATTAATAATAATAATAATAGTTTGATGAAGAACTACCTTAAAAATGATTTAAAAAAAAAAAAAACAGCCCAGGTGAAGGCTCGAACCCTCGACCATCAGCTCACCCCTCACGTTCCTTAACCATTGATCTGCTGTTACATATCTGTTTTAAATTCCACCCTAATTCTTTTAACCCAGTTCATAATTGTTCTTCCCTTTCAAAAACTCGATTGACCAGAGAGTCCCCCAAATCACGATCAATTAATAAATTTAAACTAAAAAAAATATTTGTAACTTATCTGTAATATATTCTGCAATATATATCGAATTAATTAATAAAAACAAAATTTAAAGGAGACTTGCTGTAACAGTTTCTGAGTACCACGACTACCCTAT
The DNA here is from genome assembly GCF_046630445.1 of Rutidosis leptorrhynchoides. NCBI lineage: Eukaryota > Viridiplantae > Streptophyta > Magnoliopsida > Asterales > Asteraceae > Rutidosis > Rutidosis leptorrhynchoides. The sequence goes on from NC_092336.1 coordinate 158,375,878, forward strand.
TCTTGATTTTGATTTTTCGAACGTTTTGGAAAATCTTTATAACATGAATTATGTTTCAAAACATCCCTAAAAACTTTTCAACTCATCAATTGACTCATAATTACAACAGGTATCTCTAATTTGATTCAAGAACACTCGTTTGACTTTTAAAACAAATCTTTGACCTCAAAAATTGGAACTTGATACGATAAATTGGACTTTGAAACTTTACATACAGTTTAAGTGAATATTTTCTAACCAATTTGCATTATTAGATTTTAAAGTTTATTAAGAAATTGTACTTTTTGAAAAATCAAACCAAGAACAGGGTGGTACCTGTCGTTCATCCTCTCTTCTGATTAATCCGATTGATTTAAGAGTGGTTATTGAGTTTTGGTAATTTGTAATTGATATTGTGAAGTAGTGTGGTGTAAATTATCAACTGGAATGAGCTAATTCATATCAAATTGGTCGACAGATAAATAGATGATCAGAGGTAAAATAATTGAATAATACAACTTGGAGAACGACTGCTAACAGATGTTGAATTCGTTCCTATAATCCAAATACTGATTTGTACGACTTATTTGACAGAAAAACAAATTACTACAGTCTGAAAATGATTGGGAACTGAATTCGTACCAAGAGGAATCAAAGCAAAATAATGTAAATCAGATAAAGATAGAATCTGCTTTATATATATATATATATATATATATATATATATATATATATATATATATATATATATATATATATATATATATATATATATATTGGCCGTAATTTTTATTTATTTATTCTTTTTTTTATAGTTAATAAATATATTTAAAAAAAATTATGATTCTGTAAATTAAATTAGTATTATTAACAATAAAATTACAAATAATTATATTAAAAATAATAATACTAAAGATAATAATAATATGTTATTATAACAAAAATGATAATTTTTGGTAGATTTAATAAAAATGGTAACAATAACAATAAATCTTAATGTTCATAATTCTTAATATTGGTTATTATAATACAAATACATAATTAATAATAACAATCATAATGACTGATAATATTTAGATTACAATTATAATATATACATAAAACCGATGTTGATATTGATATTAGTATTAGTATTAGTATTAGTATTAATAATAAAAATAATAATATGGTTATTATAATGACTATATTCTTAACTTGTGTTTACACTTTATATATACAATTTATTAATTATGTAATATAATCATATTTAATATGATAACCTTTCTTGATTATTTATTATTTATAAATCATATATATATTACAATATAGGTATAATAATAATTAGTCATAAAAATTATATATATTTATATATAGATTCATTTTAAATTTACACTTAATTATTTTGTATCCTATTTTACATATTTAATTCCTATGCTTAAATTATATTTATAATTTTAAATATGCGCATACTTGCTTTTATATATACATATTTATTTACCATTTTTTGTTCGTGAATCGTCGGAAATGGTCAAAAGGTAATTCAATACATGAACACAGTTCCAACATTTTGAGGCTCGGTTTAATAGACTTTGCTTATCGTATCGATATCATATAAAGTTTTAGATTTAAATTTGATCGAAAATTTTCGGGTCGTCACAACTGACATTAAAATCACCAGCTATCACCCATGGATTATTATCAACAACACCCTTCAAAACACATAAATCACCTCAACGCTTCTTTCTTAAACCATTATTATTATGAGCATACACAAAGGAACAAATGAATCTCCTCCTTTTATTATGTTGCTCAATAAGACAATGGATGACTTGGTCACTGTGAAATAAAATCTCACAAGCAACATCATTTTGGTCCCAAGCTACAATAATTCTAGTCCCTCCCCTGTAACTAGAACTATTAGAAGCCCAATGCCAATTACCAAATACATCACCAGCAACTTTACCAAGATTTTTTGACAAAACCCTAGTTTCAAAAACACCAATGATACTACAACCACTACTATGAATTAAATTACTAACTTGGACTTGTTTAGTTTGCTCATTTAGCCCCCTAATATTCCAACATGCTGCTTTAAACATTGAAAACAGAATTAGTGGCTGGACTGTCTTCCACAGACACATCCATATCATTACTCTTATTATCACCCTTCATCATAATAGCAGTAGCATCATCTTCAGAATCAACATCATCCTCAGATTGGACTTCTTCAACTACAATGCCAGCATCCAAGTCAAATTCAATACCCTTTTTATCACACATTGCCTTAAAGTATGTAAGATCCTATTTTCCCAGATGGTTGGGACGCCGTCCAATATGGTGGGACGTCGTCCTGTTTTGAAGGGCTGGACGCTGTCCAGTATTCTGGACGTCGTCCAGATGAACTGGCAGGCCAGCTATTGGAATTTAGATATTTAAAGGGGCATTTTGGTATTTTCACATAAGGGACGAGTTTTAAGCCACAAGATCAGTTTTGGGGAGTGTCATTACTCCATTTTCAACTACCTATCTCTTCCACTTCAATTCTAGTGAGAGAAGCACTTTTTAGAGTGAGAGAGCTCAAACAAGGAAGGAAGAAGATTGATTCCGGTCAAAGTGCGAGTTCTAAAGTTGTTCATCTAGTCTCTAGCTACGTGGTGATTGTGGTGGTAAGTCTTAACCTTGATTTCCTTACTTTAATTAGTTTAAGGGTTAGGGTTTAGATTAGTGATGAACATAAAACCCATTTGTTAGTGATTTGGGGGTTTTTGGGTAAGTTTGGGTCTTGAGGGCTCAAAGATGACTAACCTAGGGTTTTGCAATGTTAAATGTGTTTATGGGTCTTAAATGGGTAGTGAAAGCACTAGCACACTTTGTTGTTTAGTCTTTGGGTGTTATTTGGGTTGTGGGTGACCCAAATGGGTGTGTTAACATTAAAATGGGTTAAACGAGTCTTTGATGACCTAAGTTGGTTAATGTGTGTGAAAATGCGATAACCTTGTGTTAAAAAGTGTTTTAAGACTATATTTGGCTAGTGTTAGGGTTTTGGCGAAGTTGACCCAATATTAGGGTTAAGTGTGCAAATGGGTCGGAATTGCACTATGAGTCAAATGACACTAGGATGGTAAGGGAGATGGTTGACCAACTTGATTGTGTGATTGATTATATGCATAATGTAATAGGTACGTTACATTGGAGGTTGCAAGCTTGATTTCTCGCTTACCGAAGGCGTTAAGGTGAGTGGAATAATTATATATGCGTATATAGTGTATTTGCTTGCGGGCTTGTGGTTAGTGTTATTCGGGCGTGTAGATTCACTATAGTGTTATCCGGGCTTGTGGATTCACTACTCTTTTGTGCGATGGAGACCACATGTGCGTGAAGGGTGGTTATGTAAGTGCGGACGTCCACCTAGGGGGTTAGTTTATACTAACGGTCATCGTGCGAGTACTAACAGTCATTGTGCGAGTACCGTTCCCTTGTGTGCGTTATGGTTAACCCTGGTTATTGTGTTGTAGAGTAAGCATATAATATCGTTCGAGTTATATATATATGCTATTGTTATGCTAGCTTGTGGTATTGGAGTTTAATAACTTTGTATTTGAGATGATAAGCTAATTGTGATGCTAGCATGTATGCAGTATGTGTGTAAGTGTTTGCAAGTAGGTATATTATATATGTATGTGTATAATTATTGCATTCACTAAGCTTTAGCTTACCTTCTCGTTGTTTATCTTTTTAGGCTCGGGCTTGGATAAAGGCAAAGGTATTCGGTTAAATTAGTGGTCTCCCGCTTGTTTTGATAGGGGATGCTTTTGGGTGATTAGCTTTTGAAGTTTGACCGAGATTGGGTAGTTTAACCCCAAACACCGTGCTCTAGGTGTCGTTTGGAATTTAAACTCTTATGGTCGAAACTTGTATATTGAACGAAATTCGTAAAACGGGTCATTGTGGGCCCGGTGTTGTAAAACTAGTTTTTATTGTAGAAATCTCTTAGTTTTACTTATTATGACATGTTGTGAAAAGGTTTTCGTTTAAAAGTGTCGGGAAGCGGGTTTTCCGCTCATGTAAGTTGGACCCCGAGATCAGAATCTGGCAGATCATTTAGACGCCGTCCAGATCTGCTGGACGCCGTCCTGGTCTTCAGTGCTGGACGCCGTCCATATAACTGGATGCCGTCCAGATGTACTGACCCATAATTTTTTTAAGCGTGTTTTTTGGAATAACGAAGTCAGGTCGTTACAAAGTATTTTCTATCTTCAATGGACCAATGTAAAAGGGCATTTTTGTTAGGTAATTTATCCTTATGCACAAACTTATTGAGAACAGCCTTTCTAGAGTTCCACAACTTCCATACCTTATCAAAATCATCATTCATAACATCTTGAACATGGTCCACCCTTTGTAAAATAGAGAACTTATTAAATGTCTCAACCTTCTTCTTACCAATATCATTTTTCTTAACTTCATTTGCTTTCTGAACACCAACATTCTTTTTAACATGAGCCTTAACAGTATCATCACCCTTACCACCCATTTCTTTAACAGAAGTACCACTTTTAGATGACTAGACATTATCATTACCCTTAATAGACATACCACTTTTAGATAGCTGGACATTATCATTACTTTTAATAGAATTACCCTTTGATGAATCACCAATCTTAATGCCAGAAGATGAATAATCCTTCTTACTAAAAAAATTCTTTTGAGGTCCCATGGAACCTGTAGCACCCTTAAAAGTAGCACCAGAGTCAACCTTCTTTCCTTCAGCCTTATCATTACTAGCATTATTCCTCTGCAAAATCTTAGGTTGGTTAATAAACTGCCTCTGACCACCAAATGCAGGTTTAACACCACCGCTACCACTAGCATTAGTTTTCCTGTTAAAAGGAGGTGGCTTGACCAAAGTACTACCACTTGCATCCTTAATAACCCTATTTCTTCTACCCATAACCTAACACCCATCATCATCATTATCTTTCTTATTAGCAAGCTTAGCAGCCAATTCTTCTTCAACTTTCTTCTTAGCTTCAATCTCTTCATCTGTCAATGGCCTTAATGCACACTTTGAGTTACCATGACCAAAGACCTTACAATGACTACACCTTACAGGCTTCCATTGATAACCAAGTTTAAGATCAAACCTTCTATCAGGAACACCATTATGGTTAGGATAAGCAACCCTAATGTGATCAGGAAGCTCTTCAGTAGCATTGACTTCAACAAGAACCCTAGCATATCCAGCCTGCCCTGTTTGCTTCAAACACCTTTCTTTAGTGATTTTGTCCATTGCAATAGGCTTACCCATTTGACTTACAATTTGACTGATACATTTACCAGTCCATAAATCAAAAGGCAAATGTGACACCGCTATTTTTTTATGTACGTGGCGGAAGCATTTATTTATTAATTACAGAATAAACATTAACTATTGCTAAGACAACCAGTGTCATGTGTCATTACAAAATACATGTTTATACGGAGAAGATGTAGTTACAATCTGTTTTCAAAAGAACACAGTTTAAACTATAAAAGATCACATCAGAGTTAATCCTGTCAAACATAACATCACCATGCCCGTCTTCTCCCAAAAAGCACTATCTACAAAACCTCGCAACCTGCAGGGAGGAGATGGAGGGGAATTAGCACGAAGCTAAGTGAGTACGACTAACTACAGGCCATAGCATACATAAGTGTTATACTAATCATGTCACAATAGTCTAACACACAAACATCACCCAAGTGCCGTCTACAGAGACTCTGGCAGCTCGGCCAAACCATTAACCACCAGTTGATCGGACTGGGGCTTACCAGAAGTTCCTACACCACAGTATGTATATACATAATCCACACGCGATGGATGCGTCATTCACATATATATACACCTCGGTTGTCTAGGCTACCACAGAGGAACCCAACCCACAGGTTGATCTCTCCTAACGAGGCTACCACACAATAGGGACACACTGGGCTCCAGCAGACAAGCATCAACTAACATGCAGTCATCACAAGTACTAACTAACCACAACAATAAATATATCTAACAAGCATGGCAATCATAATATAACATGCTTCTATATAGTATATTCTCCAGTTAGTCCCACTCACCAAATACCAGCAAATGAGAAGGTATTCAGCTATCTAATCACCGAACCTTCTCTTTCTCCTTTTCTTCTGAGAAAAACATATACACAAGTTAGTTTCTATCCGGTAACACCAAATAACACAATATAAAAATTTTTGTATCAAAAAGCGTTTCAAAATTTACATCCTGAACATCAAAATACAAACGGGCAGCATAACGGCTAAAAATCAACACTTATGTAAAATATTCTGCCTTGGACACTCAGTCAGTCGACTGACTCTTACAGTCGGTCGACTGTCGACAAAACCGGTCGACTGACCTTTCCAGTCGGTCGATTCATTTGGTATTACATCAATCGGCCGAAGGTAAATCTTAGTCGATCGGTTCACTCAACAGTCGATCGGTTGTCTTCGTCAATCAGCCGGTTCAACCCTCAGTCGGTCGACTGTCGACCGACAGTCGGCTGACTGTGTTCATCTTCATCAGCAACTGAACAAAGGCTACGGACTTCACGATGAAATCCTCAAATCTCGATCTAGAGCTCGTTTTAAACACCAAAATCGACCACAACTTGTTCACTACTTGTTATAGACTCAAAACCCACAAAAATTTGACCATAACAACACTTAAATCACTTATTTTGACACAAATTCAAGCTTTTTACAAAACTCACACAAAACTATGAATTTAACAACGAATTAAATACATAAACACATGTTACTTACCTTGATAGACTCAGTAAACGATAGCAAACACGATTCTAACACCAATTTGAGCTCAAGATCAATGTTTAAGGATTAGGGTTTAATTGTAGGTGGAAGGGAAGGTACGGTGTGTGTGTGAGATGGTTCTGGAAAAAATGCAAGAGAGACACAGCACTAGTCATTTAGTTGGGGTAAATTCCCACACTGTGCAACACACGGGTATCTATCAGTTATCTGATATCTTTCGTACATTATTTGGCAACCCAAACGAAGTCCAAATTAAATAAACAAACCTGTTCTGTGACCTTTGTCACAAAGTGGTCCTAACCACATCATCAAATAATAATAAACATTCAATAAAAATAAAAGCATATAATAACACAAAACTAACTTAAGGGCAAACTAGTAATCTTACAGCTAGGCCCGATTGAGGATGTTACAAATCTACCTCCCTTAAGAAGATTTCATCCTCAGAACCTGGTCAAGGTCAAACAACTGAGGATAGCGCGCCCTCATTAACTCCTCTGTTTCCCACGTCATGTTAGAACCTAAGCTGTGTCGCCACTCCACTAATATCATTGGAATTTGTTTCTTTCTTAACTTGGTGACCTTCCTGTCTACTATTCAAATTGGCTCTTCTACTAACTTCTTACTTAGATCCACTTTCAACTCTTTCAATGGGAGAATCTGGTTTACATCGTCTACTTTACACTTCCTTAAATAACACACATTGAACGTGTTGTGAATTCCTGCTAACTCTGAGGGAAGATCTAACACAACGGTCTGATCATTCATAATTTCTTTGATCGGAAATGGTCCAATAAATCTCGGTGCTAGTTTACCACATTTACCAAACCTGATCACCCCTTTCCATGGCGAGACTTTCAAATACACACGATCACCTACATTAAATGTTACCGGACATCTGCGCGGATCAGCATACATCTTTTGTCGATCTCTAGCTGCTTTTAATTTCTCAAGTGCAATTTCAACTTTTTCTGCAGTAATCTGAACAATTTCGGGACCTGCAAATTGTTTCTCACTTGCTTCTAACCAACATGTCGGAGTTCTATACTTACGACCATACAACATTTCATATGGCAGCATTCCAATACTCGAATGATACAAATTGTTGTAAGCAAACTCTATCAGTGGAAGATGCGAATCCCAAGAACCACCATATTCTAAGACACACGCTCTCAACATGTCTTCTAACGTTTGAATCGTTCGTTCACTCTGATCATCTGTTTGTGGATGATATGCTGTACTTAAATTCACACGCGTACCCAGATTCTGTTGTAAACTGTTCCAGAAGTTCGATACAAACCTAGTATCTCTATCGGAAACTATTGACAACGGTATACCATGTCGACTAATGATCTCTTTCAAGTACAATTCTGCCAAATCACTTAACGAAGCTGTTTCACGAGTAGCTAAAAAGTGAGCACTCTTTGTTAAACGATCCACAATCACCCAGATCATGTCGTGTCCTTTCTAGGTTCGGGGTAACTTGGTTACAAAATCCATCGTTATATGATCCCATTTCCACTGAGGAATTTATAACTATCTTAGAGATCCATACGGTTTCTGATGTTTTGCCTTAACTTGCGCACAAATATGACATTTTTCGACAAAATTTGCAACATCTGTCTTCATTGTCGGCCACCAATACAATGTTTTCAAGTCTCTATACATCTTTGTACTACCTAGATGCACTGATAATCTCGATTTATGCGCTTCAGTAAGGATTAAATCCCTCAAATCTTCAAGCATAGGCACCCAAATTCGATCTTTATAGGTCTTTAATCCTCTAGAATCATTGCATAGGTCAAATTTTCTTTTAGTCATTTGTTCAGTCTTTAGGTTTTCGTCATTCAAAGCTACTAACTGAACGGTTTTCAATCGATCAATCAAGTCTTAAACTATTTCAATTCTCATAAATCTAACATTTTCGATGGTTTTCTTGCGACTCAGAGCATCCGCGTCTACATTTGCTTTACCCGGATGGTACTTAATCTCACAATCGTAGTCTTTAATCAATTCTAAACATCGACGTTGACGCATATTTAATTCTTTTTGCGAAAAGATACATTGAAGACTCTTATGATCTGTATAGATTTCACAATGTGTACCATACAAATAATGTCTTCAAAGCTTCAAAGCAAACACAACTGCAGTTAACTCTAAATCATGAGTAGGGTAGTTTCGTTCATGATTCTTTAACTGTCGTGAAGCATACGCTATAACTTTATTTCTCTGCATCAAAACACAACCCAGACCTGCACGTGACGCATCACAGTAGACCACAAAATCTTCTGTTCCCTCTGGTAAAGCTAAAATCGGCACTTGACATAACAACTGCTTGAGAGTCTGAAAAGCCTTTTCTTGTTCATCAGTCCATCGAAAGGCTACATCTTTTCTAGTTAACTTATTCAACGGACCTGCTATTTTAGAGAAGTCTTTGATAAATCGACGGTAATAACCTGCTAAACCCAGAAAACTCTTAATTTATGCCGGCGTTTTCGGTGAGTTCCAATTCATTACGGCCTCTATCTTAGACTGATCTACTTTAATACCCTGTTCACAAATCACATGACCCAGAAACTGTACTTTCCGCAACCAAAATTCACACTTAGAAAACTTAGCGTACAACTGTTCCTATTTCAGAAGTTCTAATACCAATCTCAAATGTGTAGCATGATCTTTCTCGGTTTTCGAATATATCAAGATATCATCTATGAAGACAATCACAAACTTGTCAAGATACTGACGGTACACCCTGTTCATGAGATCCATAAACACTGCTGGCATGTTTGTTAACCCAAATGGCATAACTAAAAATTCATAATGACCATATCTAGTTCTGAACGCTGTTTTCGGTATATCACTCTCTGCAACACGTACCCGATGATACCCTGAACGTAAATCAATCTTTGAAAAGTAGGAAGCACCCTGTAACTGATCAAATAAGTCATCTATTCTTGGTAACGGATACTTATTCTTGATTGTTCTCTTATTTAAGTCGCAGTAATCTATACACATACGAAGCGACCCATCTTTCTTTTTTACAAACAAAACAGGAGCACCCCACGGTGAAGAACATGGTCGGATAAACCCCTTATCTAACAGTTCCTGAATCTGAGACATCATTTCTCGGATTTCTGACGGAGCTAATCTGTAAGGAGCTTTTGCAACTTGCATAGCACCTGGAACCAAATCAATTTTATACTCTACTTCATGTACTGGAGGTAACCCTGGTAGATCATCTAGAAACACTTCTGGAAATTCTGACACAACGGGAATATCGGTCACTTGCTTCTTTTATTTCTTAGCATCAATCACATAGGCCAAGAATGAATCACACCCTTTCGATATCGCTTTCTGAGCTTTCATTAGGGAAACCATAGGGAAGTTAAATTCACTGCGCTCTCCCCTAGCTATCACTCGGGATCCGTCAGCCAAACGGAAAGAAATCATCTTCTTATCACACTTAATATTAGCCCTATTAGCTCTTAACCAATTCATACCTATGACTACATCAAAGCTAGGTATAGGCATCAACAAACAGGTTAAAGGGAAGGAATGGCCATCGATTTTGATGGTAACTCCAGACACAGATGATGTGCATGGAACCATTTTACCATTAGCTGCTTCTATTTCCAAAGGCGCGTCTAACATCCTAACAGGCAACTTCAACTTATCACAGAAGCCTAAGGACATAAAAGAACAATTCGCTTCTGAATCAAACAACACACGAGCTGGCAAGGAATTAACCAAGAACATACCAGTAATGACATCATCGGTAGCGGTTGCAGCGTCTACCGTCATCTGAAATGCCCTTGCCTCTGCTGTTGGAGGATTCTTTCTCTTCTGCCCAGCGGTAGAAACAGAAGATCCCCCAGACGTTACTGACCTCGCCCCTAACCCGGCCCCAGAACCGGCTCTTAACGCAGATGGACAATTTGCAGATCTATGCCCCTCTTGATGGCAACTCCAACAAACGTTAGACTTAAAAGAACAAGCTGTTGATTCATGACCTAACACTCCACATTTCAAAAATCTCTGGGTCATTGGAGAACAAGGACAGCCATGAGTCGATTTAGGAACATTACACCAACCAGACTGACTAGAACCCGATCTGCTCATACCAGACTTACTTTTCTGTTTAAACCCACCCGACTTCTTATCATGAAATCCTGATTGCTTACTTGATTGCTGAACAGACTGACCACCTGTTTGACTTTCTGATTTTCCCCAAAAGATCCACCTTTTGAACTTTCTCTTTTCGCAGCCATGATATCACCTTCAGTAACCTTCGCCATCTCATGTGCCTGCGCCAATGTGGTTGCAAATCTCGCAACAGTTCTATACTCTGGCTTAATCACCCGCATAAAATGCTGGATCTTATCCTTCTCTGTTGGTACCCATTGCTGAACAAACCTTCGTTTCGATGTGAAGTCTCTGAAAACCTCATCAATTGTCATACTTTCCGTCATTTTCATACTCAGAAACTCGGTTTTCAATCTTTTCATTTCATATTCTGAACAATACTGCTCACGAACCTTAGCATTGAACTATTCCCAAGTTATCTGACTGATCTGTTCTTTGGGTAAATATGCAGTAATAGAATCCCACCACTCCATTGCTTCACCTTTGAGAAGCATACTAGCAAATACTACCATAGATTCAGGCTCACAAAAACATGCTTCCAACGCTCTCTCTACTTCTCTTAGCCAATTAAGGGTCATTGTAGGGTTTATGTGACCACTGTACTCAGGAGGTTTGCAGTCCATAAACTGTTTATAGGTACACTTCCTTCTTGTCTCAGGGACTTGAAATGGGTACATCATTTGATTAGGAAAAGTCTGGTTAAACGGAAATGTCATTTGATAGTTTTGATAGGTATTTTGTGGAAACTATGATTAGGAACTGCCACTGGTTTGATTATAAAGGTTTGAAGGAAAAGTTGTGTAACGACCCGACTTTTTCGACTTGATTTTGTGCCTTGTGTTTCAGCGAAACTGCGTATTTGTGCGTACTGTGCTACTTTATACTCTGGAATCTTTAAATACATGGTTTACTTTCATTTATATATTAAAATGTGCCTTAGTGTACGTAGGATACTTAACTTGATCACCGGATGCTTTATGACCGTTAGTGTCACTTAACGTTTCGAATAAACCGCGAACTGCGCGCACGTTTAACTTTTGTCGTAACCGGAAGATTATGACTACAAAATCTTAATTATTATTTTATAATAATAATTACTTGGGTTTATGGATGCTTAAATATGCGTAGTAATTTAATTATGCTTACTAGTTAGTCTTGTTGGACTTTCTACCTTGTTGGACTTAAGCCCACCCTACTCTAGCTAGTGGCCCATTTATTTAGCCCACAAATTAATTACTAGTGACCCAATAATAAGTAAGACAAATTCCCATTTATTAGAGGGAACATGCTAGCATTTATGACAAGTATTATCCTTAATGTTGCATGGGATTCCAACATAAGCACCAACTTTAGACAATCATTAACCAAAAAGTAACTTTTTGTCCCCCCTTGTCCCCCCTCAAAATTTTGGCCACCACCACCATTCCCTCCCTCATTTCACTATAAATACTAGCCTTATGCATCTCAATTTACACTTGCTCTCATTTGTATTTCCCACACACTTATTCTCCTATCTTCTCTCTAGTCTTTCTCACTCTAAAACTTGTAAGTTTTTGATTTTTCTTCTTCTTCTTCTCCTTTCTTTTTCGTGTACATCATCATCCATGGAAGATCAAGCTTTTTAGCTTTAATCTTGATTACATATTGTAGATTCAAGCATGAATCCTTCAAGAACATGGAAGATTCAAGCTTTTTAGCTTTGAATCTTCACCCACTATGTAGATCTATATTTTTCTTACTTTAATCTTGTTATTTTGTTATAAAGATTCAAACTTGTGTTTGTAATCTTCATGTATCTTAAAGATCCAAGCTTTATGCTTCAAGATCTTCAAGAACAACCAAGATGCAAGTTTTCTAGCTTGAATCTTCATATCTTATTGTTGGATCTAAGTTTTCTAGCTTATGATCTTGTTGTTTTGTTATAAAGATCAAAACTTGTGCTTATGGTCTTCATGAAACTTAAAGATCCAAGCTTTATGCTTCAAGATCTTCAAGAACACTAAAGGTTCAAGCTTTCTAGCTTTGTGACCTTATAAATTGTGTGAAAGGGATCCAAGCTCTCTAGCTTAGGGTTCCATCACTTCATTTGACTTAGATCATGTTCATACTTGTTTGATTGATGTAAAGTTTGTAACTTTGTTTGTAAATAGGACTTGTATTTGTGTTAAGACTAAGGATATGATGTAACCTTGGTTCATCATCCATCTAAGACTCTTAAATGAGTTGTGTTACCACTTGGTCTTAACATATTGTGTATTTATGGTAGAATCTTGGTCAAAAGTGATGCTAAACCATCAACGAGTTGTACACTTGAAGCTACAAGCATCAAGGATGAGAACCGTGATGAGCATCAAGCACCAAGAACCCCACCGGAGCACTTGTCCACTGATTTTCGTATCTGATCAGGCCACCTGGGCTAGTGGAAAGTTGATTTTCAGTTAGTTCGGTTTGAGTAGATGATTTTCCGTTTGGGCCTCGTCTTAATCCGAGTTACGGTTTAGGATTTATGGCCCTCCGAGAGTCACTACACCCTATTAACGTTGTGCTGAAATTTCTGACCTACTCACACTTAAACCGTCGCCACGGTCAAACGAAGACGAGTTAGGTTCTGAAAATTGGTTAGCGGTTAGGGGACTCATATACGGAGCCATAGCCACTGACTATGCATCTTTTCAATTTACGTAGAGGTCGTAGCAGCTGACCGAAGTCAGCCTATTGTTTCGATCTCTATTCTTGTCGAACTTACTTAGCTTTTATGATGATGAATGATGATGATGATGACATTTAAACTTATTTTATGCACTATTAGAATTTATAAAGACAACCTACTGACCTAGTAACCTTTGATTTAGATTGACGACCTTTCGGACCGACTTACTACTTGCCCACTTTCGTATCAACTTGTATTGCTTATTCACTGTGAGTTATAGCATCCCTTTTTACTTTAATTATTTTGGGACTGAAAATACATGCGCTTTTTACATTTTACATACTAGGCACGAGTACTTAAACTTTATATGTGTGTGGGTTATACAACGACATAAACATTCCCCTTAGCACGGTAACGTTTAGTCATTGGTTTTTGAACCGGTGAACGCGAATCTTAGATATGGATCCATAGGGTTTGACATCCCCACTAGGGTTAGTCGCGCTAGCATTTAACGGGTGTTTAATACTTCGTGAACATACGCACTCGCCAAGTGTACTTTTAGGGGGTTATAAACGTTAAGTCTAGTTACCGGGTGCCCACGGTTTTACATATACTTTTCATACTGTTTTGTTACACTGAAATCTCGTGGCCTACCTTACGTTACTGTTACAACTTAAACTATAGCTCACCAACATTCGTGTTGACTTTTAAGCGTGTATTTCTCAGGTGCCTAGAGGTTTCTTGCTTCCGCTCTTAGATTTGCTGTCTTGCTGTTAAGGACCTGCTGTATTAGTTATCCGCTGCATTACTAGAGATGTCTCATTCATGGAACTTTTCTTTTGCATTCGTAGTTTATGTTAATTTCAAATAACGACTTTGTAACGACCTTTGTGTCACATTATCTTTTGTAAACGCTATCTTTTATGAATGCAAAACTGGTTTTCAAATAGCATGTAGTACTTGACCGTGTAATGATCCCGTTGTTGATGAATTGTACACGATGGTTTTGTACGGGGCGTCACATTTGGTATCAGAGCATTGGTTGTAGGGAATTAGGTTGCATTAGTGAGTCTAGACCAGACCAAGTAGGATTTACTAATAGGACTAATCTACAACTTGCTCGTTTACTTGTTACTGCATACTACTGCTGCATGTTACTGCTTACTTATACTGCCATATGATCTGCTGCATGCTACTGCTTACTCTTACTGCTATGTGAACTCGTTGTATGCTATTGCTTATCTTCGCTACTGCTTGCCACTATATGCTTTCGATTGCATGTTACTTCTGTTTAGTACTGTTAATATTGCCATGCTATATACTGCGATAGATGATCTAGGTTGTTGTAGTGCCTGATTACATGCTTGCTTCATGCCTGCTATTCACTGTACCGACTTGGAAAACTTATCTTTCCTAGTTTAGATGTTTTTCTGAAACCTTTTCCCACTCGCCTAACCCTAAGGACTAGAAATGTAATCCACCTGTTACTACCGTTCCACCATCTCAGAGATCGAAACATTACTTCACGCAATCTAGGAGGAGTACCCCTCGGAATACACGCCCACTAAGGTTGATCCTCGGAGGAGGAGATATTTGAGGACTTGCCGGAGTAACCGCACCCCGAGCTCACTCTAATTAACCACATAAAATGTATGAAAATTAGAAGGTTGTTCAGTTTCCACAAGTTGACCCGTATCCCGTACGCTTTCATGATCGTCACTTATCTCTTTAATTCTTCCCCACTACTCAACGATCTAACGACACTTCTGGACTTAGATCCCCAACACTCTTAGGCATTGGAGAAGTCGGGAAGGACATCTCCTTTCGTAAGGTCTTAGTGTTTTCTACTGATGCTCAGCCGTACCCAAAGACTTAGGAGTCACCTCAATACATATCGTATTACTACTTGCTACACGTACAACCCGATACGAAACCCAAATTGAATTCTAGAAAGGAACCTAAAGACATTACCTGATCCCTAACATTTTGAAGAAATTTCGGGACATTTAGGCATTGATGCATGACCTACGGAACCTCCGCACCCCCACTGAGAAACCGTGAGATTAATTATGTAGATTTTGTTTTGAGATAGCATAGATAAAGCACCGTCAGATGAAATTGAGTAGAACTTGGATTGATCACGTTACATTGACCATATGGAGTGATATTGGAATGAACGTACGATTTAGTACAATATAATGACGCCAGGCCAGCGTGGTTATATTGAAGTAAATCATGCAGAAGTTCCAATATTACTATATAAGGAATATGAAGCAATTCAAGGGAAATTTTGGAAGGAACCACTTGAGTATACGCATTATGGTCGGTTAGAGGTAGGGAAAGAATAACCACCTAGCCTAGATTCTGTACAAGGAGGGTCTTGATTACAAAATTGATAACCCAAAAATTTGTTATAGATATAGACACCCTGGACACTTAAGGAAAAGTTCTCAAACAGGAAAAACTTTGAACTTACTTACGGTAGAGCAATCGTTATCTCAGCTATGGAGACTCGTATGGATCCTGATTTTAGTTAGGGAACGTTTCGTCAAAATGTTTTATTATCTCGTAATTGTTTAATACTAGAGCGATAGAAACCTTATATCTAAGAACCTCAGTGTTATGACTAATAAGCCATTAACAACCATGAGGGTTATGTATTCTATATGACAAGCTAATGGTAAGCTGGTAGAGATAGAGGAATGATTTAAGGTAGTACCTTAAAATTAACAGGTGGGTCATTGGAGATGACCTCATGCCAACAAAACTTGAAAGTTTTAAAGTAGTAGTTGGAAAGGATTAGTTATCTACGCACAAGCAGATGCTATTTGAGAAGGTTGATAGAATTTTTCGCGATAGTATAATAAGATTTAGTTGGAATGGACTTTAAGATTAACCTAATACTCATCAAGTTAGGAAGCTTTGATGAAATAGTTGGAACGAACTAGCTTTCAAGGATGAAAGCGTAAGTTATTTATAGTAAGAAGATTACTCGTACACCTCGCGAGAATGGTGAGCCAAAAGCCATCTGGGTTACTTCAACAACCCAAGATCCCACAATGGAAATGGGAAGGGATGACGATGGATTTCATCCCGAAGCTACCGAAAACAATAGGCAGTTATGACACAATCTGGATCATCGTTGACCGCCTCACCAAATCTGCTTACTTTCTAGCCATGAACGGAATCGATACAACGGACAAACCTGCATAACGATACATAAAAGAAATTGTATCCCATAACTTCAGCGATCCAAATTCTATATTAAGGACTACCCAAGAGTCTTATTTGATACTCATTCTTACGTAACTCTGAATCCTAACTTATTTCGAGAGATTCCTTGTTCGATGATAATCACACCATCGCCCTTCTTACGTCGATATTAGTCATACCAGTTCGAGATTTCCAAAATCAATGGGCAGTTAATTCCCATCCTCATACTCTCCCTTTCGTAACTCACTTATAAGCAACAACTTTACACTTAAGTATTTTTGGTCGAAAGACTTATGTCCTACCAATAGTCATCAACTACTTTTAAACTCAATGGTTTTTATTACCTCAAAGATCACCCGAAATTTTCAAAATCTTTTACTCAATCCTCATCAATCCTTTTCCAACTTGTAACCTCCGAAATATGAAAATTTTGTTTGCCAAAAATTTTTCACATACTATTTTACGGTACGATCCTCTCAAAGTTTCATAAAAGTAAATTTTATTTTTATTTGTCATTCGTGCAAATTTTTAAAATCGTATATGTTATATAAAATAAAGTAAATGATTACTTATTTTGACAAATACATATGAAATTTTACTTTCGCATTTACAAACCAAATCTTTTATTTAAAAGATATTTTACTTTGAATGGTACGGGTTGTACATAACCCTAGATTACTAAGAACTTCGTTTCTTTTCTTAAATTATCACTTTAAACGAATTCTATAAAATTTTTGTTGCTTGTTATATAAAAAAAAAAATTTCGTTGCTTATTTCGTATCCAAATCATCATGAAGACTTTACAACTGTCGAAACCGAGGGATTCATGTGTGTGTATGTGATGAAGGCACTTACTACCACGTCATGCAGAGCCTTCGAGCGTCCATCAACACTTAAACCATTCAAAATTATTGCGTTACCCCAGGAATCTTATTTGCCACACCTTTCGGAGTGATGCTCTTTCTTACATAACTCTAAGTCCTGACTTATTCCAAGGGATTCTCATTTAAGTGATACTAACATCATCAGTATTCCGACTTTAGTATTAGTCATAACTTGTTTGGATTTTTGCAAAGTCAAGAAGTGATTAACTTCTCATCCTCATGATCTATCCTTCATACCTCACTTTTTAGCAACGGCTTCGCATGTGAATATTTTTGGGCCAAAGACTTAAGTTCGGATAATCATCAAAACTACAATTAATTCATTAGTTTTCATTACCTAGTAACATGTCAACCGATAATTCAAAGATTTTTCACTCGACCATTTTCAACTCCTAACCTCTGAAATACGAAAAACTATGTTTATCAAAATTTTTACACGTTGATTTTACACGTTGCTTATTTGTGCGGTCCTCACGAGATTTATGGACAAATGAAAGTACTAAAAACTTTTCTATCACTTACGCGATTTATAAATTCATATATGTATAAATTTACCCTTACTTATTTTGGGTTAGTACATACTAAGTTATACCTTCAAGATAATTAAAAATCGATCCTTTATTGAGTTGTTTTAAGTCAAATAATTTTATGCAAAATGGTACTCGTTATACATACTTCTAAATTTACCAAGAACTTCGTTCCATTTATGTTGTCACATCAAACGTTTAAAGGTTTTCAAAACTTCCTTGGTCGATTTTACTAAAGGTTTTCCTATTAGACTGCACCATGTATGGACCACACTTTTTTTCGCCTTCCGTTAGGGATGAAACTTACTATTAAGATCTTTGTTAAAAACTCTTGAGCCACTTTGGGTGGCAGTTTTATAAAATTTGTTAAGAAGTCTTTGTGCTCATGAAATGTTCCTCTTAAGGTTAGTCTTGGCAAAAACGCGGGCCGATAAATCAGTTTTCTAGGGTCCACTCAGTGATCATCGCATTTTTGGAAAGACACTAGGTAGGATTTCTACTCTCAATATTTCACGGCTAATCGCAACACCCTCGTAAACATCATCTCTATGAATCAGTGTATTGAGGTACAAGAAATCATCTTTGAGATCCTTTTCACTTGGAGTAAACCATTCTTTATGACCTAGGGTTCACCTTTCTTCTCATCCATGCATTCCCTTAAGTATAAGGATAAATTCAGGACAAACCACACGAAGAGTTCACCCTCGTTCAAGGATCACACCTTTCGTGCGATTTTCCTTCAAAAATGTAATATAAGATACTTTGAGAATCTATGAATCTTGTTATCCTCTTGGAAGGGGACTGCTTAAAACATTTACGACACTGATGTGGATACTCTACATATTTCTTCCTTCGTTGATTGCAACTATATGTTGTTCTAGTTAATGTTAACCCTAACTTCAACATGTAACTGAAAGGATAAAGTTACATTATGGAACTGTGCTTTCATTCCATTCAAGGATTAGATCACATGCATCATGGAAAGCTGAGTGATATCTTTCATCGTTCGTTCGAACCGCCCTGAAGACACTATAAATAATTATGGCTGGCTTTGCAAGTAAGTCCGATTAGTCACTTCCAGCTAAAATTCCAATCCATTTATTCGAATCAAACGTTTCTTAAATATCGGGATCTTTATGCCTATGGTCTCCTTCCGAAATTAAGGGATTAGTAAAATCCGTGGCTAACACTATCCAGACATCAAATCGCATGGTTATGATCACCATGTTTTTCATCCTACCTGTCAGCTTTGTATTGCGACATAAGCACTCAATGTTTTAGATAAGTTTGGTAACGTTCATGATGCATTTTATGCATCCAGCTTACTGAAGATGCCTGTAAGGCTAAAAACATCATCTTTCCTTTTGTGGGTATATATTCATATGGCATACACGTGTTAACCAGAAACGAAATCAATTTGTTGATCTCTTAGGATAAGAGACTTAATTAATGGCATATACCTATTCTTACTGTTATACGCCGAAGTACCTTTCAAGGCAATTAACTCACCTCTGAGCCCTCGGGTCTCTTAGAACTTCGATACGCTCCTTCTTATTAAAAAACGGTACCATTTTTAGTCACTCCTCAAATTTCGGGACAAAATTTCCATTAACAAGTGGGTAATGTAACGACCCGACTTTTTCGACTTGCTTTTGTGCCTTGTGTTTCAGCGAAACTGCGTATTTGTGCGTACTGTGCTACTTTATACTCTGGAATCTTTAAATACATGGTTTACTTTCATTTATATATTAAAACGTGCCTTAGTGTACGTAGGATACTTAACTTGATCACCGGATGCTTTATGACCGTTAGTGTCACTTAACGTTTCGAATAAAACGCGAACTGCGCGCACGTTTAACTTTTTTCGTAACCGGAAGATTATGACTACGAAATCTTAATTATTATTTTATAATAATAATTACTTGGTTTTATGGATGCTTAAATATGCGTAGTAATTTAATTATGCTTATTAGTTAGTCTTGTTCGACTTTCTACCTTGTTGGACTTAAGCCCACCCTACTCTAGCTAGTGGCCCATTTATTTAGCCCACTAATTAATTACTAGTGACCCAATAATAAGTAAGACAAATTTCCATTTATTAGAGGGAACATGCTAGCATTTATGTCAAGTATTATCCTTAATGTTGCATGGGATTCCAACATAAGCACCAACTTTAGACAATCATTAACCAAAAAGCAACTTTTTGTCCCCCCTTGTCCCCCCTCAAAATTTCGGCCACCACCACCATTCCCTCCCTCATTTCACTATAAATACTAGCCTTATGCATCTCATTTTACACTTGCTCTCATTTGTATTTCACACACACTTATTCTCCTATCTTCTCTCTAGTCTTTCTCACTCTAAAACTTGTAAGTTTTTGATTTTTCTTCTTCTTCTTCTCCTTTCTTTTTCATATACATCATCATCCATAGAAGATCAAGCTTTTTAGCTTTGATCTTGATTACATATTGTAGATTCAAGCATGAATCCTTCAAGAACATGGAAGATTCAAGCTTTTTAGCTTTGAATCTTCACCCACTTTGTAGATCTATATTTTTCTTACTTTAATCTTGTTATTTTGTTATAAAGATTCAAACTTGTGTTTGTAATCTTCATGTATCTTAAAGATCCAAGCTTTATGTTTCAAGATCTTCAAGAACAACCAAGATGCAAGTTTTCTAGCTTGAATCTTCATATCTTATTGTTGGATCTAAGTTTTCTAGCTTATGATCTTGTTGTTTTGTTATAAAGATCAAAACTTGTGTTTATGGTCTTCATGAAACTTAAAGATCCAAGCTTTATGCTTCAAGATCTTCAAGAACACTAAAGGTTCAAGCTTTCTAGCTTTGTGACCTTATAAATTGTGTGAAAGGGATCCAAGCTCTCTAGCTTAGGGTTCCATCACTTCATTTGACTTAGATCATGTTCATACTTGTTTGATTGATGTAAAGTTTGTAACTTTGTTTGTAAATAGGACTTGTATTTGTGTTAAGACTAAGGATATGATGTAACCTTGGTTCATCATCCATCTAAGACTCTTAAATGAGTTGTGTTACCACTTGGTCTTAACATATTGTGTATTTATGGTAGAATCTTGGTCAAAAGTGATGCTAAACCATCACCGAGTTGTACACTTGAAGCTACAAGCATCAAGGATGAGAACCGTGATGAGCATCAAGCACCAAGAACCCCACCGGAGCACTTGTCCACTGATTTTTGTATCTGATCAGGACACCTGGACTACTAGAAAGTTGATTTTCAGTTATTTCGGTTCGAGTAGATTATTTTCCATTTGGGCCTCGTCTTAATCCGAGTTACGGTTTAGGATTTATGGCCCTCCGAGAGTCACTACACCCTATTAACGTTGTGCTGAAATTTCTGACCTACTCACACTTAAACCATCGCCACGGTCAAACGAAGACGATCTAGGTTCTGAAAATTGGTCAGCGGTTAGGGGACTCATATACGGAGCCATAGCCACTGACTATGCATCTTTTCGATTTACGTAGAGGTCGTAGCAGCTGACCGAAGTCAGCCTATTGTTTCAATCTCTATTCTTGTCGAACTTACTTAGCTTTTATGATGATGAACGATGATGATGATGACACTTAAACTTATTTTATGCACTATTAGAATTTATAAAGACAACCTACTGACCTAGTAACCTTTGATTTAGGTTGATGACCTTTCGGACCGACTTACTACTTGCCCACTTTCGTATCAACTTGTTATTGCTTATTCACTGTGAGTTATAACATCCCTTTTTACTTTAATTATTTTGGGACTGAGAATACATGCACTTTTTACGTTTTACATACTAGGCACGAGTACTTTAACTTTAATGTGTGTGGATTATACAACGGCATAAACATTCCCCTTAGCACGGTAACGTTTAGTCATTGGTTTTTGAACCGGTGAACGCGAATCTTAGATATGGATCTATAGGGTTTGACATCCCCACTCGGGCTAGTCGCGCTAGCATTTAACGGGTGTTTAATACTTCATGAACATACGCACTCGCCAAGTGTACTTTCAGGGGGTTATAAACGTTAAGTCTAGTTACCGGGTGCCCACGGTTTTACATATACTTTTCATACTGTTTTGTTACACTGAAATCTCGTGGCCTACCTTACGTTACTGTTACAACTTAAACTATAGCTCACCAACATTCGTGTTGACTTTTAAGCGTGCATTTCTCAGGTGCCTAGAGGTTTCTTGCTTCAGCTGTTAGATTTGCTGTCTTGCTGTTAAGGACCTGCTGTATTAGTTATTCGCTGCATTACTAGAGATGTCTCATTCATGGAACTTTTCTTTTGCATTCGTAGTTTATGTTAATTTCAAATAATGACTTTGTAACGACCTTTGTGTCACGTTATCTTTTGTAAACGCTATATTTTATGAATGCAAAACTGGTTTTCAAATAGCATGTAGTACTTGACCGTGTAATGATCCTGTTGTTGACGAATCGTACACGATGGTTTTGTACGGGGCGTCACAAGTTGTGTTTAACGCAGTGGTATTAGGGTTCCATTGCGCCCGTTCTTGTTCCAATTCCTTAATTTTCTCCTAAGCTTCTAATAACCGACTTTGAAGTTCTATTACTTCTTGAGAAGTTTCTTCTTCTGAAGACACATGTCCATCTTCATCAGGGGCTCTAAAAGTACCAGTTCCAGGGACAATAGGGCCAGTAGCGGTTGCTTCATTATCTGCCATTACTGCACTACCACAACACTCACACCAAAGCTTAGTATAAATTCTGTTAGTACTAACAACTAACACATATCCTGTCCTAATACTCACTTAACCCTTCCCCGGCATGTTATGTTTGACATGAATCTACTAAGTTTGGGAACATGACAGTTAGATCATAATGCACGTGCTGCCAAACTCAGCTCTGATACCAACTTGTGACACCGCTATTTTTTTATGTACGTGGCAGAAGCATTTATTTATTAATTACAAAATAAACATTAACTATTGCTAAGACAACCAGTATCACGTGTCATTACAAAATACATGTTTATACGGAGAAGATGTAGTTACAATCTATTTTCAAAAGAACACAGTTTAAACTATAAAAGATCACATCAGAGTTAATCCTGTCAAACATAACATCACCATGTCCGTCTTCTCCCAAAAAGCACTATCTACAAAAGCTATCAACCTACAGGGAGGAGATGGAGGGGAATTTGCACGAAGCTAAGTGAGTACGACTAACTACAGGCCATAACATACATAAGTGTTATACTAATCATATCACAATAGTCTAACACACAAACATCACCCAAGTGTCGTCTACAGAGACTTTGGCGGCTCGGCCAAACCATTAACCACCAGCTGATCGGACTGGGGCTTACCAGAAGTTCCTCCACCACCGTATGTATATACATAATCCACACGCGACGGACGTGTCATTTACATAAATATACACCACGGTTGTCTAGGCTACCACAGAGGAACCCAACCCGCAGGTTGATCTCTCCTACCGAGGCTACCACACAATAGGGACACACTGGGCTCCAGCAGACAAGCATCAACTAACATGCAGTCATCACAAGTACTAACTAACCACAACAATAAATATATCTAATAAGCATGGCAATCATAATATAACATGATTCTATATACTATATTCTCCAGTTAGTCCCACTCACCAAATACCAGCAAACGAGAAGGTATTCAACTATCTAATCACTGAACCTTCTCTTTCTCCTTTTCTCCTGAGAAAAACATATACACAAGTTAGTTTCTGTCCGGTAACACCAAATAACACAATATAAAAATTTTTGTATCAAAAAGCGTTTCAAAATTTACATCCTGAACATCAAAATACAAACGGGCAGCACAACGGCTAAAAATCAACACTTAGGTAAAATATTCTGCCCTGGACACTCAGTCGGTCGACTGACTCTTACAGTCGGTCGACTGTCGACACAACCGATCGACTGACCTTCCCAGTCGGTCAATTCATTTGGTATTACATCAATCGGCCGAAGGTAAATCTCAGTCGGTCGGTTCACTCAACAGTCGGTCGGTTGTCTTCGTCAATCGGCCGGTTCAATCCTCAGTCGGTTGACTGTCGACTGACCATCGACCGACTGTGTTCATCTTCATCAGAAACTGAACAAAGGCTACGGACTTCACGATGAAATCCTCAAATCTCGATCTAGAGCTCGTTTTAAACACCAAAATCGACCACAACTTGTTCACTACTTGTTATAGACTCAAAACCCACAACAATTTGACCATAACAACACTTAAATCACTTGTTTTGACACAAATTCAAGCTTTTTATAAAACTCACACAAAACTATGAATTTAACAACGAATTGAACACAAAAACACATGTTACTTACCTTGATAGACTCAGTAAACGATAACAAACACGATTCTAACACCAATTGAGCTCAAGATCAATGTTTAAGGATTAGGGTTTGATTGTAGGTGGAAGGGAAGGTACGGTGTGTGTGTGAGATGGTTCTGGAAAAAAATGCAAGAGAGAGACAGCACTAGTCATTTAGTTGGGTTAAATTCCCACACTGTGCAACACACGGGTATCTATCAGTTATTTGATATCTTTCGTACATCATTTGGCAACACAAACGAAGTCCAAATTAAATAAACAAACCTGTTCTGTGACCCTTGTCACAAACTGGTCCTAACCACATCATCAAATAATAATAAACATTCAATAAAAATAAAAGCATATAATAACACAAAACTAACTTAAGGGCAAACTAGCAATCTTATAGCTAGGCCCGATTGAGGATGTTACAGCAAATCTATAAGAGCAATCCATAAAGGAACTACTGCAGGTTCCATCTTGTCAAGACACAAACCAGATTCCCATCTTTTCAAAAACAGAGGCACATTTTCAATCATCCAAGGACCACTAGCAAGAACCCTCTTCATATTATCTTCATTATCAAACTTGAACAGAAAAAAACCTGAAGTATTCATGGTAATGTACTTAATCCCATAAACTCTCCACATTCTTCTTAAGTGCCAATTAACTGCAGCAAATGATAACCTTGCCCCAACAAAATAACCAAATAAAGAACATGAATAAGCAGAACAACCAACATCCACATACTCCTTCTTATGATGCACCACTTTTTCACCCCCAAGCATAACAGAAGATGGAATAAATTCCAATTTAGCTAAATCATCATCATTAACATTATCTTTAAGAGTATCAGCAAAAGACTTACCCTATTCAGTCATCTCAACATCATCACTACCAGTTTTAAACTGAACTGGCTGAACTTCTAAAATACTAATATCACTTGCAGGTTTTTCACGAGGAACTAATGAAAACTTAGCAATAGGATCATCAGTATCCATATCATTACCCTTCTTTTCAACACCCTTATCATACACAAGCCCCATAGAATCCAACTTAGACTGAAAAACTTTAGTTTTATCTTTGAAAAATACAGGGTCTGTGTTTGGTTTCCACTTAGCTTTCATCAAAGAAATCAAAATAGCACGAGTTTCAGGTGTTACAGGTTTTCTAACACCTCTCATTTTAACAAGTTCAGATACTTCAGGAGATTTCTCCTCATTAATACGATTAATATTCTTATACAGATAAATCTTACCAGCATTATCAGCCCTAAACACCTTATTCTTAGCACGCAGAAACAATGACTTCTTTCTCTTAGCTGTCTTCACCTTAGAACCACTATCCACCATAACCTCATCATCCTTAACAACCTTCTCAACAATATCAGCTATCTCAGGATCACCATCTTCAGCATCTTCATAAACCTCATCAGCA
Organism: Rutidosis leptorrhynchoides; assembly: GCF_046630445.1. NCBI lineage: Eukaryota > Viridiplantae > Streptophyta > Magnoliopsida > Asterales > Asteraceae > Rutidosis > Rutidosis leptorrhynchoides. Next base: position 158,401,849 of record NC_092336.1, read on the forward strand.
GAAGCATAGTCAAAATCTGCAATGGCATTTTTAAACGAAGCAGCACACTTATCAGAATCAACTAGCTTAGAACCTTCAATTGGACCTTCCATTGGGGACGGAATGGACCTAGTAACATTACCAGAAACCATTTTAGCATCAACATTAAGGTTTGAAGCACCAATTTCAGATCTGTCAGAAGTGGTGTCAGAAACCCTAGGCACGCAGCTTTTGAGATTTCTCGGATTCAACGAATTGAAAACACCATTAGAGCTTACAGAAGTGTAATTACGGTCACCAGCAACCTTTTGCACCTTCTTATTCGAGCTATTACTCTCGAAGACCCGTCAAACAGGTTTGGGAGGTGCTTTATGTGATGACCCGTCCAAATCCATATGGACGAATACGTCATTCATCGATTTCATTGCGAGGTATTTGACCTCTATTTGATACGTTTTGTAAACATTGCATTCTTTTGAAAAGGCACACCATAAATGAATATATAAATCCAAGGTTTTCGACATCTGATGATTTCTACATATAGACAATCACCGTAAATAATAGTTTACAATAATACTTCCGTTGACAATGCTGTCAAAATAGATACATGGTGATAATTTTGTGAATGCAACATTTTCTCGAATAAAGCATGTATGACTCCATGCACATAGCTTGTATAACATATAAGCATACAACGGAAGACTTCTAGGGAACCTGAGAATAAACATGCTTTCAAGTGTCAACACAAAGGTTGGTGAGTTCATTGTTTTAATGTTTCGCATAATCTGTATATAAAGGTGGACCACAAGATTTCAGTTGTTTCATCCGAAACGTTTATCAAAAGATTCTATGAAATTGAGCACCCTGGTAACTAAACTTAACGTATATAATAAGTACCCCTTTTTTAACATACAGGCAACCAACATGTACAATACACGCAATCCAACGTGTACTAAACTCAAATAGCATACGTCTGTTTTATAGTTCAGGTTAGGGTCTCTATACCTGGAACAGACGGGGATGTCAAGCCCTATGGATCCATATACAGTTATTCTCGCCCACCAGTCCACATCCTATGTATTGGCAGCTACTAGTTACCAAAGCTAGGGATTTTCCGTTTAACTCAGTGTAGAATTAAGTATGTACTTGTGTCCATTGCGTCTAAAATAAATTACATGTACTCTCAGCCCAAAAATATGTTGCAAAAGCAATTAAAAAGGGAGCAATGAAACTCACGCATATAATTATTGTAAAATGGTTATTAAAACTTTGCATGAATTCACTGTCCAAAAATGTAATGAGTAAAAGGGAGCAAATGAAACTCACTTATCAATATTGTGATTCAATATTGCAGGAAAGTATGTAGACGCAAAAGAGATGATAAACACTAGGTTTGACTTGTGAATAATAACCACAAACATTACCCATAACCTCCATAGCTATAACCCATAATTTCCTTAGCTCTATCCCGTTCGAAAACCCATTTTGAAAGTGACATGCTCATGACCTCGTCGTAGTATTTTATGTATAATGTAGCGACCCCGCCAAATCTTCATTGACGACGCCGTCTACTTACGTCCCGTTACGTGATCATAAGTCCTTAAAACAACGTTTGACCAAAACATGTCGCATTCATTTCAAATGTAAAGGTGTTTCGAGTTTACACAAGTAGTTCAACGACTAGTTACATTACAATGTTTAACGTACAAATGAAACCTATGCGACACAATTTAAAAGTAGTCAAAAGATGCCCCAACTATGCATGTATACTCGACATCCAAGCAAGTATCAAAAAGAGTGCGGAAGCATGTATCACATAGCGTTCAAGGACCTGAGAAAACATATAGAAAACTGTCAACGAAAAACGTTGGTGAAATCATAGGTGTGTTAGTAAACGTGCATTTGAACCACAAGATTTAATATAAGTTGATTATCTAAATCATTTGCATTCCAAAAGTTGTTGTTTGTATCGCGAGCACCCAATTATCAATACTTAACTGTTTTGTACCCTGTTACGTAGTGTTAGAACATACACTATACTCGAAAATATATTTCATCCGCTAACGGTAGCGAACCGTCCGAATGAGGCTCGTCAAGCCCATGTGATCACATAATATAAGTTCTCGTTTACACCCTGCAAGTGTAACTAATGATAATTGAATTGAGGCTTTTTGTTCAAACTCGCACGTGGAATGTTAGTTTTCGTACTTTTGTTCAAAGCATAAAAGTATGATACGTATATGTTTCTCATCCCATAGTTTAAAACATAAAAGTTGTTGAAAAGGTGGGACTATGATCTCACCTTGAGTGTACGAGTAAAAAGTACTTCACAAATATACGTGTGCAAAGAACAATGCTAGTCTTGACCTAAACAATTAGGTCGTATCAATAACGGTAATCACAATTGGTCAAAGATGTTCAATTAGTCCTATGGTTCGTTACGACTCGATTAATGTAGCATGTGTATCAAACTGTCAAGTTTCATGCAAGATTCAAGTATAAAAGCATGTTAGAAAACGATTGCATAAGTATTCGGTTAAGTTTGATTAAAAGTCAAACTTGGTCAAACTTGGTCAAAGTCAAAGTCAAAGTCAACTGGGTCAGGTCGGGTATCCGATAATTTTTCTATGAAAGATAAGCATATATAAGTATGTTGGCCAAGTTTCATGTTAATCGGACATGTATAGTATAGCGGGAATTAAACGAAAAATAAAAATAAAAATTGGACAGCAGCCTTCAGATGCGCCGCATCTGCAAGTGATGCGCCGCATCAGTAGCAGATGCGCCGCATCCAAGACAGATGCGTCGCATCCCTATCTGGTTCAGTGAGACTGCTTAAAAAAATGTTCAAGTCTCGGACCAAACTTTAATTTAACGCAATTTATGATCCGTAAACATATAAAACATTTATCTTATATCGTTGGAAAGGTAATTTGACAAGGAACACAACTAAACACAAATACTTGCAACAACCCAAATCACATTCAATGCTCATCATTTAATGCATTAAAGTTCATAAATGCAAATCAATGATTCGGGCAACCAATTTACATGAATGATATACCGTTTCGAAGATAATTAAACATACAATACAACTAAACACATACTAATAACATCTCATGTCATTCAAAGCATCAAAGGTTCATTTCAAGTTCATCAAACCCTAACCCAAATCTACCAAAATCAATAATCAAGTTTATGAAGTTTTCTAAAGCAACCTACACATCAAATTGGAGCTAGTGATACTAGGAACACATTTAATACTTGCACTTTATCATAACAACAACATTAAATCATCCAAAACTCAAAATCAAACACACACTTTTCATGTTCATGCTAGTTACACTAAAACAATGAGATCGAGCATATAAATCATAGATTCATGTTAGACTTGAGCCATAGACACTAATTAACAACTTTATAAGTTAAAAACATCAAGAACACAAAATCTAGTGATTTTAGAAAGTTACCCAAATGTAATGAAATCGGTATGGAATCGAAGAGGAAGTTGCAAGGATTCCAAATATGTAATTTGTTTTGTTGCTAGCTTCCTAATCCGAATTTAGATGATGAATTCTTGTTGGTGTTCTTGAGAGAAAAAGGAAGTAGTAAAAAGTGAAAGAGAAGAAATGAATAGATGAGAGTGAAGTGTTGACCCTTTGACCTAGTCAAAGGTTTGGTCAATTGGCAAGTTTGGTCCCTCTAGTTTCATTCGGGTGCGTGAATTACCTAAACGAGATAATTTAAAACGCGTATTAACGGAAGATATTATAAATATAAAACGGACTTTAAATAAGTAAACGGAAAAGTAAACGGAAAAAGGCAAGATGTTACATTACCTACTCCTTAAAAGAAATTTCGTCCCGAAATTTAAGTAGGCGTAGTAGTCGTTGTTTCTTCCTCAAGATCTTGCGTTTCCGAATTCACGAATAAATGAGGGTATTTCTTTTGCATTTGATCTTGACTTTCCCAAGTAAACTCGGGTCCCCTTTTGGCATTCCAACGGACCTTAACAATTGGAATTCGGCTTTTTTTTAGCGTCTTGACGGAGGTGTCCACAATTTCAACCGGTTCCTCCACAAAATGAAGTTTGTCATCGATAGTAAGCTCTTCGAGAGGGATGACGGCATCGGGTTTGGCAAGACACTTTTTCAAGTTGGATACATGGAAAGTAGGATGAACGGAGCTCAATTGTGGCGGAAGATCTAAACGATAAGCAACGGTTCCAACGCGCTCCAAGATTTCGAAAGGACCAATATACCGCGGATTTAGCTTCCAGCGTTTCCCAAAATGGATTACACCTTTCCAAGGTGCGACTTTTAATATTACTCGGTCACCGACTTGAAATTCGAGGTCGTTGCGTCTTTTGTCGGTATAGCTCTTTTGACGACTACGGGCCGTCTTAAGCCTATCTTGGATTTGAACGATTTTCTCGATTGTTTCATGAATGAGTTCTGGCCCGGTGATTTGTGCGTCACCAACTTCGGCCCAACAAAGAGGAGAACGACACTTTCAGCCATATAACGCTTCAAAAGGTGCGGCTTTAATACTCGCGTGGTAGCTATTGTTGTAAGAGAATTCGGCGAGAGGCAAGTGCTTGTCCCAAAATTTTTCAAAATCGATAACGCAAGCTCGTAGCATGTCTTCTAAATTTTTGGATTGTGCGTTCGCTTTGTCCGTCGGTTTTGTAGCAACCCGACAAAATCGTCATTGACGGCGCCGCTAACTTAGGTCCCGTTACGTGGTCGTAGTCCCTATATGAGACTCGTTTGACCAAAATTACGTCGCATTCATTTGAAAAGTACAAGACTCGCAAAGTTCAGTTTACCAAAAGGATCGACAACAAGTTTAAGATTACAAAATAGTAATGTATAAATGAAATAACTTGCAACATAATTAATTGAAAATCACAGTTGCTATAAATAGCGTAAGTATGTATGTATGCTTGACCCCAAGCAAGTATGAAAGTACGCGGAAGCATGTATCAAATAGCCATGTATGAACCTGAGAAACATATAGAAAACTGTCAACGAAAAACGTTGGTGAAATCATAGGTGTATTAATAAAAGTTATATTTTGAACCACAAGATTTAGTATTTCCATAAATTGATCATCCAAAAGTTTCATTCCAAAAGTTGGTTCGCGAGCACCCAATTATCAATGCTTAACATTCCTTCCATAGAACCCCATCACAATAGTGTTAGAACATACACTGTTTCTCGAAAATATATTCCATTCGTAAACGGTAGCGAACCGTTTGAATGAGGGTTTGTCAAACCCGTATGGCCACACAATATAAGTTCTCGCTTACACCCTGCAAGTGTAACTAATGATAATCGAATTGAGGATTTTTGTTCTAACTCGCTGTGGAATGTTTGTTTCATCGTACTTATGTTCAAAGTATAAAAGCAAGTAGTACAAAATATAACAAAGTATATATTTCTCAGCCCACAATTTAAAAGTATATAAAGTTGTTGAAAAGGTGGGATTATGATCTCACCTCGAGTGCACGAGTATAAAAGTACTTCACAAAGTAAACGTGTGCATGATAGTTGTTTAGCCTTGACCTAAACAAATAAGTTGTATCAATTAACCGGTTACGACACAAGGTCGGGTGAAATGTGTTCAATTAGTCCTATGGCTCGTTATGACTCGATTATATAGCATGTGAATCAAATTATCAAGTATCATGCAAGATACAAGTAAAGAATCATGTTAGAAAGATTGCATAATCATTTGGTTAAGTTTGACAAAAAGTCAAACTTTGGTTGGTCAAAGTCAACGAAAAAGTCAACACGTTCGGGTTCGGTCCCGAACTATTTTTCTGAGGTTTTTATTCATGTATAAGCATGTTAGAACAAGTCTCATGTGAATCGGGGGTGCGTAGCATAGCAAACATTATTCGAAAATTGACAAAATTGGACAGCCCACTTTGGCGCGCCGCGCGGGTGTATGGCCCGCCGCGCCATTACCTGTGCAGAGAATTCTGGCAGTTTTCACACTCAAGCACGAATCCAACTTCAAATACCCATAAATCCTAAACCGTAAACATCCAAAACAAGTATCTTATATCGTTGGAAAGGTATTTTGACAAGGAATACAACTAACCACTTTTCATCAAGCAAAAACATCATTTACAATAGCCAAAAATCTCGTCAAGTGGTCATTAAATGTTCAAAACCATCGTTTCAAGTTTACAAAACGCATTTTAAGATTCGGGAATGCAATTCACACATATGATATGCCGTTTTGAAGGTAATGAAACATACAATACAACTAATCACTAACTAATAACATTTCATGGCATTCAAAGCATCAAAATTTCCTTTTAGAGTTCATCAAACCCTAATCAAGAATCACAAAACCAATAATCATGTTAATGATGTGTTCCAAATCAACCTACACATCAAATTGATGCTAAAGATGCTAGTAACACTTTTAAAACATAAACTCTAACAATTTAACAACATTAACTCATCCAAAATCAAGGATTAAGCAAACCCATTTTCAAATGTTCAAACTAGTTACTCAAAACAACGAATCGAGCAAACAAAACATATATTCATGTTTTACACGAGCCATAGACACTAACTAACACCATTTCAAGTCAAAAACACGAATTTAGAGAAATCTAGAGTTTTAGAAATGTTACCCAAACGAGATGAAGTTGGTATCAAATTGTAGAGGATGAAGAGAGGATTCCAAATATGTAATTTGTTTTGTTGTAAGCTTCCTAGATCGAATTTGGATGATGAATTTGTGAATTTGGTGTTTGAGTTCCAATAATGGAAGTAGAGAGAAAAAGAGAAAGAGAGGTGGGATTGAATGTGTGGTGGTAGTGGTGGGTTGACTAGTTGACCTAGTCAACTAGTTTGCCCACTAGCCAACTTTGGTCCCTCAAGTTTCAAAGCGGGTGCGGGAATTAACCAAACGAATATTTTAAAAACGCTCGAGTAAACGAGTGATGTTATAATTAAATAACGGGAATATTATGAACGTTAGTCAATGGAAACCACGAATTTAAATCACGAAAGGTATTATTAAAAAAAAGATAGCGTTAAAAATAAATTTAACGGAAAAACGCGGGATGTTACATTACCTACACCTTAAAAGAAATTTCGTCCCGAAATTTAGTTGGAAGTAGTAGTCGTTGTTTCTTCCTCGAGATCTTGCGTTGTCGGTTCTACGAATAAGTGAAGGTACTCCTTCGGGTATTTCAACGAACTTCGACAGTCGCGATTTTACGTTGGTTTAAAGTTTGGTTCCACGATTTATAGTTTCAACCGGTCCTCCTTGGAAGTGAGGTTTATCGTCATTAGTAAGCTCATCGAAAAGGAATAACAAGTTCTTGTTTCGCAAAACACGTCTTTAAGTTGATACATAGAATGTAGGATGAACGGAATTTGTTTGAGTCGGAAGTTCGAAGCGGTAAGCAACGGGCACAACACACCCCAAAATTTCAAAAGGACTAAAAATATCGCGGATTTAGCTTTCTACGTTTACGAAACGGACTACACCTTTTCAAGGTGCGACTTTTAACGTTACGTGGTTTTCCACATGGAATTTGAAAAGTTTACGTCTAACAGTGGCATAGCTCCTTTGGCGACTACGGTCGTCTCGAGCCTTTCTGAGGTTAAAGAAGTATCTTGGTTGTTCCATGAATTAGCTCGGTTTCGGTGGTTTGATTATCATCTACTTCGGTTCAACAATTTAAGAAAATGACATTCACGGCTATACGGGTCCTCGAAAAGTGTGACGTTAATACTCGAATGAAATTTTATTGTAGTAAGAGAATTTGACTAAAGGCAAGTACTTTTCTCAAGTAAATTTGAAGTCGATAACACGAACTCGTGTTATGGTTTCCAAAGTTTGAATCATATGTTTGCTCGGTCCGTCGGGTTGTGGTTGATGTGTTGTACTCATGTTTAAGCGTGGTCCCGAGACTTTTTGTAAGGCACTCCGAAATCTAGAAGTGAAACAAGAATCTCGATCTGAAATGAGGTACATTTCTGTAAGGTATGTTTGAAAAAGTTTGTTAGGACTTGAAAACGTTAGATAGAACAAGTTTCTCAAGAAATTCGCGCCGCGGAAGATTTATCGTTTTCCAAAAATGTTCGTCGGGACTATTCACCCTCGAGGCGAATACTAGTATAACGTGGAGAGTCTCTCTTTCCATTGAGAGTTTAGAATAAAAGATTTCCTGAACCGGAATTATGAGGGTGATGCAAGAGAAGTTTCCGCCCCGATGTAAGCATAACGAGTAAATTGTAGTTAATCAATAAGACTGTGCGAGGACGAGATAGTATTCATGTATAACGTATGTTTGAAGTTGAAAGAATTCGTCATTCATTCGGAAGCATAAATATGGTTCGACAATATTCGAAGGTGTGTCCCCGGTATGGTTGTTGTCAGTACTTTCGGAGTTTTCAGATGTCCAAACATGAATAGATGAAGTCATGTACATGGCACATGGTGGTGATTAGGTTGATCGAGTCCAATCACCATCACGAGTCATTAGAACTTTGGTATGTCTTACCGTAATATAACCACGTTGATCGAGTGTCGTTATATTACGCTAACTCATACCTCCATTCCCACATCACTCCATAGATTCAAGTTCGTGTCATCGTGAAGACCTAAAATGAACAAAATGTAACGACGTCTCAAACGTGACTCGTATTAAATCGAAAGAATTTCTGCAACTCTAAGGAAGCGTTCCCCGAGGGAAGTGTATAAATGATTGTTCACGTCAATGCGGTTCGAGTCAGACAAAAATGTATTTAGGTATGAAAAGAGTAACGAGTCATGATAACGAGTAGTACGCAACCGTAGTGATAAATAGTGATGACGATACTCATCTAGAGTGGTGGTGGTAACTTTACAACACTTGTGGATAGTAAGCTGAGACGGGGTGGATAACAACCAAGGAGTCAGAATTCCCGAACTAGAGTGACTAACGAAGTCGTGGTCATCCGTACGCGTATAAACCTTGAATTCACGTGTGTTACCAAAAAGTGGCGGAATACGAGTTCGTATGATGAAGGTTGGGTACCAATAAAAAGTTTGCCTAAGAATGATTCAAGTATAATGCACAAGTATTCAAGTAAGTGCTATCTATAGCAAATGTATGTCAGAATGCAATGGCTAACTATCCGGTTGTAGTCTAGATTCACTAATGCGTCCTAACGACTCTGCCAGACACACTAATGCATATCCTAGTTCCCTACAACCAACGCTCTGATACCATCTGTAGCGACCAGACAAAATCGTCATTGACGGCGCCGCTAACTTAGGTCCCGTTACGTGGTCGTAGTCCCTATATGAGACTCGTTTGACCAAAATTACGTCGCATTCATTTGAAAAGTACAAGACTCGCAAAGTTCAGTTTACCAAAAGGATCGACAACAAGTTTAAGATTACAAAATAGTAATGTATAAATGAAATAACTTGCGACATAATTAATTGAAAATCACAGTTGCTATAAATAGCGTAAGTATGTATGTATGCTTGACCCCAAGCAAGTATGAAAGTACGCGGAAGCATGTATCAAATAGCCATGTATGAACCTGAGAAACATATAGAAAACTGTCAACGAAAAACGTTGGTGAAATCATAGGTGTATTAATAAAAGTTATATTTTGAACCACAAGATTTAGTATTTCCATAAATTGATCATCCAAAAGTTTCATTCCAAAAGTTGGTTCGCGAGCACCCAATTATCAATGCTTAACATTCCTTCCATAGAACCCCATCACAATAGTGTTAGAACATACACTGTTTCTCGAAAATATATTCCATTCGTAAACGGTAGCGAACCGTTTGAATGAGGGTTTGTCAAACCCGTATGGCCACACAATATAAGTTCTCGCTTACACCCTGCAAGTGTAACTAATGATAATCGAATTGAGGATTTTTGTTCTAACTCGCTGTGGAATGTTTGTTTCATCGTACTTATGTTCAAAGTATAAAAGTAAGTAGTACAAAATGTAACAAAGTATATATTTCTCAGCCCACAATTTAAAAGTATAAAAAAGTTGTTGAAAAGGTGGGACTATGATCTCACCTCGAGTGCACGAGTATAAATGTACTTCACAAAGTAAATGTGTGCATGATAGTTGCTTAGCCTCAACCTAAACAAGTAAGTTGTATCAATTAACCGATTACGACACAATGTCGGGCGAAATGTGTTCAATTAGTCCTATGGCTCGTTACGACTCGATTATGTAGCATGTGAATCAATTTGTCAAGTTTCATGCAAGATATAAGTATAGAAACAAGTTAGGAAGATTGCACAATCATTTGGTTAAGTTTGACAAAAAGTCGAACTTCGGTCGGTCAAAGTCAACGAAAAGTCAACACGTTCGGGTCGGGTCCCGAACTATTTTTCTGAGGTTTTTAATCATATATGAGCATGTTAGAACAAGTCTCATGTGAATCGGGGGTGCGTAGCATAGCAAACATTATTCAAAAATCGACAAAGTTGGACAGACCACTTTGGCGCGCCGCGCGGGTACATGGCGCGCCGCGCCATTACCTGTGCAGAGAATTCTGGCAGTTTTCACACTCAAGCACGAATCCAACTTCAAATACTCATAAATCCTAAACCGTAAACATCCAAAACAAGTATCTTATATCGTTGGAAAGGTATTTTGACAAGGAATACAACTAACCACTTTTCATCAAGAAAAAACATCATTTACAATAGCCAAAAATCTCGTCAAGTGGTCATTAAATGTTCAAAACCATCGTTTCAAGTTTACAAAACGCATTTTAAGATTCGGGAATGCAATTCACACATATGATATGCCGTTTTGAAGGTAATGAAACATACAATACAACTAATCACTAACTAATAATATTTCATGGCATTCAAAGCATCAAAATTTCCTTTTAGAGTTCATCAAACCCTAATCAAGAATCACAAAACCAATAATCATGTTAATGATGTGTTCCAAATCAACCTACACATCAAATTGATGCTAAAGATGCTAGTAACACTTTTAAAACATAAACTCTAATAATTTAACAACATTAACTCATCCAAAATCAAGGATTAAGCACACCCATTTTCAAATGTTCAAACTAGTTACTCAAAACAACGAATCGAGCAAACAAAACATATATTCATGTTTTACATGAGCCATAGACACTAACTAACACCATTTCAAGTCAAAAACACGAATTTAGAGAAATCTAGAGTTTTAGAAATGTTACCCAAACGAGATGAAGTTGGTATCAAATTGTAGAGGATGAAGAGAGGATTCCAAATATGTAATTTGTTTTGTTGTAAGCTTCCTAGATCGAATTTGGATGATGAATTTGTGAATTTGGTGTTTGAGTTCCAATAATGGAAGTAGAGAGAAAAAGAGAAAGAGAGGTGGGATTGAATGTGTGGTGGTAGTGGTGGGTTGACTAGTTGACCTAGTCAACTAGTTTGCCCACTAGCCAACTTTGGTCCCTCAAGTTTCAAAGCGGGTGCGGGAATTAACCAAACGAATATTTTAAAAACGCTCGAGTAAACGAGTGATGTTATAATTAAATAACGGGAATATTATGAACGTTAGACAATGGAAACCACGAATTTAAATCACGAAAGGTATTATTAAAAAAAAGATAGTGTTAAAAATAAATTTAACGGAAAAACGCGGGATGTTACAGGTTTGTGGATGGTATGCGGTGCTCATGTCCAATCGCGTTCCCAACGCTTCTTGTAAAGTACGCCAAAATCGAGAAACAAAACGGCCATCTCGGTCAGAAATAATCGATAAAGGCACACCGTTGTGACGACCCGGAAATTTTCGATCAAATTTAAACTTAAATCTTATATGATTTTGACAAGATAAGCAAAGTTTGTAATGTTGAGTTACAAAATTTTGAAACTGTTTACATGAATTCATTTAACCATTAACTGTTCCCGACGATTCATGAACAACTGTTTGTAAATAGATATGTATATATAATATATATATATATATATATATATATATATATATATATATATATATATATATATATATATAATAACTTGAAACATGTGAATATGATATTATATGATTTAGTTGTTTGAATTATTTATGTAAAATAATTTATGATATAATAAAATTGTTATTAAAACGTATTTATATAAATATAAGGTAATTCGAATATAATTGTTAAACGATTGTAACACTTGTGTGTTATTTTGATTGTTAGTAAACATGTATAATATAAACTTATGAGAACCTGAAAATAAATATAGGTCGATACATGGGTTATGTAAATTTGAGGTTTGTTAAAAAAAAAAAACATATTTAATACCTTATGTTGAATTTCAATACTCCATGTATATTATTTGGGGGGATGCCTTATGTCTCAACATGTCTTAATTAATATATCTAATTATTATTATTATTATTATTATTATTATTATTATTATTATTATTATTATTATTACGAATGTATATATGGATAAGATAGATACATGCATCAAACACATCATATTCTCAGTACCGTTCAAAACAAAAGTTTGAGTCCAAAATTTTAAGGCAAAGGTTAAAAAGCCACGTCCAATCTATGAAAACAACATAAAGTTAGAATCTTTTATCACATGAAAGTTTTATATGTATAACATATATTGAATTTCATTATAGTAAACATAACCCCACACACTTGTGCTACCATTCGATGATTGCATGCTTTAGTGTGGTTATAAAGTTTATATATATTTATGTCTTTAAAAACTTAACAAACACATAAGTATTCTATCTGATTATCTTATTCGACTTCAACACAAACCAAACAATCCATCTTAGTTCAAGAACACACCACCTCCTTTAAACCAAACCAAAGTCATCTTTATATTATTGTTGCTCGCATTCTGTATTTACTTTGGACGTAACCCGAAAACCACTTGTTATCATCGAACTCCATCTATCAGTTTCAAGTTCTAAACCCACAAACCATGGAAAACCCACAGGGATATAGCTATTGTAGCTCCCTTCTATTTTTTGTTTTTGATACAGTGCATAAAAGAAGATAATTAGATTAGGATGATGATGAACATAAACCCTCAATCTTCACTCGAACATCACCATGCAACCATTGAAACCATAAACACAACCATCATCCGATCACCACCATATTCGTTACTGTTATCATTTTCTTTCACCATCATTAATACCATCTTCAATCTACAATACCACCATCAAACGGGTAACTACCATACAATTAAAACCCACCATCACCAGTGTTTGATGAATACATGCTATTCTGTCCCGTTTTCCTGTTAACCGAAGCCAACCAACCATCACCACTAGACCCACAACTGTTCGTTGCTACTACTGTACGAACCTTGTTTCTGTTTTAGTCAGGGTACTACGATGCAATTGCAGCTGCTAATTTTCTGTTTGGTTCTAACAAAAACAAACCTAAGAACCCACTACTGTTTCTTTTCGTGAAACCATCACCACAAAACTCACATGAACTGTTATGGCCATAATAGATTGTTGTTGCTAAACTATCTCTGTTGCTGTTGCAGTCATCAAGACCACCTTTTGAACCCCACAAACACCACGAACCACCACCGTACTGTTGCTATACAAATGCATGTTTCTGTTCGCTGTTTACACCCCTACAAGCTACAAGTGACAACGAACCCATGAACATCATTATCAATAAATTAACCCGTAACATGTTAATAAACGAGAACGAATGATCAACAAACTCACCAACAACACAACTTGCAAGACTGTTTGTTTTTGCTGCATGCTTCCTGGGTTTCGATCGACTGCAAACTAAAACTATCACAACCTCCACCTTGAAATCACCTCTTTATATATATATATATATATATATATATATATATATATATATATATATATATATATATATATATATATATATATATATATCTCCCACTCAAATTCTTGTTCCAAAACCGTTATTTCTACTTTTATGGTTGAGAAACAACCACGAAACCCAAACCATCACCAACTACTGCTTGTGTGTTTCGGTTAAATCGTATAAACTCCACGAACCCACTCAAACAACCACCTCAATAGTCGTACATAAATCACCACATACATGACAACCTGCAACTGAATTTCACGCTGCTGTTATACTTCAATTTTTTGTTTCTTTTTGAACCAAAACCACCACATCATGAATATAACACACCACCAATTTTATTTGTTTCAGCTCCTATAATTTTCCGGTATTAATATTAAACCGAACCCATTTGTTGTTGCTATTTAATCTGGATAATATGCGGCTACTTGTTACCTTCCTGTTGTTAGTCGATTATGGATGATGATATACTATTCTTTGAGGACGAGATGATTATAAACTGAGATGAGGTCGACGTGTTCTTGTTCCTGCTTCTCCTTTTCCTTTGTGGCCGACAGAAAACTTTTCTTGTGGTTTAATTATTCGACGGCTAAGGTTTCATCAAGCCCTTTTAAATTGTTCCGTGTTTTTATTTGCATAGTTGGGCTGTGAGTTTGTTTACACTGTTGGGCTGAGGATCTCTTTTGGGTCGAGGATCTCTTTTGGGCCGAGGATCTCTGTTGGGTCGTAACAATAGTTTTAGTTCATGAATTATAGCAGAAAAGCGTAATAGATCGATTGGTTAAGGGTGTTTGGTTTAACCGAGAGGTCTCGGGTTCGAGCCCGGGCTATGGCAATTCTTTTTAGAAAGCTTATTTTTAAGGTAGCTATCTTATATTATTATTATTATTATTATTATTATTATTATTATTATTATTATTATTATTATTATTATTATTATTATTATTATTATTATTATTATTATTATTATTATTATTATTATTATTATTATTATTATTATTATTATTATTATTAGTATTATTATTATTATTATTATTATTATTATTATTATTATTTTTATTATTATTATTATTATTATTATTATTATTATTATTATTATTATTATTATTATTATTATTATTGTTGTTGTTGTTGTTGTTGTTGTTGTTGTTGTTGTTGTTGTTGTTGTTATTATAATTAAAATTACTTAATATTATTACTAAGACTAATAACATGATTTTTTTAGTATTATCATTAAAATAAATTATAGTATTATCATTATTATTACTAGAAAATCATTAAGTATTATTATTAGCATTATCATTTATGTTATTATTATTAGTATCATTATGAGTAAAACCATTATCGTTATTATATTTATCATTATTATTATCACAAATATTATTATTATTATTACTAACACATAACATTTATTTATTTATTTTAGTAGTATTATCATTATTAGTAATATTTAAAGTATTTTCATTTTTATCAACATTATTACTATTATTAGATTTATCATGATTTTTAGTATTATTTTTATCATTATTATTATTAGTATTATTAATTCATCAAATAAAGATTTTTCTATATAAAAAAAATATATTTATGACATAAAACATGACTGTATTATATTTTTGAAATAAATATTAATTATCTAATTAAAATATATAAAAATAAATGTACATAATGAGGTTATAAATAAAACATTAAAATAACAACTATATCACTAAGTGAGTTTCATTTTCCTTTTTACCCTTTATATTTTTGGGCTGAGAATACTTGCGCAATTTTTTTAAATATTTTTTCGAAATAGACACAAGTAATTGAAACTACATTATATGGGTGAATGATCGAAGCTGAATATGCCCTTTTTGGTTGGTAACCTAAGAATTAGTAAACCGATCTGCTAATTGACGCGAATCCTAAAGATAGATCTATTGGGCCTAACGAACCCCATCCAAAGTACCGGATGCTTTAGTACTTCGATGTTGTTTTTATCATGTCAGAAGGATTTCCCGGAATGATAGGGGATATTCTTATATGCATCTTGTTAATGTCGGTTACTAGGTGTTCACCATATGAATGATTTTTGTCTATATGCATGGGACGTATATTTATGAGAACTGGAAATGAAATTTTTGTGGTCTATTAAAATAATGGAAATGATTATTTATGTTAAACTAATGAACTCACCAACCTTTTGGTTGACACTTTAAAGCATGTTTATTCTCAGGTATGAAAGGAATCTTCCGCTGTGCATTTTCTCATATTAGAGATATTACTTGGAGTCATTCATGACATATTTCAAAAGACGTTGCATTCGAGTCGTCGAGTTCATCAAGAATATTATTAAGTCAATTATAGATGGATATATTATGAAAGGGTATGCATGCCGTCAACTTTCAATGTAAATGAAAGTTTGTCTTTTAAAAACGAATGCAATGTTTGTAAAATGTATCATATAGAGGTCAAGTACCTCGCAATGAAATCAACTATTGTGAATCATTTATAATGTATATGAACGGGTCCTTTCAGTTGGTATCAGAGCGGTGGTCTTAGCGAACCAGGTCTTGCATTAGTGTGTCTAACTAATAGTTGTTTAGATGCATTAGTGGGTCTGGACTTCGACCGTGTCTGCATGTCAAAAGTTTTGCTTACCATTTAGTTTCGAAAATTATTGGCTTATCATCCTTAAAGTCTAGACACGTCTTACTGCCTCTATTGCATAGACAGTATATAGATAAATTCATATCTTAGCGTATCTGTTATTGTTACCTTTGCCTGACAGCTTCCGTAGATTCCTCCGTAACTTATGGGATTTTAGTATTATATATGCATATGTAAATTATATATTGCTGGGTACTAATCTACATCCTATAATCTATTCTTTATCGAAAATCCTTCATCTGATCGTATGAGATGAATCCCTCAATCAGTTCGAATTCCTCGGATTCCGACAGCTATTTCGATATGAAATTTCACTCGAGCTCCGAAAGCAGCGTCACCAGAATGAACCAACTAATCAGCCATTCCCAACTCATCTGATGAGTTCGTAGTCTACTTAATCAATGGAGACGCGAAGAAAGTGATCCTTTCCACCAACCAAATGGCCCACTCGGTGAAGAACCTGAAGCATTTACTGGCGAACCAGTCCGAAACACCATTTTCACCCTCATTTTCCGAATATCTCGCCACGATTATATTCTATCTAAAATTCTAAACCTTATTCATCCGCTCATTCCGACCGACAATCTTCCCGGAATAATAGAAGAAGACAACGAACTTCGCGTTCGATTAATAAATTTGAAGAATATGGTACAAAATTTACCAGCTTCAGCAACATCATCGGCACCAACAGTACCACCAACATCAACACCAGTACCATCAACAATCCATGCCTCAACATCTCATTCTGTACCTCGAGCATAATCATCGTTCTACGTATCGTTCAACATCAATTATCTTCATTCTGCATGATGATTATGTAATTTCTAATGTTTTAGAGATTATTTATTCTAAGTTCCATCCAAAAAATCAAATGAGATTAATATCATATTAATTCATTAAATCTATATTACATCTGAAAAAAAATATATATGTATATATATTTTCATAAAGATTGTAATTAAAAATTCTTTTGTACAAACTGTTAATGATGAAAATATTTTAACGGGTAGGTAATACCCGAGGAATATTTAGATTTCACATTAATAAGTGCACTGTACATTCTTTCAAATTTAATTCAACAGTCATTTACTATCCTATTTACAACCACCGATATACGTATCCATTCACCAAAGAATAACTATTTTTATTCAAATTCAATTTCATATTTGGATTTTGACCTATCAGAATCCAACAAGTGGCATTGCTGTGGTAGCGGAGTGGTATAAAATACTATTAAATTTTACAAGGAAATACTATTAAATACGATACAATTTTACACAAGATATTTATTTATTTATAGAATGGATATACTTAAACCTTGCTACAACACTTATAGGCAGTGTACCTAATCGTACAGTAGTGTAGTTTTTAGTAAGTCCGGTTCGTTCCACAGGGAAATCTTTAAACAAAGCTTAACGCTATATTAGTTTACTTTTATAAAAATACAAATATATATATAAGTAATATTATTATTATAAAGGGGGGTTTTTACCGTTTAATGACCGGTTTGTCGATTTTAAAACTTTAGTCGCAGTTAAAACCAAATGTAAAATAATAAAAATAAATACAAGACTTAAATTAAAGCGTAAAGTAAATAACGATAATGAAATTACGAATAATAAAAGTGCGATAAAATAAACTTGCGATAATTAAAAAGTACGATAATTAAAAGTGCAATTAAATAAAATAACAATAAAAATGCGATAATTAGAAGTGCAATTAAATATAAAATAAAGGAAATTAAATATGGAATAAAAGAATTATGCTTATTTAAACTTCCGTAATCATGATGTTTGACGTGTTGATTTTAGTTTTATGCCCATGGGTTAATTGTCCTTTGTCCTGGATTATTTAATATGTCCGTCTGGTTTTTGTCCATAACAGTCCATCAGTCATAAATATAAAGTGCGAGTGTCCTCGTCAAATTATCCTTATACCCGAAGTTAAATATTCCAACTAATTGGGGACTTAAACTGTAACAAGATTTTAATACTTTGTTTAATAATTACACCAGGATGTCGACTGAGTGTAATCCAAGGTTTTAATATTTTGTTATCAATTATACCAAGTGTCCTTGTACATAATTTCACCCCTGTTTTAATTATTCTAGTGGCTATTAATCCATTCCCGTGTCCGGTTAAATGAACGATTATTCGTACATATAAATACCCCGCCCATCGTGTCCGATTGCGTGTATATGGTAAATTATAGGGACGCCCAATTGTAAATCTTTATATTAACATTAACAAACTATCATTTAGTTAAACAAATATAAAGCCCATTAATAGCCCATAGTCTAATTTCCACAAGTGTCGTTCTTTTGTCCAAACCCCAATTATGGTACAAAGCCCAATTACCCAATTTTAGTAATTAGCCCAACATCATGATTACTTCGGATTAAATAAGCATAATAATAACTTAGCTACGAGACATTAATGTAAAAAGGTTGAACATAACTTACAATGATTAAAAATAGCGTAGCGTTACACGGACAGAATTTCGACTTACACCCTTACAACATTCGCTAACATACCCTTATTATTAGAATTATAATTAAAATTAAAATATAAATTATATATATATATATATATATATATATATATATATATATATATATATATTTTACGTATATTGAGAGAGAGAGAGATATATGATTTGTGGTGCACCAAAGCTAGATTTTTATAGGCATGTGGGCTGGAACTGGGGCTCATGCGATCGCATGGATTTATGCCTTCCAGGCCATGCGATCGCATGGCCAGCTGGGGAGGCTCATTTTTGGTTGTTTTCTTCTGCCGACGGTTTTATAAATAATATAATTTATTAAATAATTATAAGAATTATTTAAATATTATATTATATTTATGTGCATAGTTGACTTGTAATTTTTAGTCCGTTGCGTCGAGCGTTGAGAGTTGACTCATGTCCCGGTTCCGGATTTTCGAGCGTCCTTTCGTATAATTTAATATCTTGTACTTTGCGTTCCGCAACTTGTACTCTTGTCATTTTTAGACGTTTCTCATCAATAATTTGAACCTCTTTGATTGTATTTTGTACTTTTGAGCTTTTTGGTCGTTTGCGTCTTTAATTCGTCGAATCTGTCTTTTGTCTTCACCTTTTATTATTTAAACGAATATCACTTGTAAATAGAACAATTGCAACTAAAAGCTTGTCTTTCTTGAGGAATAATGCTATGAAATATATGTTCGTTTTTAGCATTATCAAATATTCCCACACTTGAGCGTTGCTTGTCCTCAAGCAATATCGTCTTGAAATACTAGAATCACTTCTTTATTCTTCACACTTTGTACATCAGTGATTTCTATACGGCGGTATAAACAATGATAGTAACGATAGAACCATGGTTAAAGGTGGGTGTGTCATCCACAGTTGCCTCGGGTTTAGGTCAACGACACTTTCAATCAAATAGCCGATTTACTTTCGGTTTCCAAAGCAAAGTGCACATTTGAAAGGCGGTTTACAGTCCCACATGACTATGAAAATGTAGATCCTTAAGGAAATTGGATCTTTATGAAAATATTTGATCTTTTGAAAATTCAATCTAGCTTTTACCCTAGATAAGTTTTCCGGAATAACCCTTCACCGGTGTTTGCAAAATATTTTTGTGGGTTTGGTGGGTTTCAGATTTGAAAATTTTAGCTCAAAACTTGAGGTTTTGTGTCACCCACTTGCTAACCTTGTATTTGGAAAGCAACACGTCCAGTATACTTGCTCCGTATATTACCTTTCGATAAACTACCGTCCGGTTGTAAAGGAAAGCGTTGAACAAGCAACTGTTAGGGCGATGTCTAATGACATGCAGATGTTCATGGTCTACAATGTGTCGGATGCAATTACTATCCTTGGTAGGAGCAATAGTAAAGCTCACCCTTATGATTTTTCGGTCTGGCACAAGGTCCTGTCTTTGACCACTATGCAACCACCGTTCTTACGGTTGACACCTGATTTAGTTCAGGTGACCTAATGAATTCCAGGTGAATTCCTAGGATTTTACGTTCAATGGTAATGAACGCATTGAAAATGGGTTTTTAGAAAACAAATCGGTTTTAAATTGATCAAAATATTTTCTCGTTCAAGCTCGAGTTTAGATATCATCGAATTCCATGATTTTGTAATTCTCAATCTTTAAAGTCAATCTCAAGGATTGAGTAATATCAGTCTTAAAAGCTGATTTTTAATCTTTAAGGAGATTATCCTTTCTGGGGATCTGATTCATTAGTCTTATCCAGCTAATTTGCATGGTGCCCCCCATTGTACGAGATAAATCCTTCTCATGGTTAGGATAAATCTGACCACTTGGCGACCCTGTTTAATGCTGAGGTCCGTGGATTTCCTGCTGATTTTAGAGATGACTTTTCTAGATTTTTTGTCAACCTACAGCTGGTCTGGACGACAACTTCTTGACCTAAATCAAGAAGCGCGTGTCTTTTTCGGAAGACTTTACTTCCTTTTAATGATGGAATTGATTCATCGTGTAGATCCATCTCTTCTTTTCTTTCATCGGGTAAAATGGTTTAGTTTAAAGCAAAAGTATTTTCAGTTATTTGTTACAGATATATGTGACATATGTTTAAGATAACTTGGTAAATTTTCCCAACTTGGCTTTTATTTTCCTTTTTATCGTCCTCTATTCCATTTTAAATGAATTTCAACATTTTGGTTTGTTTCTCAATTTATGTCCTTTCCGAGGTTACAATAATTTCGGTGTTAACACCTAGTTTTATCGTTCATAAATATGTATAAACATGATTTTGAGTTCATTTAATTGAAAATTTTGAAAATTTTTACTAGAATTGGGTAGTCAGTATATAAGACTAGGGCTGTTCTTTATTATCAGAGAGCATTAGATTCTAATACAACTACTACGTTACTAGTATTTTTAATGGTAACCAAGTGTATAAAAAAAAAATTTTAAAAATCCGAAAGAATTTAATCCCTTCCCACACTTAAGATCTTGCAATGCCCTCATTTGCAAGAAATCAGTATAATTTAAATTATTGAGGGTGATTAGCGTAGAAATGATTAAATTTTACCAAAGTTTTCAAACATATTGGCGTTTGTTTGCTGAATGATAAATGGTGCATATCATTTGTTCATTTCGTCTGTTGTTACATCACATTTATTTGTCATCTTGTCGTCAAAATTAGTAGCTTTTGCTGAACTTAATGCCAGTCTTTGAAAATGCGCTGTTTTACCCTGTTTTGTACAATCGACAATATACATACATACAAATATAATCATGCATGGCAATTTGAAATGGGACTTAATATCCCACTTTCAAATTCTAAATATGAAATATTAGTACACAATAATAATAAAATAATAAAAATTACACAAATATATCCAATAACATAAGTTTAAACATGAAAAAGTCAAAAGATAAAAACATAAAAATCATAAAAATAACCAAATGGAACTAAATCAGTCTGGATAGGGGTTCCAGTTCATCTCATCGGGTGGGTTCCATTGTTGGTTATAGGTGTTCTGATAGGCTTGGTCATAGTCATACCGGTTAAAGGGTGGTCGGATATCGGGGCTATGTGGCGGAAAATGAGCAGGTCGAGTAGGTACATAGTTATTTGGTACCTGATATGATAGCTGGCTCATGATTTGGTGCTGATGAACTAACCAGCTATCGTGTTGGCGTCGCCTATAATCCTCGTATACTCGCTCGGAGTTCCACTGCTCATACATACTATGTCTTGCCGCGTTCGTCATTGCTTCCTCATCTATACGAACGTGGACGTCAAGAATAGCATCTCGAAAGACATCCCTAATGTCTTCCGCCTCCTCCATTTCCTCGTCTGAGCCTCTCTCTACCTGAGGATGAGATCCCTCATAGGGTACTGCCTGGTTACGTCTACTTTTCAATACCTTAGCACCCACATAAACTTTCAATCCTAAGTGCTCAACCTGTTCTCTACAAATCTGTAATGGACCCCCTTGGTTCCTATCAACACCTAAATACTCTCCAATGAGAGTAACAAAAATACCTCCTCCTATTATACTCCCGTCCTGCATTCCCTCTACCATTTTAGATAAATAAAAAGCAACACAGTAAGGGATATTGACAAAGCTTCTAGGATCCCGAATACACTTTAGGTAGAATAAATCATATAAGGTAATTTTTTCTTTATTATGACCTCTTTGTGTAATCGAGTTAGCCAAAAATCTATGAATAATATGAAGCTCGGCTCTGTCAATATGTGTATAGGAGTGTCCTCCTGCTCGTGTAAAAACATCAAAATGTGACATACGCCTCCAAATGGCGTCAGCGTCAAAGTTACTATCTACCCGTTCACCATAATGAATCAAGTTTGTACAATTAGGTAATAGCAACTCACCAGGAGTATATATCTGTAAGGCCCTGGCCATGTCCAGCATGGACATTCTGTACATCCTACCGCCAAGGATAAACCTAAGAAATCTTCTATCATCTATTCTAACTATATTTGTATCAAGTGATACAGTACTCATCAACTCAACACACCATTCCTTATATACAGGTCTACGAATGGTGAAAAGACGTTCTCAATCTGTAAAAGAAGAACTGCCATACCTTTGAACTAAAAGCTGTCTAACACGGTCAGCTAGATGGACCGTTTCCAAAGGGGCCCAATCAATTACCCTTGGCACCTCTACATTTTTTGTTACCAATTTGAATTTGTTCCTTTGATATGTCTCGTAATCTCTCCATCTTTTATCAAATCTCAGATTAGGATGTAGAGTGTGCTCAGGAATCGTTGGGAATTCTACTGGCGGCCTCATTGGGAATACTATGAATTCATCAACAAACTGTACCTGATCATAATAAGGTATGTGCTGATCAGGCTGTTGTTGTTCCTGTTGCGGTTCTTGTTCGTGTTGCATTTCTGGTTCTGGTTCTGGTGCTGGTGCTGGTCGTCTAGATGATGATGCTCCTGAACCTCCAGTGTCGGATCTCTGTAAAACACATTAAACACAAAAATTGTGCATCCAAATATGCATTAGTGTTAGCAAAATAACAACTTAAAACAATCACTATAACATGTTAAATCAAAATTAAACTTATACACATTTTCACAATTTTTCACAATTCTACACTTTTCAAATAAGCACATATGAAAATGTATACAAAATTCATAAGCATTTAACTCAAATAACATGTCAAAATATTCATTACTAATAATTAAACAAGTCTCAAATGGCAAATATATCAAATAAATCAAGTTCATGAATTTTGGACTTAAAAAGTCCACTTTAATCTCCAAAAATCATGTTTAGGATCATTGTTTGGATCATTTAACTATCTAAACATGTTACACTACTCAATTTAGCAATAATTCATGACAAAAATCGGCCATAACCTGTTTATATCAAAAAGCCCCAAATTGCTCAAGAACACAAACCCTAGATTTCTAAAATTTTTGAAGTTTTTGGCTTCAAATCATGTTAAATAGCATCAATCTAGGTTATACATGCATAAAATACTAACAATTTAACACTAATTACACTAGAAATTAACAAAATTGCATTAGGTAAAAAATTGGTAATTATCACAAAAACTAGGAATTTATAGAGTTTAGGGGTGTAATTTTTACCAATTTGCTGAGGAATGAGAATCTAGGCATGATTAGAGCAAGAAATTTGATGAATTACGGTGGAAAAATGGCGAAAATTGGTGAATTTTTGGAGTTGGTTCGTGAATGTGTGTGTGTTTTGTGGATGAAGAGCAGACCCGCTGCTGTTTTTGTTTCTGACCTGCATTTGGTCCCCATGCGATCGCATGGGTTCCAAGTGCAAACCCCATGCGATCGCATGGGGTGCCGGCTACAGTGTTTTCAGCTCTTTTTTTTTTTTTTTTTTTTAAACCTTATGCTTTATAAAACTTATAATTAATTAAATTTTAAAAATTTTGTTTTCCTTTAGGAGCGAGGGCGTTTCGGATCGTTGTCCTAGTCTGTCCCTCGACAAAATTTTAAAATTTGTCAAATCAAAGCGCGGTTTTTAAAAGTAAAGATTTTTGGGTTTTTTAATGTTTTTGGCATACTTTAATTCAATAAGATTAAAAATAATGATAATAAAAGTTCTCGTCCCTCCCTCGGGTAAAGCAATTTCGGTTTAAAGACCTAGTCTTCAACTTACGACGAATTTTAAAAATCATATTTTTAACTTAATGAGATAAAGTAAATTTTTGTTTTTAAATTCACACAATTTAAATATAAAATTCAAAATTAATATTAAAAATTCACACCAAACTTAAAATTTGAAATGCATAAAATTAAAAATTCATATTTTAAAAATTAAAAATTCACACCAAATTTAATTTAAAAATTCATATTATAAATTCTCATCAAACTTATATTAATTTTTTCAAGTATTTACAATTTTAAATATATTGTTTTTACAAAGTTTACAATACTAATTTAAGATTTAAATATTAATTTTAAAAACATGGTAAAAATAAAATTAAAAATCTTTTTGGCTTTTTATCCCACTTTAATCAATCAAATATTATCAAAAATATGCGCCCCTCTTTTCGGTAAAGTAATTTCGGTTCCAAGACCTAATTTAACTCATGACGAATTTTTGAAATATTTTGGGTTGATTGATTAAAGATATTTATACCTTAAGAATAAACGTTAAATTTTGCAGTGATGTAATAAATTTTTGTATGATATCAATAATTTCGGTCGCCAAACCTAATTTTATTCAATACCAATTTAATACTTTTTAGCGAACAAATTAGCGTTTATTATCAAAAGGTTAAAAATAAAAATAAAAATAAAAACTGTACAGACATACCTGTGAAATAGATTTTTTAATTATATGATCTATCCCATTCATAAGATAGTCGGTTTAATTGGTTTTCCATAGCTACATAGGCGTAACCTCGAGCATTCAGTGTCTTTTCTTCTAAACATATGAACGGTCCGTCTCTGCATAAAGTAACAAATTCGGTATTTGAATAGGTTTGATTATTTGAACATTTACCTCCATGTGACCATTTTCCGCATTTGTGACATCTTTCTAGGTGTCGTGCTCTTCTTTTCGCTGCGGATTTTGATTTTCCTTTACCAAATTGTAATTTATTATCTTCGCATCTGGATTCTTTTCTAACTCCGTCCATTCTTTCTCTGATTACTGATACTAATTCACTCGGTAGTATGTCATTATTACGTTTAGTGATCAAAGCGTGTAGCATTAGACCATGGTTTAGTTCACAGGTAGTCTTCATTTCCTAAAAACCTAAAAAAAATAAAAATTCAGAATGGGGGGAGAAGACTAGTTCTTTAGGGTCTGCTAGGGAAAGACCATTCGGGTTCCATTTTCGAGAACTACACGAAAACAGACAATCTAACTCTAACAGAAATACATATTATCCTTTAAAGACTTGATTCTCCCCACACTTAGTTAGCTGTGGTGTCAAAATTGTGATTAACTTCGTTGTCGACTTCCATCGGACCATGTATGTAATGTTTAACTCTGTGACCATTAACTTTAAATTCAATCCCATTTGAATTTTTTAATTCTATCGTTCCGTATGGGAAAATTCTTTTGACTATGAATGGTCCAGACCATCTTGATTTCAATTTTCCAGAAAATAGCTTGAATCGTGAATTGAAAAGAAGAACTCTGTCTCCTTCTTTAAATTCTTTTGAACTTCTGATTCTTTTATCATGCCATTTC
Source organism: Rutidosis leptorrhynchoides (assembly GCF_046630445.1). NCBI lineage: Eukaryota > Viridiplantae > Streptophyta > Magnoliopsida > Asterales > Asteraceae > Rutidosis > Rutidosis leptorrhynchoides. The sequence continues at coordinate 158,427,988 of NC_092336.1, forward strand.
TCCGTTCTTTCTTTATAGATTAACGAATTTTCGTATGCTTCATGTCTTAATTCTTCTAATTCGTTTAGTTGACTTAATCGTAGACGTCCGGCTTCATGTAAATCAAGATTACATGTCTTCAAAGCCCAAAATGCTTTGTGTTCAATTTCTACTGGAAGATGACATGCTTTTCCATAAACAAGTCTAAAAGGTGTGGTTCCAATTGGAGTTTTGTAGGCTGTTCTAAAAGCCCAGAGTGCATCTTCCAATTTAATGGACCATTTCTTTGGATTTGATCCTACGGTTTTCTCTAGAATACGTTTTAAAGCTCGGTTGGTATTTTCAACTTGTCCACTTGTTTGTGGATGATATGCGGTGGAGATTTTATGAGTTACTCCATATCTTTTAAGAACTTTCTCAAGTTGATTATTACAGAAATGAGTACCCCGATCACTTATCAAAGCTTTCGGTGTTCCAAACCTTGCAAAAAGACGTTTTAAAAAGTTGACTACAACTCGTGCATCATTAGTTGGGAGAGCTTGTGCTTCCGCCCATTTAGATACATAATCAATGGCTACGAGTATATATAGATTATTATGAGATTTTGGAAATGGACCCATAAAGTCAATACCCCAAATGTCAAATACTTCACATACTTGGATGACATTTTGTGGCATTTGATCACGTTGACTTATTTTTCCGGCCCTTTGACAAGCATCACAGGATTTGCAAAGAAGGTGTGCATCTTTGTAAATTGTAGGCCAATAGAATCCAGCATCATAAACTTTTCTTGCTGTTAATTGAGGCCCATAATGCCCTCCTGTTGGTCCTGTGTGACAATGGTTTAATATTTTACTAGCTTCATCTCCAAATACACATCGGCGTATTATTCCATCGGGACAACTTTTAAACAGATGTGGATCTTCCCAGAAATAGTGTTTTATATCACTGAAGAATTTCTTTCGTCTTTGGTACGATAATCCTTTTTCAAGGAATCCACAAACTAAGTAGTTTGCATAGTCTGCAAACCATGGGATTTCTTTATAATCTATCTTCAATAGATATTCATCTGGAAAATTGTCTTGTATGGCCGATTCATTTAGAACTTCTAATTCGGGATTTTCAAGACGAGAAAGATGATCAGCGACGAGATTTTCTGCTCCTCTTTTATCTCGGATTTCAATATCAAACTCTTGTAAGAGTAAGATCCAACGGATTAATCTTGGTTTAGCATCTTGTTTTGAAAATAGGTATCTAAGAGCAGAATGGTCGGTATAGACCACCGTTTTTGCTAGAACGAGATATGATCGAAATTTGTCAAAAGCAAAGACAATAGCAAGGAGTTCTTTTTCAGTAGTTGTATAGTTTGTTTGTGCTCCTTGTAACGTCTTACTAGCATAATATATAGGTTGAAATCGTTTTTCAATCCTTTGTCCTAAAACGGCTCCCATTGCAAAATCACTTGCATCGTACATTAGTTCAAATGGTAGATTCCAATTTGGTGTTATCATGATCGGTGCATTAGTGAGTTTCTCTTTAAGAATATTAAAAGATTTGATACACTCATCTGAAAAGATGAATGGAGCATCCTTTTCTAGGAGTTTATTCATAGGAGTGGCAATTTTAGAAAAATCTTTTATGAAACGTCGGTAAAAACCGGCATGCCCTAGAAAACTCCTAATTCCTCTAACATTGGTGGGATGTGGAAGTTTAGCAATTACATCTACTTTAGCTCTATCCACTTCAATTCCTTCTTTTGAAATTTTATGTCCAAGAACGATGCCTTCTTTAACCATGAAATGGCATTTCTCCCAATTAAGAACTAGGTTTGATTGTTCGCATCTAAGGAGCATTCGTTCCAGATTAACTAGACATGATTCAAATGTATCACCGAAGACTGAAAAGTCATCCATGAAAACTTCCATGCATTCTTCTATCATGTCGTGAAAAATCGCCATCATACACCTTTGAAAGGTTGCAGGGGCGTTGCAAAGTCTAAATGGCATGCGTTTGTAAGCAAAAGTACCATAAGGGCACGTGAATGTGGTTTTCTCTTGATCTTCGGGTGCTACTGGAATTTGAAAATATCCGGAAAATCCATCTAGAAAACAATAGTAACTATTTCTGGCTAATCTTTCCAACATTTGATCTATGAAAGGTAAGGGAAAGTGATCTTTTTTGGTGGCGTCATTTAATTTTCTATAATCAATACACACACGCCATCCTGTTACGGTTCTAGTAGGAATAAGCTCATTTTTCTCATTTGTAATGACAGTCATGCCACCCTTCTTAGGCACGCATTGAACTGGGCTTACCCATGGACTATCAGAGATTGGATAAATTAGACCTGCGTCTAGCAGTTTAATAATCTCTTTCTTAACTACATCTTGCATATTAGGATTTAGTCTTCGTTGGTGTTGCACATACGTTTTATGACCTTCTTCCATAAGGATTTTATGTGTGCAATACGAAGGACTTATTCCTTTAATATCATGAATCTTCCATGCAATGGCTGGTTTATGAGCTTTCAACACAGAAATGAGTTGTGATTTCTCATTTTCAGTAAGAGAAGACGATATTATTACAGGTAATTCAGATTCACCATGTAAATAAGCGTATTCCAAATGGTTTGGAAGTGGCTTTAACTCTAATTTCGGAGGTTCTTCTATCGATGATTTGTATCGATATCTGTCTTCTTCTTTTAGCATTTGAATTTCTTCTGTTGTCGGTTCATATCCATTAGCTATAAGTGTGGCTAACATTTCAGCTTCATCAATTGGTTCATTACCTTCTCCTAAAGAACATTCTCCTGTTCCTTGTAATTCTGGAAATTCTTCTAATAATTCTGCATGTGCATCTATAGTTTGAATATAATAACATGTATCATCTGCAGATTGTGGTTGTTGCATTGCTCTATCAACTGAAAAGGTAACACTCTCATCCTCTATACTTAGGGTCAATTTCTTACCGAACACGTCTATCATTGCTTTAGCCGTGTTTAAGAATGGTCTTCCTAATATGAGAGGAAGTTGAGAATCTTCTTCCATGTCCAAAACAACAAAATCTACTGGAAATACTAAAGTACCAACTTTAACTAGCATGTACTCCATTATCCCTCTAGGATATTTTATTGATCTATCGACTAGTTGTATGCTTATTCTGGTTGGTTTCAATTCTCCAAGGTCTAGTTTAGCGTATAGTGAATACGACATTAAATTTATACTAGCACCTAAGTCTGCCAATGCTTCTATTGAACTAAGACTACCCAGAAAACATGGAATTGTGAAACTTCCTGGATCAGATAATTTTTCTGGTATCTTATTCAACAGCACTGCTGAACAATTAGCATTCATAGTAACAGCCGAGAGCTCTTCCATTTTCTTTCTATTTGAGATTAGAACTTTCAAGAATTTAGCATATCTAGGCATTCCTGAAATCACATCAATGAAAGGAAGATTTACATTTATCTGTTTAAACATATCCAAAAATTTGGATTGCTCGGCTTCAAGTTTCTCTTTCTTCATTTTACTCGGGTAAGGAAGTGGTGGTTGGTATGGTTTAACATAAGGTTTAGCCTTAACTGTGTTATCTTCATTAACCTTTTCAACTACCGGTTCTTTTTCCTTATCTTGATCAGGTTGTGGTTCTTGTGGAGTAGGAATAGTTTCATCAGAAGTTACAGGTATTTCAGGTGGTTTAAGTGTTGTACCACTTCTTGTGGTAATGGCTTTAGCTGTTTCATTCCGGGGGTTAGCATTTGTATCACTAGGTAGACTTCCCGGTTTTCTTTCACCTATTAACCTTGCTAGGTTACTTACTTCTTGTTCCAGATTTTGAATAGAAGCTTGTTGATTTCTAAATGCTTGAGCATTTTGTTCATTGGTTTGTTTCTGAGAGGTGAAAAACTGCGTTTGAGTTTCAACTAGCTTCGTCATCATATCTTCTAAATTTGGCTTTTTATCATAGGTTTGTTGTGGTGGTTTGTTTTGAAAATTCGGTCTTTGCTGATTATAAGTATTATTGGATACTTGTTGATTGCTAGGACCTTGTTGGTTGTTGTATGGAATATTTCTGTTATAATTCTGGTTTTGATTGTAAATCGGTCTTGGCGGTTGATAATTATTCTGATAATTATTTCCAGGCCTTTGGTTTATGTATGAAATATTCTCTCTTTGTTCCATTGTTAATTCAATACTGAGACAATCTTTTGTCAAATGTGGTCCTCCACACTGCTCACAACTAATTCGTATTGAGTGAATATCCTTAGTCATCTTTTCCATTCGTCTCTCCACAGCATCTATCTTTGTGGAAATGGAATCTAAGTCATGGCTAGAATCAGCTCTAGCTGCTTTAGATGATCTAATGATATCTTTTTCTTGGTGCCACTCATGTGAGTGGGAAGCAGTGTTATCAATAATTTTGTAAGCATCAGTTTCGGTTTTCTTCATAATAGAACCACCAGCTGCTATATCTATGTCTTTCCTTGTAGTGATGTCGCATCCTTGGTAGAATATTTGTACTATTTGACAGGTGTCTAAACCATGTTGCGGACATCCTCTTAACAAATTTCCATATCTTGTCCATGCCTCATATAGAGTTTCATTCGGTTTCTGTGTGAACGTAACAATTTCTGCTTGAAGTCTTACGGCTTTAGATGCAGGAAAGAATTGTTTAAGAAATTTGTCAACTAAAACATCCCATGTATCGATCGCCCCTTCAGGTAACGATTCCAACCAATCTTTGGCTTCTCCCTTTAAAGTCCAGGGAAATAACATGAGATATATCTGTTCATTCTCCACTTCTCGGATTTTAAATAGTGTGCAGATCCTATTAAAGGTATGTAAATGTTCATTTGGATCTTCCTTCGGCGCACCACTAAATTGGCATTGATTAGTCACCATGTGTAGAATTTGTCCTTTGATTTCATAATCTGGCGCATTAATGTCTGGATGAGTAATTGCGTGACCTTGGCCAGTGCGTTTAGCTCTCATTCGGTCTTCCATACTTAAAGGTTCCAGATTCTCCATAATTGAATTTGTTGAATCGGAATCACTAGAGGATTCTGATTTAATGGTTCGTTCCTCAACAATCTCTGTTTGAATGATTGGTGGTTCTGGGGGAAAGTTTAGTGGTTCAGGATCTACGAACCGTTCCTGAATATTCTCCGGATTCTCAATTGTGAGGTCGGGTTCAAAAAATGGATTATCGGAAATTTGAACTGAAGTACTTGGTTGACTGGATGACGATTCTAAAGAAAAATCAACGGCGGTTATATTTGCTAAATGTCTTGATCTAGTTACAGGTGGTGAACGTACAAAAGGTGGTGAACGTCTTGCTCGGTGCATTCACTGAATATCCTATTAGTTTTAAAAAGGAAAGAAAAATTATAATAAGTTATCCAATCAATAGACTTTTCTGATTTTGCCCACGTTTCGAATAGCCAAAAGATGTAGCAGAGGGGCAGGATTCGTTTGGTCTCAATATAATTGAGGACTGTTTGGCTCCAATAACCCGGTCCACGTACAAATCCAACTATTACTACGAACCAGAAAATTTTGATGTCTATTAATTTAACCACTCAAAATAAATTTTTGTAATTTTAAGAAATTTAGATAAGAAGTAGAATAAAAATCTATGTCCTAAAACTAGAATAGCGAGAAATAAGAAAGAAAAAGAGTTCGTCGAAAAAGGTCGAAAAAGAAAAATGGTTGAAAAATAAAAGGTGACGGAAAAATAAAAGAAACTTATAAAACTTAAAAATACTTGACTAACCTAACCTTATTACTACAACTAACTTAAAATTATAATCGCAAATTGAAATTACTAATTGGAATGATAATTGATACATAGGTAAAAGTTGTCTAAAAATATTAAAGCTTACAAGAAAAACTAAATCCCAAATGGAAATAACTTAAAAAGAAACTAAAACTTAAAAAGGCGTCGCAAAATTCTAAAGCACTTAAATCTTAGTCTAAAGAAAAAGCACTTAAGGGATTTTACGGCAAATCCTAAAAATCTAGAAATAAAAATAAATATGGCAAAAACTATGACTTAAAACTAAATACGGGCGAAAAATACAAAAATTACGCTTAAAAGAGTACAAAATATAAAAATATACTAAAAATTGTAAAAAGTATAATTTTTTATAAAAATATTATTTTTATATTATTTATTTTATAAAAATATTAATTTTAAAATTTAATTAAACTAAATAAACTAAATATATAAATTAAATAATAAAACTAAACTTAATTAATATTAAATATAAAACTAAATAGGGTTTTATAATTATAATAATAAATAATACCCGTAATTAATGCTGATTCAGGGCTACAGTTGGCGTGTCAGCAGGGCTCATGCGATCGCATGAGTCCTCAGTTTCCCAGCCATGCGATCGCATGGGCTAGGGTTTCGGGCCACAGAGTGGGCTGCTACAGTACAGGCCGAAATTTTTTAATTTTTTTTATATATATAGCGTTGCGCTTCCGGCTTTTAAGACTGTCCCCGGCAGCGGCGCCAAAAATACTTGATGTGGTAGCGGAGTGGTATAAAATACTATTAAATTTTACAAGGAAATACTATTAAATACGATACAATTTTACACAAGATATTTATTTATTTATAGAATGGATATACTTAAACCTTGGTACAACACTTATAGGCAGTGTACCTAATCGTACAGTAGTGTAGTTTTTAGTAAGTCCGGTTCGTTTCACAGGGAAATCTTTAAACAAAGCTTAACGCTATATTAGTTTACTTTTATAAAAATACAAATATATATATAAGTAATATTATTATTATAAAGGGGGGTTTTTACCGTTTAATGACCGGTTTGTCGATTTTAAAACTTTAGTCGCAGTTAAAACCAAATGTAAAATAATAAAAATAAATACAAGACTTAAATTAAAGCGTAAAGTAAATAACGATAATGAAATTGCGAATAATAAAAGTGCGATAAAATAAACTTGCGATAATTAAAAAGTACGATAATTAAAAGTGCAATTAAATAAAATAACAATAAAAATGCGATAATTAGAAGTGCAATTAAATATAAAATAAAGGAAATTAAATATGGAATAAAAGAATTATGCTTATTTAAACTTCCGTAATCATGATGTTTGACGTGTTGATTTTAGTTTTATGCCCATGGGTTAATTGTCCTTTGTCCTGGATTATTTAATATGTCCGTCTGGTTTTTGTCCATAACAGTCCATCAGTCATAAATATAAAGTGCGAGTGTCCTCGTCAAATTATCCTTATACCCGAAGTTAAATATTCCAACTAATTGGGGACTTCAACTGTAACAAGATTTTAATACTTTGTTTAATAATTACACCAGGATGTCGAGTGAGTGTAATCCAAGGTTTTAATATTTTGTTATCAATTATACCAAGTGTCCTTGTACATAATTTCACCCCAGTTTTAATTATTCTAGTGGCTATTAATCCATTCCCGTGTCCGGTTAAATGAACGATTATTCGTACATATAAATACCCCGCCCATCGTGTCCGATTGAGTGTATATGGTAAATTATAGGGACGACCAATTGTAAATCTTTATATTAGCATTAACTGTAACGACCCGGATTTTTCCGATCGTTTCATACTTATGAGATTAATATTTACATAAAATAAACCTTACCAACATGATAAGCAATCCAAACTGTTGAGACTTATGTTTTTGAAAAGAGTTTCACACAACGTTTGACCGTCCAATTTGACCGATGATATCACGAACTATATAACACACGATAATTATACGATTATGTATATGTACATATCTATGCATATTTAACATGATTTAAGGATGGTTTAACATTTCATTGTGAACTAACAACAATGAGTTATAAGTATACTTTGAGACCACTAACTTAAGTTTTCAAAACGATAACTATATGTAACATTCTTTGACATATATACTTACAATATATAATGTGTTGGTGATCTATGTCACCAATATGATTTAAGTGTAATGGGATTAATTTGTAACCAAAATAATCTTGATAAATATCGAACAAGTTTGGGGAAGTGTGGAGTGCACACTTGTTTGAACTTATCTTGATTATGACGGGGGTTCGGGGGCAGCGCCCCCGATAAGCGGGGTCCAAGGGGTGGCAACCCCTGGCGGGGTCCAAGGGGCAGAGCCCCTGGCAGAGCCCCTGGCTGGGGTCGAGCTCCCACATGTAACATTGCTTTATTAAAAATGTCTTAAAATTTTATTTTGGCCCGGTTTGACCCAAAAATAAAAGCCCAGTTTTGAGCCTCTTTTACAGTTATAAACCCGTCCATATTTGAATTCTCGTTCCGATTCCTCAAAATATCTACAAGTATATCTAGGGTATATGTAACCGTATCATACCCAGCTTCTATACGTATTTACTATTGGTATATACCAACAATAAACTTCAATGATCAGCCACTAGACATGATGTTACATGTGGGAACCAGCCATTTAACCTCATGTGTGACTTTTGTGCAAGAAAACAAAGTAAATCTCCTATATATATCCATCCCATAATCATGCTATTTTGCACACACACACATACAATTTCATTTCCAATTTTCTTTCAAGTTAATTCACTCCCTAATCTCTCTTCATTTACCTACTCAAGAACGTATCAATATAGTCATCCGATTTCAAGGAGATTACTTCCAATCTTTCAATCCCACTCCACCACTCTTTTGATTCCAAGATTTTTCTTACCTTTTCCAGTAGCCTTGTCCAAGTAACTTGAGGTAGTAACATTATTCATAACCTTATTCGATTCATATTTATATAGCTATCTTATTCTGTGTTATAAAATTTTAACAACAAGAACATAGTTGAGTGATTTCAAGCTTGTTCGCAAACTAAATAGATCCTTCTAATTTGATTTTTAAAAAAACACTTCAAGACATGTAATATATCATATTATGACAAAATCGGATTAATCATATCTTGGCTAATTAACATAATATTTAATATATATTTACTTATGATTTGATTTTATATATTTCAGGACCACCCGTAAACAACACGAGAAGATTAATCATAAGACCTCATGATTGTATGCAACACGTCATTTGACAACACGGTACTTTATGTACGCAACACGTCACTTGACAACATGGTACCATGGGTCGAGATTAATTCTGATCAATACGAATACGATGGGGTCTTTATTTATTTTATTTAAGCAACTAATTATGGACCACTAACATCGGACTGCTAACTACAGACTAAGAAAATATTAAAAGTATATATATATATATATATATATATATATATATATATATATATATATATATATATATATATATATATATATATATATATATATATATATATATATATATATATATATATATATATATATATATGTAACGATTACTTGAAAAGAAAATATGTTGATATATTATATATATGGTTAGGTTTGTGATATCAATCGGAGACCAAGTCGTGTTTATTACCTTCACGGCAAAAGTGAGTATATAGTCCCACTTTTAAACTCTAAATATTTCGGGATGAGAATACATGCATTTTATGATTTACGTTATGGACACAAGTGATTAAAAATATATATTCTACGTTGAGTTGTACCACTGGCATACTTCCCTGTAACTTGGTAACTATTATTTACATGAGGTATTGTAAACGCGAATCCTGTTGATAGATCTATCGGGCCTGACAACCCCAACCGGACTGGACGACCAGTATTCAACGGTTGCACAGTACTTCGTTTCGGTAACTACACTTGGTACGGTGTAGTAAGATTTCATAATAAAGGGAATATGCGACGTTGATTAAATGTTAAGTATGGTTATCAAGTGCTCAACAACTTAGAATATTTTTATTAAAACGTTTATATATGAAATCTTGTGGTCTATATTCATAACACTGCCGGCATTAAACCTATATCTCACCAACTTTATGTTGACGTTTTAAGCATGTTTATTCTCAGGTGATAACTAAAAGCTTCCGCTGCAACATGTTGAATTTAAGCAAGATCTTGAGTATGCATATTTGTGTTAAAAATAAAACTGCATATCGGAGGATTTGTAATGTAAAATATGTTGGAGGTCGTATTGTTATTATCACATGTAAAGTTTGTAAGTCTAAGATTATCGCTAAACGATTATCATTATTAAGTTGTTTAAACCTTGTATTTGTAATAAAAGCTATGGTTTGTATTGTAAAAACGAATGCAGTTTTTGAAAAATGTCGCATATAGAGGTCAATACCTCGCGATGAAATCATATGTTATTTTATTCGTCCTTATGGTTAAGGTCGGGTTATGACATGTGGTATCAGAGCGTTGGTCTTAGAGAACTAGAGAATTTGCATTAGTGTGTCTTATCGAGTTTGTTAGGATGCATTAGTGAGTCTGGACTTTGACCGTGTTTGATTTCGAAAACTATTGCTTATCCTTGTTGGTTAAAAATTAATATGTAAATATTATGTGGTATTAACGTGCTAGTTGTTATGTGATAGATGTCTGGCTTAGAACTTATTATCACATTCAGCGACTCCGAACCAGACTCTTCAGATGGTGTTCCAGTCATTAATCTATCTGATGATGAAAACGATACCTTTGGGGAAGACTCACAAGTTCCGGATGAATCAATTGAAGAGGAACCGGAAAGTGATCCTGAGGAGGAAGAAATACAGGAAATTACGAAAGACAAGTTCGAACGAGGAAAGAAACGAAAGGCTACTGAAATGGAAAATCTAAATCCCGAGTCTAGAGAGGATGTTGTGGCACCAACTCCACCAGATACTTCCACACCTATTTCCGCTATTCCTATTAGTTCTATCCCGACATCCAGTTCTTCGGTTCCTCAGCCAAAACGCAGGGAGACAACCAGGATAACCTTTAAGCGATTTCTTTGAACACAAATGCTTTGGGTTAAATGATGCGCTGTTGTTTTAAACCATGGGATCATATAATGTTTTGTATAATATTACTAGTGTGGTTTGCTTAATGTTTGATGTAAGATAAGCATATGTAAAATAGTGAAGTGTGAAATGCAATAATTTTCCATGGTTAAGTATTATTTGGGTGGTAGTAATTGATTTTCGTACTAAGCTATTAAGTATGAACTTTAACGGGTAGGTACTACCCTAGATATAATTATAAAACGCTAATAAGAAGAAAAGGCTTTTATAATAATAACTGGTTCATATTATTAATAAGCTACGATGTACTGTAAATACATACTACATCTATAATATTCCATGTGAATAATTATTTTTTTTCATTCTTGTTGAAGATTATGGCGCGATTGAACCGAATGACGGAACAAAAAATCCATGAACTCATCAATCAGCGAGTGAACGACAGAATGTTATGGGTCGAGGCTGCAAGAGGTGCTGCAGTTAACGCAAATCCTCGTGTGGGGTGCACTTACAAAACTTTTCAAGGTTGCAAGCCCTCATCATTCAGTGGAACAGAAGGACCGGTTGGTTTAACCCGGTGGATCGAAAAGGTTGAGTCTGTGTTTAAAATCAGTGGTTGTATTGAGAAGGACATGACCAAGTATGCATCGTGCACCCTACAAGATAGTGCACTCACGTGGTGGAAAAACTATGTGAAGGCCGTAGGAGGAGATGTAGCTTATGATACTCCTTGGGAAGAATTCAAAACAATGCTAATCAACGAATATTGTCCAAGGAACGAGGTTAGGAAGTTGGAAGCTGAATTACGAAGCCTGAAAGCTGTTGGTACTGAACTTACCACCTATAATCAGCGATTCATGGAATTAGCTTTGCTATGTCCCGAATTGGTACCAACCGAAGAACGGAAGATTGAACTGTACAAAGACGGTTTGCCTAAAAAGGTCAAGGCAAATGTTACAGCATCCAAACCCAAGACTATTCATGAAGCTATCACCATGACGAACGAGTTGATGGACCAGATTATTCTGGATAAGAACACCGATGTCAAGACATCGGGAAACAAAAGAAAGTGGGAAGGTAATCATCAACAATCTAACAAGAAACAAGAAACCACGCAAGGTGCGGGTAGCGGTTCGAACTCAGGTTACAAGGGACGAAATCCTTTATGTAATAGATGCCACAAACATCACTCTGGTTATTGTAAGGTGGTGTGCAACAATTGTAATCGAAAAGGTCATCTTGCTGAAGATTGTAGGGTTCCCGCTACAAATACAAACGGTACCAAGACTCCTGCCACCAATGCAAATAGAACTGCCTTGGCCACTGTTACTTGTTATGGGTGTGGGAAACAGGGTCATTATAAGAGTCAGTGCCCGAATCCAGAGAAGAATAACGGATCTGCACGTGGAAGAGCATTTGTTATTAATGCTAGAGAGGCGTATGAAGACCCGAAGCTTGTTACGGGTACGTTTACCATTAATAACTTATCCGCATCTATTATATTTGATACTGGTGCCGATAGAAGTTACGTGTGTAGAGACTTTCACGCTAAATTGAATTGTTCATCATTACCTCTAGATGCTAAGTACATGATTGAGTTAGCTAATGGTAAACTAATTAAAGCCGATAAAATTTGCCGTGATTGTAAAATAAATTTAGCCCGAGAAACATTTAAGATTGATTTGATACCCGTAGAATTAGGAAGTTTTGATGTAATAGTCGGCATGGACTGGATGTCTAAAATAGGAGCTGAAGTTGTGTGCGCCAAGAAGGCAATTCGCATTCCTCGTAAGGATAGAACGCCATTAATGATTTATGGAGAGAAGGGTAACTCAAAGCTAAAACTCATTAGTTGTTTGAAAGCTCAAAAGTGCTTGAAGAAAGGGTGCTATGCTATCCTAGCACATGTTAATAAAGTCGAAACGAAGGAAAAAGTGAAGAGCATCAACGACGTGCCTGTGGCAAGAGATTTTCCTGAAGTATTTCCGGAAGAGTTGCTGAGATTACCTCCATTTTGATCTGTAGAATTTCAAATAGATCTAGTACCAGGAGCTGCACCAGTGGCTCGTGCTCCATATAGACTTGCACCATCTGAGATGAAAGAGTTACAAAGCCAGTTACAAGAATTACTGGACCGTGGTTTCATTCGACCGAGCACTTCACCGTGGGGAGCTCCGATTTTATTCGTCAAGAAGAAAGATGGATCTTTCCGAATGTGTATAGATTATCGTGAATTAAATAAGTTAACTATCAAGAATCGGTATCCACTACCGAGAATTGATGACTTATTTGATCAATTACAAGGATCATGTGTGTACTCGAAAATCGACTTAAGATCGGGCTATCATCAATTACGTGTCAAAGAAGAAGATATTCCGAAAACTACTTTTCGGACACGCTACGGTCATTGTGAATTTTTGGTCATGCCGTTTGGGTTGACTAATGCGCCAGCTGTATTCATGGACCTCATGAATCGAGTTTGTAGTCCGTATTTAGATAAGTTTGTTATCGTTTTCATTGATGATATTCTTATCTATTCCAAGAGTAAGCAAGAGCATGAGCAGCATTTAAGGTTGGTATTAGAATTGTTAAGAAAAGAACAGTTATACGCCAAATTTTCTAAGTGTGCATTTTGGTTGAAAGAAGTGCAATTTCTTGGCCACGTTGTTAGTAGCAAAGGAATTCAGATTGATCCAGCTAAAATTGAGGCCATTGAAAAATGGGAGACTCCTAAGACACCAACGCAGATACGCCAATTTTTGGGTTTAGCTGGTTATTATAGAAGGTTTATTCAAGATTTTTCCCGAATAGCTAAACCATTAACAGCGTTAACGCAAAAAGGGAAGAAGTACGAATGGACTTCTGAGCAAGAGAGTGCATTTCAATTACTGAAGAAGAAGTTGACTACAGCACCTATTTTATCGTTACCTGAAGGGGACGATGATTTTGAAATATATTGTGACGCTTCGCGACAAGGTTTTGGTTGCGTCCTTATGCAACGGAAGAAAGTTATAGCATACGCATCCCGACAATTGAAGATTCACGAGCAGAATTATACGACGCATGATTTAGAATTGGGAGCAGTAGTGTTTGCATTGAAGATATGGAGACACTATTTATATGGGGTTAAATGCACTGTGTTTACTGATCATAAAAGCCTTCAACATATTTTTGATCAGAAACAGCTGAACATGAGGCAACGTAGGTGGGTCGAGCTGATAAGCGACTATGATTGTGAGATTCGCTATCATCCCGGGAAAGCGAATGTAGTGGCCGACGCTCTAAGAAGAAAGGAACGAGAACCAATTCGAGTACGAGCAATGAACATAAAAATTCGCATGAATCTCAACTCACAAATCAAAGAGGCTCAACGAGAAGCTCTTACTAAAGAAAACATAGGAAATGAAATAATGAAGAAGTATGAGAAGCAACTCATTATACGGGAATACGGAATTCAATATTTCGCAAACCGTATTTGGGTACCAAAGTTGGGTGGATTAAGGAAGTTGATATTGAACGAGGCACATAAGACAAGATACTCGATACATCCTGGAGTTGGAAAGATGTATCAAGATCTTAAGACGCATTATTGGTGGCCTAATTTAAAGACAAATGTTGCAACATATGTTGGGGAATGTTTAACTTGTTCCAAAGTCAAAGCAGAACACCAGAAGCCGTCAGGGTTACTTCAACAACCAGAAATCCCAGAATGGAAATGGGATGGTATTACCATGGATTTCATCACAAAGTTACCTAAGACTGCCTGGGGTTATGACACCATTTGGGTAATAGTTGATCGTCTCACCAAATCTGCACATTTCTTGCCTATAAAGGAAACGGATAGAATGGAGAAACTATTACGATTATACATAAAGGAAATTGTTTCAATGCATGGAATACCTATTTCCATTATATCCGATCGTGATAGTAGATTTACATCAAAGTTTTGGCAATCACTACAGGAGGCCCTGGGAACCCGTTTGGATATGAGCACCACATATCATCCGCAAACTGACGGGCAGAGTGAAAGAACAATTCAGATTCTTGAAGACACGCTCAGGGCATGTGTGATCGATTTTGGAAACGGATGGGATAAATATCTACCATTAGCAGAATTCTCGTATAATAATAGTTATCATGCGAGCATTAAAGCTGCACCATTCGAAGCACTGTATGGAAGGAAGTGTAGATCCCCTATCTGTTGGAATGAAGTAGGAGATCGACAATTAACTGGTCCCGAGATCATCCATGAAACTACTGAGAAGATAGTGCAAATCAAGGAGAGATTGAAAACAGCCCGTAGTCGCCAAAAGAGCTACGCCGATGTTCGAAGGAAACCATTAGAGTTTCAGATCGGTTACATGGTTATGCTAAAGGTGTCACCTTGGAAAGGTGTAATACGTTTTGGAAAAAGGGGTAAACTGAACCCAAGGTATGTAGGCCCGTTCAAGATCATCGAACGCATCGGACCGGTAGCTTATCGACTCGAGTTACCACAACAACTGGATAGGGTACATAATTCATTTCACGTCTCAAACCTCAAGAAATGTCTTGCAAAGGAAGATCTCACCATTCCTCTTGAAGAAATCCAAGTCGGCGAGAAACTACAATTCATAGAAGAACCAGTCGAAATCATGGACCGTGAAGTTAAACAACTCAAGCAGAGCAACATACCAATCGTCAAGGTTCGTTGGAATGCTCGAAGGGGTCCCGAGTTTACTTGGGAACAAGAGGATCAGATGAAACAAAAGTATCCACATTTGTTTCCCGACAACGCAAAATAGGTACAACTTTAAAATTTCGGGACGAAATTTATTTAACGGGTAGGTACTGTAACGACCCGGATTTTTCCAATCGTTTCATACTTATGAGATTAACATTTACATAAAATAAACCTTACCAACATGATAAGCAATCCAAACTGTTGAGACTTATGTTTTTGAAAAGAGTTTCACACAACGTTTGACCGTCCAATTTGACCGATGATATCACGAACTATATAACACACGATAATTATACGATTATGTATATGTACATATCTATGCATATTTAACATGATTTAAGGATGGTTTAACATTTCATTGTGAACTAACAACAATGAGTTATAAGTATACTTTGAGACCACTAACTTAAGTTTTCAAAACGATAACTATATGTAACATTCTTTGACATATATACTTACAATATATAATGTGTTGGTGATCTATGTCACCAATATGATTTAAGTGTAATGGGATTAATTTGTAACCAAAATAATATTGATAAATATCGAACAAGTTTGGGGAAGTGTGGAGTGCACACTTGTTTGAACTTATCTTGATTATGACGGGGGTTCGGGGGCAGCGCCCCTGATAAGCGGGGTCCAAGGGGTGGCAACCCCTGGCGGGGTCCAAGGGGCAGAGCCCCTGGCCCGGTTTGACCCAAAAATAAAAGCCCAGTTTTGAGCCTCTTTTACAGTTATAAACCCGTCCATATTTGAATTCTCGTTCCGATTCCTCAAAATATCTACAAGTATATCTAGGGTATATGTAACCGTATCATACCCAGCTTCTATACGTATTTACTATTGGTATATACCAACAATAAACTTCAATGATCAGCCACTAGACATGATGTTACATGTGGGAACCAGCCATTTAACCTCATGTGTGACTTTTGTGCAAGAAAACAAAGTAAATCTCCTATATATATCCATCCCATAATCATGCTATTTTGCACACACACACATACAATTTCATTTCCAATTTTCTTTCAAGTTAATTCACTCCCTAATCTCTCTTCATTTACCTACTCAAGAACGTATCAATATAGTCATCCGATTTCAAGGAGATTACTTCCAATCTTTCAATCCCACTCCACCACTCTTTTGATTCCAAGATCTTTCTTACCTTTTCCAGTAGCCTTGTCCAAGTAACTTGAGGTAGTAACCTTATTCATAACCTTATTCGATTCATATTTATATAGCTATCTTATTCTGTGTTATAAAATTTTAACAACAAGAACATAGTTGAGTGATTTCAAGCTTGTTCGCAAACTAAATAGATCCTTCTAATTTGATTTTTAAAAAAACACTTCAAGACATGTAATATATCATATTATGACAAAATCGAATTAATCATATCTTGGCTAATTAACATAATATTTAATATATATTTACTTATGATTTGATTTTATATATTTCAGGACCACCCGTAAACAACACGAGAAGATTAATCATAAGACCTCATGATTGTATGCAACACGTCATTTGACAACACGGTACTTTATGTACGCAACACGTCACTTGACAACATGGTACCATGGGTCGAGATTAATTCTGATCAATACGAATACGATGGGGTCTTTATTTATTTTATTTAAGCAACTAATTGTGGACCACTAACATCGGACTGCTAACTACGGACTAAGAAAATATTAAAAGTATATATATATATATATATATATATATATATATATATATATATATATATATATATATATATATATATATATATATAACGATTACTTGAAAAGAAAATATGTTGATATATTATATATATGGTTAGGTTTGTGATATCAATCGGAGACCAAGTCGTGTTTATTACCTTCACGGCAAAAGTGAGTATATAGTCCCACTTTTAAACTCTAAATATTTCGGGATGAGAATACATGCATTTTATGATTTACGTTATGGACACAAGTGATTAAAAATATATATATTCTACGTTGAGTTGTACCACTGGCATACTTCCCTGTAACTTGGTAACTATTATTTACATGAGGTATTGTAAACGCGAATCCTGTTGATAGATCTATCGGGCCTGACAACCCCAACCGGACTGGACGACCAGTATTCAACGGTTGCACAGTACTTCGTTTCGGTGACTACACTTGGTACGGTGTAGTAAGATTTCATAATAAAGGGAATATGCGATGTTGATTAAATGTTAAGTATGGTTATCAAGTGCTCAACAACTTAGAATATTTTTATTAAAACGTTTATATATGAAATCTTGTGGTCTATATTCATAACACTGCCGGCATTAAACCTATATCTCACCAACTTTATGTTGACGTTTTAAGCATGTTTATTCTCAGGTGATAACTAAAAGCTTCCGCTGCAACATGTTGAATTTAAGCAAGATCTTGAGTATGCATATTTGTGTTAAAAATAAAACTGCATATCGGAGGATTTGTAATGTAAAATATGTTGGAGGTCGTATTGTTATTATCACATGTAAAGTTTGTAAGTCTAAGATTATCGCTAAACGATAATCATTATTAAGTTGTTTAAACCTTGTATTTGTAATAAAAGCTATGGTTTGTATTGTAAAAACGAATGCAGTTTTTGAAAAATGTCGCATATAGAGGTCAATACCTCGCGATGAAATCATATGTTATTTTATTCGTCCTTATGGTTAAGGTCGGGTTATGACATTAACAAACTATCATTTAGTTAAACAAATATAAAGCCCATTAATAGCCCATAGTCTAATTTCCACAAGTGTCGTTCTTTTGTCCAAACCCCAATTATGGTACAAAGCCCAATTACCCAATTTTAGTAATTAGCCCAACATCATGATTACTTCGGATTAAATAAGCATAATAATAACTTAGCTACGAGACATTAATGTAAAAAGGTTGAACATAACTTACAATGATTAAAAATAGCGTAGCGTTACACGGACAGAATTTCGACTTACACCCTTACAACATTCGCTAACATACCCTTATTATTAGAATTATAATTAAAATTAAAATATAAAATATAAATTATAAATATATATATATATTTTATGTATATTGAGAGAGAGAGATATATGATTTGTGGTGCACCAAAGCTCGATTTTTATAGGCATGTGGGCTGGAACTGGGGCTCATGCGATCGCATGGATTTATTCCTTCCAGGCCATGCGATCGCATGGCCAGCTGGGGAGGCTCATTTTTGGTTGTTTTCTTCTGCCGACGGTTTTATAAATAATATAATATATTAAATAATTATAAGAATTATTTAAATATTATATTATATTTATGTGCATAGTTGACTTGTAATTTTTAGTCCGTTGCGTCGAGCGTTGAGAGTTGACTCATGTCCCAGTTCCGGATTTTCGAACGTCCTTTCGTATAATTTAATATCTTGTATTTTGCGTTCCGCAACTTGTACTCTTGTCATTTTTAGACGTTTCTCATCAATAATTTGAACCTCTTTGATTGTATTTTGTACTTTTGAGCTTTTTGGTCGTTTGCGTCTTTAATTCATCGAATCTGTCTTTTGTCTTCACCTTTTATTATTTAAACGAATATCACTTGTAAATAGAACAATTGCAACTAAAAGCTTGTCTTTCTTGAGGAATAATGCTATGAAATATATGTTCGTTTTTAGCATTATCAGGCATAATGAAAAAATAATGGACACAATAAAAATTGATTAGAAACAGACTAATTAACAATATGAAATTTTGTTAAAGAAACCACGCTAACAAGATCCTAGCTAACTGTTCCTAGCTTACTGTTAATTCCGTATTACATTTTATTTTATCGTAATTTATTTATCGCAATTTAATTATCGCAATTTATTTATCGCAATTTATTTATCGTAATTTATATTCTCGCAATTTTATTTATCGTCATTTAATTTCTGTTATTTATTTTTCGCACTTTATTTATCGTCATTTAAATACTGTTATTTACGCATTTTAAATATCGGGACACGTATACAAGGTTTTGACATATCATATCGACGCATCTATATATATTATTTGGAATAACCATAGACACTCTATATGCAGTAATGCTGAAGTTAGCTATACAGGGTTGAGGTTGATTCTATAATAATATATATACGTTGAGTTGTGATCGAGTCTGAGACATGTACACGGGTCACGATACGTATTAATTAATTCAAATATTATATATTAAACTATATATAAATGATTGGACTGTTAACTGTGGACGAATAGTATTGGACAATTAAAATGAATTAAAATATTGATTATAACATATGAAACTAAACATTTCTTCAAGTTTGCCACTTAATTTCATCTTAAACATCATTTGTATCTTGATAATTACAATCTGCGTTCAAACCTTTCATAATTCTTGGAAACACACCTCAATCGAGAGAATGAACCAACTGCATCTCATCTACGAAAGAAAAGATTGATGCGTATAGTTATGCACCTGAAAACTCTCGGAAACTGAGTAACCGTTTAACGCGTAGCTGTGTTAATTCCTTTAGCATTATTATGACCGAAAATAACTTTTCAATCTCTTTCCAAATTAGTCAATTTTTTTACAGCTCCAGCAAATCAACATCGACCTTTCGTTCGAATAAACTCTATTGTAATCTTGATATGTAAGTTTGCTTTTCGTCACCATTACCGAAGAATCGTTTATATTCCACCACATTAGCAGTAAACTTACCAGCAGTTTCATTACTCATTAATTTAAGTATTCTCCGAAAAACCAATTGTTCATTAAAAACCTTATCATATACCCATCCACACCTTATAATGAGAATGGCCATACCAATTACCCTGAATTAACAATCAGTATTTTGAAATCTCTCAGCATGTTTACATCAACAGTTATATGTATACATATAACATTTATCTCTTAGATTATGATCTTTCGTTCTGAAATTCTGAAAAGCACCCAATCTACAAATCAATACTTCAAATTCTGAGAAAACTGAATACATCAGCAAAAACTGTACACGACTTTAACAGTCAGAAGTTTGATGATAAAGAATAGTAGGTTGGCAAAGCCCAGAAAAGTTGAAACTGGAAAACGGATTGAGCAAACCAAGAAGGAGGCTGTAGACAAATCACAAAGAATAAATCTGCCTTCAAAGAATCCTGATGATTCTGTTTCTAATGAAATCTTTAGTGAATACCTTACTTATTAATTGTTTTAAATCATTGTGAATGAATTTCTTCATTACCCTATGATTCTAAAATTCTAAGATATTATCGTATCTTTCATTATGAATATCCTCAATATTTCTGGAAAAATTTTCATAACTATTCTGATCCGACATTAATTACCTCTCAGTATTATCTATGTTACATCATAAAAGAAATTATTTTAATTTCTAAATTTTGTAACCTTCGAGTTTAAAATATGAATGTTTTGAAGTAGTGTTGGGAACTGAAGCATGATTTAGTATAATATAACGACACTTGATCAACGTGATTATATTACAGTAAGTCATGCAGAGTTTCTAATGAAACGTGATGATTCACAGACCATAACGTCATCATGTGCCATGTTACACGACTCTTACATTCTATCTAATCTATAAACACAACAAGAACATATTTTCTTGATAGTCCTATCTTTTCTCTTGAATTCTGGTAATCTAACCAATCAAGATCGTGCCATTACAAATTTCTTCTTAGAACATTAACTATGTTTATTCCAAAATTCATATCTACGAATTCTGGACCATTACATGCGGTGCTTAATGGATATCAGAGAAAACAGAGCATAAAGCTTCAAAGTGTAAATAGGGGAATAAATCGCAGCAAATAGGAGAGAGCATTAACCGTGGATGATAATGATTATAGGAAACAGGAGCAGGGACATCAAAATATAAGGGAAGATATAAAACCCAATAGTAACCTAGAAATTACAAACCGTGGATATTAATATGAATAGCAATATAAAGACACGGTAGAATTAAGAATAGTATCACCCCAAGGTAATAGTAGAAGTAAACAGATTTTCTAGTGGAAGATTGAAAAAAAGGATGACATAAATGATAATTAGGTAAATATTAAGGATTAGAACTGGATTAAGCATTTTCACAATCTTTTGGATGTATGAACTAAGAAAGAAAGTATATGAATGGTGAGAATAATGGAACGGAAGAGCTTAATTTATAACGGGAATATCAGACAGAGTAATCAAGGCAGATTACCGTATTTAATTATAGAGATCTTAATTTTCTTATTCGTCGAAGAATCAAATCTTATAGATTTCAAAGATTTTCTTTAAATTCCCTGAATTCCGGAATTCAATAGTGACTACATCAAATGTCAAGATGAATCTTTATTTGTCATTTCAATCTTTTGTGATAGCTTCACTCATACGCTTCGAGTAATTGAATTATCTTATCCATATTACTCAAACAGTGATAAAACTTTATTTATCGACTCATATTCGTCATGAAAATATTTTTATTGTTAGCCATGACCATCCCACTCAAATTTCGGGACGAAATTTCTTTAACGGGTAGGTATTGCGACGACCCGGAAATTTCCGATCAAATTTAAACTTAAATCTTATATGATTTCGACAAGATAAGAAAAGTCTGTAATGTTGAGTTACAAAATTTTGAAACTGTTTACATGAATTCATTTAACCATTAACTGTTCCCGACGATTCATGAACAACTGTTTGTAAATAGATATGTATATAATATATATATATATATATATATATATATATATATATATATATATATATATATATATATATATATATATATATATATATATATATATATATATATATATATATATATATATATATTTATATATATATATATATAATAACTTGAAACATGTGAATATGATATTATATGATTTAGTTGTTAGAACTATTTATGTAAAATAATTTATGATATAATAAAATTTGTTATTAAAACGTATTTATATAAATATAAGGTAATTCGAATAGAATTGTTAAACGATTGTAACATTTGTGTGTTATTTTGATTGTTAGTAAACATGTATAATATAAACTTATGAGAACCTGAAAATAAATATAGGTCGATACATGGGTTATGTAAATTTGAGGTTTGTTAAAAAAAAAAACATATTTAATACCTTATGTTGAATTTCAATACTCCGTGTATATTATTTGGGGGGATGCCTTATGTCTCAACATGTCTTAATTAATATATCTAATTATTATTATTATTATTATTATTATTATTACGAATGTATATATGGATAAGATAGATACATGCATCAAACACATCATATTCTCAGTACCGTTCAAAACAAAAGTTTGAGTCCAAAATTTTAAGGCAAAGGTTAAAAAGCCACGTCCAATCTATGAAAATAACATAAAGTTAGAATCTTTTATCACATGAAAGTTTTATATGTATAACATATATTAAATTTCATTATAGTAAACAAAACCCCACACACTTGTGCTACCATTCGATGATTGCATGTTTTAGTGTGGTTATAAAGTTTATATATATTTATGTCTTTGAAAACTTAACAAACACATAAGTATTCTATCTAATTATCTTATTCGACTTCAACACAAACCAAACAATCCATCTTAGTTCAAGAACACCACCACCTCCTTTAAACCAAACCAAAGTCATCTTTATATTATCGTTGCTCGCATTCTGTATTTACTTTGGACGTAACCCGAAAACCACTTGTTACCATCGAACTCCATCTATCTGTTTCAAGTTCTAAACCCATAAACCATGGAAAACCCACAGGGATATAGCTATTGTAGCTTCCTTCTATTTTCTGTTTTTGATACAGTGCATAAAAGAAGATAATTAGATTAGGATGATGATGAACATAAACCCTCAATCTTCACTCGAACATCACCATGCAACCATCGAAACCATAAACACAACCATCATCCGATCACCACCATATTCGTTACTGTTATCATTTTCTTTCACCATCATTAATACCATCTTCAATCTACAATACCACCATCAAATGGGTAACTACCATACGATTGAAACCCACCATCACTAGTGTTCGATGACTACATGCTATTCTGTCCCGTTTTCCTGTTAACCGAAGCCAACCAACCGTCACCACTAGACCCACAACTATTCGTTGATGCTGTTGTACGAACCTTGTTTCTGTTCTAGTCAGGGTACTACGATGCAATTGTAGCTGCTAATTTTCTATTTGGTTCGAACAAAAACAAACCTAAGAACCCACTACTGTTTCTTTTCGTGAAACTGATGTTATGCGTGGTGGTACGAAATAGTTTATATTTAAATACGAAATACGACGAAATATTACACAAGTTTTAATTATTTTAATTATTTTAATTACAGATGGGATATACCTAAACCTTGCTACAACACTATAGGCAGTGTACCTAATCGTAGAGTAGTATAGTTTTTAGTAAGTCCGGTTCGTTCCACAGGGAGATGGCTTATTTCACACTATATTTTAAATAACTATATTTGTACAAAATATATATAATTATATATAATAATATATAAAAAGGGGGTTTACCGTTTAATGACCGATTTGTCGATTTTATTTTTTAAGCGAAGCGTAAAGTAAATGACGATATTTAACTAACAATATAAAATAAATAACAATAATTAAAATGACAATAAATAAAAGTACGAGGAAATATGAAATAAAATATATTATGCTTATTTAAACTTCCGTAATCATGATGTTTGACGTGTTGATTTTTAGTATATTCCCATGGGTTAATTGTCCTTTGTCCTGGATTATTTAATATACCCGTCTGGTTTTTGTCCATAACAGTCCATCAGTCATAAATATAAAGTGTGAGTGTCCTCATCAAATTATCCTTATATCCGAAGTCAAATATTCTAACTAATTGGGGACTTAAACTGTAACAAGGTTTTAATACTTTGTTTAATAATTACACCAGGTTGTCGACTGCATGTAACCCAAAGTTTTAATACTTTGTTATCAATTATGACAAGTGTCCTTGTACATAATTTCACCCCTGTTTTAATAATTCCATAGACTATTAATCCATTCCCGTGTCCGGTTAAATGAACGATTATTCGTACATATAAATACCCCGCCCATCGTGTCCGTTCGAGTGTATATGGTTATTTATAGGGACGTCCAATTGTAAATCATTATATTAAAATTAACAAACTATCATTTAGTTAAACAAATATAAAGCCCATTAATATCCCATAGTCTAATTTCCACAAGTGTCGTTCTTTTGTTCAAACCTCAATTATGGTACAAAGCCCAATTACCCCTATCTTTAATATTTAGTCCAACATCATGATTACTTTGGCTCAAATAAGCATAATAATAACTTAAGTACGAGACATTAATTTAAAAAGGAGAACATAACTTACATTGAGTATTTATCGCGTAGTGTTACACGGACAGAATTTCGACTTCGAAAACCCGTAAAATAACCTTTACATAACCCGGACTAATCTAATATAAAACTACCCTATACTATATATATTATATATATATATTTATTTATTTATTACAGAGTATTATTATTGTTATTTATATTTTTAAACTCGGCAGAATGCATGGCCTTTTATAGGCATTTCTGATTTTTGCAGCTCCGCGAGTCGTGGAGTTTTAAGCCTGCAAACTTCGCGAGTCGTGGAGTTTGAAAATCCAGCTCACATAATTTTGGAACCTTGCTTGTCGACATATTTTATATATAAATATAAAATATAAATAATAAATATAATTATTTATATATTATATTATATTCTTGTGCATAGTAGACTTGTAATTTTTGGTCCATTGCGTCAGGCGTTGATAGTTGGCTCGGGTACCGGTTCCGGATTTTCGAACGTCCTTGCGTACAATTTAATATCTTGTACTTTGCGTTTTGTAACTTGTACTCTTGTCATTTTTAGACATTTTTCATCAATAAATTGAACCTTTTGAATTGTTTCTTGTACATTTGAGCTTTTTGGACGTTTGTGTCTTCAAATCTTCATTTTCGCCTTTTGTCTTCGCACTTATTTATTTAAACAATTACAATAAAAATATAATACAATTACATATGAAAACCTATTATTTAAGAGGGATATTGCTATGAAATATATGTTCCTTTTTAGCCTTATCAAATATCCCCACACTTGAGCGTTGCTTGTCCTCAAGCAATACAGAACTTGAAATAAAAACATACATGAATCACTTTTTTATTCATCACACTTTGTACATCAGTGATTTTGATATGGTGGTATAAACAATTATAGTAACGATAGAACCATGATTAAAGGTGGGTGTGTCATCTACAGTTGCCTCGGGTTTAGGTCAACGACACTTGCAATCAAATAGCCGATTTACTTTCGGTTTCCAAAGCAAAGTGCACATTTGAAAGGCGGTTTACAGTCCCACATGACTATGAAAATGTAGATCCTTAAGGAAATTGGATCTTTATGAAAACATTTGATCTTTGAAAATTCAATCTAGCTTTTACCCTAGATAAGTTTTCCGAAATAACTCTTTACCGGTGTTTGCAAAATGTTTTTGTGGGTTTTGTGGGTTTCAGATTTGAAAATTTTGGCTCAAAACTTATGGTTTTGTGTCACCCACTTGCTAACCTTGTATTAGGAAAGCAACACGTCCAGTATACTTGCTCCGTATATTACCTTTCAGTAAACTACCGTCCAGTTGTAAAGGAAAGCGATGAACAAGCAACTGTTAAGGCAATGTCTAATGACATGCTTTTGATTATGGTCTATAAACGTGTCGGATGCTAGTACTATCCTTTGTAGGAGCAATAGTAAAGATCATCCTATGATTTTTCGGTCTGGCACAAGGTCCTGTCTTCGACCATGCTATGCAACCACCGTTCTTACGGTTGACACCCGATTTGGTTCAGGTGACCTAATGAATTCCAGGTGAATTCCTAGGATTTTACGTTCAATGGTAATGAACGCATTGAAAATAGGTTTTCAGAAAACAAATCGGTTTGTAATTTGATCAAAATATTTTCTCGTTCAAGCTCGAGTTTAGATATCATTGAATTCCATGAGTTTGAATTCTCAATCTTTAAGGTCAATCTCAAGGATTGAGTAATATCAGGCTTAAAAGCTGATTTTTAATCTTTAAGGAGATTATCCTTTCTGGGGATCTGATTCATTAGTCTTATCAAGCTAATTTGCACGGTGCCCCCCATTGTACGAGATAAATCCTTCTCATGGTTAGGATAAATCTGACCACTTGGCGACCCTGTTTGATGCTGAGGTCCGTGGATTTCCTGCTGATTTTAGTGATGACTTTTCTAGATTTTTAGTCAACCTACAGCTGGTCTGGACGACAACTTCCTGACCTAAATCAAGAAGCGCGTGTCTTTTTCGGAAGACTTTACTTCCTTTTAATGATGGAATTGATTCATCGTGTAGATCCATCTTTTCTTTCAAATATATTACAGTAAATCGGGTAAAACTGATTAAAATCGTCCAAAACAAAAGTACCTGCAATAACTTTACAGAAACATGTGATAGATATTTTTTAATTGAATAACTTGGTACATTCTCCCCACACTTATTTTCTTTCTTTGCCTTTTTATTCTCCTTTATTCCATTTTAAATGAATTCAATCATTTTAGGGTGTTTCTCAATTTATGTCCTTTCCGAGGTAACGATAATTTCGGTATTAACACCTAATTTTCATCGTTCATAAATATATATAAACATGATTTTATATTCATTTAGTTGAAAATTTTTAAAATTTTCACAAAATTTGGCAAATAAACTAAGTGCAAACCCGAGAGAATTTATAACCTTTCCCCACACTTGAAATCATGCAATGCCCTCATTTGCATGAAATCAGACTCTAATTATAAATTCATGAGGGTGATTAGTGTAGAAAAGTGATTGAAAATACCCAGTTTGTAATTACAAAACTCGTTGAATGATAGATGGCGCGCCTCATCGTCATTCCTTTTTGTTTTATCACACATGTTTTTCTTCAAAAATGGTTGCTTTTCTGAACTGTTTGATAATTTTTGAAAATGCGTCTTTTACCCTAATTTATTATGCATGTTTATTAATGAGTTATGCACTAACCCGAACCCCTAATTTAACGTTAAGTGGGGTTAGACTTCCCCATACTTAGCTGACGACATGTGAAGTCGGTAGAATAAGTTCCACGAATTAAAATAGTGAGCCAGTTATTTACATCTCGAGTGGTATATAATATATCAACGGTTTTAAAGTTTAGAACCACCCGATCGCCACTACTTAATTCTTTTTTAATTGTAGCTTTTAGTAAATGGATATGTCTCTTTTCTGGTTCTTGGTCAAATGGATCGATATACACCGTCATACTTATTTCTATAGGGTGGACAATTCCTAATATTTCCTTCCTTTTATTCTCGTGATCAAAGTTTTCACCTCTATTACCCGATTGGGTGAAATCCGAGGTGTTATTATCTATTACAGCTCGTAGTTCATCTTCGGTAGATGACTCGTCTATTGAGAATATTGGGTTGGAAGGTTGTTGAATAGTGAATTTCGGGATCGAAGTAAATTCTTCTTCATTAACGGTCCTTATCAGTCCCTCCATTTTGGTCTCGAGGGTAAAATTTTCAACGTTATCGTTTTCCCATGAGTACCAATTTGTCACCCTTACTTCTTCTTCATCCATAGAGGCTAATGTGTCGATATGTTGTGAAATTGGTAAAACTGAATAAAAAGTATCATCGGGATAGTTGGTGATTTCGGAGCTCTCGAATTCATCAAAATTCGATGATATGAGATTATCTTGCACAATACTCCTCAGATCAACAGGTGTGTAGTCTAATAGAGTTTCAGCTTGCCGGTTTACAAACTCTCTCATTTGTTCATTTTGAGCATTGAGTTCTTCGAGTTTGATTTTCATATTGTCTAATAAATTTTCAGACACGTAATTTTCCTTGTCTACTGGTTGTTGAGTTTGGAAATATTCTTGGAAATAATCCCAATTTGAATTGTATTCTTCATAATCATTCCATTCAGGTTCCGTAGATGCGTAATTTTTCATAGGAACGTAATAGTAACATTCCCATATTGAGTGATAATCTCCACAGATTTCACAACCAGTTATTGTTTCGTCGTTCGTGATCCAAGATTGACTGATCAAATTGTCATCAACACTCGTTTGAGAGTATTGATTTAATTGATTTTGGATATCAAAAAGAGTTTCCATAGCCTTGTTTTCAAAATTTTCCATTTTATTGCGATGGCCAAATTTTAGCTACAATGTGGTGCATTTACTAATTATCCTATTAGTTATAAAAATAGAAAAACTTATATAAGTTGTCCAATTAATAGACTTTTCTGCTTTTGCCCACGTTTCGAATAGACAATAGATGCAGCAGGGAGCCAGAACCCTTTAAATCGAAAGCTCACAGCTCAGCCACTAACAAATCCAACTATTACTATGAAGCAGAAAATTTGGATGTCTATCAATTTAACCACTTAAAATAATTTTTCGTTGAAATTTAAAGAAGAAATAGAAAATTCTATGTCCTAAAAACTATAGTGTCGAGAAATAAGAAAGAAAAAGAGTGCTCGTCGAAAAATGTCAAAAAATAAAAATAAGAAAGAAAAACGTCGAAACTTAAAAGTCTAAAAATTAAATCTAAAAAGTTGCGCCTAAAGGTATTAAAGCTTAAAGGAATTCTATATCCAAAACGGCAATAACTTAATTAGGCACTAAAATCTAAAAACTGCGTCGCAAAATTCTAAAGCGCCTAAATTTTAATCTAAAGAAAAAGCACTTAAGAGATTTTACGGCAAAGCCTAAAAATCTAGAAAATAAAAATAAGCTACGGTAAAACTAAATTTAAAATTAACTACGAACGATAAAAATAAAAATATTACGATTACACTAAATAAAAGGATACAAAATATAAAAATAAAAAGTGATAAATATACTTATTTTTATAAAAATATTATTTTTATATTTATTTTATAAAAGTATTAATTTTTATATATAAATAAAACTAATTAAAATTAATTATTACTAATTAATTAAAATTAAAACTAAATATTAAATTAAGTAAACTAATTAGGGTTTTAAAAATAATAATAATTAATATATTACTCCGTAATTAAAGCGAAAATAGGGTTTCTGTAAGCGCGTCAGGGCGGCTCCGCGAGTCACGGTTCCACGTACCATCAAAACTCCGTGAGTCGCGGAGGTTGAAAAACGTGTTTTTTTTAATTTTATATTGTTTTTCTAAAATGATATATAAATATATTTATACAAAAATAAATTAAAAATATAGCGTTTCGCTGAGTTCCCCGGCAGCGGTGCCAAAAACTTGATGTTATGCGAGGTGGTACGAAATAGTTTATATTTAAATACGAAATACGACGAAATATTACACAAGTTTTAATTATTTTATTTACAGATGAGATAAACCTAAACCTTGCTACAACACTATAGGCGGTGTACCTAATCGTAGAGTAGTATAGTTTTTAGTAAGTCCGGTTCGTTCCACAGGGAGATGGCTTATTTCACACTATATTTTAAATAACTATATTTGTACAAAATATATATAATTATATATAATAATATATAAAAAGGGGGTTTAACGTTTAATGACCGGTTTGTCGATTTTATTTTTTAAGCGAAGCGTAAAGTAAATGAAGATATTTAACTAACAATATAAAATAAATAACAATAATTAAAATGAAAATAAATAAAAGTACGAGGAAATATGAAATAAAATATATTATGCTTATTTAAACTTCCGTAAATATGATGTTTGACGTGTTGATTTTTAGTTTATTCCCATGGGTTAATTGTCCTTTATCCTGGATTATTTAATATGCCCGTCTGGTTTTTGTCCATAACAGTCCATCAGTCATAAATATAAAGTGCGAGTGTCCTCGTCAAATTATCCTTATATCTGAAGTCAAATATTCCAACTAATTGGGGACTTAAACTGTAACAAGGTTTTAATACTTTGTTTAATAATTACACCAGGATGTCGAGTTCGTGTAACCCAAGGTTTTAATACTTTGTTATCAATTATGCCAAGTGTCCTTGTACATAATTTCACCCCTGTTTTAATAATTCCATAGACTATTAATCCATTCCCGTGTCCGGTTAAATGAACGATTATTCGTACATATAAATACCTCGCCCATCGTGTCCGATCGAGTGTATATGGTTATTTATAGGGACGTCCAATTGTAAATCTTTATATTAAAATTAATAAACTATCATTTAGTTAAACAAATATAAAGCCCATTAATAGCCCATAGTCTAATTTCCACAAGTGTCGTTCTTTTGTTCAAACCCCAATTATGGTACAAAGCCCAATTACCCCTATCTTTAATATTTAGTCCAACATCATGATTATTTTGGCTCAAATAAGCATAATAATAACTTAAGTACGAGACATTAATTTAAAAAGGAGAACATAACTTACATTGAGTATTTATCGCGTAGTGTTACACGGACAGAATTTTGACTTCAAAAACCCGTAAAATAACCTTTACATAACCCGAACTAATCTAATATAAAACTACCCTATACTATATATATTATATATATATTTATTTATTTATTTATTTATTACAGATTATTATTATTATTATTTATATTTTTAAACTCGGCAGAATGCATGGCCTTTTATAGGCATTTCTGATTTTTGCAGCTCCGCGAGTCATGGAGTTTTAAGCCTACAAACTCCGCGAGTCGTGGAGTTTGAAAATCCAGCTCACATAATTTTGGAACCTTGCTTGTCGACATATTTTATATATAAATATAAAATATAAATAATTTATATAATTATTTATATATTATATTATATTCTTGTGCATAGTAGACTTGTAATTTTTGGTCGGGCGTTGATAGTTGGCTCGGGTACCGGTTCCGGATTTTTGAACGTCCTTGCGTACAATTTAATATCTTGTACTTTGCGTTTTGTAACTTGTGCTCTTGTCATTTTTAGACGTTTTTCATCAATAAATTGAACCTTTTGAATTGTATCTTGTACATTTGAGCTTTTTGGACGTTTGTGTCTTCAAATCTTCGTTTTCGCCTTTTGTCTTCGCACTTATTTATTTAAACAATTACAATGAAAATATAATACAATTACATATGAAAACCTATTATTTAGGAGGGATATTGCTATGAAATATATGTTCCTTTTTAGCCTTATCAGAAACCATCACCACAAAACTCACATGAACTGTTATGGCCATAATAGATTGTTGGTGCTAAACTATCTCTGCTGCTGTTGCAGTCATCAAGACCACCTTTTGAACCCCACAAACACCACAAACCACCACCGTATTGCTGCTATACAAATGCATGTTTCTGTTCGCTGTTTACACCCCCACAAGCTACAATTGAAAACGAACCCATGAACATCATTATCAATAAATTAACCCGTAACATGTTAATAAACGAGAACGAATGATCAACAAACTCACCAACAACACAACTTGCACGACTGTTTGTTTTTGCTGCATGCTTCCTGGGTTTCGATCGACTGCAAACTAAAACCATCACAACCTCCACCTTGAAATCACCTCTTTCTCTCTCTCTCTCTCTCTCTCTCTATATATATATATATATATATATATATATATATATATATATATATATATATATATATATATATATATATATATATATATATATATATATATATATATATATATATATATCCCACTCAAATTCTTGTTCCAAAACCGTTATTTCTACTTTTATGGTTGAGAAACAACCACGAAACCCAAACCATCACCAACTACTGCTTGGGTGTTTCGGTTAAATCGTATAAACTCCACGAACCCACTCAAACAACCACCTCAATGGTCGTACATAAATCACCACATACATGACAACCTGTAACTGAATATCACGCTGCTGTTATACTTCTATTTTCTGTTTCTTTTTGAACCAAAACCATCACATCATGAATACAACACACCACCAATTTTATTTGTTTCAGCTCCTATAATTTTCTAGTATTAAGATTAAACCGAACCCACTTGTTGTTGCTATTTAATCTGGATAATATGCAGCCACTTATTTCCTTCCCGTTGTTAGTCGATTATGGATGATGATATACTATTCTTTGAAGACGAGATGATTATAAACTGAGATGAGGTCGACGTGTTCTTGTTCCTGCTTCTCCTTTTCCTTTGTGGCTGACATAAAACTTTTCTTATGGTTTAATTATTCGACGGCTAAGGTTTCATCAAGCCCTTTTAAATTGTTCCGTGTTTTTATTTGCATAGTTGGGCTGTGAATTTGTTTACACTGTTGGGCCGAGGATCTCTTTTGGGCCGAGGATCTCTGTTGGGTCGTAACAATAGTTTTAGTTCGTGAATTATAGCAGAAAAGCGTAATAGATCTATTGGTTAAGGGTGTTTGGTTTAACCGAGAGGTCTCGGGTTCGAGCCCGGGCTATGGCAATTCTTTTTAGAAAGCTTATTTTTGAGGTAGCTATCTTATATTATTATTATTATTATTATTATTATTATTATTATTATTATTATTATTATTATTATTATTATTATTATTATTATTGTTATTATTATTATTATTATTATTATTTTTATTATTATTATTATTATTATTATTATTATTGTTGTTGTTGTTATTATAATTAAAATTACTTAATATTATTACTAAGACTAATAACATGATTTTTTTAGTATTATCATTAAAATAAATTATAGTATTATCATTATTATTACTAGAAAATCATTAAGTATTATTATTAGCATTATCATTTATGTTATTATTATTAGTATCATTATGAGTAAAACCGTTATCGTTGTTATATTTATCATTATTATTATCACAAATATTATTATTATTATTATTAACACATAACATTTTTATTTATTTATTTTAGTAGTATCATCATTATTAGTAATATTAAAAGTATTTTCATTTTTATCAACATTATTACTATTATTAGATTTATCATGATTTTTAGTATTATTTTTGTCATTATTATTTGTATTATTAATTCATCAAATAAAGATTTTTCTACATAAAAAAAATATATTTATGACATAAAACATGACTGTATTATATTTTTGTAATAAATATTAATTATCTAATTAAAATATATAAAAATAAATGTACGTAATGAGGTTATAAATAAAACATTAAAATAACAACTATATCACTAATAATATGTAAATTTGTTAGATTAGCATTATATGTGTTGATATATATATATATATATATATATATATATATATATATATATATATATATATATATATATATATATATATATATATATATATATATATATATATATATATATATATATATATATATATATATAGGTTCGTGAATTCGAGGTCAACCCTGCATTGTTCAGTTTCGTCATATGTATTTTTACTACAAAATACATTAAGTGAGTTTCATTTGCCTTTTTACCCTTTATATTTTTGGGATGAGAATACATGCGCAATTTTTATAAATGTTTTACGAAATAGACACAAGTAATTGAAACTGCATTATATGGGTGAATGATCGAAGCCGAATATGCCCCTTTTGCTTGGTAACCTAAGAATTAGTAAACTGATCTGCTAATTGACACGAATCCTAAAGATCTATTGGGCCTAACGAACCCCATCCAAAGTACCGGATGCTTTAGTACTTCGATGTTGTTTTTATCATGTCCGAAGGATTTCCCAGAATGATAGGGGGTATTCTTATATGCATCTTGTTAATGTCGGTTACCAGGTGTTCACCATATGAATGATTTTTGTCTCTATGCATGGGATGTATATTTATGAGAACTGGAAATGAAATTCTTGTGGTCTATTAAAATAATGGAAATGATTATTTATGTTAAACTAATGAACTCACCAACCTTTTGGTTGACACTTTAAAGCATATTTATTCTCAGGTATGAAAGGAATCTTTCGTTGTGCATTTGCTCATATTAGAGATATTACTTGGAGTCATTCATGACATATTTCAAAAGACGTTGCATTCAAGTCATTGAGTTCATCAATATTATTATTAATTCAATTATAGATGGATATATTATGAAAGGGTATGCATGCCGTCAACTTTCGATGTAAATGAAAGTTTATCTTTTAAAAACGAATGCAATGTTTGTAAAATGTATCATATAGAGGTCAAGTACCTCGCAATGAAATCAACTATTATGAATCATTTATAAAGTATATGAACGAGTCCTTTCAACCATGACGGGCTACGATCTCTTTAATGTAAAGTTGTGCAAGTTTCTACATTTTATCGGTTTCCTTCATGGCTAGGAAGTGTGCGGATTTGGTGAGACGGTCAACAATAACCCAAATGGTATCATAACCGCCCGTCATCTTTGGTAGCTTGGTGATAAAATCCATCGTTATTCTCTCCCACTTCCATTGCGGGATTTCGGATTGTTGAAGTAACCCGGACGGTCTTTGGTGTTCGGCTTTGACTTTGGAACATGTTAAACACTTGGCAACATAAGTAGCTACGTCCCTTTTAATGTTCAGCCACCAATATTGTTCTTTAAGGTCGTGGTACATTTTATTGGCACCGGGGTGAATCGAGTATCGTGACTTATGGGCTTCATCTAAAATAAGGCTTTGTTGGTCCCCATAACTAGCCACCCAAATCCTTCCGGAAAAGTATCGGAGTCCGGTCTCCTTAACTTCGAATCGAGAGACTAGAATGTTTAAGAGCGTGTGTGAAATGTTTTCATCCTTGAGAGCCTCGTCTTGGGCTACCCGAATTTGGTTATTGAGGTTGGTGTGGATAGTGATGTTTAACGCTCGTACACAAAGAGGCACTGCTCTTTCTTTTCGACTTAAGGCATCGGCTACTACATTTGCCTTTTCGGGGTGGTAACGAAGCTTGCAATCATAATCGTTTAAGGTTTCAATCCACCTTCGTTGTCTCATGTTTAGTTGCTTTTGGTTGAAGATGTGTTGAAGGCTTTTGTGATCGGTGAAGATGGTACTCTTGGTTCCATAAAGATAGTGTCTCCACATTTTAAGTGCAAAGACAATGGCTCCGAGTTCAAGATCATGGGTCATATAATTCTGTTCATGGACTTTTAGTTGTCGGGAGGCATAAGCAATGACTTTCTCTCGTTGCATCAATACACACCCAAAACCATGTTTTGAGGCATCGCAATATACAACAAAATCATCATTGCCTTCGGGAAGTGACAAGATAGGAGCGGTGGTTAGCTTTGTCTTCAAGATTTGAAATGCGGATTCTTGTTCGGTTGTCCAAACGAATTTTCTTCCCTTATGAGTTAACGCGGTTAGAGGACGAGCAACCAAGGAGAAATCTTTGATGAATCTATGATAGTATACGGCGAGACCCAAGAATTGACCAATGTGAGTAGGAGTAGTAGGAGTCTCCCATTTACTAATGACTTCGATTTTTACAGGATCGACTTTAATACCTTGATCACTTACAACATGACCAAGGAATTGAACTTCCTTCAACCAAAATTCACACTTGGAGAATTTGGCATAGAGTCGTTCTTGTCTTAAAAGTTCAAGCACAAGTCGGAGGTGTTCCTTGTGTTCTTCTTCGCTCTTAGAATAGACCAAAATATCATCGATGAACACGATAACGAATTTATCGAGGTACGGTTTGCACACGTGGTTTATGAGGTCCATGAACACCGCCGGTACATTAGTGAGACCAAAGGGCATTACGAGAAATTCATAACTACCATAACGAGTCCGGAAAGCGGTTTTGGTGACATCTTCCTCCTTAACCCTTAGTTGATGATAACCCGAACGGAGATCGATTTTTGAATATACAGGAGACCCTTGTAGTTGATCAAAGAGGTCATCGATGCGAGGAAGAGGATATCGGTTCTTAACCGTCAATTTATTTAGTTCACGATAATTGTGACGATCGCTCCAAATCCATATGGACGAACACGTCATTCATTGATTTCATTGCGAGGTATTTGACCTCTATATGATACATTTTGTAAACATTGCATTCTTTTGAAAAGGCACACCATAAATGAATATTTAAATCAAAGGTTTTCGACATCTGATGATTTCTACATATAGACAATCACCATAAATAATAGTTTACAACAGTATTTTCGTTGACAATGCAGTCAAAATAAGATACATGGTGATGATTTGGTGAATGCAACGTCTCCTTGAAAAATATGTCATGTAAGACTCCATGCACATAGCTTGTTTAACATCTAAGCAAACAGTGGAAGACTTCTAGGAAACCTGAGAATAAACATGCTAACAAGTGTCAACACAAAGGTTGGTGAGTTCATAGTTTTAATGTTGCGCATAATCTGTATATAAAGGTGGATCACAAGATTTCAGTTGTTCAATCCAGAAACGTTTATCAAAAGTTTGTCAATAGATTCTACGTAACAGAGCACTCTGGTAACTAAGCTTTAACGTTATAATGATAAATACCCCATTCGTTTTAATACACGCAAACCAACGTGTCCTAAACTCAAATAACACACGTCTGTTAAAAGGCTAGCGCTCTAGCTCGGACGGGGATGTCAAGCCCTATGGATCCATATACTACTACTCGCGCCCACCAGTTCTTATAACTGGCAGTTAACAGTTACCAAAGCTAAGGGATTTTTGGTTCAAACTCAGTGTAGAATTTAGTATGTACTTGTATCAATTGTTTTTAAAATAAAGTGCATGTATTCTCAGGCCAAAAATATAGATTTCAAAAGCAACTAAAAAGGGAGCAAATGAAACTCACCTTGGCAGCATATAAAGTCGTTCACCAAAATGTGATCGAAACACGGATTACCAAATAACCGTAGATCTCAACATATCAATATTGAGATTTAATATTGTAGAAAAGTACGTAGACGTAACGGAGATGATAACACTAGGTTTGACTTGCAAATAATACCCATGAATATTACCCATAACCTCCTTGGCAATAACCCATAATTTCCTTAGCTTTATCCCGCTCATAAAACTATTTTGAAAGTGACACGCTCATGACCTCGTCGTAGTATTTTATGTATAATACTAATAATAATACAAATACTACTAATAATAGTAAGATTAATAATAATATTAATCTTAATAATAATAATAATAATAATAATAATAATAATAATAATAATAATAATAATAATAATAATAATAATAATAATAATAATAATAATAATAATAATAATAATAATAATAATAATAATATAATTAATAAATATAATACGGAGTAATTTTTAAATTAAAACATAGGCAGATATCTCGAGCTTTATAGGTGTGGCCTGTCCAGGACTGCCATGCGATCGCATGGCCTCCAAGACCATTTCCCATGCGATCGCATGGGATGGATTTCCAGCTCATGATCTTTTAACTTCTAGTTTGTCGACATATTTTTTAATTATTAATATAATATATTTAATTTATATAATTAATTATATATTATATTAAATTCACATGCATAGTTGACTTGTAATTTTCGTTCCGATAAGTCGTACGTCGTCACTCGACTTATGTCCCGGTTCCGGTTTTTCGAACGTCCTATCGTATACTGAGAAAATTTGTACTTTACGTTTCGTGAATCGTACCTTTGTCAAAATATAGTCTTAAATCATCCATAAACTATACCACTGTAGCAAGTTACTGTAGCAAAGTCAATTTTTAATGTAGCAATTCACTATAGCAAAGTCAATTTTTACTATAGCAAAGTCAATTTCTCTGTAGCAAATAGTAATTTTCAAAAACACTGTAGCATTTTGGGTATTGTAGCAATTTGAAAATGTTACTATCGTTTACTAAATAACTTGAAATTATATATATGTATATATCTTTTTAATATACATAAATCAATTTTTAAATACACATTGGAAGTTATTTATAAATTTTAATAATAAATATTTCAACTTATCATATATATTCAAATAGATATTTAAACCAATAAGTTTAATGTACGGTATCAAATAATTAATACATTGTTACCTTTTCAAGTTATAGTATATATGTATCTATTTACATATAATTGTTCGCGAATCGTCGAAAACAACCGAAGGGTATTTAAATATATAAAAGTAGTTCAAAAATTTTGAGATTCAGTTTTACAGACTTTGCTTATCGTGTCAGAAATGTTAATCATACAAAGATTAAGTTTAAATTTGGTCAGAAATTTTCGGTTCATCACAATAATCAATTCACATTCGTAGGGATCCATCTTTCTTCTTAACGAATAAAATCGGTGCGCCCCATGGAGAATGGCTAGGTTGGATAAAACCACAGTCAAGTAGTTCTTGGATTTGACTTTGCAATTCTTGCATTTTGGATGGAGCAAGTCTATACAGTGCACGTGCTACGGGTGCGGCTCCCGGAATTAGATCAATTTGGAATTCAACCAGTCGATGAGGTGGAAGACCTGGCAATTAGTCGGGAAATACATCGGAAAAGTCACTAACAATCAGCACATCATAGATGTGCTTCTCATCGGGCTCGACTTTCTTAACGTGAGCTAGGATCGCAAAAAAACCCTTACGGAGTATTTTTCTAACTTTAAGGCACGAAACGAGGTTGAGTCCGGCGCAACTCTTATCACCATAAACTATCAAAGGTTCACCATTCTCGATAGGAATTCGGATTACATGAAGATCGCAAAGGATGTGAGATTTCGTTTTGACCATCCAATTCATACCGATTATTACATCAAAACTTCCTAGTTCCATGGGTATCAAATCAATATCAAATTCGTTACCCAAAATGTTTAACGTACACCCCCGGTAATATATGTCGGCACTCAATAGGTTTCCGTTGGCCACTTCAATGGCATAAGTAGTATCTAGGGGAAGTGGTGAGGTGCAAAGAGTATGAGCTAAAGTCTTGGATACAAAACATTTATCGGCACCCGAATCGAATAAGCAAGTAACATAAGTGTTGTTGAGAAGAAACGTACCCGTGACTAGTTCATTGTCATCCCGGGCTTCTTCGGTGGTGATGTTGAAAGCTTAGCCGCGTGCGTTGGGGTTAGTTTTCTTCTTCGGTCATGCATTTCTATAATGACACGTTTGGCCACATTCGAAACATACACCCGGTTTTGGTGCATTGGGCCCCTTTTGAGCTATGGGGGCAGCACTTCTACAATCATTGGGCACATGACCACTCCTTTGGCACCGGTGGTAAAATAGATTGCCGCATTCACCATAGTGATGTTTGTAGCATTTGTTGCAAAAAGGTTTATTTCCGCCATAACTTTTCTTGGCGTCGGAGGTGAAAGGTTTTTTGGTGAAGTTGTTGTTGTAGTTGTTTGATTGAGAGGGTTCCCACTTTCTTTTGTTGC
Organism: Rutidosis leptorrhynchoides; assembly: GCF_046630445.1. Classification (NCBI taxonomy): domain Eukaryota; kingdom Viridiplantae; phylum Streptophyta; class Magnoliopsida; order Asterales; family Asteraceae; genus Rutidosis; species Rutidosis leptorrhynchoides. The sequence continues at coordinate 158,467,782 of NC_092336.1, forward strand.
CACTCGATTTGTCCTCTGCCTTAGGTTCTGGGACTACGATTTCGTCCACCGTTTCTATCAATTGGGGGGGCCATATTTAAAGCTTCTTTGTGATTAGCGGGTTTGGATGACATTACCCCGTGTTTGATGGTCTTTGGAAGACCATCCATGTAAAGTTCAACCCTTAGGGCCTCGGGGTTCACAAGGTTTGGGCACATCAAGGCAAGTTCGGAGAATCGTTGATTATAGGCCTTGAGATCATTTTCGACCGCTTTCAAAGTTCTTAGCTCTTGTTCGAGCTTTCGGGTTTCTTCACGAGGGAAATATTCGGTGATCATCTTTTCCCTTAGGTCGGCCCAAGAGAGGGCGTGAGCTTCCTCGGTACCCTCCGATTGTACATAAGTGTTCCACCAAGTGAGAGCGACACCGGCGAAAGTGTGAGAGGAGTATTTAACCTTGTCTTGGTCCCAACAACCACTTATGCTAAAGACGGCTTCCGTTTGTTCAAACCATCGAGTGAGAGTAACCGGTCCCCCGGTCCCATCAAAAGTATGAGTTTTGCACCCCATGAAATTTTTATAGGAGCACCCTTCGCTTGAGTTACCGGCTCCTTGATTGTTGTTGTGGTTGTTGTTATTGTTGTTGTTGGAAGAGTGACCAGCCATGGCCACCTCTAAGGCGGTGGCTACCATCTGTTAAAGAGCTTGGGCGGGTGTTTCGTTGCGTGGCACACAGTGAGGAGGCATTTTTCCTTCAAAACACAAGAATATCGTTGATTAGTATTCTTAATAATACTAACCGTGATGTGGAAAATAAGGATAGAGAGAGAAATTATCCTTGACTCGCCTTAAATTCTTTATGTCATAATGTCGGAACTTCCATGTGAGTCACCGTAATATAATTCCGGAAATTATATTACCCCGTTTCACATGTGCATTTAACATTATTTCATATAGTCAAGGTGATGCGTCAATTAAATTTAGTAACGCGAGATTAAGATTGAATAAGAGTTAGATATGATAGGAGAGTTCGAGTATTATGCACAAGTAGTCAAGTAATTCCTACTTCAAGTCTATATGCCGATTGTAGTCAAGACTCACCAATGTACCCTATGACTCGGGGTTGACACCAATGAACTCTAAATCCCTACAACCAATGCTCTGATACCATCTGTAGCGACCCTGCCAAATCGTCATTGACGGCGCCGTCTACTTAGGTCCCGTTACGTGGTCATAAGTCCTTAAAACAATGTTTGACCAAAACATGTCGCATTCATTTCAAATGTAAAGGTGTTTCGAGTTTACACAAGTAGTTCAATGACTAGTTACATTACAATGTTTAACGTACAAATAAAACCTATGCGACACAATTTAAGAGTAGTCAAAAGACGCCCCAACTATGCATGTATACTCGACATCCAAGCAAGTATCAAAAAGAGTGCGGAAGCATGTATCACATAGCATTCAAGGACCTGAGAAAACATATAGAAATCTGTCAACGAAAAACGTTGGTGAAATCATAGGTGTATTAGTAAACGTGCATTTGAACCAAAAGATTTAATATAATTTGATTATCTAAATTGTTTGCATTCCAAAAGTTGTTGTTTGTATCGCGAGCACCCAATTATCAAGACTTAACTATTTTGTACCCTGTTACGTAGTGTTAGAACATACACTATACTCAAAAATATATTTCATCCGCTAACGGTAGCGAACCGTCCGAATGAGGCTCGTCAAGCCCATGTGATCACATAATATAAGTTCTCGTTTACACCCTGCAAGTGTAACTAATGATAATTGAATTGAGGCTTTTTGTTCAAACTCGCACGTGGAATGTTTGTTTTCGTACTTGTGTTCAAAGCATAAAAGTATGATACGTATATGTTTCTCATCCCGTAGTTTAAAACATAAAAGTTGTTGAAAAGGTGGGACTATGATCTCACCTTGAGTGCACGAGTAAAAAGTACTTCGCAAGTATACGTGTGCAAAGAACAATGCTAGTCTTGACCTAAACAATTAGGTCGTATCAATAACGGTAATCACAATTGGTCAAAGATGTTCAATTAGTCCTATGGCTCGTTACGACTCGATTAATGTAGCATGTGTATCAAATTGTCAAGTTTCATGCAAGATTCAAGTATAAAAGCATATTAGAAAACGATTGCATAAGTATTCGGTTAAGTTTGATTAAAAGTCAAACTTGGTCAAAGTCAAAGTCAAAGTCAACGGGGTCAGGTCGGGTATCCGATAATTTTTCTATGAAAGATAAGCATATATAAGTATGTTGGCCAAGTTTCATGTTAATCGGACATGTATAGCATAGCGGGAATTAAACGAAAAATAAAAATAAAAATTGGACAGCAGCCTTCAGATGCGCCGCATCTGCCAGTGATACGCCGCATCAGTAGCAGATGCACCGCATCCAAGACAGATGCGCCGCATCCCTATCTGGTTCAGTGATACTGCTTAAAAAAATGTTCAAGTCTCGGACCAAACTTTAATTTAACGCAATTTATGATCCGTAAACATCTAAAACATGTATCTTATATCGTTGGAAAGGTAATTTGAAAAGGAACACAACTAAACACATTTCAACGAACAATTCAATACTTGCAACAACCCAAATCACATTCAATGCTCATCATTTAATGCATTAAAGTTCATAAATGCAAATCAATGATTCGGGCAACCAATTTACATGAATGATATACCGTTTCGAAGATAATTAAACATACAATACAACTAAACACATACTAATAACATCTCATGTCATTCAAAGCATCAAAGGTTCATTTCAAGTTCATCAAACCCTAACCCAAATCTACCAAAATCAATAATCAAGTTTATGAAGTTTTCTAAAGCAACCTACACATCAAATTGGAGCTAGTGATACTAGGAACACATTTAATACTTGCACTTTATCATAACAACAACATTAAATCATCCAAAACTCAAAATCAAACACACACTTTTCATGTTCATGCTAGTTACACTAAAACAATGAGATCGAGCATATAAATCATATATTCATGTTAGACTTGAGCCATAGACACTAATTAACAACTTTATAAGTTAAAAACATCAATAACACAAAATCTAGTGATTTTAGAAAGTTACCCAAATGTAATGAAATCGGTATGGTATCGAAGAGGAAGTTGCAAGGATTCCTAATATGTAATTTGTTTTGTTGCTAGCTTCCTAATCCGAATTTAGATAATGAATTCTTGTTGGTGTTCTTGAGAGAAAAAGGAAGTAGTAAAAAGTGAAAGAGAAGAAATGAATGGATGAGAGTGAAGTGTTGACTCTTTGACCTAGTCAAAGGTTTGGTCATTTGGCAAGTTTGGTCCCTCTAGTTTCATTCGGGTGCGTGAATTACCTAAACGAGATAATTTAAAACGCGTATTAACGAAAGATATTATAAATATAAAACGGACTTTAAATAAGTAAATGGAAAAAGGCGGGATGTTACATATAATACTACTACTAATAATAAGATTAATAATAATATTAATCTTAATAATAATAATAATAAAAATAATAAAAATAATAATATATAAATATATAGAGAGCAGATATGTGAGGATGTGTGTGATTGAATGAATCAGAAACAGAAATCGAGTTCAATTTATAGACATTTCAACAACTTACACCCCTTGCGATCGCATGGTGTTTGTGCTTCATGGCCATGCGATTGCATGGAAACCTGGGACATCACATAATCATTGCTCCGCAATCACGATGTTTGTGTGGGTGGGAGCTCCACGATCTCGGAGTCCACCTTTCCAGCTCACCATCATTTTGGCCTCTAGCTCGTCGACATATTTAAATATAATATATATAATATATATATAATTTAAATTAATTAATTATATATTATATTTTATTCCCGTGCATAGTTGATTTGTAATTTTTGTTCCGATAAGTCGTACGTCGTCACCCGACATATGTCCCGGTTTTGGTTTTTCGAACGTCCTTTCGTACGCTAAGAAAACTTGCACTTTACGTTTCGTGACTCGTACCTTTATCAAAATATAGACTTAAATTATCAATAAACTATACCACTCGAAATATAACTTATACATTTGAGTGTTTTGGTCATTTACTTCTATAAATCATCTTCTCGTTATTTATTAATATAATAGTATTATCAAACATTCTATAACCAAGTTAATATCTATTCTCTATATTTAAAAACACGTTTTAAATACACATTGCAAGTTATTCATACAGTTAATATTCCAACTTATCATATATATTCAAATAGATTTTTAAACTAATAAGTTTAATGTAAGGTATCATACAATTAGTACATTGTTATGTTTTCAAGTTATAGTGTAAATATGTATCTATTTACATATAATTGTTCGCGAATCGTCGAGAACAGTCGATGGGTGATTGAACATATGAAAGTAGTTCAAAAATATTGAGATTCAGTTTTACAGGCTTTGCTTATCGTGTCGAAAACGTTAATCATACAAAGATTAAGTTTAAATTTGGTCGGAAATTTCCGGGTCATCACAGTACCTACCCGTTAAAGAAATTTCGTCCCTAAATTTGAGTGAGGTCATCATGGCTAACAATAAAAATGTTTTCATGACAAATATGAGTTGATAAATATAATTTTTCACTGTTGAATAATATAGATAAAACAATCCGATTACTCGAAGCGTATGAGAGAAGTTATCGTAAAAGAGTGAAATGGAGATTCGTCTTATCTTTTGACGTAGTAATGATTGATTTCCGGAATTTAAGGAATAGAAAATCTTCATAATCTAAATAAGATTTGATTCTTCGAGAATTAAGGATATTAAGATCTTCTTTAATTAGATGCGGTCACCTGCCTCGATTGCTCTGTCTGTTATTTCACTATAAATTAACCTCTTCCGTTTCATTTATTTTCACCACCCCTATAATCTTCTTCCTTATTTCATACTTCTTAATAGATTGTGAAAATGCTTAATCCAATTATGATTCTTGATATTTTCTTGGCTATCGTATCCTTCATTCTTCTTTTTCATCTACCACCAGAGGAGGTTATTTTCTTCTACTATTACCTTGGGGTTATAGTATTTTTCATTCTCCCGTGTCTTTATATTGTTATACGCATTGATATACATGATTTGTAATTTATGTGTTGTTGTCGGGCTTTATATTTTCCATTATATTTCGGAGCTTCAAGCTTTCGTTTTCTCTTCCCGACTTTAAGTCAAGCGAATAATTGTGACGACCCAGAAATTTCCGATCAAATTTAAACTTTAATCTTTATATGGTTTCGACATGATAAGCAAAGTCTATTAAAATTGAATTTCAGAATTGTTGAACTATTTTATGAAATCATTTGACCTTCGACCAGTTCCGACGATTCACGAACAATTAATCGTAACTTAATAGGTGTAGATATATATATATATATATATATATATATATATATATATATATATATATATATATATATATATATATATATATATATATATATATATATATATATATATATATATATATATATTTATAATAATTGGAAACATAATTTTAAATATTGTATGTTGTTGTTACTAAAATTTATTTATGTAAAGTAAAATAAAAATAGAATATTATAATAATTATTATTTAAAATATATCTCTATATATAAATAAAGTATATTAAAAATAAATATTAAATGATTGTATTACTCGTTTGATGTTTCGATTAACATTAAGCAAGTTAAATTCAAACTTATGTAATTTTAAAATAAACGGTGATTCGAAAATGAGCTATATAAATTTTAGGCTTTGATAATGCTAAAAACGAACATATATTTCATAGCATTATCCCTCAAGAAAGACAAGCTTTTAGTTGCAATTGTTCTATTTACAAGTGATATTTGTTTAATAATAAAAGGTGAAGACAAAAGACAGATTCGACGAATTGAAGACGCAAACGACCAAAAAGCTCAAAAGTACAAAATACAATCAAAGAGGTTCCAATTATTGATAAGAAACGTCTCGAAATTACAAGAGTACAAGATTCAAAACGCAAAGTACAAGATATTAAATTGTACGCAAGGACGTTCGAAAATCCGGAACCGGGACCAAAGTCAACTCTCAACGATCGACGCAACGGACTAAAAATTACAAGTCAACTATGCACATAAATATAATATAATATTTAAATAATTCTTATAATTATTTATATATTATATAATATATTATAAACCGTCGGCAAATTAAAAGACAAAATGGTGTGAGCTGGTTTTACGAACTCCGCGACTTGTGGAGTTCGAAGAGGAAAAAGGCCGCGAGTCGCGAAGCCCCAAATTATGAAACTGCCTATAAAGCTCGCGCATTCTGATCGTAAAAATATCGATAAAATCAATCTCTCTGTATATATGTATACGTAAATATTTATATTTATATTTTAATTTTAAATCCTAATAATAATGGTATGTTAGTGAATGTTGTAAGGGTGTAAGTCGAATTTCTGTCCGTGTAACGCTACGCTATTTTTAATCATTGTAAGTTATGTTTATATTATTTTCATTAATGTCTCGTAGCTAAGTTATTATTATGCTTATTTAATACGAAGTAATCATGATGTTGGGCTAAAAATATTAAAATTGGGTAATTGGGCTTTGTACCATAATTGGGGTTTGGATAAAAGAACGACACTTGTGGAAATTAGACTATGGGCTATTAATGGGTTTTATATTAACTAAACAATACCTTGTTAATTTAATATACAAACTTATAATTTGACGTATTTGTATATAACCACATACGCTTGACTGGGTACGGTGGGCGGGATATCTATAAATACCAATAATTATTCATTTTACTGGACACGGAACTGGATTAATAGTTAATAGACTTGTTGAAACAGGGGTGAATTACATTCAAGGGTAATTGGTGTAATTGTTAACAAAGTAGTAAAACCTTGGTTTACACGCAGTCGATAACCTGGTGTATTCATTAAACAAAGTATTAAAACCTTGTTACAATTCGAATCCCCAATTAGTTGGAATATTTGATTTCGGGAATAAGAATAATTTGACGAAGGCTTTCGCTCCTTATATTTATGACTGATGGACTATTATGGACAAATCCGTATGGACATATTAAATAATCCAGGACAAAGAACAATTAACCCATGGGAATAAACTAAAATCAACACGTCAAACATCATGATTACGGAAGTTTAAATAAGCATAATTATTTTATTTCATATTTAATTTCCTTTATTTTATATTTAATTGCACTTCTAATTATCGTACTTTTTAATTATCACAATTTTATTTTATCGCACTTTTATTTATCGCAATTTCATTATCGTTATTTACTTTACGCTTTAAATTTAGTCTTTTATTTTTAATATTTTATATTAGGTTTTAACTGCAACTAAGTTTTAAAATCGACAAACCGGTCATTAAACGGTAAAAACCCCTTTTTATAATAATAATATTACTTATATATATATATATATATATATATATATATATATATATATATATATATATATATATATATATATATATATATATATTTGTATTTTTATAAAATAAAACTAATATAGCGTTAAGCTTTGTTTAAAAGATTCCCCGTGGAACGAACCGGACTTACTCAAAACTACACTACTGTACGATTAGGTACACTGCCTATAAGTGTTGTAGTAAGGTTTAAGTATATCTATTCTATAAATAAATAAATACCTTGTGTAAAATTGTATCGTATTTAATAGTTTTTCCTAATAAAATTTAATAGTATTTAGTTGCAAAAATAAAGATATTTTATATACACCTCGCCTAACATCAAGTATTTTTTGGCGCCGCTGCCGGAGAGTTTTAATCTAGCTTAAAAGCCAGAAGTGCAACGCTAATATAAAAAAAAGATTTTTATTTTTAGTTTACTTTTATAAAAAATACATTTTTGTAAAAATACGTTTTAAATATTCGAAAATATAAAAAGAAAAACAAAAATATAAATATAAATATTTTTAAGAGTTTGTTAAATATTTAAGTTTTATAAAGTTTCTTTATTTTTATTTTATAAAAATATAAGTTTTATTTAAATATTTTGTTTTTATTTAAAATATAAAAAAAAACTACGAAACCTGTGAAACTAACCCACCTTTTCTGAAATTTCAAACCCCGTGACTCGCGGTGTTTTTAACCAGGTGTACCGTAACTCGCGGAGCCACCCTGACACCGACAGAAACCCTAATCTGCATTTAATACGGAGTAATTATTATTTATTATTATTATTAACCCTAATTACTTAATTATTATTATAATTAGTTTTAAATTTTTAAATTAAATTGTATTTTAAATTTTAATTAGTTTTATTTATATATTTAAATTAATACTTTTATAAAATAATATAAAAATAATATTTTTATAAAAATTGTACATTTTTACAACTTTTAGTGTATTTTTATATTTTGTCCCTTTTTATTCGTTTTAGCGTAACTTTTGTATTTTTCGCTCGTATTTAATTTTAATCCATAGTTTTTGCCATAGTTATTTTTATTTTTAGAATTTTAGGTTTTGCCGTAAAATCCCTTAAGTGCTTTTTCTTTAGATTAAGATTTAGGTACTTTAGAATTTTGCGACGCCTTTTTATATTTTAGTACCTTTTTAAGTTATTGCCATTTGGGATATAATTTTACTTGTAAGCCTTAATATTTTTAGACGCAACTTTTATTTTTTTTAGTTTTTAGTTCCTTTTTAAGTTTTGACGCACTACTTTCTTATTTTTATTTTTCGACGCCTTTTACCTATGTATCAATTATCACTCCAATTAGTAATCTCAATTTGCAATTTTAATTTTAAGTTAGTGATAGTAATAAGGTTGGGTTAGTCGAGTGTTTTAAAGTTTTATAAGTCACTCTTTTTCTTTCTTATTTTTCGATGCCTTTTATTTTTCAACCCTTTTATTTTTCGACATTTTTCGACGCGCAATCTTTTTCTTTCTTATTTCTCGCCATTCTAGTTTTAGGACTTAGAATTTTATTCTACTTCTTATCTAAATTTCTTAAAATTACGAAAATTTATTTTAAGTGGTTAAATTGATAGACATCAAAATTTTCTGGTTCGTAGTAATAGTTGAATTTGTACATGGACCGGGTTATTGGAGCCAAACAGTACTCAATTATATTGAGACCAAACGAATCCTGCCCCTCTGCTGCATCTTTTGGCTATTCGAAACGTGGGCAAAATCAGAAAAGTCTATTAATTGGATAACTTATATAATTTTTCTTTCCTTTTAAAAACTAATAGGATATTCAGTGAATGCACCGAGCAAGACGTTCACCACCTTTTGTAAGTTCACCACCTGTAACCAGATCAAGACATCTAGCTAATATTACCGCCGTTGATTTTTTTTTTAGAATCGTCATCCAGTCTACCAAGTACTCCAATTCAAATTTCCGATAATCTATTTTTTGAACCCGACCTCACAATTGAGAATCCGGAGAATATTCAGGGACGATTCATAGATCCTGAACCATTAATTTTTCCTCCGGAATCACCAATCATTCAAACAGAGATTGTTGAGGAACGAACCATTAAATTAGAATCCTCTAGTGATTCAGATTCAACACATTCAATTATGGAATATCTGGAACCTTTAAGTATGGAAGACCGAATGAGAGCTAAATGCACTGGCCAAGGTCACGCAATTACTCATCCTGACATTAATGCGCCAGATTATGAAATCAAAGGACAAATTCTACATATGGTGACTAATCAATGCCAATTTAGTGGTGTGCCGAAGGAAGATCCAAATGAACATCTTCGTACCTTTAATAGGATCTGCACACTATTTAAAATCCGAGAAGTTGAGGATGAACAGATATATCTCATGTTATTTCCCTGGACTTTAAAGGGAGAAGCCAAAGATTGGTTGGAATCGTTACCTGAAGGGGCGATTGATAAATGGGATGTTTTAGTTGAAAAATTTCTTAAACAATTCTTTCCGGCATCTAAAGCCGTAAGACTTCAAGGAGAAATTGTTACGTTCACACAGAAACCGAATGAAACTCTATATGAGGCATGGACAAGATTTGGAAAGTTATTAAGAGGATGTCCGCAACATGGTTTAGACACCTGTCAAATAGTACAAATATTCTACCAAGGATGCGACATCACTACAAGGAAAGACATAGATATAGCAGCTGGTGGTTCTATTATGAAGAAAACAGAAACTGATGCTTATCAAATTATTGATAACACTGCTTCCCACTCAAATGAGTGGCACCAAGAAAAAGATATCGTTAGATCATCTAAAGCAGCTAGAGCCGATTCTAGCCATGACTTAGATTCCATTTCCGCAAAGATAGATGCTGTCGAGAGACGAATGGAAAAGATGACTAAGGATATTCACTCAATACGAATTAGTTGTGAGCAGTGTGGAGGACCACATTTGACAAAAGATTGTCTCAGTATTGAACTAACAATGGAACAAAGAGAGAATATTTCATATCTAAACCAAAGCCCTGGAAATAATTATCAGAATAATTATCAACCGCCAAGACCGATCTACAATCAAAACCAGAATTATAACCGAAATGTTCCATACAACAACCAACAAGGTCCTAGTAATCAACAAGTATCCAACAATACTTACAATCAGCAAAGACCTAATTTTCAAAACAAACCACCATAAACCGATGATAAAAAGCCAAATTTAGAAGATATGATGACGAAGCTAGTTGAAACTCAAACACAGTTTTTCACATCTCAGAAACAAACTAATGAACAAAATGCTCAAGCATTTAGAAATCAACAAGCTTCTATTCAAAATCTGGAACAAGAAGTAAGTAACCTAGCAAGGCTAATAGGTGAAAGAAAACCGGGAAGTCTACCTAGTGATACAAATGCTAACCCCCGAAATGAAATAGCTAAAGCCATTATCACAAGAAGTGGTACAACACTTAAACCACCTGAAATACCTGTAATTTCTGATAAAGCTATTCCTACTCCACAAGAACCACAACCTGAACAAGATAAGGAAACAGAACCGGTAGTTGAAAAGGTTAATGAAGATAACACAGTTAAGGCAAAACCTTATGTTAAACCATACCAACCACCACTTCCTTACCCGAGTAAAATGAAAAAAGAGAAACTTGAAGCCGAGCAATCCAAATTCTTGGATATGTTTAAACAGATAAATGTAAATCTTCCTTTCATTGATGTAATTTCAGGAATGCCTAGATATGCTAAATTCTTGAAAGATCTGATCACGAATAGAAAGAAAATGGAAGAACTCTCGGCTGTCACTATGAATGCTAATTGTTCAGCAGTGCTGTTGAATAAGATACCAGAAAAACTATCTGATCCAGAAAGTTTCACAATTCCATGTTTTCTGGGTAGTCTTAGTTCAATAGAAGCATTGGCAGACTTAGGTGCTAGTATAAATCTAATGCCGTATTCACTATACGCTAAACTAGACCTTGGAGAATTGAAACCAACAAGAATAAGCATACAACTAGCCGATCGATCAATAAAATATCCTAGAGGGATAATGGAGAACATGCTAGTTAAAGTTGGTACTTTAGTATTTCCAGTAGATTTTGTTGTTCTGGACATGGAAGAAGATTCTCAAGTTCCTCTCATATTAGAAAGACCATTCTTAAACACGGTTAAAGCAATGATAGACGTGTTTGGTAAGAAACTGACCCTAAGTATAGAGGACGAGAGTGTTACCTTTTCAGTTGATAGAGCAATGCAATAACCACAATCTGCAGATGATACATGTTATTATATTCAAGCTATAGATTCACATGCAGAATTGTTAGAAGAATTTCCAGAATTACAAGGAACATGAGAATGTTCTTTAGGAGAAGGAACTGAACCAATTGATGAAGTTGAAATGTTAGCTACACTTATAGCTAATGGATATGAACCAACAACAGAAGAAATTCAAATGCTAAAAGAAGAAGACAGATATCAATATAAATCATCGATAGAAGAACCACCGACATTAGAGTTAAAGCCACTTCCAAACCATTTGGAACACGCATATTTACATGGTGAATCTGAATTACCTGTAATAATATCGTCTTCTCTTACTGAAAATGAGAAATCACAACTCATTTCTGTGTTGAAAGCTCATAAATCAGCCATTGCATGGAAGATTCATGATATTAAAGGAATAAGTCCTTCGTATTGCACACATAAAATCCTTATGGAAGAAGGTCATAAAACGTATGTGCAACGCCAACGAAGACTAAATCCTAATATGCAAGATGTAGTTAAGAAAGAAATTATTAAACTGCTGGATGCAGGTTTAATTTATCCAATCTCTGATAGTCCATGGGTAAGCCCAGTTTAATGCGTGCCTAAGAAGGGTGGCATGACTGTCATCACAAATGAGAAAAATGAGCTTATTCCTACTAGGACTGTAACAGGATGGCGTGTATTTATTGATTATAGAAAATTAAATGACGCCACCAGAAAAGATCACTTTCCCTTACCTTTTATTGATCAAATGTTGGAAAGATTAGCCAGAAATAGTTACTATTGTTTTCTTGATGGATTTTCTGGATATTTTCAAATTCCAATAGCACCCGAGGACCAAGAGAAAACCACATTCACGTGTCCTTATGGTACTTTTGCTTACAAACGCATGCCATTTGGACTTTGTAACACCCCTGCAACCTTTCAAAGGTGCATGATGGAGTTTTTTCACGACATGATAGAAGAATGCATGGATGTTTTCATGGATGACTTTTCAGTCTTCGGTGATACATTTGAAACATGTCTAGCTAATCTTGAACGAATGCTTATTAGATGCGAACGATCAAATCTAGTACTTAATTGGGAGAAATGTCATTTCATGGTTAAAGAAGGCATCGTTCTTGGTCATAAAATTTCAAAGGAAGGAATTGAAGTGGATAGAGCTAAAGTAGATGTAATTGCTAAACTTCCACATCCCACCAATGTTAGAGGAGTTAGGAGTTTTCTAGGGCATGACGGTTTTTACCGACGTTTCATAAAAGATTTTTCTAAAATTGCCACTCCTATGAATAAACTCCTAGAAAAAGATGCTCCATTCATCTTTTCAGATGAATGTATCAAATATTTTAATATTCTTAAAGAGAAACTCACTAATGCGCCGATCATGATAACACCAAATTGGAATCTACCGTTTGAACTAATGTGCGATGCAAGTGATTTTGCAATGGGAGCCGTTTTAGGACAAAGGATTGAAAAACGATTTCAACCTATATATTATGCTAGTAAGACGTTACAAGGAGCACAAACAAATTACACAACTACTGAAAAAGAACTCCTTGCTATTGTCTTTGCTTTTGACAAATTTCGTTCATATCTCGTTCTAGCTAAAACGGTGGTCTATACCGACCATTCTGCTCTTAGATACCTATTTTCAAAACAAGATGCTAAACCAAGATTAATCCGTATGGATCTTACTCTTACAAGAATTCGATATTGAAATCCGAGATAAAAGAGGAGCAGAAAATATCGCCGCTGATCATCTTTCTCGTCTTGAAAATCCCGAATTAGAAGTTCTAAATGAATCGGCCATACAAGACAACTTTCCTGATGAATATCTATTGAAGATAGATTATAATGAAATTCCATGGTTTGCAGACTATGCAAACTACTTAGTATGTGGATTCCTTAAGAAAGGATTATCGTACCAAAAACGAAAGAAATTCTTTAGTGATATAAAACACTATTTCTGGGAAGATCCACATCTGTTTAAAAGTTGTCCAGATGGAATAATACACCGATGTGTATTCGGAGATGAAGCTAGTAAAATATTAAACCATTGTCACACAGGACTAACAGGAGGGCATTATGGGCCTCAACTAACAGCAAGAAAAGTTTATGATGCTGGATTCTATTGGCCTACAATTTACAAAGACACGCACCTTCTTTGCAAATCCTGTGATGTTTGTCAAAGGGCCGGAAAAATAAGTCAACGTGATGAAATGCCACAAAATGTCATTCAAGTATGTGAAGTATTTGACATTTGGGGTATTGACTTTATGGGTCCATTTCCAAAATCTCATAATAATCTCTACATTCTCGTAGCCATTGATTATGTATCTAAATGGGCGAAAGCACAAGCTCTCCCAACTAACGATGCACGAGTTGTAGTCAACTTTTTAAAACGTCTTTTTGCAAGGTTTGGAACACCGAAAGCTTTAATAAGTGATCGGGGAACTCATTTCTGTAATAATCAACTTGAGAAAGTTCTTAAAAGATATGGAGTAACTCATAAAATCTCCACTGCATATCATCCACAAACAAGTGGACAAGTTGAAAATACCAACCGAGCTTTAAAACGTATTCTAGAAAAAACCGTAGGATCAAATTCGAAGGAATGGTCCATTAAATTGGAGGATGCACTCTGGGCTTTTAGAACAGCCTACAAAACTCCAATTGGAACCACACCTTTTAAACTCGTTTACGGAAAAGCATGTCATCTTCCAGTAGAAATTGAACACAAAGCATTTTGGGCTTTGAAGACATGTAATCTTGATTTACATGAAGCCGGACGTCTACGATTAAGTCAATTAAACGAATTAGAAGAATTAAGACATGAAGCATACGAAAAGTCGTTAATCTATAAAGAAAGAACGAAAAAATGGCATGATAAAGGAATCAGAAGTTCAAAAGAATTCAAAGAAGGAGACAGAGTTCTTCTTTTCAATTCACGATTCAAGCTATTTTCTGGAAAATTGAAATCAAGATGGTCTGGACCATTCATAGTCAAAAGAGTTTTCCCATACGGAACAGTAGAATTAATAAATTCAAATGGGAATGAATTTAAAGTTAATGGTCACAGAGTTAAACATTACATACATGGTCCGATGGAAGTTGACAATGAAGTTAATCACAATTTCAACTAAGTGTAGGGAGGTTTATGTATTTCTGTTAGAGTTAGATTTTCTGTTTTCGTGTAGTTCTCGAAAATGGAACCCGAATGGTCTTTCCCTAGCAGACCCTAAAGAACTAGTCTTCTCCCCCCATTCTGAATTTTTATTTTTTTTAGGTTTTTACAAAATGAAGACTTCCTGTGAATTAAACCATGGTCTAATGCTACACGCTTTGATCACTAAGCGTAATAATGACACACTTCCAAGTGAAATAGTATCATTAATCAGAGGTAAATTGGACGGAGTAAGAAAAGAATCCAGATGCGAAGATAATAAGTTACAATTTGGTAAAGGAAAATCAAAATCCGCAGCGAAAAGAAGAGCACGACACCTTGAAAAATGTAACAAATGCGGAAAATGGTCACACGAAGGTAAATGTTCAAATAATCAAACCTATTCAAACACCGAATTTGTTACTTTATGCAGAGACGGACCGTTCATATGTTTAGAAGAAAAAACATTAAATGCTCGAGGTTACGCCTATGTAGCCATGGAAAATCAATTAGTCCGACTATCTTATGAGTGGGCTAGAGCATATCACTAAGAATACTATCTCACAGGTAAGTTTGTACAGTTTTCATTTTTATTTTTATTTTTATTTTTAACCTTTTGATAATAAACGCTAATTTGTTCGCTATAAAGTATTAAATTGGTATTCGATAAAATTAGGTCTTGCGACCGAAATTATTGATATCATACAAAAATTTATTACATCACTGCGAAATTTAACGTTTATTCTTAAGGTATAAATATCTTTAATCAATCAACACAAAATATTTCAAAAATTCTTCATGAGTTAAATTAGGTCATGGAACTGAAATTACTTTACCGAAAAGAGGGGCGCATATTTTTGATAATATTTGATTGATTAAAGTGGGATAAAAGACCAAAAATATTTTTAATTTTATTTTTACCATGTTTTTAAAATTAATATTTAAAAATTAAATTAATATTGTGAACTTTGTAAAATCAATATATTTAAGTTTGAAAATATTTGAAAAAATTTAATATTTTTAATATAAGTTTGTATGTATAAAAACAAAAATATAATATAAGTTTGTTGTGAATTTTTAATTTTATCCATTTTAAATTTAAGTTTGGTGTGAATTTAAAAACAAAAATTTACTTTATTTCGCTAAGTTAAAAATATGATTTTTAAAATTCGTCGTGAGTTGAAGACTAGGTCGTTGAACCGAAATTGCTTTACCCGAGGGAGGGACGAGAACTTTTATTATCATTATTTTTAATCTTATTAAATTAAAGTATGCCAAAAAAATTAAAAAACCCAAAAATCTTAGCTTTTAAAACAATTGCTACAAAAAGACAAATTTTAAAATTTTGTCGAGGGACGGACTAGGAAATCGATCCGAAACGACCTCGTCCTAAATAACAAGGGAAACAAAATTTTAAAATTAATTACTTAATTGTTTTATAAGTTAAAGATTGTTAAAAAAAAAAAAAATGGCCGCGACTCTCGGAGTTTGAAAGAGTTAAGTACCGCAAGTCGCGAAGGACCAAAATTACAGAAAAAAATAAAAAGGACCGAACAGATCAGTCCTTCACACACAACCCATTTTTCTACGAAAAATACCGAAAAACACTCTCAAAATCGAATTTTTTCACCAAAAATCATCACATTTTTTACTAAAATCATGTTGAGAAGGATGCTATCAAGGAATTACTCAAGGAAAATGGTAAATTTCTACACCTAAACACCATTTAATCCGAAAATTTAGTGTTCTTGAGCAAATTTATACCCAATTCGATTTTGATGCTTTTTAGTGTAATTATGCTTAAATTGTTTATGTATTATGCTTGTATAACCTAGATTGATGTTATTTAACATGATTAGAAGCCTTAAACTTCAAATTTTGAGTAATCTAGGGTTTGTGTTCTTGAGCAATTTGGGGCTTTTTGATATAAACAGGTTATGGCCGATTTTTATCATGAATTATTGGTAAATTAAGTAGTGTAACATGTTTAGGTAGTTAAATGATCCAAACTTTGAGCCTAAACATGATTTTTGAGAATTAAAGTGGACTTTTTCAAGTCTAAAATTCATGAACTTGATTTTTGAGAGATAATGCCATTTGAAACTTGTTTAATTGCTAATAATGATTATTTTGACATGTTATTTGAGTTGAATGCTTATGAACTTGGTGAACATTTTCGTATATGCTTATTTGAAAAAGTGTAGATTTGATAAAAATATGAAAATGAGCATAAGTTTATATAAATAGAACATGTCATTGTAATTATTTTGATTAATGATTTTGCTGACACTAATGCATATTTGGATGCACAAAAATTGTGTTTGATGTGTTTTGCAGACTGAAAGGGATGAATCTTCATCCCAAGCTCGCATTGCTCCTCCTGAGAATGCGGAACAACAGGATGTTGATAACTATTACAAACAAGATATACCTCATCCAGTTATGACATTTTCTGATATGCACGTGGAAAATTTGCACCCGAACTTGAGATTAGACAGACGTTGGATAGATTATCCAAAATACCAAAGGGGCTTGCATACTCTTCATTCTAAAGCTGTTGAAGTACCTAGGGTATTAGAATGGGAACCGTTAGAAGTTGTAGAATTGGCCGAGCCAATTAGAGAATTACTTACACAGAGGTATGGTAATTCTACTTTTAATGATTGGGTACGATTATTCAACATGCGTAGACCTGTATATAAAGTATGGTGTGAAGAATTATTGTGTAGTATAGAAATAAATGATTGGGTAGCTAGTTTAACCGATCGAACTTTTATTAGATTTTTGTTAGGAGGTTCGATGCGCCACATGTCTCTACTAGACATGGCTCAGGCCTTACGTATATATACGCCTGAGGAGCTAGCATCTGCCGATTGTCGAGGGTTGATATTAAATGGTAGGAAGATTGATGAAAATTTTGATACGCATGGTGTATGGAGTCAAATGACAAGCCATCACCGATTTAAAGGGGGAAATTACTCTTATTTGGATATAGATAGAGCTGAGTTAAGAGTAATTCACAGGTTTCTAGCGAACTCGATTACACAGCGAGGTAAAAATAAGGAAAAGGTAAATGAGCAAGATTTATTTTACCACATGTGTATTCGAGACCCACAAAGCGCTGTAAGTATACCTTATTGTGTGGGTTATTATTTATCAGCTATGGTTAGGGGGATGAGACCGCACAGTATAATAGGAGGTGGTTTATTTATTACATTAATTGCTGAGTATCTCAATGTGGATATAAGTCGAGGGGGATTATTAATCGAAGAACCAGAACCCCACGATACAATTGGTTTAAATGTGTATCATGGTGCTAAGGTTTTAAAGAGGCGAAATAACGCCGCAGTAAGATATAATGGAAGACATCCACAGGTTGAGAGAAATCAACAGCCAGGTAATGTGGGAGGGGGAAATGAAATGACAGAAATGCAAAGGTTTATAGCTTCACAAGAGTATGAAAATGCTAGACATCGAGCATTTGAAGATTGGCAAGTTCATCAAAACCAAATCATAGCTCATTGCCAACATATAGGTAGAAACTATATTCCTACTCCAATGCCCGTATTTCCTCCCTGGTCTATAGAGATGCAACCACCGTATCCTACTTATAACCCAGCTGAAGCATTTTATAACATATACGGTTATGCATGGAACCCCTACCGGTATCAGTATCAACCCTAGTTTATTTAGTTTTATTTATTTTTGTAATGTTACTACATTTAACACTTATGTTGATATTGTAATAGTTTTTATAATTTTCTAACTTTTATTATTAGATTTTAATAATTTTTGAATGTGGGGTAATATACCAAACTTCAAAAATATGTATATATGTTTGCAGTTTATCTTATGTACACAACAGGGTAAAACAACGCATTTTCAAAGACTGGCATTAAGTTCAGCAAAAGCAACTAATTTTGACGACAAGATGCAAAATATATGTGAAATAACAACAAGACGGAATGAACAAATGATGTGCACCATTTATCATTCAACACAAACAACAATATGTTTGGAAACTTTGGTAAAAT
This sequence comes from Rutidosis leptorrhynchoides, assembly GCF_046630445.1. Classification (NCBI taxonomy): domain Eukaryota; kingdom Viridiplantae; phylum Streptophyta; class Magnoliopsida; order Asterales; family Asteraceae; genus Rutidosis; species Rutidosis leptorrhynchoides. Next base: position 158,486,668 of record NC_092336.1, read on the forward strand.
TTAATCATTTTTCTATGCTAATCACCCTCAATAATTTAAATTGTTACTGATTTCTTGCAAATGAGGGCATTGCAAGATCTTAAGTGTGGGAAGGGGTTAAATTCTTTCGGATTTTAAAATTTTTACTTTATACACTTGGTTACCATTAGAAATACTAGTAAAGCAGTAGTTGTATTAGAATCTAGTGCTCTCTGATAATAAAGAACAGCCCTAGTCTTATATACGGACTACCCAATTCTAGTAAAATTTTTCAAAATTTTCAATTAAATGAACTCAAAATCATGTTTATACATATTTATGAACGATAAAACTAGGTGTTAACACCGAAATTATTGTTACCTCGGAAAGGACATAAATTGAGAAACAAACCAAAATGTTAAAATTCATTTAAAATGGAATAGAGGACAATAAAAAGGAAAATAAAAGCCAAGTGTGGGAAAATTTACCAAGTTATTTTAAAACATATGTCACATATTTCTGTAACAAATAACTGAAAATACTTTTGTTTTGGACTAAACTAAACAGTTTTACCCGATTTACTGTAAGAAAGATGGATCTACACGATGAATCAATTCCATCATTAAAAGGAAGTAAAGTCTTCCGAAAAAGAAACGCGCTTCTTGATTTAGGTCATGAAGTTGTTGTCCAGACCAGCTGTAGGTTGACGAAAAATCTAGAAAAGTCATCTCTAAAATCAGCAGGAAATCCACGGACCTCAGCATCAAACAGGGTCGCCAAGTGGTCAGACTTATCCTAACCATGAGAGGATCTGTCTTGTAAAATGGGGAGGACGCCGTGCAAATTAGCTGGATAAGACTAATGAATCAGATCCCCAGAAAGGATAATCTCCTAAAAGATCAAAAAATCAGCTTTTAAGACTGATATTACTCAATCATAGAGATTGACCTTAAAGATTGGGAATTACAAACTCATGGAATTCAATGATATCTAAACTCGAGCTTGAACGGAAAAATATTTTGATCAAAATTACAAACCGATTTGTTTTCTAAAAACCCATTTTCAATGCGTTCATTACCTTTGAACGTAAAACCTAGGAATTCACCTGGAATTTATTAGGTCACCTGAACTAAATCGGGTGTCAACCGTAAGAACGGTGGTTGCATAGCATGGTCAAAGACAGGACCTTGTGCCAGACTGAAAAATTATAAGGGTGAGCTTTACTATTGCTCCTACAAAGGATAGTAATTGCGTCCGACACGTTATAGACCATAATTAAAAGAATGTCAGGGGACATTGCCTTAACAGTGGCTTGTTCAAACGCTTTCCTTTACAACCGGACGGTAGTTTACCGAAAGGTAATATACGGAGCAAGTATACTGGACGTGTTGCTTTCCTAATACAAGGTTAGCAAGTGGGTGACATAAAACCATAAGTTTTGAGCCAAAATTTTCAAATCTGAAACCCACAAAACCCACGAAAATATTTTGCAAACACCAGTGAAGGGTTATTCCAGAAAACTTATCTAGGGTAAAAGCTAGATTTAATTTTCAAAAGATCAAATATTTTCATAAAGATCCAATTTCCTTAATGGGTCTAAATTTTTATAGTCATGTGGGACTGTAAACCATATCGTTACTACCATTGTTTATACCGTCGTATATAAATCACTGATGTGTAGCGACCCCATGAAATCGTCAAGTGACGGCGTCGGCTACGTGGGTCCCATTACCTGATTATAAGTCCTTAAGATAACGTTTGACCAAAATATGTCGCCTTCATTTCAAAATAAAGATTGTTTCAAAGTTTACAAGAATTGTTCAACCAAAAGTTAAGTTACAACGTTATAAGTACGATTGAAATCTAGGCGACACGGTTTAAAGTAAAGTCAAAAGACGCTCCATGAAATGCATGTATACTCGACATCCAATGCAAGTATCAATTAATGAGCGGAAGCATGTATCAAGTAGCCAAGTATGAACCTGAGAAAACATGTAGAAAACTGTCAACGAAAAACGTTGGTGAGATCATAAATGTATTTGTAAAAGTATATTTTGAATCACAAGGTTTAGTATCAAGGCGTATACATCTCTAAAGATGTGTTTGTAAACCATAAGATTTAGTATAAAGTGAATTTCAAGCGTATACATCCCAAAAGATGTTGTCTGTATCACGAGCACCCAATTACCAAAACTTAACTGAATCTTCCCTCTGAATTTTGAATATAGTGTTAGAACATACACTATGCACGTTGAAATTACATTTCATCCACTAACGGTAGCGAACCGTCTGAATGAGGGTTCGTTAAACCCGTATGGCCACACAACATAATCACTCGCTTACACTTACACCCTGCAAGTGGAACTAATGATAATTGGATTGAGGACTTTTGTTCTAACTCGTCTGTATCTTTGTATTCGTATTTGTGTTCAAAGTATAAAAGTATGAAAAGTATATATACATGTGAAATGTATATAAATATGTAATGTATATGTTTCTCAGCCCACGATTTAAAAGAATAACAGTTATTGAAAAGGTGGGACTATGATCTCACCTTGAGTGCACGAGTAGTAAAGTACTTCAACAAGTAAACGTGTGCAAAGAACAATGCTAGTCTTGACCTAAACAATAGGTTGTATCAATAACGGTAAACACGATAGGTCAAAGATGTTCAATTAGTCCTATGGCTCGTTACGACTCGATTATTTAGCATGTGAAATCAAATTGCCAAGTTTCATGCAAGATACAAGTATATAAATAAGTTAGGAAGGTTGCATAATCATTTGGTTAAGTTTGACAAAAAGTCAAACTTTGGTCGGTCAAAGTCAACGAAAGTCAACACGTTCGGGTCGGGTTCCGAACTATTTTTCTAATCTTAGAAGTCATATATGAGCATGTTGGCCAAGTTACATGTTAATCGGAGGTGCGTAGCATAGCAAACATTATTCGAAAATTGACCAAATTGGACAGACCCAATCGGCGCGCCGCGCGGGGGGTATGGCGCGCCGCGCCACCCTGCTGCTTCAGCTATTTTTCTGCTTTTTAAATGTGCACGAACCAAAACCAATTCTAACACAATTCTTGACCCGCAAACGCTTGTAACGCCTATCATACATCGTTGGAAAGGTATTTTGACAAGGAATGCAACTAACCACATATCATCAATCAAAAACATCATTTACAATAAACGAAAACTCGTCAATTGATCGAGAAAGGTTTATTTTCAAGTTTCAAGTTCGTAAAACGTATTTTATGATTCGGGAATCCAATTTACACATACGATATGCCGTTTTGAAGGTAATCAAACACACATTGCAACAAAACACTTAACAACAATATCTCATAGCATTTTACGCATCAAAAGTTCATGTAAAGCTTATCAAACCCTAATCCAAGTTCACAAAATCATTAATCATGTTCTTGGAGTTTCCTTAATCAACCTATGCATCAAACCGAAGCTAATGATACTAGTAACACTTTTAAAACATGCACTTTAACAATCTAACAACATTTGATCATCCAAAATCAAGGATTTAGCAAGTAATTTTCATATTGAACTAGTTACACCAAAAACAACGAATCGAGCATACAATTTACATACACGACATCACAATGAGCCATAGACACTAATTAACAACTTTATAACTCAAAAATCTCAAGAACACATAAAATTAGTGATTTTAGAAAGTTACCCAAAATGGATGAGGTTGGTATCAAATCGAAGAGGATGAAACGAGGATCAAGAATATGTAGTCGGATTTGTTGTGAGCTTCCTAAATCAAAATTAGATGATGAATTGCTTTTTGAAAGATTGAAAGAAAATGGAGAAGTATGAGAAGAAAATGGAAAAGAAAATAAAAGAAAAATGGGGAGGAGGTTGACTAGTCAAAGTGCTAGTCACCTCTTTGTCTTTTTGGCAAAACTAGTCCCTTTAGTTTGTAATCGGGTGCGAGAGTTAACCGAACGAATATTTTAAATTACACGGGAGTACGGGAGACGTTATAATCCGATAACGAGAATATTTTAAAATGTTACTTAACAAGGATACGAATCTAGATACGAAGGGCATTATTCAAAAGAAAAAGACGGGCGTTAAAATAATTTAACGGAAAAATGCGGGATGTTACATTATCCACACCTCAAAAGAAATTTCGTCCCGAAATTTAGTTGGAAGTAGTAGTCGATATCTCTTATTCGAGACTTTACGTTGCCCATGCTATGAATAAGCGAAGGTACGTCCTTGAGTGTTCTCACGAATTTAGATAGTTAGGGTTTTACGTTGCATTAAGGTTTGGTTTTACGATCCCCGGTTTTAACCGGTTTTCCCATGAAGAGAAGTTTGTCATCAATAGTTGGTGTATCTGGCAGGATTGCACGTTCCTGTTCCGCAGGACACGTTTCCAAGTTTGTTACACGAAATGTAGGGTAAACGGAAGCTTAATTGAGTCGAAAGTTCTAAGCGGTAGGAAGCGGTTCCAATACGCCCCAAGGTTTCAAAAGGTTCGATATTGCGGCTAGCCTTTCTCGATTTCCCCAAAATGGATTACACCTTTTCAAGGTGCGGTTTCTCAATATTACGCGGTTACACACTGGAATTTGTGAGGTTTTCATCTAAGTTTGGTATAACTCCTTTGACGACTACGGGCCGCCTCGAGCCCTTCCCGGACTTGAATGATCTCAATTGTTGTTTCTTGATGGAGTTCAGATTTCGGTGGTTGACGCTTGGTTGAATGAACGGGGGTATGACATTAGCGGTCATATAGGGTTTCGGAAAGTGCGTGCGAACACACGAGTGGTAACTACTGTTTGTAAGAGTGATCTACTAAAGGTGACAATACGAGTCGTGACATGTCTTTCCAAGACGTAAATCGTTCGTTTGCTTGGTTCATCGGGTTGTGGGTGGCACGCGGTACTCATGTCTAAGCGGGTCTCCAAGGTTTCTTGTAAAACTAGAAGTGAAACGAGGATTTCGATACAGGATAAATGTCGAAGATACATTGGGTTTGAAATAGAATCTCTTAAGATGTGTTTGAACAAGTCAGTTAGGGTTCGAAAAAGGTTCGTTAGGACTATTCACCCTCGTGGCGAATACTAATGTAATATGAGGAGTTTATCTATCCATGGAGAAATGTTACCAGGAGTCTCCTTAAACGGAAATGCGAGCGATGAGGATGGGAGTGAAATGAGGACTTTGAATAGGATGAGCTTACATCTCGAGGTTGCCATAACGTGCCTCTAGTTGTCAAAAGTTGAAGTCTGAAAGAGAAACGAGTTAGTACACGTAGTTGTATAGTTCGGGGTTGCATAATGATTGACCGATTATCAGAAACACAAGGGCGTTAAGTCAAAGAAGAGTGAAGTATCGTTGGATTGTGTGCTATCTTAAATTCCAGTAATATCAGACGGTAACGGTGAAATATCAGAGGTGTGTAGTGTGGTACGTGATGACGAGAAAATTGATCGGATCCACAATTTAGTATTCGACTTCTCCGTGCAAGATAACGAATTTAACTAGAAATGTTGGTGTGAAGAATCACGCTCAAGGTTCGATCGCGGAGAGATTAAAGTCGTGTAACACGAGAAAAGTCAGAAATGAATCTTCGGTAGTAACAGACGAGATCTCAGATTTTACGAATACAAGTCTGAGTGGGGAGAGTTTCCTGATTACATGTGGCTTGATTTCGAGATTGATTGAAATGCCTTGACCGTTAACATTATGGTCTAGAAAATTGGACTTCGTCCAACAGAAATTCTCACTTAGAGAATTTGGTATAGAGTTGCTCTTTTCTCAAAAGTTCGAGCGTAAGATGGTGATGTTGTTCGTTTTCCTTCTTTACTTGAATAAGCTAAGATGTCATCTATAAATACGATAACAAATTTGTCTAGATAAGTTTGCATACGTGGTTTAGGAGGTTTATGGATACGGACGAGCTTTGGATAAATCGAATGGTACTAAGAGAGATTTACAACTAACGTTGCGAGTTCGGAAAAGACTCAGGAGACATTGTCTCCCTTAACCCCCAATTGATGATAACCGGAACGGAGGTCGTTTTGGAATACACACGGGATTCATGCAAGAAATCATGAGGTCATGGATGCGAGGGAGAGGGTATCGGTTTCCAACCGAAAATTACTCAGTTCACAATAATCTATACAAGACGATGGGAAAACATTTTTTTTTTTTTTTTTTTTTATTTTTTTTTTTTTTTTTTTTTTAACGAATATGTTCCGAGCTCCCTAGTTCTATAGGTGTCAAGTCAAAAGTCTTAATGTATACCTTCCAATAAAATTCATAGGCACACAATATTTTTCCGTTGGTCACTTAAATCGTCTAAGTAGTATCTAGGGGAAAAAGTGGAATGTAAAGAGCACGAGTCAAAGACTTGTTTATAAAACGTCTAACGGTAACCGAATCGAATAATCATGAAACGTGAAAATTTCGAGAAGAAACATACCCGTGACTAGTCCATCGTCGTCTCGGGCATCCTGGGCGTTGATGTTGAAAGTTTAACGGCGTGCGTTGGGGTTGATTTTCTTATTTGGGCACGCACTCCTAAAATGACCCGGTTGGCCACATTCAAAACAAACACCCGTCTTGGGTGCATTGTGCTCCTTTTGAGCGACGGGAGCGGTATTCCTACAATCGTGGGCTACATGGCCACTTCTTTGACACTTCAAGCAAAATGGTTTGCCACATTCGCCTAAATGATGTTTGTAGCACTCATTACAATACGGTAGGTGTCCGGTATAACCCCTCTTGCCGTCGGAGGTGTAAGGCTTCTTAGCAAGGTTGTTGTTGCTTGATTGAGAGGGTTCCCACTTTCTTTTGTTGCCGCCCGATTTATCCTCGGCCTTAGGTGCCGGAACTACGATTTCGTCAACCGTTTCAATTAGTTGGCGAGCCATGTTCATAGCGGCTTGATGAGTAGTGGGTTTGGATGACATCACCCCTTGTTTGATGCTTTTTGGAAGACCGAGCATGTAGAGCTCAATCCTTTGAGATTCGGGGTTAACAAGATTAGGACACATCAAGGATAGTTCGGCGAAGCGTTGATTATAAGCTTTAAGATCGTTTCCGACCGCTTTCAAAGCTCTTAGTTCTTCCTCAAGCTTTCGGGTTTCTTCGCGCGGAAAATATTCAACAATCATCTTTTCCTTTAGATCGGCCCAAGAGAGGGCATGAGCTTCATCGGTACTCACCGATTGAACATAGGTGTTCCACCATGTTAGAGCAATTCCGGAGAAAGTGTGAGTGGAGTATTTGACCTTGTCTTGGTCCCGACAACCGCTTATGCTAAAGACGGCTTCCGTTTGCTCAAACCATCGGGTGAGCACGACCGGTCCCCCGGTTCCATCAAAAGTGTGAGGTTTGCACCCCATGAAAGCTTTATAGGAGCATCCCTCGTTTGAGTTTCCGGCTCCATTGTTGTTGTTGTTGTTGTTGTTGTGGTTGTTATTATTATTGTTGTTGGATGAGTGACCGGCCATGGCCGCATCTACGGCGGTAGCTATCATCCGTTCGAGAGCTTGTTCGGGAGTTTCATTGCGGCGTACACGACGAGGAGCCATTGTTCCTTCAAGACACAAGAATATCGTTGGTTAGTATTTTCAACAATACTAACCGGAGTATGGAATAAGGATAGAGAGAAAATTTTCCTTGACTCGCCCTAAATTCTTTATGTCATAATGTCGGAACGTCCATGTGAATCACCGTAATATAATCCCGGAAATTATATTACCCTGATTCTCATGTGCATTTAACATTACTTCATAAAGTCAAGGTGGCGCGTCAACAAAATTTATCAACATAAGATCAAGATCGAATACGAGTTAGATATCATAGAAGAGTTCGAGTATAAGTGCACAAATAGTCAAGTAATTCCTACTGCAGTCTATATGCCGGTTGTAGTCTAGATTCACCTATGTGCCCTATGACTCGGGGTGGACACAAATGAACTCTAAATCCCTACAACCAAGGCTCTGATACCAACTGTAGCGACCCCATGAAATCGTCAAGTGACGGCGTCGGCTACGTGGGTCCCATTACCTGATTATAAGTCCTTAAGATAACGTTTGACCAAAATATGTCGCCTTCATTTCAAAATAAAGATTGTTTCAAAGTTTACAAGAATTGTTCAACCAAAAGTTAAGTTACAACGTTATAAGTACGATTGAAATCTAGGCGACACGGTTTAAAGTAAAGTCAAAAGACGCTCCATGAAATGCATGTATACTCGACATCCAATGCAAGTATCAATTAATGAGCGGAAGCATGTATCAAGTAGCCAAGTATGAACCTGAGAAAACATGTAGAAAACTGTCAACGAAAAACGTTGGTGAGATCATAAATGTATTTGTAAAAGTATATTTTGAATCACAAGGTTTAGTATCAAGGCGTATACATCTCTAAAGATGTGTTTGTAAACCATAAGATTTAGTATAAAGTGAATTTCAAGCGTATACATCCCAAAAGATGTTGTCTGTATCACGAGCACCCAATTACCAAAACTTAACTGAATCTTCCCTCTGAATTTTGAATATAGTGTTAGAACATACACTATGCACGTTGAAATTACATTTCATCCACTAACGGTAGCGAACCGTCTGAATGAGGGTTCGTTAAACCCGTATGGCCACACAACATAATCACTCGCTTACACTTACACCCTGCAAGTGGAACTAATGATAATTGGATTGAGGACTTTTGTTCTAACTCGTCTGTATCTTTGTATTCGTATTTGTGTTCAAAGTATAAAAGTATGAAAAGTATATATACATGTGAAATGTATATAAATATGTAATGTATATGTTTCTCAGCCCACGATTTAAAAGAATAACAGTTATTGAAAAGGTGGGACTATGATCTCACCTTGAGTGCACGAGTAGTAAAGTACTTCAACAAGTAAACGTGTGCAAAGAACAATGCTAGTCTTGACCTAAACAATAGGTTGTATCAATAACGGTAAACACGATAGGTCAAAGATGTTCAATTAGTCCTATGGCTCGTTACGACTCGATTATTTAGCATGTGAAATCAAATTGCCAAGTTTCATGCAAGATACAAGTATATAAATAAGTTAGGAAGGTTGCATAATCATTTGGTTAAGTTTGACAAAAAGTCAAACTTTGGTCGGTCAAAGTCAACGAAAGTCAACACGTTCGGGTCGGGTTCCGAACTATTTTTCTAATCTTAGAAGTCATATATGAGCATGTTGGCCAAGTTACATGTTAATCGGAGGTGCGTAGCATAGCAAACATTATTCGAAAATTGACCAAATTGGACAGACCCAATCGGCGCGCCGCGCGGGGGGTATGGCGCGCCGCGCCACCCTGCTGCTTCAGCTATTTTTCTGCTTTTTAAATGTGCACGAACCAAAACCAATTCTAACACAATTCTTGACCCGCAAACGCTTGTAACGCCTATCATACATCGTTGGAAAGGTATTTTGACAAGGAATGCAACTAACCACATATCATCAATCAAAAACATCATTTACAATAAACGAAAACTCGTCAATTGATCGAGAAAGGTTTATTTTCAAGTTTCAAGTTCGTAAAACGTATTTTATGATTCGGGAATCCAATTTACACATACGATATGCCGTTTTGAAGGTAATCAAACACACATTGCAACAAAACACTTAACAACAATATCTCATAGCATTTTACGCATCAAAAGTTCATGTAAAGCTTATCAAACCCTAATCCAAGTTCACAAAATCATTAATCATGTTCTTGGAGTTTCCTTAATCAACCTATGAATCAAACCGAAGCTAATGATACTAGTAACACTTTTAAAACATGCACTTTAACAATCTAACAACATTTGATCATCCAAAATCAAGGATTTAGCAAGTAATTTTCATATTGAACTAGTTACACCAAAAACAACGAATCGAGCATACAATTTACATACACGACATCACAATGAGCCATAGACACTAATTAACAACTTTATAACTCAAAAATCTCAAGAACACATAAAATTAGTGATTTTAGAAAGTTACCCAAAATGGATGAGGTTGGTATCAAATCGAAGAGGATGAAACGAGGATCAAGAATATGTAGTCGGATTTGTTGTGAGCTTCCTAAATCAAAATTAGATGATGAATTGCTTTTTGAAAGATTGAAAGAAAATGGAGAAGTATGAGAAGAAAATGGAAAAGAAAATAAAAGAAAAATGGGGAGGAGGTTGACTAGTCAAAGTGCTAGTCACCTCTTTGTCTTTTTGGCAAAACTAGTCCCTTTAGTTTGTAATCGGGTGCGAGAGTTAACCGAACGAATATTTTAAATTACACGGGAGTACGGGAGACGTTATAATCCGATAACGAGAATATTTTAAAATGTTACTTAACAAGGATACGAATCTAGATACGAAGGGCATTATTCAAAAGAAAAAGACGGGCGTTAAAATAATTTAACGGAAAAATGCGGGATGTTACATGATGCACAAAGTGTGAAGAATAAAGAAGTGATTCTAGTATTTCAAGACTATATTGCTTGAGGACAAGCAACGCTCAAGTGTGGGAATATTTGATAATGCTAAAAACGAACATATATTTCATAGCATTATCCCTCAAGAAAGACAAGCTTTTAGTTGCAATTGTTCTATTTACAAGTGATATTCGTTTAAATAATAAAAGGTGAAGACAAAAGATAGATTCGACGAATTGAAGACGCAAACGACCAAAAAGCTCAAAAGTACAAAATACAATCAAAGAGGTTCTAATTATTGATAAGAAACGTCTCGAAATTACAAGAGTACAAGATTCAAAACGCAAAGTACAAGATATTAAATTGTACGCAAGGACGTTCAAAAATCCGGAATCGGGACCAGAGTCAACTCTCAACGCTCGACGCAACGGACTAAAAATTACAAGTCAACTATGCACATAAATATAATATAAAATTTAAATAATTCTTATAATTATATATATATATTATATAATATATTATAAACTGTCGGAAAATTAAAAGACAAAATGGTGTGAGCTGGTTTTACGAACTCCGCGACTTGCGGAGTTCGAAGAGGAAAAAGGCCGCGAGTCTCGGAGGCCCAAATTATGAAACTGCCTATAAAGCTCGCGCGTTCTGATCGTAAAAATATCCATAAAATCAATCTCTCTCTATATATGTATACGTAAATATTTATATTTATATTTTAATTTTAATTTTAATTTTAAATCCTAATAATAAGGGTATGTTAGCGAATGTTGTAAGGGTGTAAGTCGAATTTCTGTCCGTGTAACGCTACGCTATTTTTAATCATTGTAAGTTATGTTTATATTATTTTCATTAATGTCTCGTAGCTAATTTATTATTATGCTTATTTAATACCGAAGTAATCATGATGTTGGGCTAAAAATATTAAAATTGGGTAATTGGGCTTTGTACCATAATTGGGGTTTGGATAAAAGAACGACACTTGTGAAAATTAGACTATGGGCTATTAATGGGTTTTATATTAACTAAACAATACCTTGTTAATTTAATATACAAACTTATAATTTGACGTATTTATATATAACCATATACGCTTGACTGGGTACGGTGGGCGGGATATCTATAAATACCAATAATTATTCATTTTACCGGACACGGAACTGGATTAATAGTTAATAGACTTGTTGAAACAGGGGTGAATTACATTAAAGGGTAATTGGTGTAATTGTTAACAAAGTAGTAAAACCTTGGTTTACACGCAGTCGATAACCTGGTCTATTCATTAAACAAAGTATTAAAACCTTGTTACAATTCGAATCCCCAATTAGTTGGAATATTTGACTTCGGAAATAAGAATAATTTGACGAAGGCTTTCGCTCTTTATATTTATGACTGATGGACTATTATGGACAAATCCGTATGGAGATATTAAATAATCCAGGACAAAGAACAATTAACCCATGGGAATAAACTAAAATCAACACGTCAAACATCATGATTACGGAAGTTTAAATAAGCATAATTATTTTATTTCATATTTAATTTCCTTTATTTTATATTTAATTGCACTTCTAATTATCGTACTTTTTAATTATCGCAATTTTATTTTATCGCACTTTTATTTATCGCAATTTCATTATCGTTATTTACTTTACGCTTTAAATTTAGTCTTTTATTTTTAATATTTTACATTAGGTTTTAACTGCGACTAAGTTTTAAAATCGACAAACCGGTCATTAAACGGTAAAAACCCCTTTTTATAATAATAATATTACTTATATATATTTGTATTTTTATAAAATAAAACTAATATAGCGTTAAGCTTTGTTTAAAAGATTCCCTGTGGAATGAACCGGACTTACTAAAAACTACACTACTGTACGATTAGGTACACTGCCTATAAGTGTTGTAGCAAGGTTTAAGTATATCCATTCTATAAATAAATAAATATCTTGTGTAAAATTGTATCATATTTAATAGTTTTTTCTAATAAAATTTAATAGTATTTAGTTGCAAAAATAAAGCTATTTTATATACACCTCGTCTAACATCAGGCTTATTAAAAATATACATTTTGAAGCTAATAAATTAATTTCAACACTTTTCACATTTTACCCATAATCGAGAGGGATAGTAGATGTAAGTGTTATTTAGTAAATTAATAATTGAATTTTATACCATAATAACCCAAATAAATAAATATATTTAATTAAAAAATTTGGGATTGAAGGCTTTTATCCGTCACTGATTAACAACAGAGTACGAAATAATATCTCTATAAGAGTGTCGGCATAAATTGACAAATATAGATGGCAACTGGATTCAATTAATGTACTGTTATTATTATTATATTAATTTATTTCCTTCTTTTTAGAAGACATGTTATTATAATTAATAATTAATATTATTATATTATATAACATAAAATTTTATATCTACATATTTACATACACACGACTTCATGTAGGAATGAACACTAAATCATTTTCGATCATAATCATGTAACCGCTCCTTCATTCTCATCTCCATCATGGCCAAACCTGGCAACCATCATCACCACTTCGCCCCCGCCCCCTTTGTTGAACCACCTTCACCACCATTAAAACCCATATTTCTCTTCTCAATTGTTGTCTGCTACTACAGTCACTCAACACTTATAACCGCTACTAAACAGCCACCATTCTAACCACTTCACCGTATCACTTCTTTTCTCTTTTTCTCTTATCCACGAAAGCACCACCAATTGGTCACACCCAAATTACAATCTCTACATAAACCTGCTTGTTTGCCATCCGGTTCACTGCAGCTGCAAAACACCACTTGAACATCCCCTTGTTGCAACAAGAAAACCCTCCACACCATGCTACTAACTTGCGATTTATGCTACAGTGGCAGTTTGTTTTTGTTTTAGTTCATGTTCAACACAAACCGACGGAGGGAGTATACTCAAAAAGTGCTATCTATATTTTTGATATATATGCTAACAGATCAGCTACGGTTGTAGCTAATATTCATGTTATTACAAATCCTATTTTTTTTCTTTCACGATGTTAACCGATAGCCATTAGACCACCATAACAACCATCGACAACTTATGCTAATGTTATTTTTTTTTGTTTGAACTTCATCCCAAAATCCACAACACCACCAATCGAACACCTCTGCACCATTGTTATCGGTTGTTGCTAGTTTTCTATCGACACCCAAACACAAACACAAGATCTTCTTTGCTCCGTTTTCGAACACCATTGTTCGCAACATTTGTTCGATGAGAAGAAGGTGTGAAGGAAGATGATGTGAAGCCAAAGGAAAACAATATACTCGTGATGATTAATCTGATGAGGTGTTACAGTGAATTTGATGATGGAGATGATAAAGATCGATGGTGAGGTGATATATCCTGAATCGAAACTGATTCACATATTAAATGGGTTTTATACGATTGGACTTCTTTTCATTAAATGGATTGCTGTTGGGCCGTTAAGTGTGGTTGGGCCGTAGCATGATTAGAAGAAGATGAGTCCTGTGTTTTTTTCTGTTTCTACTCCTATGACCGTTTGAAAGTTAAAAAGTCAAACACATATAATTGCTTTTGCTTCGGGCTGTTAATGGACCAATAATTACAACTTGGGCTTGTAAGGCAAATTGGGCCTGATATGGTTTGTGTTGTTGGGCTTGGAAATTGATTATGATTAATGAGTGTTTATGTTAATGAAGAAGAAATAGGAGACATATTAGTTAAAGTTAAAAGGTTTTAATGGGTGCATAAATCATAGAAAAACGAGATGGATTAGATGGTTAAAGGTGTTATTGGGTTAGCGGGACGTCGTGGGTTCAAACCCGGACTTGGGCATTTTTAAGGACTACTTCTTTGAGGTAGTTTAATTATTACTTATTATTATTATTATTATTATTATTATTATTATTATTATTATTATTGTTATTATTATTATTATTATTATTATTATTATTATTATTATTATTATTATTATTATTATTATTATTATTATTATTACTACTACTACTATTATTATTATTAAAATGATAAGGTTAGGTTTAAAAAAAATAAAAATTTAAGATTAAGTTTATGATTTAAAATAGGTTAATGATATGATTATGATTATTAAGAAAAAGTATGATTAAGTTTATGACAAATACCTATTAGTATTTTTGAAAATTATTAATATTATTGTTATTAACACTATTATTATTATTATTATTATTATTATTATTATTATTATTATTATTATTATTATTATTATTATTATTATTATTATTATTATTATTATTATTATTATTATTATTATTGTTATTAAGTATCATCATTATTATTATTAGAATTACCATTATTCCTATCATTATCATTTTTATTAACCCCATTATTATTATTTTTAACATTAATATTTTTTAATTTATTACATTATTATTATTATTATTATTATTATCATTTTTATTATTACTAGTATCATTATTATTTTATTAAAAACCATATTATTATTATTATTATTATCAATATTACTACTAATATTATTATCATTACTACAATAAAAATTAGTCATATAGAAATATAATTAACTAAACTATATTAACATTTTTATTTATTTATTTAAAGTATATAAAATAAATACATTTAATTAAGTTATGAATGAAACACACAATTTATTAAAATAACAAGTATATCACTAATAATATATAAATTTGTTCGATTACAATTATATGTGTTAATATATATAAATGATATAAGTTCGTGAATCCGAGGCTAACCCTACACTTGTTCAATGCCGTCATATGTATTTTTACTACAAAATACAGTATCGTGAGTTTCATTTGCTCCCTTTTACTCTTTATATTTTTGGGACTGAGAATACATGCGCTGCTTTTATAAATGTTTTACGAAATAGGCACAAGTAAGCGAAACTACATTCTATGGTTGGATTATCGAAATCGAATATGCCCCTTTTATTAGCTTGGTAGCCTAAGAATTGGTGTTTATTATAATTACCACCAATTGACGCGAATCTTAAAGATAGATCTATGGACCTTGACAAGTCCCATTAGGGTTACGAATGCTTTAGTACTTCGATTATCATACCCGATGAGAATTCCAGAATGATGGGGATATTCTATATGCATCCTGTTAGTTCGGTTATCAAGCGTTCACTATATGAATGAATTTTAATTCACGGGTTACGCGTGTTATTATGTACTCGGGTTACGTGTACAATTAAATATCTAAAATCTTGTGGTCTATTAAAATAATGGAAATGAATGTTTAAGATAAACTGATGAACTCACTAACTTTTTGGTTGACACTTTAAAGTATGTTTATTCTCAGGTATGAAAGAAATCTTCCGCTATGCATTTGCTCATTTTAGAGATATTACTTGGAGTCATTCATGACATATCTCAAAAGACGTTGCATTCGAGTCGTTGAGTTCATCAAGATTATTATTAAGTTAATTATAGTTGGATATATTATGAAATATTATGCATGCCATTAACTTTCGATGTAATGAAAGTTTGTCTTTTAAAAACGAATGCAATGTTTGTAAAATGTATCATATAGAGGTCAAATACCTAGCGATGTAATCAACTATTGTGAAACATTTATAATGTAAATGAACGGGGTACTTAAGTTGGTATCAGAGCGGTGGTCTTAGCGAACCAGGTCTTGCATTAGTGTGTCTAACTGATAGTTGTTTAGATGCATTAGTGAGTCTGGACTTCGACCGTGTCTGCATGTCAAAAGTTTTGCTTATTATTTCTAGTCAGAAATCATCTACTTATCATCTGTAGGAAATTACCTACTTATCATTCCTAGTCTAGACACGTTTTACTGCATTGATTGCATGAATAGTGTATAGACAAAATTCATATCTTAGCGTATATGCTAATCCATATCTTAGCGTATCTGTTACTTGAGACTTTGCCTAGCATATTCCGCAAATTCCTCCGTAATCTACGAAATATTTTGTTCTATATATGTAGATATTATGTATAATTAGAATACCATCTGATAGCCAGAAATCAGTTCATATCAAAAAAAAAAAAAAATCCTTTATTCAATCATACGAAATGGAACTCGCCACTAGTTCAAGTCCCTCGGATTCTGATATGGAGTCTCACTCGAGCTCCGAAAGCAGTGTGACCGGAATTGATCAACAAATCAGTCATCATCAATTCTGGATGAATTGGGAATGGGTTCGTAGTTGACTTAATCAATGGAGACGTGAAGAAGGCAATCCCTTCCACCAACCGAATTCACCTCTTGGTGAAGCACTTACCGGCGAACCTATCCGAAACACCATTTTCTCTCTCATTTCTAGAGTAACTCATCACGATTATATTCTATCCACAATTCTAAACCTTATTCATCCGCTCGTTCCGATCGACAATCATCCTGGAGTAATGGAAGAAGTCAACGAGCTTCGCGCTCGAGTAATCAATTTGGAAAACGTGGTGCAAAACCTACCAGCTTCAGCAACAGCACCGGCAACACCAGTACCACCAACAACAACATCCGCAGCACAAGCCTCAACACTACACGCCTCAAACTCACAGTCTGTACCTCCAGCATAATCATCATATTACATGATGTCCTACATCGATTATCTTCGTTCTACATGACGTTCTACATCATTTATCTTCGTTCGACATGGCGAATATGTAATCTCTAATGTTTTAGAGATTAAATATTTTTTAACGGTAAATCATATGAGTTTAATATCATATTAACTCATTAAATTCATGGTTACATCTGAAGAAAATATATATGTAAGTATATATTCATAAAGAAGGTAATTAAAAATTCTTTTGTACAAACTGTTAATGGTGAAAATATTTTAACGGGTAGGTAATACCCGAGGAATATTTAAATTTCACATTAATAAGTTACACTGTACATTCTTCGAATCTGATTCAACAGTCATTTACTATCCTACTTACATCCACAGATATACGTATCCGTTCACCACAGAATAACCATTTTCATTCAATTTCATATTTGGATTTTGATTTATCAGAATCCAACAAGTGGCATAATGAAGATAACATTGGACAAAATAAAATTTGTTAGAAACAAACAAATTAACTATGAGAAATTTTGTTAAGAATGCACGCTAACTATTCCTAGCTATCTGTTCCTAGCTAACTATTAATTCTGTATTACATTTTATTTATCGCAATTTAAATTCTCGCAATTTTATTTATCGTCATTTAATTTCTGTTATTTATTTTACACACTTTAAATATCGGGACACGTATACAATGTTTTGACATATCATATTGACGTCATCTATATATATTATTTGGAATAACCATAGACACTCTATATGTTGTAATGCTCGAGTTTGCTATACAGGGTTGAGGTTGATTCTTAAATAATATATATACTTTGAGTTGTGATCGAGTCTGAGACATGTATATAATGGGTCACGACATGTATTAATTAATTCGAATATTATATATTAAACTATATATGAATTGTTGAACTACTAATTGTGGACTACTAACTGTGGACTAATAACATTGGACAATTAAAATGAATTAAAATATTGATTACAACAGATGAAACTAAACATTTCTTTAAGTTTGCCACTTGATTTCATCTTAAACCTCATTTGTATCTTGACGATTACAATTTGCGTTCAAACCTTTCATGATTCTTGAAAACACCTCAATCGAGAGGATGAACCAACCGCACTTCATCTACGGAAGGAAAGATTCATGCATATAGTTATGCACCTGAAAAACTCTCGGAAACTGAGTAAATGTTTAACACGTAGCTGTGCTAATTCCTTTAGCGTTATTATTACTGAAAATAACCTTGCAACTCCTATTCGAGATAGCCAGTTTTGTCACAGCTCCAGTAAGTCAACTTCGACTTTTCGTTCAAAACAACTTTATTATAACCTTGATATATATGCGTGCTCTATCGTTACCGGAGAACCTTTTAAAACCTACCATATTACCAGCAGACGTACCAGCAACCTCGTTGCTCCTTGACTTAAATCTCTTCGACAAATCAGTATATTTATCTATTGAAGTCTTATCATAAACTTATCAGCATCTTTTAACGATAGTTACCATACCAAATACCGGGATGCATTAATCGATAATCTCGAATTTCTCAGTGATTTTACGACATCAATTATATATATATATATATATATATATATATATATATATATATATATATATATATATATATATATATATATATATATATATATATATATATATATATATATATATATAAACTTGTATCTCTTGGATTTACGAACTTCAATTCTGAATTTCTGAAAAGCGCTTTAGCCTATGAATCAGTTCTCGAGTTTTAAAAAACCTGATGAAGCAGTGAAAACTGAAGACTGCCTTAACAGCTAAAAGTTTAATGATAAAGAATTGTATGTTGGCAAAGCTCAAAAAAGTTGGAACTGGAAAACGGATTGGGCAAACCATTAAGGAGGCTATGGATAAATCACAAAGACTAAACCTGCCTTCAAAGAATCCAAATGATTCAGTATCTGCTGAAGTCATTAACGAATACCTTGCTCCTGACTCTAAACCTTTACGGACAAATCTTCTTCATCATCCTTCGTTATTAGAAATTCTAAGATATCATCGTATCTTTCATTATAAATATCCTCGATATATCTGAAGATATTTTCATAATTATTCTTATCCGAAATCATTTATCTCTTCGCGATATCAGTGTTACATCAGAAAGGAAACTGTTTTAGTTTCTAAATTCTGAAAAATTCGAATTTAAAGTATGAATGTTTTTAAAGTAGTGTTGGGAACTGAAACATGAGTTAGTATAATATAATGACACTTGATCAATGTGATTATATTACAGTAAGTCATGCTGAGTTTCTAATAGAACGTGATGATTCACAGACCATAACATCATCATGTGCCATTTTACACGACTCTTACATTCTACCTAATCTCCAAACATATCAAGGATATACCTTCTTGAGTTTTATCTTTTCTCTTGAATTCTGGTAATTTAACCAATCAAGATCGTGCTATTAAAATCTCTCTCTTAGAACGTTAGCTATGTTCATTTGGAATTTCATACCTACAAATTCTGGACCATTATTTATCTAAAGTCAGGAAGAGAAAACAAAATCATGGAGCTCCGAAATATAAGGGAGAATATAAAGCCCGATAACAACACAAAAACTACAAGCCGTGTATATCAATGTTTATCATAACATAAAGACACGGGAGAATTAAAAACATTATAACCCCAAGGGCGAAGTAAAAGATAACAGAATCCTCCGGTGGGAGTTGGAAAAGAAGAACGATCAATGTGATAGACAGGATAAGTACAAGAATTAGAACTGGATTAAGCATTTTCAACAATCTCTTGGGTGTATAAATTAAGAGAGAAAGTATTGATGTGGAACGGAAAAGGCAAATTTATAATGAAAATATCCGACAGAGCAATCAAGGTAGATAATCGCATTTAATTATAGAGATCTTAATTTCCTTACTCACCGAAGAAACAAATCTTTTAGATTTCGAAGATTTTCTTTAAATCACTTGAATTTCGGAATTTAACCAAGACAACGTCAAAAGTTAAGATGCACCTTATTTTCCAAATTCAAATGTGACTACATCAAAAGTTAAATCTCTATCTCAATCTTTTGTGACAGCTTCATTCGTACTCTTCGAATAATTGAATTATTTTATCTATATTACTCAATGATGATAAAACTCTTTTTATCAACTCATATTCGTCATGAAAACATTTTTATTGTTAGCCATGACCACCTCACTCAAATTTCGGGACGAAATTTCTTTAACGGGTAGGTACTGTGACGACCCGAAAATTTTCGATCAAATTTAAACTTTAATCTTTATATGGTTTCGACATGATAAGCAAAATCTATTAAAATTGAATTTCAGAATTGTTGAACTATTTTATGAAATCATTTGACCTTCGACCAGTTCCGATGATTCATGAACAATTAATTGTAACTTAATAGGTGTATATATATATATATATATATATATATATATATATATATATATATATATATATATATATATATATATATATATAATTGGAAATATAATTTTAAATATTGTACGTTGTTGTTACTAAAATTTATTTATGTAAAGTAAAATAAAAATAGAATATTATAATAATTATTATTTAAAATATATCTCTATATATAAATAAAGTATATTAAAAATAAATATTAAATGATTGTTTTACTCGTTTGATGTTTCGATTGATATTAAGCAAGTTAAATTCAAACTTATGTAATTTTAAAATAAATGGTGATTCGAAAATGAGCTATATAAATTTTAGGCTTATTAAAAATACATTTAGAGGCTAATAAATTAATTTCAACACTTTTCACATTTTACCCATAATCGAGAGGGACAGTAGATGTAAGTTTTATTTAGTAAAATAATAATTGAATTTTATACCATAATGACCCAAATAAATAAATATATTTAATTAAAAAATTAGGGATTTTTTCGAAGACTTTTATCCGTCACTGATTAACAACAGAGTACGAAATAATATCTCTATAAGAGTGTCGGCATAAATTGACAAATATAGATGGCAACTGGATTTAATTAATGTACTGTTATTATTATTATATTAATTTATTTCCTTCTTTTTAGAACACATGTTATTATTATTAATAATTAATATTATTATATTATATAACATAAAATTTTATATCTACATATTTACATACACACGACTTCATGTAGGAACGAACACTAAACCATTTTCGATCATAATCATGCAACCGCTCCTTCATTCTCATCTCCATCATGGCCAAACCCGGTAACCATCATCACCACTTCGCCCCCCGCCACCTTTGTTGAACCACCTTCACCACCATTAAAACCCATATTTCTCTTCTCAATTGTTGTCTGCTACTACAGTCACTCAACACTTATAACCGCTACTAAACAGCCACCATTCTAACCACTTCACCGTATCACTTCTTTTCTCTTTTTCTCTTGTCCACGAAACCACCACCAATTGGTCACACCCAAATTACAATCGCCACATAAACCTGCTTGTTTGCCATCCAGTTCACTGCAGCTGCAAAACACCACTTGAACGTCCCCTTGTTGGAACAAGAAAACCCTCCACACCATGCTACTAACTTGCGATTTATGCTACAGTGGCAGTTTGTTTTTGTTTTAGTTCAAGTTCAACACAAACCTATGGAGGGAGTATACTCAAAAAGTGCTATCTATATTTTTGATATATATGCTAACATATTAGCTACGGTTGTAGCTAATATTCATGTTATTACAAATCCTATTTTTTTCTTTCTTTCAGGATGTTAACCGTTAGCCATTAGACCACCATAACAACCATCAAAAACTTATGCTAATGTTATTTTTTTTTGTTCAAACTTCATCCCAAAATCCACAACACCACCAATCGAACACCTCTGCACCATTGTTACCGATTGTTGCTGTTTTTCTATCAACACCCAAACACAAACACAAGATCTTTTTTGCTCCGTTTTCGAACACCATTGTTCGCAACATTTGTTCGATGAGATGAAGGTGTGAAGGAAGATGATGTGAAGCCAAAGGAAAACAATATACTCGTGATGATTAATCTGATGAGGTGTTACAGCGAATTTGATGATGGAGATGATAAAGATCGATGGTGAGGTGATATATCCTGAACTGAAACAGATTCACATGTTAAATGGGTTTTATATGATTGGACTTCTTTTCATTAAATGGATTGCTGTTGGGCCGTTAAGTGTGGTTGGGCCGTAGCATGATTAGAAGAAGATGAGTCCTGTGTTTTTTTCTTTTCTGTTTCTACTCCTATGACCGTTTGAAAGTTAAATAGTCAAACACATATAATTGCTTTTGTTTCGGGCTGTTAATGGACCAATAATTACCACTTGGGCTTGTAAGGCAAATTGGGCCTGATATGGCTTGTGTTATTGGGCTTGGAAATTGATTATGATTAATGAGTGTTTATGTTAATGAAGAAGAAAGAGGAGACAGATTAGTTAAAGATAAAAGGTTTTAATGGGTGCATAAATCATTGAAAAATGAGATGGATTAGATGGTTAAAGGTGTTATTGGGTTAGCGGGATGTCGCGGGTTCAAACCCGGACTTGGGCATTTTTTAAGGACTACTTCTTTGAGGTAGTTTAATTATTACTCATTATTATTATTATTATTATTATTATTATTATTATTATTATTATTATTATTATTATTATTATTATTATTATTATTATTATTATTATTATTATTATTACTATTATTATTATTATTATTATTAAAATGATAAGGTTAGGTTTAAAAAAAAATTTAAGGTTAAGTTTATGATTTAAAATAGGTTAATGATATGATTATGATTATTAAGAAAAAGTATGATTAAGTTTATGACAAATACCTATTAGTATTTTTGAAAATTATTAATATTATTGTTATTAACACTATTATTATTATTATTATTATTATTATTATTATTATTATTATTATTAAGTATCATCATTATTATTATTAGAATTACCATTATTCTTATCATTATCATTTTTATTACCCCTATTATTATTATTTTTAACATTAATATTTTTTAATTTATTACATTATTATTATTATTATCATCATTTTTATTATTACTAGTATCATTATTATTTTATTAAAAACCATATTATTATTATTATTATTATCAATATTACTACTAATATTATTAGTTATATAGAAATATACTTAACTAAACTATATTAACATTTTTATTTATTTATTTAAAGTATATAAAATAAATACATTTAATTAAGTTATTAATGAAACACATAATTTATTAAAATAACAAGTATATCACTAATAATATATAAATTTGTTCAATTACAATTATATGTGTTAATATATATAAATGATATAGGTTCGTTTGATAAAAAAAATAATAATAATAATACTCCGTAAGATAATAAATAAATAAATATAATATATATATATATATATATATATATATATATATATATATATATATATATATATATATATATATATATATATATATATATATATATAGTATAGATTAGTGTTATATTAGATTAGTTTTGGGTTATGCAAAGGTTATTTTACGGGTTTTAAAGTCGGAGCTGTAGTGACCCGAACTTTTCCATGTTTATATATATTAATTGAGATTGATATTTACATGATTAAATGTTTCCAACATGTTAAGCAATCAAACTTGTTAAGACTTGATTAATTGAAATATGTTTCATATAGACAATTGACCACCCAAGTTGACTAGTGATTCACGAACGTTAAAACTTGTAAAAACTATATGATGACATATATATGGATATATATATAGTTAACATGATACTATAATAAGTAAATATATCATTAAGTATATTAACAATGAACTACATATGTAAAAACAAGACTACTAACTTAATGATTTTTAAACGAGACATATATGTAACGATTATCGTTGTAAAGACATTTAATGTATATATATCATATTAAGAGATATTCATACATGATAATATCATGATAATATAATAATTTAAAATCTTATTTGATATTATAAACATTGGGTTAACAACATTTAACAAGATCGTTAACCTAAAGGTTTCAAAACAACACTTACATGTAACGACTAACGATGACTTAACGACTCAGTTAAAATGTATATACATGTAGTGTTTTAATATGTATTTATACACTTTTGAAAGACTTCAATACACTTATCAAAATACTTCTACTTAACAAAAATGCTTACAATTACATTCTCGTTCAGTTTCATCAACAATTCTACTCGTATGCACCCGTATTCGTACTCGTACAATACACAGCTTTTAGATGTATGTACTATTAGTATATACACTCCAATGATCAGCTTTTAGCAGCCCATGTGAGTCACCTAACACATGTGGGAACCATCATTTGACAACTAGCATGAAATATCTCATAAAATTACAAAAATATGAGTAATCATTCATGACTTATTTACATGAAAACAAAATTACATATCCTTTATATCTAATCCATACACCAACGACCAAAAACACCTACAAACACTTTCATTCTTCAATTTTCTTCATCTAATTGATCTCTCTCAAGTTCTATCTTCAAGTTCTAAGTGTTCTTCATATATTCTACAAGTTCTAGTTACATAAAATCAAGAATACTTTCAAGTTTGCTAGCTCACTTCCAATCTTGTAAGGTGATCATCCAACCTCAAGAAATCTTTGTTTCTTACAGTAGGTTATCATTCTAATACAAGGTAATAATCATATTCAAACTTTGGTTCAATTTCTATAACTATAACAATCTTATTTCAAGTGATGATCTTACTTGAACTTGTTTTCGTGTCATGATTCTGCTTCAAGAACTTCGAGCCATCCAAGGATCCGTTGAAGCTAGATCCATTTTTCTATTTTCCAGTAGGTTTATCCAAGGAACTTAAGGTAGTAATGATATTCATAACATCATTCGATTCATACATATAAAGCTATCTTATTCGAAGGTTTAAACTTGTAATCACTAGAACATAGTTTAGTTAATTCTAAACTTGTTCGCAAACAAAAGTTAATCCTTCTAAATTGACTTTTAAAATCAACTAAACACAAGTTCTATATCTATATGATATGCTAACTTAATGATTTAAAACCTGGAAACACGAAAAACACCGTAAAATCAGATTTACGCCGTCGTAGTAACACCGCGGGCTGTTTTGGGTTAGTTAATTAAAAACTATGATAAACTTTGATTTAAAAGTTGTTATTCTGAGAAAATGATTTTTATTATGAACATGAAACTATACCCAAAAATTATGGTTAAACTCAAAGTGGAAGTATGTTTTCTAAAATGGTCATCTAGACGTCGTTCTTTCGACTGAAATGACTACCTTTACAAAAACGACTTGTAACTTATTTTTTCGACTATAAACCTATAATTTTTATGTTTAGATTCATAAAATAGAGTTCAATATGAAACCATAGCAATTTGATTCACTCAAAACGGATTTAAAATGAAGAAGTTATGGGTAAAACAAGATTGGATAATTTTTCTCATTTTAGCTACGTGAAAATTGGTAACAAATCTATTCCAACCATAACTTAATCAACTTGTATTGTATATTATGTAATCTTGAGATACCATAGACACGTATACAATGTTTCGACCTATCATGTCGACACATCTATATATATTTCGGAACAACCATAGACACTCTATATGTGAATGTTGGAGTTAGCTATACAGGGTTGAAGTTGATTCCAAAATATATATAGTTTGAGTTGTGATCAATACTGAGATACGTATACACTGGGTCGTGGATTGATTCAAGATAATATTTATCGATTTATTTCTGTACATCTAACTGTGGACAACTAGTTGTAGGTTACTAACGAGGACAGCTGACTTAATAAACTTAAAACATCAAAATATATTAAAAGTGTTGTAAATATATTTTGAACATACTTTGATATATATGTATATATTGTTATAGGTTCGTGAATTAACCAGTGGCCAAGTCTTACTTCCCGACGAAGTAAAAATCTGTGAAAGTGAGTTATAGTCCCACTTTTAAAATCTAATATTTTTGGGATGAGAATACATGCAGGTTTTATAAATGATTTACAAAATAGACACAAGTACGTGAAACTACATTCTATGGTTGAATTATCGAAATCGAATATGCCCCTTTTTATTAAGTCTGGTAATCTAAGAATTAGGGAACAGACACCCTAATTGACGCGAATCCTAAAGATAGATCTATTGGGCCTAACAAACCCCATCCAAAGTACCGGATGCTTTAGTACTTCGAAATTTATATCATATCCGAAGGGTGTCCCAGAATGATATGGATATTCTTATATATGCATCTTGTTAATGTCGGTTACCAGGTGTTCACCATATGAATGATTTTTATCTCTATGTATGGGATGTGTATTGAAATATGAAATCTTGTGGTCTATTATTATCATTTGATATATATAGGTTAAACCTATAACTCACCAACATTTTTGTTGACGTTTTAAGCATGTTTATTCTCAGGTGATTATTAAGAGCTTCTGTTGTCGCATACTTAAATAAGGACGGGATTTGGAGTCCATGCTTGTATGATATTGTGTAAAAACTGCATTCAAGAAACTTATTTTGTTGTAACATATTTGTATTGTAAACCATTATGTAATGGTCGTGTGTAAACATGATATTTTAGATTATCATTATTTGATAATCTACGTAAAGCTTTTTAAACCTTTATTTATGAAATAAAGATTATGGTTTGTTTTAAAAATGAATGCAGTCTTTGAAAAACGTCTCATATAGAGGTCAAAACCTCGCAACGAAATCAATTAATATGGAACGTTTTTAATCAATAAGAACGGGACATTTCAGTTGGTATCCGAGCGTTGGTCTTAGAGAACCAGAATTTTGCATTAGTGTGTCTTATCGAGTTTGTTAGGATGCATTAGTGAGTCTGGACTTCGACCGTGTTTACTTGAAAAATGATTGCTTAACAAATTTTGTTGGAAACTATATATTTTTAACATGTGAATATTATGTGATATATTAATCTCTTAACGCATTTGATATTATGTGATAGATGTCTACCTCTAGAACAAGTCCCATTGACTCACCTAATAATAATGAAGAGTCAAATGTAAATTGGAATGATTCGTGGACTGATTCACAAGTTACCGAAGAGGAACCGGAAGAAGAGTCGGAACCGGAAGAAGAATCGGAACCGGATGAAGAAATAGAACCGGTGGGGGAAATAATAAAACAGTTAAGTAAAAGAAAATCCTCAACCAACCGACCAAGGTTAATTATGGTCAATGGTGTTTCCGCCAAGGAAGCAAAATATTGGGAGGATTACCAATTCTCCGATGAATCGGATTCCGACGAGAATTCCGATGATGTTATAGAAATTACCCCAACTGAATTTAAAAAGGCAAAAGAAAATAATAAGGGAAAGGGCATAAAAATAGAGAAATCTAATTCCAATCCCGATGAACTTTATATGTATCGTCAACCCCCGAAGTCCTTAAGTTGTAACAATGACCCGGGAACCTCTAAACCACCAGGTTTTTCTAAACCAATGTGGAAAACGACGGCTCGTATTAGGGGAACATCATATATCCCTAGAAACTTGGCAAAACGAACCAAAACCGAAGAAGAAGAAACAAGCGAGTCGGAATAAGATAGTTGTATTCGTGTGGTGTAATATATGTAATATAGTGTGCTTATGCTTTATGATATATGTAAAAATTGTTTGTATTAATAAGTATTTTTTTTATGAATCTAACTCTTGTCTATTTTACAGTATAAAAACACAAAATGGATAGACAACCCAATATTTTAAGAGACCTACCCGGAGACATGATTGATGAAATCTTGTCTAGAGTCGGTCAGAATTCTTTGGCACAACTATTTATGGCGAGATCAGTTTGTAAGACATTCGAAGAACGTTCCAAGAATGCCTTGGTTTATAAAAGGCTTTCGTTCGAAAGATGGGGGATATCACATTGGGAAATCCATAAGTTACGATGTGTTTACTTTGACGCATATATTGCGGGAAACCCAAATGCTATTTTACGCAATGGGTTAAGAAATTATTTTGACTCAATATATCCGAATATTGGACTTCGTGATTTAGAAAAAGCGGCTAACATGCAACATAAAGAAGCATGTTATGCTTACGGATTAGTAATGTTCGCTTCTCACCAAAGTGAGAACAAGAACATCGGGCTACAACTATTAAACAAAACGTTCCCATAAGTGACGGAGTCGGTAATTGGGGTAAGAAATGAGGTTTTTAGATTGTTATGGGACTGTTGGACATTACGTAACCCTCGTCCCTTTGACGACGTTACAACACGCTGTCTTATCAACGGCCATAACGGTTATGTTCCACAAGACCAAGGATGGGAAGTAATCCTAGTAAAACCAGAATGCATAACTTGTTTCTGGACGTATGAATTACGTGTCTCTATTGCCTTTGCTGAATGACTTGTGTACTAGCTAGAATTATCTTCACAACCATCTTGTATCAAATTTACTGTGTGCTATATTTCATGCTATATGTAAAATAAGCGGTATTGTAAGTTTGTAAAATATTGTGTAAAAGTTTGAACGCGAAATATTATTATAATCAGTTTTTCATATAGAATTGTAGTAGTTGAATTGTATATTAGCTACTAAGTATGAACTTAACGGGTAGGTACTACCCGAATTTAAACTTATAAAACGCTAATATGAAGAAAAAGCTTTTATAAATGAGTTCATATTATGCTACGAAATACTATTAACTACTCTTAATATTCTGTATGATTAATTTGTTCCATTTGACTATTTTGATGGAAATGGCACCGACTACTCGACACACCGTGAATATGAATGAAGAGGAATTCCGTACTTTTCTAGCTTCAAACATAGCCGCAGTACAGGCTGCGCTACATATCAACAATAACCTTGGATCTAGTAGTACAGGAAATTGTGTAGGATGCACCTACAAAGAATTCACTGCCTGTAAACCTTTGAAATTTGATGGAACCGAAGGACCGATCGGATTGAAACGGTGGACCGAGAAGGTCGAATCGGTGTTTGCCATAAGTAAGTGTACTGAAGAGGACAAAGTGAAGTACGCTACGCATACCTTCACAGGTTCTGCGTTAACATGGTGGAATACCTATCTAGAGCAAGTGGGACAAGACGATGCGTACGCACTACCGTGGTCAGCATTCAAGCACTTGATGAACGAGAAGTACCGTCCCAGAACCGAGGTCAATAAGCTCAAGACAGAACTTAGAGGGTTACGAACCCAAGGATTTGATATTACCACGTACGAAAGACGATTCACAAAATTGTGCCTATTGTGTCCGTGAGCATTCGAAGATGAGGAAGAGAAGATCGACGCGTTTGTGAAAGGATTAGCAGAAAGAATCCAAGAAGATATAAGTTCACACGAGCCCGCCTCCATACAACAGGCATGTAGAATGGCTCACAAACTAGTGAACCAGATTGAAGAAAGAATTAAAGAACAGACTGCTGAAGAGGCCAATGTGAAGCAAGTCAAAAGAAAGTGGGAGGAAAACGGTGATAAGAATCACCAATACAACAACAACAGCAATTACAACAATAATCGCAATAATTATCCCAACAATCGCAACATCAATCGCAACTACAATAAACGGCCCAACAATAACAACAACAACAACAACAACAGCAGCAACTACAACAATCATCCCAACAACAATAATAACCGCAATAACAACAACAATCAGAAGCAGCTATGCCAAAGGTGTGAAAAGTATCACTCGGGGTTCTGCACCAAATTTTGCAACAAGTGTAAAAGAAATGGTCATAGCACGGCGAAGTGTGAGGTCTACGGACCATGGGTTAATAGAACGAAAGGAACAAATGGTGTCGGAACGAGTAATGGTGGAGCAAGTAGTGTCGGAGCAAGTTATGCCAATGTAGTTTGTTATAAATGTGGAAAACCGGGCCACATTATTAGAAATTGCCCGAACCAGGAGAACATGAATGGACAAGGCCACGGAAGAGTTTTCAATATTAATGCGGCAGAGGCACAGGAAGACCCGGAGCTTGTTACGGGTACATTTCTTATTGACAATAAATCTGCTTACGTTTTATTTGATTCGGGTGCGGATAGAAGCTATATGAGTAGAGATTTTTGTGCTAAATTAAGTTGTCCATTGACACCGTTGGATAGTAAATTTTTACTCGAATTAGCAAATGGTAAATTAATTTCAGCAGATAATATATGTCGGAATCGAGAAATTAAACTGGTTAGTGAAACATTTAAGATTGACTTGATACCAGTAGAGTTAGGGAGTTTTGATGTGATAATCGGTATGGACTGGTTGAAAGAAGTGAAAGCAGAGATCGTTTGTTACAAAAATGCAATTCGCATTATACGAGAAAAAGGAAAACCCTTAATGGTGTACGGAGAAAAGGGCAACACGAAGCTACATCTTATTAGTAATTTTAAGGCACAAAAACTAATAAGAAAACGTTGCTATGCTGTTCTAGCACACGTCGAGAAAGTACAAACTGAAGAAAAGAGCATCAATGATGTTCCCATTGCAAAAGAATTTCCCGATGTATTTCCGAAAGAATTACCGGGATTACCCCCACATCGATCCGTTGAATTTCAAATAGATCTTGTACCAGGAGCTGCACCAATAGCTCGTACTCCTTACAGACTCGCACCCAGCGAGATGAAAGAACTGCAAAGCCAATTACAAGAACTTTTAGAGCGTGGTTTCATTCGACCAAGCACATCACCGTGGGGAGCTCCTGTTTTGTTTGTCAAGAAGAAAGATGGTACATTCAGGTTGTGTATCGACTACCGAGAGTTGAACAAACTTACCATCAAGAACCGCTACCCACTACCGAGAATCGACGACTTATTTGATCAACTACAAGGCTCGTCTGTTTATTCAAAGATTGACTTACGTTCCGGGTATCATCAAATGCGGGTGAAAGAAGATGATATTCCAAAGACTGCTTTCAGAACATGTTATGGTCATTACGAGTTTATGGTCATGCCGTTTGGTTTAACTAATGCACCAGCTGTGTTCATGGACCTTATGAACCGAGTGTGTGGACCATACCTTGACAAGTTTGTCATTGTTTTCATTGATGACATACTTATTTACTCAAAGAATGACCAAGAACATGGTGAACATTTGAGAAAGGTGTTAGAAGTATTGAGGAAGGAAGAATTGTACGCTAAGTTTTCAAAGTGTGCATTTTGGTTGGAAGAAGTTCAATTCCTCGGTCACATAGTGAACAAAGAAGGTATTATGGTGGATCCGGCAAAGATAGAAACTGTTGAAAAGTGGGAAATCCCGAAAACTCCGAAACACATACGCCAGTTTTTAGGACTAGCTGGTTACTACAGAAGGTTCATCCAAGACTTTTCCAGAATAGCAAAACCCTTGACTGCATTAACGCATAAAGGGAATAAATTTGAATGGAATGATGAACAAGAGAAAGCGTTTCAGTTATTGAAGAAAAAGCTAACTACGGCACCTATATTGTCATTGCCTGAAGGGAATGATGATTTTGTGATTTATTGTGACGCATCAAAGCAAGGTCTCGGTTGTGTATTAATGCAACGAACGAAGGTGATTGCTTATGCGTCTAGACAATTGAAGATTCACGAACAAAATTATACGACGCATGATTTGGAATTAGGCGCGGTTGTTTTTGCATTAAAGACTTGGAGGCACTACTTATATGGGGTCAAAAGTATTATATATACCGACCACAAAAGTCTTCAACACATATTTAATCAGAAACAACTTAATATGAGGCAGCGTAGGTGGATTGAATTATTGAATGATTACGACTTTGAGATTCGTTACCACCCGGGGAAGGAAAATGTGGTAGCCGATGCCTTGAGCAGGAAGGACAGAGAACCCATTCGAGTAAAATCTATGAATATAATGATTCATAATAACCTTACTACTCAAATAAAGGAGGCGCAACAAGGAGTTTTAAAAGAGGGAAATTTAAAGGATGAAATACCCAAAGGATCGGAGAAGCATCTTAATATTCGGGAAGACGGAACCCGGTATAGGGCTGAAAGGATTTGGGTACCAAAATTTGGAGATATGAGAGAAATGGTACTTAGAGAAGCTCATAAAACCAGATACTCAATACATCCTGGAACAGGGAAGATGTACAAGGATCTCAAGAAACATTTTTGGTGGTCGGGTATGAAAGCTGATGTTGCTAAATACGTAGGAGAATGTTTGACGTGTTCTAAGGTCAAAGCTGAGCATCAGAAACCATCAGGTCTACTTCAACAACCCGAAATCCCGGAATGGAAATGGGAAAACATTACCATGGATTTCATCACTAAATTGCCAAGGACTGCAAGTGGTTTTGATACTATTTGGGTAATTGTTGATCGTCTCACCAAATCAGCACATTTCCTGCCAATAAGAGAAGATGACAAGATGGAGAAGTTAGCACGACTGTATTTGAAGGAAGTCGTCTCCAGACATGGAATACCAATCTCTATTATCTCTGATAGGGATGGCAGATTTATTTCAAGATTCTGGCAGACATTACAGCAAGCATTAGGAACTCGTCTAGACATGAGTACTGCCTATCATCCACAAACTGATGGGTAGAGCGAAAGGACGATACAAACACTTGA
Source organism: Rutidosis leptorrhynchoides (assembly GCF_046630445.1). Classification (NCBI taxonomy): domain Eukaryota; kingdom Viridiplantae; phylum Streptophyta; class Magnoliopsida; order Asterales; family Asteraceae; genus Rutidosis; species Rutidosis leptorrhynchoides. The sequence goes on from NC_092336.1 coordinate 158,519,243, forward strand.
AGACATGCTACAAGCATGTGTTATTGATTTCGGAAACAGTTGGGATCGACATCTACCGTTAGCAGAATTTTCCTACAACAACAGCTACCATTCAAGCATTGAGATGGCGCCGTTTGAAGCACTTTATGGTAGAAAGTGCAGGTCTCCGATTTGTTGGAGTGAAGTGGGGGATAGACAGATTACGGGTCCGGAGATTATACAAGAAACTACCGAGAAGATCATCCAAATTCAACAACGGTTGAAAACCGTCCAAAGTCGACAAAAGAGCTACGCTGACATTAAAAGAAAAGATATAGAATTTGAAATTGGAGAGATAGTCATGCTTAAAGTTGCACCTTGGAAAGGCGTTGTTCGATTTGGTAAACGAGGGAAATTAAATCCAAGGTATATTGGACCATTCAAGATTATTGATCGTGTCGGACCAGTAGCTTACCGACTTGAGTTACCTCAACAACTCGCGGCTGTACATAACACTTTCCACATCTCAAATTTGAAGAAATGTTTTGCTAAAGAAGATCTCACTATTCTGTTAGATGAAATCCAAATCAACGAAAAACTTCAATTCATCGAAGAACCCGTCAAAATAATGGATCGTGAGGTTAAAAGACTTAAGCAAAACAAGATACCAATTGTTAAGGTTCGATGGAATGTTCGTAGAGGACCCGAGTTCACCTGGGAGCGTGAAGATCAGATGAAGAAGAAATACTCGCATCTATTTCCAGAAGATTCGTCAACACCTTCAACAGCTTAAAATTTCGCGACGAAATTTATTTAACGGGTAGGTACTGTAGTGACCCGAACTTTTCCATGTTTATATATATTAATTGAGATTGATATTTACATGATTAAATGTTTCCAACATGTTAAGCAATCAAACTTGTTAAGACTTGATTAATTGAAATATGTTTCATATAGACAATTGACCACCCAAGTTGACCGGTGATTCACGAACGTTAAAACTTGTAAAAACTATATGATGACATATATATGGATATATATATATAGTTAACATGATACTATGATAAGTAAACATATCATTAAGTATATTAACAATGAACTACATATGTAAAAACAAGACTACTAACTTAATGATTTTTAAACGAGACATATATGTAACGATTATCGTTGTAAAGACATTTAATGTATATATATCATATTAAGAGATATTCATACATGATAATATCATGATAATATAATAATTTAAAATCTCATTTGATATTATAAACATTGGGTTAACAACATTTAACAAGATCGTTAACCTAAAGGTTTCAAAACAACACTTACATGTAACGACTAACGATGACTTAACGACTCAGTTAAAATGTATATACATGTAGTGTTTTAATATGTATTTATACACTTTTGAAAGACTTCAATACACTTATCAAAATACTTCTACTTAACAAAAATGCTTACAATTACATCCTCGTTCAGTTTCATCAACAATTCTACTCGTATGCACCCGTATTCGTACTCGTACAATACACAGCTTTTAGATGTATGTACTATTGGTATATACACTCCAATGATCAGCTCTTAGCAGCCCATGTGAGTCACCTAACATATGTGGGAACCATCATTTGGCAACTAGCATGAAATATCTAATAAAATTACAAAAATATGAGTAATCATTCATGACTTATTTACATGAAAACAAAATTACATATCCTTTATATCTAATCCATACACCAACGAGCAAAAACACCTACAAACACTTTCATTCTTCAATTTTCTTCATCTAATTGATCTCTCTCAAGTTCTATCTTCAAGTTCTAAGTGTTCTTCATATATTCTACAAGTTCTAGTTACATAAAATCAAGAATACTTTCAAGTTTGCTAGCTCACTTCCAATCTTGTAAGGTGATCATCCAACCTCAAGAAATCTTTGTTTCTTACAGTAGGTTATCATTCTAATACAAGGTAATAATCATATTCAAACTTTGGTTCAATTTCTATAACTATAACAATCTTATTTCTATAACTATGATAAACTTTGATTTAAAAGTTGTTATTCTGAGAAAATGATTTTTATTATGAACATGAAACTATACCCAAAAATTATGGTTAAACTCAAAGTGGAAGTATGTTTTCTAAAATGGTCATCTAGACGTCGTTCTTTCGACTGAAATGACCACCTTTACAAAAACGACTTGTAACTTATTTTTCTGACTATAAACCTATAATTTTTCTGTTTAGATTCATAAAATAGAGTTCAATATGAAACCATAGCAATTTGATTCACTCAAAACGGATTTAAAATGAAGAAGTTATGGGTAAAACAAGATTGGATAATTTTTCTCATTTTAGCTACGTGAAAATTGGTAACAAATCTATTCCAACCATAACTTAATTAACTTGTATTGTATATTATGTAATCTTGAGATACCATAGACACTTATACAATGTTTCAACCTATCATGTCGACACATCTATATATATTTCGGAACAACCATAGACACTCTATATGTGAATGTTGGAGTTAGCTATACAGGGTTGAGGTTGATTCCAAAATATATATAGTTTGAGTTGTGATCAATACTGAGATACGTATACACTGGGTCGTGGATTGATTCAAGATAATATTTATCTATTTATTTCTGTACATCTAACTGTGGACAACTAGTTGTAGGTTACTAACGAGGACAGCTGACTTAATAAACTTAAAACATCAAAATATATTAAAAGTGTTGTAAATATATTTTGAACATACTTTGATATATATGTATATATTGTTATAGGTTCGTGAATCAACCAGTGGCCAAGTCTTACTTCCCGACAAAGTAAAAATCTGTGAAAGTGAGTTATAGTCCCACTTTTAAAATCTAATATTTTTGGGATGAGAATACATGCAGGTTTTATAAATGATTTACAAAATAGACACAAGTACGTGAAACTACATTCTATGGTTGAATTATCGAAATCGAATATGCCCCTTTTTATTAAGTCTGGTAATCTAAGAATTAGGGAACAGACACCCTAATTGACGTGAATCCTAAAGATAGATCTATTGGGCCTAACAAACCTCATCCAAAGTACCGGATGCTTTAGTACTTCGAAATTTATATCATATCTGAAGGGTGTCCCGGAATGATGGGGATATTCTTATATATGCATCTTGTTAATGTCGGTTACCAGGTGTTCACCATATGAATGATTTTTATCTCTATGTATGGGATGTGTATTGAAATATGAAATCTTGTGGTCTATTATTATGATTTGATATATATAGGTTAAACCTATAACTCACCAACATTTTTGTTGACGTTTTAAGCATGTTTATTCTTAGGTGATTATTAAGAGCTTCCGCTGTCGCATACTTAAATAAGGACGAGATTTGGAGTCCATGCTTGTATGATATTGTGTAAAAACTGCATTCAAGAAACTTATTTTGTTGTAACATATTTGTATTGTAAACCATTATGTAATGGTCGTGTGTAAACAGGATATTTTAGATTATCATTATTTGATAATCTACGTAAAGCTTTTTAAACCTTTATTTATGAAATAAAGATTATGGTTTGTTTTAAAAATGAATGCAGTCTTTGAAAAACGTCTCATATAGAGGTCCAAACCTCACAACGAAATCAATTAATATGGAACGTTTTTAATCAATAAGAACGGGACATTTCAGGAGCTCTGTCCGTGTAACACTACGCGATAAATAATAAATGTAAGCTATGTTCTCCTTTTTAAATTAATGTCTCGTACTTAAGTTATTATTATGCTTATTTGAGCCAAAGTAATCATGATGTTGGACTAATTACTAAAATTGGGTAATTGGGCTTTGTACCTTAATTGGGGTTTGGACAAAAGAACGACACTTGTGGAAATTAGACTATGGGCTATTAATGGGCTTTATATTTGTTTAACTAAATGATAGTTTGTTAATTTTAATATAAAGATTTACAATTGGACGTCCCTATAAATAACCATATACACTCGATCGGACACGATGGGCGGGATATTTATATGTATGAATAATTGTTCATTTAACCGGACACGGGAATGGATTAATAGTCTATGAAATTATTAAAACAGGGGTGAAATTATGTACAAGGACACTTGGCGAAATTGTTAACAAAGTATTAAACCTTGGATTACACGCAGTCGATATCCTGGTGTAATTATTAAACAAAGTATTAAAACCTTGTTACAGTTTAAGTCCCCAATTAGTTGGAATATTTGACTTCGGATATAAGGATAATTTGACGAGGACACTCGCACTTTATATTTATGACTGATGGACTGTTATGGACAAAAACCAGACGGGCATATTAAATAATCCAGGACAAAGAACAATTAACCCATGAGAATAAACTAAAAATCAACACGTCAAACATCATGATTACGGAAGTTTAAATAAGCATAATATATTTTATTTCATATTTCCTCGTACTTTTATTTATTGTCATTTTAATTATTGTTATTTATTTTATATTGTTAGTTAAATATCGTCATTTACTTTACGCTTCGCTTAAAATATAAAATCGACAAACCGGTCATTAAACGGTAAAACCCCGTTTTATATATTATTAATATAATATATTTTGTACAAATATAATTGTTTAAAAATATAGTGTGCAATAAGCCCGCTCCCTGTGGAACGAACCGGACTTACTAAAAACTACACTACTCTATGATTAGGTACAATGCCTATAGTGTTATAGCAAGGTTTAGGTATATCTCATTTGTAAATAAATAATTAAAACTTGTGTAAAATTGTACCATATTTAATAGTATTTCCTAGTAAAAATATAAACTATTTCGTACCCCCACGCTACGACATCAAGTTTTTGGCGCCGCTGCTGGGGACTCGGCGAAACGCTATATTTTTAATTTATTTTTGTATTAATATATTTATATATATTTTTAGAAAAACAATATAAAATTTAAAAAAAAACACGTTTTTTCAAACTCCACGACTCGCGGAGTTTGCATGCTTAAAACTCCACGACTCGCGGAGCCACCCTGACGCGCCTGCAGAAACCCTAAATTTGCATTTATTACAGTGTTTTAATTATTATTATTAATTATTTAGTATTTAGGGTTAATTAATTTAGTATTTAATTTAAGTTTTAATTAATTTGTAATAATTAATTTTAATTAGTTTTATTTAAATTGTAAAATTAATAGTTTTATAAAATAAATAATATAAAAATAATATTTTTATAAAAATTGTACTTTTTACAACTTTTAGTATATTTTTATATTTTGTTCCTTTTTAATTGTTTTAGAGTAATTTTTGTATTTTTTTTATTTAGTTTTAAGATATAGTTTTTGCCATAATTATTTTTACTTCTAGATTTTTAGGCTTTGCCGTAAAATCTCTTAAGTGCTTTTTCTTTAGACTAAGATCTAGGTGCTTTAGAATTTTGCGACGCCTTTTTAAGTTTTTGTACCTTTTTAAGTTATTGCCATTTGGGATATAGTTTTACTTGTAAGCTTTAATATTTTTAGACGCAACTTTTAATTTTTTAGTTTTTAGTACCTTTTAAGTTACGACGCGCTACTTTCTTTTTATTTTCAACCTTATATTTTTCGACATTTTTCGGCGCGCAATCTTTTTCTTTCTTATTTCTCGACACGCTAGTTTTTAGGACTTAGAATTTTCTCTATTTCTTCTCTATAATTTCTTTAAAATTTCAACGAAAAATTATTTTAAGCGGTTAAATTGATAGACATCCAAATTTTCTGCTTCGTAGTAATAGTTAGATTTGTTAGTGGCTGAGTTGCGAGCTTCCGATTTAAAGGGTTCTGGCTCCCTGCTGCATCTTTTGGCTATTCGAAACGTGGGCAAAAGCAGAAAAGTCTATTAATTGGACAACTTATATAAGTTTTTCTATTTTTATAACTAATAGGATAATTAGTAAATGCACCACATTGTAGCTAAAATTTGGCCATCGCAATAAAATGGAAAATTTTGAAAACAAGGCTATGGAAACTCTTTTTGATATCCAAAATCAATTAAGTCAATACTCTCAAACGAGTGTTGATGACAATTCGATCAGTCAATCTTGGATCACGAACGACGAAACAATAACTGGTTGTGAAATCTGTGGAGATTATCACTCAACATGGGAATGTTACTATTACATTCCTATGGAAAATTACGCACCCATGGAACCTGAATGGAATGATTATGAGGAATGCAATTCTAATTGGGATTATTCCCAAGAATATATCCAAACTCAACAACCAGTAGACGAGGAAAATTATGTGTCTGAAAATTTATTAGACAATATGAAAATCAAACTCGAAGAACTTGATGCTCAAAATGAACAAATGAGAGAGTTTGTAAATAGGCAAGCTGAAACTCTATCAGATTACACACCTATTGATCTGAGGAGTCGTGTGCAAGAAAATCTCATATCATCGAATTTTGATGAATTCGAGAGCTCCGAAATCACCAATTATCCCGATGATACTTTTTATTCAGCTTTAGTAATTTCACAACATATCGACACATTAGCCTCAACCGATGAAATCATCGATCCATCTATGGATGAAGAAGAAGTAAGGATGACAAATTGGTACTCTTGGGAAAACGATAACATTGAAAATTTTACCCCCGAGACCAAAATGGTGGGACCGATAAGTACCGTTAATGAAGAAGAATTTGCTTCAATCCAGCCACAACCTTCCAACCCAATATTCTCAATAGACGAGTCATCTACCAAAGATGAACTACAAGCTGTAATAGATATTAACACCTCGAATTTCACCCAATTGGGTAATAGAGGTGAAAACTTTGATTCCGAGAATGAACGAAAGGAAGTGTTAGGAATTGTCCACCTTATAGAAATATGTATGTCGTTGTATATCGATCCATTTGACCAAGAACCAGAAAAGAGACATATCCATTTACTAAAAGCTACACTTAAAAAAGAATTAAGTAGTGACGATCTGGTGGGTCTAAACTTTAAACTCATTGATATATTTTATACCACCCGAGATGTAAATAACTGGCTCACTATTTTAATTCGTGGAACTTATTCTACCGACTTCACATGTCGTCAGCTAAGTGTGGGGAAGTCTAACCCCACTTAACGTTAAATTAGGGGTTCGGGTTAGCGCATAAGTCGTTAATAAAAATGAACAATTAGGGTAAAAGACGCACTTTCAAATATTAGCAAACAGTTCAGAAAAGCAACCGTTTTTGAAGAAAAACATGTGTGAAATAACAAAAGAAGGAATGAACGATGAGGCGCGCCATCTATCATTCGACGAGCTTTGTAATTACAAACTGGGTATTTTCAATCACTTTTCTACACTAATCACCCTCATGAATTTACAATTAGAGTCTGATTTCATGCAAATGAGGGCATTGCATGATCTCAAGTGTGGGGAAGGGTTATAAATTCTCTCGGGTTTGCACTTAGTTTATTTGCCAAATTTTGTGAAAATTTGAAAAATTTTCAACTAAATGAAGTCAAAATCATGTTTATACATATTTATGAACGATGAAAACTAGGTGTTAATACCGAAATTATCGTTACCTCGGAAAGGACATAAATTGAGAAACACCCTAAAACGATTGAATTCATTTAAAATGGAATAAAAGAGAATAAAAAGGCAAAGAAAGAAACTAAGTGTGGGGAGAATGTACCAAGTTATTCAATTAAAAACTATCTATCACATGTTTCTGTAAATTTATTGCAGGTACTTTTGTTTTGGACGATTTTAATCAGTTTTACCAGATTTACTATAATATATTTGAAATAAAAGATGGATCTACACGATGAATCAATTCCATCATTAAAAGGAAGTAAAGTCTTCCGAAAAAGAAACGCGCTTCTTGATTTAGGTCATGAAGTTGTCGTCCAGACCAGCTGTAGGTTGATGAAAAATCTAGAAAAGTCATCTCTAAAATCAGCAGGAAATCCACGGACCTCAGCATCAAACAGGGTCGCCATGTGGTCAGATTTATCCTAACCATGAGAAGGATTTATCTCGTACAATGGGGGGGGGGCACCGTGCAAATTAGCTTGATAAGACTAATGAATCAGATCTCCAGAAAGGATAATCTCCTTAAAGATTAGAAATCAACTTTTAAGCCTGATATTACTCAATCCTTGAGATTGACCTTAAAGATCGAGAATTACAAACTCATGGAATTCAATGATATCTAAACTCGAGCTTGAACGAGAAAATATTTTGATCAAAATTAAAACCGATTTGTTTTATGAAAACCTATTTTCAATGCGTTCATTACCATTGAACGTAAAATCCTAGGAATTCACCTGGAATTCATTAGGTCACCTGAACCAAATCAGGTATCAACCGTAAGAACGGTGGTTGCATAGCATGGTCAAAGACAGGACCTTGTGCCAGACCGGAAAATTATAAGGGTGAGCTTTACTATTGCTCCTACAAAGGATAGTAATTGCGTCCGACACGTTATAGACCATAATTAAAAGTATGTCAGGGGACATTGCCTTAACAGTTGCTTGTTCAACGCTTTCCTTTACAACCGGACGGTAGTTTACCGAAAGGTAATATACGGAGCAAGTATACTGGATGTGTGCTTTCCTAAATACAAGGTTAGCAAGTGGGTGACACAAAACCTCAAGTTTTGAGCTAAAATTTTAAATCTGAAACCCACAAAACCCACAAAAATATTTTGCAAACACCGGTGAAGGGTTATTCCGGAAAACTTGTCTAGGGTAAAATCTAGCTTGAGTTTTCAAAAGATCAAATGTTTTCATAAAGATCCAATTTCCTAACGGATCTAAATTTTCATAGTCATGTGGGACTGTAAACCGCCTTTCAAATGTGCACTTTGCTTTGGAAACCGAAAGTAAATCGGCTATTTGATTGCAAGTGTCGTTGACCTAAACCCGAGGCAATTGTGGATGACACACCTACCTTTAACCATGGTTCTATCGTTACTACCATTGTTCATACCGCTATCTCAAAATCACTAATGTATAAAGTGTGAAGAATAAAGAAGTGATTCGTGTGATGTATTATATTTCAAGTTCTGTATTGCTTGGACAAGCAACGTTCAAGTGTGGGGATATTTGATAGTGCTCCAAATGAACATATATTTAGTAGCAATATCCTCCTAACATGTAAATTATTTAGTTGTAATTGTCCTATTTTAAGTTGTAATCATTTATATTAAATAAGTGCGAAGACAAAAGGAGAAAAAGACGATTTGAAGACGCAAATGACCAAAAAGCTCAAATGTTCAAGATACAATTCAAAAGGTTCAATTTATTGATGAAAAACGTCTAAAAAAGACAAGAGTACAAGTTACAAAACGCAAAGTACAAGATATTAAATTGTATGCAAGGGCGTTCGAAAATCCGGAACAGGGACATGAGTCAACTATCAACGCCTGACGCAACGGACCAAAAATTACAAGTCAACTATGCACATAAATAAAATATAATATATAAATAATTCTAAAAAATTATATATATATTATATTATTATTTAATAACGTCGACAAGCAAAGATCCAAAATGATGTGAGCTGGAAAATCAAACTCCACGACTCGCGGAGTTTGAAGGCCAAAAACTCCACGACTCGCGGAGCTGTCAGAAATCAAAACGCCTATAAAAGGCCATGCATTCGTTCGATAAAAAATAATAATAATAATAATAATACTCCGTAAGATAATATATATATATATATATATATATATATATATATATATATATATATATATATATATATATATATATATATATATATATATATATATATATATATATATATAGTATAGATTAGTGTTATATTAGATTAGTTTTGGGTTATGCAAAGGTTATTTTACGGGTTTTAAAGTCGGAGCTCTGTCCGTGTAACACTACGCGATAAATAATCAATGTAAGCTATGTTCTCCTTTTTAAATTAATGTCTCGTACTTAAGTTATTATTATGCTTATTTGAGCCAAAGTAATCATGATGTTGGACTAATTACTAAAATTGGGTAATTGGGCTTTGTACCTTAATTGGGGTTTGGACAAAAGAACGACACTTGTGAAAATTAGACTATGGGCTATTAATGGGCTTTATATTTGTTTAACTAAATGATAGTTTGTTAATTTTAATATAAAGATTTACAATTGGACGTCCCTATAAATAACCATATACACTCGATTGGACACGATGGGCGGGATATTTATATGTACGAATAATCGTTCATTTAACCGGACACGGGAATGGATTAATAGTCTATGAAATTATTAAAACAGGGGTGAAATTATGTACAAGGACACTTGGCGTAATTGTTAACAAAGTATTAAACCTTGGATTACGCGCAGTCGATATCCTGGTGTAATTATTAAACAAAGTATTAAAACCTTGTTACAGTTTAAGTCCCCAATTAGTTGGAATATTTGACTTCGGATATAAGGATAATTTGACGAGGACACTCGCACTTTATATTTATGACTGATGGACTGTTATGGACAAAAACCAGACGGGCATATTAAATAATCCAGGACAAAGAACAATTAACCCATGGGAATAAACTAAAAATCAACACGTCAAACATCATGATTACGGAAGTTTAAATAAGCATAATATATTTTATTTCATATTTCCTCGTACTTTTATTTATTGTCATTTTAATTATTGTTATTTATTTTATATTGTTAGTTAAATATCATCATTTACTTTACGCTTCGCTTAAAATATAAAATCGACAAACCGGTCATTAAACGGTAAAACCCCCTTTTATATATTATTAATATAATATATTTTGTACAAATATAATTGTTTAAAAATATAGTGTGCAATAAGCCCGCTCCCTGTGGAATGAACCGGACTTACTAAAAACTACACTACTCTACGATTAGGTACACTGCCTATAGTGTTGTAGCAAGGTTTAGGTATATCCCATTTGTAAATAAATAATTAAAACTTGTGTAAAATTGTAGCATATTTAATTGTATTTCCTAGTAAAAATGTAAACTATTTCGTATCCACACGCTACGACATCAGTAGCCTAAGAATTGGTGTTTATTATAATTGCCACCAATTGACGCAAATCCTAAAGATAGATCTATGGACCTTGACAAGTCCCATTCGGGTTACGAATGCTTTAGTACTTCGATTATCATATCCGATGAGATTCCCGGAATGATGGGGATATTCTATATGCATCCTATTAGTTCGGTTATTAAGCGTTCACCATATGAATGAATTTTAATTCGCGGGTTACGCGTGTTATTATGTACTCGGGTTACGTGTACAATTAAATATCTGAAATCTTGTGGTCTATTAAAATGATGGAAATGAATGTTTACGATAAACTAATGAACTCACCAACCTTTTGGTTGACACTTTAAAGTATGTTTATTCTCAGGTATGAAAGAAATCTTTCGCTGTGCATTTGCTCATTTTAGAGATATTACTTGGAGTCATTCATGACATATTTCAAAAGACATTGCATTCGAGTCGTTGAGTTCATCAAGTTTATTATTAAGTCAATTATAGTTGGATATATTATGAAATGGTATGCATGCCGTCAACTTTCGATATAATGAAAGTTTGTCTTTTAAAAACGAATGTAATGTTTGTAAAATGTATCATATAGAGGTCAAATACCTCGCAATGTAATCAAATATTGTGAAACATTTATAATGTATATGAACGGGGCACTTCAATAATGGTCCAGAATTCGTAGCTATACATTTCGGAATGAAATGTTCTAAGAAAGAAATTGTAATGGCATGATCTTGATTTGTCAAATTACCATAATATCCGAAAAAGACCGAATCATCAAGAAAAATATTTTCTTGATATATTTAGAGATTATATAGAATGAAAGAGTTATGTAACATGGTTCATGATGAGGGTATGATCTGTGAATCCTTATCACGTTCCATTAGAAACTCAACATGACTTACTGTAATATAATCACGTTGATCAAGTGTCATTATATTATACTAACTCATGCTTCAATTCCCAACACTACTTCAAAAACATCCATTTTTCGAAATTTTTTAGAATTTAGAAACTAAAATAGTTTCTTTTATGATGTAACACAGATAGCGCGAAGAGATAAATAATTTCAGATAATAATAGTTATGAAGATATCTTAGAATTTCTAATATCGAAGGATGATGAAGAAGATTTGTTCATAAAGGTTTAGAGTCAGGAGCAAGGTATTCGTTAATGACTTTAGCAGATTCTGAATCATTTGTATTCTTTGAAGGCAGGTTTAGTCCTTGTGATTTGTCCACATCCTCCTTCATGGTTTGCTCAATCCGTTTTCCAGTTCCAACTTTTCTGAGCTTTGCCAACTTTTACTGTTAAGGTCGTTTACAGTTTTAGCTGCTTCATTCAACTTTTTCAATATTCAGAGTATTGATTCGTAGACTGGGTGCTTTTCAGAATTTCAGAATGAAAGATCATAATTCTAAGAGATAAATGTTATATGTATGCATATAACTGTCGATGTAGAAACGCTGCGAGATTCAAAATACTGATTGCTAATTCCCGGTAGTTGGTATGACAATTATTGTTACAAGATGTGGATGAGTACATGATAGGGTTTCAATGAGTATAAGGATTTTTCGGAAGGTCAAGGATCAATGAAGTTGTTGGTAAATTTACTGCTAATGTGGTGGGACATGAAAGGTTCCCCGGTAACAAGAACGTATATGTCAAGGTTATAATAAGGCTAATCTGAAAAGTCAAAGTTAACTGGTTGGAAGTGTGATAAAACTGGATACTTTGAAAAGGGATTGCAAGATTATTTTCGGTAATAACAATGCTAAAGGATCTTTCACAGTTTTGAAGTCAAAGTATAGCTTTGAAAGATGTAGAGATCTAAGAATGATGTCACTTGTTAAATTTTGACTTGGATTATGTTTTGTCAGAATATGTAATCGAATTTGTGTGAGAATGATTGTATATCGCTGTGAAGGTAGTGAGTATAGTTAATGATTTTTTGTATCAAGATTGAAGAATGTACAGTGTAACATATTAATTGCGAACTTAAATATTTCCCCGGGTATTACCTACCCTTTAAAGATTTCACAAGTAATATTTTGTACAAAAGAATTTTTCATTACAGTCTTTATGAAAATATATGTATGTATATTTTTCTTCAGATGTAATTCAGATTTTAATGAGTTAATATCATATTAAGCTCATTTGATTTTTGGCTTGAATTATAAATAAATAATCTCTAAAATATTGGAGATTACATAATCTTCGCGGAGTATTTCACTAATGAAATCAATACATCATTATTTATTCTTATTGATATTCCTCGATGAAGGATGTTGGTGCTCGTGGAATTTTTATGAACCTTACAAGGCACATATGATGTTTTCTGGAAGGTTTTGAGTACATCAAAAATGAAAATGTAAAATCAATTATGTAATTGAATAATACACTTGGTTTATTATGAAATGGAATTCATTGAGTTGAAACAGAGATTGTAGTTAACGATGGTTAAGTCGTTAATGAAGGATGTACATCATAGCATTTTAGTTGTATGAATTAACCGAGTAATATTTACCCCTTAAAATTCATACGTAATTGCTTTAGTACGAAAAGATATATTATGGTTTCAAAATTTATATATATATATATATATATATATATATATATATATATATATATATATATATATATATATATATATATATATATATATAATATAACATAAATTCTTTGGAAATAATAAGTTATTACTTCATAACTCATTATTACAATATACCCATTGGTGATTGTGGTGTCGATATCGTCAGTGGTTATGGAGCTGGTGGAGCTTGTGGTGATACAGGTGTTGCTAGTGGTACTTCTGGTGATGCTGTATAACAAGTCTAGCTTGTAAATCACGTACCATTCCTGTCAGGGTTTCTATTCTTCCTTCTATCATCTCTATTCATCTGATTTACAGTTAGAACTGGGATAAATAATCTCTAAGATTTTATAGATTACATAATCACCGTAGAATAATTCTCCGATGAAGTTATGAATTCATACTTCATCATTTGTTGTTGTTGGTACTCCTTGGTATCTATGGTGCGTATGATGTTGATATCCGAGGTACAGATTGTGATGTTGAGGCGTGTGATGTGGATGTTGTTGTTGGTGGTGTTAATGGTACTGTTGGTGTTGTTATCGTTGGTACTGTTGCCGCTGATGATGGTAGTGCCTGTGATGCCTGCAAGTTGTGCATCATGTTCTCCAAAGTTACTACTCGAGCGTGAAGTTCGTTGACTTCTTCTACTACACCGGGATGATTGTTGGTTCGGATGAGTGGATGAATAAGATTAAGAATTTGGGATAGTATATAATCGTGATGAGATACTCCGGAAATGAGATAGAAAAGGGTGTTTCGAACAGGTTCGCCGGTAAGTGCTTCAGGTTCTTCGCCAAGAGGTGAATGTGGTGGATGGAAGGGATCACCTTCTTCTTGTCTCCAATGATTAAGAAGATTACGAACCCATCCCCAATTCATCCAGAATAGATGATGGCTAATTGCTTGATCCATTCCGGTTACGCTGCTTTCGGAGCTCAGGTAGAATTCCAAATCGGAATAGCTGTCGGAATCTGAGGAATTCGAACTAGATGCGGAATTCATCTTACACGGTTAGATAAAGAAATTTTGATATGAAATGATTTTTGGATATCGGATGATATTCTAATTACATAGAATACCTATATATAGTACAAGGGATCCCGCAAATTACGGAGGAACTTTCGAAAGCTGTCAGACAAAGTGTACTGTAATAGATATGCTAAGATATGAATTTTGTCTAAATACTATTCATGCAATCAATGCAGTAAAATGTGTCTAGACTAAGAATGATAAGCAGGTAATTTCCGACAAGAAATGATAAGCAAAACTTTTGACATGTAGACACGGTCGAAGTCCAGACTTACTAATGCATCCTAACAACTATCAGTTAGACACACTAATGCAAGACCTGGTTTGCTAAGACCAATGCTCTGATACCAACTGTGATGACTCGTCCAAATCTATATGGACGAATACGTCATTCATCGATTTCATTGCGAGGTATTTGACCTCTATATGATATGTTTTGTAAACATTGCATTCTTTTGAAAAGGCACACCATAAATGAATATATAAATCCAAGGTTTTCGACATCTAATGATTTCTACATATAGACAATCACCGTAAATAATAGTTTACAATAATACTTCTGTTGACAATGCAGTCAAAATAGATACATGGTGATGATTTTGTGAATGCAACATTTTCTCGAATAAAGCATGTATGACTCCATGCACATAGCTTGTATAACATATAAGCAAACAACAGAAGACTTCTAGGGAACCTGAGAATAAACATGCTTTCAAGTGTCAACACAAAGGTTGGTGAGTTCATAGTTTTAATTTTTTGCATAATCTGTATATAAAGGTGGACCACAAGATTTCAGTTGTTTCATCCGAAACGTTTATCAAAAGATTCTACGAAATTGAGCACCCCGGTAACTAAACTTAACGTATATAATAAGTACCCCTATTTTAACATACATATAACGAACCGTCCTAATCCATCTGGACGAATACATTACATTTGGTTACATCGCGAGGTATTTAACCTCTATATGATACATTTTACAAACATTGCATTCGTTTTTAAAAGACAAACTTTCATTACATTGAAAGTTGACATCATGCATACCATTTCATAATATATCCAACTATAATTGACTTAATAATATTCTTGATGAACTCAACGACTCGAATGCAACGTCTTTTGAAATGTGTCATGAATGACTCCAAGTAATAACTCTAATATGAGCAAATGCACAGCGGAAGATTTCTTCCATTTCTGAGAATAAACATGCTTTAAAGTGTCAACCAAAAGGTTGGTGAGTTCATTAGTTTATCGAAATCAATCATTTCCATAATTTTAATAGACCACAAGATTTCATTTATTCAATAATCATACACTCGCAAGTGTTTAAAAATTCATTCGTATGGATTGAATACCTGGTAATCGACATTAACAAAATGCATCTAGAATATCCCAATATATAAATATCGAAGTACTAAAGCAGTTCAAATTCTCTGACTGGGCGTGTCAAAGCCCATAGATCTATCTTTAGGATTCGCGTCAATTGGTGGCAATTATAATAAACACCAATTCTTAGGCTACCAAGTTCAATAAGGGCGATATCTGGTATAACGATTCAACCATAGAATGTAGTTTCGATTACTTGTGTCTATTTCGTAAAGCATTTATAAAAGCGCATGTATTCTAAGTCCCAAAAATATATATATTGCAAAAGCATTTAAAAAAGGAGGAAATGAAACTCACGATACTGTATTTTGTAGTAAAAATACATATGACAAAACTGAACAATGCAGGGTTGGCCTCGGATTCGTGAACCTATATCAGTAATATATATCAAATTATATAAAGAATTTATTTTAGTACAGTCTATATTTTAATTGTTATGTATATATATATATACTTTCATATTCGTCTTAATATTTTAATAATTAAAAAGTTAATTAAATATGTTAGATACTTATTTCAAAATATGTTTATATATATATATATATATATATATATATATATATATATATATATATATATATATATATATATATATATATATATATATATATATATATATATATATATATATATATATATATATATTTAAGCGCGTATAAGTTAAATTAGTATTTAATAATAAAGATGGTTTTATATTTATTAATATTTTCATAACTTATAAATATAATCTTTTAATAAAGATTACTTATAATTATATTCATGGTATAGTTATCATATTTTCTATTTTTCTTATTATGTATTTAATAATATTAGTAATACTAATAATGATAATGATAATAATTATAACTTTGATGATAATAACAATAATAATAAATGATCATAAATTTGTATTAGTAATAATAACAATAATAATAAATATATTATTAATAACAATAACAATAATAATCATAATAATAATTAATAATAATAATGATAGAAATATAAATAAGAATGTATACCCCTTCATAAGCTTTTTCTAAAAAAAATGCCCTGGACCGGGCTCGATCCCCTGACCTCTCGAATAAGACCCAACACCCTTAAAAAAAAGCTCCGCTTCATATTTTTTTATAATAATCTCTGATTAAAACCATATAACCCTTATGTCCGTCTGTTCTTCTTTTTCTTCTTATTCTTAAAAAAAAAATGCCACAGTACAGGCTCGAACCCGAGACCTTTCGCTAACCAAAACACCCTCCTAACCGTTCCTCCATCTGGTTCTTTCTGATTAAACTCACAGATTATATTTATTTCCCTTATTTTCCTGTCTCTTCTACTTCTTCTTCCTCTCTACCTAAATCTTGACATGATCATCATACTTAATCCATTATCATCATCTACGCATCATCATCTTTACTAATTATCATCAATATTTTATTTCTTGATCATCGTTATTAATATCGTGTTTCATGACCACAATCAACATTATCTCCCCATCAACGTTCATCACTTAACATCATCATCATCCTAAACGTTCGCTAATCTTCAACACATAAAATTTTTATGTTGTCGACCAGGAATGTGAGATGAGAACTAGTGTCTCAGCCAACAACATAAGCAAACGCAAATACACAACTAAATTTATAGATCCATAAAGCGTGGCCCAACAATTTTAATTTTGGCCCAACATGTTACATGGCAAAAATTTAATTTCGTTTGTAATAGACTCTCGATGGTTTAATATAATTTGAGCAGGCAACATTTTAAAACACTAATATTATGCCAACATATAATAAGTGGGAGACACATGGTGGGATTCATTTGAAAACAACAACAACTACATTTCTTTCTTTATTACCTCAACAGAACGTATTTATGTATAAATATATCTTGCAGCAAAAAGTCGCTTACAGTGTTTTTAGTTGATGTGTTCTGGGTGTCGACCGAAAGAAGGAAGAAAAGAAAAAAAATATCTATAACAGCTGAAACAGTGGCGGTGTTGTGGTGGTTGTATGCATGTTTTGGGGGTAGTCTTTGGTGGTTACAGCGAAAATAGGAAGGAACACAAGTAGTAGTCACTCACAGCTATATGCTGCTGTATTCAAACAGCACCTATAGGGGTAACGAGCTTGTTGGGTTTTAGGGTGGTTTAATGATGGTGTTCGGCTAACAACTCAAAGATGGAGGTAATGGTTTCATCGAATAGTAATTTACGAAGAGAGTAACACTAGCATGAGTTTTTGTGAAGTTTGAAGAAAAAAAATATATTTACGATGGTTAAGTTTGTTTTTGGGTTGATGATGGTTGTTTAACGAAATTTGTAGTGATGGAGTGGAGGTTGAAAGGCGGTGGTCCGGTGGATCACTATGGTGGTGATTGACGACTTAGGTGGTGATGCTAGGGTGGTTTAAGATGGTAGCCGTGATGGTGGTTCCCGGTGGTAAGGTGGTGGTGGCGATTAGTGATGGACGATGATGAATATAAGATAAGGAAAATCGTGAATGCGAGTGTTTGATTGAGCAAGATTTTTAGAGTTGTGGTTATATAACTCTTATTTTTTCCATACATATAACTGCACACCTTTATGATTATAATATAAATAATTAATAATAATAATAAAATATTGAATCTTAATTCAAAGAAAAAACAGTATACATAAATGATAATTGAATTCGTCACGGGTGACTCTGCCGACACTTTATCACGCACTATTATATCGTGCCCCTTTGTTCACTTAGTGGCGAATAAAAGTATTAGGAAAAATTTCAAAATTTTAAATTAAGTATCTTTATTTATTTAGGTCATTATGGTATAAAATTTGGTCATTAACTATTAAATAAATATTACATTAATTATTCGCTCCCAACCCCAAGTAAAAATATAAAAAGTTTTAAAATTTATCAAATAACTTTTAAATGTATTATTAATAAGCCTATACTTTATAAAACTCATTTTTGGATCACCATTTATTTTAAAATCACATAAGTTTGAATTTAACTTGCTTAATGTCAATCGGAACATCAAACGAATATTACAATCATTTAATATTTATTCTTTATATACCTTATTTATATATATAGACATGTTTTAAATAATAATTATTATAATATCCTATTTTTATTTTACTTTACATAATTAATTTTTTTAATATCAATAACCTATAATACTTCAAATTATATTTCAAATTATTAAATTATATATTTATATACAAGCATATCTATTTACAATTAATTGTTCGTGAATCATCGAGCACAGTCAAAGGGTAATTGATTTCATGAATATTGTTTCAAAATTTTCGAGACTCAACATTACAGACTTTGCTTATCATGTCGAAATCATATAAAGATTAAGTTTAAATTTGATCGAAAATTTTCGGGTCGTCACAATACATGCAACCAACATGTACAATACACGCAATCCAACAAGTATTAAACTCAAATAGCATATGTGTATTTTATAGTTCAGGCTAGGGTCTCTATATCTGGAACAGACGGGGATGTTAAGCCCTATGGATCCATATACAGTTATTCGCGCCCACCAGTCCACATCCTATGTACTGGCAGCTACTAGTTACCAAAGCTAGGGATTTTCTGTTTAACTCAGTGTTGAATTAAGTATGTACTTGTGTCCATTGCATTTAAAATAAATTGCATGTATTCTCAGCCCAAAAATATATTGCAAAAGCAATTAAAAAGGGAGCAATGAAACTCACGCATATAATTATTATAAAATGGTTATTAAAACTTTGCATGAATTCACAGTCCAAACATGTAATGAGTAAAAGGGAGCAAATGAAACTCACGTATCAATATTGTGATTCAATATTACAGGAAAGTGCGTAGACGCAACAGAGATGATAAACACTAGGTTTGACTTGTAAATAATAATCACGAACATTACCCATAACCTCCATAGTTATAACCCATAATTTCCTTAGCTCTATCCCGTTCGAAAACTAATTTTGAAAGTGACACGCTCATGACCTCGTCGTAGTATTTTATATATAATACTACTAATAATAATAAGATTAATATTAATATTAATCTTAATCTTAATAATAATAATAATAATAATAATAATAATAATAATAATAATAATAATAATAATAATAATAATAATAATAATAATAATAATAATAATAATAATAATAATAATATATAAATATATACAGAGCAGATATGTGAGGATGTGTGTGATTGAATGAATCAGAAACAGAAATCGAGTTCAATTTATAGACATTTCAGCAACTTACACCCCATGCGATCGCATGGGGTTTGTGCTTCATGGCCATGCGATCTCACGGAAACCTGGGATAGCTCATAATCATTGCTCCACGATCGCGATGTTTTTGTAGGTGGGAGCTCCGCGATCTCGGAGTCCACCTTTCCAGCTCACCATCATTTTGGCCTCTAGCTCGTCGACATATTTAAATATAATATATATAATTTAAATTAATTAATTATATTTTATATTTTATTCCCGTGCATAGTTGGTTTGTAATTTTTGTTTCGATAAGTCGTACATCGTCACCCGACTTATGTCCCGGTTCCGGTTTTTCGAACTTCCTTTCGTACGCTAAGAAAACTTGCACTTTACGTTTCGTGACTCATACCTTTATCAAAATATAGACTTAAATTATCAATAAACTATACCACTCGAAATATAACTTATACATTTGAGTGTTTTGGTCATTTACTTCTATAAATCATCTTCTCGTTATTTATTAATATAATAATATTATCAAACGTTTTATAACCAAGTTAATATCTATTCTCTATATTTAAAAACACGTTTTAAATACACACCGCAAGTTATTCATACAATTAATATTCAAACTTATCATATATATTCAAATAGATATTTAAACCAATAAGTTTAATGTACGGTATCATACAATTAGTACATTCTTACGTTTTCAAGTTATAGTGTATATATGTATCTATTTACATATAATTGTTCGCGAATCGTCGAGAACAGTCAATGGGTAATTGAACATATGAAAGTAGTTCAAAAATATTGAGATTCAGTTTTACAGGCTTTGCTTATCGTGTCAGAAACGTTAATCATACAAAGATTAAGTTTAAATTTGGTCAAAAACTTCCCGGTCATCACACTTTACGCGTAACACGTTTTTCTGGAATTTCTTCATTTTTGTTTAACATTCGGATCACGTGGGTCAGTACCTGATGATTCCATAGCTTAGATGAAGGAAATCAATAGGAAATACAGCAAAAACAACAAAAAATTGCAGGTTTGGGCGGTTGAAGACGGATTAGAGACCAGAATCGCCAAAATCGCCTCAGTTAAGCTTGGATCTTTGAGCTAGATTGAGCTAGATTTTGATGAATATGATGAAGAACACTTAGAACAAAATGATAGAACAAGAGAGAGAGATCAAATGGATGAGAGAAAATTGAAAAATGAAAGTGTGTGAGTGAGTGATGGAAGAAAAACGTGAATGGGGGTGTCCATTTATGCAAGTCGTAGTTTGATTTTTAGTGTAATAATTCTAGCTAGTTTCCAAATGGTTGGTTCTACATGTTGGTAACTCATCTAGGGCTGCTAAGGAGCATATTTTTATTGGTATACATCAATAGTATATACATCTAGAAGTTGCGTATAATACGAGTACAAATACTGTATGAATACGAGTGGAATTTTTGAGAAAATCGAATGCGAATACGAGTATATTTATCTTTGTTGAGTATAAGTATTTTGATATATATATATAAGTCTTTCAAAAGTGTATCAATACATCTTAATACAATGCATATATATACATTTTAATTAAGTCGTTAATTCGTCGTTAATCGTTAAATATATGTATTGTTTCGAAACCCTTAAGTTAGTAGTCTTGTTTTATGTATATAGTTCATGGTTAATACACTTAATGATATACTTAATTATCATTTTATCATGCTAAAGATAGTGTATTAATATATCTCAATACGATACATATGTATTTATTTTAATTAAGACGTTACTACATCGATAATCGTTACATATATATCCCGTTTCGAATTCCTTAATTTAGTAGTCTCATTTTATGCATATAACCCATTGTTAATATACTTAATGAGATACCTACTTATCATAATACCATGTTAAATATATATATATATATATATATATATATATATATATATATATATATATATATATATATATATATATATATATATATATATATATATATACCTACTTATCATAATACCATGTTAAATATATATATATATATATATATATATATATATATATATATATATATATATATATATATATATATATATATATATATATATATATATATATATATATATATATATATCATGTCGTTTTTACAAGTTTTAATCGTTCATGAATCGTCAAACAAACTGGGTGATCAAATGTTTACATGAAACTCGTTTCAATTAATCAAGTCTTAACAAGTTTGATTGCTTAACATGTTGGAAATATTTATGCATATGAATATTAATATCATATATATAATCATGGAAAAGTCCGGGTCATTACAAATAGCCCCAAAAAGATAACATGACACGACAAGTTTTCAATAAAGAAATCATCACTTTTACAATTCCTCAAAAGGAATTTGACGTGTAAAAAGTTCTCTAATTAAAAAAGTGTTGCCATTGAGGTAAAAAATTGTTAACTAAAATATTTTCATAATTTTTTACTGATGTGTAAATTCCACAACATTTTTTTTGTTGATTTAAATAAATTATAGTGTAAATTGCGAAATAGGAAAAAAGTCAATTTGTTGTGTTTGAGTAGTTTATAACTACTTTTAGTGGCATAATATAACTAGAAACTTCTCAATTATATAAGATTATAGAGTGAATGGGAAGATTATAGAGTGAATGGAGAGAAAGAATAGAAACACTTCTATAAGTGTAAGAAATAATGCAAGTTCAATGATTGATTCATATTCTATTTATAATAACTTAGGGTAATACTTCGTACAATACTAATAAATAATTTGTACAAATAATTGATCATCCATCCTTTATCTTCTTTATTTTATAACACTCTCCCTTGATAACAATTTTGTTTCATTAGAGATCAATTAGTACTGTTTCGTTAAAAATCTTGCTAAAGAAAATTCAGTTGTAAAAAAAAAAAAAATTTAGCTAAGGAAAAAAGAGTGCAATATAAAGTTGACTTCCACTTAAGTAGTCATCATTGAGCTGTTAAATCTTTTGTACATGTCGCATGCTGATATTATGAATATGTTTTCTGAAAATATCAGTAGCAAATGCTTTGGTGAAAAGATGAGCTGAGGTTTTGCTAGATTGAAAATTTCTCATTTGATTGTCCTTAATGAGATCTTACGTGTAAGAGAAGAATATATGAGGTATATGTTTTGTTCCGTCACTTTTGATATACCCCCTTTATATGTGTTATGCAAAGTGCACTATCTTCATAAATAGTTGTTGGACTTTTATCGCGTTTTAGTTCACAAGAACCATTAATGAGTTGTGTTATTGATTTTAACCAAAAACACTTCCAAGTAAATTCATGTAATGCAATAATAACAAATTATGTGTATGTTGGTACGATTTTCCGTATAGCATTAGGTCACTTGAACCCAATCGGGTGTCAACTGTAAGTACGGTGGTTGCATAGCATGGTCGAAGACAGGACCTTGTGCCAGACCGAAAAATTATAGGATGATATTTACTATTTCTCCTACAAAGGATAGTAATTGCATCCGATACGTTGTGGACCATGAACATCTGCATGTCATTAGACATTGCCTTAACAGTTGCTTGTTCAACGCTTTCCTTTACAACCGGACGGTAGTTTACCGAAAGGTAATATACGGAACAAGTAAACTAAAAGTGTGCTTTTCTAATACAAGGTTATCAAGTGGGTGACACAAAACCGCAAGTTTTGAGTTAAAATTTTCAAATCTGAAACCCACAAAACCCACAAAAATATTTTGCAAACACCGGTGAAGGGTTATTCCGAAAAACTTGTCTAGGGTAAAATCTAGCTTTAATTTTCAAAAGATCAAATGTTTTCATAATGATCCAATTTCCTTAAAGGATCTAAATTTTTATAGTCATGTGGGACTATAAACCACAACGTTACTATCATTGTTCATACCGCTGTATTAAAATCACTGATGTATAAAGTGTGAGAATAAAAAAGTGATTCGAGTGAAGTGTGATTTTATTTCTAGTTTAGAATTCCTTGAGGACAAGCAATGTTCAAGTGTGGGGATTTTGATATTGCTTATAATGAACATATTATCAGTCGCAATATCAGTCCTTAATGTTATGATTTTATGTATAATCGAGTAGTTTTTGGGTTGTAATTGGTAAAAATGTCTAAAACGTCGAATTAAATGTTATTATGGATTATGAATGAAGTAATGCTCAAAATGAAGACAAACCGAAGATTTCTTATGAGCAATAAAAGACCATACTTTAATAATTCACTTTAATAATTCACACTTTAATAATTCATACTTTAATAATTCACTTTAATAATTCATACTTTAATAATTCACTTTAATAATTCATACTTTAATAATTCACTTTAATAATTCATACTTTAATAATTCACTTTAATAATTCATACTTTAATAATTCACTTTAATAATTCATACTTTAATAATTCACTTTAATAATTCATACTTTAATAATTTAATTTAATAATTTATACTTTAATAATTCATACTTTAATAATTCACTTTAATAATTCATACTTTAATAATTCACTTTAATAATTCATACTTTAATAATTCACTTTAATAATTCATACTTTAATAATTTACTTTAATAATTCAAAAATCTATTATAAATAGAATTCAATAGGTTTTATTATTTCATAGAAACTTGAAAATATATTTCTCTAAACTCTCTCAATCGATTTATATATATATATATATATATATATATATATATATATATATATATATATATATATATATATATATATATATATATATATATATATATATATATATATTGCTCTGTATTATTTCAAGATATTATTAGTATATATAAAATATTACGACGGAGTGCTGTCCGAGTAATTTCAAAATAGTTTTTTTTTTTTAATGAGTCGAAGCTAAGAAAATTATGGGTTATAGCTATGGAGGTGATGGGTATGATTCATGGGTATGCTCGTGAGGTCAATCTAGTGTTTATCATCTCCGTTGCGTCTACGTACTTTCCTGCAATATTGAATCTCAATATTGATACGTTCGTGAATCCGAGGCCAACCTTGCACTTGTTAAATGACGTTATATGTATTTTTACTATGAAATACAGTATTGTGAGTTTCATTTGCTCCCTTTTATATATATTTTTGGGACTGAGAATACATGCGCTGTTTTTATAAATGTTTTACGAAATAGGCACAAGTACTAAAACTAATTCTACGTGGGTTTAAACCAGAAATATACCCTTAGCTTGGTAACATTAAACTACTTGTCTATGTACGGTAGGCGCGAATCCTAAAGATAGATCTATTGGGCCTAACAAACCCCATCCTGACTATGGGATGCTTTAGTACTTCGAGGTTATTTTAAACACACCTGATCTGGTGTACTTCAGAGGGTAAAACATGAACGTTAAGGCTTGTTACCGGGTGCCTACAACTTATAGAATACTTTTATACACTTGCGAGTGTACATATATTTATAAACGGAAATCTTGTGGTCTATTAATGTATTAAAATGATTGTTATGATAAACCTATGAACTCACCAACCTTTTGGTTGACACTTTAAAGCATGTTTATTCTCAGGTATTAAAGAAATCTTCCGCTGTGCATTAGCTCATTTTAAGGATATTACTTGGAGTCATTCATGGCATATTTTGAAAGATGTTGCATTCGAGTCATTGAGTTCATCAAGATTATTATTAAGCCAATTATAGTTGGATGTATTATGAAATAGTGTGCATGCCGTCAACTTTCATTGTAAAGAAACTTTGTCTTTTAAAAACGAATGCAATGTTTGTAAAATGTATCATATAGAGGCCAAATACCTCGCGATGTAATCAACTATTGTGAATCGTTTATAATGTATATAAATGGGTCCTTTCAGTTGGTATCAGAGCGGTGGTCTTAGCGAACTAGGTCTGCATTAGTGTGTCTAACTGATAGTCGTTAGGATGCATTAGTGAGTCTGGACTTCGACCGTGTCTGCATGTCAAAAGTTTTGCTCATCATTTTTGTCGGAAATTACCTGCTTATCATTCTTAGTCTAGACACATCTTATTGCAATGATTGCATGAATAGTGTATAGACAAAATTCATATCTTAGCGTATCTGTTACTGTAAATTTTGCCTGACATATTCCGTAAACTCCTCCGTAATCTACAAAACCTTTTGCTCTATATAATTAGAATACCACCCGATAGCTGAAAAATCATTTCATATCGAAAAATTCTTTATTCAATCGTACGAAATGGAATTTGTCATTAGTTCAAGTAGCTCGGATTCCGAAATGGAATCCCACTCAAGTTCCGAAAGCAGTGTGACCGGAATGGATCAACCAATTAGTCATCATCTATTCTGGATTAATTGGGGATGGGTTCGTAGCCTCCTTAATCATTGGAGACAAGAAGAAGGTGATCCCTTCCATCCACCACATTGTCCTCTTGGCGAAGAACCTGAAGCACTTACCGGATAACCTATCCGAAACACCATTTTCTCTCTTATTTCTAGAGTATCTCGTCACGATTACATACTACACCAAATTCTAGATTTTATTTATCCGCTCGTCCGAACCGACAATCACCCCGGTGTAATAGAAGAAGTCAACGAGCTTCGCGCTCGGGTAGTGGTTTTGGAGAATATGGTGCAAAGGTTACAAACACCAGCAGCAGCAGCAGCACCAGCAGCATAAACAGTACCACCATCAGCAACACCAACAGTACCATCATCACCACCAACAACAACATCCACATCCCATACCGCAACATCACAATCTGTATCTCAAACATCAACGTCATACGCCCTGTAAATATCCAGGAATATCAACAACAACAAACGATGAAGTATTAATTCATAAACTTCATTGAAGAGATATCTCTGCGGCAGTTATGTAATCTCCAAAATCTTAGAGATTATTTAATTCTGACCATAAATCGGATGAGTGAACGGAGATGGTAGAGTAGAAACTTTGATCGAAAATGGTGTACGATTTACAAGCTAGAATTATTTTACCAACAGCATCAATAGGACCGTAGCATCATCAACACAGTCAGTGTCGTCAGTATCGTCAGAATCAACAGCACCTTAACATCACAAACTCTGTCAGTTCAAGAATCATTGTGGACATCATTACGAATCAACAACAAATATATTGTATCAACGAGTTATGAAGTATTAACTCATTTCCAATCGAAAGATTTATATGTATATTTTATATGTATAAATTTTTAAACCATAATAAATCTTCCCGTACTAAGCTATTATGTGTGAATCTTAACTACTCAGTTAATTCATATTACAAATATGCAATGATGTACGTCCTTCGTCCGCAACTTAACCATCGTTAATTACAATCTCTGTCTCAATTCAATAAAAATCCAATTCATAATTAATCAAGTGTATTATTCGAATATATGTTTGATTTTACACTTTCATCATCGATGTACTCGAAACTTTTCAAATAACATCATTCGTACCTTGCGAAGTTCACAAGAATTTCACGAAAACCAACAAATAACAAAGTAATGATTCATAATTTCAATATTATTGAAGAAATACTTATGCAATTTATAAAGTTTTAGGGATTACTCAATTCTAGTTCCAACCATAAAACAAATGAGTTTAATTTAATATTAACTCATTAAATCTATATTACATCTAAAGAAAATATACACATATATTTTCATAAAGACTGTAATAAACTTCTTTTTGTACAAAATATTAATTGTGAAAAATTTTTTAACGGGTAGGTAATACCCGAGAGATATATAAATTCACAACTAATATATTACATTTTTCGAAACTGATTCAGCAATCATCAACTATACTCCCTACTTTCACAACAATATCCATTCTTTCATATAAATCAAATCAATCATACTCATTCAAATTTAATTACATATTCTGATTTTGAAATCGCATAATTCAATTCGAAATATAACTAGTATCATCACTCTTAGATTCCTATATCTTTCAAAGCTATACTTTGACTTCAAAACTGTGTTAGAACATCATATGTATTAACGGTTACAATATGTGCTCAAACCCTTCGAAATTCCTGAAGACACTTCAACTAAGGAACAATCAAGATGATGATCCAACCACATGTTACCCACAGTTATACACCTGAAAAAAAAAACTCTCAAAACCCAAGTCATAGTTCGACACGTATCCGTGTTAGACCCTTTGGCATTTACTAGCTAAAATAACTTTTCAATTCCGTTTCAAAATAGACAGTTTTATCACAGCTCCAGCAAGTCAACTTCAACTTCTCAATCAAAACAGTCTTATTATAACCTCGATAGATACGTTGCCCTTTTCGCCAACGTTACCGGGGAATCGTTTATATTCACCACATTAGCAATAAACTTACCAACAACTTCACTGATCTTTGACTTTCCAAAAAAAAAAAAAATCATTATAATTATCGAAACCCTATCATATACTTATTCGTACCTTATAACAAGAATTGCCATACCAATTATTGAGAATCAGCAATCAGTATTTTGAAACCTCGCAGCATGTCTACATCAACAATTACATATACACACAACGTCTACCTCCAAGACTTACATTCTTTGAATGAGAAATTTCTGAAAAAAACCCTAAACTGCGAACCAGTTCTCGAAATTTTGAAAAATGCTGATGAAGCAGCAAAAACTGTAAACGACCTTAACAGTAAAAAGTTGGATGATAAAGGATAGTATATTGGCAAAGCTTAGAAAAAGAGAAGCTTTGGAACTGGAAAACGGATTGAGCAAAGTATAAAGGAGGCTGTGGACAAATCACAAAGGCTGAACCTGCCTTCAAAGAATCCAAATGATTCAGTACTTGCTGAAGTCATTAACCAATACCTTGCTCCTGACTCTAAACCCCTGCGGACAATATCCTTCATCATCCTCTGATATTAGACATTCTAAGATATTTTTATAATTATTCTTATCTGAAATCATTTACCTCTTCGCGCTATCTGTATTATATCATAAAAGAAACTATTTTAGTTTCTAAATTCTGAAACATTCGAGTTTAAAATAGGAATATTCTTGAAAAAGTGTTGGGAGCTGAAGCATGAGTTAGTATAATATAATGACACTTGATCAATGTGATTATATTACAGTAATTCATGCTGAGTTTTTAAATGGAACATGATGATTCACAGATCATAACGTCATCATGTGCTATGTTACACGACTCTTATATTCTCTTTGATCTCTAAATATCAAGAAAATATTTCTTGATGATTCGGCCTTTTTCGAGGTATTCTGGTAATTTGACAAGTCAAGATCGTGCCATTACAATTTCCTTCCTAGAACATTAACAATGTTCATTCTAAAATTTATATCTGCGAATTCTGGACCATTACAAGCGATGCTTAATCGCAAGAAGAAGAAAAGAAAGGACAAAGCTCTGAACTAGAAATGGGAGTATAAATCATAGCAAATAGAGGAGAGCATTAACTGTGGATGACAATGATTATAGAAGAAGCAAGGACTTTGAAATATAAGGGAAGATATAAAACCCAACAACAACCCAGAAATCACAAACTGCATATATCAATGCATATAGCAATATAAAGACACGGGAGAACTAAAAACACTATAAAACCAAGAGTATAGTAAAAGTAAATAGATTCTTCCTGAGGCAGATGAAAAAGAAGAGCGACAGATATGAAAGTGAGGAGTATATCAAGAATCAGCACTGGATGAAGCATATTGACAAATACTTTAAAATATGAGTTGAGAAGGTGTGAGTTGTAAGAAAACAAGTGAGGTGGATTTATAGTGAAATATCCGACAGAGAAATCAAAATGGATTATCGCATTAATTCGAAGAGGATCATAATTTCCTTAATCGCCGAATAATCAAATCCAATATAGATTACAAAGATTTTCTTTTCGAAGATCAATCGTGATGACGTCAAAAGATACGACGAATCACTATTATCTTATTTCATTCATTTACGATAACTTCACTCACACGCTTCGAGTAATCAAATTATTTTATCCATTCTTCTTGAACATGATAAAACTCTATAATCGTTATAATAACATTCTTATTGTTAGTCATGACGACCTCTATCAAATTTCGGGGACGAAATTTCTTTAACGGGTAGGTACTGTGACGACCTGGAAATTTCTGACCAAATTTAAACTTTAATCTTTATATTATTCCGACACGATAAGAAAAGTTTGTTAAGTTAAATCTCAAGAATTTTAAACTGTGTTCATACATTCATTATAACCTCGACCAAATTCCGACGATTCATGAACCGTTATATATAAATAGATATGTATATGTATGTATGTATATATATATATATATATATATATATATATATATATATATATATATATATATATATATATATATATATATATATATATTATAACTTGAGAATATTAATAAAGTATTAAACGTATAATACTTTACACGAACGTATTTGTTTCAATATGATTTTTGACGAAATTAAAAAAAAATATATTAAATGATTGAATTATCAGAAACATTGAATTATGATTACAAGTCTCTGTTGAGAGGTCCACTATGATTTGAGAAAATCTATTCCTCTTAACGATATTCAGAATAATTTGTAAAGCTATTTATAAATAAAAACAAAAAGTGTCATTTACAAAAGTTAGACAAAAGTTAGTGGAGAATTGGTTTCCATAATATTCTATTAATCTATTTTCAAACGTACAAAGACGTTTTCAGTTTAAAAAAGAACTTTATTATTAAAACGTATATAACTTTTATAAATATCTAGAATCACTTTTAACAACTCATTAGTTAACCAGTATAATAAATATAACGATATTTATATTTTATTTCATTAAATATATATAACGATTTAAATTAATATTATATATATATTTATACGCGTATTATACATACATAGTTTTTATAC
Organism: Rutidosis leptorrhynchoides; assembly: GCF_046630445.1. Classification (NCBI taxonomy): domain Eukaryota; kingdom Viridiplantae; phylum Streptophyta; class Magnoliopsida; order Asterales; family Asteraceae; genus Rutidosis; species Rutidosis leptorrhynchoides. Next base: position 158,550,257 of record NC_092336.1, read on the forward strand.
TTTTACTATACTTTAACTTTACCTTTACTTACTTTTACTTTACTTAAACTTTAATAATTCACTTTAATAATTCATACTTTAATAATTCACTTTAATAATTCATACTTTAATAATTCACTTTAATAATTCATACTTTAATAATTCACTTTAATAATTCATACTTTAATAATTTACTTTAATAATTCATACTTTAATAATTCACTTTAATAATTCATACTTTAATAATTCACTTTAATAATTCATACTTTAATAATTCACTTTAATAATTCATACTTTAATAATTCACTTTAATAATTCACTTTAATAATTCATACTTTAATAATTCACTTTAATAATTCACTTTAATAATTCATACTTTAATAATTCACTTTAATAATTCATACTTTAATAATTTATACTTTAATAATTCATACTTTAATAATTCACTTTAATAATTCATACTTTAATAATTCACTTTAATAATTCATACTTTAATAATTCACTTTAATAATTCATACTTTAATAATTCACTTTAATAATTCATACTTTAATAATTTACTTTAATAATTCATACTTTAATAATTCACTTTAATAATTCATACTTTAATAATTCACTTTAATAATTTATACTTTAATAATTCACTTTAATAATTCATACTTTAATAATTCACTTTAATAATTCAAAAATCTATTATAAATAGAATTCAATAGGTTTTATTATTTCATAGAAACTTGAAAATATATTTCTCTAAACTCTCTCAATCGATTTATATATATATATATATATATATATATATATATATATATATATATATATATATATATATATATATATATATATATATATATATTTGCTCTGTATTATTTCAAGATATTATTAGTATATATAAAATATTACGACGGAGTGCTGTCCGAGTAATTTCAAAATAGTTTTTTTTTGAATGAGTCGAAGCTAAGAAAATTATGGGTTATAGCTATGGAGGTGATGGGTATGATTCATGGGTATGCTCGTGAGGTCAATCTAGTGTTTATCATCTCCATTGCATCTACGTACTTTCCTGCAATATTGAATCTCAATATTGATACGTTCGTGAATCCGAGGCCAACCTTGCACTTGTTAAATGACGTTATATGTATTTTTACTACGAAATACAGTATTGTGAGTTTCATTTGCTCCCTTTTATATATATTTTTGGGACTGAGAATACATGCGCTGTTTTTATAAATGTTTTACGAAATAGGCACAAGTACTAAAACTAATTCTACGTGGGTTTAAACCAGAAATATACCCTTAGCTTGGTAACATTAAACTACTTGTCTATGTACGGTAGGCACGAATCCTAAAGATAGATCTATTGGGCCTGACAAACCCCATCCTGACTATGGGATGCTTTAGTACTTCGAGGTTATTTTAAACACACCTGATCTGGTGTACTTCAGAGGGTAAAACATGAACGTTAAGGCTTGTTACCAGGTGCCTACAACTTATAGAATACTTTTATACACTTGCGAGTGTACATATATTTATAAACGGAAATCTTGTGGTCTATTAATGTATTAAAATGATTGTTATGATAAACCTATGAACTCACCAACCTTTTGGTTGACACTTTAAAGCATGTTTATTCTCAGGTATTAAAGAAATCTTCCGCTGTGCATTAGCTCATTTTAAGGATATTACTTGGAGTCATTCATGGCATATTTTAAAAGACGTTGCATTCGAGTCATTGAGTTCATCAAGATTATTATTAAGCCAATTATAGTTGGATGTATTATGAAATGGTGTGCATGCCGTCAACTTTCGTTGTAAAGAAACTTTGTCTTTTAAAAACGAATGCAATGTTTGTAAAATGTATCATATAGAGGTCAAATACCTCGCGATGTAATCAACTATTGTGAATCGTTTATAATGTATATGAACGGGTCCTTTCAAAAGGACAATTAACCCAGAGTAATAAATTAAAATCAAAACGTCAAACATCATGATTACGAAAGTTTAAATAAGCATAATTCTTTTATTGTATTTCTCATCGTACTTTTATTTACTGTCATTTTAATTATTGTCATTTTATTATTCGCAATTTTATACATCGTCGTTTAAATATTGTTATTTATTTTACGCATTTTAATTATCGTCATTTATCTTTAAACTTTATTTAAAATCGACAAACCGGTCATTAAACGGTAAACCCCCTTTTATAATATTACTACCTATATATAATTATATATATTTTGTATAAATATAATTTTATAAAAATATAGTACATAATCACTAGCTCCCTGTGGAACGAATCAGACTTACTAAAAACTACACTATTCTACGATTGGGTACACTGCCTATAGTATTGTAGCAAGGTTTAGGTATATCCCATCTACATAAATAAATAAAACTTGTGTAAATTATACCGTATTTCGTATTAAACTATAATACTATTTCGTACGCCACCTCGCACACATCAAGTTTTTGGCGCCGCTGCAGGAGAACTCGGTGAAAAATACTATATTTTATTAAAATTATATTTTTGTAAAAATATATTATTTCTTATTCCCTAAAAATATTTTGTATTTATAATAAATGTAAAAAAATATATATATATATAAAAAATATATATATATTTTTAAGATTTTGTCTATAATAAGTATTTTTATTTTTATGTCTTTTAGAGTTTGTATTTTTTTTATCATTTAGTTCGTAATTATAGTTTTAGTTATAATTTCGCCTTAGTTTAAGTTTTAATTATTTAATTTCTAATTTTTGCCGTAATTTTTCCCTTAAGATCTTTTTCCTTAGAACTAGATTTTAAAAGCCTTAGAAATTTACGACATCGCTTTTCGCTTTAATAGATTTTAGTACCTTATAAGTAATTGCCGATTTCCTTTTAGAATTATATTTTTGGTTTTAGTACCTTTAGATTTTAAACTTTAGTCGCAACTTTTAGTTTTAAGTTTTTAGACGCTAAGCTTTAGATGTAGAATTTTATTTTCTAATTTTTAGACTTTAAAGTTTTGACGTATTTCTTTCTTATTTTTATTTTTCGACGTTTTTCGACGATTTTCTTTTTCTTTTTCATTTCTACGCGCTAGTTTTTAGGACATAGATTTTTATTTTCTTTAAATTTCGACGAAAAAAATTATTGTAAGCGATTAAATCAATAGACATCCAAAATTTTCTGGTTCGTAGTAATAGTTGGATTTGTTAGTGGCGAGTTGTGTGCTTCCGATTTAAAGGGTCATGGCTACCTGCTGCATCTATTGGCTATTCGAAACGTGGGCAAAAACAGAAAAGTCTATTAATTTTATAACTTATATAATTTTTATCTTTATAACTAATAGGATATTCAGTGAACACACCGAGCAAAACGTTCACCACCTTTCATAAGTTCACCACCTGTAACCCGATCAAGACATCTAGCAAATATTTTCGCCGTTGATTTTTCTTTAGAATCATCATCTAGTCGAACAAGTACTCCAATACAAAATTACGATAATCCATTTTTTGAATCCGAATTCACAATTGAGAACCCGAAGGATATTCAAGGACAATTCCAAGATCCTGAACCACTAATCGTTCCTCCTAAACCACAAACCATTAAATCAGAATCTTCTAGTGATTCGGATTCAACAAATTCAAAAATGGAAATAATGGAACCTCAAAGTATGGAAGATCGAATGAGAGCCACACGCACGGGCCAAGGTCACGCCATTAATCAGCCAGATGTTAGAGCACCAGATTTTGAAATCAAAGGACAAATCCTACACATGGTCACTAATCAATGCCAATTCGGTGGTACAGTAAAAGAAGATCCAAACGAACATCTTCGAACTTTTAATAGGATTTGTAATCTATTTAAAATCCGAGAAGTTGAGGATGAAACTATTTATCTTATGTTGTTTCCCTGGACTTTAAAGGGAGAAGCCAAAGATTGGTTAGAATCGTTACCTGAAGGAGCGATTGACACATGGGATGTTTTAGTTGAAAAATTTCTTCAAAGATTCTTTCCGACATCTAAAGCCGTGAGACTTCAAGGAAAAATTGCCACGTTCATGCAAAAGCCAAATGAAACGTTATATGAGGTGTGGACAAGATTCGGAAGGATGTTGAGAGGATGTCCTCAACACGGTTTAGATACTTTTCAAATAGTGCAAATCTTCTATAAAGGCTTCGACGTCGCCACACGAAAAGACATCGACACAGTAGCTGGTGGTTCCATTATGAAGAAAACGGCAACTGAAGCTCACAAGATAATTGATAATACAGCCTCCCACTCTCATGAGTGGCATCAGGAAAAAGATATCTTTCATTCATCTAAAGCAGCTAGATCCGATTCTAGCCATGACTTTGATTCCGTTTCCGCAAAAATAGATGCTTTCGAGAGACGAAGAAAAGATGACTAAAGATATTCACGCAATACGAATCAGTTGTGAGCAATGCGGTGGACCACACTTAATGAAAGATTGTCACATTGAACAAACGATGGAACAACGTGAGAATGTTTCTTACATGAACCAAAGGCCGGGAAATAATTATCAGAATAATTATCAACCGCCAAGGCTAAACTTCAATCGAAATCAAAACATTCTTTACAATCCAAATGGACCCAACAACAACTCGTACAACCAACAAGGTTTGAATAACCAACCAACTCAAAACAACACTTTCAATCAACAAAGACCTAGCTTGTATAAACCACCACATCAAACCGAAGAGAAAAAGTCAAATCTGAAAGAAATGGTACAAAAGCTAGTTGAATCTCAAACACAATTTATTGAAACTCAAACCCAAATGAATGAGAGGTTTAATCAGTCATTTAGAACTCAACAAGCTTCCATTTGAATCTAGAAAAACAAGTAGGTACTCTAGCTAACTTGATGAGTGAGAGGGAACAAGGAAAGCTACTGATTAATACTGAAGTAAATCCTCGAAAGGAGAATGTTAATATGGTGTCAACAAACTCTGAAAAACCAGCACCAGAAGATGGGAAGGTTTTAGAAATGAGTAACGATGAAGAAGTTACACCACCACCACCTGAGTATGTAAAGCCAGTGGTGGCACCATACAGACCACCCATCCCGTTTCCAAGAAAAGGAGTTGAGTATGAGCAAGTGATAGGTAATAAAGTTTGTAATACCTCTGGAAGGAAGAAGAAGAATAAGAAAGTGCAAGAAACAAAAACTGTAAAAATAAACCCGGTGAAGACAGTTCCACCGAAACTTCCACCCAAGTTGGGTGGTCCGGGTGAATTTATTGTTCCTTGTCTACTTAGTGATTGTGTCATGTATGATGTACTAGCAGATTTAGGCGCGAGTGTGAGTGTTATGCCTCTTTCATTATATAAGAGATTAGGAGTAAGTGAGTTAAGTCTAACGGAAATGAGTGTTCGACTCTTTGATCAAACCATTAGGCACCCAGTTGGAATTGCTGACAACCTACCGGTTAAAGTGGTAATTTAACCTTTCTAACCGAATTTATTGTCATTGACATAGAAGAGGACTCAAACATTCCTTTAATTTTAGGTCGACCATTCTTAGCGTCCAGCGGGGTGTTAATTGATGTAAAAGAGGGTAGAATGACACTTAGTAATTGTGAAAAATCAGTCACCTTTATGATTCGTAAGTCTAAATCTCCACCAACCAAAACCGTTGAACCAATAAAAACGATTGGTAAGAACCATATTGTTTTACCAACTCCAACGGTAGTGCTTAACAATAATAAAGCGCCTAAGTGTGGGGAAGATGAAGTAACACCTAATGATGACTTGATAACAAAGAACCCCATTGTTGATACGAAATTAAATGACCCCGTTATTAACAGTTCAATGAAGAAACTTTATAAACGGGTACACGATGCTAGAAATAAGGGGAACTTTAAGTTATGTAACCGGTTAGTATCTAATCTGTCGCCTAAAGAAAAAGCAAAACTAGTTGAATTTGTGGCTGTTACAGAAGAAGCCGGCCACTGGCTTAAAGCAAAAGTCACAGATATGCAAGTTGATTATGGTCCAAGAGAAATTGACGATGAAGTTAATCACAATTTCGACACCACAGCTACCTAAGTGTGGGGAGATTCAAATGTTCTAAAAAGAAAATGCTGTCTATAGTTAGTTGTTCTGTTCTCGTGTAGTTCCGAGAATGGAATCCGATTGGTCTTTTCCACTAGCAGACACTAAAGAACTAGTTTTCTCCCCTCATTCTGAATTTTTTTAATAGGTTTTGTATGAAATTAATATGCATTTTAAATTTAAGTTTTGTGTGAATTTAAAATCAAAATTTACTTTATTTTATTAAGTTTAAAAAATGATTTCTAAAATTCGTCGTGAGTTAAACACTAGGTCATAGAACCGAAATTGCTTTACCCAAGGACGGGGCTACAAATTTTGTTATCATTATTTTTAATTTTATTGATCTAAAGTATGCAAAAAAATATATTAGATTTTATAAATTTTAGAACGTGGGGTTATATACCAAACTTCAAAAATATGTATATATATATATATATATATATATATATATATATATATATATATATATATATATATATATATATATATATATATATATATATATATATATATATATATATATATATATATATATATATATATATATATGTTTGTATTTTATCATATACACAATAGGGTAAAATAACGTACTTTCAAAGACTGACATTAAGTTCAGCAAAAGCTACTAATTTTGACGACAAGACGCAAAATATCAAATGTGATATAAAACAATATGTTTGCAAACTCGGTATTTTTAATCACTTTTTTACACTAATCACCTTCATGAATTTATAATTATAGTCTGATTTCATGCAAATGAGGGCATTGCAAGATCTCAAGTGTGGGGAAGAGTTATAAATTCTCCCGGGTTTACACTTGGTTTAATTACCAAATTTTGTGAAAATTTGAAAAATTTTCAACTAAATGAATTCAAAATCATGTTTATACATATTTATGAACGATAAAACTAGGTATTAATACCAAAATTATTGTTGCCTCGGAAAGGACATAAATTGAGAAACAACCCAAAACGCTTGAATTCATTTAAAATGGAATAGAAGAGAATAAAAAGGCAAAGAAAGAATAAATAAAAGCTAAGTGTGGGAAGAATTTACCAAGTTCTTTAAAACATATATCACATATTTTTGTACAAGATTATTGCAGGTACTTTTGCTTTGAACAATACTAATCAGTTTTACCCGATTTACTGTAATATATTTGAAAGAAAGATGGATCTACACGATGAATCAATTCCATCATTAAAAGGAAGTAAAGTCTTCCGAAAAAGACACGCGCTTCTTGATTTAGGTCAAGAAGTTGTCGTCCAGACCAGCCGTAGGTTGACGAAAAATCTAGAAAAGTCATCTCTAAAATCAGCAGAAAATCTACGGACCTCAGCATCAAACAGGGTCGCCAAGTGGTCAGACTTATCCTATCTATGAGAGGATCTGTCTCGTAAAATGGGGAGGGCGCCGTGCAAATTAGCTTGATAAGACTAATGAATTAGACCCCCAGAAAGGAGAATCTCCTTAAAGATTAAAAATCAGCTTTTAAGCCTGATATTACTCAATCCTTGAGATTGACCTTAAAGATTGAGAATTACAAACTCATGGAATTCGATGATATCTAAACTCGAGCTTGAACGAGAAAATATTTTGATCAAATTAAAACCGATTTGTTTTCTGAAAACCCATTTTCAATGCGTCCATTACCATTGAACGTAAAATCCTTAGAATTCATCAGAATTCATTAGATCACTTGAACCGAATCGGGTGTCAACTGTAAGAACGGTGGTTGCATAGCATGGTCTAAGACATGACCTTGTGCCAGACCGAAAAATTATAGGGTGATCTTTACTATTTCCCCTACAAAGGATAGTAATTGCATCTGACACGTTGTGGACCATGAACATCTGCATGTCATTAGACATTGCCTTAACAGTTGCTTGTTTAATGCTTTCCTTTACAACCGGACGGTAGTTTACTGAAAGGTAATATACGGAACAAGTAAACTGGACGTGTGCTTTCCTAATACAAGGTTAGCAAGTGGGTGACACAAAATCGCAAGTTTTGAGCTAAAATTTTTAAATCTGAAACCCACAAAACCCACAAAAATATTTTGCAAACACCGGTGAAGGGTTATTCCGGAAAACTTATCCAGGGTAAAATCTAGCTTTAATTTTCAAAAGATCAAATGTTTTCATAAAGATCCAATTTCCTTAAAGGATCTAAATTTTTATAGTCATGTGGGACTGTAAACCACAACGTTACTATCATTGTTCATACCGCTGCATTAAAATCACTGATGTATAAAGTGTGAGAATAAAAAAGTGATTCGAGTGAAGTGTGATTTTATTTCAAGTTCAGAATTGCTTGAGGGAAAGCAATGTTCAAGTGTGGGGATTTTGATATTGCTTATAATGAACATATTATCAGTCGCAATATCAGTCCTTAATGTTATGATTTTATGTATATTCGAGTAGTTTTTGTGTTGTAATTGGTAAAAATGTCTAAAGCGTCGAATTAAATGTTATTATGGATTATGAACGAAGTAATGCTCAAAATAAAGACAAAACAAAGATTTTTTATGAGCAATAAAAGACCATAACATCGCGCCTCAAGACTACAAGTGGAAACGATCGAAATCACCAAATATGCGCGCCTGAACGAGAAAAATCATAACTAAATCAAACGGACTCAAAAAAAGGTGAATCCAAAGCCCAGCCGTTTGTAACTCAGAGAACTACAACTTTTATTTGAATGTCTACCTTAAATTATCCATACAAATTGACGGTTTAATGACAACATCACGAAAAAACTAAAATAATATTATTATTTTATGGCTACTTGAAAGGACCCGTTCATATATTTTATAAACGATTCACAATAGTTGATTACATCGCGAGGTATTTGACCTCTATATGATACATTTTACAAACATTGCATTCGTTTTTAAAAGACAAACTTTCTTTACAACGAAAGTTGACGGCATGCACACCATTTGATAATACATCCAACTATAATTGACATAATAATAATCTTGATGAACTCAATGACTCGAATGCAACGTCTTTCAAAATGTGCCATGAATGACTCCAAGTAATATCCTTAAAATGAGCTAATGCACAGCGGAAGATTTCTTTAATACCTGAGAATAAACATGCTTTAAAGTGTCAACCAAAAGGTTGGTGAGTTCATAGGTTTATCATAACAATCATTTCAATATATTAATAGACCACAAGATTTTCATTTATAAATATATGTACATTCACAAGTGTATAAAAGTATTCTATAAGTTGTAGGCACCCGGTAACAAGCCTTAACGTTCATATTTTACCCTCTGAAGTACACCAGATCAGGTGTGTTTAAAATAACCTCAAAGTACTAAAGCATCCCATAATCAGGATGGGGTTTGTCAGGCCCAATAGATCTATCTTTAGGATTCGCGCCTACCGTACATAGACAAGTAGTTTAATGTTACCAAGCTAAGGGTATATTTCTGGTTTAAACCCACATAGAATTAGTTTTAGTAATTGTGCCTATTTCGTAAAACATTTATAAAAACAGCGCATGTATTCTCAGTCCCAAAAATATATATAAAAGGGAGCAAATGAAACTCACCATACTGTATTTCGTAGTAAAAATACATATAACGTCATTTAACAAGTGCAAGGTTGGCCTCGGATTCACGAACCTATATTAATTATATATATTTATATGTTGGTCAATATTTGTCTAACAATTTTTAGTCAAGTCATAGTGTACCACAATCCTAATGCTCGAGACTAATATGCAAAAGTCAACAAAAGTCAACTTGACCCAAAATGACTTCTAAAATTTATACGTGTTTATTATATAACTTAACTATAGTCGTTTTATATATTTAAATATATTTATTAGATTTTATAATAATAAAAGTCATTTATTAATAAAAATTTATATTAACGTTTATATATAATAAAATATACTTTTATATATCTTAAGTAGTAAAATTTATAAATTTCACTTAATATCGTAAAACTATAGTGGTAAGTATTATTAATGTAATTATATTACGCGTGGTGAAAAATATCTTTATATCCCCTATTTATTTGATAAAATAATATTGATCATAATAATAATAAGTAAAAGTTGTATTATTTTGTAATAATAATTATTATTATTCTATAACAATATTTATATTTACTTGAAATGGTATTATGATAAAATGATAATACTAACATAATAGTAATAATGATATTTTATAATAACAATGATATTTTTATTAAAATAATAACGACGATAGTAATAATAATCATTTTAACAATAATACTAAAATTCAGTTGACTATAACTTCTAATCCGTTCATCGAAACCGTTCGATATCTAAATGAAAAGTTCTTAATTTTTTTCTAGCTTTCCAATGACATGCATATCATATACCCTATCTCAATAGCATATGTATCTAATTCAGGATTCAACAAACCTATCTAAGGACAATATCGAATGTACAAGCATGCATAATCCTATATACTCGAGCACTAGTCAGGGATACACTATTGATATATAAAAGTTAAGTTATGAGTGCTCACGTATCAATATTGAGATTCAATATTGCAGGAAAGTACGTAGACGCAACGGAGATGATAAACACTAGATTGACCTCACGAGCATACCCATGAACCATACCCATCACCTCCATAGCTATAACCCATAATTTCCTTAGCTTCGACTCATTCAAAAAACTATTTTGAAATCACTCGGACATCACTCCGTCGTAATATTTTATGTATACTAATAATATCTTGAAATAATACAGAGCAAATATATATATATATATATATATATATATATATATATATATATATATATATATATATATATATATATATATATATATATATATATATAAATCGATTGAGAGAGTTTAGAGAAATATATTTTCAAGTTTCTATGAAATAATGAAACCTATTGAATTCTATTTATAATAGATTTTTGAATTATTAAAGTGAATTATTAAAGTATGAATTATTAAAGTGAATTATTAAAGTATAAATTATTAAAGTGAATTATTAAAGTATGAATTATTAAAGTTAAAGTAAAGTAAAAGTAAAGTAAAGGTAAAGTTAAAGTATAGTAAAAGTATAAAAACTATGTATGTATAATACGCGTATAAATATATATAATATTAATTTAAATCGTTATATATATTTAATGAAATAAAATATAAATATCGTTATATTTATTATATTGGTTAAGTAATGAGTTGTCAAAAGTGATTCTAGATATTTATAAAAGTTATATACGTTTTAATAATAAAGTTCTTTTTAAACTGAAAATGTTTTTGTACGTTTGAAAATAGATTAATAGAATATTATGGAAACCAATTTTCCACTAGCTTTTGTCTAACTTCCGTAAATGACACTTTTTATTTTTATTTATAAATAGCTTTACAAATTATTCCGAATATCGTTAAGAGGAATAGATTTTCTCAAATCATAGTGGACCTCTCAACAGAGACTTGTAATCATAATTCAATGTTTCTGATAATTCAATCATTTAATATATATTTTTTTAATTTCGTCGATAATCATATTGAAACAAATACGTTCATATAAAGCATTATACATTTAAATACTTTGTTGACATTTTCAATTTATAACATATACACATATACATACATATTCATATATGTTCATTTAATGGTTCGTGAATCATTGGAATTTGGTCGAGGTTTAAATGAATGTATAAACATAGTTTAAAATCCTTGAGGTTTAACTTAACAAACATTGCTTATCGTGTCAGAATAATATAAAGATAAAGTTTAAATTTAGTCAGAAATTTCCGGGTCGTCACACTACTACTTTACAAGTTAGGTTCAATTGAGTGAGAAGGCACATGGGATTAAAATATAACTCAAGTTAGGCCACACATTGGCCATGAATAATTATCAAAAGGAGTATTAAATGGAGAATTGGAGAAAGTGGTAGGACTAGTTGAACTTTATTGGAATAATATATCACTGATCAAGCTGAATTTACAGAGTAGATTATTATTCTTAATCAGTTTTCAGAACATACATATTGTGACGACCCGAAAATTTTTGACCAAATTTAAACTTAATCTTTGTATGATTAATGTTTCTAACATGATAAGCAAAGTCTCTAAAACTGAATCTCAATATTTTTGAACTACTTTCATATGTTCATTTTCCCTTCGATTGTTCTCAACGATTCGCAAACAATTATATGTAAATAGATACATATATATATATATATATATATATATATATATATATATATATATATATATATATATATATATACTATAACTTGAAAACGTAACAAAGTATTAATTGTATGATACTGTGCATTAAACTTATTGGTTTAAATATCTATTTGTATATATATGATAAGTTGGAATATTAATTGTATGAATAACTTGCGACGTATATTTTAAAACGTGTTTATAAATATTGAGAATAGATATTAACTTGGTTATACAACGTTTGATAATACTATTATAACAAGACGATGATTTATAGAAGTAAATGACCAAAACACTCAAATGTATAAGTTATATTTTGAGTGGTATAGCTTATGGATAATTTAAGCCTATATTTTGGCAAAGATACGAGTCTTGAAACGTAAAGTGCAAGTTTTCTAAGTGTACGAAAGGACGTTCGAAAAACCGAAACCGGGACATAAGTCGAGTGACGACGTATGACTTATCGGAACAAAAATTACAAATCAATTATGCACGAGAATAAAATATAATATGTAATTAATTAATTTAAATTATATATATTATATATATTATCATGTCGACAAACAAAATGACCAAGAATTATGAGCTGGAAAGTGGGCCTCCGCGATCGCGGAGCCCACACACACAAACATACAGCGATCGCGGAGCAAAAGAATCTGAGTTGTCTCAGGGTGCCATGCGATTGCATGGTTTATACACACAAACCCCATGTGATCGCATGGGGTGCAAAATCAGGAATTGCCTATAAAAGGCCACGAATTCAGTTGATGTTTACACACACATATAGATAGATAGATAAGTACTCTGTAATATTATGAATTATTATTATTTTATTATTATTTTTATTATTATTATTATTATTAAAGATTATTATTATTAATATTAGTAGTATTATTAATTAGTATTATACATAAAATACTACGACGAGGTCATGAGCGTGTCACTTTCAAAATGGGTTTTCAAACGAAAAAGAGCTAAGGAAATTATGGGTTATAGCTTTGGAGGTTATGGGTAATGTTCATGGGTATTGTTCGCAAGTTAAACCTAGTGTTTATCATCTCTGTTGCGTCTACGTACTTTCCTGCAATATTGAATCACAATATTGATACGTGCGCATTCATATCTTATCTTTTATATATTAATAGTGTATCCATGTCTAGTGCTCGAGTATATATGTTTATGCATGCTTGTACGCTAATTTCATCATTAGATACGAATTTAATACATATACTACTGATAAAAAGTATATGATATGCATGTTATTGGAAAGCTGTCAAAAAATCAATAACTTTTCATTTAGAAATCGCGTAATTTCGATGAACGAATTAAAAAATATGATCAACTGAATTATGATTGATGTTAATTGATATTGCTTTTGAATCTGCAATTAATATTTAAACAACTTGTTTATAAGATTGATAAATTGGATTTTTGAATACCACTAGTCGAGTAAATGAATCCTTATATAAGGCACGTCTTGTTTTGTTGAACAATTGTCAAAATTGACTTTTTGAAATGATTTTTGATAACTTTTGTATATCGATCTCGAGCATTAGGATTGTGATACATGATATCGGGCAAAAAGTCACGTTTTTACCCCCTAAATTGAGCCCCAAAACAATAAAGATTAAAACTTTATAAGTAAAATTATCGCCTTTTCGGTTGATTTTGTAGATCAAGTAATTACAAAGGCGATGCAAAAAGAATCAAGTAAAACGGAGCTAAAACGAAGATTCTAGAGCGAAAACGGTGAAAGACAAGAAATCAAGTTACGATCCAGTGAATCAGACTGACCAGGCGCCAAAAATGGCCTGCCAATACGGCCTGCCAGTATGGAAATGACCTGCCAGATACGGCTCACTAAACGGCCTGCCATACGGCTTGCCATGCAAACGGCCTGCCAAATATGGGCCACCAAACGGGCTGCCATACGACCTGCCAGCCTTATTTTGGCAAAAACCAAGTCTATTTAAAGGGCCTTCTCCATCCATTCCAAGATACACTCAACTTGCAATTCAATTTATATTTTCAATCTTTTAGTTAGTGTTAGTAGTAGTTAGCTTAGCTTTTATTTTCCGGAAGATATCCCGGCGAGTCCCTGCGATCTCGGGCAGATTTGTTCGGCCTTTTCAGGTTTTTATCCGAAATGCTTGTCTTTTGTATTAAACATGTATGCTTATTTTTTATGTTTAATAATGCGTTCTGATATTGCCATGATAGCTTAATTTATCTGTATGTTGCCATGATAGAAGTTTGGGTTAGCGTAATTATGTTAATTTAGTACGATTACTGTTATAATACTGAACTAGGAAGTCTGATAGATTTGTATGCTAGCATCTTAAGGATTGACCAACTTTGGTTGTGATCAGGACTTGTCCACCTATATGAAATTAGCTACTTCATAGGATTAAGACCCCTGTTTATACTGTATCTGAAGATTCTATGAACTCGGTATGGCCGGTGTTCCCGAGTGGCATCTAATGCACTTTTAGGACACAGAACCTAGGAATTGAGACATGAATGACCTAGTATGCCTATTGACTATTCTGAAGAGACCTCTTAGGAGCTGTTAAGATCTAGTTAGTACCTTTACTGTATGACCCAAGCCTATTGCATGTTCTTGTCTGATTATTGCCCTAGGTTTTAGTCATGTCAACTGTTTAGGTATTCATTAGGTTTCTATCTGCTTTACTATCAGTATGTTAATTGTAATGCTGTATAATGCTTGATTTGTTATGATCTCATTAGTATGATGGAATGGTTGTTAGTTTTCATCTAAGGTTTTGCCAACTTAAACTGACGGACTCCTTCCGTTTGTGATCAGTGTTCAATCAACACGGCACGTTGTTATTCAGTTACCTAAACTGATAACGAGGTTTAGGATTAGAGCTTAACTCACTAATAAACCTAGTACTCTACGGAGGATAACCTCCGAGGTATTGTTACACTTCAGTTATACGACCAAGTGACATACTTCTCACTGCTCAAAGAGAACTCCGAGAGTTTAGAGTTAAGTAGGCATGTGTAATTGGCTCATCCAACCAGATCTACATCATTCCAAGCATAGTTTTAACAGAAGCATAACTACCTTTCCCTAACCCAACTCTGATATCTTGGTCAACATTTCCCTGATCTGCATACTCCGGATATCCTTCCACTTTATTTACTTTTCTGAATTTAGGACCTTTTAGCTAAAATCAACTACTATCTTTTTTCTAGGTAATTTAACTAAAAGACAGTTATCCACTTGATCTTCAATTCGTTAATCAGCATAAAATTTGACACTAGGTTAACTTACACCTTCTACACCTTAGAAAGTAAAAGTAAATTTAGGCCCCGCAAAATATAAATTAAACGAAAATCTCTACATGCTATACCGAATCTGACGCCCTGCGACCTAACGACACCGCACGAATAAAACCGTCCATTTTGGCTATATCAGAAAAGAGACTACTTCTTTGGCGCCGTTGCCGGGGATCAAATATTTTGATCGAGAAAGATTTTAAACAGACAAAGTATTGTTTGGTGGTGTCTAAGAAAGACAATTATACACGAACTTGGTTGTTGGATTTTCCGAACAGTCTCCAATTATATTGGAACCAAAAGGATCCTGCCTCTTCGTAGTCGGCCTGGCCACCTTGATACGAGTTATCTATGAGAAGTCCTATCAGTTAAGATATCTGATCTGGTTAGCGACCGAATTTCAAGAATAATTGTTTTTATTAAATTATCGATCCTTTTAGTAAATTAATATTTTCTAAAAGTTACTTTTAAGTCTTTTTAAACAGAAAATCTAAATAAAAATGAACCAACAAGACACCCTTGCTTCTATGCATAAGTCATGCTTAGAGGAAAGAGGAGGACCAATCACCTTAGGAACCGAAGGAATTCCTTAAATCAGTTCACACATGATTAAACTAGTCAGTATGATCTGTAAATTTCAAGGGTTACGGACTGACGATTCGACTTTCATATAAACAAATTTACCAGTCTGGTTGACTCTTTTAAGAAAGAATCAAACGAGAAAAACATTTTAAAACTTCATCTTTTTCAATATTCACTTTCTGCACACGCTTCAACATGGTTTAACGCACTTAACCCGAATTCAATCCATACATGGGAGGATTTAGCCACTAAATTTCTAAACAAATTTTATCCACCCTCCCTGCAAACCTTTTTAAGGAATTACATCACTAACTTTTCTCAAAAAGAAAATGAGTCATTGTGTCTAGCATGGAATAGTGTAAAGATAATGCTTAAAAGATGTCTGAATCATTGTTAAGTCGGGCAGATATAATCTATACGCTTTGCAATGGTTTGACCAAGGATGATAAGTCTCTCCTAGACATGGCCTCGCAAGGCAATTTCATGTCTCGAACAGCAGACGAAGCATGGGATCTCTTGGACACAATAGCTGCACAGCAGGAAGATTGGAACAATGAAGCTGCTGAGAAGGATGACGTCTTCGCTCATACGGTAAAAATGCTGGAAACCGGGTTACAAGATCTCACCCTCACTCTTCAAATTTTATCAATTCCTAAGAACTCCGATGCTACTAGAACCAATCTAAGGTACCCTTACCCTAGATGGGCACACAAACAGCAAAATAGCTCGGATCATAATATAATTTTCCCATTGCACAAACCTACTCTCCACTCTAAGGAAATTTTAGCTGAATTTATGAAAAAGCAATATATGATAAACCTTCAAGTCATAGAATGCCAAAACAAATTTGATACTTTGATAAAGACTTTTGAAGAATTAATCACTAATTTTCAGCTTACGCTTAAACGATTAACCATCAAAATTGATATAGAGTGTAGTGAGTTTGATGCCCTAGTAATTACTAGAGTAGGGAAGGAAACAACTGTTAATATACTCATACAAGATTTTTCCGATAAGGAACCTGTGTCAATTGACCCAGTCGTCAATCCACCGGAACCTATCTCTCCTAAGGTGTGACGACCCGGAGAATTCCTACCAAACTTAAACTTGATTTTAATATGGTTCGACACAATAAGCAAAGTCTGTTAAACTGAATTTCAAAAAGTTTGAACTGTGTTCATGTATACATTTAACCTTTGACAAATCCCGACGATTCACGAACAGTAGTTTACAATTAGATAAGCATATACACATATAACAATTTGCAAAAAAATTACAAAGTATTAATTGATATACTATGAGATAATTTTATCAATACATGATTAATATATTTAACTACTCGATATTTAAAACATAATTATAAATCTATACTAGTTTAATTATATATATATATATATATATATATATATATATATATATATATATATATATATATATATATATATATATATATATATACATGTGTATAAGATTGCTGAAAAGGATTACTAACTATTTTATATTAAATTAAAATCTATAAATGTTAATATAGAAGATATCTTAATTATGTGATATATAAGTAGCAATATATAATACATTAAATCTAAGTATGAATTAAAATGTAGTTGACTTATTAACACTAATATCATTATATGTATAATAGTATCAATATTAGTATTATTGATATAAATATTATAAAGATAGATATTAAAAATTCTAATAAAATTTATGATAATAAAAATAATAATTTTAGATATAAATATTATTAGAAGAATAATAAAAAAAACTAAAACTTACATTATCTACCATTAGAAAAACTTATCATAATATTTTTTTCATTATCATTAGAAAATAATACATTTTTATCATTTTTATTATTAATAATACTATTATTATCAAATTCATCAAAAATTAGTATCATTGTAACTTATTATTATTATTATTATTACTCTTATAATAATAATAATAATTATTATTATTAGTACTTATATCATTATTAATCAGTATTATTAATATAATTATTATAAATTAGAATTATTATTACTTATTTATATATATTTATTATTACTACTAATTATATAAAGAGACATATAAGAGCTGGATCAGTTTAATATCACCATCAAAAACGTACTTCCTGTCTCTAGTATTATTCCAAGCCAGAATCAGATGTATATAACAAACAAAATTGGTTAGAAATCCACATCAAACTTTTATATCTTTATTAATATTTCTGTACGACTAAGATTCATGTCGATTTGATTTTGCTATAAAACAATTGAGAAAGAATCTGGTACTACATTATATCTAAATTACGTCCTATATAATACCTACTGCATTCTGTAAGTAAATTAAAAACCAAAAACAGAAAATAAAATAAGCACGACACCCTGTTTTCACCTTTTCAGCCAAGTCTCAAATTCGAATCAAATTTCCATATGTAAAAATGCAGAAGTGTTAGGAATCTCATACTCAAACTACCTGGAAAGTTTCAAATCTCAATTTTTAATATCGAATCGTAATTTTGGAGTCAAAGTTTTGATCTTAAAAAGTCAAAGGTTGTTCATCGATTAAATTCGAGTTTAAGGTGATATTTCCAGTTAAATTGATGATTGAGTAAGTTTTTAGGGACGAATTGGAACACAATTTGTATTATAAACTTTGTCCAAAACGTTCTCGATTGAAAAATCATTATTTTTTTTTGTATCGCGACAGCAGCAGCCTTCGTTAAAAATTTTTATTTTATTTATTTATTTTGTTTTTGTTTTAATCAAGATATCAAACTTCTACATCGTTTCTGTTAAACTTTGAATCTTAAAAACAATTCATTTTTTTAAAATTATTTTGATGATTGTTGGATCGTCTGAATGATTGAAAGTTTTAAAAAAGAAGATGAATATGGAAAAATGAATAAAAGAAATGTGAATCAGCATAATTTCAGAAAAATAGAAGTGGTTGAGTGGTTAAGTGTTGGTTTGGTTGAGCGGGAGGTCGCGGGTTCGAGTCCCGTCTGCAACATTTCTTTTTACACAAAGAATACAAAGGTTATACACTTTACTTTTAATTATTATTATTATTATCATTATTATTATTGTTGTTATTATTTTTATTATTATTATTATTATTATTACTATGGTTATAATTATTATTATGATTGTTATTATTAGAAATATAGTAATTATTAGTAATATTATAGTTACAAGTATCATAAGTATTACTAATGTTATTATTATTATTATTATTAATTATTATTATGAATATATTGATTATTATTATTATTATTATTATCATTAAGTATTAGAATTATAAATATTAGTATTATTATTATTATTATGTATTACGGACATTAGTTATTAGTATTATTATTATTCCTAATACAAGTAGTAGTTACCCTTTATTGTTATTATTAGCATAACCCTAATTACAATTATGATTATTATTATCATTATTATTATTACTAATATTAATATTAATATCATTATAAATAATAATATCAAAACTAATATTTTCAGTATCATTATTATCAAAAGTATTATGAAGATAAAAAAATAAAAGTTTTAACAATATTATTATAAGTATATATTAACTATATTAACAAATTATTTTAGAAATACTCATATATAATAATTTAGGCATTTTTACTATAACACTAAACAGATATACCTATATATAACTATAATAATATTAATCAATTTTAATATATACACAAATTAAATATATACAATATATAAAATTAAGATATAATAAATAAATTTATTCAGTTACGATTATATGTTTTAATATATATACAAATGGTATAGGTTCGTGAATCCAATGCCAAACCTGCATTGACCAGTTGTACAATGTCTTCATATGTATTTTTACTACAAAATACAATATTGTGAGTTTCATTTGCCTTTTTTACCCTTTATATTTTTGGGCTGAGAATACATGCGCAATTTTTTATAAATGTTTTACGAAATAGACACAAGTAATCAAAACTACATTATATGGTTGAATGATCGAAGCCGAATATGCCCCTTTTGCTTGGTAGCCTAAGAATTAGTAAACCGATCTACTAATTGACGCGAATCCTAAAGATAGATCTATTGGGCCTAACGAACCCCATCCAAAGTACCGGATGCTTTAGTACTTCGAATTCGTTTTTATCATGTCCGATGGATTTCCCGGAATGATAGGGGATATTATTATATGCATCTTGTTAATGTCGGTTACCAGGTGTTCACCATATGAATGCTTATTTTTGTCTCTATGCATGGGACGTATATTTATGAGAACTGGAAATGAAATTCTTGTGGTCTATTAAAATGATGGAAATGATTATTTATGTTAAACTAATAAACTCACCAACCTTTTGGTTGACACTTTAAAACATGTTTATTCTCAGGTATTAAAGAAATCTTCCACTGTGTATTAGCTCATTTTAAGGATATTACTTGGAGTCATTCATGGCATATTTCGAAAGACGTTGCATTCGAGTAGTTGAGTTCAGTAAAGATTATAATTAAGTAAATGACAGATTAGATCATTTATAGATGGATATTATGAAATGGTATGCATGCCTGTCAATTTTCGATAGAATAAAAGTTTGTCTTTTAAAAAAACAAATGCAATGTTTGTAAAACGTATCATATAGAGGTCAAGTACCTCGCGATGTAACCAAATGTAATGTATTCGTCCAGATGGATTAGGACGGGTTGTTAGAGTTGGTATCAGAGCGGTGGTCTTAGCGAACCAGGTCTTGCATTAGTGCGTCTAACTGATAGTCGTCAGGATGCATTAGTGAGTCTGGACTTCGACCGTATCTGCATGTTAAAAGTTTTGCTTATCATTTTTGTCAAAAATCATCTGCTTATCATCCTTAGGAAATTACCTGCTCATTATTCTTAGTCTAGACAAGTGTTACTGCATTGATTGCATGAATAGTGTATAGACAAAATTCATATCTTAGCGTATCTGACAATTCATATCTTAGCGTATCTGTTACTGTAGACCTTGCCTGATATCTCTCGTAAATTTCTCCGTAATTTAAGGGATCCTGGTACTATATATATCTATGCATATTATGCATTAAGAATACATCCAACTATCAATTGTTGTCACTAAACTCTTCATACCAAAAATCTTTTCTGTGATCGCGTAAGATGGACTCTACGAATCGACCACGTTCCTCTGACTCCGAAGACAGCATGACAGGAGCACACCAACCAATCAACTACCGTGATTACTGGATAAAATGGGGGTAGGTTTGCGACATACTCACCCTATGGAGAAGAGAAGAAGGTACTCCATATCATGAACCGAATCTACCACCTAACCTTGGAGTACTCGACCCGCTCACCGGCGAACCTGTTTGCAACACCGTTTATACCCTTTTTGCAAGAATTTTTCATCTTGAGGCTACCATTAACGGAACTAGAGCAGATATCTGACCTCTACCTCACACTGATAACCAACCAGGGTTAGTAGAAGAAGTTAAAGAACTCCGAGCTCGAGTGTTAACTTTAGAGAGCACGGTACACAATTTGCAAGCATCAGCAGTATCACCAACAACAGTAACATCACCAGCCTCAGCACCAACAGCACTAGTACCATCAACAACAACATCCGCGTCACCAGCTTCGACATCTCATTCTATACCTCGAGTATAATCATCGTTCTACATGATGTTCTACATCATTTAACTTCGTTCGACATAGCAATTATGTAATCTCTAATGTTTTAGAGATTATATATTCTTGTTCTAACAGTAAATCAAATGAGTTTAATATCATATTGACTCACTAAATCCATGATTACATCTGAAGAAAATATATAGGTATATATATTTTTTCATAAAGATTGTAATTAAAAATTCTTTCGTACAAACTGTTAATGGTGAAAATATTTTAACGGGTAGGTAATACCAAAGGAATATTTAGATTTTACATTAAAAAGTACACTGTACATTCTTTCAAATCTAATTCAACAGTCTTTTACTATCCTAATTACAATCACCGATATACGTATCCGTTCACCGCAGAATAACCCTTTTCATTCAATTTCATATTTAGATTTTGACCTATCAGAATCCAACAAGTGGCATAATGAAGAAAACATTTGACAAAATAAAATTTGTTAGAAACAAACGAATTAACTATGAGAAAAAAATTTGTTAAGAATCCACGCTAACTGTTTCCAGCTAACTGTTCCTAGCTAACTGATTAATTGGATATTACATTTTATTTATCGCAATTTAATTATCACAATTTAATTATCGCAATTTTATTCGTCGTCATTTAAATTCTGTTATTTATTTTACGCACTTTAAATATCGGGACACGTATACAAGGTTTTGACATATCATATCGACGCATCTATATATATTATTTGGAAAAACCATAGACACTCTATATGCAGTAATGCTGGAGTTAGCTATACAGGTTTGAGGTTGATTCTACAATAATATATATACTTTGAGTTGTGATCGAGTCTGAGACATGTACACGGGTCACGATACGAATCAATTCGAATATTATATATTAAACTATATATGAATTATTGGACCGTTAACTGTGGACTATCGACTGTGGACTGCCAACATTGGACAATTAAAATGAATTAAAATATTGATTATAACATATGAAACTAAAAAAATTCTTCAAGTTTGCCACTTGATTTCATCTTAAACCTCAATTGTATCTTGACGATTACAATTTGCGATTCAAACCTTTCATGATTCTTGAAAACACCTCAATCAGGAGGATGAATCAATCGCACTTCATCTACGAAAGAAAAGATTTATGCATACAGTTATGCACCTGAAAACACTCGGAACCTGAGTAAACGTTTAACACGTGTCAGTGCTAGCTCCTATGGCATTGTTATTACCGAAAATAACATTGTAACTCTTTTCAAATTAGAAAAATTTTGTCACAGCTCCAGCAAGTAAACTACGACTTTCCAATCAGGTTAGCCTTATTATAACCTTGATATATATGATTGCCTCTTTCATCATCGTTACCGCAAAACCGTTTATATCTCACCACATTAGCAGTAAATTTACCAACAACTCCGTTGATCTTTGACTTTCCGAAAAATCACTATACTCAGTGAAACCCTATCATTTACTCATTTACATCTTATAACGAGAATTACTATACCAACTACTGAGAATTAGCAATCAGTATTTTGAAATCTCGCAGCATGCCTATGCCAACAGTTATATGTGTACATATAACGTCTATCATCTGGACTTACATGCTTGAATGTGAAGTTTCTGAAAAACACCCCGAACTGCGAACTAGTCCTTGAAATGCTGATGAAGCAGCAAAAACCGTAAACGACCTTAATCGTCGGAAGTTTTATGATAAAGAATAGTATGTTGGAAAAGCTCAGAAAAGTTGGAACTGGAAAACGGATTGAGCTAACCACGAAGGAGACCAAGGACAAATACAAGGACCATACCCTATATTCAAAGAATCCAGGTAATTCTGGATCCGTTGAAATCTTTAGAGAATATCTTGCTCCGAAGTCATGTTAAAATCTTGCGGAAAATTTTTCTTCATCAACCTTCGAACTTGGAAATTACAAAATATCATCATAAATAGCTTCGATATTTCTGAGGATATTTTCTTAAATATTCTCGTCCGAGATTATATACCTCTTCGTGCATCCTGTGTTTCATTATATTGGAAACTTCTATAAAATCTAAGTTTAATTTATGAATGAATTCTGGAGAAATGTAAAGAAATTGATGCATGAATTAGTATAATATAATGACACTTGATCAACGTGATTATATTACAGTAAGTCATGCAGAGTTTCTAATGGAACGTGATGATTCACAGATCATAACATCATTATGTGCCATATTACATAACTCTTTCATTCTGCTTAACTTCTGAACATATCAAGAAAGTATATTCTTGATAGTTCTATTCTTAGTGATTCGGGTAATTCAACAAATCAAATCATGTGATTACGTTCTTTCTTGTTTAGAACATTAAGTTAATTCGAAACTCCATACTTACGAATTCTGGACCGTTACTCGCTTTACTAGAGGTCGAGAAGAGAATAAAAAGTCAAAGAGCTTCAAATTATAAGAGAAAATATAAAGCCCAAAAACAACATGGAGGTTACAAACCGTGGATATTAATACGAATAGCAATATAAAGACACGGTAAAATTAAGAATAGTATCACCCCAAGGTAATGGTAGAAATAAATAGATTTTTCTTGTGGAAGATTGAAAAGAAGGAAAACAGAAATGATAATTGGGAAAATATCAAGGATTAGAACGGGATTAAGCATTTTCACAATCTTTTGGATGTATGGATTAAGAAAGACAATATAGGAATGGTGAGGATAATGGAACGAAAGAGCTTAATTTATAATGGAAATATCAGACAGAGCAATCGAGACAGATCATCGCATTTAACCAAAGAGGATTCGAATTTCCTTATTCGCCGAAGAATCAAATCTTTCGGATTTCGAAGATTTTCTTTAAATCCCTTGAATTCTAGAATTCAACTAAGACAACGTTAAAAGTTAAGATGCATCTTATTTTCTAAAATCAACCGTGGCTACGTCACCGGTTAAGACAAAATTGCATTTACTCATTTCATTTTTTTGTGATAGCTTCACTCGTACTCTTCGAGTAATCGAATTATCTTATCCATATTACTCAACAGTAATAAAACTCTATTTATCAGCTCAAATTCATCATGAAAACATTTTTATTGTTAACCATGACAACCTCACTCAAATTTCGGGACGAAATTTCTTTAACAGGTAGGTACTGTGACGACCCGGAGAATTCCGACCAAACTTAAACTTGATGTTAATATGGTTCGACACAATAAGCAAAGTCTGTTAAACTGAATTTCAAAAACTTTGAACTGTGTTCATGTATACATTTGACCTTTGACTAATCCCGACGATTCATGAACAGTAGTTTACAATTAGA
Source organism: Rutidosis leptorrhynchoides (assembly GCF_046630445.1). Classification (NCBI taxonomy): domain Eukaryota; kingdom Viridiplantae; phylum Streptophyta; class Magnoliopsida; order Asterales; family Asteraceae; genus Rutidosis; species Rutidosis leptorrhynchoides. The sequence continues at coordinate 158,575,286 of NC_092336.1, forward strand.
TAAGCATATATACATATAACAATTTGCAAAACAATTACAAAGTATTAATTGATATACTATGAGATAATTTTATCAATACATGATTAATATATTTAACTACTCGATATTTAAAACATAATTATAAATCTATATTAGTTTAATTATATATATATATATATATATATATATATATATATATATATATATATATACATACATGTGTATAAGATTGCTGAAAAGGATTACTAACTATTTTATATTAAATTAAAATCTATAAATGTTAATATACAAGATATCTTAATTATGTGATATATAAGTAGCAATATATAATACATTAAATTTAAGTATGAATTAAAATGTAGTTGACTTATTAACACTAATATCATTATATGTATACTAGTATCAATATTAGTATTATTGATATAAATATTATAAAGATAGATATTAAAAATTCTAATAAAAGTTATGATAATAAAAATAATAATTTTAGATATAAATATTATTAGAAGAATAATAAAAAAAACTAAAATTTACATTATCTACCATTAGTAAAACTTATCATAATATTTTTTTCATTATCATTAAAAAATAATACATTTTTATCATTTTTATTATTAATAATACTATTATTATCAAATTCATCAAAAATTAGTATTATTGTAACTTATTATTATTATTACTCTTATAATAATAATAATAATAATAATAATAATTAGTACTTATATCATTATTAATCAGTATTATTAATATAATTATTATAAATTAGAATTATTATTACTTATTTATATATATTTATTATTACTACTAATTATATAAAGAGACATATAAGAGCTGGATCAGTTTAATATCACCATCAAAAACGTACTTACTGTCTCTAGTATTATTCCAAGCCAGAATCAGATGTATATAACAAACAAAATTGGTTAGAAATCCACATCAAACTTTTATATCTTTATTAATATTTCTGTACGACTAAGATTCATGTCGATTTGATTTTGCTATAAAACAATTGAGAATGAATCTGGTACTGCATTATATCTAAATTACGTCCTATATAATACCTACTGCATTCTGTAAGTAAATTAAAAACCAAAAACAGAAAATAAAATAAGCACGACACCCTGTATTCACCTTTTCAGCCAAGTCTCAAATTCGAATCAAATTTCCAAATGTAAAAATGTAGAAGTGTTAGGAATCTCATACTCAAACTACCTGGAAAGTTTCAAATCTCAATTTTTAATATCGAAACGTAATTTTGGATTCAAAGTTTTGATCTTAAAAAGTCAAAGGTTGTTCATCGATTAAATTCGAGTTCAAGGTGATATTTCCAGTTAAATTGATGATTGAGTAAGTTTTTATGGACGAATTGGAACACAATTCGTATTATAAACTTTGTCCAAAACGTTCTCGATTGCAAAATCATTATTTTTTTTTGTATCGCGACAGCAGCAGCCTTCGTTAAATTTTTTTATTTTATTTATTTAATTTTTTTTTGTTTTAATCAAGATATCAAACCTCTACATCGTTTCTGTTAAACTTTGAATCTTAAAAACAATTCTTTTTTTTTTTTAATTATTTTGATGATTGTTGGATCGTCTGAATGATTGAAAGTTTTAATAAAGAAGATGAATATGGAAAAATGAATAAAAGAAATGTGAATCAGCATAATTTCAGAAAAATAGAAGTGGCTGAGTGGTTAAGTGTTGGTTTGGGTGAGCGGGAGGTCGCGGGTTCAGGTCCCTTCTGCAACATTTCTTTTTACACAAATAATACAAAGGGTATATACTTTACTTTTAATTATTATTATTATTATTATTATCATTATTATTATTATTGTTATTATTTTTATTATTATTATTATTATTACTATTACTATGGTTATAATTATTATTATGATTGTTATTATTAGAAATATAGTAATTATTAGTAATATTATAGTTACAAGTATCATAAGTATTACTAATGTTGTTATTATTATTATTATTATTATTATTATTATTATTATTATTATTATTATTATTATTATTAATTATTATGAATATATTGATTATTATTATTATTATTATCATTAAGTATTAGAATTATAAATATTAGTATTATTATTATTATTATTATTATTATTATTATTATTATTATTATTATTATTATTATTATTATTATTATTATTATTATTATTATTATTATTATGTATTACGAACATTAGTTATTAGTATTATTAATATTCCTAATACAAGTAGTAGTTACCCTTTATTGTTATTATTAGCATAATCCTAATTACAATTATGATTATTATTATCATTATTATTATTACTAATATTAATATTATTATAAATAATAATATCAAAACTAATATTTTCAGTATCAATATTATCAAAAGTATTATGAAGATAAAAAAATAAAATTTTTAACAATATTATTATAAGAATATATTAACTATATTAACAAATTATTTTAGAAATACTCATATATAATAATTTAGGCATTTTTACTACAACACTAAACAGATATACCTTTATATATATAACTATAATAATATTAATCAATTTGAATATATACACAAATTAAATATATACAATATATAAAATATATAAAATTAAGATATAATAAATAAATTTGTTCAGTTACAATTATATGTTTTAATATATATACAAATGGTATAGGTTCGTGAATCCAAGGCCAACCCTGCATTGATCAGTTGTACAATGTCTTCATATGTATTTTTACTACAAAATACAATATTGTGAGTTTCATTTGCCTTTTTACCCTTTATATTTTTGGGCTGAGAATACATGCGCAATTTTTTTATAAATGTTTTACAAAATAGACACAAGTAATCGAAACTACATTATATGGTTGAATGATCAAAGTCGAATATGCCCCTTTTGCTTGGTAGCCTAAGAATTAGTAAACCGATCTACTAATTGACGCGAATCCTAAAGATAGATCTATTAGACCTAACGAACCCCATCCAAAGTACCGGATGCTTTAGTACCTCGAATTCGTTTTTATCATGCCCGAAGGATTTCCCGGAATGATAGGGGATATTATTATATGCATCTTGTTAATGTCGGTTACCAGGTGTTCACCATATGAATGATTATTTTTGTCTCTATGCATGGGACGTATGTTTATGAGAACTGGAAATGAAATTCTTGTGGTCTATTAAAATGATGGAAATGATTATTTATGTTAAACTAATGAACATACCAACCTTTTGGTTGACACTTTAAAGCATGTTTATTCTCAGGTATTAAAGAAATCTTCCGCTGTGCATTAGCTCATTTTAAGAATATTTCTTGGAGTCATTCATGGCATATTTCGAAAGACGTTGCATTCAAGTCGTTGAGTTCAGTAAAGATTATAATTAAGTAAATGACAGATTAGATCATTTATAGATGGATATTATGAAATGGTATGCATGCCTGTCAATTTTCGATGTAATGAAAGTTTGTCTTTTAAAAAAACGAATGCAATGTTTGTAAAACGTATCATATAGAGGTCAAGTACCTCGCGATGTAACCAAATGTAATGTATTCGTCCAGATGGATTAGGACGGGTCGTTAGATAAGGCCCCGGAAATTATTCCACGCGCCCGCATACCTTTCTCAGGTAGGCTTAGGAAGGAAAAACAAGAAGCGCAATTTGCTAAGTATTGGGATATTATTAAGAATTTGAATTTGAATGTACGACTAGTAGATGCTTTAGTAGAAATGCCAAACTGCGCTAAATTTTTCAAAGAACTGCTTTCAAATAAAGAGAGATTAAGAGAGATAGTTAGCTTGCCCTTAAGTGAAGAATGCTCGTTAGTATTACAGCATGGAATTCCCCGTAAGTTTGGAGATACAGGAAGATTTACGGTACCTTGCTACCTACAAGATGTCCAAATTAGCAATGTGTTAGCGGACTTAGGAGCCAGTGTAAACCTAATTCCCTATTCATTATTCAAGAAGCTAGGATTAAATGACTTAAGGCCAACCAGAATGACTATCCAACTCGCGGACAGATCAGTTAAGATTCCTCAGGAAATAGCTGAAGATGTCCTAGTTAGAGTGGATAAGTTCGCGCTTCCCGTCGACTTCATCATTATGGATATTGAGAAAGACACGAAGGTCCCACTCATTCTTGGCAGACCATTCTTGAATACTGCCAAGGTCGTAATTGACGTTCACGAGAAATCTCTGAAAATAAGGGTTGGAGGAGAAGAAATCACATTCAATGTTGATCGCCTCATGAACCATCCTAAGGAAGAAGATGTGAATATCTCTGATTCTTTTCAAGAACTTGTCAACGAATACCTGGAAGAGACTATGGCTATATGTAATCAAGATCAAATTTCTAAGGATCTATTCTTTACACCTCCTGAAGGAAATCTCGACAACCATTTCGCCATAGACCTTAGTCAACACAAATCTCCCCTCTCTGAAAGTAGCTTTCTTGGCAACACTATTCAAATAGCACCACTAGGATAAGACATTCCTTTACCTCTATTAAGGAGAAGACCGAATGAAGAAACAAATTTCATTCCTGTATATCAGAAACCCCAGTCAAGGGAAGACTGTGAGGAGTTTCCCGAACCTACCTTTAAAACTAAGGAAGACGTTTCTGAAGAGGAAGCATTAAGAAGGATAATTTCCAGAAATGAAGAACAGATAGCATCAGTGACCGCTATTGAAGAATCGAAATTCCAGGAGAAGTACGACTCATTAGACCGAAAAGAGATAGCTAGGATGAAGCCATCTATCGAGGAGCCTCCGGAGTTGGAATTGAAGAAGTTACCCGACAATATAGAGTATGCATTCTTAGAAGGAGAATCGCAACTCCCTGTGATCATATCAAAAGACCTCACGCCACAAGAGAAGGCGAAATTGATTCAAGTTTTGAAATCACTTAAGAAGGCAATTGCTTGGAAGATCTCCGACATTAAAGGGATCAGCCCCAACTATTGCACCCACAAGATCTTCATGGAAGATGATTTCAAACCTTCAGTTCAGAGGCAAAGAAGGGTATGCCCTATGATTCAACAAGTTGTCAAGAAAGAAGTAATCAAACTTCTGGATGCCAGTTTGATATATCCCATCTCTGATTCACCATGGGTTAGTCCAGTTCAAGTGGTACCCAAAAAGGGAGGGACGACCGTAATTCAAAATGATAATAATGAACTTATTCAAACATGGGAAGTCACCGGTTGGAGGGTTTGCATAGACTATCGTAAACAAAACGATGCAACCCGGAAGGATCATTTTCCATTAACTTTTATCGATTAAATGTTGGAACGTTTATCAGGAATTCTATTGTTTCCTTGACGGTTTTTCCGGCTACTTTCAAATTCCCCTCGATCCAAAGGACCAAGAGAAAACAACCTTCACCTGTCCTTATGGAAAATTTGCCTATCGACGCATGTCCTTTGGGTTATGCAATGCACCGGCTACATTTCAGCGATGCACGGTGGCAATATTCCACTACATGATTGAGCGTTGTATGGAAGTCTTCATGGATGACTTCTCAGCCTTTGGTAGTACCTTTGATTCGTGCCTTTCAAACCTTGACAAGATGCTCACCCGGTGTGAAGAGTCAAATTTAGTTCTGAATTGGGATAAATGTCACTTCATGGTAAAAGAAGGGATAGTTTTAGGACATAAGATTTCAAAAGCAGGAATAGAAGTTGATAATGCTAAGAATGAGACCATTACTAAACTTTCAGAACCTACCACAGTAAGAGCGGTAAGGAGTTTCCTAGGACACGCCGGTTTTTACCGACATTTCATTAAGGATTTTTTAAAGATCACACAACCTCTCACTCACCTCCTAGGAAAGGAAGTCCCGTTTGTCTTCAATGAAGAATGTCGAAAAGCATTCAACTATCTGAAAGAACAGCTAACACATGCGCCCATCATGATAGCTCCTGATTGGAGTCTACCCTTTGAGATCATGTGTGATGTGAGTGATTTTGCAGTTGGATCTGTGCTTGGATAACGGGTGGATAAACACTTTCATCCAATCTATTACGCAAGCAAAAACTTAACTGGAGCTCAAGAGAATTACACTACCACGGAAAAGGAGCTGCTAGCCGTAGTGTCCGCCTTCGAAAAATTTCATTCCTATCTCATTCTGTCCAAAACTACAGTCTATACAGATCATTCAGCCCTCAAATATCTATTCATAAAGCAAGACACAAAACCAAGATTAAAGATAATAAAGAAGCAGAGAACGTCGCAGCAGATCATCTTAGTCGTTTGTAGAACCCAGCGATGGAAAACCTTGCTTAACAAGATATCAGAGATAAATTTCTGGAAGAACAACTTATGAGTTTAGGACAAACTCACATAGGATCACAATTTACTGACACTCCTTGGTATGCCGACATTGAAATGTCCCGTTCTTATTGATTAAAAACGTTCCATATTAATTGATTTCGTTGCGAGGTTTTGACCTCTATATGAGACATTTTTCAAAGACTGCATTCATTTTTAAAACAAACCATAACCTTTATTTCATCAATAAAGGTTTAAAAAACTTTACGTAGATTATCAAATAATGATAATCTAAAATATCCTGTTTACACACGACCATTACATAATGGTTTACAATACAAATATGTTACAACAAAATAAGTTTCTTGAATGCAGTTTTTACACAATATCATACAAGCATGGACTCCAAATCTCGTCCTTATTTAAGTATGCGACAGCGGAAGCTCTTAATAATCACCTGAGAATAAACATGCTTAAAACGTCAACAAAAATGTTGGTGAGTTATAGGTTTAACCTATATATATATCAAATCATAATAATAGATCACAAGATTTCATATTTCAATACACATCCCATACATAGAGATAAAAATCATTCATATGGTGAACACCTGGTAACCGACATTAACAAGATGCATATATAAGAATATCCCCATCATTCCGGGACACCCTTCGGATATGATATAAATTTCGAAGTACTAAAGCATCCGGTACTTTGGATGGGGTTTGTTAGGCCCAATAGATCTATCTTTAGGATTCGCGTCAATTAGGGTGTCTGTTCCCTAATTCTTAGATTACCAGACTTAATAAAAAAAGGGCATATTCGATTTCGATAATTCAACCATAGAATGTAGTTTCACGTACTTGTGTCTATTTTGTAAATCATTTATAAAACCTGCATGTATTCTCATCCCAAAAATATTAGATTTTAAAAGTGGGACCATAACTCACTTTCACAGATTTTTACTTCGTCGGGAAGTAAGACTTGGCCACTGGTTGATTCACGAACCTATAACAATATATACATATATATCAAAGTATGTTCAAAATATATTTACAACACTTTTAATATATTTTGATGTTTTAAGTTTATTAAGTCAGCTGTCCTCGTTAATAACCTACAACTAGTTGTCCACAGTTAGATGTACAGAAATAAATCGATAAATATTATCTTGAATCAATCCACGACCCAGTGTATACGTATCTCAGTATTGATCACAACTCAAACTATATATATTTTGGAATCAACCTCAACCCTGTATAGCTAACTCCAACATTCACATATAGAGTGTCTATGGTTGTTCCGAAATATATATAGATGTGTCGACATGATAGGTCGAAACATTGTATACGTGTCTATGGTATCTCAAGATTACATAATATACAATACAAGTTGATTAAGTTATGGTTGGAATAGATTTGTTACCAATTTTCACGTAGCTAAAATGAGAAAAATTATCCAATCTTGTTTTACCCATAACTTCTTCATTTTAAATCTGTTTTGAGTGAATCAAATTGCTATGGTTTCATATTGAACTCTATTTTATGAATCTAAATAGAAAAAGTATAGGTTTATAGTCAGAAAAATAAGTTACAAGTCGTTTTTGTAAAGGTAGTCATTTCAGTCGAAAGAACGACGTCTAGATGACCATTTTAGAAAACATACTTCCACTTTGAGTTTAACCATAATTTTTGGATATAGTTTCATGTTCATAATAAAAATCATTTTTCCAGAATAACAACTTTTAAATCAAAATTTATCATAGTTTTTAATTAACTAACTCAAAACAGCCCGCGGTGTTACTACAACGGCGTATATCCGGTTTTACGGTGTTTTTCGTGTTTTCTGGTTTTAAATCATTAAGTTAGCATATCATATAGATATAGAACATGTGTTTAGTTGATTTTAAAAGTCAAGTTAGAAGGATTAACTTTTGTTTGCGAACAAGTTTAGAATTAACTAAACTATGTTCTAGTGATTTTAAGTTTAAACATTCGAATAAGATAGCTTTATATGTATGAATTGAATGATGTTATGAACATCATTACTACCTTAAGTTCCTTGGATAAACCTACTGGAAAAGAGAAAAATGGATCTAGCTTCAACGGATCCTTGGATGGCTCGAAGTTCTTGAAGCAGAATCATGACACGAAAACAAGTTCAAGTAAGATCATCACTTGAAATAAGATTGTTATAGTTATAGAAATTGAACCAAAGTTTGAATATGATTATTACCTTGTATTAGAATGATAACCTACTGTAAGAAACAAAGATTTCTTGAGGTTGGATGATCACCTTACAAGATTGGAAGTGAGCTAGCAAACTTGAAAGTATTCTTGATTTTATGAAACTAGAACTTTTGGAATTTATGAAGAACACTTAGAACTTGAAGATAGAACTTGAGAGAGATCAATTAGATGAAGAAAATTGAAGAATGAAAGTGTTTGTAGGTGTTTTTGGTAGTTGGTGTATGGATTAGATATAAAGGATATGTAATTTTGTTTTCATGTAAATAAGTCATGAATGATTACTCATATTTTTGTAATTTTATGAGATATTTCATGCTAGTTGCCAAATGATGGTTCCCACATGTGTTAGGTGACTCACATGGGCTGCTAAGAGCTGTTCATTGGAGTGTATATACCAATAGTACATACATCTAAAAGCTGTGTATTGTACGAGTACGAATACGGGTGCATACGAGTAGAATTCTTGATGAAACTGAACGAGGATGTAATTGCAAGCATTTTTGTTAAGTAGAAGTATTTTGATAAGTGTATTTAAGTCTTTCAAAAGTGTATAAATACATATTAAAACACTACATGTATATACATTTTAACTGAGTCGTTAAGTCATCGTTAGTCGTTACATGTAAGTGTTGTTTTGAAACCTTTAGGTTAACGATCTTGTTAAATGTTGTTAACCCAATGTTTATAATATCAAATGAGATTTTAAATTATTATATTATCATGATATTATCATGTATGAATATCTCTTAATATGATATATATACATTAAATGTCTTTACAACGATAATCGTTACATATATGTCTCGTTTAAAAATCATTAAGTTAGTAGTCTTGTTTTTACATATGTAGTTCATTGTTAATATACTTAATGATATATTTACTTATCATAGTATCATGTTAACTATATATATATCCATATATATGTCATCATTTAGTTTTTACAAGTTTTAACGTTCGTGAATCACCGGTCAACTTGGGTGGTCAATTGTCTATATGAAACATATTTCAATTAATCAAGTCTTAACAAGTTTGATTGCTTAACATGTTGGAAACATTTAATCATGTAAATATCAATCTCAATTAATATATATAAACATGGAAAAGTTCGGGTCACTACAGTACCTACCCGTTAAATAAATTTCGTCCCGAAATTTTAAGCTGTTGAAGGTGTTGACAAATCTTCTAGAAATAGATGCGGGTATTTCTTCTTCATCTGATCTTCACGCTCCCAGGTGAACTCGGGTCCTCTACGAGCATTCCATCGAACCTTAACAATTGGTATCTTGTTTTGCTTAAGTCTTTTAACCTCACGATCCATTATTTCGACGGGTTCTTCGATGAATTGAAGTTTTTCGTTGATTTGGATTTCATCTAACGGAATAGTGAGATCTTCTTTAGCAAAACATTTCTTCAAATTCGAGACGTGGAAAGTGTTATGTACAGCCGCGAGTTGTTGAGGTAACTCAAGTCGGTAAGCTACTGGTCCGACACGATCAATAATCTTGAATGGTCCAATATACCTTGGATTTAATTTCCCTCGTTTACCAAATCGAACAACGCCTTTCCAAGGTGCAACTTTAAGCATAACCATCTCTCCAATTTCAAATTCTATATCTTTTCTTTTAATGTCAGCGTAGCTCTTTTGTTGACTTTGGGCGGTTTTCAACCGTTGTTGAATTTGGATGATCTTCTCGGTAGTTTCTTGTATAATCTCTGGACCCGTAATCTGTCTATCCCCCACTTCACTCCAACAAATCGGAGACCTGCACTTTCTACCATAAAGTGCTTCAAACGGCGCCATCTCAATGCTTGAATGGTAGCTGTTGTTGTAGGAAAATTCTGCTAACGGTAGATGTCGATCCCAACTGTTTCCGAAATCAATAACACATGCTCGTAGCATGTCTTCAAGCGTTTGTATCGTCCTTTCGCTCTGCCCATCAGTTTGTGGATGATAGGCAGTACTCATGTCTAGACGAGTTCCTAATGCTTGCTGTAATGTCTGCCAGAATCTTGAAATAAATCTGCCATCCCTATCAGAGATAATAGAGATTGGTATTCCATGTTTGGAGACGACTTCCTTCAAATACAGTCGTGCTAGCTTCTCCATCTTGTCATCTTCTCTTATTGGTAGGAAGTGTGCTGATTTGGTGAGACGATCAACTATTACCCAAATAGTATCAAAACCACTTGCAGTCCTTGGCAATTTAGTGATGAAATCCATGGTAATGTTTTCCCATTTCCATTTCGGGATTTCGGGTTGTTGAAGTAGACCTGATGGTTTCTGATGCTCAGCTTTGACCTTAGAACACATCAAACATTCTCCTACGTATTTAGCAACATCGACTTTCATACCCGGCCACCAAAAATGTTTCTTGAGATCCTTGTACATCTTCCCCGTTCCAGGATGTATTGAGTATCTGGTTTTATGAGCTTCTCTAAGTACCATTTCTCTCATATCTCCAAATTTTGGTACCCAAATCCTTTCAGCCCTATACCGGGTTCCGTCTTCCTGAATATTAAGATGCTTCTCTGATCCTTTGGGTATTTCATCCTTTAAATTTCCTCTTTTAAAACTCCTTGTTGCGCCTCCTTTATTTGAGTAGTAAGGTTATTATGAATCATTATATTCATAGATTTTACTCGAATGGGTTCTCTGTCCTTCCTGCTCAAGGCATCGGCTACCACATTTGCCTTCCCCGGGTGGTAACGAATCTCAAAGTCATAATCATTCAACAATTCAATCCACCTACGCTGCCTCATATTCAGTTGTTTCTGATTAAATATGTGTTGAAGACTTTTGTGGTCGGTATATATAATACTTTTGACCCCATATAAGTAGTGCCTCCAAGTCTTTAATGCAAAAACAACCGCTCCTAATTCCAAATCATGCGTCGTATAATTTTGTTCGTGAATCTTCAATTGTCTAGACGCATAAGCAATCACCTTCGTTCGTTGCATTAATACACAACCGAGACCTTGCTTTGATGCATCACAATAAATCACAAAATCATCATTCCCTTCAGGCAATGATAATATAGGTGCCGTAGTTAGCTTTTTCTTCAATAACTGAAACGCTTTCTCTTGTTCATCATTCCATTCAAATTTCTTCGCTTTATGCGTTAATGCAGTCAAGGATTTTGCTATTCTGGAAAAGTCTTGGATGAACCTTCTGTAGTAACCAGCTAGTCCTAAAAACTGGCGTATGTGTTTCGGAGTTTTCGGGGTTTCCCACTTTTCAACAGTTTCTATCTTTGCCGGATCCACCTTAATACCTTCTTTGTTCACTATGTGACCGAGGAATTGAACTTCTTCCAACCAAAATGCACACTTTGAAAACTTAGCGTACAATTCTTCCTTCCTCAATACTTCTAACACCTTTCTAAAATGTTCACCGTGTTCTTGGTCATTCTTTGAGTAAATAAGTATGTCATCAATGAAAACAATGACAAACTTGTCAAGGTATGGTCCACACACTCGGTTCATAAGGTCCATGAACACAGCTGGTGCATTAGTTAAACCAAACGACATGACCATAAACTCGTAATGACCGTAACGTGTTCTGAAAGCAGTCTTTGGAATATCATCTTCTTTCACCCGCATTTGATGATACCCAGAACGTAAGTCAATCTTTGAATAAACAGACGAGCCTTGTAGTTGATCAAATAAGTCATCGATTCTCGGTAGTGGGTAGCGGTTCTTGATGGTAAGTTTGTTCAACTCTCGGTAGTCGATACACAACCTGAATGTACCATCTTTCTTTTTGACAAACAAAACAGGAGCTCCCCACGGTGATGTGCTTGGTCGAATGAAACCACGCTCTAAAAGTTCTTGTAATTGGCTTTGCAGTTCTTTCATCTCGCTGGGTGCGAGTCTGTAAGGAGCACGAGCTATTGGTGCAGCTCCTGGTACAAGATCTATTTGAAATTCAACAGATCGATGTGGGGGTAATCCCGGTAATTCTTTCGGAAATACATCGGGAAATTCTTTTGCAATGGGAACATCATTGATGCTCTTTTCTTCAGTTTGTACTTTCTCGACGTGTGCTAGAACAGCATAGCAACCTTTTCTTATTAGTTTTTGTGCCTTCAAATTACTAATAAGATGTAGCTTCGTGTTGCCCTTTTCTCCGTACACCATTAAGGGTTTTCCTTTTTCTCGTATAATGCGAATTGCATTTTTGTAACAGACGATCTCTGCTTTCACTTCTTTCAACCAGTCCATACCGATTATCACATCAAAACTCCCTAACTCTACTGGTATCAAATCAATCTTAAATGTTTCGCTAACCAGTTTAATTTCTCGATTCCGACATATATTATCTGCTGAAATTAATTTACCATTTGCTAATTCGAGTAAAAATTTACTATCCAAAGGCGTCAATGGACAACTTAATTTAGCACAAAAATCTCTGCTCATATAGCTTCTATCCGCACCCGAATCAAATAAAACGTAAGCAGATTTATTGTCAATAAGAAACGTACCCGTAACAAGCTCCGGGTCTTCCTGTGCCTCTGCCGCATTAATATTGAAAACTCTTCCGCGGTCTTGTCCATTCGTGTTCTCCTGGTTCGGGCAATTTCTAATAATGTGGCCCGGTTTTCCACATTTATAACAAACTACATTGGCATAACTTGCTCCGACACTACTTGCTCCGCCATTACTCGTTCCGACACTATTTGTTCCTTTCGTTCTGTTAACCCCTGGTCCGTAGACATCACACTTCGCCGCGCTATGACCATTTCTTTTACACTTGTTGCAAAATTTGGTGCAGAACCCCGAGTGATACTTTTCACACCTTTGGCATAGCTGCTTCTGATTGTTGTTGTTGTTGCGGTTATTATTGTTGTTAAGATGATTGTTGTGGTTGCTGTTGTTGTTGTTGTTGTTGTTGGGCCGTTTGTTGTAGTTGCGATTGATGTTGCGATTGTTAGGATAGTTGTTGCGATTATTGTTATAATTGTTGTTGTTGTTGTATTGGTGATTCTTATCACCGTTTTCCTCCCACTTTCTTTTGACTTGCTTCACATTGGCCTCTTCAGCAGTCTGTTCTTTAATTCTTTCTTCAATCTGGTTCACTAGTTTGTGAGCCATTCTACATGCCTGTTATATGGAGGCGGGCTCGTGTGAACTTATATCTTCTTGGATTCTTTCCGGTAATCCTTTCACAAACGCGTCGATCTTCTCTTCCTCATCTTCGAATGCTCCCGGACACAATAGGCACAATTCTGTGAATCGTCTTTCGTACGTGGTAATATCAAATCCTTGGGTTCGTAACCCTCTAAGTTCTGTCTTGAGCTTATTGACCTCGGTTCTGGGACGGTACTTCTCGTTCATCAAGTGCTTGAATGCTGACCACGGTAGTGCGTACGCATCGTCTTGTCCCACTTGCTCTAGATAGGTATTCCACCATGTTAACGCAGAACCTGTGAAGGTATGCGTAGCGTACTTCACTTTGTCCTCTTCAGTACACTTACTTATGGCAAACACCGATTCAACCTTATCGGTCCACCGTTTCAATCCGATCGGTCCTTCGGTTCCATCAAATTCCAAAGGTTTGCAGGCAGTGAATTCTTTGTAGGTACATCCTACACGATTTCCTGTACTGCTAGATCCAAGGTTATTGTTGGTATGTAGCGCAGCCTATACTGCGGCTATGTTTGAAGCTAGAAAAGTACGGAATTCCTCTTCATTCATATTCACGGTGTGTCGAGTAGTCGGTGCCATTTCCTTCAAAATAGTTAAATGGAACAAGTTAATCATACAGAATATTAAGAGTAGTTAATAGTATTTCGTAGCATAATATGAACTCATTTATAAAAGCTTTTTCTTCATATTAGCATTTTATAAGTTTAAATTCGGGTAGTACCTACCCGTTAAGTTCATACTTAGTAGCTAATATACAATTCAACTACTACAATTCTATATGAAAAACTGATTATAATAATATTTCGCGTTCAAACTTTTATACAATATTTTACAAACTTACAATACCGCTTATTTTACATAAAGCATGAAATATAGCACACAATAACTTTGATACAAGATAGTTGTGAAGATAATTCTAGCTAGTACACAAGTCGTTCAGCAAAGGCAATAAAGACACGTAATTCATACGTCCAGAAACAAGTCATGCATTCTGGTTTTACTAGGACTACTTCCCATCCTTTGTCTTGTGGAACATAACCGTTATGGCCGTTGATAAGACAGCGTGTTTTAACGTCGTCAAAGGGACGAGGGTTTCGTAATGTCCAACAGTCCCGTAATAATCTAAAAACCTCATTTCTTACCCCAATTACCGACTCCGTCACTTGTGGAAACGTTTTGTTTAATAGTTGTAGCCCGATGTTCTTGTTCTCACTTTGGTGAGAAGCGAACATTACTAATCCGTAAGCATAACATGCTTCTTTATGTTGCATGTTAGCCGCTTTTTCTAAATCACGAAGTCCAATATTCGGATATATTGAGTCAAAATAATTTCTTAACCCATTGCGTAAAATAGCATTTGGGTTCCCCGCAATATATGCGTCAAAGTAAACACATCGTAACTTATGGGTTTCCCAATGTGATATCCCCCATCTTTCAAACGAAAGTCTCTTATAAACCAAGACATTCTTGGAACGTTCTTCGAATGTCTTACAAACTGATCTCGCCTTAAATAGTTGTGCCGAGGAATTCTGGCCGACTCTAGACAAGATTTCATCAATCATGTCTCCGGGTAGGTCTCTTAAAATATTGGGTTGTCTATCCATTTTGTGTTTTTTAAACTGTAAAATAGACAAGAGTTAGATTCATAAAAAAAATACTTATTAATACAAGCAATTTTTACATATATCATAAAGCATAAGAACACTATATTACATATATTACACCACACGAATACAACTATCTTATTCCGACTTGCTTGTTTCTTCTTCTTCGGTTTTGGTTCGTTTTGCCAAGTTTCTAGGGATATATGATGTTCCCCTAATACGAACCGTCGTTGTCCACATTGGTTTAGAAAAACCTGGTGGTTTAGAGGTTCCCGGGTCATTGTTACAACTTAAGGACTTCGGGGGTTGACGATACATATAAAGTTCATCGGGGTTGGAATTAGATTTCTCTATTTTTATGCCCTTTCCCTTATTATTTTCTTTTGCCTTTTTAAATTCAGTTGGGGTAATTTCTATAACATCATCGGAATTCTCGTCGGAATCCGATTCATCGGAGAATTGGTAATCCTCCCAATATTTTGCTTCCTTGGCGGAAACACCATTGACCATAATTAACCTTGGTCGGTTGGTTGAGGATTTTCTTTTACTTAACCGTTTTATTATTTCCCCCACCGGTTCTACTTCTTCATCCGGTTCCGATTCTTCTTCCGGTTCCGATTCTTCTTCCGGTTCCGACTCTTCTTCCGGTTCCTCTTCGGGAACTTGTGAATCAGTCCACGAATCATTCCAATTTACATTTGACTCTTCATTATTATTAGGTGAGTCAATGGGACTTGTTCTAGAGGTAGACATCTATCACATAATATCAAACGCGTTAAGAGATTAATATATCACATAATTTTCACATGTTAAAAATATATAGTTTCCAACAAAATTTGTTAAGCAATCATTTTTCAAGTAAACACGGTCGAAGTCCAGACTCACTAATGCATCCTAACAAACTCGATAAGACACACTAATGCAAAATTCTGGTTCTCTAAGACCAACGCTCGGATACCAACTGAAATGTCCCGTTCTTATTGATTAAAAACGTTCCATATTAATTGATTTCGTTGCGAGGTTTTGACCTCTATATGAGACATTTTTCAAAGACTGCATTCATTTTTAAAACAAACCATAACCTTTATTTCATCAATAAAGGTTTAAAAAGCTTTACGTAGATTATCAAATAATGATAATCTAAAATATCCTGTTTACACACGACCATTACATAATGGTTTACAATACAAATATGTTACAACAAAATAAGTTTCTTGAATGCAGTTTTTACACAATATCATACAAGCATGGACTCCAAATCTCGTCCTTATTTAAGTATGCGACAGCGGAAGCTCTTAATAATCACCTAAGAATAAACATGCTTAAAACGTCAACAAAAATGTTGGTGAGTTATAGGTTTAACCTATATATATATATATATCAAATCATAATAATAGATCACAAGATTTCATATTTCAATACACATCCCATACATAGAGATAAAAATCATTCATATGGTGAACACCTGGTAACCGACATTAACAAGATGCATATATAAGAATATCCCCATCATTCCGGGACACCCTTCGGATATGATATAAATTTTGAAGTACTAAAGCATCCGGTACTTTGGATGGGGTTTGTTAGGCCCAATAGATCTATCTTTAGGATTCGCGTCAATTAGGGTGTCTGTTCCCTAATTCTTAGATTACCAGACTTAATAAAAAAAGGGCATATTCGATTTCGATAATTCAACCATAGAATGTAGTTTCACGTACTTGTGTCTATTTTGTAAATCATTTATAAAACCTGCATGTATTCTCATCCCAAAAATATTAGATTTTAAAAGTGGGACCATAACTCACTTTCACAGATTTTTACTTCGTCGGGAAGTAAGACTTGGCCACTGATTGATTCACGAACCTATAACAATATATACATATATATCAAAGTATGTTCAAAATATATTTACAACACTTTTAATATATTTTGATGTTTTAAGTTTATTAAGTCAGCTGTCCTCGTTAATAACCTACAACTAGTTGTCCACAGTTAGATGTACAGAAATAAATCGATAAATATTATCTTGAATCAATCCACGACCCAGTGTATACGTATCTCAGTATTGATCACAACTCAAACTATATATATTTTGGAATCAACCTCAACCCTGTATAGCTAACTCCAACATTCACATATAGAGTGTCTATGGTTGTTCCGAAATATATATAGATGTGTCGACATGATAGGTCGAAACATTGTATAAGTGTCTATGGTATCTCAAGATTACATAATATACAATACAAGTTGATTAAGTTATGGTTGGAATAGATTTGTTATCAATTTTCACGTAGCTAAAATGAGAAAAATTATCCAATCTTGTTTTACCCATAACTTCTTCATTTTAAATCTGTTTTGAGTGAATCAAATTGCTATGGTTTCATATTGAACTCTATTTTATGAATCTAAATAGAAAAAGTATAGGTTTATAGTCAGAAAAATAATTTACAAGTCATTTTTGTAAAGGTAGTCATTTCAGTCGAAAGAACGACGTCTAGATGACCATTTTAGAAAACATACTTCCACTTTGAGTTTAACCATAATTTTTGGATATAGTTTCATGTTCATAATAAAAATAATTTTCTCAGAATAACAACTTTTAAATCAAAGTTTATCATAGTTTTTAATTAACTAACCCAAAACAGCCCGCGGTGTTACTACGACGGCGTAAATCCGGTTTTACGGTGTTTTTCTTGTTTCCAGGTTTTAAATCATTAAGTTAGCATATCATATAGATATAGAACATGTGTTTAGTTGATTTTAAAAGTCAAGTTAGAAGGATTAACTTTTATTTGCGAACAAGTTTAGAATTAACTAAACTATGTTCTAGTGATTACAAGTTTAAACCTTCGAATAAGATAGCTTTATATGTATGAATCGAATGATGTTATGAACATCATTACTACCTTAAGTTCCTTGGATAAACCTACTGGAAAAGAGAAAAATGGATCTAGCTTCAACGGATCCTTGGATGGCTCGAAGTTCTTGAAGCAGAATCATGACACGAAAACAAGTTCAAGTAAGATCATCACTTGAAATAAGATTGTTATAGTTATAGAAATTGAACCAAAGTATGAATATGATTATTACCTTGTATTAGAATGATAACCTACTGTAAGAAACAAAGATTTCTTGAGGTTGGATGATCACCTTACAAGATTGGAAGTGAGCTAGCAAACTTGAAAGTATTCTTGATTTTATGAAACTAGAACTTTTGGAATTTATGAAGAACACTTAGAACTTGAAGATAGAACTTGAGATAGATCAATTAGATGAATAAAATTGAAGAATGAAAGTGTTTGTAGGTGTTTTTGGTCGTTGGTGTATGGATTAGATATAAAGGATATGTAATTTTGTTTTCATGTAAATAAGTCATGAATGATTACTCATATTTTTGTAATTTTATGAGATATTTCATGCTAGTTGCCAAATGATGGTTCCCACATGTGTTAGGTGACTCACATGGGCTGCTAAGAGCTGTTCATTGGAGTGTATATACCAATAGTACATACATCTAAAAGCTGTGTATTGTACGAGTACGAATACGGGTGCATACGAGTAGAATTCTTGATGAAACTGAACGAGGATGTAATTGCAAGCATTTTTGTTAAGTAGAAGTATTTTGATAAGTGTATTTAAGTCTTTCAAAAGTGTATAAATACATATTAAAACACTACATGTATATACATTTTAACTGAGTCATTAAGTCATCGTTAGTCGTTACATGTAAGTGTTGTTTTGAAACCTTTAGGTTAACGATCTTGTTAAATGTTGTTAACCCAATGTTTATAATATCAAATGAGATTTTAAATTATTATATTATCATGATATTATCATGTATGAATATCTCTTAATATGATATATATACATTAAATGTCTTTACAACGATAATCGTTACATATATGTCTCGTTTAAAAATCATTAAGTTAGTAGTCTTGTTTTTACATATGTAGTTCATTGTTAATATACTTAATGATATATTTACTTATCATAGTATCATGTTAACTATATATATATCCATATATATGTCATCATATAGTTTTTACAAGTTTTAACGTTCGTGAATCACCGGTCAACTTGGGTGGTCAATTGTCTATATGAAACATATTTCAATTAATCAAGTCTTAACAAGTTTGATTGATTAACATGTTGGAAACATTTAATCATGTAAATATCAATCTTAATTAATATATATAAACATGGAAAAGTTCGGGTCACTACAGACATGGCCAACTACCTAGTTGCCGGAGTAGTACAAAAGGGAATGAGTACCTCCCGAAGAAGGAAGTTCTTCTGGGATGCCAAGTACTACTACTGGGAAGATCCTTACCTGTTTAGAATTTGCCCTAATTAGATAATCAGGAGGTGCGTAGAAGAAAAGCAAGCAGCAGGGATTCTTCACCAATGTCACCATGGACCAACTAGAGGTCATCATGGAGCAAACTTAACCGCAAGAAAAGTCTACGAATCAGGATTCTACTAGCCGTCTATATTTTGAGATGCGCAAGAGCTTGTAAAGCGTTGTGACGCATGCCAAAGGCAAGGTATTATCTCTATGAAGAATGAGATGCCTCGGACTAATATCCAAGCTTGCGAGATCTTCGATATATGGGGATTAGACTTTATGGGCTCATTCTCAAAGTCTAATAGGAAAGAATATGTCCTCGTAGCAGTAGATTACGTCTCCAGATGGGTCGAAGCCCAAGCATTTCCGACCAATGATGCCAAAGTCGTCACAAATTTCCTGAAGAGACTCTTCTGCAGATTTGGAGCTCCCCGTGCGATAATTAGTGATAGAGGCACACACTTCTGTAATACTCAGTTTATGAAGGTGATGCAACAATACGGAGTTACCCACAAAATGTCCACTGCCTATCATCCGCAGACCAACGGACAAGCAGAAGTCACGAACAGAGCACTCAAAAGAATCTTAGAACGAACTATCGGCCATCATGGAAATAAATGGGCCGAGAAGTTAGATGATGCTCTGTGGGCATTCTGGACTGCCTACAAGAATCCCCTAGGAACTACACCCAACCGCATGATCTATGGAAAAGCTTGTCACCTTCCGCTAGAACTCAAATATAAAGCACTCTGGGCACTGAAGACCTGCAACCTCGATCCCTCAGTTACCGGAAGACATAGGAAAATGCAAATGAACGAACTCGCCGAATTGAGAAACCAAGCATATGAAAGGTCATTGTGATGCCCCGTACAAAACCATCGTGTACGAATCATCAACAACAGGATCATTACAAGGTTAAGTACTATATGATGTAATAAAATAAGTTGCATTCACGATAAAAAGGTGATGTCATAACCGACATCAAATGTTTTACAATCCAAAAGCATGCTTCACTAAGTGGAAGCAAATAATAAGTGTATGTGACCACAATGGTCGTTACAAGTCATAATTCAAAAGTACTAAAGTTTGAATGCAAGGTAAAGTAGTTCATGCGATGACAACTCTAAGCAGCGGGTGTCTACAGCACGACTAGCACATAGCGGAAGCTAACCGCAAGCACCTGAGAAAAACATGCTTAAAACGTCAACACAAAGGTTGGTGAGCTATAGTTTAAGTATAACAGTAATATAAGGTAGGCCACCAGATTTCAGTGCTACAAAGAGCGTTTCAAAACTATATGGTAAAGTATATGCGTAACCATGGGCACTTGGTAACTAACTTAACGTTTATACCCCCTGAAAGTACACTTGGAAAGTGTGTATGATTACGAAGTATTAATCACTCGTTAAATGCTAGCGCGACTAGGCCGAGTGGGGATGTCAAACCCTATGGATCCATATCTAAGATTCGCGTTCACGGTTCCAAAAATCAATGATTAAACGTTACCGAGCTAAAGGGAATGTTTGTGCCGTTGTATAACCCACACATATATAAGTTTTTAAGTACTCGTGCCTAGTATGTAAAACATGAAATGTGCATGTATTCTCAGTCCCAAATAGTTAAAGTAAAAAGGGATGCTATAACTCACAATGATAATGTAGTCGTAAAGTCAGTTCGGAAAGGTGTGCAAGTATTCGGTCCGAAGGTCCTCAACCTAAGTCAAATAGTACTAAGTCAGTAAATCATCTTAATAGGTGTAAAAGTATGTAAATAAGGTCTTAAATTTCATCATCATTCATCATCAAACAAAAGGCGTAAAGTAAGTTTCGTTTATGAAAGTAGTTTACAACAAAGGCTGACTTCAGTCAGTCACCACGGCCTCTACCCTTACTGAATTAAGGTGAGACCAGTGGCCATGGCTCCGTATATGAGTCCTTTAAGTTTGGTAAAATTTACAGAAGCAAACTCGTCTTTGTTTGACCGTGGCTACGGTCTAAGTGCGAGTAGGTCAGAAATTTCTGCACAACGTTAAAAGGACATAGTGACGATCGGAGGGCCATAAATCCGAAACCGTAACTGGGATTAAGACGAGCCCTATATGAAAAGTTATTTACACGAACTGAGATATCTGAAAATCAAGGTTACAGTAGCCCAGGTGTACTGGTATGTTACAGAAACCAGAAAAACAGAAACTATAAATAGAAAACAGAAAAATAAATGGACATAGTGACGCTCGGAGGGCCATAGATTCTAAACCGTAACTCGGATTGAGACGAGTCTTATATGAAAAGTTATCTATTCAAAAATATATATTTTAAAATCAAGGTCTCAATAGCCCAGGTCTACTGGTCTGTTACGGAAACAGTAGGACAGAGGGCTGTAAACAGAAAACTGGAAGTTAAAAGTGAGTTCCGGTGGTCTTGGTGCTTGATGTTCATCATGGTTCTCATCCTTGATGCATATAGCTTCAAGTGTACAACTCATTGATGTGTTTGAATCATCTTAACCAAGATTTAACCATAATAACACAAGTGTAAGTCTATGATATGAAGCACAACTCACATAAGAGTTGTATGAAGTTTGATGAACCAAAGTTACATCAAGATCATAGATTCAACACATGCATGAATTAGAAAAGTAATATTGTACTACAAACTTGAAAATAAACTTACTAATCAAGATCTTAAGTGGTTAGTTTGATCTTGAAGATCCAAGACCCAAAAGTTATTAAGTAAATTTTTATGTTCTTGAACTTTTTAAAGTTAATCTTTAGTTCAAGATAAATGAGATCAAGGTTAACTTGTAACACTTGACCATCTACAACCAAAATCACGATTTTAATACATGAACAAATGAAGAAATAAGCTAATTACACAAGTAGTAAGTTCATGAGTTTCATACTTTTAAAGATTCAAGCCTAAGTCTTGATCTTTAGAAAGTAAACTTTTAAGTTTACTAACATGCATTCAAGTAATGATTTTTACAACCCATGAACTTTAATCTTTCAAGACATTAAATGTAGAACATAAACTAGGAATTTTAGTTCTTGCATGTTCTTGTTATGAACAAGATAAATGAAGAATCAAACTAAAGAGTTTGATTCTTTAATACTAGTAAGGAGTAACTAAGATAACAAGTAAGTAAACAACAACTAGCAACAACAAGGAATTAATCAACAACAAAGAGCAAAAGATGATGATGATTATGTAGCCATAGGCTACGGTTTTTACAAGAGAAAGAGGAGAAGAAGAAGCTCAAGTTACTTACAAGAATGGAGAGAAAGTTGAGAGGAAAGTGCAAGTATTGTGTGTGTAAAAGTGAGGAGGTAGCATGCTAGTAGTTAAGTAGTCAAAATTTGAAACAAAAACAACCTCCAAGGCCATTATGGCCGTGAGGTTCCCTCACCAATGGGGGAAGGAGGTGCCTATTACTTTAAGCATGCTTCTTTAACTCAAGGGTGGGAATTAAGGGTGCATGCATGGGGATAAGGTGCAAGTGTCATGTAGAGTCTTTCCATTACTTAATAAATCTTATTAAACTTAAAAGTAATACTTATATATTAAGTGGGCTTAAATAAATCTATTAAAGAAGTAGGATGGGCTCATAAGTCCATAACCATGAGTCCATAACATTTAACAAGCCCAAGTTCAAGTAATTCACAAATTATTCCAACTAAAGCCCAAGTAATTAACTAATAACCATAGTTAGTCAAAATGATTAATAGAACTAATCATGAATGTAAATAATATTCTAAAAATATTATTCGTGAAGTTTCGTGTGTCACAAAGACGTTTCGGGCATTTAAAAGTCAAGTTCGGGCAATCATGGCAACATGCAAATGTAATGACATACATTCGTTTAATCACATGTATTAATAATAATAAATATTAATAAATAAACATTGGAAATTCCAAGGTCGTTACATTACCCACCTGTTAAAGAAAATTTCGTCCCGAAATTTTAAGCTGAGGTAGATGGAGGAGTCGGGAAAAGGTGAGGATACTTCCGCATCATTTGATCCTCTCGCTCCCAAGTAAACTCAGGTCCTCGTTTGGCATTCCATCGCACTCGGACGATCGGAATCTTGTTGCGTTTCAAAGTTTTGATCTCACGATCCATAATTTCAACAGGTTCCTCCACAAAGTGGAGTTTGTCATCAATCGTAAGTTCTTGAAGAGGTATGATAAGTTCAAGTGCAGCAAGACACTTCTTCAAGTTCGACACGTGGAAGGTGGGATGAACTGAGCTCAATTGTGCTGGTAGATCCAAACGGTATGCAACGGGTCCAACACGTTCCAAGATTTCAAAAGGACCAATGTATCGTGGGTTCAACTTTCCACGTTTTCCAAAGCGAATCATACCCTTCCAAGGTGCAACCTTCAACATCACATGATCACCAACGTTGAATTCAAAGTCTTTACGTTTAAGATCGGCATAACTCTTTTGGCGATCACGGGCAGTCTTAAGTCTAGCTTGGATCTGAGCAATCATCTCCGTGGTTTCGTGGACTACCTCGGGTCCGGTGATTTGATTTTCGCCTACTTCGGCCCAACAAATAGGAGATCGTCACTTGCGACCATACAACGCTTCAAAAGGTGCAGAATTAATGCTCGAGTGATAACTGTTGTTGTAAGAAAATTCGGAGAGTGGCAAATGCCTATCCCATGCCTTTTCGAAATCAATGACACATGCACGCAACATGTCTTCCAAGGTCTAAATCGTCCGTTCACTTTGCCCGTCTGTCTGTGGGTGATAAGCTGTGCTCATGTCGAGGCGAGTTCCCATGGCTTCTTGTAAAGAACGCCAAAATCTAGAGGCAAATCGGGGATCGCGATTTGAGATAATCGATAAAGGTACACCATGACGAGATACAACCTCTTTGATGTATAGTTGAGCAAGTCTCTCCATCATATCCATTTCCTTCATGGCTAGGAAGTGTGCAGATTTGTTAAGACGATCAACGATAACCCAGATGGTATCGTATCCGCCCGCCGTCTTTGGTAGCTTGGTGATGAAATCCATTGTTATCCTTTCCCACTTCCATTGTGGGATTTCCGGTTGCTGAAGTAACCCAGAAGGTCTCTGATGCTTGGCTTTAACCTTCGAGCAAGTCAAACACTTACCAACATAAGTCGCAAAGTCCTTCTTAAGATTTGGCCACCAATTCTGTTCTTTAAGGTCGTGGTACATTTTGCCCGCTCCAGGATGAATTGAGTATCTCGATTTGTGTGCTTCATCAAGTATAAGGTTCCGTAGATCTCCATAACGAGGTACCCAAATTCTTCCGGCATAACATCGGAGTCCAGTATCTCTAACCTTGAATCAAGAGATAAGTATGTTCAAATGTTCATGAGATATATTCTCCTCCTTGAGAGCCTCATCTTGGGCTACTCGGATCTGATTGTTGAGGTTCGAATGGATGGTGATGTTCAGAGACCGAACGCGAAGAGGTACCATCCTCTCCTTTCAACTCAAAGCGTCAGCTACAACATTGGCCTTGCCAGGGTAATAACGGAGTTCACAATCGTAGTCGTTAAGCATCTCGATCCATCGACGCTGTCTCATATTCAGTTGCTTCTGATCGAAGATGTGTTGAAGACTCTTGTGATCGGTGAAGATAGTACTTTTAGTTCCATACAAATAGTGTCTCCATAATTTGAGCTCAAAGACAACGGCTCCAAGTTCGAGATCATGAGTTGTGTTGTTCCGCTCATGAATCTTCAATTGTCAGGATGCATAGGCAATAACCTTTGATCTTTGCATCAATACACAACCAAATCCATTCTTCGATGCATCGCAATAAACAACAAAGTCGTCACTGCCTTCAGGGAGTGATAAAATAGGTGCGGAGGTTAACTTCTTCTTCAAGGTTTGAAATGCTGATTTGTGTGCGGGTTCCCAAATGAACTTCTTACCCTTGTGAGTCAGCGCGGTCAAAGGACGCGCAATCAGAGAGAATCCTTCTATAAACCTTCGGTAGTAGCCGGCGAGACCTAGAAATTGGTGGATGTGAGTCAGAGTGGTGGGGGTTTCCCACTTGTTGATAGCTTCAATCTTCGCGAGATCAACTTTGATACCCTGGTCACTCACAACATGACCCAGAAACTGGACTTTCTTCAACCAAAATTCACACTTGGAGAATTTGGCGTATAGTTGCTCTTGTCTCAAGAGTTCAAGCACTAATCGGAGGTGTTGCTCATGCTCTTCTTCACTCTTAGAGTAGATGAGGATATCATCTATGAAGACGATAACAAACTTGTCCAAGTACGGCTTGCAGACACAATTCATGAGGTCTATAAATACGGCAGGTGCATTGGTCAATCCGAACGGTATTACGAGAAATTCATAATGACCATAGCGTGTCCTAAATGCAGTCTTCATCACATCACTCTCTTTCACCCTCAACTGGTGATAACCGAATCGCAAATCGATCTTAGAGTAAACGCTCGATCCTTGCAGCTGATCGAAAAGATCGTCAATTCGTGGTAGTGGATACCGATTCTTGATTGTCAATTTGTTGAGTTCACGGTAGTCGATACACATACGGAAGGATCCATCCTTCTTCTTCACAAACAAAACAGGTGCGCCCCACGGCGAAGAACTTGGTTGAATAAACCCTCGATCTAGGAGTTCCTGTAGTTGGCTTTGTAACTCTTGCATCTCGGAAGGTGCAAGTCGGTACGGTGCGCGAGCTACAGGTGCAGCTCCTGGCACTAAATCGATCTGAAATTCCACTACCCTCGGTGGTGGTAATCCAGGTAACTCCTCTGGAAAGACATCGGGAAACTCTTTCACAATCCGTACGTCGTTCACACTCTTCACCTCGGTTTCTACTGTTTTCACATGTGCTAGGACAGCAAAACGTCCCTTCTTCATAATCTTTTGTGCCTTCACGCAACTAATGAGGTTCAGCTTCGACGTACATCTCTCCCCATAGATAACCAGCGGCTCGCCATCTCCATGTGGTATACGAAGAGCTTTATCTCCATAAATAATACCGGCCCTTACTTTGGTCAACCAATCCATACCGACGATCACGTCAAAACTTCCCAGTTTGATAGGTATCAAGTCAATTTCGAAATTTGCACCAGCTATATTAATAATAGCCCCTCGGCCAATTTGGTCAACCTTTTCAAGTTTACCGTTGGCTACCTCGACAAGCATACTTTCTTTTAAAGGGACTAACGACCAATTTATCTTATCACAAAAGTGTCTACATACATAACTTCTATCGGCACCAGTATCAAATAGGACAGAAGCTAAAAGATTGTTGATAGTGAATATACCTGTCACCAAGTCGGGGTTCTCGCGTGCATCCCTTGCATTAACATTAAAAGCTCTACCTCGCGGTGGTCCACCGTCTTTTCGCTTGTCGGGACACTCATTCCTGAAGTGACCCGTCTTTCCGCATCCGTAGCACTTCTTCGGCCCGGTGGGGTTCACCCTTGCATTCAAAGTTGTGACCTTGAAATCCTTGCCTATATGTCCAAACCATTGGCACTTCTCACAAACCACATTACAATACCCAGTGTGGTGTTTGTAACACCTCTTGCATTACGGTAGGGTACCTTTGTAGTTAGGGTTGGAGCTTGTGCCGGGGTTAGGATTTCCACCGTTGTTGTGTCTCTTAGCGGGGGTCTGATCATAGGTTCTCCCCCTGTTGTTGTTGTTGTTATTATTATTATCCCACTTTCGCTTTTCACTACTTCCAGCTTCAAACTTAGCCTTCTCCGGCTCATCAATGAGAATCTGATTCATGAGGGTATGCGCCATGCGCATTGCTTCGGGAACATTCGGTGGTTTGGACGATGTGACGTTTCCTTTGATGGACTTAGGGAGTCCCCAGAAGTATCTCTCCATACGCTTGAATTCCGGGGTGACCATGGTCGGACACATCAGGGCTAGTTCCAAAAATCTCCTATTGTAACTATCAAGGTCGTTCCCAACGGCCTTTAACTGCATGAATTCCATTTCCATCTTTTGTATTTCGGTTCTCGAACAATACTCATCAATCATAGCTGCTTTAAATTCCTCCCATGGCGTAGCATACGCCTCATCGATACCTTTTGCTTGAGCTAACGTGTTCCACCACGTTAGCGCGCCGTCAGATAGCGTGCAAGAAGCAAATTTGGTCTTGTTGTCCTCCGAACAGTTGCTAACTCAGAATACTAATTCAAGTTTCTCGAACCATCTGGTGAGACCAACCGGTCCCTCAGTTCCACTGAAGTTATGTGGTTTGCAGCTATGGAATTCCTTGTAAGTACACCCATTTCGAACGGGTGGGATAACCGGTGGTGGTGGCGGTGGAGCTTGGAGGTTTCTTTCTGCTAGGGATGCGGCTACGCATTCTTGGATCATCTCTTCAATTTGAGTAGCAGTAGGTGTGGATCGACCGTTAGCCATGGTATTCTAAACAAAAATTTTGACTTAAGTCAAAATCCAGCATTCAATATGTAATAATATAGTATATAACAACCAACATGGAATCAAAACATCACATGTTATTAAATAATGCATCTAGGTACAAATACCACAGAATCATCGTACAGTAATGTAAATAGAACATCGTGCAAGAATTAAATAATGCAAAGTTCCATTCATTAATAATAATAAGTTTCATACATCCGAATAAGTTCGTACAATACATAAGTGTAATATGAAACTACAACTAGATTACATCATGAAATCTAATACAAAAGGTCCTACGGTGAAGGTGGGTGTAGGATGTCTAAAACCTGAGCCAACTGCTCCTCGAGCTTAGTAACCCGAGCTCGGAGAATCTCCACCTCCCTTGTTAATTCCTCGACAGTGGGAGCTGGTGGGGCAGGCGGTGCTGGCGGTGCAGGTGGGGCCGGTGGTGCAGGTGGGGCCGGTGGAGCGGATGGTGCTGGCAGAGCGGGTGGTGCAGACCGCACGAAACGGGGTGCAGATGTCCCGGCTCCAGAAATAGTCAGCACGTAACGAGGTGTCTTACGTATGAGTGGGTCGGAAGGGTATGGCACGAGCCGCTTACGGGCAGTAACCCTCCGACGTCTACCAAAAGCGTCAGTGAAAGCACGACCTCCATTCACCCCTGGAATGACGGTGCCATCAGGACGGTACCGCTTCTTTGGCGGGGTGGAGGGTGCCTGAATAGGTATATCAGCAGGGTCCTCATCATCACTGGAGTCATTCGAAGAGGTGTCGTCTGATGGAGCATCAGTGGAAGACCCGTCATCTGAATCATGTGGTGGAGACACGGGTGGCTCAACTGGCAGTCCGAAGGCGGCCAACATCTGTCTGTGTCTGCCTGGCGGAATTGGCACTAAACGTCCGTCGGGAGTGCGTCGGCAAGGCGTGCGCATATGGTTACGAAATGGCCCTTCCCCGAACTCCGCGGGAATCTCAATCCCACCGATGCGGGGCTGTGACCCCGAGGGTTCGGGTGCAGACGGAGCTGGAATCTCCGTAGGGCCCACGTGTCCATCAGAAGTAGTCACTGGTGCAGGCAGCTGGCTGCTAGTCCCGAAAGATGAAGCGCCGGGGTCACTCGTTCGTGTCAGGATCGGTGGATCGGCAACGGTGGTAGGTGGAGTAGCTGAAGAGTCTAAACTGCCCAAAATGCTAGCAGGTGGTACATCCGACATCTGAACAAGGAAAAATGATTTTTTCCATGTCAGTAAGTCATAAAGCAAGCACGTATTAGGCCAACAGTTTAAATCATGTATAACAATAAGTAGCATGGCAATAACAGCAAATCGTACGAAGGTAGCATGCAATCGAAAGCAAGTAATATCATACAGTAGTGAAATCATGTAGTAGCATACGGTATATAGCAGTAAAAGTAAGCAGCAGCATGCAGTAAGTTCAGCAGAAACACGTAAACTAGCAAGTTGTAGATTAGTCCTATTAGTGAATCCTACTCGGGTCGGTCTTAGACTCACTAATGCAACCTAATTCCCTACAACCAACGCTCTGATACCAAATGTGATGCCCCGTACAAAACCATCGTGTACGAATCATCAACAACAGGATCATTACAAGGTTAAGTACTATATGCTGTAATAAAATAAGTTGCATTCACGATAAAAAGGTGATGTCATAACCGACATCAAATGTTTTACAATCCAAAAGCATGCTTCACTAAGTGGAAGCAAATAATAAGTGTATGTGACCACAATGGTCATTACAAGTCATAATTCAAAAGTACTAAAGTTTGAATGCAATGTAAAGTAGTTCATGCGATGACAACTCTAAGCAGCGGGTGTCTACAGTACGACTAGTACACAGCGGAAGCTAACCTCAAGCACCTGAGAAAAACATGCTTAAAACGTCAACACAAAGGTTGGTGAGCTATAGTTTAAGTATAACAGTAATATAAGGTAGGCCACGAGATTTCAGTGCTACAAAGAGCGTTTCAAAACGATATGGTAAAGTATATGCTTAACCGTGGGCACTTGGTAACTAACTTAACGTTTATACCCCCTGAAAGTACACTTGGCAAGTGCGTATGATTATGAAGTATTAATCACTCGTTAAATGCTAGCGCGACTAGCCCGAGTGGGGATGTCAAACCCTATGGATCCATATCTAAGATTCGCGTTCACGGTTCCAAAAACCAATGATTAAACGTTACCGAGCTAAAGGGAATGTTTGTGCCGTTGTATAACCCACACATATATAAGTTTTTAAGTACTCGTGCCTAGTATGTAAAACATGAAACGTGCATGTATTCTCAGTCCCAAATAGTTAAAGTAAAAAGGGATGCTATAACTCATAATGATAATGTAGTCGTAAAGTCGGTTCGGAAAGGTGTGCAAGTAATCGGTCCGAAGGTCCTCAACCTAAGTCAAATAGTACTAAGTCAGTAAATCGTCTTAATAGGTGTAAAAGTATGTACATAAGGTCTTAAAGGTCATCATCATTCATCATCAAACAAAAGGCGTAAAGTAAGTTTCGTTTATGAAAGTAGTTTACAACAAAGGCTGACTTCAGTCAGTCACCACGGCCTCTACCCTTACTGAATTAAGGTGAGACCAGTGTCCATGGCTCCTTATATGAGTCCTTTAAGTGTGGTAAAATTTACAGAAGCAAACTCGTCTTCGTTTGACCGTGGCGACGGTCTAAGTGCGAGTAGGTCAGAAATTTCTGCACAACGTTAAAAGGACATAGTGACGATCGGAGGGCCATAAATCCTAAACCGTAACTCGTATTAAGACGAGTCCTATATGAAAAGTTATTTACACGAACTGAGATATCTGAAAATCAAGGTTACAGTAGCCCAGGTGTACTGGTATGTTACAGAAACCAGAAAAACAGAAACTATAAACAGAAAACAGAAAAATAAATGGACATAGTGACGCTCGGAGGGCCATAGATTCTAAACCGTAACTCGGATTGAGACGAGTCTTATATGAAAAGTTATCTATTCAAAAAGATATATTTGAAAATCAAGGTCTCAATAGCCCAGGTCTACTGGTCTGTTACGGAAACAGTAGGACAGAGGGCTGTAAACAGAAAACAGGAAGTTAAAAGTGAGTTCCGGTGGTCTTGGTGCTTGATGTTCATCATGGTTCTCATCCTTGATGCATATAGCTTCAAGTGTACAACTCATTGATGTGTTTGAATCATCTTAACCAAGATTTAACCATCATAACACAAGTGTAAGTCTATGATATGAAGCACAACTCACATAAGAGTTGTATGAAGTTTGATGAACCAAAGTTACATCAAGATCATAGATTCAACACATGCATGAATTAGAAAAGTAATATTGTACTACAAACTTGAAAATAAACTTACTAATCAAGATCTTAAGTGGTTAGTTTGATCTTGAAGATCCAAGACCCAAAAGTTATTAAGTAAATTTTTATGTTCTTGAACTTTTTAAAGTTAATCTTTAGTTCAAGATAAATGAGATCAAGGTTAACTTGTAACACTTGACCATCTACAACCAAAATCACGATTTTAATACATGAACAAATGAAGAAATAAGCTAATTACACAAGTAGTAAGTTCATGAGTTTCATACTTTTAAAGATTCAAGCCTAAGTCTTGATCTTTAGAAAGTAAACTTTTAAGTTTACTAACATGCATTCAAGTAATGATTTTTACAACCCATGAACTTTAATCTTTCAAGACATTAAATGTAGAACATAAACTAGGAAGTTTAGTTCTTGCATGTTCTTGTTATGAACAAGATAAATGAAGAATCAAACTAAAGAGTTTGATTCTTTAATACTAGTAAGGAGTAACTAAGATAACAAGTAAGTAAACAACAACTAGCAACAACAAGGAATTAATCAACAAAGATGATGATGATTATGTAGCCATAGGCTACGGTTTTTACAAGAGAAAGAGGAGAAGAAGAAGCTCAAGTTACTTACAAGAATGAAGAGAAAGTTGAGAGGAAAGTGCAAGTATTGTGTGTGTAAAAGTGAGGAGGTAGCATGCTAGTAGTTAAGTAGTCAAAATTTGAAACAAAAACAACCTCCAAGGCCATTATGGCCGTGAGGTTCCCTCACCAATGGGGGAAGGAGGTGCCTATTACTTTAAGCATGCTTCTTTGACTCAAGGGTGGGAATTAAGGGTGCATGCATGGGGATAAGGTGCAAGTGTCATGTAGAGTCTTTCCATTACTTAATAAATCTTATTAAACTTAAAAGTAATACTTATATATTAAGTGGGCTTAAATAAATCTATTAAAGAAGTAGGATGGGCTCATAAGTCCATAACCATGAGTCCATAACATTTAACAAGCCCAAGTTTAAGTAATTCACAAATTATTCCAACTAAAGCCCAAGTAATTAACTAATAACCATAGTTAGTCAAAATGATTAATAGAACTAATCATGAATGTAAATAATATTCTAAAAATATTATTCGTGAAGTTTCGTGTGTCACAAAGACGTTTCGGGCATTTAAAAGTCAAGATCGGGCAATCATGGCAACATGCAAATGTAATGACATACATTCGTTTAATCACACGTATTAATAATAATAAATATTAATAAATAAACGTTGGAAATTCCAAGGTCGTTACAGTCATACATCTACAAGGAACGAACGAAGCTTACGCATGATGCAAAATTGATTCCTACAAAGTTCGCCCCTGGATATAGAGTTCTTCTCTTCAATTCTCGATTTAAGAAGTTCGCAGAAAAATTTAGATCAAGATGGAGTGGCCCATTCAAAGTTGTACATGCTTTTCCTCACGGAGCCGTGGAATTGGAAGGACCTACTGGTAACTTCAAAGTTAATGGCCACCGGTTGAAAGCTTATCTAGAAGACCACGATAAGGAGGAGCACCTTTTCTCCATTGATCTATTCTAAAGATCTGACAAAGAAAAGTCGAGCTGTAACGACTTGATAAACAAAGCGCTCTTGGGAGGCACCCCTTGCTTATCCTTTTTATTACTTATTATTTTTCAATTATTATCTCTGTGTACTAACAACTAAGTGCCATACTTGCTCTTAGTACTCATAAAGTTTGTTGAATGTGTTTAGGTGAAATGCCAAGTTCAGGAGCATCAGCTTACATTCCAGTTCGCAGGAGGAGGACTCCTGTAGTTTACTCTTCCGGAAGCAGTGCTGATCTGAACAGGCCATCAACAGGGCAACTAGGCCCAAGGAGATTGATATTGGAGAGCGTTGAGGAGGATATCGGCACAGCATCACCAGCTCCTCCTGTTTGACAATCTAGACGTTTAGCCAAGAGACCAGCCGAGCACACACAGTTGCCAGATACGCATGAGCCAAAGATAGTGATACACTAAGGAGCCACTTTGAATGACCCTGATGTTGCATGGGCACTACTCAGAGATCAGCAGAGACTCTATAAAGCTCTGAGAGCATACCTCTAGCACGAGGTGATGCCGCACAGTACTCTGGGCCCATCTTCATTTAGGCTAGCCCGCCGTGTTCAGCCGACACGACGAGCTATGTCCAGGTGCTCCACACAGGCCTCAGTTCACTCAGTTCACTTAGCTGCCATGCATGTACATGCTACTCCTATTCCCATCACGCTGCCTGCTCCAGTTACTGAGCCAGTCACTGAGTTACCAGAGGATTGTCACGTAGTCACTATTCCTATTTCAGTGGAGCCACCAATGGCCTAGGCATTTGAGATCACTGGGAGCATACCTGACGAGGAGCCTTTCCCAGACTTATCCCACCTGGAGATGCCGATAGACTTATGTCTAGATTCTTTACTTGGCCCTGAGTTGGATATAGGGCAACATCTCGACTACATACCGAGCCTAGAGGATGATGATGATAAGATCTGCAGATACTTCGCAGAGCCGACACAGCGCATTGACCAGGATAGTATCCCATAGACTACTTTATCTTTATTTTATCTTTTTAAAAGCATTGTACTGAAAAATTATATATAGTGGAAATGCTGCCTTTCTCTTTTTGTTCTTCATGCAGAAATATTATCAAAAGAGACTGGTATGTAGGAGATTGACCGTAGGAAGGCCCAACACTAGGAAAGTAACACGACCGTAGGGAAGTAATCATTCCTCAACCCTATTTCAATTATAACGCACTAAAATCTCTAAGTGTGGGGTACCCCCGCAACTAACTAAGAATTTTAGAAGTCAATGTCCTTAATTTATAAATCAAAATATTCTTTCTAGAGTACATTAGGGACAATGTTCTTCTAAGTGTGGGGTAATGAGTAAGGTTTTTAAAAGTCAAAGTTTTAAAGTCAAGTAACCATAAAACACCAAGTTTTGAAAAAAATTCTTTTGTCCAAAAAGGTAATTAAGCAATGGATATTGGGTAATTTTGAAAAATTCTTGCTTTGTTTTTGCCCAAAAGATCTAATAAAATTGCTAGAAATTGGTTTTTGGAACATTTATTAGAACGGAACGATTAAGCTGAAACTTATGATTTGTGTCAAAAGATTTCTTTTAAGAAAATATGTAAAAGGCTACGCATGATCAAGCACGACCCCTACTCTAAAAAGTGAGGAATATTGGACCCAAAGTATCTGTATGACCCATCAAATCTTCAGTACTTTGTTATTTCCATTGATGAGCGTGCCAGTGTACGGTTCAAATTAGAACTTGGTTTAGTCATACATTTCAAGGCCAATGTTTAGTGAGCGCCATACGTGGTGCAGGTGCGATACTCCTTCCGAAATCATTCTGAATATAGAAGACAAAAAAGCCCTCTGTTTCCGTTTCCACTCCACGCAATTTAAACCGACCAACTCACATAAAGAGTTGATGAATCAGAAATATTCACCTCAAATTCACCCCCAAAATACACCATTTACCATTCACTTCCCTTTCCATTTCACCAAAAGATCTAGAGATTAATGAAGAGATAGATCAATCAAATTCGCTTCAAAAGCACTTGTTGAAAGATTCCGAACCCCTGATTGTTTTTGATATGTCAAAGACCTATTTTCAGTGGATTATCACTTCCTCTCTGGGCACCAGGAACGAAAGATAAAAGTTATGAAGAAAGGGTATGCCAAAAAAAAATGATTATGAAAGAGAAAAGTCTCTAATAAGGCAAAAAGAAACCCAAAAAGATGCCCTGAAGAAGAAAGCTGGAAGAGCAAAAGAAAATTCTAGACAAAGTCTTAGCAAAATCCGCCTCTTCCAAAGTAAACCTTTACGGAATTCTCAGCCATTATCTATCCAAAAATGGATACTCTGAAGAATCAAAGTCTATCAATTCTCTCGAATCAAGAGATCTGGATCTCTTTCACCAAATTCATAAATTTCTAACCAAACCCTATAACCCGTCTTCCTCTTAAAAGAATGCTTAGGAAGAATATCAGTGTAGTCCTTACTTAACCGGTGGAGATATCGATGCTTTACCAAGCCTATGATGAGAACTGTTACACGACTGGCTTCTGAGCGACAATAAAATTAGAATAGGACACCCTAAACACTTGAGTGATATGAGTGATCCGCTAGTGAGGAGTCTGATCATGTATACTCTACATCCAAGAATTGGAAAGTACGCCTTTTCCACTCTGGACGCGATTGAAATCTGGCAACCGAATCATCGAAGGTCGAAACTTTTTCTAATATTTTTGAAAGATGTGCCGACTTCTGATGAAGGCATAATAAAAAGATCTATGGGTAGGGCAAGGGAGAATCTTTTAGAAAGATCCTTATATTACCGCTTTCTTGCTTGAGGACAAGCAAAGCTAAGTGTGGGGTATTTGATATCGGGCAAAAAGTCACGTTTTTACCCCCTAAATTGAGCCCCAAAACAATAAATATTAAAACTTTGTCGGCAAAATTATCGATTTTTCGATTGATTTTGTAGATCAAGTAATTACAAAGGTGATGCAAAAAGAATCAAGTAAAACAGAGCTAAAACGAAGATTCTAGAGCGAAAACGGTGAAAGACAAGAAATCAAGTTACGATCCAGTGAATCAGACTGACCAGGCACTAAAAATGGCCAGCCAAACGGCCTGCCAATATGGAAATGGCCTGCCAGATGCGGCTTACCAAACTGCCTGCCATACGGCTTGCCATGCAAACGGCCTGCCAAATACGGGCCACTAAACGGGCTGCCATACGGCCTGCCAGCCGTATTTTGGCAAAAACCAAGTCTATTTAAAGGGCCTTCTCCATCCATTCAAAGACACACTCAACTTGTAATTTAATTTATTTTTTCAATCTTTTAGTTAGTTTTAGTAGTAGTTAGCTTAGCTTTTATTTTCCGGAGGATATCCCGGCGTGTCCCTGCGATCTCGGACAGATTTGTTCGGCCTTTTTAGGTTTTTATCCGAAACGCTTGTCTTTTGTATTAAACATGTATGCTTACTTTTTATGTTTAATAATGCGTCCCGATATTGCCATGATAGCTTAATTTATTAGTATGTTACCATGATAGAAGTTTGGGTTAGCGTAATTATGTTAATTTAGTACGATTATTGTTATAATACTAAACTAGGAAGTCTGATAGATTTGTATGCTAGCATCTTAAGGATTGACCAACTTAGGTTGTGATCAGGACTTGTCCACCTATATGAAATTAGCTACTTCATAGGATTAAGGCCCCTGGTTACACTGTATCTGAAGATTCTATGAACTCGGTATGGCCGGAGTTCCCGAGAGGCATCTAATGCACTTTTAGGGCACGGAACCTAGGAATTGAGACATGAATGACCTAGTATGCCTATTGACTGTTTCGAAGAGACCTCTTAGGAGCTGTTAAGATCTAGTTAGTACCTTTACTGTATGACCCAAGCCTATTGCATGTTCTTGTCTGATTGTTGCCCTAAGTCTTAGTCATGTTAACTGTTTTGGTATTCATTAGGTTTCTATCTGCTTTACTATCAGTATGTTAACTGTAATGTTGTATAATGCTTGATTTGTTATGATCTCATTAGAATGATGGAATGGTTGTTAGTTTTCATCTAAGGTTTTGCCAACTTAAACCGACAGACTCCTTCCGTTTGTGATCAGTGTTCAATCAACACGGCACGTTGTTATTCAGTTACCTAAACTGATAACGAGTTTTAGGATTAGAGCTTAACTCACTAATAAACCTAGTACTCTACCGAGGATAACCTCTGAGGTATTGTTACAGTTCAGTTATACGACCAAGTGACATACTTCTCACTGCTCAAAGAGAACTCCCAGAGTTTAGAGTTAAGTAGGTCTGTGTAATTAGCTCATCCAACCAGATCTACATCATTCCAAGCATAGTCTTAACAGAAGCATAATTACCTTTCCCTAACCCAACTCTGATATCTTGGTCAACATTTCCCTGATCTGCATACTCCGGTTATCCTTCCACTTTATTTACTTTTCTGCATTTAGGACCTTTTAGCTAAAATCAACTACTATCTTTTATTTAGGTAATTTAACTAAAAGACAGTTATCCACTTAATCTTCAATTCATTAATCAGCATAAAATTCTACACTAGGTTAACTTACACCTTCTACACCTTAGAAAGTAAAAGTAAATTTAGGCCCCGCAAAATATAAATTAAATGAAAATCTCTACATGCTATACCGAATCTGATGCCCTGCGACCTAACGACACCGCACAAATAAAACCGTCCGTTTTGGCTATATCAATACACTATGACCAGACCTAGCTTGATAGACATTTATTGACCAACATATGTTCTCTAGGTTGAGATCTACGGTTATTTTATATTCCGAGTTTCGGTCACATTTCGATGAACGACTTTATGTGCTGCTAAGGTGAGTTTCATATGCTCCCTTTTTATCTATATTTTTGGGCTGAGAATATATGCAATTTATTTTAAACGCAATGGACATAAGTACATACTTAATTCAACACTGAGTTAAACCGAAAATCCCTAGCTTTGGTAACTAGTAGCTGCCAGTACATAGGATGTGGACTGGTGGGTGCGAATAACTGTATATGGATCCATAGGGCTTGACATCCCCGTCCGAGCTAATAGCGCTAGCCTTTTAACGGACGTATGTTATTTGAGTTTATGACACGTTGTTTTGCGTGTATTAAAAC
The DNA here is from genome assembly GCF_046630445.1 of Rutidosis leptorrhynchoides. NCBI lineage: Eukaryota > Viridiplantae > Streptophyta > Magnoliopsida > Asterales > Asteraceae > Rutidosis > Rutidosis leptorrhynchoides. The sequence continues at coordinate 158,613,316 of NC_092336.1, forward strand.
AACAAGGGTTATTATTGATATAGCGTTAAGTTTAGTTACCAGGGTGCTCTGTTACGTAGAATCTATTGACAAACTTTTGATAAACATTTCGGATGAAACAATTGAAATCTTGTGATCCACCTTTATATACAGACTATGCGAAACATTAAAACTATGAACTCATCAACCTTTGTGTTGACACTTGTAAGCATGTTTATTCTCAGGTTCCTAGAAGTCTTCCGTTGTTTTCTTATATGTTAGACAAGCTATGTGCATGGAGTCATACATGCTTTATTCGAGAAAATGTTGCATTCACAAAATCATCACCATGTATCTTATTCTGACTGCATTATCAACGGAAGTATTATTGTAAACCATTATTTACGGTGATTGTCTATATGTAGAAATCATCAGATGTCGAAAACCTTAGATTTAAATATTCATTTATGGTATACCTTTTCAAAAGAATGCAATGATTATAAAACATATCATATAGAGGTCAAATACCTCGTAATGAAATCGATGAATGACGTATTCGTCCATATGAATTTGGAGCGATCGTCACAGTTGGTATCAGAGCTGGTCTGATCGCGCCATACTAGAGGCGGATTAATCCTAGAGGGGGTTCTCACAGTGTTACCTGTGGCGAAGCATTGGCTATTGCCCCTCGCGGTCCCTTATAGGGGTTGGCTGTACTGAGAAGACGCGGGCCGTAAAATCAGTGTCTGAGATACACTCAGTGGTCACCGAAGGAAAGGCACTGGGTGGGACGTGGTCCCCAACTGTTATCACAGTTGGTATCAGAGCGTTGGTCCTAGCGAACCAGGTCTTGCATGAGTGTGTCTAACTGATAATTGTTAGGATGCATTAGTAAGTCTGGACTTCGACCGTGTCTGCATGTCAAAAGTTTTTCTTATCATTTCTTGTCGGAAATTACCTGCTTATCATTCTTAGTCTAGACACATTTACTGCATTGACTGCATGAATAGTGTATAGACAAAATTCATATCTTAGCATATCTGTTACTGTAACTTTGCCTGACAGCTTTCGAAAGATCCTCCGTAATTTGCGGATCCCTTGTACTATAAATAGGTATTTTATGTAATTAGAATATCATCCGATATCCAAAAATCATTTCATATCGAAAATCCTTTATCTAACCGTGTAAGATAAATTCTGCATCTAGTTCAAATTCCTCAGATTCCGATAGTTATTCCGATATGGAATTCTACCTAAGCTCCGAAAGCAGCGTAACCAGAATGGATCAACCAATTAGCCATCATCTATTCTGGATGAATTGGGGATGGGTTCGTAATCTACTTAATCATTGGAGACAAGAAGAAGGTGATCCCTTCCATCCACCACATTTCGCTCTTGTCGAAGAACCTGAAGCACTTACCGGCAAACATGTCCGAAACACCATCTTCTCTCTCATTTCTAGAGTATCTAGTCATGATTATATTCTATCTCAAATTCTAGATCTTATTCATCCACTCGTCCGAACCGCCAATCATCTCGGTGTAGTAGAAGAAGTCAACGAGCTTCGCGCTCGAGTAGTGACTTTGGAGAACATGATGCGCAACTTGCAGGCATCACATGCACCATCAGCATCACCGGCATCACCAGTACCACCGACAACAACACCAACAGTACCATTACCACCACCAACAACCGCATCCACATCACACGCCTCAACATCACGATCTGTTCCTCGAACATCAACATCATACGCACCATAGGTACCAAGGAGTACCAACAACAACAAACGATGAAGTATGAATTCATAACTTCATCGGAGAAATATTCTACGGTGATTATTTAATCTCTAAAATCTTAGAGATCATTTATCCCAGTTCTAACCGTAAATTAGATGAGTAGAGATGGTAGAGGGGAGAACAGAAACCCTGACAAGAATGGTGCGTGATTTACAAGCTAGACTTGTTATACGAGCGCCACCAGAAGTACCACCAGCATCACCATCAGTATCACCAACACCAGCAACACCTGTATCATATCAAGCTCCACCAACTCCATAACCACCGACGATATCAACACCACAATCACCAATGGGTATATTGAAATAACGAGTTATGAAGTATTAACTCATTGTTTCCAAAGAATTTATATATTTTTTTGGAAACCATAATATATCTTTTCGTACTAAGCTATTACGTATGAATTTTAAGGGGTAGATATTACTCGGTTAATTCATACTACTAATATGCTATGATGTACATCCTTCGTTAACGACTTAACCATCGTTAACTACAATCTCTGTTGCAACTCAATAAATTCCATTTCATAATAAACCAAGTGTATTATTCAATTACATAATTGATTTTACATTTTCATTTTCGATGTACTTGAAACTTTCTCGAAAAAATCATTTGTACCTTGCGAAATTCACAAGAATTCCACGAGCATCAACATCCTCCACCAAGGAATATCAATAAGAATAAATAATGAAGTATTGATTACATTAGCGAAATACTCCGCAAAGATTATGTAATCTCTAATGTTTTAGAGATTAATCATTTCTAAGTCAAGCCGAATATCAAATGAGCTTAATATGATATTAACTCATTAAATCTGTATTACATCTGAAGAAAATATACATACATATATTTTCATAAAGACGGTAATAAAAAATTCTTTTGTACAAAGTATTAATTGTGAAATCTTTAACGGGTAGGTAATAAGCGGGAAATATTTAAGTTCGCAATTAATATGTTACACTGTACATTCTTCAATTATGATTCAAAAATCATTAACTATACTCACTATCTTCACAGTGATACACAATCATTTCATACAAATTCAATTACATATTCTGATATAACAAAATCCAAGTCAAGATTTAACAAGTGACATCATTCTTAGATCTCTACATCTTTCAAAGCAATACTTGACTTCAAAACTGTGCAAGATCATTTAGCATTGTTATTACCGAAAAGAATCTTGCAATCCTTTTCAAAGTATCCAGTTTTATCACACTTCCAACCAGTCAACTTCGACTTTTTAGATTAGCCTTATTGTAACCTTGACATATACGTTCTTGTTACTGGAGAACCTTTTATGTCCCACCACATTAGCAGTACATTTACCAATAACTTCATTGATCCTTGACCTTCCGAAAAATCATTATATTCATTGAAACCCTATCATGTACTCATCTGCAACGGTAGTTGCCATACCAAAAAGCTTGAATCATTATTCTCGAATTTCGCAGCAAATCTACGCCAACAGTTATATATATACATATAACGTCTATCTCCTAGACTTACATACTTCGAATGTGAAGTTTCTGAAAAACACCCCAAACTGCGAACTAGTTCTCCGAAGTTTAGAAAAATGCTGATGAAGCAGCAAAAACTGTAAACGACCTTAACAGTCGAAAGTTTGATGATAAAGAGTAGAGTGTTGAAAAAGCTCAGAATATGAGAAAATTTGGTACTGAAAAACGGTTGAACAAACCATGAAGGAGGCTGTGGACGAATCGCAAAGACTAAACATGCCTTCAAAGAATACAAATGATTCAGTATCTGCTAAAGTCATTAACGAATACCTTGCTCCTGACTCTAAACTTTTACGGACAAATCTTCATCATCATCCTTCGATATTAGAAATTCTAAGATATCATCATATCTTTCATTATAAATATCTTCGATATTTCTGAAGATATCTCATAACTATTATTATCTGAAATTATTTATCTCTTCGCGCTATCTGTGGTACATCATAAAAGAAACTATTTTAGTTTCTAAATTCTGAAAATTTCGAAAAATGGATGTTTTTGAAGTAGTGCTTGGAATTGAAGCATGAGTTAGTATAATATAATGACACTTGATCAACGTGATTATATTACAGTAAGTCATGCTGAGTTTCTAATGGAACATGATGATTCACAGACCATACCATCATCATGTGCCATGTTACACGACTCTTACATTCTATCTAATCTCTAAACATACCAAGAACATATTCTCTTGATAATTCTATCTTTTATTTTGAATTCTGGTAATTTGACAAATCAAGATCGTGCCATTATAATTTCTTTCTTAGAACATTAATTATGTTCATTCCGAAATGCATAGCTACGAATTCTGGACCATTATCCGCTTGACTTAAGATCGAGAAGAGAAAACGAAGGCATGAAGCTCCGAAATATAATGGAGAATACAAAGCCCGATAAAAATTTTGAAATTACAAACCGTGTATATCAATGCGTATAGCAATATAAAGACACGGGAGAATGAAAAACACTATAACCCCAAGGTAATAGTAGAAGAAAATAACTTCCTCTGGTGGCAGATAAAAAAGAAGAATGAAGGATACGATAGCTAAGAAAATATCAAGAATCAGAACTGGATGAAGCATTTTCACAATCTTTTGGAAGTATGAAATAAGGAAGAAGATGTAGGAGTAGTGAAAATAATGAAACGGAAGTGGTTAATTTATAGCGAAATAACAGACAGAGCAATCGACGCAGATGGCCGTATTTAATTGTAGAAGATCTTAATCTCCTTAATTCCCGAAGAATCAAATCTTATTTAGATTATGAAGATTTTCTATTCCTTAAATTCCGGAAATCAATCGTTACTACGTCAAGAGTTAAGACGAATCTCTATTCTCCATTTCACTCTTTTACGATAACTTCTCTCATACGCTTCGAGTAATCGGATTGTTTTATCCATATTATTCAACAGTGATAAAACTCTATTTATCAACTCATATTCGTCATGAAAATATTTTTATTGTTAGCCATGACGACCTAACTCAAGTTTCGGGACAAAATTTCTTTAACGGGTAGGTACTGTGACGACCCGGAAATTTCTGACCAAATTTAAACTTAATCTTTGTATGATTAACGTTTCCGACACGATAAGCAAAGTCTGTAAAACTGAATCTCAATATTTTTGAACTACTTTCATATGTTCAATTACCCTTCAATTGTTCTCAACGATTCGCGAACAATTATATGTAAATAGATACATATATATACTATAACTTGAAAACGTAACAAAGTATTAATTGTATGATACCGTGCATTAAACTTATTGGTTTAAATATCTATTTGTATATATATGATAAGTTGGAATATTAATTGTATGAATAACTTGCGACGTATATTTTAAAACGTGTTTATAAATATTGAGAATAGATATTAACTTGGTTATACAACGTTTGATAATACTATTATAACAAGACGATGATTTATAGAAGTTAATAACCAAAACACTCAAATATATAAGTTATATTTTGAGTGGTATAGTTTATGGATAATTTAAGTCTATATTTTGGCAAAGGTACGAGTCGCGAAACGTAAAGTGCAAGTTTTCTAAGCGTACGAAAGGACGTTCGAAAAACCGAAACCGGGACATAAGTCGAGTGACGACGTACGACTTATCAGAACAAAAATTACAAATCAACTATGCACGGGAATAAAATATAATATATAATTAATTAATTTAAATTATATATATTATATATATTATATTTTATCATGTCGACAAACAAAATGACAAAGAGTTATGAGCTAGAAAGTGGGCCTTCACGATCGCGGAGCCCACACACACAAACATACAGTGATTGTGGAGCAAAATAATCTAAGTTGTCCCAGGGTGCCATGCGATCGCATGGTTTATACACACTCGCATGGGGTGCAAAATCAGCAATTGCCTATAAAAGGCCACGAATTCAGTTGATGTTTAATTCATAAAATACTAAAATACTACGACGAGGTCGCTACATTATACATAAAATACTACGACGAGGTCATGAGCGTGTCACTTTCAAAATGGGTTTTCAAACAGGAAAGAGCTAAGGAAATTATGGGTTATAGCTTTGGAGGTTATGGGTAATGTTCATGGGTATTGTTCGCAAGTCAAACCTAGTGTTTATCATCTCTGTTGCGTGTACGTACTTTCCTGCAATATTGAATCACAATATTGATACGTGAGCATTCATATCTTATCTTTTATATATTAATAGTGTATCCATGTCTAGTGCTCGAGTATATATGTTTATGCATGCTTGTATGCTAATTTTCGTTGTTAGATAGTTTATAATGAATCACGAATTTAATACATATACTACTGATAAAAGTATATTATATGCATGTTATTAGAAAGCTGGCGAAAAATCAATAACTTTTCATTTAGAAATCGCGTAATTTCGAAGAACGAATTAAAAGATATGATCAACTAAATTATGATTGACGTTAATCGATATTGCTTTTGAATCTGCATTTAATATTTAAACAACTTGTTTATAAGATTAATAAATTGGATTTTTGAATACCACTATTCGAGTAAATGAATCCTTATATAAGGCACGTCTTGTTTTGTTGAACAATTGTCAAAATTGACTTTTTGAAATGACTTTTGATAACTTTTGTATGTCGATCTCGAGCAGTAGAATTGTGATACACTATGACCAGACCTAGCTTGATAGACATTTATTGACCAACATATGTTCTCTAGGTTGAGATCTACGGTTATTTGGTATTCTGAGTTTCGGTCACATTTCGGTGAACGACTTTATGTGCTGCTAAGGTGAGTTTCATATGCTCCCTTTTTATCTATATTTTTGGGCTGAGAATACATGAAATTTATTTTAAACGCAAATCAACACTGAGTTAAACCGAAAATCCCTAGCTTTGGTAACTAGTAGCTGCCAGTACATAGGATGTGGACTTGTGGGCGCGAATAACTGTATATGGATCCATAGGGCTTGACATTCCCGTCTGAGCTAGTAGCGCTAGCCTTTTAATGGACGTATGTTATTTGAGTTTATGACACGTTAGTTTGCGTGTAATAAAACAACAAGGGTTATTATTGATATAGTGTTAAGTTTAGTTACCAGGGTGCTCTGTTATGTAGAATCTATTGACAAACTTTTGATAAACGTTTCGGATGAAACAACTGAAATCTTGTGATCCACCTTTATATACAGACTATGCAAAACATTAAAACTATGAACTCACCAACCTTTGTGTTGACACTTGTAAGCATGTTTATTCTCAGGTTCCTAGAAGTCTTCCACTGTTTGCTTATATGTTAGACAAGCTATGTGCATGGAGTCATACATGCTTTATTCGAGAAAACGTTGCATTCACAAAATCATCACCATGTATCTTATTCTGACTGCATTATCAACAGAAGTATTATTGTAAACCATTATTTACGGTGATTGTCTATATGTAGAAATCATCAGATGTCAAAAACCTTGGATTTAAATATTCATTTATGGTATACATTTTCAAAAGATTGAAATGATTATAAAACGTATCATATAGAGGTCAAATACCTCGCAATGAAATCGATGAATGACGTATTCGGCCATATGGATTTGGAGCGATCGTCACACATATACACACACTAGGAGACCAAGAAGTAAACATTTGGAGAAGATATTCTCTCTACACAATTCCAAAATCCATATATTACTCTGTCCGTTTTATCTTGTAAGTTCTAAGTAGAGAAGTAATATTGTACTGTGACATAAGTTAGTACGTGCATTTTAAATTCAAGTTGCTACCACTCGAAGACCATACAAGTGAAGAAGTGAAAATTACAAGACTTTAAAAAGCTACAAAGAAGACACGTCAAGGTACAAGTTACACTCCGAAAGATACAATTTAGCGAAGCATAAAGGTTTAAAGAACGAAGAGTGTACAAGTGACGGAACACAAGAGTACAAGCGGCGAAACGCAAAGTACAATATATCTAAGCATACGAAAAGGAGTTCGAAAATTCGGAACCGAGACATGAACCAACTATCAACGTATGACTCAACGGAGCTATAATTACAAGTCAACTATGCACAAGAATATAATATAATATATAATTAATTATATATATATATATATATACATATATATATATATATATATATATATATATATATATATATATATATATATATATATATATATATATATATATATATATTATATATTATATTATAAAATAACAAAGCCGCCCACGTTTTGGATGCATTTGGTGAGCTGGATTATCAACCTCCGCAATTGCGGAGTTCCTACTCATAAATACACAGCGATCGCGGAGAAGCACATGATCAAATTGGCCTATAAAAGCTCGAGCATTCGGCCGAGTTACACACCCCTTTTCTATCTTTCTTTCTCGGTTTATATTTATATTTATATTTTATAATTATAATTTAAATTTTCAGTTAATAATAATAAGGTTATTGTAAGAAATGTTTTAAGGTTTTGTAAGTCGACACTCTGTCCGTGTAACACTACGCGATAAATAATCACTGTATGTTATGTTCAACCTTTTTAAATTAATGTCTCGTAACTAAGTTATTATTATGCTTATTTGAGCCGAAGTAATCATGATGTTAGACTAAATATTAAGACGGGGTTATTGGATTTTGTACCATAATTAGGGTTTGGACAAAAGACCGACACTTGTGAACATTGGACTATGGACTATTAATAGATGGGGGTATTGTCTAATCGAATGAAAACACTTTGGAGTCTGTCGAACCTATCTTCAAATTAGTTAATCTAATAATTATTAAATGATTATGAATGTCCTATTTAGTGACGTTTATACGGCATCTTTTACAATCATTTAATTAATCAATTGGGTTGGGTAATTGATTATTCATTCTGATCAAGTGGATGAATTAATATATCATGGACTAATTAAAACAGGGGTGGATTACATACAAGGGTAATTGGTGTAATTGTTAACAAAGTATTAAAACCTTGGATTACACGCAGTCGATAACCTGGTGTAATTATTAACAAAGTATTAAAACCTTGTTACAGTTTAAATCCCTAATTAGTTGGAATATTTGACTTCGGGTATAAGGTTAATTTAACAAAGCATTTTATAATTATGACCGATGGACTATTATGGGCAAAAACTAGATAGGTTTCAAATAAATCCAGGACAAAGGACAGAGTAATAAATTAAAATCAAAATGTCAAATATCATGATTACGGAAGTTTAAATAAGCATAATTCTTTTATTGTATTTCTCATCGTACTTTTATTTACTGTCATTTTAATTATTGTCATTTTATTATTCGCAATTTTATATATCGTCATTTAAATATTGTTATTTATTTTGCGCATTTTAATTATCGTCATTTATCTTTACGCTTTATTTAAAATCGACAAACCGGTCATTAAACGGTAAACCCCCTTTTATAATATTACTACCTATATATAATTATATATATTTTGTATAAATATAATTTTATAAAAATATAGTACGTAATCACTAGCTCCCTGTGGAACGAATCGGACTTACTAAAAACTATACTACTCTACGATTAGGTACACTGCCTATAGTGTTGTAGCAAGGTTTAGGTATATCCCATCTATATAAATAAATAAAACTTGTGTAAATTATAACGTATTTCATATTAAACTATATTACTATTTCGTACGCCACCTCGCACACATCAATGGCGTTAGTGTTGGGCAATTTGAGCCTATGTCTATTTGTAAAATTATGCTTTTTGAGATGTATTGTATGGCTCGGAATATGACACCGTCTGTACGCCTTTTTTCTTATCTTGCAACCATAAAGGCTTATGATAAAGGGCGGTTCTGTATTAATCTGGATGGGTTTTTTCTTAATTCTGGTGATATAAATGAGGACTGATAAAATACTTTCTTCTTCATAAATAGTGAAGTTATTCCAGAAAATTGTTTGAAAGCTTGTTATTGGCGCACATCACTTGATCCTCCCAAAGTTACTCATCCGAGGATAACTCCTGAGGAACGAAAGTTAGTAAATGCAATGAAAAAGGAAAGAATTCCAAATCGATGATACCCAGAACATATGCTTTCTTTATGCTCCCTTAATGCTGTATGGGATGCAGAAACTCGTGGCTGTGCTATTGTTATGTTGAAAAACAAAGGTATATTCTGTTAATTAATTATAATTTGTTCATTTAGTTTTGTTATATGTGCAGTAATTGTTGTATGCTGTTCTTTTAGTGATTACTCCGCTCACCGCCTTACTTTATACCAAGTTTGATGAACTACAATTTGCATCGGAGAAATTGGTTGATGAGACACTTGAAAAAAGTTTGTGTGATAACGTGCTTGACGATGATAATGATGCTGCTCTAACTCGAGCAAATTCGAGGAAATGTCGTGCTGCTGGTAACCTCTCTTTTGAATCAATCGCGGAAGAAAATCTTTTTTGCTTTTTCCATATGCCTAGTAATGGTGGCTATTATAATGTTGATCCTGATAAATATCCAATATTGAATTGTGAATCTTCTTTTCTGGATTGGAAAAACTTTTTGAATAACAACTGTTATTTTAATTCAGCCATGGCATCTGAAGAAGAAGCACAGAGGAAGCTTGCTCTTCCGCCCCCCGCTCAGCGTAGCAGAATAGGGGAAAGCAGTTCACAAATTAGTCTTCCTAATTTAGATATTACCGGTTTGACATCTATTTTGGCGGGTCCTCCTGGTAGCTATGAGGATTTCATGAAATATCTTGAAGCCATGCTGTCTCCTTCACTCATTAATTTCTTTGATAGTTTATCTGATGGTGATGCCCAAAAATGTCAAGCACAGGGTATTATCTGGAATATTGCTGCTCAGTTTAATAATTTGACATGTTTAGAACACTCTGATCAAGTTCATCATGACAAATCTGTAAGAATTGAGAAAGACTCAGAGTCTTTGAAAGCAGTAAGGCTTGAGTTGGGTGCTGCTGTTGCTACAAAGAATGCTGCTGAGGCTCGTTATGTTGAAATGACAACAAAAGAAAAATGATATCTTCACAAGATTGAAACATTGACTCAATCTGAAACAGCATTAAAGGAACAACTGGAGCTAAGCAAGGGTGAAACCAAGCGGCTTATTGCAGGGGTGCCTAAGATTGTAAAAAATGCTTTTGCCTCTGAAAAATTAACCAAGCCTTTCGATGAATTCATAAAACCGTTGCGCTGGATGCTGACCTGATAAGGTTTCTGGATACACTGAAGAAGGATGTGCCTGATTTTCCGAAATCTTTGCCTGCATCGCTTATATCACAATTGAAACCGGATGCAGAAGATAGGCTTAAAGTGATAAGTGATCAAATAGATCATCCATCATTTCCTGAGCTAGAGAATTTGTGTAATAATGCTGCTACATCGGTAGATGATGTTTTGAATTTTAAATTGTAATGTGCACTGCTTGCACTTCATGCTGTTGATTAATTTATATTATTTATGCAATTACTTTGTGTTAATTTTGCTAAAGCTTTATATGTTTGATTTGAATCAATCAAAATGATGACTAGCCATATATTGTTTATATTATTTTTACGTCATGACGGTCGTAGATACATTCTATTGCCTGGATGTTCAGCGGATTTCTACGTTATCCATTGCCATTTCAATCTTTTGTTTATGATTGAACTTCTGCCACCGAGGAAAAAACTTCTCTTTTCCGGGCAGGGATGACACACAGCTTTGTGACATCTGATAAAAATCCTTGGACGGATAGAAATTATTAATAGTATGCTATAAGAAATTTGTCTGAATTCTTATTACTTTAAAGAAATTTTTACATTTATGATTGCATCTCATATTCTAAATAGTTGATCAGGCTATTTGAACATGCAATACTACGCATAAAATTTCTTTAAACTCATTGCATTCTATATTCTTTGAATTTCTTCACCGGAGGGCGCTGCAAGGGTATATGATCCGTTAGGATTTGCCTTTACAATTTTGTATGGACCATCCCAGCGTGGTCCTAACTTCCCTTATTTTTCCTGTCTGCTTGCTTCATTGTCCTCAACACTAAATCTCCTTCCTTCAATTGCACATATCTGACTCTCTTGTTGTAATATTTTGCCATTCGCTGCTTGACATCCGCTTGACGAATGGCAGCCATGATTCGTATTTCTTCTAATAGATTCAGTTTTTCTCATAAGATGGATTAATTATTTTCTATGTCAAATGCCAAAACTCTTTGTGTTGGAACACGAATTTCAGCTGGTATTACTGCTTTAGTGCCATATACCAAACTGAATGGTCTCTCACCCGTGCTATGTTTTGGCATTGTACGGTGAGCCCACAAAAAATATGAAACTTCATCTACCCATTTAGTCTGACTCAAACCCAACCTAGCCTTTATGTTGGCTACAATTTCTTTATTGGTCACCTCAACCTGGCCGTTGGCTTGTGGGTGGGCAACTTAGGTAAATGTTTGTTTAATGTTTAATTCTTCACACCAACTTCTGAACGGATTATCTGCAAACTGCTTACCATTGTCACTTACAATTACATTTGGTAGACCGTATCTACATACAATATCGTTCCACACAAACTTCTTTATATTTTCACCCGTTATGCGTGCCAACACCTTTGCTTCGACCCATTTACTGAAAAAATTGATTGCGACCACTAAAAACTTTACATTTCCCACACTTCTTGGAAATGGTCCTACTATGTCGATTGCCCACTTACAAAATTGCCATGTAGATGATACTGAGATTAAATCATACTTGGGTAAACGTTGGACAGTTATGTGTCGCTGACAGGCATCACATGTTTTGATTACCTCAGTTGTATCTATGTAAATTGTTTGCCAATAATATCCTTGTCGCATTATCTGTCCAACTACAGTTCTGTAACCAGAATGTTGTGCACACAAACCTTCATGCATCTCTTTTACAACATCTATTGCTTGTTGTGGTGTTAAACACCTTAAATTTGGGCCACTGAAGGATTTCCTATAAAGCACCCCATTTTCCAGAACGTAAAGCGGAGCACTTACCTTTATCCGTCTAGCTTCCGTCACATCGGTTGGCAGTGTTCTGTCCTGCAAATATTTCACCTAGGGAGTCATCCAACACGGTCCCCCTTCTTCAACTGTTGCCACTACCACTTTTTCATTAATTGATTTATCCTTCAAGACTTCCACCAAAACTGTAACATCCCGCCTTTTTCCATTTACTTTTCCGTTTAACTATTTAAGTTCCGTTATATGTTTATAACACATCTCGTTAATACGCGTTTGACTTATCTCGTTTAGGTAATTCCCGTACCCGTTTCCTAAGTCGAGGGACTAAAGTTGCCAAATGGAGAAAGAGATGACTAGGTCAACTAGTCAACTCTTTCCTCTCCATTCATTCTATCACCTCCCCAAAATAATACTTCACCTTTTCCTCTCAAACCCTCAAACCTTCAATCATCATCTAAATTCGTTCAAGAAGGATTCAATCAAAACAAATTGCATATTTGAACTCCTCGTGATCTCCTCTTCGGTTCCATACCGATTTCATCAATTTTGGGTAACTTTCTAAAATCACTAATCTTTGTGTTCTTGAGATTTTCAAAGTTATAAGTTTGTTAATTAGTGTCTATGGCTCAAGTCTAGTTTGTTTATGTGTTTTGTATGCTCGTTTTGATATTTTGAAGTAACTAGTTCATATGGAAAGTTAACATGTTTAATCTCGAGTTTTAAGTGTTTATATATTGTTTGATGTTATGAGTTCATGTTTTAATCTTGTTCCTAGTGTTACTAGCTTAATTTGGATGTAAAGATTGATCAAAGAAACCCCTTAAACTTGATTATGAAATTTGGTGATTTTTGGTTAGGGTTTCATGAACTAAGAATGAATTTTCGATGCATTAAATGACATGAAATGTTAATGGTAAGTGTTAGGTTGTGTTGTATGCTTAATTACCTTCGAAACGGCATATTGTTCATGTAATTTGGTTGCCGAATCATTAAATGGCATTTATGACTTGTGTGTATTGAATGAGGGTCACTAAATACGGTTTTTGGTTGTTGTATGCGAAAGTTTGATTGATGATAAGTGCTTAGTTGCGTTCCTTGTCGAAAGAGCTTTCTGATGATACAAAATACATGTTCTAATTGTTCGCGGTTTGTAAAATGTGTTGGTTTGTGTTTTGGTTCGTGCAATTGAGAAATTCAGCAAACAGGGCCTGGAAGGCATTTGGGACGCCGTCCAGACACTTGGGACGCCGTCCCACCATTTGAACCTAGACGCCGTCTAGGGTGGAAGGACGCCGTCCCACCCTTCATTGTGGGACGCCGTCTAGCTCTATGGGACGCCGTCCCATATAGCTAAAACTGGCTGTTCGCTTGGTCATTTGACATGAAAATGTTTGCTATGCTACGGACCTCCGATTAACTTGAAATTTGGCCAACATGCTCATATATGATTATATAACTTAGAAAAATTGTCGGATATCCAACCCGACCCCGTTGACTTTTTCGTTGACTTTGACCCGACCAAGTTTGACTTTTAATCAAACTTGACCAATTACTTATGTAATCTTTCTAACTTGTTTCTATACGTGTACCTTGCATGAAACTTGACTATTTGCTTCACATGCTTCGTAATCGAGTCGTATTGAGCCATAGGACTAATTGAACAACTTTGACCCCTCGTGACTTTCGTTATTGATACAACCTATTTGTTTAGGTCAAGACTAGCATTGTTACTGCACGTTTACTTGTCGAAGTACTTTTTGGTTCGTGCATACAAGGTGAGATCATAGTCCCACTTTTACTCTTTTTGAACTTACATTTGGGATGAGAAAACATAAACATTTCTTTTACTAAGTGAACACAAGTACAGGAAAACAAACATTCTACATACGAGTTTAGAACAAAATCCTCAATTCGATTATCATTAGTTACACTTGCCGGGTGTAAGCGAGAACTTATGTTGTATGGATCCATATGGGTTTGACAAACCCTCATTCAAACGGTTCGCTACCGTTTACGAATGAAATATATTTTCGAGAAACAGTGTACGTTCTAGCACTAAGTGATGGGGTTCAATGGAAGGAAATGTTAAGCATTGATAATTGGGTGCTCGTGAAACAAACTTTTGGAATGTATTACTATTATTTCATTGATGCAAATCTTGTGGTTCACTTGTACTTACTTACTTAAACCTATGATTTCACCAACGTTTTCGTTGACAGATTTCTATGTTTTTCTCAGGTCTTTGAACGATACATGATACATGCTTCCGCTCATTATTTGATACTTGCATTGGATGTCGAGTATATGTGCATTTCATGGAGCGTCTTTTGACTTTACTTTAAACCGTGTCGCCTAGATTTCATTCGTATCATAACGTTGTAACTTAACTATTGGTTGAACAATTCTTGTAAACTTTGGGAACAATCTTTATTTTGAAATGAAGGCGACATATTTTGGTCAAACTTTGTCTTAAAGACTTATGACCACGTAACGGGACCTAAGTAGACGGCGCCGTCAAACATGATTTGGTCGGGTCGCTACAGATGGTATCAGAGCGTTGGTTGTAGGGATTTAGAGTTCATTGGTGTCGACCCCGAGTCATAGGGTACATTGGTGAGTCTAGACTACAACCGGCATATAGACTTGAAGTAGGAATTACTTGACTACTTGTGCATTTATACTCGAACGCTTCTACACATATCTACTCTTAGTTCATCTTAATCTCACGTTGTTTAATTTGATTGACACGCCACCTTGACTATATGAAATGATGTCGAATGCACATATGAATCAGGGTAATATAATTTCCGGGATTATATTACGGTGACTCATATGAACGTTCCGACATGATGACATAAAGAATTTAAGGCGAGTCGAGGAAAAACTTCTCTTTATCGTTATTCTATATCACGGTTAGTATTATTGAGAATACTAATCAATGATATTCTTGTGTCTTGAAGGAACAATGGCTCCTCGTCGTGTACGCCGCAATGAAACTCCCGAACAAGCTCTCGAACGGATGATAGCAACCGCCGTAGATGCGGCCATGGCCGGTCACTCATCCAACAACAATAATAATAACAACCACAACAACAACAACAACAATAACAACAACAACGGAGCCGGAAACTCAAACGAGGGATGCTCCTATAAAGCTTTCATGGGGTGCAAACCTCACACTTATGATGGAACCGGGGGACCGGTTGTGCTTACTCGTTGGTTTGAACAAACCGAGGCCGTCTTTAGCATAAGCGGTTGCCGGGATCAAGACAAGGTTAAATACTCCACCCACACGTTCTCCGGTGTTGCTCTCACTTGGTGGAACACCTATGTTCAATCGGTGGGTACCGATGAAGCTCATGCCCTCTCTTGGGCCGATTTGAAGGAAAAGATGATTGCCGAATACTTTCCGCGCGAAGAAACCCGAAAGCTCGAGGAAGAACTAAGGGCTTTGAAAGCGGTCGGAAACGATCTTAAAGCTTATAATCAACGCTTCGCCGAACTATCCTTGATGTGTCCTAATCTTGTTAACCCCGAATCTCAAAGGATTGAGCTCTACATGCTCGGTCTTCCAAAAAGCATCAAACAAGGGGTGATGTCATCCAAACCCACTACTCATCAAGCTGCTATGAACATGGCTCGCCAACTAATTGAAACGGTTGACGAAATCGTAGTTCCGGCACCTAAGGCCGAGGATAAATCGGGCGGCAACAAAAGAAAGTGGGAACCCTCCCAATCAAGCAACAACAACTTTGCCAAGAAATCTTTCACTTTCGACGGCAAGAAGGGTTATGCCGGGAACCTACCTCTTTGCAACAAATGCAACAAACATCACTTTGGTGAATGTGGCAAGTTAATTTGCCACCGGTGCCAAGGAGTTGGTCATAAGGCCAACGATTGTAAAAGTGCCACTCCCGTTGCTCGAAAGTGGCCCAATGCACCAAAGACGGGCACTTGTTACGAATGTGGTCAAACGGGTCATTATAGAAATGCATGCCCGAAAAGGAAAGATAACACCAATACGCGCGGTCGAGCTTTCAACATCAACACCGAGGAAGCCCGGGATGACACTGAACTAGTCACGGGTACGTTCCTTCTCAACAATTCTTATGTCTCTTGCTTATTCGATTCAGGTGCCGATAAATGCTTTGTATCCAAGACTTTGACTCATTCTTTTAGCACTCCACCTCTTCCATTAGATAACACTTATACCATTGAAGTGGCTAACGGGAAACTATTAAGTGCTGACACATATTACCGGGGGTGTACGTTAAACATTTTGGGTAAGGAATTTGAGATTGACTTGATACCCATGGAACTAGGAAGCTTTGATGTAATAATCGGTATGAATTGGTTAGTCAAAACGAAATCTCACATCCTTTGTGATCTTAACGCAATCCGAATTCCTATCGAGAATGGTGAACCTTTGATTGTTTATGGCGATAAGAGTTGCACCAGACTCAATCTCGTTTCGTGCCTTAAAGTTAGAAAACTGCTCCGTAAGGGTTGTTTTGCGATCCTTGCCCACGTTAAGAAAGTCGAGTCCGATGAGAAGCACATCGATGATGTGCCAATTGTTAGTAACTATTCCGATGTATTTCCCGACGAATTGCCGGGTCTTCCGCCTCATCGACCGGTTGAATTCCAAATCGATCTTATTCCGGGAGCCGCACCCGTGGCACGTGCACCATATAGACTCGCTCCATCCGAAATGCAAGAATTGCAAAGTCAAATCCAAGAACTACTTGATCGTGGTTTTATCCAACCTAGCCATTCACCTTGGGGCGCTCCGATTTTGTTTGTTAAAAAGAAAGACGGATCCCTACGAATGTGCATTGATTATCGTGAACTAAATAAATTGACGGTTAAGAACCGATATCCTCTTCCTCGCATCGATGACCTCTTTGATCAACTACAAGGGTCTTGTGTATATTCGAAAATCGATCTCCGCTCGGGTTATCATCAATTGAGGGTTAAGGGGGAAGATGTCTCCAAAACCGCTTTCCGAACTCGTTATGGTAGTTATGAATTCCTTGTCATGCCATTTGGTCTCACTAACGCACCGGCGGTGTTCATGGATCTTATGAACCGCGTGTGCAAACCGTATCTCGATAAATTCGTCATTGTGTTCATCGATGACATATTGATCTATTCCAAAAATGAAGAAGAGCACGAACAACATCTCCGACTTGTGCTTGAACTTTTAAGACAAGAACAACTCTATGCCAAATTCTCCAAGTGTGAATTTTGGTTAAAGGAAGTTCAATTTCTTGGTCATGTTGTAAGTGATCAAGGTATTAAAGTCGATCCCACAAAAATCGAAGCCATTAGTAAATGGGAGACTCCTACTACTCCTACTCACATTCGTCAATTTTTGGGTCTCGCCGGGTACTATCGTAGATTCATCGAAAATTTCTCTTTGGTTGCACGTCCTCTAACCGCATTGACTCACAAGGGAAAGAAATTCATTTGGGCGACCGAACATGAATCCGCATTCCAAATCTTGAAAACGAAGCTAACCACCGCTCCTATCTTGTCACTTCCCGAAGGCAATGATGACTTTGTTGTATATTGCGATGCCTCGAAACATGGTTTTGGGTGTGTATTGATGCAACGAACGAAAGTCATTGCTTATGCTTCTCGACAACTCAAAATTCATGAACGAAACTATACGACACATGATCTCGAACTCGGAGCCGTTGTCTTTGCACTTAAAATGTGGAGACACTATCTTTATGGAACCAAGAGTACTATCTTCACCGATCACAAAAGCCTTCAACACATTTTCGATCAAAAGCAACTAAACATGAGACAACGAAGGTGGATTGAAACCTTAAACGATTACGATTGCGAGCTTCGTTACCATCCCGGGAAGGCAAATGTAGTAGCCGATGCCTTAAGTCGAAAAGAAAGAGCGGTGCCTCTTCGTGTCCGAGCCTTAAACATCACCATCCACACAAACCTTAATAGCCAAATTCGGGTAGCCCAAGATGAGGCTCTCAAGGATGAAAACATCTCTCTCGAACACTTGAACGTCCTCACCTCTCGATTCGAAGTTAAAGGAACCGGACTCCGATATTTCGCCGGAAGAATTTGGGTGCCTAGTTATGGGGATCTACGAAGCCTTATTTTAGATGAAGCCCATAAGTCACGATACTCGATTCACCCCGGTGCCAATAAGATGTACCACGACCTTAAACAACTATATTGGTGGCCGAACATCAAAAGGGACGTAGCTACTTATGTTTCCAAGTGTTTGACATGTTCCAAAGTCAAAGCCGAACACCAAAGACCGTCCGGACTACTTCAACAACCCGAGATCCCGCAATGGAAGTGGGAAAGGATAACGATGGATTTTATCACCAAGCTACCAAAAACGACGGGCGGTTATGATACCATTTGGGTTATTGTTGACCGTCTCACCAAATCCGCACACTTCCTTGCCATGAAAGAAACGGACAAAATGGAGAAACTTGCACAACTTTACATTAAGGAGATCGTAGCCCGACACGGTGTACCTTTATCGATTATCTCCGACCGAGATGGCCGTTTCGTTTCTAGATTTTGGCGTACATTGCAAGAAGCGTTGGGAACGCGTTTAGACATGAGCACCGCATATCATCCTCAAACCGATGGACAAAGCGAACGTACAATTCAAACCTTAGAGGACATGTTACGAGCTTGCGTGGTTGATTTCGGAAAAGCTTGGGACAAGCACTTACCTCTCGCCGAGTTCTCTTACAACAATAGTTATCACGCGAGTATTAAAGCCGCACCTTTTGAAGCGCTATATGGCCGCAAATGTCGTTCACCTCTTTGTTGGGCCGAGGTAGGCGACGTGCAAATCACCGGACCCGAACTCATTCACGAAACCACCGAGAAAATCATTCAAATTCGAGATAGGCTTAGGACGGCCCGAAGTCGTCAAAAGAGCTATACCGACAAACGACGCAACGATCTTGAATTTCAAGCCGGTGACCGAGTAATGTTAAAAGTCGCACCTTGGAAGGGTGTAATCCGTTTTGGGAAACGCGGGAAGCTAAATCCGCGGTATATTGGCCCTTTCGAAATCTTGGAGCGTATTGGAACCGTTGCTTATCGTTTAGATCTTCCGCCTCAATTGAGCTCCGTTCATCCTACTTTCCATGTATCCAACTTGAAAAAGTGTCTTGCCGAACCCGATATCGTCATTCCTCTCGAGGAGCTCACCATTGATGACAAACTTCATTTCGTGGAGGAACCGGTTGAAATTGTGGACACCTCCGTCAAGACATTGAAACAAAGCCGAATCCCGATTGTTAAAGTCCGTTGGAACGCCAAAAGGGGACCCGAGTTTACTTGGGAAAGACAAGATCAAATGCAAAGGAAGTATCCTCATCTATTCGTGAATTCGGAAACGCAAGATCTCGAGGAAGAAACAACGACTACTACGCCTACTTAAATTTCGGGACGAAATTTCTTTTAAGGTGTAGGTAATGTAACATCCCGCCTTTTTCCATTTACTTTTCCGTTTAACTATTTAAGTTCCGTTATATGTTTATAACACATCTCGTTAATACGCGTTTGACTTATCTCGTTTAGGTAATTCCCGTACCCGTTTCCTAAGTCGAGGGACTAAAGTTGCCAAATGGAGAAAGAGATGACTAGGTCAACTAGTCAACTCTTTCCTCTCCATTCATTCTATCACCTCCCCAAAATAATACTTCACCTTTTCCTCTCAAACCCTCAAACCTTCAATCATCATCTAAATTCGTTCAAGAAGGATTCAATCAAAACAAATTGCATATTTGAACTCCTCGTGATCTCCTCTTCGGTTCCATACCGATTTCATCAATTTTGGGTAACTTTCTAAAATCACTAATCTTTGTGTTCTTGAGATTTTCAAAGTTATAAGTTTGTTAATTAGTGTCTATGGCTCAAGTCTAGTTTGTTTATGTGTTTTGTATGCTCGTTTTGATATTTTGAAGTAACTAGTTCATATGGAAAGTTAACATGTTTAATCTCGAGTTTTAAGTGTTTATATATTGTTTGATGTTATGAGTTCATGTTTTAATCTTGTTCCTAGTGTTACTAGCTTAATTTGGATGTAAAGATTGATCAAAGAAACCCCTTAAACTTGATTATGAAATTTGGTGATTTTTGGTTAGGGTTTCATGAACTAAGAATGAATTTTCGATGCATTAAATGACATGAAATGTTAATGGTAAGTGTTAGGTTGTGTTGTATGCTTAATTACCTTCGAAACGGCATATTGTTCATGTAATTTGGTTGCCGAATCATTAAATGGCATTTATGACTTGTGTGTATTGAATGAGGGTCACTAAATACGGTTTTTGGTTGTTGTATGCGAAAGTTTGATTGATGATAAGTGCTTAGTTGCGTTCCTTGTCGAAAGAGCTTTCCGATGATACAAAATACATGTTCTAATTGTTCGCGGTTTGTAAAATGTGTTGGTTTGTGTTTTGGTTCGTGCAATTGAGAAATTCAGCAAACAGGGCCTGGAAGGCATTTGGGACGCCGTCCAGACACTTGGGACGCCGTCCCACCATTTGAACCTAGACGCCGTCTAGGGTGGAAGGACGCCGTCCCACCCTTCATTGTGGGACGCCGTCTAGCTCTATGGGACGCCGTCCCATATAGCTAAAACTGGCTGTTCGCTTGGTCATTTGACATGAAAATGTTTGCTATGCTACGGACCTCCGATTAACTTGAAATTTGGCCAACATGCTCATATATGATTATATAACTTAGAAAAATTGTCGGATATCCAACCCGACCCCGTTGACTTTTTCGTTGACTTTGACCCGACCAAGTTTGACTTTTAATCAAACTTGACCAATTACTTATGTAATCTTTCTAACTTGTTTCTATACGTGTACCTTGCATGAAACTTGACTATTTGCTTCACATGCTTCGTAATCGAGTCGTATTGAGCCATAGGACTAATTGAACAACTTTGACACCTCGTGACTTTCGTTATTGATACAACCTATTTGTTTAGGTCAAGACTAGCATTGTTACTGCACGTTTACTTGTCGAAGTACTTTTTGGTTCGTGCATACAAGGTGAGATCATAGTCCCACTTTTACTCTTTTTGAACTTACATTTGGGATGAGAAAACATAAACATTTCTTTTACTAAGTGAACACAAGTACAGGAAAACAAACATTCTACATACGAGTTTAGAACAAAATCCTCAATTCGATTATCATTAGTTACACTTGCCGGGTGTAAGCGAGAACTTATGTTGTATGGATCCATATGGGTTTGACAAACCCTCATTCAAACGGTTCGCTACCGTTTACGAATGAAATATATTTTCGAGAAACAGTGTACGTTCTAGCACTAAGTGATGGGGTTCAATGGAAGGAAATGTTAAGCATTGATAATTGGGTGCTCGTGAAACAAACTTTTGGAATGTATTACTATTATTTCATTGATGCAAATCTTGTGGTTCACTTGTACTTACTTACTTAAACCTATGATTTCACCAACGTTTTCGTTGACAGATTTCTATGTTTTTCTCAGGTCTTTGAACGATACATGATACATGCTTCCGCTCATTATTTGATACTTGCATTGGATGTCGAGTATATGTGCATTTCATGGAGCGTCTTTTGACTTTACTTTAAACCGTGTCGCCTAGATTTCATTCGTATCATAACGTTGTAACTTAACTATTGGTTGAACAATTCTTGTAAACTTTGGGAACAATCTTTATTTTGAAATGAAGGCGACATATTTTGGTCAAACTTTGTCTTAAAGACTTATGACCACGTAACGGGACCTAAGTAGACGGCGCCGTCAAACATGATTTGGTCGGGTCGCTACAAAAACATTCTTGTGCAAGTGATCAAATGTTAGCATTGCTAACTTGCTTAAAACATCTGCCTTTTTATTTTTATTTCTTGGTATTTGCACTACTTCCAAAGCTTCAAAAAATTTTGAAATTTGCTCAACCAGCTGCAAATACCGTTTCATAGAGATATCTTTTGCTTCAAATGCTCCATTAACCTGTTGTGCTACAATCTGAGAATCTACATATGCACGTAGATATTTTATTACCATCTTAGACGCTATGCGGAGGCCGGAAAGCAATGCTTCATATTCTGGTTCATTATTGGATGCATAAAAACAAAACTTCGGAATGTTCTTCCCCTTCTGGACTGGTAAGAACTAATCTGCACCAAAATTTGACCTTTAACTGCATGTCTAGGTGAGAAATTTATTTCATAATCTCCCAATTCAATTGCCCATTTTGCTAGACGTCCTGACGACTCTGGATTTTTCAAAATTTGCTTTATTGGCTATTGATATTGCTCCATTTAGATATGTTTTATTACACAATATCGCCCTCATTTCTTTCGGTTTTGATGTTCGTTGGGCCCAAAAGTTGTTTTCCTGCGCCAAAGTGTCTGCCCTCAAGGCAAAAGCCTAACTTGGTGTAAAATTGACCAAGAAATGCTCAAAAAGTGCAAAGAAAATGACAAGTGCAGGAAACAGCATGAAAAGCGCTGCTCCTGTGAGAGGAGCGTCGCTCCTGAAGGCCACAAAGCACCGCACCAGCATGAAAAGTGGCGCTATTACACACGATTTGTCTCCATTTTTTTCAGTGAGCAGAAGCACCGTTCTTCAAAGCAAAGGCGTCGCTCCTGTCAAGCCAAAAGCGACGCACCAAAACTAAAAGCGCCGTTCCTGTTTGAAGATAAAAGCGTCGCTCCTGGAGTAGGTGTGGCACTCCTGACGCTGTTTCAGCCCAAATTTTCAAAACTATAAATAGAAAGTGATAGATCATTTTTCAAGGGAGCTGTAGTTCTTACTCCGAATTTCACACACAAAACCCTAATTTTATCCTCCATTAGAGTTCTAAGGTGATTTGGAGGAAGCAAGCTCAAGATTCATCATCATTAGTGCTAGAGCTTTCTATTTTATTCATTATTGGGTTGTAATCTCTACTTTACTTCATTTACTTTTCATCTAATTAGTTGTAATCTTTACTTTATCTCCATCTAGCTTTGAATCTTTGTTTGTAATCATTCAAGATGATGTTTATTGATGCGTTTATGATTATTGCTAGTGTTATCTTTGCTATGTTTGGCTAAATCACTTGTGTTTGCTTATCTATGAATCTCTAATGCATAAGATGTGCCCTTAATCTATTGAATGAAGTTGTTTTGAATGAAAATACATGAGCTAGTGTTATTGAGTTAGCTATGAGGTCAATTGCTATGTTTGTTATTGGTTTTACTTTGATTACATAGGTTAAGTAGCTCTCTAAGTGATTTGAGAAGTGAATCAACTTGTGCTTCAACACCTTAGGTGATCTAGACAACTAGAATAGGGATTTCAAGTGATTGTATTTCTAGTCTAAGTTGGTTTTCAATTGACCTTTGTTTATCATAGCGGTGTTTGACTATCTTAGGTGACTTTGATGGTTAAAGGGTTTTAAGTGATTTCAACCCGAGCATAATCTCAATAACCAACTCATATATTACTTGATCTTAGGATACTAAGCTTATGTGAATTCGCAAAGTATAATTTGATTAAGAATATTTACTAGTTCAAACAACATAACTGATATCAAATTGGGTAAAACAAGGGCCATTGAAGCATATAGAGGATTAGATAAGTGAATACTCTTTGTTATATTGATTTAATCTCATTTCTTAATTACTTGCTACTTGTTGCTAGTTAAATTTTAGTTTGCTAAATTGAAAAGTTAGTTGTTAGTTAAAATCTCTCGCAAAACCCCCTCAAATCAAACAAACCCCTAGGATAACTATTAGTTTCAAATATTCAACTTACACTGCTCTCTTGAGACGAACTTGATAGAATACTTACATTAAGTGCTATAATAACCGAGTTTTAAGTGCTCGATAGTTGTGCGTGCTTATTTGTAATATTTGCATCTTGTATAAATTTTGAGAGTTATGTATGGTATTCCCACGACACATCACACTTTCTTGGCGCCGCTGCCGGGGAACAGTTAGCTAAGTTAAGTTGGGTATTTTATTTAAAGCTTTTAGTTATTCGATCCTTTTGTAAGGATTCGCCCTTACAAAAGTTATTTTTATTGTCTTTTTATATATTATTTTGTATTGGATAACCATTTGTGTTTGTGTTGTCATTGAAGGTTAGGTCTTTTGGTGTATGAGAAGAAGGTCCCAAAAGGATCAAGATTTCACACAACCATTTTTCGACCCTGAAAAACAAGTGCACGGGGTTTATAAGCGTAGAGAAGAACGGGATTTAAGGAAGCATTTTGAGGTTTTGCCATTTTGTTTGATAGAAATGGACGAAGAAGAAGAGGGTAATCCTCATGTTAATGGTTTATTGGTTAATGAAGAACAAGTTAATGATCCAAACGACACTCCAATGTGGAATGTTAGGATGGTGGCACAAATGGTTGTGCCTCTGGCTATAACAAAACCATCAATTGAAGCAGATAATTGGAAGATCGAGGGTAACTTTTTCACGATGATCAAGGATAGGTTCTTTCACGGGTTAATAGATGAAAATCCTTTCGATCACATTCAATACTTTAATGATATTTGTGACATCTATAAGAACAAAGATGTCTCCGAAGACGCTTTTAAGCTAAGGGCATTCCCCTTCACGCTTGATGGAGAAGCAAAAGCTTGGTTAAGGAATTTGCCATCGGGTTCTATTGCATCTTTTCAAGATTTAAATGAGGCATTTATTAATCACCTTTTCCCACTTTCAAAGGTGGAACGTTTGAGAATGGAAATCAATGGGTTCACGCAAAGGGGAGATGAGACTTTGTATGATACGTGGGTGCGTTTCAAGAAGTTATTAAGAGCTTGCCCACCGCATGGTTTGACTAAGAAGGTGTACATTAATACGTTCTACCGGGGTACTAATGCTTTGACTAAGCAATATCTTGATTCGTCTTCGGGTGAAGTGTTTATGTACAAATCACCCAATGCGCCCGAAATTTTACTAGAAGACATCTCGGTTAATACATATGAATGGGCACCATCACCAAGAGATTTGGCAAAGATGAGTGTAGCTCAAGTGGAGAGTGAAGATGGGCATATTACTTTAGCGAGCTTGAACAATCAATTTCAATTATATGGAAAAGAGTTGAAGAAGCTTCAACAATCGATTCTAGCGATGCAAGTCGGTTGTCAAAGGTGTGAAGGACCACACCTCACCAAAAATTGTCCCCAAATCAATCAATGCAATCACATTGACTTGGATGGCATTCCTATGAATTCGGATGCTCACGTGAACTATGTGAGTAATCAAAACTTTCAAAGGGGAGGAACTTCAAACCAAGGCAACAATTCATACCAATCGAACAATAGCTACTACAACCCTAACAAAAAACAAGTGTCGTTCAATACTCAAACCAATGCACCACTCGAATTTACCAACCAAAACAGAAAACCAAGGTTATAACTCAGACTACAACCAAAACTGAGGAAACAACTTCCAATCCCACAACCAACAAAATTACAACAATCAATCTTACAATAACCAATCCAACCCAAATTACCAAGGAAATCAAAGTTACCAAAACTAAGGTGATAGTCAAAATCAAAATAACCAAGGTTACACTCAACAAAACCAACAAAATCAACAAAACAACCAAATTTCTAAAAGCCTAGAGGAGATGATGCAAACTTATATCAAGAAGGTGGAATCAACCGAAGCATTATTGACAAAGGAAACCGAGTTCTTGAAGCAACAAACTCGGCACAACCAAGCCTCATTCCAAAACCTTGAGAGCACCGTTGGGAGACTTTCAAGCCAAGTTGCCGAAAGACCTCAAGGCACTTTACCATCCAACACTTAAGTTAACCCAAGCACCAACTACAATAATAACCGTAACAACCAACAAAACCAACACCAACACAATCAAAATAGCAACAACACTAGAGTTATTCCAATCGAGAGCAATACCAACCACCACAACACCAACCAAGAAAGTTCATCAAATCCTAGCAACAACTATACTCAAGTGAATTCAATTGCTTCAATGGAAGAGGAGGATCAAACCGATTCCCCTCAAGTTTTTGCATTTGATGTTGACGCAGGAGATCTTAATTTGGATGAAGATTTGGATATGGGTACAATGGATCTAGGGGTGTTCAAGTTCTCGGATGACTCGGAAGTAGTGGAATTTATTCCATATCAAGTGAAAAGTGTTATGACGATAGAAGCTACCGAGTTGATATGCAAGGATCTAGAGGTTGACTTGAATAAAATCGAATTGGGTGACTTGGAGAAAGAGGAAAGGGTAGAAAACATCTTGAAACAAAGGAACAAAGCAATTAAGTTGAGGTATCCACTACATCATTCGAGAAAAACAAAGAGACACCGGTCTCACAACCTCAACCATTGCCTCCTACACATCCAAAGGGTGTGGATTGTAAGTTGACCCAAGACAAAAGCAACAATGTTTATGTTAAACTCCCCTTGGCGGAGGTGCTTGAAAATATGCCCAATTATGGGAAATTCTTGAAAGCACTTATGGCCAAGAAGAGAGAGGTTGAACAAGCATCCACCACTTTCTTACTTAAGGAGTGTGATGGAATTTTGAAAAAACGAAACTTACCAACTAAAATGGGCGATCCCGGACCTTTCCTAATACCATGCAATGTGAATGGGTCAGAAACATTTACATCATTAGCCGACTCGGGAGCTAGCATAAATTTTATGCCCTTGTCCATTTACAAAAAACTCGACCTAGGGGACCTTTCACCCACCAAATTGGGGGTGAAATTAATTGACCAATCCATAAACCCTAGTGTGGGGATTGCCGAGGACCTAATTGTTAAAGTGGGAGACATGGAATTCCCCACCGATTTTGTGATTGTTGTTATTAAGGAATACCCGGTTATACCCCTAGTTTTAGGGAGGCCATTCTTGGCAACCGCGGGTTCTTTCTTTGACTTTAGAACCAGGAGGTTGACCCTTAGAGACAAAGGGAAATGCGTAAACATTAAGAGAAAAAGTGTTAAATTACCACCAAAACCTTTAACCACACCACAAATTGTTGCTAGTGTGCAATGCACCACAAGCACAAAACGAGTTGGTTCACCAACTAGACGTGGTGGTGGTTTGACCCGAAAAGTTCCAAGTAAGCTAAACCATAAAAATGATTTTATTGATAAGTCAATGAGAAAGTTATATAGTCAAATTCATCATGCCTCATCCCAAAAGGATGAGAAATTGAGAAAACGATTAGTGTCAAACTTGTCAAGACATGAAAAATGAAAGCTTGAGGAATTAGTCAAGGAGACAAAGCCATTAATGATTGGTTAATGTTGATAACGAAAGAAAGTGGTCAAGGTGATGGTTCCCTTAGTTCAAGAGGGGAGGTTTACCACCCCGGTATTAGCTAAGACCAAAGTGGAAGTTGAGTCGGGTGGTAGACTCGTTAAACAATTTCCAAAATCTTGTACATACTTTCCTTTAATTGCATTGCATGTAGAATTGTATGATATTTTCTTTGATTAGTTGCATTTGCATTTACTTAACTTTTCTGCACTTTGTTAAACTGAAAAATCCAAAAAAAATAGTTTGTTACTTGGTCAAAATGGGCTTTAAAATGAGAAAAACTGTATCAGGTACAAAAGCGGTGCTTTTGTACCAGGAGCGGCGCTTTTTGTCATCCAAGAGCGACGCTTCTGCATCAGAAGCGATGCTTTAACCAGTGTTTTTGAGCCAAATTTGGTCAGTAGCCAAGAACGGCGCTTTTGTGTCCAGGAACGACGCTTTTGGGTCATCAAGAGCGACACTTTTTGTTTAAAAGCGGCGCTTCTATTCTTGCCAGGAGCGGCGCTCCTGGTTGAAAAGCGGCGCTTTTGAGTCTGCTACTTAAACAAATCTGCATGAACCAAACCTCATTTTTTCACACCCAACTCCAATTTTCTCTCCAATAGCGGCGCATCCATAACCCTAATCAACCAAAATCGACCTATAACTTCAAATTTCATCAATTTTATTGCAAATCTTCATCATTTAACATGGGAAAAGTAAGAATCTATCATTTTAATTCGTTCTTTAACATGATTTGGTTAATTTTTACAACTTTTCTCTTTATGCTTAATTCATAGATTATGCTTGATTTATGATGTTATTGGTCAAATTGTTGATGAATCTAGACTACATTGTTGTTGATTAACATGTTTTGCATGCTTAGTTACATAGATTTCAACTTTGAAATTCTAGGGTTCATCCAATTTGGGGGGTTTTTGATTTTAAGCCAAATTGGAGTGTTAATTGTTGTTGTTAATGCTTAATTGTTAGTCTACCATGATTATCTTGCTTTGAATCCATCTTTCATGCTTGTATGATTTGAAATTCAAAAATTAGGGTTCATAAGCTAGGGTTTTGACTTGGTTTGACTAATTTGAACATGTGATTAGTGATAATGTGCTTGTTTGCGGTATATTAATGTTATAACATGAAGAGTTGATATGCTTTGATGATTACTCTTGCCTTAGTCAAATTTTGAACTAATTAGGCTTTGACTAGGGTTGACTTTTTGCAATTGGTTCATGTTGACCATGTTTGACCAAGTTGAGCTTAATGATAGAGTATAATGCATGTTTAGCTTATGATACTACATATTATTGACAATTTATTGTATGAGCTAAATGTGCAACTTTGTGACAAAGTTTGAAATCTCACCAAGTGGTTTGTGTTTGTTTGATTTCATAATTGACCATGTCTAAATGTAATTGTTTTATTCATGTTTGATATACACGCACATGTTTTGCATGATGAAACTAATTGTGAATTATTGAAATCAACTTGGAAATTATGATTAGAATTTGAAAGCAAATTGTTTATGTGCTAACTTTTATCTCTCCACAATGTTCTTTCTTTTGTTGTCTTGTCTTGTAGACTAATGTACCCCCAAGGTCACATGGTGCACAGGGTGGCTCAGGAAGTGGGAAGCGCCAAAAGAGTATTGGAGTTAAGGGCAGGGGTAAACCCCCAGCGTATCAGCAAGAGGTTGAGGTTGAGGATGAGGAAATGCCACAAATCCCGGAGGACATCCAAAGACTCCCATCAGACCCATGGTTACAACAAATTTTGCTGAACCCACATTTTAGAGCGGGCTTAGAGCTTAGGCTCAAGGACAGTTTCTATCCGGGGAAAACCATTGACTGGTCTCTTCTTAATGAGGCCGGTCTTACTGATGAGGTTGAGGGTCTTTTTGCAGCTCCATATGGGAACTTATCAATCAACCCTTGGGTCCCAATCTTCAGGTATAATGATCCCATTTACACTGTCCCAACCCTAGAGTTCACTTCCACCTTGATGGTAAACTTTAAGGTAGCAACAATCACCGACCCAAAGTACATGACATTTAACTTGGGCGGGCAACAAAGAAAGATGAGCATGCTTCAATTTATTAGAACCCTGGGAATTTACACCGAATTTAGAAACACCGATGCCCTTTGGGATTTCCTTTTGTCCTGCCGAATCCCCGTCACCAACCCTTAAGATTTTAATTACCATGTGGCCTGGCACGAAATAAGTGATGGAATCTTTAGCCCGGGTAAAACTGTAGCCAACACCCTTAGGACACATGAACTTCGGATAATAGCCCACTTCATTGTGAACACGGTCTACTACCGTTTCCATAGCAATGAGAAAATGTCTTATCTAGACATTTGGCTTACTTACTAAATTGCCAATAAGAAACATATTCATGTTCCCCATGTGATTACTGACTATCTTTTCGATAAAAGTGGGACAAAAGGGAAGAAAGGCACGGTGGGTGGTGCATTTGTGACAAGGATAGCAAGGTATTTGAGAATTGATGTCTCAAGGTTCATGACCAATGTAATGGCTAAGTTTGGATATGCTAATTTAAAAGGGGGTAAGATTCTGAAAAGGGACATGAACAAAAACATGCAAAAGTGGTTTGATCTAAATGCCATCGGGAGAGACGAGGAAGAAGAAGAGGAGAGGGTGAGACATGCATATGAAACGGGTGATGTAGGATGGAGTAATGGAGCACAAGGTCAAGGTAGTAGTGTTCCGGCCGAGTATGACCCAGTTTGGCTCGCAAATCAATTTAATCAAATTAATATCAACCAAGGAAACCAAGCATACGAGGCTAGTTACCACTTCTCGGGTCTTCGTGCGGTTTCGCAATGGCAAGTCCATTGTAATCAATTAGGCCAGGCGGACCCGAATGCTCCACAATCTTTTGCCCCCACATACGACCCGTATTATAATAACCCTCATATTTCCATTTTGAAATTTCCAAATTTTGCCCTTAAGGTTTCATTGTCTTATTCAGTATATCATTAGGGTTGTTATCCGTTACAACTAATGAACTAAAAATTTATGCTTTCATTAAATGATCGTATTTATTGTTAAAGCCCTAATATTATATAAAACCCTAAACCTAACCCTACCTATTAACTACTAAACCCTAATCCCATTTAATATTGAATATTAAATCCTAACCCTAATACTAAATAAATAATATAAACAATATGTCATAAATCAAAATGTGACAATATTTATAAGATTCAAACAAATAAAAATCAATATAAACTAATTGGAACCAAATAAAATTTATAAAATGTAGGGGTTAATAATTAAATAAAATGTAATTAAATAAAATGTAACCCTAATATTAATAGTAATAAAAAAAATACATAAATAAATAAGTAAATTGTCGAATAAAAAAATAAACTAAATAATAATACACATAGCTAGAAATCGGCTGTAATGTTTGTAGGGATATTAGGAATATTAAACTTAATCTCTAAGCTATGTTAATCCTAGTCTAAATACAATTGTGTCCTTGATCACCAAGCTATCCTAGTTTAATTAGGAAACCAAACTAACCTATAAATACCCTCATGTATTCCATAATATTCACCACAAATTAAACCCCCACAAATCTGCATCTAGTCGACACTCCTGCAGCTATTCTCCATCTCTTTCTGTCGACTGAATAGCACCTAAACCTACAACCTGCAATCGACAAACAACCTCCTAAACCACCAGCTACAATCGTCAATCAAAGCAGCCTGCACAGCCACCATCGCCACTTCCTGCAGTCACTAGTCTGCTGCTGATCAGCCTTCTGTTCGGCCCTTAAAACAACCATCAAACCTGCTGTTTCTTGCTGCTGTAATCGTGATCAAACAGCCCCAATATTCGTTACATTGTTGATGCTGTCTTGCTGTTCCTGTCGAACCAAACAGCCCAAGAAAACAAATGATTGGGTCGAGATTTTGTAGCTGAACCTGCTGATGTTTTGATCCCCATTCAGCACCTTGTTCTTGATCTTAACCTTTATAAGGTAGCCCTAAAACCCTAGCTTGATCATGCATTTAAATCTATTACTTCTAAGTTATTTATAAGTGTTATTCATAAGTATGATGTTATAAGTATTATTAATGTTTATGAATTAATAATGTTGTATGAATAAGATGAATTATGATTAGATTATGTTGAATAAGCTAAAAGATAATGAAGATTATGATTAATAAGATTGTGAAATTTAAAAGTGTTAAGGTTAAAGATTAATCTTGATATGTAAGTAGATAATAAAGTGGTTAAAAGCTTTAATAAAAGGTTAAGGTAATGATATTGGACATGGTTAAAAGATAAAAGAATATGATTAAGTAATTGATTATGATTATAAAGGATTAAAGTTATGAATATGATTAATTATTATGTTAAAAAGTTATGATTTTATGTGTTGATTAGGTTAAGATTATGATAAAAGTTATGATTTTGTGATTAGTAAAGTAATTATGATCATGGTGTACGTGCATGCATGCATGCATACGTACGTATGTGCATGTATACACTGTATGTACATGTGTGTTTGTATATGTAACTATATACATACGTGTATATGTATGTGTATATATATATGTATATGTACATGTGTATGTATGTAAGGATGTGCATTATGTAAGTTATATAAGTTAGTAAACATAATAATAAAAAGTGATAAGTATATATATATATATGTATCATCTTACACTTATGTATATGTAACACATACACCTAATATATATATATATATATATATATATATATATATATATATATATATATATTCTTTATTATTATTATACATGTATGTGTTCATAACTATATGATATATATATATATATATATATATATATATATATATATATATATATATATATATATATATATATATATATATATATGTATTCTTTATTATTATTATACATGTATGTGTTCATGTATGATATATATATATATATATATATATATATATATATATATATATATATATATATAGTTATGAACACATACATGTATAATAATAATAATAAAGAATATATATATATATATATATATATATATATATATATATATATATATATATATATATATATATATATATATATATATATATATATCATATAGTTATGAACATATACATGTATAATAATAATAAAGAATATATATATATGTATCACATAGGTGTATATTATATATGTAACATATAATGATAAGTATACATAATAGTTGATTAATTAAATAATACTACTATTATTAGTATAACTTATACACCTAACTATATAGTAACATCTAATTACACTAAATATATATTATCACCTATATACATACAACTTATAAGTATCTTAATAACTTGTTAAGTGTATATACTTATAACGTGAAGGTTATAATTAAAGATAGCGTACAAAGACTACAAACATCACCGCTACTTGTGGCCTAGGGTGATCCTTGTAGTGACCCGAACTTTTCCATGTTTATATATATTAAATGAAATTTTCATTTACATGATTAAGTGTTTCCAAAATGTTAAGCAATCAAACTTGTTAAGACTTGATTAATTGAAATAGGTTTCATATAGACAATTGACCACCCAATTTGACCGGTGATTCACGAACGTTAAAACTTGTAAAAACTATATGATGACATATATATGATTATATATATAGTTAACATGATATTATGATAAGTAAGTATCTCATTAGGTATTTTAACAATGAGTTATATACATAAAATTGAGCGTATTGAATTAAGAAACTCGAAACGATATATATAACGATTATCGTTAAAACAACGTCTTACTAAATACATATGAATCATATTAAGATATTGATACACTATGTTTAATCATGATAAATGATAAGTAAACATGTCGTTAAGTGTATTAACAATGAACTACATATGTAAAAACAAGACTACTAACTTAATGATTTCGAAACGAGACATATATGTAACGATTATCGTTGTAACAACATTTAACTGTAAATATGTCATACTAAGATATATTAATATATCATAATATCATGATAATGTAATAATTTAACATCTATTTAGATATAATAAACAATGGGTTAACAACATTTAATTAGATCGTTAACCTAAAGGTTTCAAAACAACATTTACATGTAACGACTCAGTTAAAATGTATATACATGTAGTGTTTTAATATGTATTCATACACTTTTGAAAGACTTCAAGACACTTATCAAAATACTTCTACTTAACAAAAATGCTTACAATTACATCCTCGTTCAGTTTCATCAACAATTCTGCTCGTATGCACCCGTATTCGTACTCGTACAATACACAGCTTTTAGATGTATGTACTATTAGTATATACACTCCAATGATTAGCTCTTAGTAGCCCATGTGAGTCACCTAACACATGTGGGAACCATTATTTGGCAACTAGCATGAAATATCTTATAAAATTACAAAAATATTAGTAATCATTCATGACTTATTTACATGTAAACAAAATTACACATCCTTTATATCTAATCCATATACCAACGACCAAAAACACCTACAAATACTTTCATTCTTCAATTTTCTTCATCTAATTGATCTCTCTCAAGTTCTATCTTCAAGTTCTAAGTGTTCTTCATAAATTCTATAAGTTCTAGTTTCATAAAATCAAGAATACTTCCAAGTTTGCTAGCTTACTTCCAATTTTGTAAAGTGATCATCCAAGAACTTTCAAGTGGAAATCTTACTTGAACTTGTTTTCGTGTCATGATTCTGCTTCAAGAACTTTCAAACCATCCAAGGATCCTTTGAAGCTAGATCTATTTTTCTCATTTCCAGTAGGTTTATCCACAAAACTGAGGTAGTAATGATGTTCATAACATCATTCGTTTCATATATATAAAACTACCTTATTCGAAGGTTTAAACTTGTAATCACTAGAACATAGTTTAGTTAATTCTAAACTTGTTCGCAAACAAAAGTTAATCCTTCTAACTTGACTTTTAAAATCAACTAAACACATGTTCTATATCTTTATGATATACTAACTTAATGATTTAAAACCTGGAAACACGAAAAACACCGTAAAACCGGATATATGTCGTCGTAGTAACACCGCGGGCTATTTTGGGTTTGATAATTAAAAACTATGATAAACTTTGATTTAAAAGTTGTTCTTCTGGGAAAATGATTTTTCTTGTGAACATGAAACTATATCCAAAAATCATGGTTAAACTCAAAGTGGAAGTATGTTTTTCAAAATGGTCATCAAGACGTCGTTCTTTCGACTGAAATGACTACCTCTTACAAAAACGACTTGTAACTTATATTCCGACTATAAACCTATACTTTTTCTGTTTAGATTCATAAAATAGAGTTCAATATGAAACCATAGCAACTTGATTCACTCAAAACGGATTTAAAACGAAGAAGTTATAGGTAAAACAAGATTGGATAATTTTTCTTGTTGTAGCTACGTGAAAATTGGTAACAAATTTATATTAATCATATCCTAGCTAATTTATATTGTATTATACATGTATTCTAATATATTATGTAATCTTGGGATACCATAGACACGTATGCAAATGTTTTGACATATCATATCGACCCATCTATATATATTATTTGGAACAACCATAGACACTCTATATGCAGTAATGTTGGAGTTAGCTATACAGGGTTGAGGTTGATTCCAAAAATATATATACTTTGAGTTATGATCTAGCTTGAGACGTGTATACACTGGGTCGTGGATTGATTCAAGATAATATATATCGATTTATTTCTGTACATCTAATTGTGGACAACTAGTTGTAGGTTACTAACGAGGACAGCTGACTTAATAAACTTAAAACATTAAAACGTATTAAAAATGTTGTAAATATATTTTGAACATACTTTGATATATATGTACATATTTGTTATAGGTTCGTGAATCGACCAGTGGCCAAGTCTTACTTCCCGACGAAGTAAAAATATGTGAAAGTGAGTTATAGTCCCACTTTTAAAATCTAATATTTTGGGATGAGAATACATGCACTTTTATAAATGTTTTACGAAATAGACACAAGTAATTGAAACTACATTATATGGGTGAATGATCGAAGCCGAATATGCCCCTTTTGCTTGGTAACCTAAGAATTAGTAAACTGATCTACTAATTGACTCGAATCCTAAAGATAGATCTATTGGGCCTAACGAACCCCATCCAAAGTACCGGATGCTTTAGAACTTCGAATTCATTTTTATCATGTCCGAAGGATTTCTCGGAATGATAGGGGATATTTTTATATGCATCTTGTTAATGTCGGTTACCAGGTGTTCACCATATGAATGAATTTTATCTCTATGTATGGGATGTATATTGAAATATGAAATCTTGTGGTCTATTATTATGATTTGATAATATATAGGTCAAACTTATAACTCACCAACATTTTTGTTGACGTTTTAAGTGAAATGTCCCGTTCTTATTGATTAAAAACGTTCCATATTAATTGATTTCGTTGCGAGGTTTTGATCTCTATATGAGACGTTTTTCAAAGACTGCATTCATTTTTAAAATAAACCATTACCTTTATTTCATAAATAAAGGTTTAAAAAGTTTTCCGTAGATTAAATGATAATCTAAAATATCCTGTTTACACACGACCATTACATAATGGTTTACAATACAAATATGTTACATCGAAATCAGTTTCTTGAATGCAGTTTTTACACAATATCATACAAACATGGACTCCAAATCTTGTCCTTATTTTAGTATGCAACAGCGGAAGCTCTTAGTATTCACCTGAGAATAAACATGCTTTAAACGTCAACAAAAATGTTGGTGAGTTATAGGTTTAACCTATATATATCAAACTGTAACAATAGACCACAAGATTTCATATATCAATACACATCCCACACATAGAGATAAAAATCATTTATATGGTGAACACCTGGTAACCGACATTAACAAGATGCATATATAAGAATATCCCCATCATTCCGGGACACCCTTCGGATATGATATAAATTTCGAAGTACTAAAGCATCCGGTACTTTGGATGGGGTTTGTTAGGCCCAATAGATCTATCTTTAGGATTCGCGTCAATTAGGGTGTCTGTTCCCTATTTCTTAGATTACCAGACTTAATAAAAAGGGGCATATTCGATTTCGATAATTCAACCATAGAATGTAGTTTCACGTACTTGTGTCTATTTTGTAAATCATTTATAAAACCTGCATGTATTCTCATCCCAAAAATATTAGATTTTAAAAGTGGGACTATAACTCACTTTCACAGATTTTTACTTCGTCGGGAAGTAAGACTTTTCCACTGGTTGATTCACGAACCTATAACAATATATACATATATATCAAAGTATGTTCAAAATATATTTACAACACTTTTAATATATTTTGATGTTTTAAGTTTATTAAGTCAGCTGTCCTCGTTAGTAATCCTACAACTAGTTGTCCACAGTTAGATGTACAGAAATAAATCGATAAATATTATCTTGAATCAATCCACGACCCAGTGTATACGTATCTCAGTATTGATCACAACTCAAACTATATATATTTTGAAATCAACCTCAACCCTGTATAGCTAACTCCAACATTCACATATAGAGTGTCTATGGTTGTTCCGAAATATATATAGATGTGTCGACATGATAGGTCGAAATATTGTATACGTGTCTATGATATCTCAAGATTACATAATATACAATACAAGTTGATTAAGTTATGGTTGGAATAGATTTGTTACCAATTTTCACGTAGCTAAAATGAGAAAAATTATCCAATCTTGTTTTACCCATAACTTCTTCATTTTAAATCCGTTTTGAGTGAATCAAATTGCTATGGTTTCATATTGAATTCTATTTTGTGAATCTAAACAGAAAAGTATAGGTTTATAGATGGAAAAATAAGTTACAAGTCATTTTTGTAAAGGTAGTCATTT
The DNA here is from genome assembly GCF_046630445.1 of Rutidosis leptorrhynchoides. Lineage (NCBI taxonomy): Eukaryota > Viridiplantae > Streptophyta > Magnoliopsida > Asterales > Asteraceae > Rutidosis > Rutidosis leptorrhynchoides. The sequence continues at coordinate 158,651,240 of NC_092336.1, forward strand.
CAGTAGAAAGAACGACGTCTAGATGACCATTTTAGAAAACATACTTCCACTTTGAGTTTAACCATAATTTTTGGATATAGTTTTATGTTCATAATAAAAATTATTTTCTCAGAATAACAACTTTTAAATCAAAGTTTATCATAGTTTTTAATTAACTAACCCAAAACAGCCCGCGGTGTTACTACGACAGCGTAAATCCGGTTTTACGGTGTTTTTCGTGTTTCCAGGTTTTAAATCATTAAGTTAGTATATCATATAGATATAGAACATGTGTTTAGTTGATTTTAAAAGTCAAGTTAGAAGAATTAACTTTTATTTGTGAACAAGTTTAGAATTAACTAAACTATGTTCTAGTGATTACAAGTTTAAACCTTCGAATAAGATAGCTTTATGTGTATGAATCGAATGATGTTATGAACATCATTACTACCTCAAGTTCCTTGGATAAACCTACTGGAAATGAGAAAAATAGATCTAGCTTCAAAGGATCCTTGGATGGCTTGAAAGTTCTTGAAGCAGAATCATGACACGAAAACAATTTCAAGTAAGATTTCCACTCGAAATAAGATTGTTATAGTTATAGAAATTGAATTAAAGTTTGAATATGATTATTACCTTGTATTAGAAATATAACCTACTGTAAGTAACAAAGGTTTCTTGATCTTGGATGATTACTTGGAATGGATTTAGAAAACTTGGAAGTAAACTTGCAATCTTGGAAGTATTCTTGATTTTATGAAACTAGAACTTTTGAAATTTATGAAGAACACTTAGAACTTGAAGATAGAATTTGAGAGAGATCAATTAGATGAAGAAAATTGAAGAATGAAAGTGTTTGTAGGTGGTTTTGGTCATTGGTGTATGGTTTAGATATAAAGGATATGTAATTTTGTTTTCATGTAAATAAGTCATGAATGATTACTCATATTTTTGTAATTTTATGAGATATTTCATGCTAGTTGCCAAATGATGGTTCCCACATGTGTTAGGTGACTCACATGGGCTACTAAGAGCTGATCATTGGAGTGTATATACCAATAGTACATACATCTAAAAGCTGTGTATTGTACGAGTACGAATACGGGTGCATACGAGTAGAATTGTTGATGAAACTGAACGAGGATGTAATTGTAAGCATTTTTGTTAAGTAGAAGTATTTTGATAAGTGTCTTGAAGTCTTTAAAAAGTGTATGAATACATATTAAAACACTACATGTATATACATTTTAACTGAGTCGTTAAGTCATATTTAGTCGTTACATGTAAATGTTGTTTTGAAACCTTTAGGTTAACGATCTTGTTGAATGTTGTTAACCCATTGTTTATTATAACAAATGAGATGTTAAATTGTTATATTATCATGATATTATGATATATAATATATCTTAGTATGATATATATACAGTTAAATGTCGTTACAACGATAATCGTTACATATATGTCTCGTTTCGAATTCATTAAGTTAGTAGTCTTATTTTTACATTTGTATTTCATTGTTAATACACTTAATAATATATTTACTTATCATTTAACATAATTAACCAAGTGTATCAATATCTTAATATGATTCATATGTACCTGGTAAGACGTTGTTATAACGATAATCGTTATATATATCATTTTCGAGTTTCTTAAATTAATAGTCTCATTTTTATGTATATAACTCATTGTTAAAATACCTAATGAGATACATACTTATAATAAAATTATGTTAACTATATATATAACCATATATATGTCATTGTATAGTTTTTACAAGTTTTAACGTTCGTAAATCACCGGTCAACTTGGGTGGTCAATTGTCTATATGAAACCTATTTCAATTAATCAAGTCTTAACAAGTTTGATTGCTTAACATGTTGGAAACACTTAATCATGTAAATAATAATTTCATTTAATATATATATAAACATGGAAAAGTTCAGGTCACTACAGTACCTACCCGTTAAATAAATTTCGTCCCGAAATTTTAAGCAGTTGGAGGTGTTGACGTATCTTCTGGAAATAAATGCGGGTATTTCTTCTTCATCTGATCTTCACGCTCCCAGGTGAACTCGGGTCCTCTACGAGTATTCCATCTAACCTTAACAATCGGTATCTTGTTTTGTTTAAGTCTCTTAACTTCTCTATCCATTATTTCGACGGGTTCTTCAATGAATTGAAGTTTTTCATTGATTTGGATTTCGTCCAACGGAATAGTGAGATCTTCTTTAGCAAAACATTTCTTCAAATTTGAGACGTGGAAAGTGTTATGTACAGCCGCGAGTTGTTGAGGTAGCTCCAGTTGGTAAGCTACTGGTCCGACACGATCTATAATCTTGAATGGTCCAATGTACCTTGGATTTAGTTTCCCCCGTTTACCAAATCGAACAACGCCTTTCCAAGGTGAAACCTTAAGCATGACCATTTCTCCAATTTCAAACTCTATATCTTTTCTTTTACTGTCCGCGTAGCTCTTTTGTCGACTCTGGGCGGTTTTCAATCTTTGTTGAATTTGGATGATTTTCTCGGTAGTTTCTTGTATTATCTCCGGACCCGTAATCTGTCTATCCCCCACTTCACTCCAACAAATCGGAGACCTGCACTTTCTACCATAAAGTGCTTCAAATGGCGCCATCTCAATGCTTGAATGGTAGCTGTTGTTGTAGGAAAATTCTGCTAACGGTAGATGTCGATCCCAACTGTTTCCGAAATCAATAACACAAGCTAGTAGCATGTCTTCAAGCGTTTGTATCGTCCTTTCGCTCTGCCCATCAGTTTGTGGATGATAGGCAGTACTCATGTCTAGACGAGTTCCCAATGCTTGCTGTAATGTCTGCCAGAATCTTGAAATAAATCTGCCATCCCTATCAGAGATAATAGAGATTGGTATTCCATGTCTGGAGACGGTTTCCTTCAAATACAGTCGTGCTAACTTCTCCATCTTGTCATCTTCTCTTATTGGCAGGAAGTGTGCTGACTTGGTGAGACGATCAACTATTACCCAAATAATATCATAACCACTTGCAGTCCTTGGCAATTTAGTAATAAAATCCATGGTAATGTTTTCCCATTTCCATTCCGGGATTTCAGGTTGTTGTAGTAGACCTGATGGTTTCTGATGTTCAGCTTTGACCTTAGAACACGTCAAACATTCTCCTACATATTTAGCAATATCAGCTTTCAAACCTGGCCACCAAAAATGTTTCTTAAGATCCTTGTACATCTTCCCCGTTCCAGGATGTATTGAGTATCTGGTTTTATGAGCTTCTCTAAGTACCATTTCTCTCATATCTCCAAATTTTGGTACCCAAATTCTTTCAGCCCTATACCGGGTTTCGTCTTCCCAAATATTAAGATGCTTCTCCGATCCTTTGGGTATTTCATCCTTTAAATTTCCCTCTTTTAAAACTCCTTGTTGCGCCTCCTTTATTTAAGTAGTAAGGTTAGTGTGAATCATTATATTCATAGATTTTACTCGAATGGGTTCTCTGTCCTTTCTGCTCAAGGCGTCGACTACCACATTTGCCTTCCTCGGGTGGTAACGAATCTCAAAGTCGTAATCATTCAACAATTCAATCCACCTACGCTGCCTCATATTCAGTTTTTTATGATTAAATATGTGTTGAAGACTTTTGTGGTCGGTATATATAATACTTTTGACCTCATATAAGTAGTGCCTCCAAGTCTTTAATGCAAAAACAACCGCGCCTAATTCCAAATCATGCGTCGTATAATTTTGTTCGTGAATCTTCAATTGTCTAGACGCATAAGCAATCACCTTCGTCCTTTGCATTAATACACAACTGAGACCTTGATTTGATGCGTCACAATAAATCACAAAATCATCATTCCCTTCAGGCAATGACAATATAGGTGCCGTAGTTAGCTTATTCTTCAATAATTGAAACGCCTTCTCTTGTTCATCCTTCCATTCAAATTTCTTCCCTTTATGCGTTAATGTAGTCAAGGGTTTTGCTATTTTGGAGAAATCTTGGATGAATCTTCTGTAATAACCAGCCAATCCTAAAAATTGACGTATACGCTTCGGAGTTTTTGGGGTTTCCCACTTTTCAACGGTTTCGATCTTTGCCGGGTCCACCTGGATACCTTCTTTGTTCACTATGTGACCGAGGAATTGAACTTCTTCCAACCAAAATGCACACTTTGAAAACTTAGCGTACAGTTTTTCTTTCCTCAATACTTCTAGCACTTTTCTCAAATGTTCTTCGTGCTCTTGATCATTCTTTGAGTAAATAAGTATGTCATCGATTAAAATAATGACAAACTTGTCAAGATATGGCCCACACACTCGGTTCATAAGGTCCATGAACACAGCTGGTGCGTTAGTCAATCCAAACGGCATAACCATAAACTCGTAATGACCATAACGCGTCCTAAAAGCAGTTTTTGGAATATCATCCTCCTTTACTAACATTTGATGATATCCAGAATGTAAATCGATCTTCGAATAAATCGATGAGCCTTGTAGTTGATCAAATAAGTCGTCAATTCTCGGCAGTGGATAACGGTTTTTGATGGTAAGTTTGTTCAACTCTCTGTAGTCAATACACAACCTAAATGTACCATCCTTCTTCTTGACAAACAAAACAGGAGCTCCCCATGGTGATGTGCTTGGTCGAATGAAACCACATTCTAATAGTTCTTGCAGTTGGCTTTGCAGTTCTTTCATCTCGCTGGGTGCGAGTCTATAAGGAGCACGAGCTATTGGTGCAGCTCCTGGTACAAGATCTATTTGAAATTCAACAGATCGATGTGGAGGTAGTCCCGGTAATTCTTTCGGAAATACATCGGGAAATTATTTTGCTACGGGAACATCATTGATGCTCTTTTCTTCAGTTTGTACTTTCTCGACGTGTGCTAGAACAGCATAGCAACCTTTTCTTATTAGTTTTTGTGCCTTCAAATTACTAATAAGATGTAGCTTCATGTTGCCCTTTTCTCCGTACACCATTAAGGGTTCTCCTTCTTCTCGTACAATGCGAATTATATTTTTATAACATACGATCTCTGCTTTCACCTTCTTCAGCCAGTCCATGCCAACTATTACATCAAAACTCCCTAACTCTACTGGTATCAAATCAATCTTAAATATTTCGCTACCCAGTTTAATTTCTCGATTCCGGCATATATTATCTGCTGAAATTAATTTACCGTTTGCTAATTCGAGTAAAAATTTACTATCCAACGGCGTCAATGGATAACTTAATTTAGCACAAAAATCTCTACTCATATAGCTTCTATCTGCACCCGAATCAAATAAAATGTAAGCAGATTTATTGTCAATAAGAAACGTACCCGTAACAAGCTCCGGGTGTTCCTGTGCCTCTTCCGCATTAATATTGAAAACTCTTCCGTGGCCTTGTCCATTCGTGTTCTCCTGGTTTGGGTAATTTCTAATAATGTGGCCCGGTTTTCCACATTTATAACAAACTACATTGGCATAACTTGCTCCGACACTACTTGCTCCGTCATTACTCGTTCCGACACCATTTGTTCCTTTCGCTCTGTTAACCCCTGGTCCTTAGACCTCACACTTCGCCGCGCTATGACCATTTCTTTTACACTTATTGTAAAATTTGGTGCAGAACCCCGAGTGATACTTTTCACACCTTTGGCATAGCTGCTTCTGATTGTTGTTGTTGTTGTTGCAGTTGTTATTGTTGTTGAGATGATTGTTGTAGTTGCTGCTGTTGTTGTTGTTGTTGTTGTTGTTGTTGTTGTTGTTGTTGTATTGGTGATTCTTGTCACCGTTTTCCTCCCACTTTCTTTTGACTTGCTTCACATTTGCCTCTTCAACCATTTGTTCTTTAATTCTTTCCTAAATCTGGTTCACTAGTTTGTGAGCCATTCTACATGCCTGTTGTATGGAGGCAGGCTCGTGTGAACTTATATCTTCTTGGATTCTTTCCGGTAATCCTTTCACAAAAGCGTCGATCTTCTCTTCCTCATCTTCGAACGCTCCCGGACACAATATGCACAATTCTGTGAATCGTCTTTCGTACGTGGTAATATCAAATCCTTGGGTTCGTAACCCTCTAAGTTCTGTCTTGAGCTTATTGACCTCGGTTCTGGGACGGTACTTCTCGTTCATCAAGTGCTTGAATGCTGACCACGGTAGTGCGTACGCATCATCTTGTCCCACTTGCTCTAGATAGGTATTCCACCATGTTAACGCAGAACCTGTGAAGGTATGCGTAGCGTACTTCACTTTGTCCTCTTCAGTACACTTACTTATGGCAAACACCGATTCGACCTTCTCGGTCCACCGTTTCAATCCGATCGGTCCTTCGGTTCCATCAAATTCCAAAGGTTTGCAGGCAGTGAATTCTTTGTAGGTGCATCCTACACGATTTCCTGTACTACTAGATCCAAGGTTATTGTTGGAATGTAGCGCAGCCTGTACTGCGGCTATGTTTGAAGCTAGAAAAGTACTGAATTCCTCTTCATTCATATTCACAGTGTGTCGAGTAGTCGGTGCCATTTCCTTCAAAATAGTCAAATGGAACAAGTTAATCATACAGAATATTAAGAGTAGTTAATAGTATTTCGTAGCAAAATATGAACTCATTTATAAAAGCTTTTTCTTCATATTAGCATTTTATAAGTTTAAATTCGGGTAGTACCTACCCGTTAAGTTCATACTTAGTAGCTAATATACAATTCAACTACTACAACTCTATAAGAAAAACTGATTATAATAATATTTCGCGTTCAAACTTTTATACAATATTTTACAAACTTACAATACCGCTTATTTTACATAAAGCATGAAATATAGCACACAATAACTTTGATACAAGATAGTTGTGAAGATAATTCTAGCTAGTACACAAGTCGTTCAGCAAAGGCAATAAAGACACGTATTTCATACGTCCAGAAACAAGTCATGCATTCTGGTTTTACTAGGACTACTTCCCATCCTTGGTCTTGTGGAACAAAACCGTTATGGCCGTTGATAAGACAGCGTGTTGTAACGTCGTCAAAGGGATGAGGGTTACGTAATGACCAACAGTCTCGTAATAACCTAAAAACCTCATTTCTTACCCCAATTACCGACTCCGTCACTTGTGGGAACGTTTTGTTTAATAGTTGTAGCCTGATGTTCTTTTTCTCACTTTGGTGAGAAGCGAACATTACTAACCCGTAAGCATAGCATGCTTCTTTATGTTGCATGTTAGCCGCTTTTTCTAAATCATGAAGTCCTATATTCGGATACATTGAGTCAAAATAATTTCTTAACCCGTTGCGTAAAATAGCATTTGGGTTCCCCGCAATATATGCGTCAAAGTAAACACATCGTAACTTATGGGTTTCCCAATGTGATATCCCCCATCTTTCAAACGAAAGTCTCTTATAAACCAAGACATTCTTGGAACGTTCTTCGAATGTCTTACAAACTGATTTCGCCGTATATAGTTGTGCCGAAGAATTCTGACCGACTCTAGACAAGATTTCATCAATCATGTCTCTGGGTAGGTCTCTTAAAATATTGGGTTGTCTATCCATTTTGTGTTTTTATACTGTAAAATAGACAAGAGTTAGATTCATAAAAAAAATATACTTATTAATACAAGCAATTTTTACATATATCATAAAGCATAAGCACACTATATTATATATATTACACCACACGAATACAACTATCTTATTCCGACTCGCTCATTTCTTCTTCTTCAGTTTTGGTTCGTTTTGCCAAGTTTCTAGGGATATATGATGTTCCCCTAATACGAGCTGTCGTTTTCCACAACAGTTTAGAAAAACCTGGTGGTTTAGAGGTTCCCGGGTCATTTTTACAACTTAAGGGCTTCGGGGGTTGACGATACATATAAAGTTCATCGGGGTTGGAATTAGATTTCTCTATTTTTATGCCCTTTCCCTTATTATTTTCTTTTGCCTTTTTAAATTCAGTTGTGGTAATTTCTATAACATCATCGGAATTCTCGTCGGAATCCGATTCATCGAAGAATTGGTAATCCTCCCAATATTTTGCTTCCTTGGTGGAAACATCATTGACCATAATTAACCTTGGTCGGTTGGTTGAGGATTTTCTTTTACTTAACCGTTTTATTATTTCCCCCACCGGTTCTATTTCCTCCTCCGGTTCCTCCTCTTCCGGTTCTAATTCTTCTTCCAGTTCTGATTCTTCTTTCGGTTCTTCTTCGGGAACTTGTGAATCAGTCCAATATATATTCGACTCTTCGTTATTATTAGTGAGTCAATGGGATTTGTGCTAGAGGTAGACATCTATCACACAATATCAAACATGTTAAGAGATTAATATATCACATAATATATACATGTTAATAATATATAGTTTCCAACAAAAATGCTAAGCAATCATTTTTAAAGAAAAAACGGTCGAAGTCCAGACTCACTAATGTATCCTAACAAACTCGATAAGACACACTAATGCAAATTTTCTGGTTCTCTAAGACCAACGCTCGGATACCAACTGAAATGTCCCGTTCTTATTGATTAAAAACGTTCCATATTAATTGATTTCGTTGCGGGGTTTTGACCTCTATATGAGACGTTTTTCAAAGACTGCATTCATTTTTAAAACAAACCATAACCTTTATTTCATAAATAAAGGTTTAAAAAGCTTTACGTAGATTAAATGATAATCTAAAATATCCTGTTTACACACGACCATTACATAATGGTTTACAATACAAATATGTTACATCGAAATCAGTTTCTTCAATGCAGTTTTTACACAATATCATACAAACATGGACTCCAAATCTTGTCCTTATTTTAGTATGCAACAGCGGAAGCTCTTAGTATTCACATGAGAATAAACATGCTTTAAACGTCAACAAAAATGTTGGTGAGTTATAGGTTTAACCTATATATATCAAATCGTAACAATAGACCACAAGATTTCATATTTCAATACACATCCCATACATAGAGATAAAAATCATTCATATGGTGAACACCTGGTAACCGACATTAACAAGATGCATATATAAGAATATCCCCATCATTCCGGGACACCCTTCGGATATGATATAAATTTCGAAGTACTAAAGCATCCGGTACTTTGGATGGGGTTTGTTAGGCCCAATAGATCTATCTTTAGGATTCGCGTCAATTAGGGTGTCTGTTCCCTAGTTCTTAGATTACCAGACTTAATAAAAAGGGGCATATTCGATTTTGATAATTCAACCATAGAATGTAGTTTCACGTACTTGTGTCTATTTTGTAAATCATTTATAAAACCTGCATGTATTCTCATCCCAAAAATATTAGATTTTAAAAGTGGGACTATAACTCACTTTCACAGATTTTTACTTCATCGGGAAGTAAGACTTGGCCACTGGTTGATTCACGAACCTATAACAATATATACATATATATCAAAGTATGTTCAAAATATATTTACAACACCTTTAATATATTTTGATGTTTTAAGTTTATTAAGTCAGCTGTCCTCGTTAGTAATCCTACAACTAGTTGTCCACATTTAGATGTACAGAAATAAATCGATAAATATTATCTTGAATCAATCCACGACCCAGTGTATACGTATCTCAGTATTGATCACAACTCAAACTATATATATTTTGGAATCAACCTCAACCCTGTATAGCTAACTCCAACATTCACATATAGAGTGTCTATGGTTGTTCCGAAATATATATAGATGTGTCGACATGATAGGTCGAAACATTGTATACGTGTCTATGGTATCTCAAGATTACATAATATACAATACAAGTTGATTAAGTTATGGTTGGAATAGATTTGTTACCAATTTTCACGTAGCTAAAATGAGAAAAATTATCCAATCTTGTTTTACCCATAACTTCTTCATTTTAAATCTGTTTTGAGTGAATCAAATTGCTATGGTTTAATATTGAACTCTATTTTATGAATCTAAACAGAAAAAGTATAGGTTTATAGTCAGAAAAATAAGTTACAAGTTGTTTTTGTAAAGGTAGTCATTTCAGTCGAAAGAACGACGTCTAGATGACCATTTTAGAAAACATACTTCCACTTTGAGTTTAACCATAATTTTTGGATATAGTTTCATGTTCATAATAAAAATTATTTTCTCAGAATAACAACTTTTAAATCAAAGTTTATCATAGTTTTTAATTAACTAACCCAAAATAGCCCGCGGTGTTACTACGACGGCGTAAATCCAGTTTTACGGTGTTTTTCGTGTTTCCAGGTTTTAAATCATTAAGTTAGTATATCATATAGATATAGAACATGTGTTTAGTTGATTTTAAAAGTCAAGTTAGAAGGATTAACTTTATTTGCAAACAAGTTTAGAATTAACTAAACTATGTTCTAGTGATTACAAGTTTAAACCTTCGAATAAGATAGCTTTATATGTATGAATCGAATGATGTTATGAACATCATTACTACCTCAATTTCCTTGGATAAACCTACTGGAAATGAGAAAAATAGATCTAGCTTCAAAGGATCCTTGGATGGCTTGAAAGTTCTTGAAGCAGAATCATGACACGAAAACAATTTCAAGTAAGATTTCCACTCGAAATAAGATTGTTATAGTTATAGAAATTGAATTAAAGTTTGAATATGATTATTACCTTGTATTAGAAAGATAACCTACTGTAAGTAACAAAGATTTCTTGATCTTGGACGATTACTTGGAATGGATTTAGAAAACTTGGAAGTAAACTTGCAATCTTTGAAGTATTCTTGATTTTATGAAACTAGAACTTTTGGAATTTATGAAGAACACTTAGAACTTGAAGATAGAACTTGAGAGAGATCAATTAGATGAAGAAAATTGAAGAATGAAAGTGTTTGTAGGTGTTTTTGGTCGTTGGTGTATGGATTAGATATAAAGGATATGTAATTTTGTTTTCATGTAAATAAGTCATGAATGATTACTCATATTTTTGTAATTTTATGAGATATTTCATGCTATTTGCCAAATGATGGTTCTCACATGTGTTAGGTGACTCACATGGGCTGCTAAGAGCTGATCATTGGAGTGTATATACCAATAGTACATACATCTAAAAGCTGTGTATTGTACGAGTATGAATACGGGTGCATACGAGTAGAATTGTTGATGAAACTGAACGAGGATGTAATTGTAAGCATTTTTGTTAAGTAGAAGTATTTTGATAAGTGTATTGAAGTCTTTAAAAAGTGTATGAATACATATTAAAACACTACATGTATATACATTTTAACTGAGTCGTTAAGTCATCGTTAGTCGTTACATGTAAATGTTGTTTTGAAACCTTTAGGTTAACGATCTTGTTGAATGTTGTTAACCCATTGTTTATTATAACAAATGAGATGTTAAATTGTTATATTATCATGATATTATGATATATAATATATCTTAGTATGATATATATACAGTTAAATGTCGTTACAACGATAATCGTTACATATATGTCTCGTTTCGAAATCATTAAGTTAGTAGTCTTATTTTTACATATGTATTTCATTGTTAATACACTTAATAATATATTTACTTATCATTTAACATAATTAACCAAGTGTATCAATATCTTAATATGATTCATATGTACCTAGTAAGACGTTGTTATAACGATAATCGTTATATATATCGTTTTCGAGTTTCTTAAATTAATAGTCTCATTTTTATGTATATAACTCATTGTTAAAATACCTAATGAGATACATACTTATAATAAAATCATGTTAACTATATATATAGCCATATATATGTCATCGTATAGTTTTTACAAGTTTTAACGTTCGTGAATCACCGGTCAACTTGGGTGGTCAATTGTCTATATGAAACCTATTTCAATTAATCAAGTCTTAACAAGTTTGATTGCTTAACATGTTGGAAACACTTAATCATGTAAATAACAATTTCATTTAATATATATATAAACATGGAAAAGTTCGGGTCACTACATTAAGCATGTTTATTCTCAAGTGATTATTAAGAGCTTTCGCTGTTGCATACTAAAATAAGGACAAGATTTGGAGTCCATGCTTGTATGATATTATGTAAAAACTGCATTCAAGAAACTTATTTTTGATGTAATATATTCTTATTGTAAACCATTATGTAATGGTCGTGTGTAAACGGTATATTTTAGATTATCATTATTTAATAATCTACGTAATGCTTTTTAAACCTTTATCGATAAAATAAAGGTTATGTTTGTTTTAAAAATGAATGCAGTCTTTGAAAAACGTCTCATATAGAGGTCAAAACCTCGCGACATAATCAATTAATATGGAACGTTTATAATCAATATGAACGGAACATTTCAGTTGGTATCAGAGCGTTGGTCTTAGAGAACTAGAAATTTGCATTAGTGTGTCTTATCGAGTTGTTAGGATACATTAGTGAGTCTGGACTTCGACCGTGTTTTCTTTAAAAATGATTGCTTAACACTTTTGTTGGAAACTATATATTATTAACATGTAAATATTATGTGATATATTAACCTCTTAATGTGTTTGATATTGTGTGATAGATGTCTACCACTAGTACAAATCCCATCGATTCACCTAATAATAATGAAGAGTCGAATATATTTTGGGTAGATTCACAAATTCCCGAAGACGAATCGGAAGAAAAGGAACCGGAAGAGGAGGAACTAGAAGAGGAGGAACCGGAAGAGGAGTAACCGGAAGGGGAGGAACCGGAAGAAGAAGAAGAGGTTCCGGAGGAAGAAATATTGATACCTATAGTAAATCGATTAAATAAAAGAAAATCCTCAACCAACTGACCAAAGTTAATAGTGGTCAATGGTGTTTTCGCCGAGGAAGCAAAATATTGGGAAGATTACCAATTTTCCGATGAATCGGATCCCGATGAGGGTTCCGATGATGTTATAGAAATTACCTCGACCCAATTTAATAAAGTGAAAGAAAATAATAAGGGAAAAAGTATAAAAATAGAGAAACCCGATTCCAACCCCGATGAACTTTATATGTATCGGCAACATCCGTATTTTCTAAAATGTAACAATGACCCGAGAACCTCTAAACCACTAGGTTTTTCTAAACCATTGTGGAAAACGATGGCTCGTATTAGAGGAACACTATATATTCCTAGAAAATTAGGAAAACGAACCAAAACCGAAGAAGAAGAAACCAGTGATTCAGATTAGAGGGTTGTAATCATGTTGTGTATTATATGTATTGTACTGTGCTTGTACTTTTATGTTCTATGTAAAAATTGCTTGTATTGTTTGTTAATTATCTTTTACGAATCTAATCCTTGTCTATTTTATAGTATAAAAACAAAATGGAGGTTAAGGGTAGACAACCGAATATTTTAGAAGACCTACCAGAGGATATGAGTGAGGAAATCTTGTCTAGAGTAGGTCATAATTCATCAGCACATTTAGTTATGGCGAAATTAACTTGTCAAACATTTGAAAGACTTTCCAGAAATGCCTTAGTTTATAAAAGGCTTTCCTTTGATAGGTGGGGTATATTACATTGGGGAGACCGTAAGTTACGCCGTGTTTTATTTAAAGCATTAAGTGCGGGGGAACCCAAATGCAATTTTACGCTACGGGTTAAGAACCTATTTTGACTCAACATATCCCAACATAGGATTTCTTGAATTAGAAAGAGCTTTTAACATGCAACATAAAGAAGCATGTTATGCTTACGGGTTAATGATGTTTTTTTCTTACCAAAGTAATAAAAAGAACATCGGATTGCAACTTTTAAATAAAACCTTCCCACAAGTGACGGATTCAGTAGTTGGGGTGAGAAACAAGGTTTTTAGATTATTACGGGGCTGTTGGACATTATGAAACCCTCGTCCTTTTGACGACATTACAACATGCTGCCTAACCAATGGTCATACCGGTTATTTTCCACAAGACCAAGGATGGGAAGTCGTCTTAGTAAAACCAGAATGCATGACTTGTTTCTGGACTTATGAATTACGTGTCTTTATTTCCTTAGCTGAACAACTTGCGTATTAACTAGATTTATCTTCAAAACTGTCATGTATCATAGTGTACTATATTTCATGTTATATGTAATATAGCGAAGTTGTAAGTTTGAAGAATATTTGTATGTGATATATTATTATAATCAGTTTTTCATATGGAATTGTAGTAGTTGAATTGTATATTAGCTACTAAGTATGAACTTAACGGGTAGGTAGTACCCGAATTTAAACTTATAAAACGCTAGTATGAAGAAAAAGCTTTTATAAATAAGTTCATATTATGCTACGAAATACTATGGACTACTCTTAATATTCTTTATGATTAACTCGATTCAGTTGGCTATTTTGAAGGAAATGGCACAGACTACTCGACACACCATGAATATGAGCGAAGAGGAATTTCGTACCTTTCTTGCTGCAAACATAGCCGCAGTACAGGTTGCGCTTCATACCAACAATAACTCCGAATCTAGCAATGCAGCTAACGGCGCAAGAAATCGTGTAGGATGCTCCTACAAAGAATTCACTGCCTGCAAACCTTTGGAATTTGATGGAAACGAAGGACCAATTGAATTGAAACGGTGGACCGAGAAAGTCGAATCGGTGTTTTCCATAAGTAAGTGTACTGAAGAGGACAAAGTTAAGTACGCTAGGCATACCTTCACATGTACTGCGTTAACGTAGTGGAACACCTATCTTGAACAGGTAGGACAAAATGCTGCTTACGCACTACCGTGGTCGGCATTCAAGCAATTGATGAACGAGCAATACCGTCGTAGAAACGAAGTCAATAAACTCAAGACAGAACTTAGAGAGTTATGAATACAAGGGTTCGACGTTACCACATATGAATGACGATTCACAGAGTTGTGCCTATTGTGTCCGGGAGCATTCGAAGATGAAGAAGAGAAGATCGACGCGTTTGTAAAAGGGTTACCAGTAAGAATTCAAGAAGATGTGAGTTCACACGAGCCCGCTTCTATACAGAAGGCAAGTCGAATGGCTCATATGTGATGACCCGGGAATTTCCAAACAAATTTAAACTTAATCTTATATGATTTCGACACGATAAGCAAAGTCTATTAAACTGAGTCTTATAATGTTTGAACTATTTCCATGAATGAATTTGACTTTGATCATCTCCGACGATTCACGAACCATAGTTTGCAAATAAATATGTATATATATATATATATAATATTTGAAATTATAAAGTAGAATTTAAACATTTGAATTAAATATATAAAAGATACAAAATAACTAAGTGTAAATTAAAATGAGTTTATATATATATATATATATATATATATATATATATATATATATATATATATATATATATATATATATATATATATATATGTATATATATATATATATACATATATATACATATATATGATTTCTATAGATAACTATCATTATATATATATTGTAATATACATATATATAGGAGATATAAATATTATGTGTTGAAACTTTTAATATATATTTCTATTACAAAATAATATAATATAGTAAATGGATATATAATGATTATGTAAATAAAACAGTATTAATGTATTCATATTTACATGTAACTTATATGCAAACACAATTACATACTAATATAGGATTATGTAAATATTAAATTTTTAGTATACGTTATTATAAAACTAAATATGATTTCTATTAAATACATATATAGAATATATAAATTTTAACTGTTCAGTAAATGTCATTGTATAACATAATCTTACATAAATAATAAATGGTATTATATTAGATTACAAGTTTGAATATAATTAATATATTAAAATTATTAATACTTTCATTATTATTATTAATAACGGATTTGATACATGTAACATGCTATATTATTATTATTAGTATTATCATATTTATCATTATTGTTATTGATAAAATTATCATATTATCAAATTATCATTTTCTTTTATTATTATCAATATTGTTATTATTATTTATTAATACTTTTATAATTAATAACAAGTTATGTCATGTTATTAATAATTAAATTATATTTATATATTAGCATTTTTAAATTAGATAAAAATTAGTTTTATTAATTATTATTATTATTATTATTAATTGTATTATTGTTATTAATATATTAATTATTAATATATATTAAATATAAAATATAATATACAGATATATATATATGCGTAATTTAATACAGATCACAAAACCAGATATTATCTATTATTTCTCTCCTTTCTGTTTAGTCTGTGAACAACCTGCTCGTGATCCATTGTCGACCCAAGCATCCCTTCAAACAATCTTCAATCAATTATCGATTACCTTTCATTGTGAATAATATCGTACGAGTCCTCCACCTGTTATAATAGTTACAATATTCAGTTAAATCAACACCAAATTATTTATTTTTATTTTTATTTTTATTTTTCAGGCCGCTACCTTTGTTGTTCTTATTTTTCTTCAAACTTCGAATTCGAGTGAGATTCCAAAATGTAAAGATGGGGTTCTGTTAGGAATAATTTGCTTAAACTATCTGTAAAATTACAAATTTCAATTTCTTATATTGAGTTGGAATTTCAAGGTCAAACTTTAAAATTGAAAAGTCAAAGAATTTGCTTAATGTTAAATTCGAATTGGTTTTAGCATTTCTGATTCAATTGATAGTTGACAAAGATTTTAGAAGTGTATAGAAACTTATTTCATGTTTTGAGTTTTGTCTAAAACGATCTCGAATTCAATTTTATTTTTTTTTCTTCCATTACCGTCGAACAGCAGCGATGTTCTTCTTTTTATTTTTTTTTATATTTTTTTGTACTGATTTAATTACACCTTCTCATGGAATGTTCTGTTTCATTTATATTTTAAATAAAACCGCAAGGTTTAATGATGGATGTTACCAGTTACCACTACCTGTCGATCAGTTTAGAGAAGGAGGAGATAAAGGAAAACAGAAAGAAATATGATTTATATATATATTTATGTTGTGCTTATTATCAGAGAAACGAAAATGGAGGAGTGGCTGAGTGTTGGAAGTGTGAGCGAGAGGTCACGGGTTCGAGTCCCGGCTTGGGCGTGTTGCTATATTTTCTTTGAGCCTTTAATGCCTTTAAGGTAGTAATCAAATTTTTTTTTTATTTTTTTTTATTATTATCATTGCTATTGCTATTATAAATTATATTATTATTATTATTTATTATCATTATTATTATTGCTATAATTATTGAATTTGTTATTATAATTGGTATTGTTATTTTTATTGTTATTATTGTTAGTGTTACAAACATTATTATTATTATTACTAATAAGTATTAGGTATCATTTATCACTATTATTATTACAATTAAAGTTATAACTAAAAATATTGTTATTACTATTATTATTATTATATTTATTAACTACTAATAAATGTATTGTTATTATTATTATTATCATTATGTTAACGTAATTGCTATGACTAATATTATTATCATTTTAATTAAGTAACGTCATTAAGTATTATTAACAATATTATTAGTAATTTTCATATCAGTATAATTAAATACAACTTTTTATATACAGCAACCATTATTATCTATGTAAAATATACTTATAAGTATACTACATATAAGTATAAATTAATTAGATTAACAATCTTTATATAAATATCCATATATAATAAATTAAGTATTTTTAATATATATATATATATATATATATATATATATATATATATATATATATATATATATATATATATATATTACTAAATAGATGATAATCATTATCAAATATATATACAAATTAATTACATAAAGTTATAATTATTCGATTATGAGTATATTGTAGTGACCCTAACTTTTCCATGTTTATATATATTAAATGAAATTGATATTTACATGATTAAGTGTTTCCAACATGTTAAGTAATCAAACTTGTTAACACTTGATTAAATGAAATAACTTTCATATAGATAATTGATCACCCATGTTGACCGGCGATTCACGAACGTTACAAAATTGTAAAAACTACATGCTATGGTATATATATAGACATATATATATTGTTGACATAAGATTATGATGAGTAAGTATCGCACTAAGTATATTAACAATGTGTGATATACATAAGAAATGAGATTACTAAGTTAAGAAACTCGAAATGATATATATAACGATTATCGTTATGATAACGTCTACTAAATACATATGTATCATATTAAGATATTGATACACTATATTTAACATGATAAAATGATATTAAAATATATCATTAAGTATGTTAACAATGAACTACATATGTAAAAACAAGACTACTAACTCAAGAATTACGAAACGAGACTTATATGTAACGATTATCGTTGTAACGATATTTTAATGTATGTATCATATTAAGAGATATTCACACATCATAATATCATGATAATATAATAATTTAACATCTTATTTGATATAATAAACATTAGGTTAACAACATTAATTGAGATCGTTAACTTAAAGGTTTCAAAACAACACTTACATGTAACGACTAACGAAGACTTAAGGACTCCATTAGAATGTATATACATGTTGTGTTTTGATATGTATTCTTACACTTTTGAAAGACTTCAAGACACATATCAAAGTACTTTTACTTAGCAAAAATTCTTACAATTACATCCTCGTTCAGTTTCATCAACAATTCTACTCGTATGCACCCGTATTCGTACTCGTACAATACACAGCTTTTAGATGTATGTACTATTGGTATATCCACTCCAATGATCAGCTCTTAGCAGCCCATGTGAGTCACCTAACACATGTGGGAACCATCATTTGGCAACTAGCATGAAATATCTCATAAAATTACAAAAAAATTAGTAATCATTCATGACTTATTTACATGAAAACAAAATTACATATCCTTTATATCTAATCCATATACCAACGACCAAAAACACCTACAAACACTTTCATTCTTCAATTTTCTTCATCTAATTGATCTCTCTCAAGTTCCATCTTCAAGTTCTAAGTGTTCTTCATAAATTCCATAAGTATAGTTTCATAAAAATCAAGAATACTTCCAAGTTTGCAAGTCTACTTCCAAGCTTTCTAATCCATTCCAAGTAATCATCTAAGATCAAGGAACCTTTTTTATTTACAGTAGGTTATTTTTCTAATTCAAGGTAATATTCATATTCAAACTTTGATTCAATTTCGACAACTATAACAATCTTATTTCGAGTGAAAATCTTACTTGAACTGTTTTCGTGTCATGATTCTGCTTCAAGAACTTTCAAGCCATCCAAGGATCCTTTGAAGCTAGATCCATTTTTCTCATTTCCAGTAGTTTTATCCAGAAAACTTGAGGTAGTAATGATGTTCATAACATCTTATTCGAAGGTTTAAACTTGTAATCACTAGAACATAGTTTAGTTAATTCTAAACTTGTTCGCAAACAAAAGTTAATCCTTCTAACTTGACTTTTAAAATCAACTAAACACATGTTCTATATCTATATGATATGCTAGCCTAATGATTTAAGACCTGGAAACACGATGAACACCATAAAATCGGATATACGCCGTCGTAGTGAAACCGGGGGCTGTTTTGGTTTGGATAATTAAAAACTATGATAAACTTTGATTTAAAAGTTGTTCTTCTGGGAAAATGATTTTTCATATGAACATGAAACTATATCCCAAAATCTTGGTTAAACTCAAAGTGAAAATATGTTTTTCAAAATGGTCATCAAGATGTCGTTCTTTCGACGAAAATGACTACCTCTTTAGTAATTGACATGTAACTTAAATTTCTAACTATAAACCTATACTTTTTCTGTTTGGATTCTTAAATTAGAGTTCAATATGAAACCATAGCAATTTTATTCACTCAAAATGGATTTAAAATGAAGAAGTTATGGGTAAAACAAGATTGGATATTTTTGATCTTTTTAGCTACGGGAAATGTTTAACAAATCTATACAAATCATATCCTGGCTAACTTATATTGTATTATACATGTATTCTAATATATTATGTAATCTTGGGATACCATAGACACGTATGCAAATGTTTTGACATATCATATCAACCCATGTATATATATTATTTGGAACAACCATAGACACTCTATATGCAGTAATGTTGGAGTTAGCTATACAGGGTTGAGGTGATTCCAAAAATATATATACTTTGAGTTGTGATCTAGCCTGAGACATGTATACACTGGGTCGTGGATTGATTCAAGATAATATATATCGATTTATTTATGTACATCTAACTGTGGACAACTAGTTGTAGGTTACTAACGAGGACAGCTGACTTAATACACTTAAATCTTTAAAACATACTAAAAATGGTTGTAATTATATTTTGATCATACTTTGATGTATATGTACATATTTGTATAGGTTCGTGAATCGATCCGTGGCCAAATCTTATTTCCGAGGAAGGAAATATCTGTGAAAGTGAGTTATAGTCCCACTTTTAAAATCTAATATTTTTGGGATGAGAATACATGCAGGTTTTATAAATGATTTACAAAATAGATACAAGTACGTGAAACTACATTCTATGGTTAAATTATTGAAATCGAATATGCCCCTTTTTATTAAGTCTGGTAATCTAAGAATTAGGGAACAGACACCCTAATTGACGCGAATCCTAAAGATAGATCTATTGGGCCTAACAAACCCCATCCAAAGTACCGGATGCTTTAGTACTTCAAAATTTATATCATATCCGAAGGGTGTCCCGGAATGATGGGGATATTCTTATATAGGCATCTTGTTAATGTCGGTTACCAGGTGTTCACCATATGAATGAATTTTATCTCTATGTATGGGATGTGTATTGAAATATGAAATCTTGTGGTCTATTGTTACGATTTGATATATATAGGTTAAACCTATAACTCACCAACATTTTTGTTGACGTTTAAAGCATGTTTATTCTCAGGTAAATACTAAGAGCTTCCGCTGTTGCATACTAAAATAAGGACAAGATTTGGAGTCCATGTTTGTATGATATTGTGTAAAAACTGCATTCAAGAAACATATGTCGATGTAATATATTTCTATTGTAAACCATTATGTAATGGTCGTGTGTAAACAGTATATTTTAGATTATCATTATTTGATAATCTATGTAATGTTTTTTAAAACCTTTATTGATAAAATAAAGGTTATGGTTGTTTTAAAAATGAATGCAGTCTTTGAAAAACGTCTCATATAGAGGTCAAAACCTCTCAACGAAATCAATTAATATGGAACGTTTATAATTAATATGAACGGGACATTTCATATATGTTTTAATATATATACAAATGATATAGGTTCGTGAATCTGAGGCCAACCCTGCATTGTTCAATATAGTCATATGTATTTTTACTACAAAATACATTAGGTGAGTTTCATTTGCTCCCTTTTTAAATGCTTTTGCAATATATATTTTTGGGACTGAGAATACATGCGCTGCTTTTATAACTGTTTTACGAAATAGACACAAGTAATTGAAACTACATTATATGGTTGAATGATCGAAATCGAATATGCCCCTTTTTAGTCTGGTAATCTAAGAATTAGGGAACGGACACCCTAATTGACGCGAATCCTAAAGATAGATCTATCGGGCCCAACAAGCCCCATCCAAAGTATCGGATGCTTTAGTACTTCAAATTTATATCATGTCCGAAGGAGGATCCCGGAATGATGGGGATATTCTTATATGCATATTGTGAATGTCGGTTACCAGGTGTTCAATCCATATGAATGATATTTTTGTCTCTATGCATGGGACGTATGTTTATGAGAAATGGAAATATGAAATTCTTGTGGTCTATTAAAATGATGGAAATGATTATTTATGTTAAACTAATGAACTCATTAACCTTTTGGTTGACACTTTAAAGCATGTTTATTCTCAGGTACGAAAGAAATCTTCCGCTGTGCAATTGCACATTTTAGAGATATTACTTGGAGTCATTCATGACATATTTCAAAAGACGTTGCATTCGAGTCATTGAGTTCATCAAGATTATTATTAAGTCAATTATTGTTGGATGTATTATGAAATGGTATGCATGTCGTCAACTTTCAATGAAATGAAAGTTTGTCTTTTAAAAAAGAATGCAATGTTTGTAAAATGGATCATATAGAGGTCAAGTACCTCGCGATGTAATCAAATATTGTGATTCGGTTGTAATCGATGTGGACTTCGTCCGGATGGATTAGGACGGGTCGCTTCAGTTGGTATCATAGCGATAGTCTTAGCGAACCAGGTCTTGCATTAGTGAGTCTAACTGATAGTCGTTAGGATGCATTAGTGAGTCTGGACTTCGACCGTGTCTGCATGTCAAAAGTTTTGCTTATCATTTAGTGTCGAAAATTAATTGCTTATCATTCTTAAAGTCTAGACACGTCTTACTGCCTCTATTGCATAGACAGTGTATAGATAAATTCATATCTTAGCGTATCTGTTATTGTTACCTTTGCCTGACAGCTTCCGTAGATTCCTCCGTAACTTATGGGATTATATATGCATATGTAAATTATGTATTGCAGGGTACTAATCTACATCCTATAATCTTATTCTTATCGAAAAGTCCTTCATCTGATCATACGAGATGAATCCCTCAACCAGTTCGAATTCCTCGAATTCCGACAGCTATTCTGATATGGAGTTTCACCTATCAGCGTCACCGGAATTAATCAACCAATCAGTCATCCCTAATTCATCTGATGGGTTCGTAGTCAACTTAATCAATGGAGACGCGAAGAAGGCGATCCCTTCCACCAACCGAATTTACCTCTTGGCAAAGAACCTGAAGTACTTACCGGTGAACCAGTCCGAAATATCATTTTCACCCTCATTTCTTGAATATCTCATCATGATTACATAATATCTCAGATTCTAAACCTTATTCATTCGCTCGTTCCAACCGACAATCATCCCGGAATAATAAAAGAAGTCAACAAACTTCGCGCTCGAAAAAAAATAAATTTGGAGAATATGGTGCAAAATTTACCAGCTTCAGCAACATCACCGGCACCAATAGTACCATCATTAACAGCACCATCAACAATCTGTGCCTCAATATCACCATCTGTACTACAAGTATGATCTTCGTTCTATGTATCGTTCTACCTCATTTATCTTCGTTCGACATGGCGAATATGTAATCTCTAAAGTTTTAGAGATTATTTATTCTAGTTCCAACCAAAAACTAAATGAGTTCAATATCATGTTAACTCATTAAATCCATGATTACATCTGAAGAAAATATATATACAAGTATGTTTTCATAAAGAATGTAATTAAAAATTCTTTTGTACAAACTGTTAATGGTGAAATATTTTAACGGGTAGGTAATACTCGAGAAATATTTAGATTTCACATTAATAAGTTACACTGTACATTCAACGAAGCTGATTCAACAGTCATTTACTATCCTACTTACAACCACCGATATACGTATCCGTTCACCGTAGAATAACCATTTTCATTCAAATTTCATATTTGAATTTTGACCTATCAGAATCCAATAAGTGGCATAATGAAGAAAACATTGGACAAAATAAAATTTGTTAGAAACAAACAAATTAACTATGAAAAAAAAAAATTCTATTAAGAATTCACGCTAACAAAATCCTAGCTAACTGTTACTTCCGTATTACCATTTAATTATCGCAATTTATTTATCGCAGTTTATTTATCGCAATTTATATTCTCGCAATTTTATTTATCGTCATTTAATTTCTGTTATTTACTTTACGCACTTTATTTATCGTCATTTAAATTTCTGTTATTTATTTTTACGCACTTTAAATATCGGGACATGTATACAAGGTTTTGACATATCATATCGAAGCATTTATATATATTATTTGAAATAACCATAGACACTCTATATGCAGTAATGATCGAGTTCTCTATATAGGGTTGAGGTTGATTCTACAATAATATATATAATTTGAGTTGTGATCGAGTCTGAGACATGTACACGGGTCACGATCTGTATTAATTAATTCGAATATTATATATTAAACTATATATGAATTATTGAACTGTTAACTGTGGACTATCGACTGAGAACTAATAATATTGGACAATTAAAATGAATTAAAATATTGATTATAACATATGAAACTAAACATTTCTTCAAGTTTGCCACTTGATTTCATCTTAAATCTCATTTGTATCTCGACGATTACAATCTGCGTTTAAACCTTTCATGATTCTTGAAAACACCTCAATCGAGAGGATGAACCAACCACACTTCATCTACAGAAAGAAAGATTGATGCGTATAGTTATGCACCTGAAAACTCTCGGAAACTGAGTAAACATTTAACGCATAGCTGTGCTAATTCCTCTAGTGTCATTATTACCCAAAATAACTTTGCAGTTCTTTTTCAAAATAGCCAATTTTGTCACATCTCCAGCTAGACAACTTCGACTTTTCCTTTAAAACAACCTTATTATAACCTTGATATATATACGTGCTCTTTTATTGTTACCAGGGGAACCTTTCATATTCCATCATATTACCACCAGCGTTAATCATCTAAAAACACAATTCTCCTGAAACCACCTCGAATTGATAACCGATGATTCAGATATCGTAGCATTAAATGCAGAGGAAACAGAAAAATGGTAGATGGTCTAAACAGCCAAAAGTTTGATGATAAAGAAAGGAGTATTAGGAACGCTCGATAGAAAATTTGGTACTGAAAACAGATTGAGCTAACCATGAAGAAAACCAAGGACAAATACAAGGACCAAACCCTATATTCAAAGGATTCAGATAATTCTTGATCCGATGAAATCCTTAGAGAATATCTTGCTCCGAGGTTATGTTAAAATCTTGCAAAAAAAATTTCTTCATCAACCTTCGAACTTAGAAATTCCAAAATATCATCATAAATATCTTCAATATTTCTGAGGATATTTTCATAAATATTCTCGTCCGAAATTATATACCTCTTCGTGCTATCTGTAATACATTATACTGGACATTTCTGTAAAATCTAAGTATAAACTATGAATGAATTATGAAGTAGTGTTGGGAACTGAAGCATGAGTTAGTATAATATAATGACACTTGATCAACGTGATTATATTACAGTAATTCATGCTGAGTTTCTAATGGAACGTGATGATTCACAGATTATAACGTCATCATGTGCTATGTTACACGACTCTTACGTTCTGTCTAATCTATAAACATATCAAGAACATATTTTTCTTGATAGTCCTATCTTTCCTTGAATTCTGGTAATTTGACAAGTCAAATTGTGCTATTACCGTTTCATTCTTAGGACATTAACAATGTTCATTCTGAAACTTATATCTGCGAATTCTGGACCATTACAAGAGATGCCCAACCGCAAGAAGAAGAAACGAAGGGACAAAGCTCCGAAATAGAAATTGGAGTATAAATCGCAGCAAATAGGGGGAGTATTAACTGGGGATGACAATGATTATAGAAAACAGAAGCAAGGACGTCGAAGTATAAGGAAAGATATAAAACCTAATAACAACACATAAATTACAAACCGTGGATGTTAATACGAATAGCAAGATAAAAACACGGTATAATTAAGAATAGTATCACCCCAAAGTAATAATAGAAGTAAACAGATTTTTCTGGTGGAAGATTTAAAAGAAGGATGACAGAAATAATAATTAGGAAAATATTAGGGATTAGAACTGGACTAAGTATTTTCACAATCTTATGGATGTATGAACTAAGAAAGAAAGTATGGGAATGGTGAGAATAATGGAACGGAGGAGTTTAATTTATAATGGAAATATCAGACAGAGTAATCGAGGCAGATCACCGTATTTAATTATAGAGATCTTAATCTCCTTATTCCCCGAAGAATCAAATCTCACAGATTTCGAAGATTTTTTTTAAATCCCTTGAATTCCAAAATTCAACCCTGACTCTGTCAAAAGTTAAGATGAATCTTTACTTTCCTATTTCACTCTTTAGTGATAATTTCATTCGTACTCTTCGAATAATCGAATTATTTTTATCCATATTACTCAATGATGATAAAACTCAATTTATCAACTCATATTCGTCATGAAAACATTTTTATTGTTAGCCATGACCACCTCACTCAAATTTCGGGACGAAATTTCTTTAACGGGTAGGTACTGTGATGACCCGGGAATTTCCAAACAAATTTAAACTTAATCTTATATAATTTCGACACGATAAGTAAAGTCTATTAAACTGAGTCTTATAATGTTTGAACTATTTCCATGAATGCATTTGACTTTGACCATCTCCGACGATTGACGAACCATAGTTTGCAAATAAATATGTATATATATATATATATATATATATATATATATATATATATATATATATATATATATATATATATATATATATATATATATATATATATATATATATATATATATATATATATATATATATATGTATATATATAATAATTTGAAATTATAAAGTAGATTTAAACATTTGAATTAAATATATAAAAGATAGAAAATAACTAAGTGTAAATTAAAATGAGTTTATATATATATATATATATATATATATATATATATATATATATATATATATATATATATATATATATATATATATATATATACAAACATACATACATATATATACATATATATGATTTCTATAGATAACTATCATTATATATATATTGTAATATACATATATATAGGAGATATAAATATTATGTGTTGAAACTTTTAATATATATTTCTATTACGAAATAATATAATATAGTAAATGGATATATAATGATTATGTAAATAAAACATTATTAATGTATTCATATTTACATGTAACTTATATGCAAACACAATTACATACTAATATAGGATTATGTAAATATTAAATTTTCAGTATACGTTATTATGAAACTAAATATGATTTCTATTAAATACATATATAGAATATATAAATTTTAACTGTTCAGTAAATGTCATAATATAACATAATCTTACATAAATAATAAATGGTATTATATTAGATTACAAGTTTGAATATAATTAATATATTAAAATTATTAATACTTTCATTATTATTATTAATATAAGATTTGATACATGTAATATGCTATATTATTATTATTAGTATTATCATATTTATCATTATTGTTATTGATAAAATTATCATATTATCAAATTATCATTTTCTTTTATTATTATCAATATTATTATTATTATTTATTAGTACTTTTATAATTAATAACAAGTTATGTCATATTATTAATAATTAAATTATATTTATATATTAGCATTTTTAAATCAGATAAAAATTAGTTTTATTAATTATTATTATTATTATTAATTGTATTATTGTTATTAATATATTAATTATTAATATATATTAAATATAAAATATAATATACAGATATATATATATGCGTAATTTAATACAGATCACAAAACCATATATTATCTATTATTTCTCTCCTTTCTGTTTAGTCTGTGAACAACCTGCTCGTGATCCATTGTCGACCCAAGCATCCCTTCAAACAATCTTCAATCAATTATCGATTACCTTTCATTGTGAATAATATCGTACGAGTCCTCCACCTGTTATAATAGTTACAATATTCAGTTGAATCAACACCGAATTATTTATTTTTATTTTTATTTTTCAGGCCGCTACCTTTGTTTTTCTTATTTTTCTTTAAACTTCGAATTCGAGTGAGATTCCAAAATGTAAAGATGGGGTTCTGTTAGGAATAATTTGCTTAAACTATCTGTAAAATTACAAATTTCAATTTCTTATATTGAGTTGGAATTTCAAGGTCAAACTTTAAAATTGAAAAGTCAAAGAATTTGTTTAATGTTAAATTCGAATTGGTTTTAGCATTTCTGATTCAATTGATGGTTGATAAAGATTTTAGAAGTGTATAGAAACTTATTTCATGTTTTGAGTTTTGTCTAAAACGATCTCGAATTCAATTTTAATTTTTTTTTCTTCCATTACCGTCGAACAGCAGCGATGTTCTTCTTTTTATTTTTTTTATATTTTTTTTCGTACTGATTTAATTACACCTTCTCATGGAATGTTCTGTTTCATTTATATTTTAAATAAAACCGCAAGGTTTAATGATGGATGTTACCAGTTACCACTACCCGTCGATCAATTTAGAGAAGGAGGAGATAAAGGAAAACTGAAAGAAATACGATCTATATATATTTATGTTGTGCTTATTATCATAGAAACGAAAGTGGAGGAGTGGCTGAGTGTTGGAAGTGTGAGCGAGAGGTCACGGGTTCGAGTCCCGGCTTGGGCGTGTTGCTATATTTTCTTTGAGCCTTTAATGCCTTAAGGTAGTAATTAATTTTTTTATTATTATTATCATTGCTATTATAAATTATATTATTATTATTATTATTTATTATCATTATTATTATTATTGCTATGATTATTGATATTGTTATTATAATTAGTATTGTCATTTTTATTGTTATTATTGTTAGTGTTACAAACATTATTATTATTATTATTACTAATAAGTATTAGGTATCATTTATCACTATTATTATTACAATTAAAGTTATAACTAAAAATATTGTTATTACTATTATTATTATTATATTTATTAACTACTAATAAATGTATTATTATTATTATTATTATCATTATGTTAACGTAATTGCTATGACTAATATTATTATCATTTTAATTAAGTAACGTCATTAAGTATTATTAACGATATTATTAGTAATCTTCATAACAATATAATTAAATACAACTTTTTATATACAGCAACCATTATTATCTATGTAAAATATACTTATAAGTATACTACATATAAGTATAAATTAATTAGATTAACAATCTTTATATAAATATCCATATATAATAAATTAAGTATTTTTAATATATATATATATATATATATATATATATATATATATATATATATATATATATATATATATATATATATATATATATATATATATATATATATATATATAACACTAAATAGATGATAATCATTATCAAATATATATACAAATTAATTACATAAAGTTATAATTATTCGATTATGAGTATATGTTTTAATATATATACAAATGAGATAGGTTCGTGAATCCGAGGCCAACCCTGCATTGTTCAATATAGTCATATGTATTTTTACTACAAAATACATTAGGTGAGTTTCATTTGCTCCATTTTTAAATGCTTTTGCAATATATATTTTTGGGACTGAGAATACATGCACTGCTTTTATAACTGTTTTATGAAATAGACACAAGTAATTGAAACTACATTATATGGTTGAATGATCGAAATCGAATATACCCCTTTTTAGTCTGGTAATCTAAGAATTAGGGAACAGACACCCTAATTGACGCGAATCCTAAAGATAGATCTATCGGGCCCAATAAGCCCCATCCAAAGTACCGGATGCTTTAATACTTCGAAATTTATATCATGTCCGAAGGAGGATCCCGGAATGATGGGGATATTCTTATATGCATATTGTGAATGTCGGTTACCAGGTGTTCAATCCATATGAATGATATTTTTGTCTCTATGCATGGGACGTATGTTTATGAGAAATGGAAATATGAAATTCTTGTGGTCTATTAAAATAATGGAAATGATTATTTATGTTAAACTAATGAACTCACCAACCTTTTGGTTGACACTTTAAAGCATGTTTATTCTCAGGTACAAAAGAAATCTTCCGCTGTGCAATTGCTCATTTTAGAGATATTACTTGGAGTCATTCATGACATATTTCAAAAGACGTTGCATTCGAGTCGTTAAGTTCATCAAGATTATTATTAAGTCAATTATAGTTGGATGTATTATGAAATGGTATGCATGTCGTCAACTTTCAATGAAATGAAAGTTTGTCTTTTAAAAACGAATGCAATGTTTGTAAAATGGATCATATAGAGGTCAAGTACCTCGCGATCTAATCAACTATTGTGATTCGGTTGTAATCGATGTGGACTTCGTCCGGATGGATTAGGACGGGTCGCTTCATCATAAACTCATAAATCAGATTCAGGGAAGAATTAAAGAGCAGGCGGCCGAAGAAGCCAACACGAAACAACTCAAGAGGAAGTGGGAGGAAAACGGTGACAAGAGTCACCAGTACAACAACAACAACAATTACAACCACAGTCGCAACAACTATCCCAACAACCGCAACAACAATCGCACCAATAACCGCAATCCTAACAATAATTACAACAAACATCCCAACAACAAAAACAACTACAACAACCGTTTCAAAAACAATAACAATCCCAACAACAACCTCAATAACAATAACGGCAACAAAAACCAAAAACAGCCATGTCATAGGTGTGAAGAAAATCATCAGGGGTTTTGCACGACATTTTGCAACAGGTGTAAAAGAAATGGTCATAGCGTGACAAAGTGTGAGGTCTACGGACCAAAGTTTAACAGAACTAAGGGAGCAAATAATGCCGGAACAAGTAATGCCAAAACGAATAGTGTCGGAGCAAGTAATACCAACGATGTTTGTTATAAATGTGGAAAACCGAGCCACATTATTAGAAATTGCCCAAATCAGGGGAATACCAATGGGCAGGGCCGTGGAAGAGTTTTCAATATTAATGCGGCAGAAGCACAGGAAGACCCATAGCTTGTTACGGGTACGTTTCTTATTGACGATAAATCTGCTTATGTTTTATTTGATTCGGGTGCGGATAGAAGCTATATGAGTAGAGATTTTTGTGCTAAATTAAGTTGCCCATTGACGCCTTTGGATAATAAATTTTTACTCGAATTAGCAAATGGTAAATTAATTTCAGCAGATAATATATGTCGGGAGAGAGAAATTAAACTAGGGGATGAAACGTTTAAAATTGATTTAATACCAGCCGATTTAGGGAGTTTTGATGTAATAATTGGCATGGACTGGTTGAAAAAGGTGAGAGCAGAGGTCGTTTGTTACAAAAATGTGATTCGCATTATGCGTGAAAAAGGAAAACCTTTAATGGTGTACGGAGAAAAGAACAACGTGAAATTAAATCTTATTAGTAGTTTGAAGGCGCAAAAACTAATAAGAAAAGATTGTTACGTCATTCTAGCACACATCGAGGAAGTTAAACCTGAAGAAAAGAACATCAGTGATGTTCCCGTCGCAAAAGAATTTCCCGATGTTTTTCCGAGAGAATTACAGGGATTACCCCCACATCGATCCGTTGAATTTCAAATAGACCTTGTACCAGGAGCTGCACCAATAGCTCGTGTTCCATATAGACTCACACCCAGCGAAATGAAATAATTACAAAGTCAGTTACAAGAACTTTTAGAGCGTGGTTTCATTCGACAAAGTACATCACCATGGGGAGCTCCTGTTCTGTTTTTCAAGTAGAAAGATGGTACATTCAGGTTGTGTATCGACTACCGAGAGTTGAACAAACTTACCATCAAGAACCGTTACCCATTACCGAGAATCGATGACTTATTTGATCAACTACAAGGCTCGTCGGTTTATTTGAAGATCGATTTACGTTTTGGATATCACCAAATGCGGGTAAAAGAGGATGACATTCCGAAGACTGCTTTTAGCACGCGTTACGGTCATTACGAGTTTATGGTTATGCCATTTGGATTGACTAACGCACCAGCTGTGTTCATGGACCTCATGAACCGAGTGTGTGGGCCATATCTTGACAAGTTTGTCATTGTTTTCATCGATGACATACTTATTTACTCGAAGAATGATCAAGAGCACGAAGAACATTTGAGAAAAGTGCTAGAGTTGCTGAGAAAAGAAAAACTGTACGCTAAGTTTTCAAAGTGTGCATTTTGGTTGGAAGAAGTTCAATTCCTCGGTCATATAGTGAACAAAGAAGGTATTCAGGTGGATCCAGCAAAGATTGAAACCGTTGAAAAGTGGGAAACCCCGAAAACTTCGAAACACATACGCCAATTTTTAGGGCTAGTTGGTTATTACAGGAGATTCATCCAAGATTTTTCCAAAATAGCAAAACCCTTGACTGCATTAACGCATAAAGGGAGGAAATTTGAATGGAAGGATGAACAAAAAAAAGCGTTTCAATTGTTGAAGAAAAAGTTAACTACGGCTATATATTGTGACGCCTCAAAACAAGGTCTCGGTTGTGTATTAATGCAACGAACGAAAGTAATTGCTTATGCGTCTAGACTATTGAAGATTCACGAGCAGAATTATACGACACATGATTTGGAATTAGGCGCGGTTGTTTTTGCATTAAAGACTTGGAGGCACTACTTATATGGGGTCAAAAATATTATATATACCGACCACAAAAGTCTTCAACACATATTTAATCAGAAACAACTGAACATGAGGCAGCGCAGATGGATTGAATTGTTAAATGATTACGACTTTGAGATTCGTTATCACCCGGGGAAGGCAAATGTGGTAGCCGACGCCTTGAGCAGAAAGGACAGAGAACCCATTCGAGTAAAAGCTATGAATATAATGATTCACACTAATCTTACTACTCAAATAAAGGAGGCGCAACAAGGAGTTTTAAAATAGGGAAATTTAAAGGAGGAAATACCCAAAGGATCGGAGAAGCATCTTAATATTCGGGAAGACGCAACCCGGTATAGGGCTGAAAGGATTTGGGTACCAAAATTTGGAGATTTGAGAGAAATGGTACTTAGAGAAGCTCATAAAACCAGATACTCAATACATCCTAGAACGGGGAAGATGTACAAGGATCTCAAGAAATATTTTTGGTGGCCGGGTATGAAAGCCGATGTTGCTAAATACGTAGGAGAATGTTTGACGTGTTCTAAGGTCAAAGCTGAGCATCAGAAACCATCAGGTCTACTTCAACAACCCGAAATCCCGGAATGGAAATGGGAAAAGATTACCATGGATTTCATCACTAAATTGCCAAGGACTGCAAGTGGTTTTGATACTATTTGGGTAATAGTTGATCGTCTCACCAAATCAGCACACTTCCTGCCAATAAGAGAAGATGACAAGATGGAGAAGTTAGCACGACTGTATTTTAAGGAAGTCGTCTCCAGACATGGAATACCAATCTCTATTATCTCTGATAGGGATGGCAGATTTATTTCAAGATTCTGGCAGACATTACAACAAGCATTGGGGACTCGTCTAGACATGAGTACTGCCTATCATCCACAAACTGATGGGCAGAGCAAAAGGATGATACAAACGCTTGAAGACATGCTACGTGCATGTATTATTGATTTCGGAAACAGTTGGGATCGACATCTACCGTTAGCAGAATTTTCCTACAACAACAGCTACCATTCAAGCATTGAGATGGCGCCGTTTGAAGCACTTTATGGTAGAAAGTGTAGGTCTCCGATTTGTTAGAGTGAAGTGGGGGATAGACAGATTACGGGTCCAGAGATAATACATGAAACTACCGAGAAGATCATCCTAATTCAACAACGGTTGAAAACCGCCCAAAGTCGACAAAAGAGCTACACCGACATTAAAAGAAAAGATATAGAATTTAAAATTGGAGAGATGGTCATGCTTAAGGTTGCACCTTGGAAAGGCGTTGTTCGATTTGGTAAACGAGGGAAATTAAGTCCAAGATTATTGATCGTGTCGGACCAGTAGCTTACCGACTTGAGTTACCTCAACAACTCGCAGCTGTACATAACACTTTCCACGTCTCAAATTTGAAGAAATGTTTTACTAAAGAAGATCCCACTATTCTGTTAGACGAAATCCAAATCAACGAAAAACTTCAATTAAGAACCCGTCGAAATAATGGATCGTGAGGTTAAAAGACTTAAACAAAACAAGATACCAATTGTTAAGGTTCGATGGAATGCTCGTAGAGGACCCGAGTTTACCTGGGAATAAGAAGATCAGATGAAGAAGAAATACCCGCACTTATTTCCAGAAGATACGTCAACACCTCCAACTGCCTAAAATTTCGAGACGAAATTTATTTAACGGGTAGGTACTGTAGTGACCCGAACTTTTCCATGTTTATATATATTAAATGAAATTGTTATTTACATGATTAAGTGTTTCCAACATGTTAAGCAATCAAACTTGTTAAGACTTGATTAATTGAAATAGGTTTCATATAGACAATTGACTACCCAATTTGACCGGTGATTCACGAACGTTAAAACTTGTAAAAACTATATGATGACATATATATGATTATATATATAGTTAACATGATATTATGATAAGTAAGTATCTCATTAGGTATTTTAACAATGAGTTATATACATAAAATTGAGTTTATTGAATTAAGAAACTCGAAACGATATATATAACGATTATCGTTAAAACAACGTCTTACTAAATACATATGAATCATATTAATATATAGATACACTATGTTTAATCATGATAAATGATAAGTAAACTTGTCATTAAGTGTATTAACAATGAACTACATATGTAAAAACAAGACTACTAACTTAATGATTTCAAAACGAGACATATATGTAACGATTATCGTTGTAACAATATTTAACTGTATATATATCATACTAAGATATATTAATATATCATAATATCATGATAATGTAATAATTTAACATCTCTTTAGATATAATAAATAATGGGTTGACAACATTTAACAAGATCGTTAACCTAAAGGTTTCAAAACAATATTTACATGTAACGACTAACGATGACTTAACGACTCAGTTAAAATGTATATACATGTAGTGTTTTAATATGTATTCATACACTTTTGAAAGACTTCAAGACACTTATCAAAATACTTCTACTTAACAAAAATGCTTACAATTACATCCTCGTTCAGTTTCATCAACAATTCTACTCGTATACACCCGTATTCATACTCTTACAATACACAGCTTTTAGATGTATGTACTATTGGTATATACACTCTAATGATCAGATCTTAGAAGCCCATGTGAGTCACCTAACACATGTGGGAACTATTATTTGGAAACTAGCTTGAAATATCTCATAAAATTACAAAAATATTAGTAATCATTCATGACTTATTTACATGTAAACAAAATTACACATCCTTTATATCTAATTCATATATCAACGACCAAAAACACCTACAAACACTTTCATTCTTCAATTTTCTTCATCTAATTAATCTCTCTCAAGTTCTATCTTCAAGTTCTATCTTCAAGTTCTAAGTGTTCTTCATAAATTCTATAAGTTCTAGTTTCATAAAATCAAGAACACTTCCAAGTTTGCTAGCTTACTTCCAATCTTGTAAAGTAATCATCCAACCTCAAGAAATCTTTCTTATTTACAGTAAGATATATTTCTAATACAAGGTAATACTCATATTCAAACTTTGATTCAACTTCTATAACTATAACAATCTTATTTCGAGTGGAAATCTTACTTGAACTTGTTTTCGTGTCATGATTCTGCTTCAAGAACTTTCAAGCCATCCAAGGATCCGTTGAAGCTAGATCTATTTTTCTCATTTCCAGTAGGTTTATCCACAAAACCTAAGGTAGTAATGATGTTCATAACATCATTCGATTCATATATATAAAACTACCTTATTCGAAGGTTTAAACTTGTAATCACTAGAACATAGTTTAGTTAATTCTAAACTTGTTCGCAAACAAAAGTTAATCCTTCTAACTTGACTTTTAAAATAAACTAAAAACATGTTCTATATCTTTATGATATACTAACTTAATGATTTAAAACCTGGAAACACGAAAAACACCGTAAAACCGGATATACGCCGTCGTAGTAACACCGCGGGCTATTTTGGGTTTGATAATTAAAAACTATTATAAACTTTGATTAATAAGTTGTTCTTCTGGAAAAATGATTTTTCTTATGAACATGAAACTATATCCAAAAATCATGGTTAAACTCAAAGTGGAAGTATGTTTTTCAAAATGGTCATCAAGACGTAGTTCTTTCTACTAAAATGACTACCTCTAACAAAAATGACTTGTAACTTATATTTACTACTATAAACCTATACATTTTCTGTTTAGATTCATTAAATAGAGTTTAATATGAAACCATAGCAACTTGATTCACTCAAAACGGATTTAAAACGAAGAAGTTGTAGCGACCCGACCAAAACATATTTGACGGCGCCGTCTACTTAGGTCTCGTTACGTGGTCATAAGTCTTTAAAACAACGTTTGACCAAAAGATATGTCACATTCATTTCAAATGTAAAGATTGTTCAAAGTTTACAAGAATAGTTCCACCACAAGTTACGATACAAAGTTTTAAGTACAAATGAAACTTATGCGACACAATTTGAAAGTAGCCAAAAGACGCTCCATGTATGCATATATTCTCGACATCCAATGCAAGTATCAAAATAATGAGCGGAAGCATGTAACATATATCGTTCAAAGACCTGAGAAAAACATAGAAATCTGTCAACGAAAACGTTGGTGAAATCATAGGTTTAAGTAAGTAAGTACAAGTGAACCACAAGATTTGCATCAATGAAATAATAGTAATACATTCCAAAAGTTTGTTTCACGAGCACCCAATTATCAATGCTTAACATTTCTCCCATTGAACCCCATCACTTAGTGCTAGAACATACACTGTTTCTCGAAAATATATTTCATTCGTAAACGGTAGCGAACCGTTTGAATGAGGGTTTGTCAAACCCATATGGATCCATACAACATAAGTTCTCGCTTACACCCGGCAAGTGTAACTAATGATAATCGAATTGAGGATTTTGTTCTAAACTCGTATGTAGAATGTTTGTTTTCCTGTACTTGTGTTCACTTAGTAAAGAAATGTTTATGTCTTCTCATCCCAAATGTAAGTTCAAAAAGAGTAAAAGTGGGACTATGATCTCACCTTGAGTGCACGAGTAGTAAAGTACTTCAACAAGTAAACGTGTGCAAAGAACAATGCTAGTCTTGACCTAAACAATAGGTTGTATCAATAACGGTAAGCACGATAGGTCAAAGATGTTCAATTAGTCCTATGGCTCGTTAAGACTCGATCATAATAGCATGTGAATCAAATTGTCATGTTTCATGTAAGGTACAAGTATAAAAACATGTTAGAACGATTGCACAATTATTTGGTTAAGTTTGATTAAAAGTCAACTTGGTCGGGTCAAAGTCAACGGAAAAGTCAACGGGGTCGGGTTGGGTATCCGACAATTTTTCTAAGTTATATAATCATATATGAGCATGTTGGCCAAGTTTCATGTTAATCGGAGGTCCGTAGCATAGCAAACATTTTTATGTCAAATGACCAAAGCAAACAGCCAGTTTTAGTACAATGGGACGGCGTCCCAAATGGCTAGACGGCGTCCCACAATGAAGGGTGGGACGGCGTCCTGATATCCTAGACGGCGTCTAGGTTCAAAAGGTGGGACGGCGTCCCCAGTATCTGGACGGCGTCCTGATCGGTTTCCAGGCCCTGTTTGCTGTATTCCTCAAATGGACGAACCAAAACACAAACAATCACATTTTATGATCCGCAAACAATTAGAACATGTATTTTATATCATCGGAAAGCTCTTTCGACAAGGAACGCAACTAAGCACTTTTCATCAAGCAAAAACATCATATACTATAACCGAAATCCTGCCAAGTGATCAATAGAGGTTTATTTTCAAGTTTCAAGTTTATCAATTGCAATTTAAGTTTCGGGAATCCAATTTATACATATGATATGCCGTTTTGAAGGTAATGAAACATGTAATACAACTAAACACTTATCAATAACATTAACAAGCATTCAACGCATCAAAAGTTCGTTTTAAGAGTTGTCAACCCTAACCAAAAGTTCGCAAAATCAATAATCGCGTTTATGAAGTTTCTTTAATCAATCTATACATCAAAATGAAGCTAATGATACTAGTAACACTTTTAAAACATGCACATTAACAATCTAATAACATTTGATCATCCAAAATCAAGGATTTAGCAAGTAATTTTCATAATGAACTAGTTACACCAAAAAACAACAAATCGAGCATACAAATTACATACACGACATCACAATGAGCCATAGATACTAATTAACATACTTTTAAGTCAAGAACACAAATTTAAAGAAAACTAGTGTTTTAGAAATGTTACCCAAACGAGATGAAGTTGGTACCAAAATGAAGAGGATGAAGAGAGGATCACGAATATGTAATTTATTTTGTTGTAAGCCTCCTAGATCGAATTTAGATGATGATTGAATGAATTTGGAAATTGGGTGTGTTCTTGCTAGAGAGAAAGAGAGAGAGAGAGAGATGGTTGAATGGTGGTGATTGGGGTGGACTAGGTGACCTA
Source organism: Rutidosis leptorrhynchoides (assembly GCF_046630445.1). Lineage (NCBI taxonomy): Eukaryota > Viridiplantae > Streptophyta > Magnoliopsida > Asterales > Asteraceae > Rutidosis > Rutidosis leptorrhynchoides. The sequence continues at coordinate 158,689,317 of NC_092336.1, forward strand.
GTCAACTAGTTTGCCCCGTGTCAATTTTAGTCCCTCGAGTTTGTAGTCGGGTGCGGAAAATACCTAAACGGAATATTTTAAAACGCGTATTAACGGGAGATGTTATAAACATATAACGGAGTTTAAATTAGTATAACGGAAAAGAAAACGGAAAAAGGCGGGATGTTACATTACCTACTCCTTAAAAGAAATTTCGTCCCGAAATTTAAGTAGGCGTAGTAGTCGTTGTTTCTTCCTCGAGATCTTGCGTTTCCGAATTCACGAATAGATGAGGATACTTCCTTTGCATTTGATCTTGTCTTTCCCAAGTAAACTCGGGTCCCCTTTTGGCGTTCCAACGGACTTTAACAATCGGGATTCGGCTTTGTTTCAATGTCTTGACGGAGGTGTCCACAATTTCAACCGGTTCCTCCACGAAATGAAGTTTGTCATCAATGGTAAGCTCCTCGAGAGGAATGACGATATCGGGTTCGGCAAGACACTTTTTCAATTTGGATACAAGGAAAGTAGGATGAACGGAGTTCAATTGAGGCGGAAGATCTAAACGATAAGCAACGGTTCCAATACGCTCCAAGATTTCGAAAGGACCAATATACCGCGGATTTAGCTTCCCGCGTTTCCCAAAACGGATTACACCCTTCCAAGGTGCGACTTTTAACATTACTCGGTCACCGACTTGAAATTCAAGATCGTTGCGTCGTTTGTCGGTATAGCTCTTTTGACGACTTCGGGCCGTCCTAAGCCTATCTCGGATTTGAATGATTTTCTCGGTGGTTTCGTTAATGAGTTCGGGTCCGGTGATTTGCACGTCGCCTACCTCGGCCCAACAAAGAGGTGAACGACATTTGCGGCCATATAGCGCTTCAAAAGGTGCGGCTTTAATACTCGCGTGATAACTATTGTTATAAGAGAACTCGGCGAGAGGTAAATGCTTGTCCCAAGCTTTTCCGAAATCAACCACGCAAGCTCGTAACATGTCTTCTAAGGTTTGAATTGTACGTTCGCTTTGTCCATCGGTTTGAGGATGATATGCGGTGCTCATGTCTAAACGCGTTCCCAACGCTTCTTGCAATGTACGCCAAAATCTAGAAACGAAACGGCCATCTCGGTCGGAGATAATCGATAAAGGTACACCGTGTCGGGCTACGATCTCCTTAATGTAAAGTTGTGCAAGTTTCTCCATTTTGTCTGTTTCTTTCATGGCAAAGAAGTGTGCGGATTTGGTGAGACGGTCAACAATAACCCAAATGGTATCATAACCGCCCGTCGTTTTTGGTAGCTTGGTGATAAAATCCATCGTTATCCTTTCCCACTTCCATTGCGGGATCTCGGGTTGTTGAAGTAATCCGGACGGTCTTTGGTGTTCGGCTTTGACTTTGGAACATGTCAAACACTTGGAAACATAAGTAGCTACGTCCCTTTTGATGTTCGGCCACCAATATAGTTGTTTAAGGTCGTGGTACATCTTATTGGCACCGGGGTGAATCGAGTATCGTGACTTATGGGCTTCATCTAAAATAAGGCTTCGTAGGTCCCCATAACTAGGCACCCAAATCCTTCCGGCGTAATATCGGAGTCCGGTCTCCCTAATTTCGAATCGAGAGACGTGAATGTTTAAGAGCTCGTGTGAAAGGTTTTCATCCTTGAGAGCCTCATCTTGGGCTACCCGAATTTGGCTATTAAGGTTGGTGTGAATGGTGATGTTTAAAGCTCAGACACGAAGAGGCACCGCTCTTTCTTTTCGACTTAAGGCATCGGCTACTACGTTTGCCTTCCCGGGATGGTAACGAAGCTCGCAATCGTAATCGTTCAAAGTTTCAATCCACCGTCGTTGTCTCATGTTTAGTTGCTTTTGATCGAAAATGTGTTGGAGACTTTTGTGGTCGGTAAAGATAGTACTCTTGGTTCCATAAAGATAGTGTCTCCACATTTTAAGTGCAAAGACGACGGCTCCGAGTTCGAGATCATGCGTCGTGTAGTTTCGTTCATGAATTTTGAGTTGTCGAGAAGCATAAGCAATGACTTTCGTTCGTTGCATCAATACACACCCAAAACCATGTTTCGAGGCATCGCAATATACAACAAAGTCATCATTGCCTTCGGGAAGTGACAAGATAGGAGCGGTGGTTAGCTTCTTTTTCAAGATTTGAAACGATGATTCTTGCTCGGTCGCCCAAATGAATTTCTTTCCTTTGTGAGTTAATGCGGTTAGAGGACGTGCAACCAAAGAGAAATTTTCGATGAATCTACGATAGTACCCGGCGAGACCCAAGAATTGACGAATGTGAGTAGGAGTAGTAGGAGTCTCCCATTTACTAATGGCTTCGATCTTCGTGGGATCGACTTTAATACCTTGATCACTTACAACATGACCAAGAAATTGAACTTCCTTCAACCAAAATTCACACTTGGAGAATTTGGCATAAAGTCGTTCTTGTCTCAAGAGTTCAAGCACAAGTCGGAGATGTTGTTCGTGCTCTTCTTCATTTTTAGAATAGATCAATATATCATCGATGAACACAATAACGAATTTATCGAGATACGGTTTGCACACGCGGTTCATAAGATCCATGAACACCGCCGGTGCGTTAGTGAGACCAAATGGCATGACAAGGAATTCATAACTACCGTAACGAGTCCGGAAAGCGGTTTTGGAGACATCTCCCCCCTTAACCCTTAATTGATGATAACCCGAGCGGAGATCGATTTTCGAATATACACAAGACCCTTGTAGTTGATCAAAGAGGTCATCGATGCGAGGAAGAGGATATCGGTTCTTAACCGTCAATTTATTTAGTTCACGATAATCAATGCACATTCGTAGGGATCCGTCTTTCTTTTTAACAAACAAAATCGGAGCGCCCCAAGGTGAATGGCTAGGTTGGATAAAACCACGATCAAGTAGTTCTTGGATTTGAATTTGCAATTCTTGCATTTCGGATGGGGCGAGTCTATATGGTGCACGTGCTACGGGTGCAGCTCCCGGAATAAGATCGATTTGGAATTCAACCGGTCGATGAGGTGGAAAACCCGGCAATTCATCGGGAAATACATCGGAATAGTCACTAACAATTGGCACATCATCGATATGCTTATCATCGGACTCGACTTTCTTAACGTGGGCAAGGATCGCAAAACAACCCTTACGGAGCAGTTTTCTAACTTTAAGGCACGAAACGAGGTTGAGTCTGGTGCAACTCTTATCGCCATAAACAATCAAAGGTTCACCATTCTCGATAGGAATTCGGATTGCGTTAAGATCACAAAGGATGTGAGATTTCGTTTTGACTAACCAATTCATACCGATTATTACATCAAAGCTTCCTAGTTCCATGGGTATCAAGTCAATTTCAAATTCCTTACCCAAAATGTTTAACGTACACCCCCGGTAATATGTGTCGGCACTTAATAGTTTCCCGTTAGCCACTTCAATGGTATAAGTGGTATCTAATGGAAGAGGTGGAGTGCTAAAAGAATGAGTCAAAGTCTTGGATACAAAGCATTTATCGGCACCCGAATCGAATAAGCAAGAGACATAAGAATTGTTGAGAAGAAACGTACCCGTGACTAGTTCAGTGTCATCCCGGGCTTCCTCGGTGTTGATGTTGAAAGCTCGGCCGCGCGTATTGGTGTTATCTTTCCTTTTCGGGCATGCATTTCTATAATGACCCGTTTGGCCACATTCGTAACAAGTGCCCGTCTTTGGTGCATTGGGCCACTTTCGAGCGACGGGAGTGGCACTTTTACAATCGTTGGCCTTATGACCAATTCCTTGGCACCGATGGCAAATTAGCTTACTACATTCGCCAAAGTGATGTTTGTTGCATTTGTTGCAAAAAGGTAGATTCCCGGCATAACCCTTCTTGCAGTCGGAAGTGAAAGATTTCTTGGCAAAGTTGTTGTTGCTTGATTGGGGAGCTTCCCATTTTCTTTTGTTGCCGCCCGATTTATCCTCGGCCTTAGGTGCCGGAACTACGATTTCGTCAACCGTTTCTATCAATTTGCGGGCCATGTTCAAGGCCTCTTGATGATTAGTGGGTTTAAATGACATTACTCCGTGTTTGATACTCTTTGGAAGACCATCCATGTAAAGTTCAACCCTTAAAGCTTCGGGGTTCACAAGATTTGGGCACATCAAGGCTAGTTCGGAAAATCGTTGATTATAAGCCTTGAGATCATTTCCGATCGCCTTTAAAGTTCTTAGCTCTTGTTCGAGCCTTCGGGTTTCTTCACGAGGGAAATATTCGACAATCATCTTTTCCCTCAAGTCGGCCCAAGAGAGGGCGTGAGCTTCATCGGTACCCACCGATTGTACATAAGTATTCCACCATGTAAGAGCGACACCGGCGAAGGTGTGAGTGGAGTATTTGACCTTGTCTTGGTCCCGACAACCGCTTATGCTAAAGACGGCTTCCGTTTGCTCAAACCATCGGGTGAGCACGACCGGTCCCCCGGTTCCATCAAAAGTGTGAGGTTTGCACCCCATGAAAGCTTTATAGGAGCATCCCTCGTTTGAGTTTCCGGCTCCATTGTTGTTGTTGTTGTTGTTGTTGTGGTTGTTATTATTATTGTTGTTGGATGAGTGACCGGCCATGGCCGCATCTACGGCGGTGGCTATCATCCGTTCGAGAGCTTGTTCGGGAGTTTCATTGCGGCGTGCACGACGAGGAGCCATTGTTCCTTCAAGACACAAGAATATCATTGATTAGCATTCTCAATAATACTAACCGTGATATAGAATAAAGATAAAGAGAAGTTTTTCCTCGACTCGCCTTAAATTCTTTATGTCATAATGTCGGAACGTTCATATGAGTCACCGTAACATAATCCCGGAAATTATATTACCCTGATTCATATGTGCATTCGACATCATTTCATATAGTCAAGGTGGCGTGTCAATCAAATTAAACAACGTGAGATTAAGATGAACTAAGAGTAGATATGAGTAGAAGCGTTCGAGTATAAATGCACAAGTAGTCAAGTAATTCCTACTTCAAGTCTATATGCCGGTTGTAGTCTAGACTCACCAATGTACCCTATGACTCGGGGTTGACACTAATGAACTCTAAATCCCTACAACCAACGCTCTGATACCATCTGTAGCGACCCGACCAAAACATATTTGACGGCGCCGTCTACTTAGGTCCCGTTACGTGGTCATAAGTCTTTAAAACAACGTTTGACCAAAAGATATGTCGCATTCATTTCAAATGTAAAGATTGTTCAAAGTTTACAAGAATAGTTCCACCACAAGTTACGATACAAAGTTTTAAGTACAAATGAAACTTATGCGACACAATTTGAAAGTAGCCAAAAGACGCTCCATGTATGCATATATTCTCGACATCCAATGCAAGTATCAAAATAATGAGCGGAAGCATGTAACATATATCGTTCAAAGACCTGAGAAAAACATAGAAATCTGTCAACGAAAACGTTGGTGAAATCATAGGTTTAAGTAAGTAAGTACAAGTGAACCACAAGATTTGCATCAATGAAATAATAGTAATACATTCCAAAAGTTTGTTTCACGAGCACCCAATTATCAATGCTTAACATTTCTCCCATTGAACCCCATCACTTAGTGCTAGAACATACACTGTTTCTCGAAAATATATTTCATTCGTAAACGGTAGCGAACCGTTTGAATGAGGGTTTGTCAAACCCATATGGATCCATACAACATAAGTTCTCGCTTACACCCGGCAAGTGTAACTAATGATAATCGAATTGAGGATTTTGTTCTAAACTCGTATGTAGAATGTTTGTTTTCCTGTACTTGTGTTCACTTAGTAAAGAAATGTTTATGTCTTCTCATCCCAAATGTAAGTTCAAAAAGAGTAAAAGTGGGACTATGATCTCACCTTGAGTGCACGAGTAGTAAAGTACTTCAACAAGTAAACGTGTGCAAAGAACAATGCTAGTCTTGACCTAAACAATAGGTTGTATCAATAACGGTAAGCACGATAGGTCAAAGATGTTCAATTAGTCCTATGGCTCGTTAAGACTCGATCATAATAGCATGTGAATCAAATTGTCATGTTTCATGCAAGGTACAAGTATAAAAACATGTTAGAACGATTGCACAATTATTTGGTTAAGTTTGATTAAAAGTCAACTTGGTCGGGTCAAAATCAACGGAAAAGTCAACGGGGTCGGGTTGGGTATCCGACAATTTTTCTAAGTTATATAATCATATATGAGCATGTTGGCCAAGTTTCATGTTAATCGGAGGTCCGTAGCATAGCAAACATTTTATGTCAAATGACCAAAGCAAACAGCCAGTTTTAGTACAATGGGACGGCGTCCCAAATGGCTAGACGGCGTCCCACAATGAAGGGTGGGACGGCGTCCTGATATCCTAGACGGCGTCTAGGTTCAAAAGGTGGGACGGCGTCCCCAGTATCTGGACGGCGTCCTGATCGGTTTCCAGGCCCTGTTTGCTGTATTCCTCAAATGGACGAACCAAAACACAAACAATCACATTTTATGATCCGCAAACAATTAGAACATGTATTTTATATCATCGGAAAGCTCTTTCGACAAGGAACGCAACTAAGCACTTTTCATCAAGCAAAAACATCATATACTATAACCGAAATCCTGCCAAGTGATCAATAGAGGTTTATTTTCAAGTTTCAAGTTTATCAATTGCAATTTAAGTTTCGGGAATCCAATTTATACATATGATATGCCGTTTTGAAGGTAATGAAACATGTAATACAACTAAACACTTATCAATAACATTAAAAAGCATTCAACGCATCAAAAGTTCGTTTTAAGAGTTGTCAACCCTAACCAAAAGTTCACAAAATCAATAATCGCGTTTATGAAGTTTCTTTAATCAATCTATACATCAAAATGAAGCTAATGATACTAGTAACACTTTTAAAACATGCACATTAACAATCTAATAACATTTGATCATCCAAAATTAAGGATTTAGCAAGTAATTTTCATAATGAACTAGTTACACCAAAAAACAACAAATCGAGCATACAAATTACATACACGACATCACAATGAGCCATAGATACTAATTAACATACTTTTAAGTCAAGAACACAAATTTAAAGAAAACTAGTGTTTTAGAAATGTTACCCAAACGAGATGAAGTTGGTACCAAAATGAAGAGGATGAAGAGAGGATCACGAATATGTAATTTATTTTGTTGTAAGCCTCCTAGATCGAATTTAGATGATGATTGAATGAATTTGGAAATTGGGTGTGTTCTTGCTAGAGAGAAAGAGAGAGAGAGAGAGAGAGAGAGATGGTTGAATGGTGGTGATTGGGGTGGACTAGGTGACCTAGTCAACTAGTTTGCCCCGTGTCAATTTTAGTCCCTCGAGTTTGTAGTCGGGTGCGGAAAATACCTAAACGGAATATTTTAAAACGCGTATTAACGGGAGATGTTATAAACATATAACGGAGTTTAAATTAGTATAACGGAAAAGAAAACGGAAAAAGGCGGGATGTTACAGAAGTTATGGGTAAAACAAGATTGGATAATTTTTCTTGTTGTAGCTACGTGAAAATTGGTAACAAATTTATATTAATCATATCCTAGCTAACTTATATTGTATTATACATGTATTCTAATATATTATATAGTCTTGGGATACCATAGACACGTATGCAAATGTTTTGACATATCATATCGATCCATATATATATATTATTTGGAACAACCATAGACACTCTAAATGCAGTAATGTTGGAGTTAGCTATACATGGTTGAGGTTGATTCCAAAAATATATATACTTTGAGTTGTGATCTAGCCTAAGACGTATATACACTGGGTCGTGGATTAATTCAAGATAATATATATCGATTTATTTCTGTACATCTAATTGTGGACAACTAGTTATAGGTTACTAATGAGGACAGCTGACTTAATAAACTTAAAACATTAAAACGTATTAAAAATGTTGTAAATATATTTTGAACATACTTTGATATATATGTACATATTTGTTATAGGTTCGTGAATCGACCAGTGGCCAAGTCTTACATCTCGACGAAGTAAAAATATGTGAAAGTGAGTTATAGTCCCACTTTTAAAATCTAATATTTTGGGATGAGAATACATGCAGTTTTATAAATGTTTTACGAAATAGACACAAGTAATTGAAACTACATTATATGGGTGAATGATCGAAGCCGAATATGCCCCTTTTGCTTGGTAACCTAAGAATTAGTAAACTGATCTACTAATTGACGCGAATCCTAAAGATAGATCTATTGGGCATAACAAACCCCATCCAAAGTACCAGATGCTTTAGTACTTCGAATTCATTTTTATCATGTCCGAAAGATTTTCCGGAATGATAGGTGATATTCTTATATGCATCTTGTTAATGTCGGTTACCAGGTGTTCACCATATGAATGAATTTTATCTCTATGTATGGGATGTATATTGAAATATGAAATCTTGTGGTCTATTATTATGATTTGATAATATATATGCTAAACCTATAACAGACCCATATTTTTGTTGACGTTTTAAGCATGTTAATTCTCAGGTGATTATTAAGAGCTTCCGCTGTTACATACTAAAATAAGGACAAGATTTGGAGTCCATGCTTGTATGATATTATGTAAAAACTGCATTCAAGAAACTTATTTTTGATGTAATATATTCTTATTGTAAACCATTATGTAATGGTCGTGTGTAAACGGTATATTTTAGATTATCATTATTTGATAATCTACGTAATGCTTTTTAAACCTTTATTGATAAATTAAAGGTTATGGTTGTTTTAAAAATGAATGCAGTCTTTGAAAAACGTCTCATATAGAGGTCAAAACCTCGCGACGAAATCAATTAATATGGAACGTTTATAATCAATATGAACAGGACATTTCAATCCTTGGTACCATTCATGGTAGCAACGAAGTTTGGGTGAGATTGTACAACATCTTTGTTAAAGATTATAACCCGAACATTCTTAAATTAGAAGCTTACTATAAGTGGAAGCTTTCCATAAACAGTTGGTTTACAAATATAGAAACTTTTGAGAAATATGAACTTTTCTCGAAAACCATCACTGTTAATATAGGTTGCTATATTAATAAACAAACTTTATGTCTAATAGACATTAACTAATTAAAGGTTATATCTCTAGGTTGAGATCTCCGGTTACATACTCCGTTCATACTTATTGCGTGGAATTACTTATTTGCTACTAAGGTGAACTTCATAGCCCCATTTTTACTATTTATTAACTGTTTTACAACTTTTGGGGTGAGACACATTCTTGCTTTTAAATGATTTACAATTTAGACACAAGTACCTAAACTATTTGATATGCATCTTCGTGACACTTTTATTAAACATGTATTTATTGTTACATGCAAATCCCCGCCATAATATCGTTAATTGCTGGAATTGAAATTTGCAAGCTTAATTATTGTGAGTAGGCCTATTGAGAGTGACGTCTCTACCCATTGGCGTGATCGTCAAGGGGGTACATAATAATGATTGCCGACACCCGTACAGTGTCAGGGGTTAATGTTTAGTTCGATATTATAACTCATGGCATATTGATATTTTGATATTTTGAATTAAATCTTGTGGTCTAAAACTTATTATAATTGTTAAACCTATGATGTTCACTCAATCTTTATGTTGACACTTTAAGCATGTTTGTCTCAGGTGAAGATTAGCTTGTGTGCTGCCCTATGATGCTTAGTTAGCTGTTGCACTGGAGTCCACATATTAGACTTATCATTTGTTATTCACATATGAATTTCATTATGTAAAACATTATTATGTTTCCGCTGCAAATCAAATTTTGTTAAAACGTCTCTTTTAGAGTCGTTCTCGTTTATACATACTTATGTTGTGATATTGTGAAGTCATATTTCCCCAGCCCTATTTGGGGGTATGACAGAGTGGTATCAGAGCTGGTTTAATGTCGCTTATTAGAAGATTAATCGTAGAGGGGGTTCTCACAGTGTTACCTGTGATGAAGCACTGGCTCTTGCCCCTCGCGAGCCAATATTGGTTGGCTGTCAATTGCCGAGAGGCGGGCCGTAAAATCAGTGTCTGAGGTACACTCAGTGGTCACCCGGACGGCACTGAGTGGGATTTATATTCCCCAATATGTAATACAGAGTGGTATCAGAGCCAGGTTGTTATAGAGAACCAGGATTGCATATTATGTGTGCATTATGTGTTAGTTAGGTGCCTTGGCAATCTATAGGACTATAACCTTTCCTGCCTTAGTTTGAAGGGTAATCCTCATATCTATGATTGCCTTACTATGCTCCCTTATATCCCTACCATCATACCATGCTTTAGAATCTACATAGTACACCTTCTCTAGGATATCTAGTCATCACCCAGTCATCGTTTTGGATACCGAAGGATTCGACACTGAAGGATCTATCCTCACACCCAAATACTCACTTGCTTCACCATCATTATCACTAACTAACCCATATTACCTTTTCTTATCCATTGGTGTTGCTACCTAGTGAACCATAACTCTCCAACTAATACTGTCTTTGTGTATTGAAGATCAATGGCAACTCGTGGCGCTAACGCTCTCCCCAATGTTACTTTGACTCCTGCACAATTTCAACAACTGCTTGCTGCCACCCAAGGAAACAATAATCAAGGAAACAACCAAGGAAACCCACCTACATCATGCAACTACAAGGAGTTTATGAACTGTAAGCCTCCATCCTTCAATGGAAATGAGGAAGCAGTCGAATTGACTCGTTGGTTCGAAAAACTCGAATCAATCTTTCGCATCTGTAACTGCGCAGAGGTCGACCGAGTGAAGTATGCCACTCATATACTAAGTGGTCTTGCTTTGACTTGGTGGAACGCTTATGCCCAAACTGTAGGGCTAGATGTTGCTAATGCTATTCCATGGGCCGTTGTGAAAAGAATGATGACGGATAAGTTTTGCCCAAGGAACCAAATTCAAAAGCTAGAGGTTGAGTTTTGGGAATTGAAGGTCAATGGTACTAATATTGAAGCTTATACCAACAGGTATATAGAGTTGGTTTCATTGTGCCCGGACATGGTGCCCACTTAACAAAAGAAGATTGAGCGATACATAGAGGGTCTTCCTGACGAGATTCAAGGAAATGTTATTGCTGCTAGTAAAGAGACCTTAGATGCAGTGATACTTATGGCTCAAAACTTGATGATGGCTAAGAGGAGGAAGGCAGCGGCTAATAAACCAGCCGAGGCTAAGACTAGTGAAGGCAAAAGGAAATTTGAGCCTACTCAGGAATCAAACCAAGGTTTAACTAAGAAAGTTGCTGAAAATTCAGGAAGAGGTTATTCTGGGAAATGACCTTATTGCAGGTATTATGAGAGACACCATTATGGGTAGTGCAAGGCTGAGTGCACTAAGTGTAAGAAGATTGGTCACGTAGCCAAGACTTGTAGGGTTGCAGTTCCTTCGAATAATACACCTGCCACAAAAGCCAACACAACCGTTCCTACATGCTATGACTGTGGAGAAACAGAGCATTTTTGCAACCAGTGTCCAAAGAAAAAGGATAACACGGGAAATGCTAAAGGCCGAGCGTTTCTGATGACTGCCGAGGAAGCTCATGATAATTAGGAAGAAGGGGAAGATGCACAATGAAGAGTTTTTGACGACTACAAGAGTCATTTAAATTCCTCATAGTGTTCTTTATGTTACCATTTAGTACTTTTATATTTTGGAAGAATTCGTTAAGTTTCTGTAATACTCTGGTTATTTTCTTTTAAATGAATGAATGATGTTATTTTCTTTCTTTTCATTTTCCATTGAATTATTCGCCTCGAAGAAGATGCATATTGACTAGATGACATAGTAGTAACCTTATGGAGTGATAAAAGTATGATTTAGAATAATATAATGACACTTGATCAATGTAATTATATTATGATAAATCATGCAGAATTCCTAATGGATCATGATGGGAATAAGATTTGATCAACCTTAGGACCATTGTGTACCATTACTTACTCTTTATCACTATATTTTCAACTAAAAAAATATCAATCTTAGATATTATATTATCCTTCGCTTGTAGATTATCCACGCCCAGTGCTGCACCTATTGCAAGGGCACCATACCATTTAGCTCCATCCGAAATGAAGGAATTACCCAGCCAATCTCAAAGAACTTTTGGAGAAAGGTTTCATTCATCTTAGCTTGCCTCCATGAGGAGCACCCGTTCTATTTGTTAAGAAGAAATATGGCACGTTGAGGATGTGTATTATTTACCGAGAACTCAACAAGCTAACCCTCAAGAATCGTTATCCATTCCAGCTTATTGATGACCTGTTTGACCAACTGTAAGGATCAAGTATCTATTCGAAGATTGATCTTAGGTCGAGTTATCATCAATTGAGAGTCAAGGAAACCGATATTTCTAAGACTACTATCCGAACTCGTTGTAGACGCTATGAGTTTCTTGTCATACCTTTTTGGTTTAACCAATACTCCTGCTGTATTCATGGATCTTATAACCATGTATGCAAACCTTATCTTGATAAATTCGTGATCGTTTTCATTGATGACATCTTAATCTATTCCAAGAGCGAGAAAGAGCATGGGCAACATCTGCAGTTGATTCTAGAGCTCTTAAAGAAGGAACAACTGTATGCCGAGTTTTTCCAAGTGTGAATGCGAATCTTATAATTTTTTGGGCATGTAGTTGATAATGAAGGAATACATGTCGATCCTATAAAAATCACCGCTATTCAGAAATTCTTGAGAACTAGTCATGGATGAAGTCCATCAGACTAAATATTCTATTCACCTAGGCTCTTTTGGCTGAATTATCTTACAATATTAGCTAACACTCAAGTAGATCCCCCTGTAATTAAGTGTAAACTTTGCTTTAACAAAACGTTGACCGAATGGAAATTTTTAGTCAACACATCCTGTTAATTAAAGTTCATACATTTCACATTTCGAATGTTAAAAAGTGTCTTGTTGATGACATACTTGTTATTCCCTTGAATGATCTTCGCATTAATGATAAATTTCACTTCACCAAAAAACCTATAGAAGTTCCGATCGTGAGGTTAAACATTTGAAACAAAGCTCTAATCCTGTTGTTAAGATCCGTTGGAATTCACGTAGAGGCCCCGAGTATACCTGGGAACGTGAAGACCAAATGAGACGAAAATATCCTCATCTATACTCAACCGTTGATGTGTCCGAGAAGTCTTCCTGAAACTTCGGGACGAAGTTTCAATTAACGTGGAGGTACTATAACAACCCTCATTTTTCCATTTTGAAATTTCTAAATTTTGCCCTTAAGGTTTCATTGTCTTATTCAGTATATCATTAGGGTTGTTATCCGTTACGACCAATGAACTAAAAATTTATGCTTTCATTAAATGATCGTATTTATTGTTAAAGCCCTAATATTATATAAAACCCTAAACCTAACCCTACCTATTAACTACTAAACCCTAATCCCATTTAATATTGAATATTAAACCCTAACCCTAATAATAAATAAATAATATAAACAATAAATAATATAAACAATATGTCATAAATCAAAATGTGACAATATTTATAAGATTCAAACAAATAAAAATCAATATAAACTAATTGGAACCAAATAAAATTTATAAAAGTTAGGGGTTAATAAATAAATAAAATGTAACCCTAATATTAATAGTAATAAAAAAATATATAAAATACATAAATAAATAAGTAAATTGCCGAATAAAAAAAATAAACTAAATAATAATACACATAGCTAGAAATCGGCTGTAATGTTTGTAGGGATATTAGGAATATTAAACTTAATCTCTAAGCTTTGTTAATCCTAGTCTAAATACAATTGTTTCCTTGATCACCAAGCTATCCTAGTTTAATTAGGAAACCAAACTAACCTATAAATACCCTCATGTATTCCATAATATTCACCACAAATTAAACCCCCACAAATCTGCATCTAGTCGACAATCCTGTAGCTATTATCCCTCTCTTTCTGTCGACTGAATAGCATCTAAACCTACAACATGTAATCGACAAATAACCTCCTAAACCACCAGCTGCAATCGTCAATCAAAGCAGCCTGCACAGCCACCATCGCCACTTCCTGCAGCCGCTAGTCTGCTGCTGATCAACCTTCTGTTCAGCCCTTAAAACAGCCATCAAACCTGCTATTTCTTGCTGCTGTAATCGTGATCAAACAGCCCCAATATTCGTTACATTGTTGCTGCTGTCTTGCTGTTCCTGTCGAACCAAACAGCCCAAGAAAACAAGTGATTGGGTCGTGATTTTGCAGCTGAACCTGCTGCTGTTTTGATCCCCATTTAGCACCTTGTTCTTGATCTTAACCTTTATAAGGTAGCCTTAAAACCCTAGCTTGATCATGCATTTAAATCTATTACTTCTAAGTTATTTATAAGTGTTATTCATAAGTATGAAGTTATAAGTATTATTAATGTATATGAATTAATAATGTTGTATGAATAAGATGAATTATGATTAGATTATGTTGAATAAGCTAAAAGATAATGAAGATTATGATTAATAAGATTGTGAAATTTAAAAGTGTTAAGGTTAAAGATTAATCTTGATATGTAAGTAGATAATAAAGTGGTTAAAAGCTTTAATAAAAGGTTAAGGTAATGATATTGGACATGGTTAAAAGATAAAAGAATATGATTAAGTAATTGATTATGATTATTAAGGATTAGAGTTATGAATATGATTAATTATTATGTTAAAAAGTTGTGATTTTATGTGTTGATTAGGTTAAGATTATGATAAAAGTTATGATTTTGTGATTAATAAAGTAATTATGATCATGGTGTACGTGCATGCATGCATGCATACGTATGTATGTGCATGTATACACTGTATGTATATATATATGTGTGTGTATATGTAAATATATACATACGTGTATATGTATGTGTATATATGTATGTATATGTACGTGTGTATGTATGTAAGGATGTGCATTATGTAAGTTATATAAGTTAGTAAACATAATAATAAAAAGTGATAAGTATATATATATATATATATATATATATATATATATATATATATATATATATGTATCATCTTACACTTATGTATATGTAACACATACACCTAATATATATATATATATATATATATATATATATATATATATATATATATATATATATATATATATATATATATCACATAGGTGTATATTATATGTGTAACATATAATGATAAGTATACATAATAGTTGATTAATTAAATAATACTACTATTATTAGTATAACTTATACACCTAACTATATAGTAACACCTAATTACACTAAATATATATTATCACCTATATACATATAACTAATAAGTATCTTAATAACTTGTTAAGTGTATATACTTATAACGTGAAGGTTATAATTAAAGATAGCGTACAAAGACTACAAACATCACCGCTACTTGTGGCCTAGGGTGATCCTTGGTACCATTCATGGTAGCAACGAAGTTTGGACGAGATTGTACAACATCTTTGTTAAAGATTATAACCCGAACATTCTTAAATTAGAAGCTTACTATAAGTGGAAGCTTTCCATAAACAGTAGGTTTACAAATATAGAAACTTTTGAGAAATATGAACTTTTCTCGAAAACCGTCACTGTTAATATAGTTTGCTATATTAATAAACAAACTTTATGTCTATTAGACATTAACTAATTAAAGGTTATATCTCTAGATTGAGATCTCCGGTTACATACTCCATTCATACTTCTTGCGTGGAATTACTTATTTGCTACTAAGGTGAACTTCATAGCCCCATTTTCACTATTTATTAACTGTTTTACAACTTTTGGGGTGAGACACATGCTTGCTTTTGAATTATTTACAATTTAGATACAAGTACCTAAACTATTTGATATGCATCTTTGTGAGACTTTTATTAAACATGTATTTATTGTTACATGCAAATCCCCGCCATAATATCGTTAATTGCTGGAATTGAAATTTGCAAGCTTAATTATTGTGAGTAGGCCTATTGAGAGTGACGTCTCTACCCATTGGCGTGATCGTCAAGGGGGTACATAATAATGATTGCCGACACCCGTACAGTGTCAGGGGTTAATGTTTAGTTCGATATTATAACTCATGGCATATTGATATTTTGATATTTTGAATTAAATCTTGTGGTCTAAAACTTATTATAATTGTTAAACCTATGATGTTCACTCAACCTTTGTGTTGACACTTTAAACATGTATGTCTCAGGTGAAGATTAGCTTGTGTGCTGCCCTATGATGCTTAGTTAGATGTTTCATCGGAGTCCACATATTAGACTTATCATTTGTTATTCACATATGAATTTCATTATGTAAAACATTATTATGTTTCCGCTGCAAATCAAATTTTGTTAAAACGTCTCATTTAGAGTCGTTCTCGTTTATACATACTTGTGTTGTGATATTGTGAAGTCATATTTCCCCAGCCCTATTTGGGGGTATGACACGTATGACCTTCACCCTAGAACCCAACCTTTCATTGACTATGACCCGAACGAAGGGTATAGGAGAGCCGAGGAGTTTGCGTATTTTGAAAGTTTAAGACATCAACAACAATAGGAACCAAACCAGCAGACTACGCCACTGAATTATAACGAATACCCAAATCAGAACCAATCCGGAAGCTCAAAATTTGGAGGGTATAGTTGGTGGTAATTCTTATGGTTGTACTCTCGCTCTCTTTACTTGTATTTTGGTTAAAACATTTGGTAGTTGGTTTGTGAAACTTTTTATTTTAATTGTTGGCATGTAATAACTATGGGCGAACGGTTTGGGAGTTAGTTTTTGAACAATTGGTTGATGGTCGTAATGTGTTTAGGATGGTGAAAACGTTTTAATTATGTTTGAATGTTGGTAAGGATTTAGGTATTAGTATCCGGAGGGCATGTGTTTCCCGGATAAAACAATTTGAATTTGATCTTGGCATGTAATAACTCGACACTATGTAGGATTGTGATGTTTTTATTTATGGTTACTTGTGTGTTTGATGTCGATTTGATATGTTGGTTGATTCTTCGAATTATGCATGTGTGATGTTGATCATTGTTATTGTTATATTGTGCTTGTTTGTTGAAGCATTGAGATTACCTTTGCATGTGATGTTGTTGAAGTAGGTAGTTTGGTTGAGTATATCATTATGACAATGGATGTTTGTACAACTTGGTTGTTATCTTTGAATCTTTGTGACTTTATTGTGGGCGCTCATACTCCCCCGAGTATGGCCCCCACATTCTTGTACCTTGTGAGCATACTTCAATTGTAGGGAATGCCATATACACTTGGCTCCTTCTTTTGGCTCAACAAGTGGTACAACATGAAAGAAAAATTTGGTGACCAAGTATTAACCGATTGGTGGCAAGAACGATCAATTGATCTACTCCGGTTTTTATTTCCTCTTCTCTCTTCCTTTCTATTTCTAAAATGCCCCTCATTTTTACTTATTCTTTCGTTTAATACAATGAGGGCATTGCATCAAACTAAATGTAGGGGGAGAGTAAAATTCGGGTCATTTTGAACTACTTTTTCGGGTGAAACTTGTCACATATACTCTATAAAGATTGAAACTTGGATTGTTGAATAATTTTAGGAACAAGTTTTTCAACCATTACACTAATTCATATCATAAACACCTAAAATGGTTAAAACTTGTGAAATTTTCAAAATTTTTGAAAAAAAATAAAGTCTTTTTCCTTTGTGCTTCAAAATTTGGGAAGTAAAGTCTTCCCTTGTGTTGAAAATTATCACTCCAAGTGAAAGTAAAGTCTTTCACTTTTCATATGATTTTGTGCTTCAAATGATAAATGACAAAATAGCGCCATTGGTCCTTAAACTTCGTATCAAATAACATAGGTGACCTTATTCTTTTATTTTGACTCGGTTGACCTTCATTTATCAATTCGGTTTCACATATGACCCTGACACTAATGATCGTTATTTTTTCTGTTAAGTAGGATCATGTGCAAGACATGAGGGTATTTATGTCTTTTTGTCTATTCATTCATGTTTCTATCACCATCCATCCATTTTCATCCTCCTTCCAAAAATTTCAATCTTCCTCGTTTTAATCTTCATCTTCTATTTTCACTAACAAAAGTTAACCGAAGAACATACTACGAGAATATCTTTAGCAGGGAACTATAAATTAAAGATAAAAGTTCTAAGTTTGGTGATTTTACATGAAGAGCAACAAGATAAAATATTTTATTTGAACATTGTTGATCCGAATTATCTTCATCAAACACATATCAGCGAATACTCTTCATCAGTTGAGTTGTCATCATCCAAGCTTTAATAAAATATATTAAACCATTGAGTGTGATTCCTGATCATCAAACAAAGACTTAATTCATCACAGATTGTGTATTCATCGTTGTATATTCAACTTCATAGTTCAAGTTCATCTTCATAATCATAATCGCTAACCGACATCTATTTAGGCATTTATCATTTAGTGGTCATTATTTTAAATGGAGCTCAAATTCGTGATCAGCATGTTAAGAAATGATATGGTGTTTATTGATTGATTCCTATGTACATAACACAAAGCCATATATATAAGTAAATAACCCTAACCAAGCTAATTGGGCTGAGCCCATACAATACAAATAATATAGGCTATGGGCTAAATATCTAGTCTAACATCCCCCCGCAGTTTGAGCGGAAGTACTCCGGACGCTCAAGCTGGATCTGAACTCGTCAAATTCGTATATTATTTAGCCTATATTATTTGTATTGTATGGGCTCAGCCCAATTAGTTTAGTTAGGGTTATTTGCCTATATATATAGCTTTGTGTTATGTACATAGGAATCAATCAATAAACACCATATCATTTCTTAACACAGCAAACAAAACCGAACACTTGCCGATCATCAAGTATAATTAACAAATTCGGATTTAGTGATTTTCAGATCGTGTTCATCACTAACCGAAAAGACGAACGGTTTGGCTGCACGGAACTATTCGGAACAATTTTGCAAAAACTAAAATTACAGAGTTGTCTAGAATTATTGTTTATCAATTGAGAAGTCAAATCTCGTGACAAAAAGTCAACTACACTTTTTTTTTTTTTTTTGAAAGGCACGTTAGCTTCGCAGGTTAGTGGTTAGCACGCACGCAGTCAGAGGAGGAAACCGGAATCCGTAACCAGAGGGCAGAGAGACCGAGGTCTCACAGGTTAGGGATCGGGGAAAACCCCCTTGTCGCGATTGAGACTCGAACCCGAGTCTCTCTCACCCAAGACCCCCAAGGCCTTGGACCACTGAGGCAAAGCCCCAATGGCAAAGTCAACTACACTTTCAACAATCAAATTGGAGAATTATAGAAGGTTTGAGATCGTGATTTCTATATTTAAAGCTTATGATTCGGCTGTGGATAAAAGTTCATGAAGAGATCATCGACTGAAATTGACTGAATCACAAATTCAAGTTTTATCTGTAGTTCATAAAACTCGACACTGTTCTTCATTTTCTTGCCTGAGATTTTGTAATATTTTGCTCCTAATTGTGGAATGATAGTCATAAAACACCATGGCATCTCAAGAATTTAAGTACACCCATGCTAGAAAAAGGAATTCTATTAAACAGACCCATGGATGGTCAGAAATTAATTGAGAAAGATGGTCATAAGATACACCCATGCTAGAAAAAGGAATTAATTTTACCGGATCTGTGATAAATTAATTTTGGGGAATAGCATGTAACGTGCACAACAAAAGAATTAATTGAGAGAATAAGCGTCAGCGTATAGGATATAATATTGCAGGCAGGAATTGACGGAGAGAATCAGAGAAAAAGAGGGAATAACTCTATGATGTTGAAAGTTATTGAAGATAGAAGATAGAAGACTGAAATGAGGAAGATTGAAATTTTGGGAATGAAGATGAAAATGGATGAATGGTGATAGAAATATGAAGGAATAGATAAAAAGACAATTTTACCTTCATGTGCATTGCACATGATCTTACTTAAAAAAACAATACTAATGATCGTTAGTGTCAGGGTCATCCATGAAATAAATTGATAAATGAAGGTCAACCGAGTCGAATGAAAAGAAAAAGGTCACCTATGTTGTTTGAAACCAAGTTGGAAGACCAAGGACGCAATTTTGTCATGATAAATCTTGAGAAAAATCAAAACTTGTGCTTGAAAGTTAAAGTCTTTCATGCACAATTGCTTCAAAAACCAAGTGTTTAAAGCTTCGTGCTTTAACACTTCCGGATGACTCAAGTCCATCCACCTTTGTAGGGAGTAAAGTCTCCCGAATTTTGTACTACTTGGTGTGGGACACTTCCTAATTCACACCATTTCATATTGACATTGGTTGTTTCATCATTTCAAGATGATTCAACCGATGTATCATACCGTGGGAAGAGGAGCCACCGAGCTTCAACGTGTGCTATCTTCTTGATGAAGAGCAATGGCTTCGTGCTAGTGTTGCTAGACAACACAACCCGTAGCTAAAAGCTATGGCACCCCGTTGATCTTTCAACTAACGAAAATGTAGCAACTACTTCCTACCTTTTCTTAAAATAAGCATAAAAGCTTGTTATGTGGGAAGGAAGTATAACAACAACACTTGGAAGTTAAAGTCTTCCAAGTACTTTTGCGCACCAAACTTGGAAGTTAAAGTCTTCCAAGTATTCTCGGGTACCAAACTTGAAAGTAAAGTCTTTCAAGTCAAGTTTTTGTTCCAAGCTTGGGAGTAAAGTCTCCCAAGTTAAGTTTAATCACTTAGGGAGTAAAGTCTCCCTAGCCGGGTGGTAGAGGTCTCATCTTTATCACTCCTGAGTGGCTCACACCCGCTCGTCAAGGAATTCAAATTCCGCCCAAAATTTGGAATTGATGGATCTTTTATTTTAGCCACGTGGGGCCCTAATTTCACGAACCTCCGTCAATGCTTTCACCCTACTATGAGAGAAACCATAGAGTTATGATAGAAAGCTTGATGAGTGCCGGTTGACCCGAGCCCGGGTTGACCAATAAAGATAGGGGTACCCAGTCCCCTAGCTTTGGCGCACCCACCTTAATCCTAAACTTGGAATTGACGATATTATATTTGGAATTGACAAAAAATAGGTGTTTTGGGGGCATGGAGGTGGAAGAGGGATAGCCATCGCGAGGTTGACTAAAGGATCACACTTTTTGGGGCATACGCTTATTATACTAAGGAATCCTTGGCGAACGGTAATTTTGATGATTTTCATTACTCATTCTCAATTTGGGTTCATTTTGTGAGCTGTATGGTGAATTGAGCTTATTGCATACATTTTGAGTCACCTTGCTATTAATGATATTACGGCAGGGATTTAGCATGACAAAGCATGTATATAGCATAAAAGTTTGAGTACTTATGTCTAAACGTAAAACAGTTATAAAAGTTGCGCATGTATTCTCAGCCCAAAAATATATATAAAAAGGGAGCTATGAAAACTCACAATACGATATTTCGTAATAAATATGTGTATGATGGCACTGAACAAGTGTAGAGTTGTCCTCGGATTCACGAACCTATATCAAGTGTATATATTAAAACGTATATTCGTAATCGAATAAGTTTATATATCTTATTTTAATTGTTATATATTTCTATATACATACTTTTATATATTCTGTATATAAGTATTTAGTTGATAAAATAATATTAATAATAATGATTAAAGAGTTGTATTATTTTGTAATAACAATAATAATACTAGTAGTAAAAATGATAATAACCATAATAAGGTTTTAAAAATAATAATAATATAGTTTTGATGATAGTAAAAATGTTAATGTTTGGAAAAAAAAATGATAATTAATAATAATAATAATAATAATAATAATAATAATAATAATTATGATACTTGTAATAATAATAATAATAATAATAATAATAATAATAATAATAATAATAATAATAATAATAATAATAATAATAATAATAATAATAATAATAATAATAATAATAATACTAGTAATAGTAATAATAATAATAATAATAATAATAATAATAATAATAATAATAATAATAATAATAATAATAATAATAATAATAATAATAATAATAATAATAATACTTTGGTAATGAAAGATACCTTGTAAAGCTTTTCTAAAAAAATAATGCCCCAATCCAGGCTCGAACCCGAGACCTCTCGGTTACCCATAACACTCTTAACCATCTACTCTGCTTGCTATTTTCTGTTTTATATTCCGAATTAAAATTATTTAACCCATTAAACCGTCACCCACTGTTTCTTCTTCCTTTTCATTTATACATCGACCTCAGGTAACAAAATTTTTAATTCAAAACAAATATTTAGATACTTCAACATAATAATAACTTAATTAATATCAAATGTTTATAGGATTGAAAATAAAAAAAAAATAAAAAAAAATTTAAAAACCTCTGCTACTGCAGCTTACGGTTTGAAGAAAAAAAATTTGATTTTTAGCTCGAGAATGTTTTAGACAAATATTATAACACGAAATATGTTTTAAATCATTCAAGGAAACTTTTGGAATCATCAATTTAACAGAAAACATAAAAACAATCTCGAATTTCACTAAGAACAATCGTTTGACTTTTTAAAATTTAAACTTTGACTCGAAAATTAGAGATTGATTGAAAGAATTGGGAGTTGGGATTTTACAAATAGTATGAATGAATTATTCCTAACAAAACTGCATTTTTGGATTTTGGAATTTGATTCGATTTCGGGCTTGAAAAAAAATGATACAAACAGAGGTATCGATGGATAAAGAAAATAAATAAATAAAAATAAAATGCTTCTGTTTTTCCTTTCTCAATTTGCAGATCGACATATGTGTATATAATGTTTGATCAACTACCAAAAATTTGTTTTTGTACTAATGTTGACATGGATTCAAATAAAAAAATATAAAGCTTTCTCACAAAAAATAAAAAAAATGGATTACAGATCGTGATTTAATAAAAAATTAAAAGGCAATCTGATAAATGTTTGATTCGTACATTATTTCTGACTTTTCAGTTTATTATTAATTTTTAATTAATTATTAATTGATATATCAATAATAATAATACTATTAATAATAAAAATACTAATAATAATAATAGAATTTATAATAATATTAATAATAATAATACTATTAATAATAATTATATTGCTAATAATATGTAATATTAATAATAATGATAATGAAGATGATTATAATTATAAT